>NW_028262330.1:11200000-12400000 GCF_047370975.1 Nipponia nippon | reverse complement strand
TCCAGCCATCAACCAGCAGGAGATTACGGAGCGGGCAATGGATCTTATTTGCAGGTACGTCGAGGGTCGTCCTTCCTAAAACCCAAGCGCAAGACTTGCGGATCATTCATTGACACAGCCTTCCCTTTTATTTCTCCAGAGCGTGAAATATCTATTCAGCAGCGATAAAACGCCAGCCTCATTTCCGTAGCCTGCATAACCAAAAAAGTTGATGCTTTTGTTGGGTGGAGGAAGGCAACGTCTTTGATATTTCTCAAATGGAAGAAATTTTTGTCTTTCCAAAAAGAGGCAGTGGTGTAGGGGGAATGGAGGGTTCTTGTTTATTTTTAGACAATATTTAATACTCGGGTGCCATAGCCCATAAACCAAGAAAAGCTTGGTTCCCTGGTCGATACCCGTGTTTGTTGTGGATGTCAGGCTTGGAAGATCTGTGTATATCTGCCCTCCACTGCAGGTGAACAGGCTCGAATATCAGTCTGTTCAAGGACATCTAAAAATTGAATTCCTGACAAGTTTTGTGAAAATGGGTCACTGCCTGGAGGAGAGACACCTTCCCATCAGCACAGATTTTGCTGCTGCTGCCAGAGCATTCACGGGACTGGGTCACAAATGCTCGGTAGCATTATAACGCCCGCAGGTGGTCTGACAGTCTGCCATTCTTCGATTCCAAGCTCTGAAAAACTTTTTTTTCCTTTTCTTTAAGCCAAGTCCTACCGGACTGATAAGCACAGAAAGAGATCTGGTTACAGAGATGAAGCATGCCTTTATATTTTGTGTTTGTCTTCAAAATGTTGCCTAGTGACTCCATAAACTATCACCAAACACTTACAACTATGAAGTGACTGGCAACAAACATCTCTAACAAGCGGACTAGGAAGACTGACAGGCACAAGTTTGTTTGCTGAGTACCTACCTTACTGCAGACCAAATATACCCTGACACACTTCTGCTCACTATGAGATTTCTGCAGTAGCACTGTTTATCCTACATTTCACCTCTACCTTCAGTTGTGCAATCATCTTTGCTATGAACAGCTTCGTCATTCGCTCTTCAATGTACATTCTGCAACTCCACAGAAAGACAAGGGCAGTTTACAGGAATACAGTCAGTATTTTCCCAACAGTAACCCATTAAACATTCAAGTGAACTTTTCAGAAAGCTTGTAATTTGCTAACACTATAAAGCTGACATTTCAGGTTATAATACCTAAATTTAAATCAAGCCAGTACTATTTAAGGAGGCTGAACTTACGCATGCCCAAAGCATCTGATGCGATACATCCACCAGTGCTGAAGGAGCTGGGCAAGGTCACCGTCAGGTTGCTCTTTGGGAGGTTTCAGGTGACCAAAAGGATGAAGACATCACAGGTATCTTCAAGAAAGGTGAGTAGGATCATTGCACTATCTTTCTAAAAGCTGGAAGCAACCTCTGAAGGTCAGAAGTGATCTAGGACACTGGCGCTCTTTAGGGGAAAACCATCTTTCTTGATGTACCTTGAAACCGCATCAATCTTTTTCTTCTTGCCTTGTCATCATCAGCTTATTCCTCTGTTGGTCAGTTTTTACATCCAAGTCTCATTTCTTTGAAACTGTCAAGCAATGAACTTGCAGAAAATTCTCATTCTTTGTCCTAAAACATGTAACATTAATTTATACTAGAAGTAAGATCAAATTCAGATGCACTCCACTCCTCATGGGTATCCAGTGGTTTTAAGAGTTAGAATAATCCTATTTATCAGTTTTGCTTCATCAGTGCTCAGAGACTGTTTCCACAAAACACTGAAAGCCCCCAACGCTGGCTCAGACACCAGTCCATGAAGAATTTTGTCAAAACTCTCCCTCCAGCCTAATGCCGTCCACTTCAAAGACAAATACAACAGTGCTGGTTTAAATCACTTACCAATTCCCAACTTTGTCTGCTTACTCAGTATTTCCCATATAGCACAACACAAGACACAGCCAGCCAGCGCCTACCACGTTTTCTCTACCTATGTGACACCAGCCTGTCCGAGAAAGCTGTCAGGTTGAACTGCCACAAGCCACTTTTGGCAGACAATATTTCACTCTCCCCTCTTTCAGATACTTTGTCTAATTACCCCAAGATACCTCCAAGTCTTTAGCGAAGGGCAGAGAAAGCACTCTTCCCTGCGGGGTGGGGGCACTGATGCAGGCACTCTACAGGCATTGCTGCTATTTGTGAAGTTAAAATAACAAAAGCTTTTTTTAAAAGAAATGTGGTTCTATCCCTTACTCAAAAAGATGTGAGATTTGAGATAAATTACAACAGTCATACTTCAGTTTTGCTTGCTGACTGACTACTAAGTACGTTAAGTTAATTATTATCAAATGAAGCATAGCAGAGGTCAGTCAAACCCCAGTCACGGTTTACCCTGCAGCTTGCTTACGGTGAATGGTAGCAGTGAATACAGGTATTTCTTGCGTGTCTACAGCGGACTTCGTGACCACGCTCATTATTCGCTCGCTCACCCCAGATAGCTCCAGCGCAGACACAGCGCAAGCGGCTCACCTAACAGCATCAGCAGTCCCTGGAAGAATAAACCGGGCTACGAATTGAGGCTGGTTTACAAGTCACGAGTTAGGTATTTGCAACATTACCTTGCAATTACCCAAATACCTAATGAAAAAATTGTGGCATCTGTTTTCAGAGTTGCTAGCCAGGGCTGAATCAGCATAAAAGGAGAAAACAAATAGCTGTTAAGACTACGTCCTGCCCACTTAATGAAACTGTGGGTAGCTTCTCCATTACATACCAGATAGAATTTGGATTTCTTTTTTTTTTTTTTTCACTCCTCATTAAGTTTGAAGAAGCTCAAATATGGTTTATGTTTTCACTGGCAGTCTTTCACTACCTTTATTAACTGTCATTAAGAGAGGCGTTAGTAAGTCTAACCTTAGAAATTAAAACAGACTTGCTACATTTGTGAGCAGAAGTTAATAGGTAACACATTCCTTCCCTAACAACTCATTGAAACAGATAAGGATTTATATCAAGACTTGCAAACACCCTTAATCTATTAGGTAATACCAAATTTATGTAGCCTGTTGAAACGGGCGGCTGCTGTAGTTTAGGAGATGAGCGGAGAACACGAGTCAGCCTTCAGAAAGAGCAGAGCAAACTGCACAGTCCCGAGGGCCGATCCACGCTGTGAGCAACGGCCGAGATGTACAAACAGCCGATACACAAAGAGGGAGCAACTCGGATAGCGAGAGCGCTCCCAGTGCAGCCCACCATCAAGGCAGCGGGGCCAGCTACAACAACTTCTGCGACTGATTTACCGTCAGAGACAACCACTGGTTCTCACACAAGTGTCTAACGCACCTTAGCTGAAGGGCAGTAACAATCCATAAGGCGGCAACTTCTTAAACTGCTCCAGCTAGAGCTGCGAGGACTTGCTCGCTTACGCTTACTGTTCTTCAGATGCCACAGATGAGCAGTTCTCAGCCTTCCCGATTGTGGCTCCCAAAAAGCTTTCCCAGTAGAAATGAGCAGCTCCTAGATCTTCTACACGGGCCATCCCTATGCTTACTTTTCAGTTTTTATTTGCGTGCGGCTTCGAAGTAACTTAAGATTAGTAGTAGTTGGCAAGCCATAGGCTGGAAAAGGTTTATTTAGACTGTAGAGTATTCAGCATAGCAGTGGTTTCTATTCTCCGTCAACCCGGCTTAAGTGGTGCCGTTTCTCATGTAGTACAATTTTTGCCCAGACAAAGATTATATTGTCAACCGAAACAATGATTCAAGGCGGTCCTTTAACTGCAATATCTGCCATTTAAGCTCTCTCATTTAACTTTTGCTCTTTTCCTTCCCAAACAAATAAGCAGGCACAAACCACTTAACAAAACTGGCTGTGAACCAGCTTTCACTCTAGTGGGCTCTTCCGAAGTTGTTTCATCTCCACAAGTTTGGAAAGACAGCAAGTACGATAACAGTACATAGCTAGGCTTGCTGACTTCCACCCAACACGGTCAGTGGCTTGGCTTTTTGTTCAGTCACACGTAGGACAGGACACGGATCAGCTAGCACATCGCCCACCCCCGGTAAGGTCAGCCACACTACACACCAGCGATTTTACCACATCGCCTAGCAATGGCTAGGCTAGAAAGTCATAAACATTTTTCTGATGGATATTTTCTAAGACCCATAACAAGCCTTTTGATAAGTATGTTTATCTGAAAACATCAGATTTGCTGTGTAGACTTCTTATACTCTGTTCTTCAGCACTGGAGTTGAGTTATTCCTTTTTCCAACCACTGAACGCCATAAGAAGCTCTAAAACACCTTCCCAAGAGAAGTAAAAGCCCCTGTTGCAGTCTGATGAGACATTTCAGGAGACAAAAGCTCCTGAGCTTCCACCACTTCACAGGCCAAACTGCTGAGGCTGCCTTGCGCGCGTGGAAAGGTGGAGCACAACCAGCCTCGCGTGCGGGGCCACGTCCAAGGTAAGTGTTTGTCTACAATTAAGGTTTTGGGGGGCTGTGGGTGGATATCTCTAGTTAAGTGAGACAGTTCCAACATTAAAATCCTTTCCTCAAAGGACCCAAGTTAATGCTACTTTCTTGTATTTTAAACACAGATTTCCTTTACATTTGATTCTGAATAGTTTTTAAAGAAGTTCAATAATTCAGAGGAAAAACACCACGCTTTCCCTACCCTCTTGTGCCTAAATAAACTCTATGTCTCAATTTCTGTTCTCAAACTCTATTTCAGCACAACCATTTGAAATTGCACAACAGAAATCCACCCTTCAGCTTTTAAAGAAAAATTCACATGTATATTCAGGTCTCCTTTCCTTTGGAGGGAACACATTGTCCTTCATTTCTTTAATGTCAAAAGAGGTTTCTTTTCCTTACATGCACTTGTGCGCGCACACAAGCATTTTCTTCTCCCCTTTGCCATTTTTCTGAACGTGAGCATCATCTATTCCTTATGCTATTTCCAGGGGGGAAATCCTTAAAATCCTCTTCTCTCTCCCCCTTGAGCACACAGACCTGACACAAACATTTGTTCCCGCAGTACAAAGCACTGACGTTCATCTGATAGTTTCACTGCATCTGCTGATAATTAAAGTAATCCTTCCCTATCAGAAAAGGTCATGAACAATCATTGTTTACAAAATGGCTTCCCTTGGTGTTTTATTCTACATAGCTTAATACTGTTTCCATCTAAAAATCTAGTGTGTATTACCCTAAGGGGGGCAGTATCTCCCTGGGGGGGGCAGGAGGGGAACAAGAGCGTCTCCCCACCACCTACTTTTCTCCACCCACTTTCAGCACCTGACACCCCCCTTCTTCCAGCCTTAGTCTTCAATAAGAAAGCGATGTGAAAAACAAGGATACGAGAAAAGATAATCATCGTAGGAATTTTTGACCCAGGAACTACTGTGAATTCATTCCTGTACTAAAGGCAATGTTCCTCTGTGGTTTGGTGGAAAAAAAAAACACAAACAAAAACAAACAAAAACCTTAACCTCATCTTCTTAATCTATTTCATTTGAGATGCTGAATGTAACCATGAACAACTACTACTTTAAAAAGAGATACAGTGACATTTTACCAGTTGCTTCTTCTTGGCCAGTTTACCACTTCAGTGTAGTAAGAATACTTACAGAAAGCACCCCAATAAGGACTAATTAAGCTCTCCGCAGTCCTAATAAACTAACGGCTGTGCTACAGTTTCCAGTAGCCTCATCAGGCTCTCAAGAGCCAGCCGCAGCAGATTCCCGCGCTGCCACGCGCTGCCCAGCCGGGCACGCACTCGCCCATGGTGGCCACGGCCCGCCAGTGGCACGGAGCCACAGACTCTTACCATTTCATCCAGGGCACTTCTACGTGCAGGTTACAAAGTAAACTTGCTGATATGGCAAGATAGACCACATGCAGTCAGAATCGGCATCACACACTCCAAAAGCAGAAAGGGAAGGACCAAAATTAGCAGGTAAGGACAGTTGCCCCGAACACTTTCCCAATAGCCAGCAAATTCTCCTGCCATTCCCTGATCCATCATCCTCAAACTTCAAGCTCATGAATTCCTCAAATTGCTTTCTGGATGAGCATAGGCTCTCCGCAGCCAGTATATCCTGAGGCACAGACTACCACAGTTCAGCTATGCTGTTCAAAAAATTGTTTCTTCTTGTTGTTTTGAACGTGTCACTTGTGAACCTCAAGTAATGACCCTCTGTTCTTGCATGGGAAGAGATGCGGGGAGGATCGCTGTTCCCTCTCCCTGTGCCACTTCAGATTTACACTGCTGTTACATCTGACCTAAATTATTATTTCCGTGCCAAATGCAGTTTTGATAATTTCAGTTGTTCTTTAAATGTCTTCCTGTCATATTTCCTCCTCGCCCAAAGCAGGGAAAGGCCACAGCTGCACAAAGTGTTGAAGATAAAAATGTATCATAAGTCTATGGCAAAAGTGTTTCCTGGTTTGATCCCTTTTCCAGTTACGCCTTGCATTCTCTACATGATTTATAACCATTGCTGAACGCTGAATTTCGGTTTCCACAGATCCGTTTCGTCCCCTGCAGTACCAGCTCCAACTCCACCGGCGCTCGCTCCCCCCAGTACACCCCACAACAGCGATCTCGCGCGCTACGTCAGCCTCCTCTACGCTCCGAGGCACGGTTCTTCACACCGAGCTCTCGTTTTTGCTACCCTGGATAACAATATAAGCCAAGCATCCCCTCACCACCTCTCCTCGTCTCCAGACAACAAGTTTATAAACGAGAAGCATGAACACGAGCACAAGTTCCACAGGGCTTTCAGCAGTAACCCTGCCAAACAGTAAAAGCAGAAAACAATGGACAAGATTGGTCAATCTTTAACCAATTCTTTATGTATACGAAGGCCTTTCCTCATATCACAGTTACTGAAGAGCCTCTGGTTAGGATCGTTATCAAATTACTCTTGGAAAGCCACATAGGTCATGTCGGACAGCCATCCCTCGTTCATACAGATTCATTCACAGATCAACCCATTTGCAAGGCGTGACCTCTCTTTTAAAAAGCCCTATGGAGTCTTTATATATGATTATATGCATATGTATGTTCCTGCAAAGGCTAGTTTTATAGTTTGAACAGTGTCTGCCAACATGTGGGGCACCAAGCATGAGCATACTGCTCTTCGTATTCCCAGACCTGAAAAGGAATCTCAAAAAGACGGCACCCAGTAGCCAACATCTGGGTGCTTTGGTACCAAGTGTTTTGTGCCGAAATGCTCACGTGAAGCACAGTTGTCAGTCAGCTATTCCATCTGCGAGCTCAACGATTTGGATCTTGCAGTTTGCTACCATCATTTTTCTATTTACTGATCCTTCAGTTTGAGATTCCTTGTTCTCCTCCTCAAAGGAACGTTCCCAGCCTGAGAACTTTCACAAGGAACTTCATAGCAGATGCACATAGAAAGAGGTAGTTGCATTTTTTCCTGCTTTTTCTTCCAGGTTTTCCTTCTACACATCATCTGATGACTTAACCATCACTCTAAAAAACCCCTAGAATAAAAAAGAATTTTAATGCCCCGTAGTATTCAGAAAGCCATGAGCTTTTATTCACCTTGCTTTATGAAAAGCAGGCTAGAGGTGCACAACACCTCACAACTCCGAGTCACTGAGGAAGGTACACGAAGTCTGTCAGGAGTACTTAAGCAGCCAAATACCTGAAAGCATCAGGTACGGACAAGCGAGAGGAAGCTAGATTATACGCCGAGATATTAATTGGCAATCGCGTTGGCGATGTGAGCCTTGGGTTATTGAAGACGAAGAGCAGAACACAACCAGCTCCTCGCCGCTTCTCTCCACTTGCTAAGTGATAAAAATTGCTCCTGTGTCTTGTTGCTTCCTTGCCAGAGTATAACAAAGAAATTTAAGTAAAGAGGAAGGGGGAGGAAAAAGGAGCTACTGGAATTACTCTCAGTAGCAGTTATAGCATAGCTGAACTCTTAGTTCGACACCACAGAGGAACGCAGACAGGGCTGACGAAGACCAGTTATTGTGCAAAACACGCACCACCTAGCAGTGCTGTTGCAGTGCAATGCGCTGTCAAGATTAGAATACATTTAAGGTTTTGTTGCACAAGCCATAGCGTCTTGATGTATGTCATCTGAAGGCTAAAGCCAAGCCGAAGTGAATTATCCATTTCACAACTACCTAGAAATAAATGGAGTTTAATTTAAACTAAAGCTTCAGAGCAGCAGCAGGTGCTGGCTGAGCAATGTGCACAAAATGATTCATCTCATGAATGATTTCATAAGTTGCATGCACTTAGTCTTGAATTCCTGTCTGTAGGCTAGCACAGTCACAATTCAATTATGAGGCCAGCTTGCATAGCAAGTTTTAAGATTAAAATCATCATCAGCTGGTCAGAATATCAACGGAAAAGACCACGGAACTGGCTGACCTGCTGCACCACTTCACTTCACTTCAGAAGTGGGGAGAAAACAGCCAAGGCACCAAAGAAACTACAAATTCTTTATGCGACCATTGTCACTCCTGTCTCATTTTTAAATAATTAGAACGTTAAATTTGTGTAACTTCAAGGAGTAAGTCAACTACTTCAAGTAACACTTCTAAGCAACTGTGCCTTAAGAAAAAAAGGTGCTTACTGTAAACATCATCATGCCTAATTAAGTTTGTACCCTTGAGGCTGAACACCAATGAAGAGCAGGCGTCCAAACACATTCGACACAGAGGAAGACAAAGGTCAGGAACTGTTGTCACAAGCACCAACGTACTAAAACTTTCCCAATAGAAACAAGTGAGTTAAGACTTGATAGTATACTATAATCTAGTTCTAGAAACTAAGTTCAATTGAGTTTGCTCAATCGGTAATTGGTATGATGTCATTCAGAGATGCTCTAGCAAGGCACGATAATTCAAATCACGACAATAACTTCACAGTCACTGAAGCACACAGATTTAATACCAAAAGACAGAAGGGAAGAGAGAGGGGAAGGAGCTGAAATATTGCACAATAGGTTCAGCAGACAGAAGCATTTCTCATTTTACTTCAAATTCAAAAATAATGAGGCAGAAGACTGTTGCAGCATGATGGATTTCAGGTCTTTCGACTTCATTTCTTGCTTCAAGAATCTTTCCCCTCCACTCGGCCATTAAGACCACTGCATATCACATTCCTCTTGGTATACAAACCAATCTTGATGTTAATGTTATTGTCACCTAAGTATTTATATTCCACGCCAGCCTGACTGGACAAAGTGAAAACACAGAAATCGGTGTAACAATAGAGAGCGCTATAAATCCTTCACATTACAGGTACCAAGCAGCTAGTTCTGCTTAGACTGCCATCCTGCACTTTAACTAGTTAAAAAGCTTTGGGGAATCTTTTGGTAAGGCAAGATGTAAGGAAAATATCAAGGATATTAATTGCACATAACGGGTTCTATATACTCCCTACATAACAGGGAATGCTAGTCATCACTCCCAGGCTTTTTAGTCTCAGAGCGATTTTTTCCTCTTCCATTTGAAGATTTAATAGACCTTTAAAGAAAAGGAGTTGTCATATTTTAGTTTCAATCCTTTTCTTCCATATCTTGGGGGGGTGGAGTCCCCAAAGGGAGGACTTAAATCAAGATTAACTAAAAATATAGATCAATATGATGTTTTTAAGAGAGAAGTATGGCACCTGTAGTGTACTGGCTTCTCCAGCACCACGTGTTCACTTCACGTATTACGCTGTTTCCGATAAATCTTCTCTGCAACAGGATTAAAGGCAGTCCTAAAATATCAGTGCTAATTTAGTGCTCATCAAGATGTCCTCAGGGAAACAGGATAAAAAGGAGAGACTAAGCATAATTATACAAGAGTTATATTAGTAGGCAAGCTGGTCTTTGGCAACAAAAAGCAAACAAGTTTTCCTTAATATTTCTTCCAGAGCACTTTTAAAGAGTCAATGAATAAAGAGGCATAATAAACCAATGCCATACTTCCTCTAGAAATTCAGTGGGAGGATAGGAAGGGAGGAGGGAGAAGAGAAAGCCAAGTATGGTAAAAGCACTAGAGAAAAATTTATGTTAGTGCTGCTTTCACACAATCAAGTCTCCCCTGCTAGTAAAATAAAGATAGTCATAGATGAACTATTAGACTTACGGAATTATTTTTGTTAAAAAAAAAAAAACAAACAACTTAGTCCCTGTCGAAACGTTTTCTTCTTACTGCCTGTAACTTTTAGCGGTACAGAACACTAGCGAGTCTTGCAAATTGTATTACCAAACAGAATTAAGGTCAATGTTGTCGCAGGGATTAGGATACCAATTCCTTACGACCATATCAACTGTCCAGCAGCCGTGAAAGGCTCAGCCTAGCATTCTTTTGTGAAGCACGCCAACTCCAACCCTATGCATTTATGCATTTGATTTCTGTCTAGGGCTAAACAATTTCAGTATGCCTAGGAGCCCCTGGGTTATGCGTACCTACTCCTTCAACATAACATTAGGAAAATGAAGAGAAAGCGCCGGAGAAATCCACTAAACCACCTGTGAAGTAACACTTACCCTACTACTGCACTACTTTGAAAAAATAATTACTAGGGGAGAGAGAGGGGAAATCCAGTATGTAAAGCTGAATTGCACGTTATTATCTTCTGAGGTCAAGGCACTAGGTAATGAGTCTTTTCCTGAAAAGAAATCCTGACTGTCATAACCAGAACACACCCAAAATCTTGCTTGTTTCTAATAAGACTTGTGTTCACACTCATCTTTGCTACAAGTCTTGCAGAAAAGGCAACGCTTAGGAGATCAAGCGATCGATGAGGTTTGCTTTTCCTTGCAAGACTTGTCTCTCAAATCCCTAGTGCATCACAGCTGCACCACGCTGAACTGCTCCGCGCAACACTCGGCCATTAAAAGCAATCCCACGCCTCCCTCTTTCCTGGGACAGCTTACACTAATTCAATACATCTCTGGAGAATACGAGTCCCCCTGCAAAATGGCAAGTGGGCTTCTTAAACACATTCTCCGTTTTACAGCTTTTTCCCCCCACCCCTGTGTCCTCCATGCTTAACAAGCGCCGAATTCTTCAGCGCATTCCCCTCCCTGCTAAGGGGCGCGACGAGAGCTGACCTGTGAAGGCCGCAGGGCTGAAGGTCCTCCGAAACAGGAGATTCTTCAAGGGGACAAGAGCAGCGAAGCAGTTTGCTGACTGGCAGCGTGCAATGCTTCCACACGGCCTCCTCCTACCGCAGAGCGCGCCGAGGAGCGCGGTGCTCCGTTTGTATCGCCACTTCAACAAAATGGAGTATTTCCAGCAACATTTAAAGACAAGGAATAACTACTGAGATGCACATGCATCAGTTGTTTCCGCCGACCAAAGAACCTTTTGCTTTCGTAATCTAAAACAGAAATCTATGTTTTGTTGTTTAAGCATAAATATTATTTTAAACATACAAAACTTCAGATTAGCAGAAACTTGAAGTTGATCTCTAGTCATCCATCCTCTGAACTAAAGGCATGAAAGCACTAAGATACTGAGTAACAGTTTACTCCCTGTACCCAGTTACCAGCACAGAAAAATTGTGTTTTAAGAGATCGGGTTGTTCAGAGTCACAGCTCAGGTCCAGGTATCCTGTTAATCGGTGTAAACTCATCTCAAACACACCTAGAAAATTAGTGCTTTGTGATTAGCTACAACGAAAGTAAGCTGATTATACTGAACAAAATACCACTGAACAGGCCAGAAAAATATCATAAAAAATAAAATATTTGCCAAGCACAAAACTGCTAATGCCTGTTCTAGAGTTTTTACTTATCCTTGGCAATGCAGTTGTGAAGGCAAACCATCGATGTAAAGTTTACTGGCTGATTGCAATTGCTTGCTAAAATAAACAAGGAGTAGCTCCATACAGGTGAAGGGCCCTAGAAACGCAGATTTAGTTAACCTTGAAGAAGTTATTCCCTAATAAATTGATCCTGTCGCATAGTTTCCATCTACTCTTATTCCATACTATTGCTTCATTCTTTCAGATGAAAAGAATTCAGCCAATCGAAATCAAAAAGCAAGCAAGCAAAGAAAGACTTGATACAAAACAAACCTCCATATATTGGTATGCAAAGAAAACAAGACTGTAACCAAACATATACCATCACGTGAAAGCTTTTTTCATTTCATCTTCCAAAAACAGTAAAATCTGTGCATGTGGCAAGATCCCCAGAGATATAAATCAGTACTGGAATGGCCTGTGAACAAATATATAGAGCACCTGAAGCGTGCCAACTACTGACATTGACTTACTTTATTAGAGGACAGCCGTCTCAAGAACTTTTCAGAAAAGTTCTTGAGATAGTTTCAAAAGATATTATGCTTTTAGAGTGGGAAGCCCTTATCCACAGACCACTTGAGACTGCTAGGAATAAACTCCTTAAAATAGTCTTAAAGTTTGCTCTGTTGTTCCACATACACTTGTTATTAGGGGTCCTCTGATCTGAGCTGTTAGAGGCTGTTGTTCTGGTCAAGAGGCCATCGTTTTCCTTTCATAAAAACACAAACACAGAGCCCCAAATAGCCGTTGAGAAATGTGACAGCTCTTGGTGGCCCCAATTTGCTGCTCTTCCATTGCCTGCCCCTGCATCACCCTGCTCAGTGGCAACAGCACGGATTCTTCTGGGGTGAAAGAGCACTCGGCAATCCAGCAACGCGTAGTTTATTATTAAGCAGCCCTAAAGACAAAGGCACAACTGAAGAAACAAAGACTTACAGTGATTTATTTCAAGACAGGAAATGTCTTTTTAAAAAAGATTTACATTTAAATGGTTGGTTAACCCAGCGGAAACAGTGATTTCTTATTTTGTGTGAACTAGGTCAAATAGCTTTTAACCTACTTCCAGTACATCTATACCAGGTCTCTAGCAGAAAATACGGGAAGTTTTTCAGACCTGCCCCTCCATGACACACACTTTTCTAGATACAACATGCTCCTGTTTCCAGACTGGTAAAACAGCCACCTAAATATGAACGACGATTAGATAGTATGAGCTGCATTTCCAACAGACTCTGTCAGAAGTGCAATTTTACAAGTTCAACAGCATGTGTTTATTTCAAGACATTTATATAACGTCAGATTCACAGGTTTCATATTTGGCCAGCACAGCCTTAAAGCCAAAATTCAAAGTGTATGCCCACCATAAACTTACTCTCTATTCTACTACAGATGTGACCTATACCAGTTCGGCGAAAAAAAAAAAAAAATCTTGAAGGTTAAGCATTTCTCTGACCTCCTTCTGAACTCAAACATACTATTGTTTCATTGTCACCACGGATTATTTGTCAGCTGCCAAAACGCCAACATTTTTATAGAATTAGAGAGACAAGCCATTAACATACTTTAGCTTTCCCTCTTCAATCACACTTTTTCATTCTTACCTCATTCAAAGCCAGTGTGCTAACATCTTTTGACATTTATCTTATCTCTTCTTTTTTTAAGAAGAAAGTATTTCTACTACAGCTTTCGGTGCCACCAGCTGGCAGAGTACCCTTCCGATTAGCGTTAGCTTGCTTCTGTGCCTCAAAGAGTCAGACAAATAGGCTGACAGGGGTCAATCACCAAGTCATTTCTAGTCTGAAAGTTGAAGGTTCTAGATAAGAAAGCTTCCCCCCCTTTATGTACTAGAAAACATTGTGATCTTGTTAGACATTAGTATATAGCTGGATGATGAAGCTCCTGGGTTTTAGGTACATTACAGAGTTGTCAACTAACTGTTAAGTAACACTTAACTGATTCTTACCTTGTAGCATGCATCTATACGCAGATTCAGATATTGCGTAAATGTGCGGTGGCATTTCATGGCGCTTCTTCCCTCTGTACATCTCGATAATGTTTTCTGAATAAATCGGGAGGTTCTTGTAAGGATTTATGACTACGCAGAACAGCCCTGAATAGGTCTTAAAAAAAAAAAAAAAAAAAAAGAGAGAAACATTTCTGTTAGTAAATGGTATTGAAATAGAGCCATGAAGAGTAGACCACTTTTTTCCACAGGCTCTGTAATATTTATCTTAGAACAAAATTGATGTCCTTTTTGTTGAGCAACTCAAAGTACATGCTATATTCAAATTACTGGTTTCTAATTCTCTTAAAAGACTCTATTTACCTGCACAAAGAGTAATTTAAAGACAATAAATGTGAGTAAATATGAAGTGGAGCACCTGATCTCTTTCCCACAGATACTTAAATCTCCCTTCTGTTTGCCAAGTTACAGGATTTATGGACATCTTTTGATGTTGAACTCCTTCAGTAAAACGTGCATTCAAAGTTATTTTTTCTCTTTTGAGGAAACTGATAATCTTGATTACTCTAGCAAATAATTTGGATAAGGAAAAAGCCTTTTTCCAACCACCACTATTTCTCCTGTCCTGTTTCCTCCTATCTGTACATCTTCCCTGCTCATCAGCCTTTCTCAGTCCCAAAGCGGTCTCCTGGAGAGGTGGTTCCCTCCCCGTCCCACCCCAGCTGATGGACAGCCTGGCAGCTGGCACCGCCGCCGGTCCACAGGCTGCTTTCAGAGCTGCTACTGAACAGAAGTTACTAGCAGTACTGTCATGTTAAGAAACTCAAGCCCAAACTGTACATGGTGTTATTTCATTCATTCTTATTGAGGCCTTTCTGTTTAGCCAAAAAAATGCCTCAAGTTTTACAAAACTGAGCACACGTTGCAAACGATATATACAGGTCCGCACTGCCCTGGGGATGAAGTATCAAGGACTACTTCAGCACAGTTCAATCTCTGCTCCACAGAAGTTATTTATAAGGAAGTCATCATATAAATATATATGAAAGGAAAATGTATACGGTCAGCCACTCATACGTTGTTATCTGGAAGGGAGAGAAGAGCAGGGCCTGGCTGTACGGGCCTTCCTGGGGATCAGGGGTGAAGCTCACAGACAGCCAGCTTCACACCACGCAGAACAGAGCTAATCCACGGTGTCTCCCTCAACCAAGGCATCTGGATGGCTCCTGCCTTTTCAGGATCAGCCGAAACGGATGAGTTTTAAGAAAGCAAAATCTCTCTTATTCACCTTTATTCCATCGCATGCTTTGAAAGTGTATTCTTTTGGGTCATTAATGTCTTTATTAGCATAGGAATGTTAGCAAGAGATACCAGTTTTGACAGAAACAGGGAGTATCTTTCCGAATGTCAGGAAAACTGTTTCTTACCTTTGCAGGCTGAAAAGAGAGAAGGAATGGAGACAGTGTATAGTATTAAGCAGGTAACATGATTCTTACAGCATTTGTCAATTTAAAAAATATTTCTGCTACATTTGGATAAACAAAGTAGCTGAAATTCCTGATCTGCCTTTTTTTTTTTTTTAATATACAAGAGATTTTATTTGGAGGAAAAGGTGCCCTGTTCTTTCTACACCTACAAGGGATTCTGGAAAGACAGAGAGAAGGTGATCTCTGAATTGAGTCAGGAGCACCATCGGTAAAGAAAAAGAACTTGGGTTTATGCCAGATGTCCTGACATAAGGGCATCTTATGTCCTTATAGGAAAATAACCTCTCCGCTTTGGTCAGATCCACTGGACGATAAGCGCCCGCAGTGCCTTACCCAGCCAAATGTCTTTGGTAATAAGGTATTTATTTCTCAAGAGAAAGGAAACATGTTATCGGGTCAACTGACCCAAGCATGAAGAAAAACTTCTCAGTCATTAACTCAACACAAGCACGGGGCTGTTGGCAAGGGGCAGCTCCTCCCCAGCCTCGTGTTCCTACCACCGCCCCGCTGGCCAGCATCGCCGCCATTGCAGTGACGTACCGAGGTAGCTACTACCGAAGATAAATTTCAAAAATAATTGGTTGGTAATAGAAGCAGTTCCCTCACCAAACTCATTCACAGCCACTAGTGATACTGTAGGGGAGAGGGAAGGCAGGACAGTTATTTTAATGGCACGGTACAACTGACCAAGGAGCCAATTAACTGACAAACACCGGATCTACGTCCCCAGCCAGCCGCCTTCCCTGTTGTGCTCAGCTGAGGTCTCATCTACAATTACCACGGGTGACATGAAGGCATCAAGAATGACCTCAAGCCTGATTTCCATTCCAGTCTTCAAATAAGGATAAATAGAAGAAAGGCACACATTCACCAAGCCCATTGCATGGTTCCCACCTCAAAAATCACTGAACAGCACCTATGCTGTCTTCCTCCACTGCAGCCACGTCTAATGAAGAGACAGACTTGTTTATCACCCACTGCAGGTGAGATCTAGTCACGAGCAAAAGAATTCAGAGCCAAAGTCCATTTCCAGATCTGTCCCAAGCCACCCTCTGGCCAGTGTCATGGCAAGAACATCTACTTAAGCCAGCAGACCCCTTTCCTCCAGGGCGATTCTGGACTCCCATCCAGCAGCACTCCTGCTCCGTTTTTCACCCCCCCAGCTTTGGAGATTTACAGTTTACCTCCCTGGGCTGCTGCTCTGTACCTTACTGTGGGCAGGAACTCTCCGAACAGCGACAGATGGCCAAGCGGTCAGGGGTTTGCTGTACATGTTATGTTATGCTATGTACATAACATGTTATGTACAGCTACGTTACAGAGCCACCCTCTTTCAACAGCAACACCTCTATTTCTGCAGATTTATTTAAAACTTTTATCAGCTGTTTTGTCCTTTTATGTTCACAAAGGAAAGTTGTTTTTTCTGCAGTATCACTGCCCTTCCCCAGCCATGAATAAACTCGCCTGGTAAGTAAAAAAAAAAAAAAGAAAAAAATCTCTCTCAAGTGCTAGGATAAGAACAGCTATTTGAAGATTATCCCTCCCTCCTCTCCCCAGTTGCTTTGGCATCTTTTGTTTATTTCCCCAACACAGACATGGAGTGTTATTACTATTTAGCTACATAAAGAATTAATGATTCATAAAAACAGCCTTAACAATCCTTCAGACCTCTGTTGACGATACCTAACCTGGAAGCCTTTCTAGACTATCTCCCAATGCAGTAATTGGATGGATCGGTGAACCTGGAATGATCGGAATAAGCAAAGTCCAGCTAGGTGCCAACAGAACTCAGCCAGTCTAGAGGAAAACCAGCAAGTGTCCTGGGCAAATGAAATGGGTTAATTTAAGAGGCTTTAGATTGAACAGGGCCAAACTAGAAATTACGAAGCACAAAATTCTACCATTTCACCAGTGCTGGGGTTCATTTATTTGCAACTAAATCTAAAGGATAGGCTTTTATCCCTGACCATTAAGTCTGTGTCATGGCATAGCTCTTCACATGCAGCACCTTGAACTCCAGCATCTTGATTTCCTGCACGTTTGTCACTCAGTTCACTCTCCTGCCATCTCCCTGCAGAATTTAAAAGTGACACTTTCCTCCAAATATCACCACACGCCTTAACTTATTCAAAGGAAGATGGAACCGAGCTCTCCCACAAGGCCCCCAGATTTCCTGACCATCACCTACTGCAGAAAGCAACCTATGAGCATATTGGTGGGTTGTTTTTGTGGCTTGGTAGGCATATAAACACAGAAGGGATGCTTTTATTGAGTCAAATTTAATTGGGAGGGAGGTAAAAGCTGTAGAAAATTTTTGTACCAATTTTATACCTGCAAGTCTCACAGCATGTTACTATATCAAAGACAGAAGATTGGAGGTGTGGGCTTTCTGCATGCAAATTGAAGACATGAGAGGTAGGCCGAGATTAGTTTACACACCTTGAAAAGCTTCTTGCTGACCAGCCACAGAAAGAATTAGCAGGAATACTTGCACGCCTGCCTTACAAAGGGACACCCTACTTAATGAATGCCACCATGTAACTGTTGAAGATGCCCCGAGCTTTCAGACACACCAAAGGGGCCGCGATGCCCTGTGCCTCCCCTCTGTTCTCAGTACACGAACTCTGCCGAAATGGTCAGATCTGAATTACAGTTAGGATCAAGTGCTGAAGAGCGACAGGAACCACCCAGTCTGGATGAAGAACCCAACTTCATTAATTTTTCAGCTGACAGAGGTACGTGTGTATATTAAGAACTTAAAGGCAAGTGAAGATGCTTATTCACCTTGAGATCAGCTGCAAACACACACTCCTGCTTTGCTGAGGAACAGGATATAGGCAGTATCAACCAAGAGCAATACGGCGTGTTGGAATGCACACTCTCTAGGCAAGGCTCCAGAGACAAATAGTAAAGCGGTGCTCTGACAGAGGTTTGTTATACAAACTCTCCTTCAGGACACTAATTGCAGAGTTTGAATGTTTCCAGATGCTTCCAAGCCTTTACCCAGTAGTATATCATTTTGTAATTTGGATTTTGGTAAGCTACCCCAGACTGCAGAGTTCAGGTTCCTGGCGCTGGCCTATCTGAAAACTGCATTATATTCCTAGCAGTAAGCAACCTGAGAAAGAGGTGTATGTAAGCGAACTACTGGCAAAGAGAGAGCGCACTACTTCCAGGTGAAAGCACATGGGAATTTAGGCTCTAAATTTGGAGCGTGGGCTCCAGAGCAAGAAAGGTTTTCACGGCCTGTCCTGTCTTCCCTTAAAACCATATCAAACCTTCACTGTGTATACACATATGGTGGTATTAGTGTCAAAAGCTTTGTACGATTCCTTAGATTAATAGCTCAGCTTTACAGTTCTTGCATCAAGGAATATGCTGTTATGACTGTTAGGGTGGCTCCTCCTGCTGCAACATCAAAAGGCCTCTTTAAAGCACCACTTCAGAGCGCATTAGCAAGATGCAGGTAAATTTTGGGAATTTGTAACAATCAGTTTGCATCACCTGAATACCCAGGCTCAACATTTACCTCCAGTTCTTCAGATATAGAAAGTGACAGATTTACTCTATGACTATATAAACAATTAAGCTGAAGTAAGCATCTAGACATCTCCTATTATTACCTGAAATACAAACCAGCAGTTTCCAGCCTAGAAAGCAACACCTGTTTTAAGCAGTATCCCATATAGTAATGGGGCAGACCACATTCTCTAGATTGATAAACTCCATCATCATAGCATTGTCTTGTCTGATTTCATTTCCTGAGGCTATGGATCCACCTTTCACACTCCAAGACCTATGAAGTCCCCCAAGCTTGACATGGTTTTCTCATGTACTACCTTTTCCCCCTAAATGAGGCAGTTTTCCAATCCTAAATTCAAGCCTTAAAGAAGGGCAGGCAGCTCTTCAGTCTCAGAGGGGAGGGAAGTGAGGCAGTGGCCTGGGCTGGAACCCGGTCGCTGCTTTGCGCAGCAGCCCCCCCACCACGTGCTGCCCAGCCAGGGCACAGTCAAGACTGGAACCCAGAAATCATCCCAGACATGGCTGCACAAGCCCAAACTGCTAGATAAAAAAAAAAACAACTAAGTCCTGTTGGCAGCCAAGAAGCTGGAGTCAAGGGTGCCGACAAGGGTAAGGAACCTCCTGCGGGGTAATGGGAACCTCAGCTCTGGCAGAGGCTGGGGCCAGGAGCCACTGCCCGTTACTCAGGGCAATGGAAGGGTAAAATCTGTGCGCGAGGAGAACGAGAAAGGGAAGGAGCGCAACACATACACAAGCTGTTAAAGAAAAGGCACAGCCCCAACCTCAGATTTGTCTATGGATGTTCCCTACAGCCAGCACTGAAGAAAGGAGGTTCACCAGTACTGTATTTTCACATTTATGGCCTTCAGGTCATGTGTTTAAACAGAGAAAAACCAACATTAGATCATGGGTGCAGGTTATACTCCTGCTCAGTCAGCTCACCGCCTCTCGGAGACAGAGAGGCCCAGCCGCTCAGACAGCACGACTGCTTCAGCCACAGCAACTGCGAAGAGGTAAAACATGATCTTAGGTTGCACCAGGGCCAGAAGAGTATTAATATCCTTTCCCAGGGCTCCTGTATAGCTGCATGTTGGAGCCTGACTGCTCCACAGGCAGCTTGCAACGGGCTACCCGTGGCTTCTGCTGCAGGCATACAGCTTGAAGGGGTGTCTTGCAACACAGTGCATTCCACCGAGCACTTGAACAGGAGTCCATAAGCCAAATTATTGCACTTTTTTAGGATGCTAAGCTACCATTTTTTATAGAAACAGAACATTTGACAAGAACATGCACTTTCGCATACCTCTGCTTGCCTGGGGGCAAGGAGGGCATTGATTCACTTCCCTGAAATCCCTCAGGCATTTCTAACAAAGGCAAACCCTACTCAGAACTCTCTGAACTTCATCACATGTAGAAGTCTCCTAAAAATCAGAGTTAATTTAAAAACAAGTTCTTGTGTCAAAGCAGCCCTTACAGTTTGAACCCCAGCATTTATTCTGCCATATGTTAGGTACTAGATGCAGAGACTGGGTTGTGTTAAGGAAAAGATGAAATATAGTAACAAACTCCTTTTCTTTCAGGTTCTTTTAATACCAGTCTTCGATACTCAGTAATGTGAAACATTCCCAACTGGACCAGCAGGAAAATTAAAGCAATTAGAACACAGAGGCTTACGTAACGTCACAGATTGTTCTAGGTTACGCTCTGGCCTCACAGGAGGCAGCGGCTTAAGAGAAGAAACAGCTTATAGACAGCTCCTCAAGTGCAGTTTTGTAAGAGCTTCCACCCACAGCAGGCTCTGGAACTGGGGACTACAGCATATTTCTCATTCTTTCCCGCTTCTGCCCCAATAAAATGGAAAATACATAAAAAAATGAAAGTAGCACAGGGCTGCAGACCAATTACAGAGGTAATACTTGTAATTATCAAAAAGATCTGCTGAAGTGTTTTTAATTGCACAATAGTAAGCATGTTTTCTTTTTTACTGGTAGAAAGAAAACCCAGTAGGCATATACACGAAGAGCAATAATTAGCAGCAAGGTTCCAGGAGCTCTCAGCCTTACATAAACAGTTCCCAACCCTTTTGAAAAAGTCTTTGCTAAAAGAAAAAAGTGGAGGAGTGGGCGGGGAAGATAATGTTAGAGTTCATTAGAGTTTGGAAGACTTTGAGATTGAATCTAACCCTTTCCTCAAGAGCGCTTCACCACCTTTTTGTCCTTCCTCAAGGAACAGCAAAACTAGTCATATCTAACTTGACTTCACCTACAGCACGCACACATCTTGCGCCACATGTCCCCACCTGGAACTTTCTAGCTGAGCATCCAAACGTAGGCTACGGGCTCACCAACAACAGGCAGCACCAGGGAACATCCCACATACGCTCACACCAAGGCAAGAGCCCGTTTGGATGCTGATGTGGGTTAACAGAAGTCAAGTGTTTGAGAAATTGCATTAATTTTAATCCTTTTGACTGAATGGGGCCAGGAAGCAGTTAAGTAGCAGTTGCAATGATTTATGGGGGTATGTGTAAGCTACATATAATCAACTGTGGGCAATGGACTTCCTCCAGGAGAACGGGGACTAGAACAGATGTGGGAACGGCAACATTTTTTAAAATAGAGTTTTATAAAGCCCATTTGAATATCTTAGTTTTTACTGCACCTTAATTACACCCTATGTTTGAGTGAGCAATTCCTTCATCCCATCTAACTGCACTGGATACAGGAGCGGGAACTTTTGACTGCACAAGACAGATTTCTGGTCCCGCGATACCTTTTTCTAACTGAAAGAAGATAACTCAAACGTTTCTAGACCCATTGAGTAGACAACGCGACAGTTACCCAGGAACTTTTCAGATATTAGTCTGCACTTACCAGTCAGACCATTAAAATACAGCCATCTGAAACTCGGATGTTATACTTTTCTGGGAAATTGGTAAGGCGTGTCAAACCTCTACAGGATCCATACTATTAGCACTTGCTAGGATACTTAGGGAGAAACCCATTTTGGTTTAATAAAATATTTCTGTTAACAAGATGAGCATAAGGTTATGTTTTTACATTCATTAGTAGAGTATGTAGGAACATATAAACTTTTAAAATACGCTTTAAAAGGAAAATGGAAGGGTCTTTCCTGCCATCAGAAGTAGTACAGACACAAAAGCAGAGCTTTAAATTGCTGGAAAAAGCATCACCTAGCCCTGACTTAGAAGTATTAACAGTCATTAGCTTATTCATTCCAATTCCAGCCAGTGTCTGCCATGTCAAGAAGAAGTTGCTTTCCATTTAAGTAGAAACGAGGTACTTACATTCCTGATCTATGCAACGAGCTGCATTTTGATTAACTGGAATGCTTTTACTAGACTTAAAAATTCAAAATGTTAAGTAAGTTATATCCAGAATGCTGCCTAACAAAGCATTGAAACATTATTTAGAGTGATCAGGAACACTCCTGACCACTTTGCTTTTTGCAGTTCTAGAAGCAGTATAGCACATCTCAAAATTGACATTCAGACTTCAAAAAAAAAAAACAGAGAACCATCTTGCTCTGAAGTGAAAGAAAAGGACTCTCAAACTGCACATTAACTAGCCACTCTGTCCTCCAAGCGCAGGGAAAACAAAATGGGAAAAAAACAACTTAAATGCATTAAAAAATACTGACACAGTTCTGTCCTTCAGATCAGCTATATGACTCAAATTGGGTAGTAAACTTTGAGTAGAAGCCTCATTTTGAACATAACTGACATACCTATATATAAGCTTTCTGAATAGACACTGAAGCTAATACACTGCTGATATTAAAGATACACAGAGATATCAAGTAGGAGAAAATGCCTCTTCCTACACCCGAAAAACTCCTTTGCAGCTTTCAAACCTTATTTGTAGCTCTCCATCAAAGCGCCGAGTATTGCTCCCCTCCACATTGTCAAGTGCAGCATCTCTTCTTCTAGCACTTTATTTCCAGACTAAATCCTTCTTCTTGTTTATCTCCCCTGCCACTCCCATCCCTTCCCACCAAAACCAGAGACCCCTTTCAAGTGTCTCCCTTTTCCCAGGACTCCAGCTGAAGGAGACAGCTATAGCTCGGACAGCCAAAGTCACTTCTTCAGCTGGGCTTCGCACGCCCCCCACAACAGCAAACTGACACCACAAACCTCTGAGCCACGAGCAAAACTGCTCCTGAACCTCCACAGCTTACAGCACAGCAGTTCAAAAATCGAAGTCGGCGATTTCCTACGTTCAGATACCATATTGAACCATGAAGAGTTTGGAAGCTGGTTCATGAGAAACCGCAAACCTCATGAAATGGTGACAAGGAGAATTACTGGAGCAGTAATCTTACCTATCACAGCTTGTCACAAAGCATTAAAGCAACCGTGGTCTTGAGAACTGAGCAGCATTCAAGGCTGATGGACCCTTAACAACCACTCTTTCCAGCGGATGTCTCCATTTCATTGTCTGATTCAAAGATTATTTCCCACCCCTCCATGAAATTGTATTTTGCTGACATGACTTAAGCAGAAACCAAAATCTAGGGCTGATATCTAAAAGCCTTCACAGTGGCATTTTACATACAGGTCTTATAAAAATAAAGATGTTTCCTCACACAGGCTGCAAACCTTGGTGATCCAAAACCTCTGACAACTGGAGCCCTTTCTTAAAGCGATGCCCCCAGAAAGATACCGGAACTCAGTTCATCATGGTGTAAGGATATTCAAGAACAACCACAAAACCAGTCTGAGCAAAATCACGTTTATTCCAAATCTTCAAAGGCCCTCCTAAGCCCCTGGGTGTTCCTCCTGGGTACCCTTACAATGAACCACCTCCAGTTTCTGGTCTACAGCTGTGAAGGATATTACTAAATACACGCTGAAGCTAGTGTTAGTGTTAAAGCTGGCCGCCCTAAAGCAAAGCAGGCAGAATAGTGAAGTTTTATACGAAGCTGAAGAATTGACAGTTAAGCATTTAAGGTAACCAAAACCCATGAGAAGCTGCCACTACAGTACGACATGAGAGACCAATTTAGAGTATTAGCGAATCAAATGACACATCCCTGCCATAAGAAATGCTAAT
This sequence comes from Nipponia nippon, assembly GCF_047370975.1. Classification (NCBI taxonomy): domain Eukaryota; kingdom Metazoa; phylum Chordata; class Aves; order Pelecaniformes; family Threskiornithidae; genus Nipponia; species Nipponia nippon. Next base: position 12,376,170 of record NW_028262330.1, on the reverse strand, counting down.
ATCCCTAGAAAAGCACAAAATTTGGAAAAATTCAGCTATGAAACACAAGGAAGAGTGAAAACTCCTACTCCTTTTCTCATTCTCCTAATGAGAAAAAAAAAACAACACTGCTGTAAATGGCTGCACCTTCACAGAAGCAACACTTGCACTTGAAAAAAACCAAGCCTCAAACATGAGCAGAGATCATCTCGGGGACTTCAAGATTCTGCAGGATCATGCTTAGTAATTGATGGGTTAAGGAGAAAAGTGCGTAAGTCAGAACAACAGATTTGCCCCATCTTCAGGGCTGAATATATACATATATAGTATACTTCAAAAGAATTTGCAAGGATAGTACAGCTTCACTAGGAAAGAATTTTAACATACTCTTCAGTTACACTCAAAATAAACCTTGTGTCGAGGAATGGAATAGGTGATGTTAAAAGTGGAGCAAGATAGGAAGTTATTTCATCTCCAAAACAAAACTGGGATCACTATCGTTTGCACTCCAGCCATTCCTCCCCGCAGGATGCGTACAAGAATTGCTACCTTTCATCTTCTGCGTTGTCATGAACAGACCAGAAATAGAGACAGGACCAAGCATTGACATCATGCTTTTACAAGCCACTGGTCTTCCAGATTCTCCATTTGTGTTCATCTCCCACAGCACAGTAATAATGCGACTGAGAGGCTAAGATCGTGCCACTTGGCAGACATTAGAAATGCTAGAGGTTCCAGAAACTCCTCGCCATCCCTACTTAGACATTACTTGAAACTCTTCTCGATGAGATGAGCATCACTGCCCAGGTCATCCCGACTGGCACTAGCTAGCTTGAGTCAGCCCTCCCTGTTCCTCCAGCAGAGTCATCTTTAAGAGGTAGATTATAGACCGATGACGAGACCCACTGACCAAATCCCTCAGCTTGTTTGTTTCCTTTCTAGGGATCGAAAGGAAACGTGTATCTACTTCAGTTGACAGTCTGTCATCTTCTGCTTCCTAGAAAGGCAACGCTGCATGCTGCCTATTGTGAATTAAAGGAAACCAAAACGGCTTCACCATCTCCATCTTAACTACTGAGACCAACACCAAAATAGAAGATTTCAGTTTAGTTATTATGAGAGTATTGTCTGGAAGTCAAAACGTACCTTTAACTGACTCTCGCCATGGCCAAACCACCATACTTCACTTCATCAGCTCAGTTACCTTTGGCTCTTTTCTTTACCCCAAGCGAACATCAGCAGGTTACGCAGGCAGCGGCAATCGCTCCAGGCTGTGCCGTCAGTAGCAGCAATGCCAGTGCCACATTCAAGAAGTTCAGGGATCCCTGACAGAGATCCCTACCAGAACCACACTAAAAACCCCACCAGCTCAAGCTCTTGATGAAGTTCCTCTCCACGGCCTGTTGATCCTTGCCAGCATTCAGCCTCTACCCTAATAATACTCACAACTGCTTCCCCCCCCGCCTTCAAAAAATAAGCTGAGTTTCAATTTCAAACAAGAAGCCATTATTACAGCTGCATAGAAACATTATTCTTGGTAACAGTAGCATCCTCCAGCAATGTTCCTGTAACTCAGGCCTCCAGTTAAGGCCAACAAATCCATTAGCTTCTTGATCCCAACCAACTTCTTCCAGCTCAAGGGCAGGCAAGGTCATTAGTAATATACTGATGCAGTAATCCTCAATGCCAAGGAACCAAGTTTTAGATTCTGCCCCAACAGTTAAAGAAAGAAAGCAGAAAGCACCCTTTTGGGAAGGGGGTGGGGAAGAAAAAAAGGTAAGTCACCTATAGGATATCACTTAAACTCCACGTATACGATAAGCCAGCCTTTCACAAAGCAGACTTCTTTGTCAGCCATCCAAAGCAACCGGACTGTATCGTCTGTGTCTACAGAAGAGGGACAGGCTTCCAACACCATCCTCCAGAAGCATTTCTGGCTATGTTTACTGTATAGAGTCCTCACACTAGAGCTTGCTTTGACATTTAAGGCCTTCAGCTTTTAACCTTCGTAATGAAGTATAGTTATAATGGTTGTAATGAATTTCATAACAACTAGCATTATGATTGATACAGATACTGAAAACTTTTGACCTATCAACTTGTTTACTTTTAATTTTCAATCCGGTCCCTACTAATTATCCAATTAGTTTACTTAAAAGCTTGCAGGAATCATTCCAGAAGTATTTTTTGCTGAGCTCTGCTGTAACGGGCTTGGTAGAAGGTCTTGGAAGGATAAGAGCCAAAAACCCACGCAGGAAACTGCCAAAGCACAAATATGAAGACTATTTTGAAGTTGCACATAATTTTTAATAAGTCCCACTATTACCAAGGGCCAAGCAAAAAGGTACCCCATTAATACCTAGACGGAAGGGAAAGTGAGCCAACTAACTAGCAGAACTGAATAAAATGGATTCAAGCTTTAGAACAAGTGTTTATTAAAATGAGCCAAGCATTTAAGCAGATGTTCCAGTTTCTTTTAAGATAGAAAGTCTACTTGTAGCTCTTAATGATACTCTGACTCAACAAGTCACTATGCAATCAGTTTGCCAAGAGACAAGGAGCTACTCTCAACTGCACGCCACAGACACTCATTTAATATTGTTCAAGGAAGGAACGGGGTCAAAAGCAGCATCAATGGCGTTGCGATTTCTAACTCTATAGGAAGATGGGGATAAGCCAGATGTTCCAAGCAGTGCTTCAAAACCACTGAAAAAAGAAAGCTTTATCTTATTGGTTTATTTTAAGCACTCGAACACATTCTTTCCTGGCCCACTAAGTTGATATTAGATTCCAAAAAGACATTCTGCATTCCTAGCACTCTCCAACTCCAGCTTTTAAATAATAGCATAACCTCTCATTATCATTTTTAATACGCAGCAAGTTAAAGCAAGATATATGCTTATTCATACGAGCAATTAAACAACAGGAATTCAGCAAAGTTAGGTTTTGTAATCTCTCATCAGCTCAAACAAGCCATTTGATACTATTCACTGTATCAGTTAAGCATGTCTGAGGCAAGTGCTCTAACAAGCGGCATGAGCTAAGCACCCAGAGTTGCCATTTAGCATTCTATTTTTGAAAGATGCTTGCAGAATTATTTCCATAGGAGAATTTTTTATTATTTGTTCTATGACAACAGAGTTCTTGACCTGTACACAGCATGGAAAAAAACCCTGGACTAATCTAAATACACACAAAAGGCCACAAAAGGCTATCGAAATCAGAGTCAAGACCCGCTTCCCACATTTCGGATAAGTAAAGGAAGGGGAATCAGATAAGTTCAGCTGAATCAGCATCCGTAATGAATCTAATAATTAGTACTTACATAGATGAGCCCAGAGTAATACCGATCCTTTAAATTATGCAATACAGAGGCTTCATTTAAACAGGTTAATTCTGCCATGTCTTCCACTTTAGAGAACTTGGGAGGATTCATCTTCTGAATATCATCTTTATTGACTAGTGCTTTCTTTCCATTCTCTGCCAGTTCGACCAACACTTCATCCCCTTTTTCCTCCTTGATGCTGGCTGCCTCAAAACCATGGCGCTCTGAAGGAATCCACACCAACTTTTTCGCAGTCCAATCAGCCTGGGTGGCAGGGTTGTAGATTACAGCCCTATCCACGAAGAGGTATCTCTCTGGATCTTCCTGTCCAGATCTCTGTGCCATTGTAGGAAGGGAAGGTGTCCACTATCAGTTACCCTGTAAATGGGAGAGGAAAAAAGAGCAAAGAGTATGTTACATACCATGTTCTTATCGATGAAATGAATGGAGCTATGGCACATCAATTAAGCGATCTATCACTAATATCTGTACCTTCTCTTGATGAAGAAGCATTGTTAATTTTTTCCATAGTCTAAAGAAGCTGCCATACAACCAAGAGCCCCTGTTCGCCCAACGGCCCTCTGAATAAACCAACTGCCATACAAAAGTTAAAATGACCTGTCAAGTGTAATTCCAGACCCAGTACACAAAACCCTATAAATGGGTTCTAATTGTGCATCAACTATGGAGATACATTGCAACAAACGTGAGAGCTACAAGCAGGAAAAATATGCATGTCTTCTGTGCTTAAATAATGAAGAAGAGCAAATTTAACAAAAGCTTGCCAGTAAACTCAACTTCAATTGAGCAGTAAATAAAAAAAAAATAGATATAAGAAGTGTTCAGTGGATAGCTAACCACAATAACCAGAAGGTGGTGAGAATATGCTTTAAAATGTGGATTTTCAACTACAGACAAGAACTTGAGACACCGGGGGTTTCTGCAAGACATTAAGCGAGCTAAACCTGGCTCATATTCTTCCTGAAAAACATGAAAATTTTTGCGTTTCTACTGCCTGCTTCTGTTCTCAGTCGTGAGCGCTGACATTACTATATTCCAAAAAAATGTCTCCAGATCTCAAGTGTACCTTGAGGCTCAAGACGCAGCAAGGACTGATGTTAGATTTTCCAACAGCTTCATGGGTAATTTGAAGGGGAAAGAAAAAACTGCTGACGAGAGCTCCCGCACACTCATTTTACCTATTTGCATCTACCTAAGAGAGGCCACTGCATCTTTAGTTAGCAAGACTGTCACATCCAGGATTCCTGGAGCTAGCAGTTTCATCTGCAACTGCCCGAGGAGCAACAAAGTCAAGCCTGACACCTAGCACTCAGGTCATTAAATATCTTGTTTTTCCACACACTAGATCTTTTCTGCTGAAGAATGTTACGTTAGCTAATGGTAGCCTCTTCCCGCAGGTAACCGAAAGGTTAGCTTCAAAAGCAAGGAAGGTTTCGCAAACTGCATTTGTCATCTTTCATACTATGGTGTGCACCCTGATGGAAGAAGTTCTGCAACACGCCCATCCTCAGAAGAATGGTAATTAAATACAATAGTTGTGTGTCCATCTACAGCATGGACATTTCTTACATTGTCCAACTTTTAATGTAAAGTAAGCATGAAGTCATTGCACCCTTCAGAGGTTTGAGAAGCAGACCGTTCACTACAGACAGCTTAATTCAAATCAAGAGGTGATGACTCAACATTTAAAGTATTTTAGAAGAGCCTCTGAAAGAAAAAGTCAATGAGGAAAGAGGAAATCGTTGAGGGGACACCTTAAGTGATAGCTGGACTCCTCAGCCAGGAAAATAAAGAAATTAGTCAAGGAATGCTACAGTTAGCTCAAGAAGCCCACAAATTTAATATCCAAGCTTTCAACCCCAGTTCAGACAGCTATTTGTCTCCACCGTGCTAGACTACAGCTGAAGTTCCAACAAAGACCTGAAACGCCATTGCCGCCCTCGTGTGCAAACGCATCGCGGTGTCAAGTCTCCCAGAGCTCCCTGCCCAGGTATGACAGGCAGCATTTATGATAAGCTCGGTCTCAGTTGTGCACGCTGGGATGTAGTGAAACCTAGAGGCCAGATAAAATGGGTATGACAAAATTCATCGGTATTGTTCCCCAGCGGAATTAAAGGCTGAAGACTGAAATGAACGCATGGACTGACTTCATACCAGTTCCTGAGGAATATACCCAACATCAGCGGATCACAGTTTCAGGGTCATTTTTCCACTTTGGCTTTTAATTGCACCGAGCCCATCACAAAAGACCCTCTGCAGAAGCAAAGCGAGTTGCAGCTTACTCTACCCAGGCTCCTCTGTTAACAATAGCATTCAAATGAAATACACAAATGAGCACATTTATCATGCAGGAATCCAGCACTCCCAAAGACGACTCGTGCAAAAAAGAGAAAAAAACCCCAAAAATCCCTACACATGTTCTGCTCCCCTAAACAAAAGGGGGCGGCGGGAGGATGGGGAGTGGCAGCCCTCAGCGCAGCCCGGGCATTTTCAAGGGCAGGGGCAGCCCCAGGAGCCGCAGGAGCCGCGCCGCCCCCGGGCGCCCAGGGCTGATGCTCGCCGCCGTCCTCCCGCGGGAGCGGGCGCGGAGCCCCCCGGCAGGGCCGCAGGCCCCGCCGCCGCCGCCCCCCCGAAGGACAAAGGAGGCGGCCGGGGCGGCTCGGCCCCGCGGGCCCCGGGAGCGGCCCCCTCCCCGGCGCAGCCCCGCGCCCCCCGCCCAGCCGCCGCCCCGCCCGCGCGGAGGCTGCGGGAAAGGGAGAAAATGGCCACCTTCCCCTCACCGCGGCCGCCGGGAGCGGCGGCGGGGCGGCGGAGCGGGGGGATGCGGCGGCGCGGGCGGGCGGGACGGGCGGCGCGGCCCGCACAAGGGGGTCTTTGTGTGCCGGGCCCGCCGCCCCCGCCCCACCCCCGCGGCGGGCGGGCCCGTCCCCGCACCCCCCGGCGAGCCCCCCCCGGCCGCCCCGGGGAGACCGGGGCCGCCGCCGGTCGCCGCCACCTCACCTGTGTAGCGCCCGGCCGCCGCCGTGCCCCGGAGCTCGCGCCGCCCGCCCGGCTCCTCAGCACTGGCGCCGCTCCGCCCCCCGCCCGCCGCGCTCCTTTAGCGCCACACCGAGCCCTCCGCCCCCCGCTCGCCGCCGCCGCCGCCGCCGCCGGCCCCGCCCCTGCCGCCGCCGGCCGCCGCCCTCCCATTGGGCGACGGTCACGTCCGTCCGCCGCCGCGCGCTCGCCCATTGGCCCGCGCCCCGGCCGCTCTCCAGCCACGGCCATAGCAACCTCCACACGCTACCCTCCAAACCCCGCCTCCCCGCCTCGCCCCGCCCCCTCGGCGCTCATTGGCGGGCTCCGCCCGCTCGTCGGCCCCCAGCACTCCTCTCACTGGGCCCCCGCCACGCCTGTCGGGGCGGGCTCCGCCCCGCGCTGCAGCACGCCCGGCGGGGGGCGCGGCGCGTGCCCGGCGCTGCAGCGAGCGGCGCGCGCGGTGCTGCAGCGCGGGGCGGGCGCGCGCTTTCCCCTCACCCACCCGCACTCCCCCCCCCACCTCGCCGCGTCCCCGCGTTTTGGGTCGATAAAGGGTTTTTTCAGGCCTCGGCCCCCGGCCCGGCTTCCACCGGCGTGAGAGGTAACGGGGACACCCGTCCCCGGGCGCTGCCCCCCCGGCGGCGGCGCCGCTCTGGGGGCCCGGGGTGGCTGACGCCCTCCTCAGCGGTGCCCCCCTGAGGCGGCGGTCGCTGGTTGCCAGGCCCTGGGCGCGACGGCGGTCAGCAGAAAAGCACCCGGACGTGATTTCCAAACTTCCAGCTGTAGAAACTCGACCGCAGCCCTCGGTGATTGCTCCCGGGGGTAATTACCCTGGCTATGACAAATAAAAACCCAGCCCTCGCTGCGAGTCCGGCGCGGTCTCCCAGCCCCCCGAGCCGGTCGGGTCTCTCCGCTGGCTCGGCGGCCCCCTCGGCGAAGCGCGCTCCTGCGTGGCCGCCACCGAGCAGCCCCGGCCTCCGCTGCCCCAGGCCGGCCCAGCTCATGCTCCCATATCTGTTTTTTCCCCTTCTTTAAACATCATCCTGAGGCTTTTTGGAGCCCTCGCCCATTTGCCAGCACCTTTTCTGGATCAGGCAGATAGGCAGGAGGCTGCAGCATGGGGAAAAAAGCTGTCCGCAGCGTCTCTGAGAGCCCCGTGAGCTCACACGGACTTTGAAAATCAGTGCCGGGTGGGTTTCAGGTGTTAGACCGCAGTCCAGCGCCGCCACTGCCTGGGATTTCGAGATGGAGACCTTCAACACCATCATGGCCTTCCCTGTTTTTTTGCAAAATCTTTCCCGTGTTTCGCTCCCTGGCTCAGAAAGCTGCTCGGGGATCACACATGGTGCATTCAACCTCCGGGGAATGGGCACAACCTCTCGCCGCAACCACGGCTCGCTCCAGCCCTGCATGTGAGCAGGTCACTAAGAGCATCAAGGGTTCCCATCACCGGAGCTGTGGGTTTCGTTTCTCCGCCCAGACCAAATGCAAATGCGAGTGGCTCAGGAATTAGAGCTATTTTGGTGGAAGGAATTTGTATCAGATCCTTCTGACCAAGTCGATGAGTGGAGTGAGAAACAGAGAGAAGTCGCAGGGAAGAGCATCGAGCCTGGCGCAGGGTGAAACTGCAGCGGGGGATCCCGGGAAGGGCTGGGGGCGTCCCCTGGCAGCGCCTGGGGACAGGAGTAAGGATGTCTCCCATTTCCCCTGTGCTTAGGAGGCAGGACTTTCTATGGACTACCTGCACAAATGGAAGTGTTTCAAAGCACCACCTGCCATTTCAATACAACTTAGCATTTCTGGACAGGTTGCTCAGTTCAAAAAGGGAGGCAATAAGGCAGACCGTGGGGAACCAGGCTCCTGGCACGGAGCTGGAAATCATTCGGTCATCTCTGCTCATCTCTGCACATAAATCAGTTCATGCGCAACTCCTGGCACTTGGATTTATATGAAAGTCTCCCTCTTAATTACCATTTCAGTGGGAGGTCTTGTACGTCCTGTTTCACCAAAAAATAAGGGTGTTGACTCGCAAACGCAGGTAGATGAAAGCCAAAAGGCTGAACTGGTTACTCCCCAGCTGTTTTTCGCTTTGCAAGGGCTGCCACTCCCGAGGCCGGGATGGCTGAGCTGCGTGGCAAGCCGCCGTAGGCAGCAGAGCGAGGCCAACACCGCACAGACTTTGCGTTGCTTAAATGCAGGCATCCAGCGTGTCGCATCTCCCGGGATTTACAGTTTTACCTCGCTCAGCCAACGGGTCTCCGTGAGATGCTCAGCCGGTGTTCATGTAGCGATGCCAGTCTCTCGGCAGCGCCAGGGCTTTGCAACGGAGCAGCCTGATGAGTATTTTTCTTCCTTTGGAAAAACCACGCGCCCAGGGAGCAGCATCGTGTACCGGTTACGGTCACCCCTCGGGGTGGCTCGGGCCTCAGCGTGGTGCAGCACCCGCACCCCAACGCCCTCACGCTCCAGGTCAGCACCTCCACGTCATGCTGCTTCGGGCTTCAGTCACAAAACTTCCATTTTTAGGTATACAGCGTCTTTTGAAAGAAAAATAGAAACATCACACAGAAAACATTATTCTAGAAACAAGCTGGTTGAAGACTTCAGTTTCATTTAGAAAATGATTTCCATGGAAAATCTTTCAGGATCCCGTAGATGCCACGTGGAGCATGTCAGGGTTGTAGCATTAAGTTATTATTTTTATCACACAATTATTTTTATCCAGGCCAGTGTTAGGAAGGAATTCCCCAAATCTACTGAATGTCTTGAACCCATGAAGGGAAAGGTGATATTTTTATCTTCCCCAGGAGACTGGAAAGAGCAGAAAGAAACATCTTTCATAAAGGATTTTTATTTGAAATAGAAACTCAGCTAGCCCTAATCCTAAAATTGTTTCCCCACATTTAAACAGAAGGCTAATGATACCGTTGCTACTAGGGCACGCATGCGCTTAAGGCAAAGCGTATCCCCGTGGGTGTTTCCAGAGCTGGAACCCAAGCAGGTAAATAAGAACCACTTAAGCTTAAAGCAGTGCTTGAGATTTTTAAAACTACGTGGATGATTTAGGCAAAAAATGCTCCGTTCATTTCTAATTTAGAGGTCTTACTACTGGTGGCATGTACTGGAAAGCTGATTTCCATACTGGGCCATGTGCACCTCCATCCCCAGTCTGCTTTGGACATTGCTGGGCAGAACGAACTTCTGCAAGGGGAAAACACACAACCAACATCCAACAGCTGTTTGTGCTGTCCCGTGTCCTACCAGCATCCACCAACAAGCCAAACAACCCCCGTTTCTTGATTATTTGACAGCTTTGCTTCCTGCAGAGACCGACGTCCTCCCTCTCTGCCCTGCTTTCTGACTGCGGCAGGTTTTGGGCGCATCTCCAAGACTTACAGACCCAGGTCTGGCCTCCCCCAGGAGCCCCACGTCTCTGCAAAGCAGGACATCTTAGCATCTTTCTGGGTCAGATTTTTTCTCCATAACTTCAAGTACTGAACAATACTGAGCCAGGGTTTAGAATTAAATATTTAAATGAGGGAGTTGCATATGCACAGGCATGGTCTGTGCTTAGTGGTGACAAGGGGACGCGTGAATAAAATCCATGCGGATTTGGTTTCCAGTTCAAATCCTGACTCGCTGTGGCTTTGGGCAGCCACGGTACCTTCCCTGCCCTCGGTCACCCTGGAAAGGGAAGAGACTTCATTCTGCCTCTTTCTTTGCTATTTATTTGCTATACGTTTGATGTATAATGGACTTTGACACCTTCAGAAGGAAGGTGCAAGGAAAAGGCAGTATTGCTCTTGTAAAAAACTGGCTGCTTTGTTGCATGGGATTAAAACACAGAGAAGTGGAGGAATAAAAGAAAAATTATTCCACAATAAAATTACTTTATAGTAAACATTTCTATGGGAGAAGCTTGAAAGGAATTGGAAATTCAAGCCTCATGCTTAATGCTTGAGTTTCAAAGCTTTCCGAGATGTAATAAATTACAGTAAGATGAGGTTACACTTATTTCTTGAAGCATGCTGTCCTCCAGGACCGCGCCGTTTATTTTATCTCATATGTCAATAGGAAAGGTTCTGAAACAGGAGGTGTTCTCCAGGGCACCGTGCAGGGATCAGCACCAAATATGAGCTTCATTGTCTCACCCATCATATATTTTAGTCCTGGATAGTTTAAAAAAGTTAGCTAAATCAGGAATGGAAAGTCTGCTTCTTACTCACAAAGGGATTGCACAATAGTTGGTCGGACAGGCTGCTGTGAACCTGATGTCAGATCAGCAAAAATAGCCACCTCTGCAGCAAATGAGTCAAGATCTGAGCAGCAGAGCGAAAGATTTGCATTCCCTCCAAGCAAGCCTCCGACAACCGTGCGGCCGTTCGCTAACAGGTTGGGCTGGAAGCCGAGAAACTCCACAGAAAATCTCAAGCCTCTTCGAACGTGAAGGGCCGAAGCAGAGGACCCGGGATGAGATCCATCTCGGATCAGCCTGCCGCAATCATGCTAGGAGTGAGACCCAGACACGCACAGGGACCTGTGCTCACACGCTCCTTGCTTTCTCTCTTCCTTCCCCCTTCCTCTGTCCGTCCCGCTGGGAAGGAGCAGAGGCTGGGAAGGTAGAGCAGGATTTTTGCAACCATGCCTTCCACCCTCCACGCAAGTGTTTGGCATACGTTTCTCTTCCCTCAAGGAAAAGGAGGGCTCATTCTCAAGCCTCTGCTAAAAAAATCTGAACCTCCCTTTTCCCCTCACAGCAGGAACTTGTCTGCGAGATCTGTCCACCCCCACCTCACTCACCACACCCTGAGATCGGAAATTGTCCCCGGGAAAACCGCGTGCGGCAGGTTTGGGGAGCTGCCCTTTTACTTCTGGCTAGCTGGGAGCTTGCAATTCACTGGGCCAAATTCTCATCCCAGTTACACCAGTTCGCATTGCAGAAGCACTTCTCGCTTGTAGTACTGTTTTTAAGGGGACAGAATTTAGCCATTATATGGTAGAAAGGCCAAGAGAAAAATTTCTTAGGCAACGTAGGATCAGAGGGTAATTTGAGCTGGAATGGACCGCAGAAGATCATCTCGTTCAACCTAGCTAAGATATTGCAGATTTAAGAAAAATAAAGAAAACAGCGGAGGTTTCCCGTGGAGCCGCTTGCAAAGGGCACATTTCCCTGGGGATCTCTGCCTCGTCCAGAACTGGCCTTTACTCAGCACAACTGCAAGATTAGGTGCTTGGATGCCAGCAGGATGAGCACGTCATGCATACCTCTCCCCATGAGAAAGATTCCCCTCCTCGCCTTTTGGATGTGGGGTTTATTTGTAGCCTGCTCTTTCATGCCCCATCTCCATTGCCCGTAGGCAGGGCTCGTGCATCAGTACTGGGACAGACCTGGCTACCCTGGCTGGAAAACCTATTTATCCCCTCGCTTTCCTTCCCCTGTCCCTCTGGCCACGCTGCCGGGGCTCGCAGAATGTTTTCTAAGTTGAACTAAACGCCCCATTTATAGCTGGGCAAAGCCAGCAGGGTTTTTTTGAGATTTGTTGCATACAAAAGTGATGCCAAGGAACACGAGTCCCCTGCATGGTGTAGGGTTTGGGCTGGCCGTGTGGTGGAGGGGCTGGGCAGAAATGGAGGGGCTGCCCCTGAAAGAGCTCCCTGCACCAAAGCCCCGAAGCGGGAGAGCGGAGCTCTCATCGTGGCTGGGGAGCAGGCAGGGGACAGCTGCCCAGGGCCCCTTTCCCACCACCCCGCGGTGGCCCTTGGCCAGGCTGAAAGGGCCAAATCCTTCCTCTTGGGCTAGAACCTCCATCCGAGACCAATAGCTCCTTTCTGGCAGAGATTTAACTAAACCCATCTGGTTTTTACCCAATTAAAGGATCAGCAAAGAAGAAACAGTGCTGAAAAGTTCCCATCAGGGCATGCCCAGTGCCCCCGGTGGAAGCTCTGGCCGTGCCCGCTGGCCGAGGAGCAAAGGCCGAGGGCTGGGGGCCATGCCGGGGCCACGCCAGGGTGAGTGGGACGCTGAGCACTGAGGGGCCGCTTGGGCCAGGGCTGCCCCAGGCATCCCGCAGGCCACGGGCCATGCTGCTGGGACAGGATGGGACCTGTGCTGGAAACTAAGCCTGTCCTTGTGCATCCCAGCACCACATGCCTGCCTCCCGCCTGCCCCCACGGCTCTTTGAACTCCCTAATGTGCCCCAGAGGAGAAAAACCCTTCAGGGCCCACTCCAAGGAACAAACGGCCAAAAACTGAGCTGAGGATGGCCTCCATCAGACCACAGGGCAGAAACCTTCCACCAGGAGCAGAGAGCCGATGGTTGCTGGGGTGCCTCAGGCACCTAGGGCCTGTTTTTAAAGACAAATAATGAGTTTGGGATGTCTCCCTGCCTTGTGGGAAGGTGTAAGCTCCTTGGGGTCCACCTGAGGAAGGCATGGACGTGCCCAAGCGTGCCAGCAGGTCCCACCAGACTGCCAGCAGTCTCCAGAGCTAGCAGCAACTTCAGTTTCTTCAGACCTGACTCTGAGAGCTTGTGTCTGCTTAGAAAACCACAGAAAAGCATTCCCGAGCTGTGCCTCGTGTTTGAACATGGGGCACAGGTACTGCCAGCTCTTCCAACCCTCTCACACTTCAAAAGTGAGCATCTGCAGGGCCAGGCTGCAGCACTGCACCCTCCAACCAGCTCCAGTCCCCTGCAAGTGGCAAGCAGCGGCGTGCAGGGTTTGCCCCGGCGATTTCGGCGTACCGGGGATTTTCCCGGCTTCAGCTGGAGCCTCCTGTTAGACTCTGTGCAGTCTTTAATTGGAGCAGATTTACGGCATTTTTATTGCTGCAGACAGCCAGCAGTTGGCACAGCAGGCAGCTTTAATATTACTTTTGCATTTTGTTATTGAATCACCAGCTTGGAAGGCAATTGCGAGGCTTTTTATAGCTGCCGCCTGCTCATGAGCAGCCTGGCACCGCAGCCCCTCTCTGGTCTTTGAATAAGTAACTCCCGCCAGCAGGGCCAGCGGGAGCCTGTCCGGTCGTCCGTCAGCGGACCCAAACACCAGGGCACGAGCGTGTCTGAGCTGGCAGGTCGGGGAGCCGCTCGGCCCGCTCGGCGGCTCCAGCAGCACGGCCACGTTTCAGCCACTGCTCTGGGGCTCCTTGATGGCTTTTCTGTCCCATAAGGTTGGCCTCGAGGTTTTCGCCTGGAGGTTTTCACCACGGATGTGCAAATGTTTCTCCCAGGGTGCAAAACGCAGCTTCTGCTGTGGAACAGGAGATACAGTCCAAGCTGGAGCTGCTGCCTGCCTCGGGCACGTCCCGGTCGCTCCCCAGCTCGGGCCGGCGCAGAGGCAGGGGCAGAGGAGCGTGTCCCAGCCGCTCTCGCCCTCCCGTGTCCAGCAGAGACTGTGACAGCCCCGGTGGCTGCAGGATGTCTCTTCTGCTGCAGCTCGCCCTTGCCATTCATGCTGATAGATCGCTTCTTGGTCTCGCGGGCATGAAGGATCTCTGTCGGGGTCCAGTTCACCTCTGTGCAAGGGGCATGATAGCATACCTAAAAGGGAGGAGGGTGGTCTCCTCCTGTCATCAATTATCACACGCAGTTTGTTTTATCATATTACATTCAAAGGAGCCAGCAGGTCTCTACAAGCCTTCTCCATGGCTATTTGTCTTTGACTTCAAAGCCGCAGGGTCAGGCCTCACGGACACCAGCATCCTGACACTGGTTAAGGGCCAGCTGGAGAAACGCTCTGCCTTAGAAACCCAGCAGCTGAGCCCAGTGCATACGGGATGGGAGATAAATTATTCCTGGGGGATGTTCCTGCAAGGGGAAGCAGTCAGTGATCCTCCGATCACATTCATATCGCAGCATGCCGGCTCTGTCCGGGTGCGCTGTGCAGGGAGTTCCCATCACGGCCCTGGCAGCCGGGCGCGTTGGGCTGTTAGCCCACAGCCACCATCTAATTCAATTTAATTCAATCCAATTTAATGATTGACTGAACCCCGCTGGTTTAATTAGCAAGCCAATACTCAGCTATCAGCTGGTCATTGAGTTTGTAACTCACGTGCCAGCCCCTTCCCTGGGCTGGGGAGGGGGGATCGATCCCAGCAAACCTGCGGGTGAGGATGAGCAGGGTGAGGAGCAGTTAACCCCTGGCACAGCCCACACGGCACATTAGCTCCACAGAGCCCAGCTCCGTCGTCGCGTGGGTGCCAGCACTTCCCTTGATGCCAAAGAGAAAATGAGCTTGCATATCCCCGTTAAGGTCAGGGTGCTCACCCATTTGTGGCACTGGTGCTGGCCTGAGTACTGGGATCCCACCAGCAGCACCTAGTCCCCTCCAGGCGCTGTGCTGTGCTGGTGTAGCTTGTCCCCAAGTCATGGCCCCCAAGTAATGATGGGGCAGAGTGACGATGTGGCGAGGGTGTCCCCAGCTGGCAGACGGGGACCTGAAGCAGTGTGCCCAGGCTGGGCAGGGAAAGGTTCAGCCTCCCCTACACCCTGCGGGCAATCTCAGCATCGGCAAAGGGCTGGAGCGGAGCGCTGAAGGCGCTCGCCAATCCCAACAGGGACAACTCAGCCATCAATGACTTTTACAATACCTCCGTTGCTTGTTCACAGCCTGTGAATGGCACTGGTTTTGAGCTCTGTGGGTGGAAAATATGGGTACTGCACGGGAAGGGTGGGAGACAACCGCTGCACAGACGCTGAAGTTCTTGGGTACCACAAAAATGGCTCCCAGAAGTACAAAAATACTGTACCTACCGCCTGACATCAGGGGCTGAAAGGGCAGAGCAGCATGGTAAGCAGGGTACTTCTGACATGGTCATCTCTCCACTCTCATAAGCATAACCCTGGTTCCTGTGATCATCTCCTCACTCCAATGATTGTTGCCCCATTCCCGTGATCATTGCTGTGGTCATCTCCCTGTTCCTGCGATCATCTCCCCATTCCCATGATCATGGCCGTGATCATCTCCCCACTTCTGTGACCATCTCCCCATTTCTGTGACCATCTCCCCATTTCTGTGATCATTGTCCCATTCCCGTGGTCATTGCTGTGATCATCTCCCCTTTTCTGTGATCATCTCCCCATTCCCGTGATCATCTCTCCATTCCTGTGATCATCTCCCCATTCCCATGATCATTGTCCCATTCCCGTGGTCATTGCTGTGATCATCTCCCCTTTTCTGTGATCATCTCCCCATTCCTGTGATCATTGCCCTGTTCCCGTGATCATTGCCCCGTTCCTGTGATCATCTCCCCATTCCTGTGATCATCTCCCCATTCCTGTGATCATCTCCTCATTCCCGTGTTCATTGCCCTATTCCCGTGATCACTGCTGTGATCATCTCTCCATTCCTGTGATCATCTCCTCATTCCCGTGATCATTACCCCATTCCCGTGATCGTTGCTGTGATCATCTCCCCATTCCCGTGATCATCTCCTCATTCCCGTGATCATTGCCCCATTCCCGTGATCATTGCTGTGATCATCTCCCCTTTTCCGTGCTCATCTCCCCATTCCCGTGATCATTGCCCCGCTCCCGTGATCATCGCCCCGCTCCCGTGATCATCGCCCCGCTCCCATGCAGGCAGCGTTCCCATTTCCCACCTTGGTGTGGGTGCAGCCCACGTCAGGGGCATGGAGAAACCAGGGACTCACACAACCCTCGATAACTGCTCCAGCTCACAGCCACAGAGGAGGGCCGAGCACCACCGTGACGATGCTTGGATGCCTTAGGATGAAGATAAAGGTCATTTGCAAATGATTCAATCATTTTGGTTTGAATTGGACTGGTGCCTTTTCTCATCTGTTTAAGATGGATGATATTGGAGTGAGCATCTGAAAAGGTTGTTTATAAAACAAACCAGCTGTTAATTATCCTGGATGTTAAACCTTGGTCTTCTTCGGCTTTGCTGGAAGGCGCTGGAGGAAGGCCTGCTCTTGCTAAGCCATGAACCCCGTTGGGTTCAGTTAACCAGGAGCAGCTCCTGGTGCAGATATTCGCCTATCAGCACAGGAGCGGTTGCAACCACCTTCACTTAACCATCCGCAACCTGACTGAAGAGAGCCCGCAGAGCCCAGCTCCAGCAGTTTAACGAACCCACCCAGCAAATGAATTTCAGGCAATCTGGAGACGCAGCTGCTGCAACCTCCCCACCTCTGCTGAAGGATCTTGGGGCCGAATATTTAACAGAGACTTCCTTCCTCCGTGTGTATTTACACCCTGGGATTTAAAGAGGCTGAAATGAATCCTTGTCTCTTTTAGGAGCTCAAATTTTTGTCATTAGTTTATTTATTTATTATTTCTTAGTTGTAATTTTCTATGTGTGGTGGTGTTCAGTCACCAGCAGATCTCAGCACTGGGTGGAAACTAAACCCAGTTCTGGGGAAAAATAAAATTCCTCTTTTTTTCACTTTGTTTTCAACTCGAACAACCTCCGCAGGTGCTGCTGTGCCTCCAGGGCAGAGTCGAGGGATTTTTCAATGTAAAATCATGTGGAAATAAGCATAGAGGGGGAGTGCTCGTACAGGGACCGTGTTTAAATAGTGCTGAGCAATGATGGCTGTGCATGGTGCAAAGAACACCGCAGGAGATGAAATAGCACAGAAGAGATGAGCAGAGCTTCCAGTTGAAGGAAATCTCCTCATTTCAGCCCTGCAGCAGGGACATGTGGAGCCACCAGTGGCAAATGCTGGGGCCACCGCGCCCAGGGGACACGCTTAGCTCCGGTGCGTTAGCTGGGGGATGGAGCTACCCTGGGGGGAGCAGAGCCACCGCTTCGGGGTGTGCAAAGCCCCCACCATCCCCAGCGTGAGCACGCGTGGGATAACCGTGTCATCAGCACGTCCGTGCAATCACCGGAGCCGTTTTCAACGGCGGCAGCCCATGCTGCAGGGGACAGGGCTATCGATTTGCAACAGGAGATGCAGCCAGTGGGGGGGTTTTAATACACACATCCTTGTCAGGAATTTTATTTTTCCATAGGGCTCTCTCCCCCCCCTCCTCCCATTTCAATTTAAATTTTCTGTCAGGGTCCCAAAAGAGGCCAGCCCTCACCCCCAGCCGAACGTATGCGGGACCTGTAACGAGTTAGGGCTGAACTCCTGCCAGCCCTTCTGGTAACGTTTAAAGAGGACGCTGGCGGCTGGCCAAACCCCGAGCGCTGCGGAGGAAAGAAAGGCAGCGCTTGACGGGAGTTAAGATCTTGCAGGATGTCTGGGAGACAAACCCATTCAGGGTAACATTGCAACCCGCGGTAGCAAGGTAATCCATAAACAGCGAAAGGCTGATGAGCTCTCCCGCAGCCCAAAGACCCCTCGAAGCCTAGGAGGCAGAATGCAATTTATTTGTTTCTAATATTTAAAAATGCGCTTACTTGAGCATCTGCTGGAGGGAGAGACTTCAAATCCTCCTGCATATTTCTTTTTTTTTTTTGAGGGGGGAAACAACCCTTTTCTAGAAAGCCTGCTGTAGCCACAAACGGGCTGTGGCCGGGCAGGTCCTGTCCAGCAGAAGACGGTTTCACAGCTCCGTGTTCCCAGCCCAGGTTTTCCAAAGGAGGCAGCTAAAAGTGCTGCAAAAGAGGGGGTTTCCAGCAGCCCCCGAGCTAGGGCCACGTGGGGACCCCCTGCCTGGGCTGCACGCCTGGGGTTGGTATAGCCAAGCCTGACCAGCTTGCAGCGGCACGGCGGATCGCCCTGCACCCGTCCGTGTCCCCAGCAAGCAGTCCCAGGAGGAGGGTGGGTGGCGGCTGCTTTGCAGAGGGGTCAGGGCATGGCCCCTCAACCACCTGAGTTTTGGGCAGCTGGGGAGTAACAAGGCTGATTTTTAGGAGAGCTGGGGAATAGCAGCAGTCTGAGTTCCTGCTTTGCCCCCTGCCTCAAAATCAGGGCTCCCGGGTTCAGCACCACGGGGGCTGGGATGCGCTGGCCATCGCGGGGCTCCGGGAGATGGGGCGTGAAGAAGCCCCGTGGACCCCCAGGGCACGCTGCGGCCGCGGGAACAGCCTTCAATTGCGTCTCTTTGCAGCACTGCAACTCCTCTGGGAGAAATCCTGGTTTATTTGATGAGGGGTCAGCCCTCCATTAGAGCCCGTGGCCAGACCACCACCACGGTCACAATGTCACCGCATCTGAAGCAGCGCATGCTTCTGTGGCTGCTGCTGCTGCTTGCCTGCCTTGCTTTCCCCTGCCCGTGCCTTCCCGAAGGCGTTTTTCTCTGCCTGCCCATGTGCTCCCAGCATGGCCGGTGCAGGGGGTGTGAGGGCAATGCAGCAGCACAATTCACCACTCCACATCTCTGCGCAACAGCGAGAAAAGCTTTCCTTGGCCCAAGGATAACTGCAGGTTATCTCACACCTACCACAGGGTTCACGCATATCTCCCTATGCAGGGGAGCACGTGCTCCCCCTTTTTTTGTGCCCCATCAAAGGTGCCCGCTCTGCCGTGCTCCCTGGCCCGGGCACCTTCTCATCCCAGGCAGCGGGGACCCCGGGCAGCGGGGACCCCGGGAAGGCGGTCGGCAGCACCTGGGTGCCCATGAGCTACCTCGGTGTCTCCCACCTCCTCCCCCAGCCTCTCCTCCCAGGAATGCTGCGAATGCAAAAGCTGACAGCTGCCCAAACCAGCTTTTACCCTTATATAGTATCTGCTTACGCTCTTCCCTCCTGAAAGCCGGGCTGGAAAAGCCTGATGACAGTGTGGGAAGATAAAGGGCTGCTGCCAGATCGGGGATAAATATTTGTCATTTTCCATCACTTTGTAAGAGCAGGCATCAAGGATCACAGGTAACCTGCAATTAAACCGGATTCCAATCTGATTAACTATGGCTCTGCCGACTTAACCCTTCTGCGCCCACCCACCTGCTGAGCCAGCACAGTGCCACCAGCACCGGAGGGGTTAACGCTCGTACACCCAGGAGGCAAACTGTCACCAGGGATTAATTGCAAGTCAGAAGGCTTCGCCTTGGTGGGGTGCTCCACTGTTCGCCACCGCTGGATGCAAACAGCGGGTGACGGCTGGAAGTGGGGAGGTGTCCTTGAGCGAAGCCCCTTCGCAGGCACGCTGCTGGCTGGCGCTTCCCCGCCGGCGTTGGGGATCTGCTGTCCCGGAGGGCTGATGTTGCATCTTTGGTCGGGACTGAGCCCTTCGCTCCTGGCGTCACGTCTGGGGTACCGATGCCTGTTGGTAATGCCCCCCAGTAAAGAGCTCAGCAGAAGCCCAGCAGCAGAGCCTCGCTTTCCCATGCGCCCACCCCAACCCCTCTGCATGCCCCATGTCCCTGGAGGCTGGACACAAGCCTGGCTGCAAACCCGCACGCTCCCTCTGCCCCCTCAGCCCAGCGCCCGCAGCTGGCAGCTCCTGCGTCCGGCCAGCCCCGTGCGACTTCTCCAGTCTCCCCAGCACAGGCTGCCTGGCCCCGGTTCCCCCTGGCTTTTACTGGTCTGGTCCCCACTTCGCCAACGCTGCTGTGACCAAACATGTCCCTTCGGCAGAAACACTTGTCCCCGTGCTGGGCAGCATCCCTGGCTGAAAAGTGTCTGGGAAAGGGCACGGATCTGGCCAGTCTGAAGCCACGCAGTTCGGTCCTAGCAGGGTGGTCCTCCCGTTGCCACCCCGGCCACGCCGTGGCCCAGAGCACCCATCTCCGGCTCTCCGCCAACTCAGCCAAGTTGTTCACATTTCCAGCCTTGCCTTCATAGGCACAAAGATTAAATTTCCTCTCTTTTTCAGTCCCCTGGGTCTCTGGTTCTCTAAAACATCCTCACTCCTGCTTAAGAATAACCAAAACCTGCACGTGTAGCGGAAGGAACATGTGCAGGCAGGCTGGACCACACAAAACCGCGCACGGGAGCTGTGTGCAAACGTATTTGTTAATTCACGATCATATACTACCCCCCTGCCTTTTCTCTGCTTTGCTGAAGGTGCTTTCTCTGCTCCGCGGTGACACAGAGGAACGATGCACCCGTTGTGGCTGGATTAGATGCAACCCGGTTTTAAAGACACGGTTCATTTCTGCTCGCCCTGGTTTCACTACAGGTGTTTTGTGCCTGATCTCTGCATTCCTGACATCCCTGAAATTCCCTGACGCTTAACCTCAGCTCCGAATTTCCTGGATTTATAACATTTGGGTTTAGGTTAATAGCAATGACCTTGTAATATTATTCACCCCAAACTACTGATATCTGAGCTCTCCCATAACTCCAGCTTAATACTGGTTTTTGCATGTAACATATATATTTGTTACGCCTGCCAAAGCAGGCTCAAGATTTTCCGCTCTCTGTTTCTATTCAAACTCATCTGATATCCCAGGCTGAGGCAGCGTTGAAAAGACTGGCTTTAATCAGAAACCTCTCCCTCTCACAGATGCGTGCTCTGCAGCTTGGTGGGATGCAGACCTGCAGTGCACCCAAGCATCCTCCAGCTCCCCACCCAGCGCTCCGACCTCTCGTCCCGTGGCCATGAGCTCTCCCGCCGCGGCAGCCTGCGCCTGCTGGGAACTCCTTGGCAGGAGGACGGTTCTGCATCGCTTGTGCCTTTCCCCAGGTGCCTGCTGGGCCGACTCCCAGCCATCAGCTCTTTCCTTCCCAGCGCTGACAAAAAGTCCCTCAAATATTTTTAAGCTGCAGAGCTCTTCCGCCCGCAAGAAATACTGGTCTAGGGGTGTGCTGGTTTTGGCTGGGATAGAGTTAATTTTCTTCACAGTAGCTGGTATGGGGCTGTGTTTTAGATTTGTGCTGGAAACAGTGTTGATATCATACAGGGATGTTTTGGTTATTGCTGAGCAGTGCTGACACTGAGTCAAGGCCTTTTCTGCTGTCACCCCCCCACCAGCGAGGAGGCTGGGGGGCACAGGGAGCTGGGAGGGGACACGGCTGGGACAGCTGCCCCCAGCTGACCCCAGGGATATCCCACACCGTATGGCGTCACGCTGGGCATGTGAAGCTGGGGAAAAAGAAGGAAAGGGGGGGATGTTGGGAGTGATGGCATTTGTCTTCCCAAGCCACTGTTACGTGTGATGGAGCCCTGCTTTCCTGGCGATGGCTGAGAACCTGCCTGCCGATGGCAAGGAGGGAATGAACTCCTTGTTTTGCTTTGCTTGCACACATGGCTTTTGCTTTCCCTATTAAACTGTCTTTATCTCAACCCACCAGTTTTCTCATTCTTACTCTTCCAATTCTCTCCCCCATCCCACCGGGGGGAAGCGAGCGAGCGGCTGGGTGGGGCTTCGCTGCCGGCTGGGGTTAAACCACGACAAGGGGCCACATGGTGAGCGGGTGTCAAGCCGTGCAGCTCCAGGGGCTGCTCTGGGGGATGTTGCTTTACACCAGCCAAAAATCTGGCCTCTGCTGCTTGAAGAAGTTGTGTTTCCTGGTAATAACTGCAGGGTAAGTGGGTAAAGCGTAGAAACCTGAAAGGCCCTTGAAGGCAAATACCGGTATCTGCATTTTACAGTGTGGTTCAGCTCCGATCCTGGTCCAGGCAGGATAGGGGCCGGTGGCTCCTTGCTGGCTCGGTGCCCATGGGGGATGGAGGATGCGGAGGGGTATAAATTGTGGCGGTGGGGAAGGCTGCCCGCTGGCATGGGGGCCAAACTGCATTTCATCACCGGGACAGGACCACATGGCCTTATCCTGCCCTTATCCCAAATCAGGAGTAACTGCCCCGCACTCAGCTGGGCTGCCTGGGTGGAAAATCAATGGGATCGAGCCCAGGGCTGAGTCACGGCACGGCGTTACCTGCCCCGCGCCCTGCCCCTGCTCGCTCAGCGGTTTCCTATCGGCTCCGGCATCGCTTTGCCTTTGAGGCAGCCGCTGGAGATAAACGGGCCTCGGCAAGTCTGAGCAGCCACCCCTGCGCTGGCAACGTGGGCAGCCCTGCCTGCAGCTCAGCTTCTCCTGACCTGCTGGGGGTGATCCTTGCTGAGGACGTGCTGAGGGTCGCAGGCGAGGAGGAGGAGGAGGAGGTGTTGATGCACAGACCCAGCAGCCCTGGACAAGACCCATCCTGGAGCATGCAGCCACCGCACGGGAGCGGAGGAGGAGCAGCGGGTGCAGAGTAACCTCTGCCTCACACCTCACCATTGCCACCGTCGCCTGTGGGCAGCCCCGTAAGGCCCCGTGCGGGCTCTCTGCATATGGCCAAAGGGCCTTCATTGAAGCCCTGAGTAGGCTGGGAGACAACTCGGACTGGGGAGGGACAGGATTTGCCCAGGGTCCTGCCTGTGGGCTGAGCTCTGCCCAGCCTTGAAAACAGCCCAGCTGATGCCGTTGCCTGGGACCAGGTGTTTCTGGTGCCTCTCACAGCCCACAGCCCCCTCGCCCTGCCCCCAAAAGCCTTCCCAGCGCACACCCGGCCCTGGGGACTGGGCTCCCAGGTGCGCAGCCCCCACCTTGCAATGACCCCGGGGCTCACGCAGACCCTGGGGCTGTGAAAATCCCGTGCCCTGCTGACCAACACCACCAGGGCCATCCAGGAGAAACCGTGACGCTGACTGTCCTGCGTCCCCGCAGAGGCCCCGCACAGAGGTTGGTCTCTCCCCTCTTCTGACAAAATGCCCTTTACAGAAACAAACCAGCCAGAAAATGAGAAGCGAGTGAAGCTGAAAGGCTCAGATAGTAAAGATCCTCCTGTTTATTTTTACCCTGAACTGATGATTATTTGAATGCTTGTGGTTAGTGAGACCACCCGGGCAAGAGGGGGTCCCGGATACCCCATGCCTGAGCCTCCTCTGAGCTTTCCTGGTGTCATGGTGGCCACCAGCCAGGAGCTACCTTCAGCCTTCTCCTGCTTGGCCCTCCATGAACCACACACCCCATCTACCCAGCTGAGACCTCCGGCTGTGCTCAGCAACTGGGAAGAGACCCCACAGTGGGGACCTGAGCATCTCCTGGCCAAGCTGGCTTCAGCTTGGCCCAGGCTCTCAGCTGATGGTCAGGGTCTCCAGCCAGGAACCTCTCATGCTCTGCTGAGATTGTTGGCCTCCTCCTGGCCAGGCTTCAGCAGGATATCATGGAGCAGACGTTTCTCAGCAGTCTGACAGTCCCACCGTGGCTGTCAATGATTCTCTCTCCCGCCCATGCCATTCCTCCTTCTCCACCTTGGTGGCTTGGTGCTCCTCACCTTGGTTTAGAGCCATGAGGGGTCTTCTCCTTCCCAGGAACCACAGTTTGCAGCCAAGTCTGAACTATGAATCGCTTGTCAGGCATGCCACAGATGACCAGCTTGAAACCGGCTCTTGAGCCTTCCCAGCTCTGGCAGCCAGGAGTCGAAGTCAGTGGGTTTGCATAGGGCGAGGATACCAGAGGAACATGTTCAATCCAGCATCCCTCCGGTCCAACCTCTGCAGCTGCCCACGTTTACTGGCCAGGAAGATGTATGCTTTGTGGTTATGGCCACGGAGGTGAAGCTGGGATCCCTGGATGTGAATATTTTCACCTGGATGTGGATATTTTCACCTTCCTCCCTTTGCCCTCTTACTTTCCATGAGGCATGTTCCCTCCAGTTGTGCCATGTCTCCAATTTCCAGAGCCGAGAAAATGCTTTTGCACTAGAAATAGTTTTGTCCCCAACTGTTTTTTCTTTCGTTCCTTTTACAGAAAATACTCTGGGTTTCAGATTTTTGTAACAAAATCACCAAGAAGTGAAATAATCCCTCAAATTGAAACAGAAGCCCTCCTGAGCCACCTGGCTCCCATTTCAGGTCCCATGTGCCTCTGTGTGCATCCCGCACCAGACCTTCGAGTGCCTCCTGGCTCAGCATTGCGAGGTGCTCAGCGTGCCACTGGCCTCCTGCCACCCTCTTGCTAACCCCAGGGACACCAGGTGGCTCAGTGGTGGGACCCTGCAAAGAGCTGGAAGAGCATCTAGTGCCATCACCATGAGAGGGACAGGTTAGAGCTGGGAAAGGAGGCTGAGCTCCTGCATCTCAGTGGGGCATCAGATGCGAGAGAAATGATCTCATGGGAAAGACAACAGAGGGGGGTTTCTTTTGCTGAAACCTGGGGCATTTGCCCTCATTTTCTGCTGAATAGGAAATAAAATATTAAAACTTGGTTTCGTGGCTGCATTTGCTTCTCCTGTGGCTGGCAGACAGTACGGGGGAAGCTCTGCAAACTCAAGGGTTGAGAGTTGTCCCTTCTGCACCTTTGCTGTCCCAAATCCCTTCCCACTGCTCCTGCCCAGGGAGCGGGGATGAGCGGGTCCCACTTCCCAGCCGTAGCAGCTGCACGGGGTTGATTGCGTCCAGATGTGCATTTTTTCGCTGTAATACATTACAGGTCACAGCACTGTTTCTGAAGTAGCCCCTCTAAAGATTAAAGGCGGAAGGAGTCGTTTTCATGGGTGGTTCCTATTCGCCACGGTCACACACTAGCAAACCAAGCAAATAAATTAGGGATGAAAGAGTCCACATCCGACACTCACCCAGCATTTTGGCTCGTGCTTGGAGACCCACTTTGGTGGACCTGCACTGCAGCAAACGCCCTGCCGGAGGTCCCTGCTGTCGTGCAGGAGGTTCTCAGGGCAGGACACAGTGGTTTGCTCCACCACCATGAGCCTGCTCTCTGCCAAGCCCTTCGTGGATCTCTGCGGCAGAGAAGTGGACTTCTGTGTTTGGTGGCACCCACCTCCCAGCCCGGCAGCAAACGCTGCTGCTGCTGCCTGGCCTGGGGTCCTTGCTCACCCACCGCCCCAGGAGGACATGTGAAGGTTGGGTGGATTTTTTTTACGTGATCTTGCCATGTGTTTAGTTGAGAGAAGGCAGGTCCAAGATGTGTTTTTTGCTGATAGAAGGTGTGGGATAATTTTTACCTCCTGAAGGCTACACTGGTTCAGACCAAATGTCCAGTATGCCCATCTCTTGTCCCCAGCAGTGGCCCAGCTCCTCCAGAGCCTCTTGCTGACGTTTCAGCAGCTCTTCTCACCTTTTTATTTACACTTTCCCCATTGGAGGGACCATCTTTTTGTTTTTATTTACACCTTCCCACAATATGGCGGGACCATCTTCTCTGCCTCCTTGGCCCTGGCCAAGCTGCTCATCCCCAGAGGCAGGAGAAGGGAGCTCAGCGGGGCAATCCCATTGACTGTGCAGCCTGTTTCCATCTGTCTCCCATCACAACTTCAGGCAGAGCCTTTGAGGGTGGTAGGTACTGTAGCGGTTGCTTAGCTTGGGGTGCTCCCACCCCGGGTCTCCAGTTTAAGTGGTCTGATCTTTTGACTTCTCCCTTCCTTTGTCATCCCCCATAATCACATCATTTTCTCTTTCTGAAGACCCCCTTTAGGGAAGAGAGGAGGATTTCGTGGTTGCTGGAGGGGCTGACAGCCAGCCCTCAGGAGAAATCCAATAGAAACAGTGGACATAAGTGACCCGGGAAGAGTAAGATTAGGATAAGCAGGTACAGTTTGTCCCCTAAATATTTTCCCAGCCTCCAGCTTCTTTTGGCGTGCAAGATTTTCTGAGCCTGATGTGGTTTGTTGGTTTAGCAAATCTCAACACATCTCTTTTTCAAGCACTTATTCAGTGTCTCCTTGAAAACCTGCTGCAGTCACATCTTTGGCAAGGAGTTCCCCTGATCCACCAGCCTTCACGGGATGAACCACACCTTCATTTGGCCTATGTTTGGCTTGTCCTAGCTCTATCTGATGACCCTTAGCTTTTGCAATGGAGGAGGTGGTGAACAGCAGATCCTCTCCATTTTTAGGGGGAGCTCTGAGTTCTCCAGACCCCCGAGCCGCCTCCCCAAACGGCTCCAGTGGCATCGCTGCTGTTGCAGAAGTCAGCTCAGAGGAGCTGAAGGAGCAAATAACTAAAGCCAAGTCATCATCCACCAAAACGGGGAGAGGTCTTCTAGCCAAATGGTACTTGAGCAGGCCCTGCGAGTAATGGCATCTACACCACCACTCCTGTAAGACAGGGTCTGTATGTGTCCCTCAGTCCTTGTCCAGCATGTAGGGGATTCCTGCTGTTCCTGCAGCCCTACAAGCCAAACTCACTCTTCCATCACCTTTGAGCCGCCGGAGTAACCACCGCCACAAGCAGCGGCAGCTCTCAGATGGAGAAACCTCGGCTTTCCCTGTCTCCAGGAGCTGCAGCCAGTTCTGCTGGGGCCGGGACCGAGGGGTCACACACCGTCCTCTTTGCCTGTAGCCAATGCCTTTGAAAGTGACTTTTGGGCGTGCAGAGGCATCTAGAAGGAGCCTGACGAGTGTTTCCTAAACTTGCCCGTTGCCTCGCTCTCAGCCCAGCCTAACTGGGGTGAGCAGTGCTACTTGACTGGTTTCTATCCAGTTTGGCTGGTTTGGCTGTTGCCTTGCTGGTTGCTGGCAGTACAACTGTATTTTCTGGTTTTACTTGCAGCAGCTTTAATGTGGGATAAGCCTGCTGGCTGATCTGCTTGTACGTTGTAGCTTCAACACAGCCTGGGACCGGGGGAGCTCCCATGCACACACGGATCTGTAGTTGTGCAGCCAGAGAGGACCAAGACCTTCTCACTAGTAAAAGCCACTGCTTGGGCACTGGGAATGTCCCGGTCAAGGTGGTCATATATCCACATTGTCCCCTACGTGTGGTAGCCCTGGAAGACCTCCAGTGGCTCAACACTGCTCTGCTTCCCATGGCTTGGACACGGGATGCTCAACCAAAGGGCAACTGCGCTGGACGTGGGGACTCGGCGGCAGGGCTCCTCAGCCAGCCACGGGCTCTCTGCGCTGGCATGGCCAAAATGTGCTTGCCCTCCTGCCAGGAAGGCAGAGCATTGGCCTCACCCCTGATAAGAGAGATCACCCTGATCCTGGAAATGCTCCTGTGCAGGCTTAAGTTTAAGCAGGCATTTTACTTGAAGTCACCCAGGGAATCTGTGAGAAAGCCAGGAGCTGGATGCAGATCTCCTAAATCTCATTTGATATCTTCACCACCAGGCCTACCTTCTTCTGCCAAGTCATGTCTAGGGTCAGCGACGGAGCTAAAGAGCAAGGAGCTGAACCCAAGCATCCCGACTCCTCCTCCCCTCCGCTTGTTTCCACCCGGGTTGGCTCTCCATAAACAAAGGATTAATCGAGGCTGTTACAGTTAACTTGCAAAGACCCTGCAGCATAAATTCATGATCCTAAACATAACCAGTTCCAGGTTAGTAATTAGTGCATTTCACTGTGCATCACAGGTGCATCCTGGGAGCTCTGAAACAAGTACAGGATCAGCAAGAAAAATATCTGGAAGCGATGGCGGGGATTTCAGATAACTCTCTGGCTTGAAAATCCAATTGGATTATTGCCGTCTGCCTTGTTAGAAATACTCCGTTACTGAAAAGCCTTTGGAAATTGTGGCAAAATCCTCAAATTTCATCTCCCACCTCAGAAGTGAGGGCCCCCCATAATTCCCATATCGCAGGGGTGGCGGGACCCATTCCAGCATGAGCACGGACAAGTCACTTCATCATCCCGTGACTCATTTTCTCCTTGTCTAAAATGGCAGCAGTGTTTCTGTGCCTCGGAGGGGTGATGAATATTTGCCCAGAGCTTTGGTGTTCTTGGCTGAAGGGATAAAATCCCTGTGAAATGCTGTAGTCCTCCCCCTGCTCGGTGAGTCACGCTCAGGTCAGCGACCATGGGGGAGAGGAGCATTTTTAGCATCGTTCGGGGCCAACACTCGAGGCAGGATGGGAGTCAGGCCCGGGGAAGTGCTACATGCAGAACGTGATAAATCACAGCTTTCGCTGAATCCCCCAGGGGGAAACTTGAAGCTGCTTTGTCCAAGCTCGTTAAGTTGTAATACATTAAGAAGGAGCCGACTCGCGCCCTCCAGGAGCTGAAACTCTCCCTTGAACAGAGACATCATGGGACGTGATGGGCCTTCCTGGGCGCTGGGAGCTGGGTGGCCTTTGGGCAGAGCTGGGGTCTGAAGGCTGTGCCAGGATGAGATTAGCAACCCTATTTGGGTAGGGACGGTGGGTTCCTGGAAGTGTTTTTCTCTTTGTTTCTGGGCTTTGCCCAGTGCTGTCTTTGTCCCTCTGCTCTCAGCCCCCTCTCATGCATCCTGGCGGAGAGCATCCTGGCCAGGTCAGCCCGGCAGGCGAACAGTGGGGCTGAGCCCTTGCTGGTCAAAACCAGCATCCCTCTGATGCTGCTGTGACAGTGGCTCCAGGTCGCAGTGACCCCAGTGGTGCTCGGGGGCCGTGTGAGGGGTCCCCGTGCTGCTGGGAGCAGTGCCAAGGCAAGCGTTACCTTGTCCTGGACCTTGCCGGGGGGGGATGTCCACATAGCGGTGGACCAAATCTTGCAGCTCCTTTGCCTTCATTCTCCTCTCTTTCTCCCAATCGTCTTCCTGTGGTGTGTGATTTTTCCAGCCATCTTCACCCATGATTTCCCAGGAATTCCTCTCCCTCCCTGACCTGCCCCTCCCCATCCCTTGACAACCTCCTGTTTGTCAAGGTATGTTCAAAATTACGCAAAGCAGGTTCTGCCTGTGGCCCTCAAAGTCCCTGCCTGGGAGGTGACTCTGGTACCTGCTGACCAGGGACACGTGCTTATTTGATGGCGCAGGAGTCGAGCTGGCCCCGCTCATAGCCAGGGCAGTGAGGGCAGGTTTGGTTTCAGTGACTGCCTCCTCCCAGCAGTGGGGGATGTGCGCAGGAAGACGTGTTTATTTTCCCAGCTCCTTCCCCTGCAGCCCACGGCAGACGGCTGGCTGACGGTGGGAGCACCGCTGCTCGCCTTTTGATGGGCGATTTCATCGCCAGGCGGGAAGGGTTCAGTCTGGGAATCTGTGCTGAGTCGCAGCCAGATCCCGGCATGAGGCGTTTCTGGGAGCAAAGGCTGCTCGCGGGGGCAGCCCCGCTGGTGGCTGTGCTGCTGCCGAGGGGCAGAGATGCTGCTGGGGAAGGTCCAGCCCATCCGCCATGCTCCCGAGAGGTGCAGAGTAAGGTCTGTCTCTGCCACCGATGTCCTCTGCTCTGCAGTGGTGGCCATGGGACACAGAGGTGTTGGGTCTGAGCCAGGTGAGTGGATGGGACAGACCACAGTGTTGTGGGGTACCCAGGAGATTTTGGATGAGCCATCTTGGCCCTGATGTTATGCTGTAGGGCCATCTGCCTGCTGACCACTGTCTCCGGGCAAGGGCTGATGGGGTGCAGCTCCCAACAGGTCTGGGGTCTCATTCAGCCCCAGGCCAGCACACCTGATCTCCGGGGCGCTACCAGGCTGCTCCTGCTGTGGTTGTGGTGCGGAGGTGCCCACGCGTGCTGCCTCCCTCCTCAAGCAGGACTGCACGGTGGAGAAACGGTGCCCAGGGCTGCTGAGCGTCATACTGATCAACAGAGCAGAGCCATCAGACCAAAGCAGGTCTCTGCCACAGCCCTGGGCTCTGAAGCTGCTGAGCCTCCCATGGGATCAGAAGAAAACGAGCTAAGAAAATATGTGGAGTGGAAGAGCGGAGCAGTTAAAGCTCTGGAGGAGAAACTCCATGAGCGTGGAGAGAGGGTTTAAACACTGGTTCCCTCTGTGTATGCAGGTTATGGAGACCAACGGGAAGGGAGAGGCGGAGGCAGCCTGATTTCAGCACTTGACACTCTTGATGGCTTTTGTGTAACTCAGTGAAAGCCAACAACAAAGCTGCTGAAGTCTCTGGTATCCTGCACTCGGCAGGCAAATGAGACTGGGGGAGATGCTTTTAAAGTGGAAGATGCAAGGAGGTGAAGACCAGACTGGGGCTGAAAGCCAGTCGTGCAGTTTGGCAAGGAGGCAAACCAAGTCCCCAGCACAAAATCAAAGTGCAACAGAGACCGGGGCAAAAATCCCAGCGCTCCAGAGCTGGCCTTGGGCAAGCACACATACCTGGTCCACACCAAACCCTCCGGATGGACGGGGCTGTGCCAGCCCGGGAGTGACAGCCAACCCAAGGATTGCCAGGAAGGAGACCTAAGGAAGAAAGCTCTGCCATCTCTGAATTGGGGCTGCCTGGGACACCACAAATGAAGCCAGTCGGAATGGCTAGGAGTTACGCTGGACCCTGGTGCTTTTCAGGGCTGTGTCAGCACAGGCAGCAGCTCCACTAGCTCAGGAAATCTGAGGACGTTCACAGGAACGCTGTCAGTGGTGAAGAGGACAAGCAGACCAGCAGGCTGTAAGCAATCAGGACATTTATTTTTTGTAAGTTAGGTCCCAAAGCAGCAGCTAGGGTGGCTTCAGGAGCAGATATGAGCAGGCAAACATGCAGGCATGAGGGAGACATTAGACTTGCCATCCTGTACTCATCCCCACTGAGGAGCTGAGCAATCTGAGCATAAAGGTACAGACTGAAAAATATGCAGTTGAGGGTACTGTAAGGGGGAACAGTACCTGTAAGCAGGCAGAAAGTGCTAGGAGCAAAGACTTCATAGCAGCACATTTGCTAGCTGGAGGGCTAGAGCTGTAGAGGATTTTGAAGATGTCTTCCCCTGACCAGAGAAACACCCAGCTCCGTGCAAAGAGGTAGAAGGGCCCAGTGGTGCCCCAGTCCATCCCTACAGGAAGGGCTAAGAGAAGTGCCAGGCGGCACATTGCTCTGGATGCCCACGCGAGGGTGGAGGTGTGCAGTGATCGCCGCGGAAAAGCAGCTGACACTACTCTCCACTCACACCCAGACCCAATGTACTACGTACGTAGGAGGAATATTTCCACTGCTTTCAAGGGGAAAAATTCTGGGGGAGGTGACTCATGCCAAATATTTTTACGTTGTGTGCATTAGCAGGACTCTGGCAGGTAGGCTTGGAAAAACAGGAGCAATCTCCTGTGCAATGAGCTCTCCTTTAGGATACGCTGAGCTCACTGCCGTTTGGGTGGTAGGCAGCACTGGGGAGTAGCACAGAAAAATAAAGCCATTTATAATGGTGTTTGGGGCATTTTGTTTTATACAGGTGATGGTTTGAGTTGGAAAGAGTAGAGGAACATGATTCACGGGTCTGAGCCACTCTTTAACAGCCAGAGCTGCTGGACTAAGGCTCAGTCAAAAAAAAGAAGACGATAGAATAAATCATCTATAATGCAAATAATGTGCCTGAGTGAGAAGTTATTGCAACAAGGTGTGGAAGATAAGGGTGAGGGCATGGCAGCAGCCCCCTCCGATGACAGAGGAATACAACAAACCTTTTGAGTGGTGCTGGGAACCGTGTCCCCAGTCTGGCAGCTTGAACCGCACAGACGTGCAACAGGCGCGAGGTTCAGCCTGCCCACGAAGTGCATTAAGCATCTCATTCCCCAGGAGATACAAGCCAAGATTAAAACTGCAAAGGAGTACAAGACTGGGGGGCACCTCCTGGGCCATGGAGTCCTACTGTGCGTGACAGACCCTCTCTGTCCCTAGAGCTGGGACCCCTTTTAATTTTCCAGTGGGAATTTCTCAGTGGCCAGTCCATACCCTTTTGTTCTTCTGCAAGCGGGGGCAAACACCTCCAGGAGCCATCAGTCAGTGAGACCCCAGGAGGACACCCGTACCCATCTTTGCAACAGCATGTTTGAACCCAGAGACCGGCTTGGTGCTGGAGCACCAAAATCCCCAGAGAAGGAGAACCCAGCACGAATATTTCATGCCTTTATTTACAGGAAGCCAACACTAGTGAAACCTGCTCGACAAACTGCCCCCACAAGACTACAGAAATACCTTTTCCATCTGCAAATGGGCTGCTAATAGGAGAAGATTTAGTGGTTGTAAATGCACTTCCAAGAGCGTTTGATAAAAGTGCGTGGGAGCAAAGTCCAGAGCTCGAACTAATACTTCTCTGCTGGATCAAAAACGCTCGTCTAGACTCCGGCAGGACGCAAAGTGAGCGCCAGAGCTACTGCTGGAGAGGAGACTGCGGGGAGCTGCTTCGTTATTACCCTGGCACTGTCTGTTGTTTAGCAGGGGCTCTTTATACACAGTAGGGTCTTGTTTAAAGGTTGGTGATTCATAAGACGAAAATAAGGTCTAAAGGATATATAGTATCGCTTCAGCACTGGAAAATCTAAGATAAAGGCCAGAAATATTTTAAACTGGATTCCAGCGAACATAGAGATAGGGAAGGATGTTAGGGCTTATTGCGTGTGCCAAAAATAGAGCACATCAAGGAAAATAGCCTGTAACAATAGCAGAGGAAAAGCTTATCTCCAGAAACAAAGTAGCACAGGTTTCTTTATACTGCCTGGAAAAAAAAACGAAACAAAACAAAAAGATGACCTTGTTCTAGATCCTTGTTCTCAGATGTCTCTAACGGCCTTCCCAGATCCACCACAGGTACTAAGGATGCAAACGAAATGCATTGCTGGCGGATGTGTCTCACCGGGCCAAGCAGGGGCTGGGCCACACGTCCGTGCTAATACATTTAAGCAAATTGCAGTGAAAGGTGGCAATAGAAGCATAACATCTAATCTTCATTACCGCAGCTTCATAAACGGATGCAAAATGAGGAGCCAGGCTGCAGCCCGCATGGTGAAATCACACACCGGTACCAGCAAAGGCAGCTCCTGTCTGCTGATGAATGTTGTCAGAAACTGATGCCGTGGGGGGCATGAAGGCGCGTGAACTGTCGACGGAAGCAAACCAAGGTCTCGGTCTGATCTCAGTCAGGATTTGCCACTGCTTCATGAAAACATCTCTGGTCATATTTACCTGGGGACAATGGTGTCCATCTGGAGGGTGTTGCAGGGGGGAGCCCATGCTCACTCCTCTAGATGGATCACTCAGAAAATTACCAAGTCCTTCTGCAAACCTGAGAGGAAGGGGCCACCAGATCAGGCATTTCATCCAGGAAGGTCTTTGGCAAAAAACACAGCCAGTGGGAGTAGCTGAATGTTTGGGTAGGACAAGGTGGGATGGACAGACCATTGGGTATGGTGGGATGAGTTGAGGTGGACAGAGAGCCGTTGGGTGTGGTGGGATGAAGCAAGATGGACAGAGTTGCTGGACCGCAGGAGGGCTGGTGGTCCAGAGGGGACAAGCAGGTCCCCTTGGACACTACCTCATAGTCCAGGGTTGATACAACTGTGGTTCGCTGTTACGTGAGTGGCGTTCATGAGCGGGGACGTGGGGAGCACTGCCTGTCAGCATCTCCGGCCGAGATGTGGCTCTTCTCATCACTCCAATCTCACAGTGTGAACAAAGGTGGAAGAAACGCCCATGCACCTGCGCAAGGGATGCTGCAAAGCAAAATTTCAACATCCACCCAGACGGGTGCCGGCTGCTGGCTACCCACACACCCTGAGCAAAGCGGGCAGGGGCTCAGCAGGGCAAGGGGGCCTCAGGCTTCGGGAAATGCAAAAGCAGATCTGCAGATGCATGGGCAGCTCAGCCGCGTGCCGCCCGCGTTCGGCTGGACAGACCGTAGCCAGGGTTCGTCTGAGGTGCTGTCTCCTGTCTGGTGCTGTGCAGAACTGCAGGTTTTAACGTGCTTTTCTTTTAATTGCTCCAGCCCAGCCAGATGAGTGAGTGAACACAGTCCCTAGCCCCGCTCCTGTGGATGTGCAAGGCTTTCAGCTGCTTGACAGACTCGGCTCCTTGCAGCCGGTAGCACAGGGTGGGACAGGGACAGCGAGCCTGGGAAAGTGGCCACAGGGGCAATGTGAGATGCCCGTGGGCACCGGGGCTGCAGTGGCCAGCCTGGGATTTCCTCCTCTGGGCTGGGGCGATGCTCGAGGGGGACCTGCTGCAATCAGGACACCACAAAAACCCTGGCGAGTGCAGTATCATGAGGATTGTGTAAATATTTTGATTAGCTTCTCCTTGAATCTAGATGAAGGGGAGATTTTTATCGCATTTACTGACAAAACAGCTTTTTTTTTCTGAGAGGGAGGAGGAGGCTGACTAACTGCTAGAGGAGGACTCCTGGAGTGATTTAATACCAGATGAAAGCAGCCAGATAGGAGCTGCTGCTCCCCAGGAGCAAGTGGACAGCCACCAACAGCAAGTGTGTTGAACACGGGCAAGCTTACAATTCCTGTTGATTGGGACATATTTGATATACCTGTCTGTCTGCTTGGAGCTGACACACAGGCACGGGGCAGCCCAAGGTGCCGCAGAGTGTGTCCAGCTCCACGGGCAGCTCGGGGCCCTGGCAGCCTGGCGGGGAGGGCTGGCTCCCTCCTCCCTCCGCAGCAGTTCGCACGGCTCATTTGAAGGGCTTTGGTTTAATCCCTGTGCGTTGCCTGGCATGGTGTCCGTCGTATTAACATGGCCTGTAAATAACCGCGCCAGCCTGCGCCGGGAGGGAGATGGGCTTTGCAGCACGGTTCACACCAACGCAAGTGCCCTGCGGGGAGGTGGTTCCTCCGCCGCGGTCTGGACCCATCCCAGCGCGAGCCCTCCACAGCCGCTGTCAGACCAGAGGACGTCCTCTCCTTGCCAGAAGTCCCCAGGGAAAGCTCGGCTGAGCCTGCGAACAGCAGGTGCCCAGAACAGCGGAGAAAGGCTGTGACTAATGAAGATGGGATGGGTGGCATTTCCATCAGCAAAGTTTGCCTGAGTGAAAGCCAGCGCAGGGGACTTCTGTGGAGGTGGAGAAGGCTGAAAACAGAGATGTTCACCTGCTTGCAGGGAGCAGGTCCAGAGCTGAGGCGTCACCAGGGCCTGGATTGCTCCAGGCGTGTGGGAGGAGACACAACCACAACGCTTCACACCTCGTCTGCATCCCCAGTACTGGGGATTGCTAAATATTGCCTGGAGGGGATTGCTGACAGCTCCTCATCTGCAGTTAGCCACCTCCGCAGACAGCAGGGATGGGGCTGGGATGGCAGCGGGCTTGCAAAGACCTGGGTGAGTGTCATCCATCCATCAGTCCATCCAGCTGCATCCAGGGTGCTTCTGCAGGGCCTCAGCAGAG
Organism: Nipponia nippon; assembly: GCF_047370975.1. Taxonomy (NCBI): domain Eukaryota; kingdom Metazoa; phylum Chordata; class Aves; order Pelecaniformes; family Threskiornithidae; genus Nipponia; species Nipponia nippon. The sequence goes on along the minus strand of NW_028262330.1, from coordinate 12,341,009 downwards.
TGTGACACCCTAAGAAACCGTGGACACCTTCTGTGGCATCGCTTTCCTGTTATAAAATGCACCATGGTCTTCCTTATTTCCTCTGACAGAGGCTCTTTGGGGCAGAGCACAGCACCAAGCACAACTAGGAACGGCTTTTGCTTCAAGGCTACAAGAACTTTGTGTTTTTGAATCTCTCTGATAGTTTAAACATTTGTGGATGCTTTGCATAAAAGATTTCCATATACCTTTTGCTTCGAACAGAATAATGGAAATTATGAAAATATGGTTCAGGGAGTGAAAAGGTGTTGGGGGCAAAAATGTAAAAGGTTTGGTAAGAGCCAAAAAAAAAGAAGTTAAACCATTTCCCCCAAAGAGTTGTCTTAAGGGGAAATTTGCTTCCACCTCAATCCAACAAAACCACAGAAGCATCTTTTGGTGCATTTCAGATGCAAACGTAATCGCTGGAGCAGTTATGTGTGTGTGTGAGAGAGAGCGAGCAGTGCCATGGTGGCCAGCTGATGGAGGAGCTGGAGGCAGTCAGGGGTCGACTGTCCTTCAAGCAGCAAACGGTGTCTGCAGCGGGACAACGGTGGCAATTATGGGCCTTATCTCTGCTGGAGGAAAGCCGCAGAAAGTGATATCAGCACATGGAGTAGGTGGTGCATGGGTTACAGCCTTGCTGGTAAATTAAATGGTTCCTGGGAAAGATCCTGGCCCTTGCATCTTGGTTGCCCATGAAATAGCCCCCAGCACTGCTTTGGGGATCCTCTGCCTCCTCTGCTGTGAAGTCTCTTCACCGTACCGCCCTCTGAGATGCAGTGCAGAGCTGAAACGTGTCTGTGAGAGGAAGCCACCTCGATGGCACCCGATGGCCCATGCACAGCCCGCCTTGACCCCGCCACTCCTGCAGGTGTGGAATGTCACCGCACAGTAGCTGGGCTGCCGTAAACATCACAGCAGCCGCTTGCAGAGGGCTATTATAGCCTCATGATCTGAAGTCCTGATTTATTACGCGAGCCTAGGTTGTCAACAGATTGGTTATGATAGAGGGCAGCTAACAAGCTATTTCGCATGCTGATTAGACTTGCTTGTCAGTGAATGCCTGCACGATCGCTATCACGAGAAGTGCGTCATGGCTGGGATTGCTTCTCATGTCTTTGAGTCCGCAACTCCCCCCACAAACCCACAAAATGCAGAGCTGTGGCAAGACAGCAAATAGCATGGTGCTGGGGCAATCTGCAAAGCCATCCTTCACGTCAGGGGACAGGCACGGTGCCTCACCAGCAGCCCTTGCACATGGGAAAACAAGGGAAGAGGGTGCAAATGAGATTTTAAAATAGCCTTCTCCAGCAGGGGACTTTAAATGGGGCCGAGATATTCAGATCTGCTCTACACAACCTGCTGCGCTGGAGAGAGGCCCCTTTGTCCTCTGAGGTCGACCCCTTGTGATGTCCCAGGTTGGGCAGTGCTAAAGGGGTTGGTCCACGTGAACAAATGTGGATTCCCACCCCGTACCACTGCTCCAGGGCTAGGCTCTCTTCCCGAATCACCTCTGTTCAAAGAGTGACTGTTTTCAGCTCCAGCCAGTACAGCCCCATTATCCCAGTTTCCCAGTTTACAAGGCGGAGGGGCTGCTGAGAGGGGGAGGTGCTGATGGTGCTGGGGCAGCTGGCGGGCAGTTGGGTGCTCTCTGCTCCGCCATGCTTTGGGTCCCTCCTTTGGTCCTTGTCCTTGAGAGTCTCCAGCTCCATCAGATAAGCACTCTCTTTCATGCCCCTCTTGTTTGACAACGCTCCAGAGAGCAGGGAGGGAAGGACAAGCTTCAAAGGGCTTGGGTGGTATTTACGGCTGTCCTGGCTCTCCGCTCTCCTGCCTGGGACAGAGTGAGAGTTGCTCCCTCTGCACCATGTCCTCAGGGTGCCGACAGCCCTGCTCCCCCGGGGCTGGGGGCAGGTGGTGGGGATGGGGCTCGGCTCCTGCTGCCGGGTGTCCTGAGGTCTTCTGCCACTGGATGAGGCTTCGGGATGTGGCTGAGGGAAGCATGGGTCAGCACGGGGACCCACCGGATCCCTCTGCAGGCCGATTCTAATCATGAACCTGGCAGAAGACTAACCCCGCCAGCAAAGATGTGGAGAGTTTGCAGCAGGGTCAGCTGGCAGGATATGATGAGCAGAAGAGCTGGAATGATGGGGATGCGCTGGGAGAGAGGGTGGAGGGCAGAGGGGAAGAGGAGGAGGAGGCAGGGAAGGGAGACATCCCTCTCTGGGCGCAGGGGAGCTAGGCAGCACTCAGCCCGCCGTCCCCGTACCATCCCCTGCTCAACACGGCTCTTCCCACAGTCAGGTGAAGTCCGTTGTGTTACCAAAGAGGAAACCTCTCCATCCTCCTGACATAATTTTGGGAGTTCAGAGCAAGACTTGCAGTTGGATGGGGCTTCCTGAAGTCTGGACTGCCCAGGGGCCTTAGGTACCTCATTCCCATTAAAATTAATAATTCCTAACTATCCTAGAGGTCTGGACTGGAGTCACAGAGGTGCTTTGGAAAGCCTGGGAACCTTCATCCACAGTTCAGGCCCAGGTATATTTTCAGAGCTAATCAGTTTTGTCTGGTGTTTTCTCTCTGTCTTATTGCATTTACTTCCAGCTTGGCAGTCCCCTCAGGAGCGAAGAGCTTGTTATCATTTTATAGAGCAAGTTAATTTAGTGCGGTAATTTCTGCATGAAAAACGTTCTTAGCCATTGCTGCAAAGGGCAAATGCGCTGTTAGCAGGACTTGTGCTAATGGATGGTCTATTGTGTTGTCCTTCAGGAGATCCCGTCTCATGGCCTGGGAGCATCCCCCACCATGGAAGTGCCCCCAGAGCTGCCGCATGCGGGAAGCCCCTGCATCTTCACCCCCCGGGTCCATCGTCCTGTCCCAGCAGCCCACCCCAGGGACACGGTGCTGGTGATGTGCTTGCGGGGGAAGGCGTACCATGAACCCGGGGGTGTGCAGACGAGTCCGGTGCTGGGCTGTGCTCCAGCCTTCTCCCTTCATGCCATCAAGCCCCAGGCACTCGCCCTACTTCACTGCCTGCTCCGCAGCTCTCTCCCAGACCCGCAGCCTTAGCTTTCCTCCCCCAGCAGCCCGGGCCGGATCATCCCGCAGGCGTCTTTCCTGTGGCTGCCCCATCCCCTGCACCCCCGAGAAAAGAATGCAGCTTTGCAAAAGCAAGGCAGGAACAAAGCAGAAAGGAGCAGTTTTTGTATTATTTTCTTTTCTGGGCCATTTTGAATTAATTAAGGAATGTGATCTAAACTATAAATATCCTCCTTCACGTATGATTTATGGCCTGTTTGTTCTGGATTGGTATGTGCTTAATCTCTAATTGTAAGCCCACCATCTGTTTTTATTGATCTGCTTGCCAGGAGAGTTATTGCTCTCCTTGGCCTTATATGGGAAAATTAGGTATGTGGTGAGCAAGCCAGCTCCAGGGCTGCTCTTACGTCAGCGTTGGAGCTGCTCGGGAGCGCACTTCCCAGCTCTGCTCCGGCCTCGCGCTTCTGCTACTCTCTATTTACCGTGTGAAACTTGAACTTCTGGGTCCCACAAAGCCCTGTTATTTGCAGGAGCATCTGCCCATTTCAGCCTCCCCCTGTGCCAATCCCCCTTCAGCCCCCAGTTTTGCTCTTAAAAAAAAAATAAATAAGGGGAGAAGAAGAGGCTGGCGTGGCCTTGGTGTTTTTGGCTATAAATCAGGCTGCCGCCAACTCAGCCCGGGTGCTTTCAATGGTGGGAGTGTCTCCATGAGAAAACAGGCTGGATTTATTCATTAAACCTAGGGGGATTCGGTTGCATTATTAACCAGCTAGATAATAGCACCCGAGCCCAGCCCGCGCGCTCTGCACGGCCGGAGCAGAGAGGGAAGGATAAAAGCTCCCAGGAACGTTTTGAGGCTTAAAGGAAGCCTGTGGATTTGAAGAAAGAAGTGCAATTTACTTGCAGAGCTGGGAAGCACAGAAAGGCAGCGACGGTGCTGTGGGAGAGCTGCCCCCAAAGGGAAGGGGGTCTCCGTCCCCCTCCACCAGCTGATCCCAGTGGGACCAGATAATCCCTCCGGCTCCCAGACCCAGCTGGACTGGAGGTGGGAGCCCTCAGTGAAGAGTGGGATGAGTCACCCTCACTTTGGAGGGCATTTTGGGCTTCAGGATGGGTAAAAAGGGAAGAGCAGGATGGAGAGTGACCGAGGCACCTGGGATTGCATGGTTGCTGAGGAAGGGAAGTCTTGAGCTTGGAGGTGGCTTGTTGAATAAAAAAATGGGGCTTAGTTTGGGGAAAGCAGGCCTGGCTTGGTGGCAGGGACTTTGCTGGGGAAGCTGTGGCACGGGGACATGTATCTGGGGAGATGTTGGCTACTGCGCTTTCTCATTTTTGTCGCAACGTTGGTGCTGGCTGCATGAGTTGAGGGCCAGGCAGGGTCCAGCCACTGGATCGCTACCTGGGCCACTGGGGGCACAAATAACCTTGACCCTGACCCTCTGCTGTGGGTGCTGCCTGGGGAAGCAATGCTCTCCGGACTGTCCCGGGGAGCTCTGCTGCCCAGTGGACTTTGGAGGCTGTGTCCCAAAAAAAGAAAACCAACCTCGCTGAGGTGTCAGCTGGTTGTGACGAGGAGTCTCAGTGGGCTGTAACCCTGCCAGCACCTGGTGGCACCCCCGTCTTTTCCAGTCCGGAGATGTGCCAGCACACCTTTGATTTTGCAGCTCCCCACCACAGTCCCTTCCCTGGCTGTTCCTGGGCACCTCACATAGCCGCGATGCTGCTGTGTCCCATCACCATCCAGCCCTGCCCATCACCCCGCCGGACCACTGCCTCCTCCTGCTGAGCTCCCGTCTTCTGCTGAGCTCCCAGCCTTGCCCATCATGGCAAAGTGGGTGCAATCCCCCTGGCACAGGGGCACAGCACTGCTGGGACCTGGCCCACCACTGCGCAGGCACTTTCTGAGTTGCAACCCGAGCCCTATCTGCCCCCGGCTGAGGCAGCTCCTCATGCCTGGGATGCTCCGTGTTGTCCTTCACTGCTGGCTCAGTGCCACAGCAAACAGCAGCCCTGTGATGGGGCTCCCTTCCCAGCCCTGCTCAGGGAACCCACTGCTGGGACCCAAGCCCATGTCATGTCTTCCCTTCCCTTCCCTTCCCTTCCCTTCCCTTCCCTTCCCTTCCCTTCCCTTCCCTTCCCTTCCCTTCCCTTCCCTTCCCTTCCCTTCCCTTCCCTTCCCTTCCCTTCCCTTCCCTTCCCTTCCCTTCCCTTCCCTTCCCTTCCCTTCCCTTCCCTTCCCTTCCCTTCCCTTCCCTTCCCTCTCAAAGGAAAAAACAGCAAGAATCCCCTTAAAATGTCCTGTTCATCCCCTGGGCTATTCCAGGCCCCCCGTGCCCCACTGCTCCCTCCACACAAACATACCCATCTGGGCAGCAAATGCCTCCACGTGACTTGGCAGCCGTTGCAGTCTGTCCAGGCTGCCAAAGTCCAACGAGGTGGCTCCGTGGCCATGGCTCAGCACCCCCCGGCTTGGACAGACTCCCTGGACGCGTGCGTCACCCCGTGGGGACCTGCTGGGAGCAGGGAGCAGGGCTGGAGAGCGGCAGATGCGTGCCCGCCAAGCTGGCATAGCCTCCCCGGCTCAGAGGGACACGGTCCCAGCAGCCTGTGGACCACTTTCCAGCCCCCAGCCTGGGGCGGGCGTGATGCTGGAGGTCCGAGGTGGTGCTGATGGGCTGGGGGATGCTCTCGCCCAGTGCTGCATGATATCTGCAGGGGGAGGGAAGTTTTAGGGCCAGCGTCATCCCAGCCCCAGCGAATGGCTGCCAGGCAGGGCGCCCACCAGAGCACCCCGCGGAGGTGAGGGCTTGGCTCCGCTTCTGCCTTGCACCCTTGGGACCACCAAGCACCCAGGGATGCACAGCTGGGCATCTCCCCGGGGCACTCCCTGGCACCCAGAGCTGCCGTGCCACAAGTGATGAAGATGCAGCGATGTCCAGGATCCAGACCACAGTCCCCTGCCCAGTTTCTGCCGCTGGGATGGGGGCAGCGTGGGGGCCGCCTTGGCTAGAGCGGTCCCTCCCCACCCCCCAGCGTGCGTGGGCTGAGCCCCTTCCTCCTCATGGGGGAGCCCACTGAGACAGGAGTTGTGCTGAGCCTCTGGCTCCGTATTTATATATCAACCATGAAATGCTCCCTAAATACATTTACAGTTGGGAAGGAGCTCTCATGATTTGCTCAGTCTCCCGCATCCTCCTGTGGTTATTATTTTAAGCCGTTCCCCTGATTTCAGGGCCCTGGTCTGGAGATCCCCATTCCCAGACTGACTGATGCGTGCAATGACAGAATTTCTGCTGTTGGGCAAATTAATTTCCCACGGGATTGCGGCCTAATATATAAATATAAAACTGACACATTTTTACTCAGCTGAAGATAAAATAGCTCCAGCTCTAGTTTGCATGAGATAACATTTCCAGGAGATAAGGCGGCAGCTGGAGCGCGAATTGCCATGTGATCCCATTTTTCCCACAGATCCCCAGCAATGTTTGTTGGCTGGGCTGTACAACATCAGCTTTTGATTAGCACCAGCCGGCATTAACGCAGTGTTTGTGCTCTGTTTCGTCTCAACCCACACCTGCCTTTTCCCGGGCAGAGCAAATGGCCAGGCGAGTGGGAGCAGGGAGTCTCACTGCCCGGCGTATTCAGGATTCGTGGAGCCGTGGTGGTGCTGGGAGAGGCTGGTTCAGACCCCAGCTCTGACGCCTTCAAGCTGGGATTGCAGCAGCTTGGCCTGGAGGAAGGCAGTGAGAGTCCTTCATGCAGGGGAGGTGATGGATAGCTGCTCCTTGCTGAATGGCCAAGACCCAACTGGGTCGAAGGCATGGCGGATCTCCTTTCCCCTCCTCTGGGAAGGGAACCATCAAGAAAATAATTTGGGGAATGGGATTTCCATCCCTGCAGGCAGAATCATGCCGGTGCTGAGAACAGGGCAGCTGGGGCCGAGGTCCTGGCTCCCGTCCCACTGCCCTGTGAGCTGGTCTAATCCAGCGCTGTCTCTAAGGCCCCTTTGTGTACGAGTCCTGGCGAGCAGGAGGTTGTGAGCCCGGGCTGGCGGGGTGGCTCTGTGCCTCTGGGGACCAGGATGTATTTGGAAGTTGATCTCAGGGCCCTGGAGCCCTGGATCCATTAGCGCATGCAGCAGAAATGAGTGTGTTCGATCCAGAGATCCTGACCTCAGACCTTATAAATAACCCAGCCAGGGCCATGCAGAGTACCTAAAACCGTTTGGCTCCTCTCCTCCCAGAGCAGTCATCTTCTTTTCTTTTCCCTTCCCCCTTCTCCTCTCCTCTCCTCCCGCTGCCCCGCTCCCTCCCTGCCCTGGGAACCTGCCCCCCCCCCCCCCCCCCCATCAGGGTGATTAAATCCCAAAGAATGTGCTTGGGGCTCTGCAGACACCAAGGCGGAGAGGGCTGATGGGGCACACATGGTGTGAGGGTTCGGCAGAGCCAGCATACCAGAGAGGGCTTATCTCCAGGCTGTGTAACCCAGGCACAACCAGAGCCCCTTGGCTTGTTCCTGTGTCCGGGCAGAGCCCATCCCATCCCCCTGTACTCGGCACTGGTGAGGCTGTACCTCGAATCCTAAAACCTCATGTTCAGTGTTGGGCCCCTCACCCCAAGGCGGCCATGGAGGGGCTGGAGCGTGGCCAGAGCAGGGCAGCGAGGCTGGGGCAGGGGCTGGAGCCCAAGGCTGGGGAGGAGCGGCTGGGGGAGCTGGGGGGGCTCAGCCTGGAGAAGAGGAGGCTGAGGGGAGCCCTCATCGCTCTCTGCAACTGCCTGAAAGGAGGCTGGAGCCAGGGGGGGTTGGTCTCTTCTCCCCAGGAACAAGCGATGGGAGGAGAGGGAACGGCCTCAAGCTGCGCCAGGGCAGGGTTAGGTTGGATATTAGGGAAAATTTCTTCACCAAAAGGGCTGTCAGGCCCTGGCCCAGGCTGCCCAGGGCAGGGGCTGAGTCCCCATCCCTGGGGGTATTTAAAAGCCGGGTAGATGTGGTGCTTAGGGACATGGTTTAGTGGTGGGCTGGGCAGTGTTAGGTTAATGGTTGGACTTGATGATCTTAAAGGTCTTTTCCAACCTAGATGATTCTATGATTTTACCCATCCCATCCTACCCCATCCTCTTTGCCTGGGACCTCTGTGGTGTCAGACATTACAGCAGCTCATTGTGAGCTTTCCCTTCTTCCAGATATGCCACTTGAAGCTCCCCCAGGGGTGCATTAATGGGTCACTGCAGCCCTGCAGCCCGGCACTGGTTTTCCAGAGTGACTTTCCCCGTGCTGCTCGGCTGCGGCTGTTAGAGCCATCACACCGCCAGGGCCCACGCTCACCATGGCCAGGAGGGCAGGCTGCATCCCATACCTGGTGGCAATGGAGACAGACAGGGACACTGGCCCTGGAGCTGGCTGTGGGCTGTTAGGGGTTACCCCCTTCCAGGCTTTCCTCTGTGTCTGGAGAGAAATCTGCTTCGGCAGAGCCTGGTGATGCTCACAGCCTCCCGAGCCCTGTGGGGAATTAAATGGCATATAATCCTTGTGCTGCCCCAGGACCAAAAGCTTTTCCTGGTTGCTGACCCTGTTTCCAGCCCCTCTGCTCTCCTCCTGGCCAGGTCTAAGGTATCCTTATCTGCAAGGAGCCAAGGACCTTCACAGCCCTGGTCCCTCCAGTGATATGGTCAGAGCAGGAGCCCACACTGGAAGGCAGGGACCTGGACCAGACAGACACACAACGCAGATCAGATCCTGATGGATCAGGCATGGGTGACCTTCAGAAGGGCAGAATGGGACCTGCAGTGAAGAGGGAGAAGCACATCCTGGAGCTGCCTGCCCCTGGGAGACCCCAGGGAGCACTGGGGGGACAAGGCGTCTCATGGACATCCAGGCTGCCTGGAGGCTTGGGGTCTATGTCTTTGGATATCAGGGCAAACTGACTTGTACTTATAGCTGGAGCTGTCTAGACTAGAGCAGGGTGTCTCAGGCACCTGAGTGAGGGGCCACCCCAACCAGAAATGCAGGTGGGAGAGCCTGGGGCAAAGTAAGAGAAAGAGCCTGTTCAGGAGTGATTCACACTAGATGGACGGAGCCGGCGGGTCTCTGGCACGGTGCAAATCTGCTGCGGTAGGAATTCACCCGAGATTCACCTCTAGGTCTCTCCGTTGTATCAGTCGAGGTGGTGCAAGCTCCTGAGTCACGAGGTGCTGCCAGGCAGGCAAGCACCCATCCCGGCTGGATGCTCCTCATAACTCCAGCTGGGCTGGACCCATGGCGGCCGAGGAGGGTGAAGGGGTGGGAGCAGTACCCAGAGGCAGCACTGTTGATGAGAAGCTCCGTGTCATTAAGGCTTGGGGCAGGTCTTGTCCCCGGGTCACGGGGCAGCAGGAGCCCTGGAGAAGGGCACCCCTGGGAGAAACAGGCCAAAGTGAAGCCCCGGTAGAAAGGGGACAGGGTTTGGGTGGCTAGAGCGAGGCACAGCCAGCTGGAGGAAGGACAGATGCTCCATCTCATGGTGTCCCCACCTGTGAATAACTTGCTGAGGGTGTGATTTAGCCATTAGAGAAGCTGCAAGGTCAATACAGGACCAAAATGATTATAGATAGGAGGTGAAACAAAGGGATTTATTGGCTTTTCCTGGTCCTAAACTCCCTGAATAGGAAACACGTTCTGCCTCAAGGAGCTTAGAGTCTAAATCATTAATAAATCCATGTTTATTGTCATAAAGGGCCCAAATAATAATAATAATAATAATAATAATAATAATAATAATAATAATAATAATAATAATAATAATAATAATAATAAATTAATAATAATAGATAATAGATAATAACAACAACAACTATTATTATCATTATCATTATTATTTTAATGGCATAAAGATACAAGATCCAGAAAAAAACTTGAGTAAGGGAGAATTGCTTTATAAACGTTTGCAAAAGACACTTTTATCACAGAGGCTTAAACTCTTCTGCTGTTTCTCTGCCTGCCTGTTTGCTGCCTCTAGTCAGCTAGAATATGCTGACCACTTCCTTCCTCTCAACAGAGACATTAAAATGTCAAAAATGTTTTATTCTTGCAAGAAAATCTGGGAAAGGAGAGAGAGATCCACACTTGGGCTGCCATCAAGAGAAAGTCTTGAGTGTGAGCTCAGCCCCATTGCCAGACATGGAAGAGCTGTAAAAAAAAAGAAAAAAATCACACAGCACAGGTTATCTGAGGTACAAGCACAGTCCTGAAATGCAGCACAGGAGGGCTCTTTGCAGGCATGGGGCCCTTGAGATCAGCAGGGCTGCGAGCGGTGCAGGAAAGGATCGGTTTTGAGGAGCCGTTCCTCATGCGTGTGCATGCATGAGCCGCTCAGCTGCCTCCCCAGCAGGTCTCCACCAGTCTAGGATCCTCCCTGGATTTAAGGCAAGTCAAAACTGCCGGGAAGATGTGCTGGACCAAGTCTCGATCAAGACTTGACTTGCTCATTTCCAGTCCAGGAGCACTTCAGGGCAGAAGGAGGAGACCTGTAGGTCTGGGGTTATCAAAGCACAGGGGCTGAGATGTCTCCAGGGCTTCGTGAGGGATAACAGTAATTTTCAGACCTGGGTGCTCCAGCCTTTGTGGCTTCCCCGTTGCATAGACAAATCCCTTTTGGGTTCAGCCATTGTGAGCGCCTGAGGTAGCACCAACCAAACAGGTATGTGCTGGGGAAGTGGTGTGATGGGCAAGCAACTCTTGAAAAGTAGATCTGAGCAAATAATGCCAAACCTAGAAGGATTTGTCCTTTTTCGGAGCACTCTGCTTGCAAAGCACGTGCATACTTAGAAAGAGCTCCAGGAAGCATTGCAAAATCTACCACATTTGGAGTAGGTTTCAAACACTTCAGTCCCTCTTTAATGATACTGTCCAGGAAATGAGAGAGCTTTTGAAAAACAAACGGGCTGGATTCTGGCTTGGTCCGTTTCAAATCGTTGCACAGATTTTTTTCATGCGGCTTGCTGAATCACAGCAAAAGCATACAACATCCTGCCACAGCTTTGCTTGTTTCTCTGACACTTCTGGCACGAAAATTGGACACTCCGGCAGATTCCAAGGCTCAATTACATCCAGGTTTGCCCCGCACTAGAGGAATCTGGTTTTGATGGCACTACTTCCAAGTTTATAGATGAGAGCTGCATGGTGATTTTAGACAAGCTCCCCCTGACACGTGGTACTTTCTCTCTGGGGCCATGTCCTCTGCTTCATCTGCAGTGACCTCCTGATACCTGTGGATGGACAGCACCAGGGAGGTTGCAGGATGAGGCCGTTTTCACTGTGAAAAGCTTTGTCTAAATACCTTAACCACATGCAGTACGCACTGTTTCTGGAGTGCCCGGTAGAAATAGATGGGGTTTGAGCATTCTGTATGCACCATTTTGGGTGTAAGTGCTGAGCAGGGACTTCTCAGAGCTAAGCAAACGGCACTAGGGAAAAGAAAATAAAACATTGGTGCTCTTCCAGTGGTTTGTGAGTAAATATTAATCTGTTTTGCGTTTTTGGTACAGGAGACTTTTTATGGGGTTATAACTTTTAAAACAGAAAATTGGGAGCCTTTGCGCTAAATCGGGGGCATACAAGAGAGGTTACACTTGAAAGAAATCCACATTAGATTTACTAGTATTTACTTTAAGCCACAGTGAGAAGGGAGACCCAGGGAAAGAATCAGAACCATCTCTTGAAATCACTTTTTTCTAACTTGGACCTGCAAACAACAAAATGCAAGGTTTGGGATTTTGCAGGGTTTTTGTGAAAGCAAATCTTGCAGCTCGGAGACACACATGGAGCCACGCTGGCACCTGACCAACATTGCTGCTGCACATTTGAGCCCAAAGCAAAACGCCGGGACTAGGGTCAGGGACAGGAGCCCTCCAGAGATGAGGCACGTTTGGATGTAGGATTTGATTCAGAGAAGCTCTGCCTCCAAGGGACGCAGTGGGAAATAGTGACTACCTTCAGGAGGGCGGCATGGGGCCCCTGATGGGCTGCAGAGATAGAGCAGGCAGGGAAGTGCAGCGTGGGAGCAATGAACTGCAGACCCGGGCAGGGGAAGATGAGCCAAACATCTGGTCCAGCATCCATTTAAGCTGCTCTGCAGCCTGCAAATGGATTTAGACTAACCACACAGCAATGCCAGGGGCTGCACGGTCTTGTGAATTCCTCGAAGCAAGGCGATGTTGCGGCAGCAGCTGCTCGCAGCCTGCTGATGTGATGTCCCATCTGGGAGGGTGGCAGGACAGCCTGGCATCCCCTAGCAATCCCAAACCATTGCAAGTCCCTAATGTACGCATGTGCTTTGCATTCCTCTTGCTGGGGCACAGCGGAGGCACAGGGATGGGAACAAGGGCAGCGAGTTAGGCGCATGTCTTCTGCAGGGCTCTCCATACAGAGCCAGCAATGCCTGGTATCTCTCCATACCTCCAGGATCAAGGCTGCTGCTCTGTTTCAGCAGCACAGGCTTGGCTGGATGGTGGAGAGGGATCTCCCAGCAGGGCAGAGACCCCAGGACAGCGTGGTATGGGATGCCCCAGGGAAGCTGATCCACCTGAGCAGGAGATAAGGGCCAAGAGCAGCTGGAGTGCACAGCAGCGCGGGGAGTCTGCTCCGAGCCAGCCCACACTGGGGCCCAGCAGGGCTACACTGCCCTTCCCCGGCAAAGTCCCTTGGAGGGTCGCAGCACCGGGTCCTGCAGGGCTGGGTCCTGGCTGGAGTGCCCGACCCTCCTCAGATGTGATCAGCGCAGCAGCAGAGCCGAGGGAGCTGTTGCACATTCCTGCATCAGACTGCAGCTCCAACTCTATTTCTTTGCTCTTTTCCTGCAGATTTGACACAAAAATGCTGTTATGCTTTGTTATTCACCAACATCTGGTAAAAAATTACTGTCTTTCCTGTTCTCCTGAAAATCAGTGGCACATCAGCAAAGCATTGGACTCGGGAGCCTTCATCTAAGCACTTGGGCTTATAAACCTGTGTGCAGAAAACTGGAGCCGCAAATGTGGGAATTCCTTACTGGGAAGCAGCTGGGAGCCAGCTGCCAGGTCCTATCAGCCAACGGTTGTCAGGGGCATGTGCGGTAGATACTGATTTCCTCCAGGACCTTCACACATCAGCCTGGGTGAAGCAGCTCATTAAAAGCAACTAATTGCTGCAGTCAGTTGTGACATGAATTTTTCAAGGTTAATTTAGTTTAGCACTGAGAGTCCTCCATTTATCTCCAAAGAGGGTGAACCGCACATGCAGCACAGCCACTCCTTTGCTGCATCTCTCCTCTGTGGGCAGACTGTCCGGGATCGGGAATTTAAATCTGGAGCATCCTCAGGGACAGCTAAGAGGGAGCGCACTGAGCTGTGATGGGGAAACCCAGCCCAGAGGATGCAAAGCGTTGGTACCACTCTGTCAGGGTGACCAACAGGCCAGCTCAGTTTGTGCTTGATGCAGGTATCAGCTTTGCTCTGTCTTGAGATGAGCAATTCCTTCAAAAGTCCCTTTAACCATTTACTTGAGCTTACAGAAATACTGAGGTAAGCAGAATCTGAAACATGACGTGTTCAGTAAAACATGCATGAGCAACCATGTTCCCCATGAAAGCCATCTGCTGCAGAGACCAACTTTGCTCAATTTTGGGTGTGCCATGGCTGAGAGTTGGGGCACGGGGAGCACCCTGAGCCCCAGCATCCCCACACTCTGCAGCAGCACAGTGGGGTGCTGGTCCCACCATGGGGCTGCCCCCCTGCCAGACCCCCTTGGCCGAGGTGTGCATGGCCCCAGGGTGCAACATCGGAGGGGAGCCTGCAGAGCTTTGCCCGTCCCACCTGAGCAAAGGCTGACTTGGCACCTACCGGCAGGCGGGGAAGGGAAATAGGCTGCTTAATGAATGTATCCTGTGTTTATGGAGGACCCGCCAGCTCTGACAATGCAGATGTTTCCTGTCTCCCTACATCTGCAAACAGCCATTTGCTGGCTGAAAGCAGTTCCTACCGTGAATCTGTGCATTCGGGCTTCGCTTCTGCAATCGCAGACAGTGGCTGACCTCCAGCGAGCGGGGACGTGTCCAGACAGTGACCATCTCACCCTCTTCAGGGGTAGTGCCTGTCTGCGGCCGGTCTGGTGCTGCACCTCCAGGGAGTAAAGCCGAGCTCAAAGGCCGGTGCAGGCTTGGCTGCCCTGTGGCATGCCGCAAGCCCTCCTGGGGAGGGACGGGGCCGTGCAGAGTGCGGCTGGCCCTGTGCAGGATGTGGTGCTCTGCAGGTGGGCAGGAAGATCCCATGTGTGAGCAGGTTGGGAGGATGTGACCGTATTTACCGCCCACCCTTGTTGAGTCTCTGTCCTTTCCTTGTCTGCCTGACAGCCCTCTGTCCCCCATGACCTGGACCGCTGGAGGCGAGTGTTACCATCTCTTCTGGCTAAAGGCTGCGATTAGGAAGCAGATAAAAGCCAGGTTCAACCCCTTTGCTGTCTTGAGGACAACCTCCTGGCAAGGCTGGGTGGAAGCCGTCTCCCATTCTTTGCCTGAACAAGCCAGTGTGCAGCAAAGACACCAAAGAGCAGCTGTAAACGCGCAAGGCAAAGCTGTTGGGAAACTGAGGCAGGGCTTGGCTGTAGCCCAGCATCAAGGACACTTTGCTAAATGGGACTCCTGGGCGCTGGTCCCTTTTCTCTCGGATGAGTCATGTGAAATGTTTTGCTAGTCTCAAGACCAGGATCTGGTCTGGGACTGTGGCTCTGACTAGCCAGATACACAACCAAGGAGTCACAGCGCAAATCTCAGGCAAGGTGGCATCAGTCTGGACTCTTCCACCCAAAGGGTCTTGGTGGGAAGCTCCCCAAGAGGACTCCCTGCCATGCGGCCTCTGGGAGGTTCACAGACCATGGAAGTCAGTAGGAAAGGCAAGTCCTTTTCGTGCTCCCCTGGACATGGCTGTTGTTCTCAAAACACAAGATCTGAGGTTCAGAGGCACCTCTGGAGGTCTCTGCTCCAACCCCTGCTCCGAGTGGGGCCAGCATAGATTGGTTAGCTGAGGACTGTCGTCAGGGTATCTCCAAGGATGGAGACCCCTCAGCCTCACTGGGTCCCGGTTCCAGGGTCCAGCCACCCTCATGCTGAAGGGGGTTTTTTGTTAAATCTCATCAGAATTTCCCTGATTGTGACTTGTGTCTGTTGCCGCTTGTCCTTTCGCTGTGCACCTCTGAAAACAGACCATCGCTGTTGTCTCTGTACCCCCCCGTTAGGGACAGCTGGCTACCAGACCCCCTCTTCACCTGCTCCAGGTTGGAGAAACCCAGCTTTCTCAACTTATCCTCATATTTCCTGTGCTCCAGGTCCCTAAACATCTCAGAGCCTCACCACTGGGCTCTCTCCAGTTTGGCAGTGTTTTTCTTGTACTGGGGGCCCCAAAATTGGACACAGTTAATTCAGAAGTGGCCCCAAAAGTGCCATGTAGAGGGGAACAATTGCTTCCCTCTCTTGATGCTCTCCAGTCTTCCTCAATTACATGTGTGGACTCTCTTGTGGAACCACGAGAGTGCAGAGCACCATGAAGTCCTATTTTCATCCCAGTTTGTGATGAAAAGCCAGGCCAAATGAGCAGGACACCAAGTGGAATGGAAACACTGACTGTTTTGCTTTGCTTTGCTATTTAATAGCAAAAAAATCCAGTACTCCTTATTCGCCTGCATCTCCTTTTCCTTTCCCATCTTGCCAGCTTTCCAAGAATCTGAAGCTGTTTAGGAGCCCGCGGTGGGTTTTCCCCTCTCTACTGAAGGGTCTCACCACCATGTCCACTAACTCATTGCACAGGTCCCCTCGTGTTGTGTCTCCTTCAAGGTGTCTGAGTTTCTTGGGCAGTTACCACACGGGCTTCATTCAAATTGCAGAGCTGCAGCAAGGGAGAGGCCCTGGGCAGGGTGAGGGGGGTCCTTTTTATGTCAGATACCTCAGAAATGCTGGCACCCTGCAGCCCCAGGGGAAGGGAAGGGGGTACCAGATCCACTCATGGGCGATGTCAACTGGTGTGGTGTGATCTGGGTCAGGCTGCCCAGGCTGAGTTGAACCACTGCGAGAGGAGAAGGCATGCAAGCCCAGGGCACATGCGAGCCACCTCCCCAGATGAGACATTAACGATTCATGGGATGGGAGAGCCAAATCCTCCCCTCTACTGAGCATGGTGCCTATTTGCTGGCGTGGAGCTGGGGCAGAGCGAGCAATGAGCCCGCTCCCACCCACCTGAGCAGGACACAGGACTGCTCTGGTTTCTATCACGCTGTGTCAGAGCCCTTCCCAAGGGACGAAAATGAAATGCAGTGCCAAGAGATGTCTCTCTCCCGTCCCTCACGTGGGAGGAACCTTGGACAGCAGATTGTTTTGCTTCTGTCGTGATTTCTTTGTCTCCTCTCATCACAAACCCAGGCAGATATTGGGAACGGCTCCTGGTCGGAGCAGAGCACAGCTGGCGGAGCCCTCACGGCCAGCCTTTGCTTTGCCAAGCTGCTATCCTCCAGAGAAACTGCTGGAGCCGACCATCTTTTCTTATCTGCATTGCTTCGCTGCTAACAAAGCTCGGCTTTTGAAGGGGCATGGTAAGCTCTGAGCTGATGGGGGACTTTCAGTTCCAACTTTTCCTCTTGTTCCCCCTAAGCCACAATGATCCCCTTCCTGACTCTTTGGTTTCTCCTCCGGAGCGGGGAGTGTCTGGGCATGACCAAGTCCTCACCCGGGCTGACCCTAATGCACTTTCCCTAATGCAATGTGCCAGGGGCAAATATTTCCTCTGACGTCTCGCACTGCAGTGCTGGAGCAGGTTCTGGGTAAGGATGCCACCCTCAGTGAGGATTTCTACCTGCACTATTTCAGATGAACTCTTCCTACCAGCATGGAAGCATGGAGGTAAATTCCCTCCCCGCAGACGGAACAAGTGAATCGGTCTGCATGGAGCAGAAGTGCTCTCTCAGCCCTGTCCAGCCCCAGTCAGGAGCAGCTAACCAGCAGGCCAGGCTGGTCTGGGGGCCACAGGGAAGGCTGGCTTGTCACCAGTGGACCCAGGTGCCGCCTGGGACAGCCCCTCCACTTCCCGATGCCTTCTCTAGACCCCAGGAGGACACAGGATTCAGAGCAGGCTGAATCCCCTCCAGCAGTCCCAGAGGAGGCATGTTGGGTACTTGGTGGACAGTTTCAAGCTGTGGTTGAACCCAGAGAAGCCTGTCCTTGTGTCCCTCTGTCTCTGCAGGGCATCCAGGACCCTGGCCGGGGATGCAGGACAGGCTGCAGCACGGACTGCTCTGTCCCTTAGTGTCCTGGGGTGACACTGGGGTCCTTCCCAACGTGGAGGGGACCTCTGGCTCCGGAGAGCTGTGGACCTGCGCTGTGCATCTGGAGCTGTAAACTGCTTGGATGCTGCATGGGTGAAGATGGAGGGGGGCAGAGATTTTACCCCAAATCGTTCATTTGCCTACCAAGCTGGGGGACAGCCTCAACGACCTCCAGCCCTCCCTGCCTGCCAGCCATCCTGCCTGGAGGAGCACTGCCTGGCAGAGCCCCGGCACCCTGCCCTCACAAAGCCTCAAAACCAGAGGAGGTGAAAAACTCATGGGGATTGAAGCCAAAACTGGACAATTTAGCCAGTGTTCCTGGAAATGCTTACTCGGAGCCAGGCCTCCATGCCGGTGGGCACAGCTTTGTCCCCCACCTGCATTTCCCACCCTCAGCCGTGCAAACCCACACGCAGTAATGGGAGATGTGGGGGCCAGGGCTCTGAGAGAGCACTGCGGACGCATCCCCGAGAAAGAGGGGGGTTAACTCCAGAGTAAATGCCACAGTGAAGCAAACAGGAGGGAAGTAATTGGGAATGAGAGACAAAAGTGCAAGCAAGAGCGCTGTGGTCTGGCAGCGGGAATGCTGTGCTGGGAAAATCCTCTGATTTATTGCAAAAGGTCTGGCAGCTCGAGGAAAGAGGGGAACAGGGCCCTGAACAGAGTTTCTAAGAAGCAGCCGGTCCCCGAGTCTTCTCCCCAGGAAGTTTTCTGAGTGGTGGGGCAGAGGGGGTGTGGGGACCCGTGGCACGGGAGCCTCGGGGTTGCCCTGCTCCCTGTCCTGAAGCCTGAGCAGGGAATCCAGCACCCTGCAGTGGGTGTCCCTCTGGAAAAGCCGGCTGCAAAAGCAAACCAGCCATTTGTGGTGGGGAGTTTCAGAGGCGGGCAGGTGGGACAGCAGCCACGCTGTTCCTCAGCTTGTTGGGGCTGTGGCAGCCAGCACGGCCTGACCATGCCTGGCTTTCCCAACCTGGGGAGCACGGTGGGTATGAATAGCCACCCATCTCCAAAACAGACAGGGAATTGTAGGCAGCTGAGTATCCCAGCAGAGGTAGGTGTCCTAGCCAGGTGGGTGTCTGTATCCAGGGTGGCTTGGCTAAAGCAGCTCCTGTGCAATAGGGAGTGACCCTGGAGACACCTTTGGAGAAATCCGTGATTCCCATTCCTGGGGAAGCCCCTGCCCTCTCCAGCTTTCAGAGCTCCTTGCAGCCATCCTTGGACTCACGGCTGCTGTGCAGGGAGGACCACAGGAGCCGCAGCCTGCACCTGGGTCATCTCCTTCCCGCTCCATCATGTCACACAGCCCCGCTGAGGCTGAGATGTGCTGTGATGAAGCCACGCCTGTATGGGAACTCCTCTGTGCCACACAGAGGTGCCTCTCAGCAGCAAAGGGAGGGTGGTTCGCTTCGGCTGTCCCACCAGGACACCAGCAATGGGACGGTGGTGCCACGTGCCCCTGACTGTGGGGCAGGGCGGCGGGACAAGGCTGGGCAGGGCTGTCCTCCTCCCCAGAGCCCTGTGGCACATGGCTGGGACCAGCCCAGCAGCCTGGCCTCCTTCCCACACAGGCCTTGCACTGGCTCCCATCCTCCCGGCTGCTTGGGCCGCTTCCAAAAAACATGCAGTGAAAATGTCACTACTGGGGTCCCCGGGGAAATGAGAGCGTTGATTCAGGCTTATAAGTGACATCCCCACTTAAAAACATATTAGCCTTCTGGCTCCGCCTGCTCCCGCTTGCCTGGGAGCAGTGGGGCTCTCGGTGCAGGATCCCAGCCCCAGCAGGGCTGGTTTTGCAGGTGTTTTGGCTCAGCACCCTCTGAAAATTGGGGAGGGAGTTCCCGTGCCTCCAGATGGGCTCCTAAAATCAGTGGGAGTTTGCTGGAAGTGTGATCTCAGGTGCTCAGGCTCCAGCGTGCTTCACCTCATCCCAGGGGCGATGTTGGGGAGATGTCTTGGGTAGGAATGGGCTCTGCTCCTGCTGTGGGTCTGTTCCCCAGCCTGCAAGGGGACCTGCTGCGACTGCATGCCCTGGGGCTCCTGGGTCCACCCCCAGCCCCACTACACATCCCTGGAGCAATTCCCTTCTGAGCTGGGGGAGCCAGTGCTGCAAGAGGCACAGAGCTGCCTGCCCAGGAGACACAGGAACGTGCTGTGGGTTTTCCCCTGCCTGCCCCCGCACGCAGGTTGCTCCCAGCTCTCACAACAGGCTCAGCACTTTGCAAACAGGATTTAGCCACAACCCAGAACGTATTACTGAAAAATCAAACAACAAACACATTCTTCTGAATTCCTGGGCTCCCAGATGCTTCTGACCTCCCAGATGGACCCTGGCAGCCCACGTGCTCAGGGAAGGGTTGGCTTGCTTTTCTGCAGCCCCTGTGCGTGCGAGGTCCCACCCTGGTATGTGCACAGCCTCCTCGGGTGGCCGAAGGTTGCTCTGCAGAGCTGCACGCCGGGTGACCTGCGAGCCCGGCCGTGCTGCCTGCAGGCAGGCAGGCAGCCCAGCACATGAATTGGCTGCCAGGAAACCACGGGCAGCAGCACCAGGCGGGTCTCGCTTCTCCATTGAAGGGCAGGGTGAGGCATGAACCGCATTCATCTGCCCTTCGTTCCTAGGCAAGTCCTTTCTTGGCCGGCTTTGCAGGCTTGCTTGAAGGATTCAGCGGGCTTGGGGGATCTCGTGCTGTGTTGCTAAGCCCTGGTGCCTATCCCTGCTCCTCAGCTTGGGAATAGGGGTCTGCCAAGCTCTTTCCACTGCCTCTTGCTCCTCATGAGAACCTTCATCCCGCAGAGGGGACACAGCCACAAACAGGAGGGCGGAGGGGACCCAATGGGCACAGCTGAGCCATGGATGTGCAGAGCTGTGCCTCCTGCTCCACCATGGGCCATCGTGATGTTCAGGCCGAGCTCTGGCTTCAAATGTGCCCCAGACCCTGGTGCCTGTGGCCAGGCGGGAGCCCTGGGAAGAGCTTTGCTCCACAGGGAGCAGTCAGCACCCATCCAGCCCAGGGCTCCCACAGCCAAGGCAGAGTCCTCTCCTGCTACAGGTGATCCAGGTGGCAAACAAGGGAGTGAATGAGCCTCGGAGAAACAGGCATTTGCCTCGCGGGCAGCCCATCGTGGCAGGTTTTCACATGCTTTTCCACTCCAAAAAGCTGCTGGAGGTTTCCATCTCGGGAAGCCCATTTGGAAGCAGCAGCTGTACATAAATAAGAAGGGGAATTGGTGGGTGGCAGGGAGTTCCCACGAGGATCAGGATCGCAGGCCCTGGGGAAGGGTCTGACACAGCATCGGGGCTCTGCCAGTGCCGCTCCACCCTGCTGCTGCGGGTTGCACACAACTGCACAGTTTTAGGGGAAGGTAGATTCCCCAAGCCCAGGGCAACCCCGAGCAGCTAGAAGGGATCTCAACAGCAAGAAAGGCAGAGGGGCAGGGAGAGGCAGGGCGGGCAGCAAACCACTCAGCAGGTGGCAGGACGGCGAGGAGCGTGGGGGTACCTCGTGCTGCCCATTCTCTGCACCGATGCTGGCTCCAGCCAGCCCCCGTGCTTGTGCTCTCCTAGACGCTTTCCCTGGGCAACGTCTGTCCCTGTATCCTGGGAATATATCCCCTGTAGCCCCTCCAACAACCCTGTGGATTGAAAGCCAAAGGGATATATGGGCAGCATCAGCTCAGGGCTCTTCATGTGTCCTGGTCTTGGTAAAGACTAGAGGGGAAAATGCTGGCTGTGTCTCAGTGTCTGGCTCTTCCAGAGATCAGCAGATCAGGCTCAGGCCCCAGCCCTTCCCTTGGCTCTATCCTAGCCTTGACCAGCTGGTGCTGTGGGGTGCAGGGGCATCTCAGCTGCCTGCACCACCCCAGAAGCTGAAGTTCCCATGCAGGACCCTATAGAGATCCATCATGCCCCCAAACTGCAGCTCGTCAGGGAAGCAGAAGTGAGCTGACACCATCTCCAAGAGTTGCTGTGCTCCTTGGGATCCATTGCTCGCCTGAATGTTTATTTTTTTGCGTTGCCTCATCTTGGCCAGACTTTTATGGCCAGCTGGGGACTTGGGCTTGTTCTGAACTCTAGTGCCCTGTGCATAGTTTGAATTTCCTTGTTGTGATTCAGGGGACATGCTGAACTCTGTGGAAGCTGGGGGCTGGCACCTCCTTGCACTCCTTGCTTCCCTGAGCAGCACAGACACCTCCATGGGTGCCTGAAAGGCTTCCCCAGGGCCCCTTGCAGTGGGAGGGTGGCACCATGGGCACCTGGCCCCACAGAAAAGCACCTGCATAAAGTGACCCAGGGCCATATATGGCCCCACACACCATGCAGCCTTCAGATGCCACCCCAGAGAGACCATAGCAAGACTCTGGGATGTTGCAGGCATATCTCTGCCTGCAGGGGGTGGCAGGGGGACAGCACCCCATTGCTACCCTCACCTACGCCTGGTGCAACCTGACCTATTTGCCCTTCCCTAGCACAGGCAGCAGTCAGGATACCACCTCACTCCTTGCTTTTCATGGGATGGGAGTCACAGACACCCTGAACCTGTGCCTGGGGAAGATGGGACACTGGACATGGACCAAGCACTGATTCCCCCTCCCAGCTTCTCCCTCCACCTGCAGCCACGTGGCCTCTGGCACGCCATCCAGGCTGGGTTTCTCCCCCAACCTTTCCTTTTCTGTTCGTCTCAGGACTAGCACTCAGAGCTGGCTGATCCCAGGACAGCACTGGCCATTTCACCTCTTTTGGCTCCCTCACATGGGAAGCATTTTGGTTTTGGGCAGGATTTCAAGTGTTCACATCTTACAGACACGTCCATCCTCCCAGCGGAGAGCTGCTGAGGAGGGAAGGAGACGAGGAGACATGGGGAGCCCCTGACCAGGGGCTTTGAGCATGGGCCCTGGTTTATTTATGTGTGTAGGGATCAGAAATGCAGAGGCAGCTGCCAGCAAAGGCCCTGCATCTTTGCAGCTCTAGCCCCATGGGACCCCAATCCCTAATCAAGCTGAGAAGAGTGTGAAACACAGAACAGAGCCCAGACAAGCTATACAAAGTCCTCCAGTGTCCCGAGATGATGGGCAGGGTGTTTCCCAGTCACCAGGGCAGTTGCCAAAGACTTGCTGCAGTTTCTTTCTCTGCCCAAGGGATGCTGAGCAGGGACAGGCACCCTTCCGGAGCATCCCTCCTTCCCTGCCCTCCTGTCCCCAGGATTCAGGCTTGGGCACCTTCGCCCCCTCCCTGGGAGCCTGGGGACTGCTCATTTCAGAAGCCCCAGGGCTTGGGGACTATGGGGAGGGAGAGTAAGGGGGGCTATGCACCAGCCAGCATCAGACATGCCACACTGCTTCTGGGGCTTTCTTAGCTTTTCTGTCATCTTTCCTTTCCAGAGGCAGCAGCACAAAACAGTTGCCCAAATGAAACTTGTCTTTTTTCCAGATATCTTTATGATGAGAAGGTGGCCCTTGGGGAGAAGTGGTGCTCTGATAACCAGAGGGCAACTGTGAATTCAGAGGCAAGAAAGGAGCAGCCTGCAAACCTCAGACCAGCGATGCTATTAAACCTAAAAGTCAGCCAGGTTTTTACCCCAGGAGCTGATGGTGTCCTTGGTCCCAGCCACGGAGACCTGGGCTGGAAATGGGGAGCAAATGAGATATGTGAAGTGCTTGGTGGCTGCCAGCTGTTTGGTGACACTGTCCCCAGCACCCGACCTTTAGGAAGAGCCACTGCTCTCTGTGGCCCGCAGGCTTGCCAGAGTGACATCCCTGTGTCACGAGCCCACAGTCCAGCACAGGCATAAGCAAACCAAGGGACAACAGCCACTCCCACAGCCCACAGCCAAGTCCTAGACCAGTTTGGACCATCCTGGAAATCCCTGATCTTGCTGGTGGCACCACAGGGCCAGCGAGCTAGGAAGGTCCTCCCAGACTATTTGAGGACTGGAGCTGCTTGCTGCAGGATCTCAGGGGATGGGTGGGATGAAGGAGAGACAAATAGGAGAGTCCTGACAGAGCCTGGGAGGGCCAGATACATCTGCAGCTCTCCAGGTGGAGGGAGCAGCTCTGTCTGTGCAAGGGGAGGCAGCCTGTCTGGAGAGGGACCGTGCCCTGCCGTCAGACCCGATTCTCTGAAGCCCTTGGAGCTGTGCATTTCCTAGTACAACTTATTGCAGCAGAGATCATTAGCAGTATTGCCAGCTAATTAATCTGAGCGCTCAGTGTGAGCTCCCATAAAACTGTCTTAATAGACTACCAGCTGTACACTTGCTCTCAGAAAAAGACTGGTCCACGTGTTTTTAAATAGGAGGAAAGCCCCACACCACCCTGGAGGTCCTTCCCCGTTTAATTGCTCCAGTGGGGTCTTTAACAGCTGATGAAGGGATATTGTAGTGGGAGTTATTGGCTGTACCTGCCAATAATTGGAGAAATCACCTGCCAATATGGGTACAGAACCTCAAGATAAAGGGGACTGAGATAAAGGATGCCTAAACCCCAGGAGAGGGATGAGACCCCCAGTACCTGTGGAGCACAGTCCTGTTCCCAGGCAACTTCCCAAATCCCAGGGGCAGCCTGGCCACCTCACTGCCAAGGTCCTTGGGTGGGCGCCGTAAAGCCTGGGGACTTCAGAAGTGGAGGAAGGGAAGGAAGGGGACAGGAGGGTAGGGGGGGGGGCTGCAGCCCTACATCAAACCAGCGTCCTCTGCCCATGGTTTCCTCAGCTCCATCAAAGGCAGGTGGAGACACTCGTGCTCAGTAACCCCCTCAGCTGAGCTCCAGCCATCAGGCTCAGAGCGCTGTTCACACCAGTTAAAAATGTCCAAATTGTCTAATCTGGGACACATTCTTCCCTGATGGGCTCTGAGACCCCAGATCTGTGTGCAAAACCCATCCTCTGGCTCAGCCTGGGCAGCCATGTTTCTCCTGGTCTCCATGGACCACACTGCATCAGCCCACCTTCCCTCTCCATCTTCAGGGCAGGACAAAGCCCTCCAGGTCACGCCTCAGCCTGCATCCTGGCAGCTTGAACTCAAGACCTGTCCTCAGAGGTTCCGCACAGTCTCACAGACCTATGGAGGGTTTTGGGGACTTCCAGTGACACA
Source organism: Nipponia nippon (assembly GCF_047370975.1). NCBI lineage: Eukaryota > Metazoa > Chordata > Aves > Pelecaniformes > Threskiornithidae > Nipponia > Nipponia nippon. Next base: position 12,316,545 of record NW_028262330.1, on the reverse strand, counting down.
TCAATGTCTGCTGGGAGGGTGTCATGATTTAACCCACGCACAAGCCTGGAGCAGCCAGTGGAAGAGGAGCTGCGTGTCCCTGCAGACCAGCCAGCCTTCCTGAAGGGCACTTGGCAGCTCTGCAGAGAGTATGTGAGATGCTGGGGGATGCTGAGACCCAGGGCTGTACGATGGAGAAGACAGCCTTGGAAACCAGTGCTGGTTCCTCACCCCCAGGTGCCCACCATCCCTGGGTGTGCGCATCTCTTTCTCACTGTTCAAACCCTCTGCTATTTTTCCCAGAGCCTGGGGATGGCATCACCTCCTCATTTTTCTGGATGTGTGGCGAGGAGCTGGAGGCACACAGCTTTCCCACATCCTCTGTACCAGACGTGCTTGTGCCCTGCAGAGAGCGAGAGCGTGTGGATGAGGCTGGTTTTGGTGGAAGACAAAGAGATGCCACATTTAAATCAGAGCTCTTCACTCATTTTCAGCTTCAAGTAAGGGCTGACCAGGGAAAAGGTACAAATGCAAATTTCAGGGGTAGTGCAGCTGGAACATGAGGATTCAAAACACAAGGACAAAAGCCATGGGATATGGACCTCAATGAAAAAAGCAGGCATTGGCTCACAGGGACCTTCCTGGCAGGGGATCTTTGAGGGCAAGGAGGGCAGGAAAGCCGGTAGCTCCCGAGCAGGACTCTATCTCAGCTCCACGGGAAATGTTTGCAGCACAAAGAAACACAGGACCTGCCAGGAGAGGGGCGGGAGGGCTGCACAAGTACTTGAACACCGGAGCGTCGAAGAGAAGAAGAGCACATGAGCAAGGCTGAACCTGGAGGGATAACACGAGTGAGCGGGATGTTGATGGGAAAGCGGAGGCTGCTGCATGCAGGGGCACCACAGGCAGAATGAAGAGCATCTTCAGGGAGGAAGATGAAGAAAAGCTTCAGCTCGCTGCTCAGTGGGAAAGAAGAACAAACAAAGGAGGATGCGGGGAATGAAAAGGAGTTTAGTAGTTTCTTTTTTTATCTTTAATCTTCATAAAAATCCAGACATGACCAGATAGTTAGTGAAAGGGGAGATAAGAAAACAGGCCAGAACAGGAGAGGTGGGATAAAGGAGCATGTAGATTCATGGGATGTGTTCAGGGTGGGGGATCTGGGAGAGCCCGTGGGGATGCTGGAGAGAACAGGAAGATGGGGCAGAGAGGATGAAACCCGACCAGAAAAAGGGGAGGGATTATCAACCCATCATCAGAGTGATATCGGACCAAATCGGGGTGAATTATTAAATGGTTTATAAATACTAATATGTTCAATTCACACCAAATAAGCCTCATGTCCTCTTTTCACAGGAGTGATGGTCCGATGGAAAGGAAGGAGTGATGCCATGAGGTGTATCAATGCTTTGGGCTGCCCTGCGTCTCCAAAGGGAACCGCAGCCCCAGCATCAGCCCTGCTCAGGGGAGATCTTGTTCAGGCTGGGGGGATCAGTGTAAAGCATTGCCACCAGGAGACAAGCCATGTCCTCCCCTTCCCCATGCACTGCCCCACTTCTCAAACACCCTCCCTTTCCTGGGCACAAGTTTTCACCCACACAAGTGCTCCCTGGGCTCTTGAATGGGTCTTTGATGTTGGCCATGTTTTCCAGGCAGTTGGTTTTCTGAACTGAGCCAGGGCAGGGCCACCCAAACACTTGTGCCAGCACGGGGGGTGTGAAGAGCTGGGAATGAGCAGCTGGGGACAAGGGACCAGGCTGCATCTCCAGGAGGCACGGATGGATTATGGCAGCTTAACACATTCATCAAAATCCAGCCCCCTCCGGCAACTGTCAGGCTGCAGGAGTGCTTCAGGGGAGGTTGTTGGGGCTCTCTCCTGGATTTTTGGACTGTATTTTCCCCCCTGATTAAGGTGGTGTGGCTCTAATGCACGAGTAACATCAGTGGATTTGGGCTTTATAGGGTTGCAAGCACTCAGGGTGAGAAATGTGGTCTGGAGGGGACATTGGCTGCATGAATACAGCGTGGGGACAGCGGCACAGCCAGAGCTATGTGCTCTGGGGTCCAGGCTGTGCATGTGTGTAGAGCCGTGCTGTGGGGGTCACAGGCTAAAGAGGAGTCTGCAGTGCCCAAAAGCAAAACTGGGCAAATCTAGACCTGAGCAGGTCTGATCCTGAAATCTTTCTGTTGTTCACTCATTTCAGCAGGATTTGTTAGTGTCTAGGAGTGAGGAAGGATCTGATGCACCACTATGGAGCAGTAGGAAAGGACTTGAGAGGGCTTCTGCACTGTTGCAGGGCTTCGTGGTGAAAAGCCTGGTCTCCCAGAGGGCAGCAAACACCGGAGCATCCCCTTCACAGAGGTGATCCCAGCCTGCAAGCAGTTCCCATCTCATTTCATCAGCCTTCCCCTGAGGTCATATCCTGCATGGTGGGATGGAGTCAGACCTATGCTGGGCTGCAAGTAAGGATGAGGCAATACCATGGAAATGGCATTGCTGGCTGATCATGGTGCCTGCTGTGTCAGCACTCAGAAAAACCCCAGCTGCATGCAAAAATGTTCCCTCCTCAGCAACTGGGAGCAGCAATGGAGCCTCTCAGCCTGTGGAAATATGCTGCCCAGCACATCTGTGATTAGGCGATGTGATTCAAGCCAAAGGCCAGAGCTGATCTCACTTCTGAGCCTTGTCCTTGCTGCAGCACTGACGGTTGGGAGGCTCTGCCCCATCTGCAGGCTGGGATGGCCACTGCCTGGTGCGAGGAACATGAGTGAGCAGTCTTGGACTTCATCCATGCTCTTTGGCCTCGTTGATTTGAGCCTCCTCACAGGGACCTCACATTTCTCAGGTCTGGTCCTTTTCAGGAGCCATAGTCACAGCTGAGTCATCCAGACATCCCTCTGTTATGGTCCCTGGGCTCTGACCACAGCAGGGTCCTGTTTCTCCTCCTACCCAGCAGCTCTGCCATCTGCCTGGTGTTCACCACCATGGTGCCACCTCTGCCCAGGTCTCCTCTGACGGGCTCAGTGAAGTCACATGTGGGGTCTGGTGCCACCAGGCCTGGCAGGAGGGTTTTCAAAGCCCTAGAGCAAGAACTAACCCAGGACTGAGTGCTTGGAAAAGGGCTTTGAGCTTCCCTTGGTTACCAGAGAGCTGAATCCAGCCCAAGAAATCTGAAGACCTCCAGCTTTGCAATTATCCTGCTGTGCATTTGAGCTCCTGTGGAGCTGAAATCAAACCTTTGATGGGGAATAAAAGGAGGGCAAGACCTTTCCAGCAGCTGTGGCAGATGAGGCAGCTTCAGCTGATGTCAGTGCAGGAAGCTCATTATCTCCAAAAAACTCTGGTGCTCTGGAAACCAGCTGAGTGCTGGAGCTGGGGTGCTGGATTTATTTAAGGCAGGTCTCTCTGGAGCTGCGACTCTGCCCAGACACACCTTGGGGATCAGGTCACCATCTCTGTGCCCAGGCTGGGCAGTATGAGAACAGCTTCAGACTGGTGCCACATCCCAGGGCTTGCCTCACCCCAGAAAAAAAAAATCTAAAGACGAGAAAGGAGGCACTTTCTTTTCACTGTGATGCCTTCAGTGCCCTCCTGACGTTGCCACAAGGCCAGCTGTGCTTGTCAGAGCTTCCCTGGGAAACAACCGTTCATTTGATGCTTCTGGGTTTGAGATCATTTGCACCACAAAAGATGAACTCAGGTGGTTTTGGGCTTATGGCACCCCTGGGTGTCCCTGTCAGATGAAAATCCAGAGCCTTGACAGAGCTATTGCTAAAATCCATCCAGGAGATTGGTCCTAGAGGTATGTGTACAGCAAACGTTGCATGACTGCCTGGGCTAGTGCCCCATCCCGAGCCCCATAGCCTGAATGCTCCCACCAATGACCAAGTCTCCATCGGCTTCTGAAGAGGACACTAAGCTGAAGGCAGGACAGCTTTAGGGCAGCTTGCAGGAATTCGCTGAGGGCTGTTCAGAGCTAGTGGGCTGGGTTAAACCACAGTGCCTGAACTGAGGGGCCGGTCGCCTCCAGCAGCCTGCTTCATGCACACAAGGTTTCAGATGGCTTCTTGGAAGGGGTCATTTTCTTAAGGCTGAGGAAATCCAACTGGAGCATGAAAATCTACTCTCACATCCTTAGCAGAGCTCATAGCCAAAATATGAGTCTCAGCATCTACTTCTGGCAAGGACTGATGTCTGGGCACGTGTAGTGAGTGACCTGCCTCCAGCAAGGCTGGCCATGAAGTCTACCCAGACCATTAGGGTATCCTTCCTCCCTGCAGCCCACAGCTCCAGCCAGGCAGACTTCCCCTCCTCATCCTTAGACCTCTCGTTTACAGGTCACACCCAGGGAGAGCTTGGGGGACCGGGCTCAAACCAGCAATTAGGCAGGTCCCAGGCCAAGTGAGGGGCTGCAGGGCCTGGCAAGGATGCTCAAGGTGGCCAAATTGGATGTGTCTATGTGAGCTGGTCATGGCAGATGCCCTGGATAGTCCATGGAGAGAAGCAGGAGCTTCCAGAAGTCCATTCAGCCTTAAGGGATCAGATGTGTTATGCCCTGGGAGTGCTTATCCCTCTCACCAGCTACAATGGGAGCTTGGGATGCCCTGACCCATGGAGATGCCTCTATTCAAGACATCTACCATGGAGATGCCTCCATTCAAGACATCTACCATGGAGTTGGATAATGATCCTTAAATGTGCTCTTTGCAGACACAATCCAGATCCCAACTTGAACTGAAACAGGGTAAGGGCAGTTTGGTGCCCTGAAATCCTTAGAAAGGGGTAGTTGCACCTGCCTTGGGGCAGACCTGTGCGCCTTCACTATCGTATGGTGAGAATGCATTTTTAAGCAGTTTAGGCCGTAAAAAAGGAGCAGCAAACTATTCCTGAGCAAAATAAATGTCTGCTGCTGCTTTGCTTTTGTGTCCAGATGTGTGGGCCTGGGGACCAGCTCTCAAAGCTGGAGAATAGGCAACATCTGAAGGCTGGAAGCAGACCCACTCTTCCTCCTCCGGCTACTGCATCCTCCCCATTGCACAGCAAATGAATGAGCCCGTTTTAACATGGTCCAATGATTGCTGCTGCCACGGGGAGGTCTGGACACTGAGTCACAGTTTACTTCTTATTCCTGCTGCGTCATCCTTATTTTTTGATTCATGGACCACTCTGTGCATGAAAGAGCAAACTGTCCTTTTTGATCGCTTTTACTTGCTATAAAGATTTGCTCAACAAATGAGGTCTTAAAATGGAAACATCCCTGGACACCTGTGTTGAACAGATCTTCTCCAATCAGAAAGCGTGTTCTCTTTTTCTTTTATTCACCCGAATAGCCAGGCTGCTGTTCTCTTGCACTGAGGGCTGGCAGCAAATACTCGCCATCTCCTTGCTTCACTGCCACGCACAGGCGCCCTTTTTCTAAACAGGCTGAACCACGCCAGCATAGGACCAAGCAGCTGAAGCACCAGGGATGGCAGGGAGGTGTGCAATAACCCTTTCCAATGAAGCCTACACACCTATTTCATTAGTGGGCTCCCCAGTCTATTTCCTTTTTGCAATCCAGCAAAGTGAGAACAGAGATAACTTATTGCAAGAAAGAAACCGGACAAGTTACTGCCCTGATAGTGGAGGCTGATGCACACAGAAACCCACCGTAGCAGCCAGGGAAGCCAAAACCAACCCCTCCCGTTGACACAGGTGGGAAGAGCAGGCAGCTCTGCTCAAAGCCACATGGTAAAGTGGGATTTCAGGAGGCATCGCAAAACTGATGGCGTAACCATAGCATTTGGGGATGGCTAACCCCTAAGCTTGTGTGATTTGGGTCTTACAGGATGAAAAAACTAGGCAAAAAGTCAAACACAAAATACTGCATCCTGACTACCTATGCACTTGCCTTTGGGGTTATGAGTTTTCAGGGGGTTGGTCTTTAACTGGAAACTTCTGTGTTGTGGAGATTGAAGAGGTCGCATAATCCCATGACTCCAGGAGGTCAGGCTTTAGAACACACAGGCACTGACAGTGAAACCTTCACATACCAGGGAAATTTCCTGAAATGACCCCACCATGCTGGTAAGGTTGGTGCTCCCAACTCACTCTCATCTTCAGCGTGTCACCTGCCCTTGGAGAAAGCAATAGTCAGTGCCTGCCCTGCAGGAGCCCCAAGGGCAGGTCTGGGGCCAGGGCTAATGCTGGAAACTGAGGCCACATGGCAAAAAGGTTCACCCTGACCCGAATGGCAGAGCAGAGCTGCCCTGTGCTTTCCCATTAGCCCATGCTGTCTCTCGGGTGCCTGGAAATGACTAAGTGAATTTAAGGGTGTGCTAGTTTGCAAATAGGTGCAGAGTCTGGTGTTTGGAAACCACTTCTTAGCTCCTTCTCCTGCTGCTTCTTGCTTCAGCCCCCAAGCCTGAGCCTCCTCCTCCCCCAAGCCATAATGTGGGAGGTGCACCCTTAGATAAGGATGCAGGTACGGATGTTGGGACAAATCCATGTCAGGGAATGCCAGGAGAGGGAAAACATCTGCTCCACAGAGCAAAGTCCAGCCTGCCCAAGAGGCCCTGAGGTTCTCAGAGGAGATGGGCATCTCCGACAGCCTTGGCTTTCTGGGAGTTAAGCTGAAATCCTGTTGTGGTGGGTGACTCAGAGAGAAGGTACCAGGGGAGCGCAGTGGCGTGGGGGGAGAGGAACCGAGCAGTGACTCAGGGTCCCCCAGCCCTTCCCCCTTACACATCAGCACATTTGTCCTGCACTGCCATCAGCATCAACTGCATTCACATCGAAGGGGCAGGTTGGGATGGGAACAGGGCAGAGGAAGCGTATGCTGTAAGGAAGGGCCAGACCCTTGCCCACCACCAGAAAGGCTGCCTGGAGTTATCTCAGGGCAAGGAAACAGGGCAGGACTGGGACTGCCTCTGGGACTGCACACTTGTTTAGTAAGTGCTCCCTCTCCTGGGCCGTGGCCACACTGTCCCAGAGAAAACTTGAGTGCTTTGGTAAATTGGGAGGTATCTCAGGCTGGACAGACTCCTGGAGCAGTGCAGGGACCTTCCCTCAGCTCCAGACAGCCCCAGTTCCACACGAGAACTGCTCCCCAACTCCAAAAAGCCCTGGGCACTCAGTAAGATGCCATGTTCGAACGTCCCCATGCAGTCTGTGCCCACCAAGATACAGCGTCATGCTCTCCCTGGGTGGAAGCTCATCTTCTTCCTTAAGCCTCTCCCTTGGGGACCTAAAAACTGGGGAAAGATGCTGGGAAGAGATTTGGTCATTCAAAATCATGCCAATACAGAGTCCAATGTGATTTAGAGGAATCGGCTCTCACCAAGGGTGTTTCGTACTGCACTGGGAGCTTCTGAAGGCCAGAAGGGAAAGCCTGTGTCAGCTTTCCATCAGCTTCAACTCCAGGGGCTTCAAGAGCAAAGGAGATTTAAAAGAAAAAAAAGTGCAGTTTCCTTCGAAGAGTACAAAGGTGGGGGATGTACCTAAGGGATGAACAGAAAAGGTTTCTCCTGGGTAGCTATGACTCAGAAATGGCATTTTCTATATTCTAATAAGGGATGTCAAGTCAGAGGTAATTTATTCATGGCAAGCTGATGCAGTTGCTATGGAGAGCATAATAGGAAGAAACTCTTTTTTAATGCATAGTGCATTGAGGAGGTAAGTGTTTGTCGAAGAGAAAACCTTGGTGTGAGGATAAAAGCGGCAAATAGTGATTAGGAACATTAAAAAAAAAAAAAAAAAAAAGCTGTCTGCAGGCACTTCCATCACAGCTGTGAAATGCAGGGTCTGATCTCATCCTGCTCAGCTTCCCTCCAGGTGGGCAGAGGACTGATCCCAGCTCCAGGTTTCCCATTCACTGGACACCAGCCCAGGAGGGTCCAGCACTCCGGGAAGCAGGTCCGCTGGTGGGGTCTGTTGGTTTCGGAGCAGGCAAGAGCGAGGAGAGCATGTGGTTTTGCATGATTCATGGGCTGGCTTCGCTCGTCCTGCAGGGATGAGGGTGCTACAAGACAGAGGAGGGAGTCAGTGCAGATGCCCAGAGCACCGTGGTGCTGCATGGTGGTGATGCATGCGTATCACTGGGTACTTAAAATTCAGTTCTCTCTGTGTTAGGCCAGCCAGCAGCCTTTTCACTTGCAGGGGAAAATACACACAAGGTGTATTTTCAGACCCACTTGGTCACCCATGTCTTTTCCTCCCCAGCCATCACAGCATCTCCTCTCCCTCCACCTCAAACCTTCCTCCTCCAAGCACTGCTTTCTCCTCCTCCTCCCCTCCCAACCACGAGGCCTGAGATCACCGTTCCTAGCTTAGGTTGTCCCTCTGTCCCCAGGATAGCAGCTGTTTGGCTTTAGTCCCCCTTTTGATTCCTTACTGATCTCTCTGATACAGGCGCTGGACCCAAGTGTCCTCTCCACAGCAGACCGCTGTTCTGGGCAGAGCTGTGGCTGGGCAATGCAAGTACCAAGGGCTCCATCAGAGCCTGGATGCGCTGGAGATGACCGTTGGGTAATATGTGAAAGGAATCATCCTTGCAAACATGAAAGAGCCCAGAGAAACACTGGCAGGGGGGATCCCTGAGTGATACCCTGGCCCAGCCATGCTGGGGACCACCACAGAAGGCCATGAGCACATGCAAGCTTCATCAGTGCAAACATGGAGGAACTCAGAAAACAACAGCAGATCGGGGATCCCCAGTTACGTAGCCAGACAGACCCAGCCACCCTGTCCAGGCTTCTTCTGGGGTTGTCCCAGGAGAGGCTCAGCCCCATGTGCCACATGGGAAACCCATCAAGGTGATTCCATGGTAGCCACTCTCCAGAGCACCTTCCCAACACCCTAGCAGACATCACTGGCACCTTAGTAACGATAGGGCATCTCACACCACATCTTCTGGAATTAACAGTCCTGTCCTCAGCCAGCTCACTGTCTCACACAGAAGATGACCCCCCTGAGTAAAGTTTTGGGGGCTCCTGGCCTCAGACAATGGCATCAGCCCTGTTTGCTGCAGTGCACGTATTTTATGCCAGTCATTATGGCATTGCGGTGATGAAAAGGAGCGAATGTTACAAGGTCCTGTACAGATGGGGCACACAAAGATCTCCAATCCAAGCAGCTCTGCTGTCTGCCAAAACAGGGGAGGTGGAGGCAGGAGCAGAGGGAATCCATGAGCTAACGTTGGTGATGGCTCATCTGTGGGAAGCCACACAAGAAAGGCTGAGAATAACACAAGGGATTTGAGCTTGGGTCTCTGCTGTGCTAAGCCAGTGGGCACCGTGCCTCCCCATTGCTAACACATGGCGAAAAGGGTGCACAGGAAGGGGCTTTCCCTGGGCACAAGAGTGCTGGGAGATCCTCAACCCCTGCCAAGCCCTTTACCATTTGATTGACCCTCCTTGGACTCAGCCGCAATTTCTACTGATCAATAAGAATAAAACCTGCTGGTGACTTCTCCATCATTCATAAGCCTGCAGGCAGCAGTAGCTTCGCTCAGAGCATTCAGCGTGGAAAGTGAGAATCCCACAGCTATCTACAGGGGAAGGTAAAACCCCAGGGATTTCGCTATGGGCTGCGATTTCCATCCTTGCTGTGGAAGGGCAGCACCTCCTCAGGAACAACGAAATACCGTGAAGCCAACAGGACAGGGGCAGCCCCTCGGTGTTATACGTGCCTAACAAGCAGGAAGGTGCCTGATGACATCACTTGCTCCCTGGAGCCCGTCTGTCATTTGTGTGACAAAATGTCATATAATGGGGAATTCTCAGTCAGACTGGGAAGTCAGCCAGTGCTTCCCCTTGGAAATGTCTGTCTCCAATTATTGATAATGATAATGAACTTTAATTGTTTGAAGTGCTGAACCTGGTGCCCAGCACCTGCCTCAGATTGTGCTCCCCAAAATCGTAGGTTTTTTCATTTCAGACAGCTCACTTCAGCCACTGGAGGACAAGGACACATACGGCTCCACAGCCCTGCTCGTGTGGGAGAGCAGGCCGCTGTCGCTTCCCAGACGGACTGTGCCCCAGCTCCTGGCTCTGCAGCAAGTACTTGAAATTCAGATGCACTGAGACCTTCCTGGTGGGTTTCCATGCTCTGCAGCTCCTCCAGCTCAGGAGATGCAAGGGTGGGCAGGACTTTTCCAGAGAGGATCCCTGCCTGCTGGGGGAAGGGCTGAGCCCCCTCACCTTGCAGGCAGGCACAAACCCTGCTCCCAGCCAAGACTTGTGCCACTCCCAGGCAAGACTTGTCCCTGCCAAGGTCCAGAAACTGCTCCAGAAGACCAGGTTTAATCTGCCTGACCCGGCGGGATGGGAACAGCCCTATGATGACCTGGAGATGGACAGAGGGGAAGTCACCTGTCCGTGACGGGACCGATTTGAACCTCAGTAAAAAAAGCCAGGCATATTCACTGCTTTGCCTTGGGTCATTTGTCTCTAAATGAGGCATCTCTCATATAACAAATGGTCCCTCCCTGGGCCATACATCTTCTTGCTGTTTAAAGTGCCAGATGGATCTGGCAGACTTTCCCCAGCTCCTGCTGGTTTATAATGAGCAAGGGGTGACGTTTGCCTGAAAACAATTTCCCTGATGCAAGTCAGGGTTGTAACAGACATGAAGACTTCTCTCCCCAGAGAGTCATACCCTTTTCCATCAAGCCAGGGGTGTTTCAGCTTCAGTAGCTCATAGAAATGTTCTGGTATGTTAAGGCAGTGAGGAAGCCAGAGACTGACAGAAGCAAACATCAGAGGGTGAAATCTCCTGTGGAAGGAGCAGACCCCAAGGTCACCATCCTCTGTAGGTTTTCCCCCACCTGGCCTATGAACACCACCCCTTTACTGTGAGCAATGGACCTTGTTCAAATGCCTTGTTCTGGGGAAAAAATAAAATAAATTAAAAAAAAAATCAGTTCATTTTTAGCGAATGGTAGACCTCCGTCCCACACAGAGAGAGAACCATGGGCAGTACAGTGATCAAGCATCCCTGACGATGTGCCTCAGTTTAACTGTCTTTCCATCTGGTGTTTTGGGAGAGAAGGAGCAAGCTCCTGCCCTGAGCTCTGAGACAGCGGGATGTGGATGTTGAGGATGCTGAAATACCTGCCCAAGACAGCAGAGGTCACAGGACACAGGGCTGATTTTTAGCAGAGGAAGAAACAGAGAAAATGAGAGGAGGGAAAAGAAATCTGCATGTGTTCAGATTTCCTTCAGTGCTGGAGAGTCCTGATCCTGGACACAGTGGTCAGCCCCCCTTGCTGGCGTTGCCCCCCGCCCTGGCTTCGGTTGCCAAGTAACTGCCCGAGCATCTTCCAGCTGCCCCCAGCAACTGTTCCATGCCAACTGGCCACTAACAGCTGGTGGCCACAGGCACGACCAGGGCAAGGAAGGTCCTGGGAAAGTGGATGTAAGAGGCATCCAGGGGCTCATCGCCTGCCCAGCTGCCTCTCCCATGCACTGCCAAGCCCTCAGGCTTGCAGGGCAGCTCCCATGCTGACTTGGGAGAAGAGCAGTGCCAGAAGGACCTGGCGTCTCTGGGTCCTGCTGGTGGCTGCAGCGATGGCCACCATGGGCGATGAAGACCTGTCAGCCTATTTCCACATGCACTACAGGCAGAACCTCCTGGCCTTGCTCAGGTGAGGGGGCTTCTCCACCTGCCTCCATTCCCTCCATCCTCTGTCTCCTCCATCCCTCCTTCCCCCATCATGGCAAACTCCCATCCCTTCTGTCCACCACTTCAGTCTCCTCTTGTACCTTCTTTCCCCAGCCCTGTTCCTCCCTGTAACACCCCTTTGCTCTCTCAGTGGGATCCCTGCTGGGGAGAGGTGGGATACCGTGCTGCCAGATGGGATCTGTGACAGTGTTGGGTTGCTCTGCCCCGTCACCCCACCCAGTACTGTGTCCACCGGTGATGGGGCAGAGCAACCCAACACCCTGCCAAGGTACCAGACCCAGCGTGTAACCTCAAGGAAAACTTCTGTGGCAGGAAACTCAGACTGACGGAGGAGGACTCCTTGTCTCCATTTATTCGCCTCCAGGAGAAGAAGAAACAAGCCCGACTGATGCAAAAGACTCTGGAGGTGAAGGAAGAGGTGAGAAAGACAGGAGGGTGCTGCGGCATGGTTGGGAGGGCTTATGGTTTTTTGGAGGGCAGCATCGGGCAGGTGACTGGCTCTGGGTGCAAGCAGCCATGTCACACTTGCTCTGGTGCTGCCAGGCCTTCAGAGAGAGGATGAAAGTCATAACCTGCCAGTGGAGGGACCTCCAGGCCAAGGAGGCTCAGCTGAAAACCTACATGGAGAAATCTGGGAAAATTTTAAAGGTACACCTGCCCCTGATAGGCTCGGCTGACATGACCCTGAGCAGCACCACCACATCCTCCCCTCCCTTGGGGGATACAGTCTTGGGCCACCACATCTGTCCAAGCCTCCCTTGAGCCTGGAGGTGTGAGGAATAGGACTGGCAGGGCACGGGGTTTTGTACCACAGATGTGGAAAGCCCTGGTAGAGCTTGGGCGGGAGAGAGCTTGTCCTGTACCAGTGTGATCTCCTGAGGACCCCATACATCCCCCAAGAAGGGTCTCAGCCTGTCCCCACTGTTGACACTCAGGTGTCTTCTAGGGACAGATACCAGTAGGTTTGAAAATCAGAGTGCCATCCCAGGTGGCTGTCTCCAAGACTGAAGGGTCAATGCAAGAGGGACAGCCCTGTTAAACAGGGAGTGAAAATGCTCCCAGGGATGCTCCAGTACTGGTCTCTCCTCTGTGAAGGTATCTCCTCCCGGTGCTGTTGAGTGACCCAGCTCCATCTTCCCTTGCCTTCTTTTCCCTGTGTGTGTGTGTGTGTGTATGTACGTGTGTGTGTATTGGTGGGGGAAACATCACCAGGAAAATGATAAGATGCGAATCCAAGCTCTGAAGAAAGCCAGCAAAGAGAGAGAGAGGAAGATGCAAAAGGAGAGCGAGCTTTTGATAGCTAAGAGGGAACTGGAGGCCCTGAAAATTAAGCACCAGAAATTCTGCAACAAAGTGCAGAAGTACTCCATCTTCAACAAATACCTGGAGGATGTGGTGAAGATCTCACAGGTGAGTTTGGACATGAGAGAGACAGATCATGGCCTCAAGGAAAGCCTTACATGGGTGTTAAACCTAGAGAAGATAAGGCAAGTCCAGGGAAATCATAACACTTGGTCAAACCCAGAGACCTCAGATGGGATGGGAGGAGGTTCCCTGCAACCAGGGTGAGCCAAGGGGACCAGAGTTAGGGGAGGAGAACCAGAAAAGGAGGTGAAGGCTTGAGAAAACCAAAGAAAAACTGTTACAAGGGGGAAAAGCCCAGGGCTGAGGGGAATGGAGACCCCTTTGTGTCACTGTTTCGTGTCACATTGATGGTTTGGGAGAAGTGAAAACCTGCCTAGGAATGGGAACCCAGGCAGTTGTCAAAAAAGCTGTGCCCTCTCTCAAGGATGCCTGGGCATCACTCCATGCATCACTCATACTCCTGCAGTCCCAGCTGCCCCCCTCCCATGTCTAGGTGACTCAGCGCTGGCAGTTGCAGTTGTGCTTTGTGTTTTATCAGAGCACTGCTCACCTGGGGAAGAGGTGCAATATCTCCCCTTGCTTATAGCAGTGACAGCTCTGGGTCTGGCACAGTGGGATGTCATCACACAGGGAATGTGGTGATGCTCACAAACCAACTGGAGCAATAGTCTTCTCAAGAAGGGATGATCTTTCAGCTGGCGGAGGTGGTGTCCCTGGTCAGGGCACAGTGCCAAACAGCATGAGACTTGCAATCGTGATGAGGGGAGGGCAGGGGGATTACTAACACCAGGAGCCCTCTGCTGCAGTTTGAGGAGATCCAGGAAGTCATTTGGCGCTACAAGACACTGGTGAGGATGCACAAGGACCTGCTGCAGTCACAACAGGGGCACAAGGAAATGTCTGAGCAAGCCAAGGTGCTCCTGGACCAGTACATGGCAGAGAAAGAAGCTGAGATCCTGCAGTACAAAAATGAGCTGGTGCAGCTCCAACAACGTTTTGACAAGGCTCAAAGTGACATCCTCCCCTGGGTGAGAAAACGTGAGGTGGGCAGGGGATGAGCTCCAAGGCCTGGCTGTGTCAAGACCAGCTTATGGCTCATCCCTAAGCTACGGGGTCATAGCAAGGCCCAGTAGCAGCCTTTGTGATTGGAGGAGATGCCTAATTTTGTCCCTCCCAGGGGTTGTAGAATGACAGACCAGGTCTGGAGCAGGTTACATCAGGGATTAAGACAAGGCCCTCACAAAGCCATCATGATCTTTCAATTCTTGCTTGAACTCATAGTCAAAAGAGATCAGCTAACCAGGCTTTGGGGAGGTCTGCCTTGGCACAAAACCCCTGCATACTCCACCACGTGCCCGTTGGGTTTGGCTAGCCTGATCATACTCATTTCCGTTCACCATTCCTTGCAGCAGCATCCCTGTAATGGGGCTTCAGTGTCATGTCTTGTGGTCTCTGTTCATGGCTCAGGCCTCAGAGTGAAGTGGGTTTTGCTGATTTTTATTATTTGTTTTCATGCTTTGCACAGCATCTGCCCACCAGGGCTCACCCCTTCTCCTCCCTCCTTACCAGTCTAAAAGCGACCAGACTGGTGGTAAACTGGGCTGTAGTGAGGCACACCAATGTACACATTGCCAGCTCTCTGGCCTCTGCTCCCTTTGCATCACCCCGAGGGGGCCTTGCCAAATTCCCTTATTGGATACTCCAGGCTCCAGGAGTTGGGTCCCATCAGGCAAAGCTGGAAAGCACCTGGTCTAGGAGGGTGGCAGTGGGATGCGCTGCTCCCAGGGTATCAGCTAGCCCTGCTGTGGGGAGTGCAACTGGGGCCTGCAGGGAGGACCCACCAGAGTGAGGATTGCAGGAGCTGGCAGAGAGATGCGGAAGTTCCTGCGGCAAGGGGCAGCTGTGGTGGTTCCTGGATCTGCTTCCACCACACCAAGCTGAACCACCTCCAGCACAGCCCTGGGCAAGGACAGGTTCTTCCTAACAAAACAGATGAGTGTGGAAGTTAGGGTCTGCAAGCCAGGGTCTCCAGTGCTGAAGCAGCATCTTTTCTGGGGCATGTCCCCATGCTGCATGTCTCCTCTCCTCTCAGGAGGCTCGCTGGGCCAACATCCAGAACACGAATACCGAGAAAACACTGAAGCTGGGGACCATCAAGATGGCCATCCTCAACCTCTTCCAGTGCATGAGCATGCAGCTGAAAGCAAACGTGAATGTGCCGGTGGATGACAGCCACAGACAGCTGAACATGGTAGAGCTAACCAGATCCCTTCTCCCTGCCCAGAAAGAGGAGCAGTAATGACCCTCAGCTGCCCAAACGGAGGGGAGAGCCCAGGGAAATCAATGTGCCCAACAGACACCTTCCTTTTCACCTGAGCTCTCTTTTGGGCAGAGGGAATGGGCAGAGGACACCAGGCAAACCTGTCTTGTCCAAGGAGGTGGAGCAGGGTGTGCAGGCAGAAGGAGTGGGAGACAGGCAGGCTGGGGCAGGGGATGGAGATCAACCCATGGCCAAGGTTTGGTTTCTTTCGCCCTTGCCCTGAACTCAGACTCACCCACAAAAGCCCGTTCTGCTGGTGCAGATCCAGCAAGGCAAATGCCTTATCCTCCTGCTCAGTTTGGTTGGTGAAATTTGCCCTCCAAAAGGGCCAAGAAGCCGCCCTCTGCCTCCTGTTCCCATCCCTGCTCTGAGCTCTGCCACCTCTCTTCCCCACCCTAGATTCAGCAGTTTATCCAAGACCTCACAGACATCTCTATGGAGGTGAAACAGAAGGACATGCAGAACCGTCAGCGAGCATCTATACCGACGGAGCTATAAGGGACATGCCACCATGACCTTCTCTGCCAGCAAAGGCTCAGCGGGGTGGGAAGGCAAAGAGGAGGACAGAGGGCCCTACAGATATTGTAGACTCCACCGTAGGTTACACCAGTGGTTTCATACCTTTCTGGCTCTTCTGTCCTGCACAGTTGCTGACTATTTTTATACAATTAAAAATAACCAAATATTTTAAGGTGACTCTTAATTTCCTGGGAGGATGGGAAACATCAGAGCAGCTCCATCCCACAGCTTCACCCCAGATGCCATTGGGGTGCCTTCTCTGGCAGGTGGAATTCTGGTTGCACGAGACAGTGTCGCAGCAAAGCGTGCAAGACAGGGAGAGCAGGCTGGGACAGGAATATAGTCTCAAATAGGGATTAGTACTAGTGTTCACATTTGGACATCCCACTCAGCCTAAGCTCTGAGATTTTTTGAAAGGGATGTCACAACGGGGTGGGGGGACTGTGCTTCAGGAGAGCTTCAGAGCTTTTCCACCACCATACCCAGCACATCTGTGGATGTGGATTTCTCTGCACAGCCATGTGCTATGTACTAAAACTCACCTTCCCCCTCAAGCTGTCAGGGAAAGTGTGGAGAATGGATATAGGTGAGGGATGACCCAGCCAAAGCTATTGCAGCGAGCATTTAGTTGTTCATTGTGAGTGCTAACATGATGAATACAAAACAAGAGGACTAAAAATGGCTCTGGAGACGCGCTGGGGAGTTCAGGCCAGGCTCAGAGTCTTTTGGGGAGGACCTTTCAATGGACCAAGGACCCAATGACATAAGCTTACAGGTTTTGAGGCAAGAGACCATTGATCACATGCTCTTGCTTCTGTCTCTCCAGTAGTTACTCCTGTCCTGAGCCAGTGGATTCAGCTAATGCATCCTCCAGAAAAGTCTGAGTCCGGTTGGTCCATGTTTATAACACCTGGGGGTTGCTCAGGCACCTGACCCCTTCCTTCGAGAGTGAGGAAGGCAGAGATTAACCCCCTCCCTTCCCCAAATCTGTGCTTTCATGAGCGACAAGGAAAAGAGATGCACCCCAGAGCTGGCGCTGGCTGCTTGTTTGGACAGCAGAGGAAGGACGAGTTCAGGGCGGGAACACTTGGTGCAGAGGCTGAACAGAGGAGGCTCCCTCTGTCTTTGCTGTTGCTTTCTCTGCAAGCTTGAATTCATAGGAATAAACTCAATTAGAATCACAGTACCTTAGGAGAGGGCTCAGGAAGAACTCATCCAGGAAACCCAATTTCCCTCAAGTCTCTGAGCTCAGACCCATGTTGGGCCATTGAAGCTTAGTGAGTTACCATCCATCAGCAGAAAATGACCCCTTGCAGTGTCCTCACTGTGATGCTAGTGCAGAAGAAAACACAATAGTGGAAGCCGCCGTTGCAGAGGCAAGGGCAGTAATTGCTTCTCAGCTGCTCTATGTGGAAGAAGAGCTCATTTCTTTCTGAAACCTTGACATGCAAATGCAGTGTGGGCCATGACATGCCCCGTGTTCTTCTGAATAGATCCCCAGAGCAGTGGGAGGTGAGTGGCAGTTTGCATTTCAGCTGGCAAGGAAAAGAAAAAGCTGTTGCAACTTTATGCAGCCACCATGTGCCTACACTTTAATGATTATATTATCTTCATTTTGTAAAGCAGGGATAATAACTGTCAGGGACGGGCAAGAGTGGGCTGCTCCTCAAGGGAAGGAGCTAAGGTGGCAGCACAGCAGGCAGGAGATCCTCACCGACAGGACGCAGCCCCGTGGTATGTGAGCGAGAGCAGAGAGGTTCCTGGCTGTGTCCGGTGATTCCCACGCGAGTCTGCAGTGATGAGACAGGTCCAAGGTGAAGCCAGAAAGTCAAGTCAGCAAGGCAAGGTGAGAATCAGCCAGGTACGAGGCTGGGCACAGGCTTAGCTGCAAGGCAAGGACCAAGGGCAAGGATCTAAGCATAAATGCAGCTCCTGAGCAAAGCCGGGGAAGCTCCAGTGAAGGCTCCACACAGATCCTTCTCACGCCTTATCTGTTTTTCCAGCAGTCTGATCCCAGGTTACATGGCTGTTCCACATCAGGGCTGGCCTTGAGCACAGGGAACCAGGCCCCTGGCAGGTGGGGAAGGGGTCGCAGAGCCCGTGGGTGCACTGAGAGCCCTGGCATTAACACCTCCTTGCAGTGGGCTGGGAGCCCCACGGTGCTGACATTTGCCAAGAGCCATATTGCTTCTTGTGGCAGGAGCCCAGATTCATGTCCTATTGAAGTCACGATGAAACCAGTACTGTGGTCTGGGCTCTGCTCTGCTTGGTGTGTGCGTACACAGTCTGCTCCAAGGACCGCAGGGTGCAAGGAAGAAAGAGATGCCCAGTCTGGGAGCAGAAACAGCGTAGAGGAGCCCAGGGTCACCCAGAGGGTGAATGACAGAGTTGGGAAGAGGTTGGTTTCTTACCCATTGGCCATCCAGAAGGAAGGGTATTTAGTTGCCACATCAACAGAGTGGACCATGGCTTAAGGACGGGAGCTGAGGGTTGTAGGAGGATGCTCAGGGGAATAAAAGGGATGAAGAAGAGATGGTGCCTTTGGTAAAGACCCTACATGGGGGCTGTGGGTCTGCAGTGATTCCTTGCATGGGAAGAACTTCCCACAAATCCCAAAAGGCATACCCTTCCTGCTGCCATGCCTGGGCCTCCTTCCCCAGCAAGCAGACACCTTCAGCCTGGCTGCGCTCTCTGCCATGGCTGGGACCAGGGAGGTGGCCTTGAGAGGCAGGTGGTGCAGAGCACTTCAGGCCAGTGCAAATCAGTTTCTCAATGGGAAGCAAATATATTTCTTTTTGTTTATATGGAGTTATCCAGTGGTCAGCCCCGGGACTGGGCCTCGTGAGGAGCATGTCACTTCCTCAGAGACAGCAGGTCTCTGTGCCGGGGCTGGATCCAAGAGCATTCGCCCCACAGTCAGCAGCATCCTCAGATGCTGGCCTTCCTTCTTATTCTGTGAGACCAAATACACAGCAGCAGAAGAGAGAGAAAAAAACAAGCAGGAGTCAGTGAACCTTACCAAGGCCCTCAGGGGTCCCAGAGGTTGGTAAATGTCTCATAGAGGCACTGGTGATGATACCAAGAGCTGCTGCCTGCACTGGAAAAGTCAACTTATGACTCATCCGAGCAGAGACGATGTTGCGCATTTGTGCCCTTGCATCTCGTCTTGGCAGTGACATCCAAAGGGACCCGGAGCATTTACACCCATCCCGAGAGGTGACTCAGCTGTCCCCTCTCCTTCCACCCACGGCCACCCCCCTCACCCACTTTGATGCATCTCACTGGTGACAGCTGATGGGAGCTAATGGGAGCTAATGGGAGAGGAGCAGCTCTGCTCAGCCGCTGAGGAAGACGGGGGGCTGCAGCTCTGAGCCTGCCACTCTGCGAGTGATGGTCTGAGGGCACGGTTGTCTCCAGGCTGGGCTTATGGAGAGGACAGACTGATGGGCCAGGTTTCCTGAAGTCCTTTGGACACTGAGAGCTGGCCAGTTCGGAGACTTGTCTCTTATCTAGATGTCTGAGTTGAGCTCTTCTGAGGAACCTTCAGCATGGGACAGAAAGACAGTGGGACACATTGGTCCAACCAGGCACTTTCTGATCTGTTTCAATGTATTTTCTTCCTTTCATTCAGTGTCCCTCTGTCAGCCAGTACATCACACTCAGCCCATCCCTTACAGCTCTACTCAAAGGCCAAGCTGAAGACCTGTGCTCTTGACTGGTCCTGATGTCCCGCTCAGCCCCAGCAGCCCTCACCATCCTGAACATGAGGCACAGCATATGTGGATGCTGCTCTGCAGCATCATTTGCTGGAACCGCTTGCTTTTGTGGCCCTATCTATGCCCCCACACAGTGAAATGTCTGGTTTTAGAAAGTCAGAGACCAGAAATTGAAATTTGAGGGCAAATTTTGCCTTTTCTTATGCACCATTTGTGCTGCACCAGCAGAGCAAAGATAGCAGATCCCCCCAAAGCAAATTCCTTACCTAGGCATGAGTAAGCCATACTCAAGTCCCAGATGGCAACCAACTCTTCTTCCTCCATAGAGCTGGACAGATGGCATTGCTCCTCAGATGCAGCACTGTGACCTTCTGACCAGCTGAGCAAGCTTTTGAAAAGAGACAATGTCAGGCTGTCCACCTGAGGGATCGCAGAGAAGCTAGTGGAGGGAGAAACCAGGAGCCCAGGGTTCTCTATCTGTGGGCACATCAGGGGAAGGGAGTTATCCCCAGAGACCTGCCAGATGTCTTTGTCAAGAGCAGGGTGGTGGGACGAAGCTGTGTCTAACACCAGCCTGGATTAGACCCAGCCAAGCTGCTGGAAGGACAGAGGGGGGTGACACAGAAGAGATGCTGTCTCTGGCCTTCTGCCAGGTGGGAAGGCATGACAAGAAGGTATTTCCCTGACTGCTCCAGGGGAGATTTGATTCCTGTCTGAGCCTTGTCTAGTGGTCTTCATAGCCAGCAGCACATTCAGAGAGATGTGACCACCACAGCAGCACTTTTTGACTTTCCAGCCCAAATGATTCAGTGTCCTTATACAGATGAGTCTACTGGAGAGGCTCTGGCCAGCTTATGGAGTACAGGTTGTGCCCTGGATGGCTACAAGATGTCCAAATAACCCGAGTTCCTCACCTCTCTTCACATGACTAGGAGCCCCTAAAGATGCCTCTTCAAGAACCCTTGGCAAGAGATGGTGCCCATGGGGTAAAGGGGACAAGGTGGAACCCCAAGTGTGCACTGACACTGTCATGGCTGGGGTGAAGGGATCCTTGGTCAGGCTTGCCTGGAAGGGGAACCAGGGGTTATAGCGGGGTGGGGGACAGACACTGCCTACTGCAGCCTATGAAACTCATCTCATCCTTCCTCTTCCCTTTCCCTGGGGAGCTGCGAAGGAAGGAAACCCTCTCATCTAAGCTAAGGCAAAGCCAGCCAAGGCGTCCCCAGCCTAGCAGAAAGACAAGCTCTGCTCTCATCACTTGTGAGATGCCAGAAGATGCCAAGCTGGAGCTGTGCTGGTCCTGGAGTCCTGCTCCAGAGAAGGGACTGTCAGGGTTGCCAGGCTTTCCTGGACCATCCACCATACTCCCCTTCTCCTGCCTGCTGGAGCCATCCTGCTGGCTCAGGGACCTCAGCACCAGCAGAGGAGATGGCAGGACCCACTGACTGAGCACAGTGTGCTGAGCATCACAAAGATGCAGTGCCTACCAGGTCTATTCACTTTCTTTCAAAGCGAAACCGATGTGACTCATGATGCTGTGGGATATGGAAGCAAAGACTAAAATTACCTAATCAGATATCAGGGTTTCAGTTCTGTGATGCTGCGTATAATAAACAAGGGGTTTTGTG
The DNA here is from genome assembly GCF_047370975.1 of Nipponia nippon. Classification (NCBI taxonomy): domain Eukaryota; kingdom Metazoa; phylum Chordata; class Aves; order Pelecaniformes; family Threskiornithidae; genus Nipponia; species Nipponia nippon. The sequence goes on along the minus strand of NW_028262330.1, from coordinate 12,295,356 downwards.
TTAATAGCCTGCCTTCTCCTTGGAGAATTGCAGCATTTGGATTTGTTTGCATTGTGTTTTTTGAGTTTGGGTGGGGGTTTTTTGTAAGATTTCTTTCTCTTGGCACAGAGGAGAGATAATTAAAGTATTGGCTAAATCTGCAGTCTGTTTTGCCTCTTGTTGATGGAAAATCCCCAGCACATTGAGATGTTGTTATTGGTTTAATCTGGACTCTGCTAACATTTCCTCCGGAGCAGCCTGCCATTCCATCAGAGTAGGCATGAGCTAGCAACGTCGGTACTCACTGCTGCGCTTTCTGCTCTGCAGGACGGCTCTGCCCCAGCACCGATGGTGGGATTCCCACTGGAGGGTCTTGTGCCCCAGGGCGGCCAGATGCTGAGTGGCCACCGTGCAGTCCAAGTAATAGGGACATGCTCTGACACACAGCACGGCTGTATGGAAAGGCACTGTCAGCTCCAGATCCCTTAGGATGCTCCTACCTGGAGACCTGCTGCTGCCTCTCTTAGGCACTCTGCAAGGTGGCACGGGGACAATCATGTGCTAGCACTGACCACTGTCTTCAGCAGTGACTTCAGAAGACATTGCTGGCTTGTTAACCCCATGATTAGTACTTATCCGGGACTTGGCTTGCCAAGCGCCATCGGATGCCAGATGGCAAAGAGATGGAAGTCATTACATCCAAATTAGCGCATTGATTTTATACATGCAGTTTCCAGCCACCTGATCCAAGAGAAGATGCATGTGCCAGAGCTGCCCGGTCCCCTCTCAGCAGTCGCTGGCATAAAAGCACGTCGCATCTGTGAGTGACTGCAAGCTTCCCTGGTCCTACACTGCTGATGAGACCCAGCGAAACACAGACTCTGTCTTGCCTCTCTGCTCCCACTCAGCCCATCTCCCACCTCCTTGTCTTCTCCAGCGTGTCCACCATGAGGTGCTTCTCATATGTTCTTTAATCACCCATCCCGAGGACAGGAAACACCAAAAATCATGAGACCCTATAGTTTGCAGGCCCGCCAGTCCTGCGCCTCCTCCTGAGAGCACCTGGGGGTGCAATACGGGAGGGGGAGAGAAGAGATGGTGCATCCAGACCCCCTTCAGTGCTCCATTAAGCAAAGTGCCACATATAGAAGACATTTGATGTTCTACAGTCCTTCTATAAACACTACCATTGAGGCTTGGTGAGGGCAGGAGACTGTTATCAGTGAACAAATATATCAAAAGAGTTCAGGGCTCTCAGCATTAAAGGATATTAACCCAGGGAGGCAGTTTCTTGCCTTTCCAAAGATTTTTCAGTCTGTCCTGAAAGTGAAGTGTTAGGTCAAGAGCCAGAAATGGAAGGGTTGGATATCTTGCTGCAGCAGCAGGAGCTACTCTGTAGTCGTGCAATACCAGGGAAATCCAAAGTCCAGCCTGACTTTTAGGATCTTGTTTCTGTTCCACTGTGACACAGCCTGAGACATCTCTCTGCACAGGTCCCAGGTGGGGAAGATATCTACAAACCAGGCTTCCAACAGACATTTATTTGTTTGGGTTGAAATCAATGCACATGAAACAGTGTCGCTCCCGTGTGCTGCACACCTTTGCCATCAGTTAAAATACAGGCCAAATAGCATCGTATGACCAGGACAGCAGCCTGTCTCCTTCTCCATGACCAGCCACACAAACACAGCCAGCAAACACAGAACAAAACAGGACAGGACCTTGCCCATCTCTCCGCGGCCATCGTCCCTGCCTGCCCAAGCACTGCTCAGCAGCTGAAGTCTGGGCCTAGGGGCCTTGTGGGGTGGAGGTAGGGATGAATTAGCGGAAAAAGTTTTGAATCAAGGGCTCTTCCTTGCCTTTGGCTCACTCTTGGTCCAATCAAACAAGCTGGCTCAGTTATTCACCCTTCCCAAGAAGACCTTGGGAAGGCAAGAACAGTGAGGGGGGCCTTCTAGGTCTTGAGCCTTTGGTCTGTGTGGATCAAAACAAACACCAGTATTGTACCACGTGCGTGACGGCAGAGTGACCAAGCAAAGCAGCCACTGGACAGTTTCTGGAAAAGCAGGGAGTGAGTGGCCCAGTCTGTCCCATCAGCTCCAGGATGGATGCTACTGATGATGGCCTGTCACCCCTGCTTGGACAAGAGCCCCAACTGTGTACTGCACCTCACTCCATTACACAGGGTTGGCAAAGCAGAGAGGAGCTCTCTGTGACTTAATTTGCCCCTGTGATCTACAGGGTGCTCCCTCCAGCTCACAGTGAAGCCTCCCCCAACCAAGGACAGCACCAAGAACTGGCAGGTGGTGTTTGTAGGATGCTGTAGGTCATTAACAATAAGCAGCACAAAATGTAAGCAGGCTTCAGACTGAGACCATTGAAGTCAACACAGAGTTGACATGAACCAAAGCAGGGCCAATTTTGCTAGAGATGACCAGGTGCCCATTCGGGCCTTGCACCCTGGTTTGTGAATGTGCAGAGGGACTGGTTTAGTTTGTGGACTTTTCTGGCTGCTGGTAAGATCCATATGAGGGAGATTGCTCAGGAAAGACAAGTGAGTGGAGACCCCCTAGCAAAGGTTAGAGAACAGGTTCCCACACACTGGGTTTTCTGGCAGTGCTGATAAAGAAATGCAGGAGGAACTTGGACCTGCTTATGGCATTGCATTAGGAAGGATCCCACCTGCATTGTGTATGATAAGGATGAATGTGTTATCAGGTGCAATGGAAAGAGCCAGATGCCTTGTGACCATCTCACTGGCACAGGCATGCTGGACAGTGACCCAGGCAGGGACACCATCTCAAGAGCCTACAGAAAGATGCAGCAGGACTGAGCCGGAGGAATCAGCATTTTGGCCAGAGGGCAAAGAGAGCTCTTGAGCAGCCACCCAAATGGGAGGGCACCCCAGGACACCCAGTAAAGCCATAGCAGCCTACAGGGAAGAAGTGCAGGGCAGGAGATGTGAGAGGCCTTCACACCCAACAAGAAAGACAGCCCCTGTCCTGCTGCGATGGGCACCAGCAGCTCTGGCTGTGCTACCTTGACACAGGTGGATGCTTAGAAGGGACAACAGGAACTGAGACACTGGGTGACCTCAGGGTGCTGTGAGTCTTTTGCACAGGACTTTATGTCCAGCTTATGGTGTCAAGCCCAGAGGCACTGGCTGGGGCACTGGAGGGCAGGACTGAATGCCCTCTTGGCAGTGAGAGTGTCTCTCACCTGCTGTCTCCACCTTCCCCTTCCACTTTTCCAGACTCCTGTTTGGTTTTCATTTCCTTCTGCATGTGGCCCTGTTCTTCTGAATTTTTCTCCTTTTCTCTTTGCTCTAATTTCCTCCTTTTTCTTGGAGCTGAAAGCTGAATCCAGTAATAGTGAGGTGGGGAAAGCAACTCATCTGCCCTTAGTTCAACACACCAGGTCTGTGCTTGGGTGATAACTTCACAAGAATTAGCCCTTCATTCAGCCGGCTCTGGGGATTGCCCTTCACGCTTTGCTCAGCTCTACCCAGAGCCATAGAGCACCTTGCAATAAAACCAATACGAACACAACAAAACCCAGACCAGAGACATTCCCCACGAAGAGTCCTCAGGAATCATCCCACAGAGACTCACAAGGTGGTACAAGGCTAAGGATGAGACATCATCTGTGGCCACAGCATGTCTTGGATCGTGGAGCACAATGTTCTCCAAACATTAGCTCCCAGTGCTTTTTTTATTACTCTGTCCAGGTGAAGGACTGCACCGGTGCTCTTTGTCATGGACTCGCTTGCCGCTGCTGCACACACCTCTTCCAAGCTGAGCTTGGGTGGAATTCGGTGTTTGTTGATGTCATGGAGGAGACAACCGTTGATGTGGCACCAAAGACACATGCCATCATTCAAGTTTGCACCAGCCTGCTTGGGAAGTCTCTTCGGTGGTGGTGCTGCAGTGGGAAGCATGAACAATGACGGGAAGTTGAAACTCTCGGAGGAGAGCAGATTGTGGACTCTGGCTGGAGACCTGGGAAGGAAAGGCAAGAGATAGGAAACCATGGGTTGCAACCATGGGATCCCCTTGGTGCCGCCCTTCTCCAATGGCTGGAGAGCCAACCTTGCTTTATAGAGTGCCTAATGCCAGTGAGACTAACTCCTGGGTGTCAGGGCATCTGCCACAATGGAAGTCTCCAGGAATATTAAGGATGAGATGTATCCTCCCACAGACACTACAACCCACTGGACTTCCATTACCATCATCTTCCTCTCACACAGTGCTTGTCACACATGCTGTCAGTCGGGACCTAGCACTCAGCTTTGGCCATGTTCATCAGCTACTGAGTGAAGCCCAGGCATGGAGGAAGGTGGGAGCTCAGTGGGTGGGTGGTTTCATCTCCTTGCAGCTGCCCTGTGATTACCTATAAGGTCTGGACTCAGATTTGTGGTGCTGGAGCCCAGAATTTCACTTCAACTGTATTAAAGCACATCCTCATAGAAATAACTTCATCTCAGACATGACTTGCTTCACGTGTGTCCTCATCACACTCTGGCAGGAGTGAGCTCAGCTCATCAGCTATCACCAGTTCAGCCTTTGCTCCATCCTACACCAAGCTGTTTAGGCCTTGCTTGACTTGTCTGCACCCCACAGACATCAATTTTGGCAGCATGTGCTGTGGAGAAGTGTCATGCATAGGCATAAGAGTAGGGAGGCAGCTTGGGCCAGGCAGAGCTGGTCTAGTGGGGATCCAACCACCCACCTCTGTGAGCCTGGTCACTTCAGCCTTCTCCTGGGATAAGTTGGGGAAGTCCACACTAGGCTGCCCTGGCAAGAAGCACCTCTCTATGGGTCTGCCACTCCTTGAGACTTCTACAAAGTGACAATGTTTGGAATGGGTTTATGTCCTGAACCACTGGCAAATGGACAGGGACATGTCTGGTTGCCCCTCAGCAGCCAGAGGACAGTCCTGCACAACTGACACAGCCTGGCCCTTAGTAAACTCTGTTTTAAAGATAATGGGCACATCACTTTACAGCTGGGCACCTGTGGCTGTCAGCAGATGCCAGTGATTTAACTGCAACCTGCTGAAAAGGAGCGGGCAGGAGGGTAAGCGAGAAGGCACGTGAGGACCCTCAAGGACAGAAAGGCCTGATGGCTTCTTAGGTTTTCAGAGAAGATGCTACGAGAAGACAAAGGCATTGGCGGTGTAACTCCATGAGCACCAGGTGTGCACAGCAGTGGTACATCTGACCGACAGCTCCCTCCTGTACGTGCTTACAAGGAGATGCCTTGGTGCCTGGGGTACACTACGTGCTGTGTGCCTGGCCCCGCTCCTCCCTGCCCTCCACCTCTCTTCCCCCTCCACCCCCTCATCCTCCTCCCAGCCAGAAGCACTGCTGCTTCCCTTCCAGACCCTCTCTCAGGACTCGGTCGAGCTCCAGCACTTTTCCCCGATGGCAGCCCCCCGGAGCAGGGCTGCAGCCTGGTGGTCCCTCACACCCCACACCTGCAGCACCAGGAGCTGTGTGTTTCCCAGACATCAGCATTCACCCACCCCACACAGGCACTTGGCTGTTTCAGCACGCCAAGGAAGCCCCTCTTGCCCGGCCCAGCTTCCCGGGACGTGTACGCTACCATGGTCATGTCCTGTGCAGAGGAGCTGGGGGCTGGCCTACATGATGGAGCAGGTGAAGCCACAGCACTCCTTGAGCAGGGTGAGGCCCGTTTTGGTCATGTACGGTGCAGAGGTTTGCTGCCCCCTGGAAGTCATTTTCTTTTCTTTGACAGGAGCTACGGAAAGAGGAATCAGTGTCTGCCTGGTGACAAGAGCACAGGCCCATCACTTCTTCTCAGAGCTCCTTTCAGGGCTAAGATGCTGACCCTCTTCAGACCCACAGCTGGGCATGTGCTCCTGCATCCCGGAGGCACATCACCATGTGTGCTACAGGCACAGGCACAGGGACTCTGGGCTGGAAATGCCTCCTACCACACTGGCGAGGTGTTCCTCCAGCAATAATGGAGGCACAGGGAAGAGGGTAGCCATCAGAGGCCATGAAAAAAGGAGGACTGGATGGATACCACAACTTGTGACCTTATCTAATGGTGTGATGAAGTATAAGGAGCTGGTTGGAAAGGGTCAGACAAAGTACAGCAGCCATAAAAGGACACCTACCCATCCCCATTTCTCATAGGACATGCTGGCTGGGAAATGCCAGGAGGGAAATGGAAGCATGGCATCTGAACTGGTTCGGGATGTTTCCACAATGTGATCTCAAGCACCAGCATCCCCCAGTTGCCGTTTCCCCACATCCTCCTCCAGCAACAGATGGCCTCCAGGTAAGCTAGCCCATGCAGAGCAATGAAATCTTGGGGAGAGAGTGCTTGGGAAAGGGGAGAAACTGCCAGGGTGGTTCAATGCAAGGAATAAAACTCATCAACCACCTACTTGCTTTCTGGAGGTAGCTTTTGGAGAGCTTACTTTGCAGGAACTCTGCCATTTCCTTGTCTTCTTCCCTTTCCCTGTGGCAAAGAGATTGGTTAGCACTCAGGAAAGGAGCAGCAAGGCATTCAGGCCCATCTGCCAAGGCATGATACAGATCAGAGGACAGACTGCACAGATTGCACCCAGCTACCTGAGCCTCTCAAACTCCACATCGTCCACCAGGAAATCCCGGGTTTCCACCAGCTTGTGTATCTGCTGTACCAGCTCCTCTTCCCTCTGCTTCTCCTCGTTGGACTTCTCGTTCTCTGCAGCACAGGGAACACATTTAACACACCAACAGGGACCATCCTGCCCATGCCAAGGCCAAGCTTGCTCTGCTTCTGCTTGACCCAGGAGCAGATGTGAGAGTAGGGGTAAAAGCCAACCCAAAGTAAGCACCTGGACCCCAATACTGGCTGCTAAATAAGCAACAGCCTCATTCCAAACCACCCTGGCTGGTAGAACATAGGCCTAGTGTCATCAAACTTCGAATTTTTAGCTTCTCCCTAAAATTTTCATGGGCCTGAGCACAGCAAGATGCAACTGTGAGCTTTGCAGAGCAGAGGAAGGGCCCCTCAACCAGGTGATCTCTCTGGTGGAAGATGACCATGGCTCACCTGGGTTCTTCATGCTGCACTGCTGAAGAGGCTGGGTACCAAGCTCAGAAATGTCAGACTTGGATGTCATCCTTCATCCAGGATGTGCTTAACCTGCATTTCCCATGCCAGCACACCCAACCAGTCTCAGCTCGGCCCTGAGCTGGGTAGGGGTCCAGAGACCTCTGAGCCAGGTCCTCCATGTGGCTGAGAAACCAGCCAGGGATTCAGGTGCAGAGGGAATTATCAGCAACACCCAGATGCCTTGGGAACACCTCACACCACCATTTATCCCATACATACAGAGACATGAAAACCAATATGATCCAGTGGTTTTGTAGCCTTATTCCCTTGCTGAACACGGTCCCTGGGATCTCATCCTCTACGTCTGACCTTTCAAACCACTGTCAGCCCCATTCCCACCCCAGCGGCAAGGATGACCACAAGTGTTTGCCAGGCTATTTTGGTTGTCACCTGAACTCCGAGACGGCCCTACCTTAAGCATGGTGGGACCCACTTGTGCCGCATATCTTTGGACAGTGAGTTAGTGAAGGCCTGAAAACTCACATCATTATGAAGTCCTATATAAATTGGTACATAAAGCTAAGTGGGATACGTGAAGATGATAGAGATAGGGCTAAGGAGTGTTAAATATAAATGGAGAGCTACCTTAGGTGGAAACTATGACTGTCTGTGCTGCTGATATTTAATACCATTTCTGAATTCAGTAGCCAGCTCCAAAATCAATCCAGCACAGGATGGATCAATCTCCAGTCTTCCTTCAGCTAAATAAAAATGCAGCAAAATTCACAGTATGGAGCAAACCCTGTAGGCTGGATCTCAGCAGTTACCTAAACTATGTATTGATTTGTAGTTTAAAGTGTGCTATATATCGATCGGAGGTGCTGCTGCAGGGGACTGAGTAGGAGGAACTTCTCATAATCATCATGTTAGAAACATCCCCAGAAAACAAAGGTTTCTCCTACAATTGTGGTCTTGTGCAGGGAGTGAGCTCAAGCTTCCTGGCAGAGAAAGCTGATCTGGGCTGAGGTCTGGGCCACAGCGGCTGGTCTTCTACCATGAAGAGTTAATGCAAAGTCCCCTGGCCGTGGGCACTCTCTGTGCAGCAGCTCCCACCTGTCTGGTGGGAATAGGAGCACTTTACAGTGTCATTGGGATGCCATACAAATCGGAAACATCAGGCTGTGCACAAACATATCAGCTATTTGGAGTTAATTAACAATCTGCATTCCTGAGTTAGAGCATGTCAGAGTTAAGATACCCGCTGTATAAACACTGCACCTTTTTTTTCCGACTTGCTGATGTCAGAGTCCATCATGACCACAATATCTCCCTGAATTATTAAAGGCACCTTGGTCTGATGAGATTTCAAGCCACAGGTCTGGCTGAGCTCTGAGCAAGCACTGACGTGTTTGAATCTTTATCCGAACCAAAGTTCAATGCCCATTTTTATGAATGATCTGCTTCTGTCATCTCACAAGACCAATGATTTGAAGGATTTCTCCAGCACAGTCTGATTTTAGCCAAGTTATAAAGAAAATAAAAAGAGCATCCCTGATGCAAGCAGCATTTCTGCTCTCAGTTGAATCTGGGAATGCTGAAAAGGCTAGAAATGAAAGACCAAAGCAAATGAAGGAAAGCCAGCCCCATTTCTCAAGCTTCAGAAAAGGCTAAGTTTATCTCTAGTCCTGAGCCATCATTTAGGTCAAGCCTTGTTTTATAAACTAGGTATTTGAATTAAAAGCCCACATGAGATTTGGGTCTACGTTTTGCAAGCAGCTCACATCTTTATGGCAGAACCCTCCCCTCCCCTGTCTGAACCTCCCTCTGGATGCAGCCAGGTTGTATTAAACTGATCAAGACCTGCATATGAAGCAGCAGCTGGGCGCTAACTGCATGCTGAAGATTCACAAGCACACACAGCACAGCGAAACTACGGCATTAGAAAGCGTCAAGGTTTCTTGCCACCCTTAGCTTTGAGATAACCTTGGGTGCAGAACCGATGAGCTGAGCTGCCGCTCTGGGAAACAGATGTGCACAGCTGGTCCCTTGTCTGCATCCAGGCATCCCCCCCGCTACACGCTCATTGGTCTCGGTGAGGGCAGCATCTTCAGAGAGATACTTGTGGTGGTCCAGATCTTAATGCTTGGATGGGTACAAACAAGCAGGGATATGTCTCCCACTTGTTCTGAAAACACACAAAATCCTTATGGGGGCTGAATGAAGATGTCCTAGGAGGAGGCACAGCCTTATGAACAGTGATGGACACAGCTTGTGGGGAAGCCTTTCTTGCTTGTTCTCATTCAAACCCTGAGCTGTTTGGCGTGTGCTTTCATTTGAATGTTTTGGCTGAGGGGGATCTTTTAGTGAACCAAGGTTTGGCCTTTCCTGGGCTGTGAAGGGTCAAGGGTGGCTCTGGCTGCGACAGGGACATGGAGGGTCACTGGTCATGGTAAAGGGAGGACAAAAGCAGCGTTTCCTTCCTTTTCATATATGTTGCCCTGGACTGTTTGCTGCTTTTCAACATCCTGAACAATGAATTCACCTAAATCAGGGACATCACTGACCCCCTTTGGCATGACATCCCCTAGCACCTGTCCTGACCTGGCTGCAACCAGGAATCCTTCCCTGGCAGCTGCTGCCATCTGCCCCATCACTGACACACATTTCTGACATGGCCACAGCAAGAATTCATTGCTTTTCACGTACTTGAGGCCTTTGAAGGCATCTCCTCTCCTGCTACCTCCAAAGGGGCCCCTTCACGGTGTGGGCTGACAATGTCCCCTTCTTGTCCTCTCAGGTCATTTGGGGATCCTCCTCAGCGTACGTGGCAGATCCCACCGTGTCAGCATTCATCACTGCCACCTCACTCAGCTCCTGTCCTCCTCCTGTACCAGACCCATGCTCTTCCTCAAAGGACTCATGTTTTTTTTCCTTTTCTCTTTCCTCTGCCCTTCAGCCCAGGCCTGGACAAGGACTCTCTGCAGTACTGCAAGCAGCAAAGCTCTCAAGAAAGAGCTCAGGTCAGACCCAAGGAGCCATATTTCTTGATGCTCGTGCACTGCAGCAGCAGTGTCTCTGGGAGCATCCTGGGGTGGGAGCTGTTCAAGAGCTTCTTGTATTTCATGGAAACCTTTCTGCTGATTGCAGCGGCAGGGTGCAGCTCTCTGAAGCTTTACAAAGCCTTACCTGGAAGGGCTATGAGTTTCTGAAGCTCCTTTTTCAGCCGGCTGATTTCTTTACAAAGCTGAATGTCATCCATCCTGCAAAGACACAAATGAAACCACGGTGGGAAAGACTGGGAGAGGAAAGGTTCACAACCTCCAGAGCAACACCCAGCCAACACTGGAAGGCAATGCACTCAGTGCCCGTGGCGGGGAGCACAGATTTACCTGCCTTCCCCCAGGAAACAGCAGCCCACTTCATCTCAGAGCTTTTGTTGGAGCTACACGGGTTGTGTCACTGGTTGTTGGCAAAGAAAAAGTTTCATCACTCTAATGACAATGAAGCCTTATTAAAACCTGGCACATCCACCATGCAATAGCAGCTGTGTTTCTCCTTCTCCCAAAAAATAATCCCCAAACAGCAAAATCAAAAAAAATGGAAGCTGCTGCCACATAAAAAGATCTGACTTCTTTTGTACTGCCTTTCTGCAGAGTTAAAAAAAGGTCGAAAAATGAAACACAACAGAGAGGGGAAATGTGCAAACTTTGCAGGTGTCCGCTGAGAAACAAGGTCATTTCAACAGGAGAAAAGAAGCCTGCCGAAGCCGCGGGCGATGAAATCATCTCTGGCTCAAACCAGACGACAGCAGCAAGATACGGATCAGGATGGGCTCAACTCAAATGTCAGTGCCAGCTGCTGATGGAGCGAATGGGGGATGCGTGGCCCTGTCCATGCTGGAGACACTTTGATCATGTCTCGGAAGCACCACAGACACTCAGTCCCCTCCATGGGTGTACCAGCTCAAGTGCTGCTCGCTGCTCACTAGGGCTGGCAGAGAAGACTTAACCCAATTTATTTATTAATTTATTTTTAAAACATCACGTGCCTATGCCCTCGCTAAAGCCCTGCTTGGACAAGTCCAAGGAACAATGATGTCTGGCCATGATGAGCATCAGTGCTTCAGTTTGAAGAGCTTTATGCACTCACCCGTGGTGAGGGAAACCCCAGTGCTCATGGATGAGACCTCTCTCCACCACGAACCAAGCCATCCTTGAGGATCTCCCCTGGCTAGGTAACACCACAGAAGATGAGACGAGTCACGACTCCAATAACCCCCAGAGCTGTCTCTGGTCTGCCTGCCGTGCTCCACACCTCCTGACCTCTTTCATGCCAGCAGCCTCTGGCTTTAGAGACTTCCTTGCTTTGCCCTTTAGGGTCCTTTCCTCAAAGTCCTCCTACTTTCTGCCAGCAACTCATACACACAGTGAGCAGTGACCCAAGGGCTGCCCAGCACCATCTGCCCTTCCAGCAGTCTCCAAGGTTGCATCAGCCTAGGGCCAGCCACATCTCCAACCAAAGCATGATGAGACCAACCCATCTGACACTTTTGCTCCTGCTCTGAGCCCTCCCTGGGCTCCTCACACATTATCCCTCACTGAGAAGATTAGGAAAAGCCAATGTTCTGATGTGGCATCCCGAGCCTCATTTGAAAAGAGTTTTTTAAAGCCCCCACACCCTATGGCAAGGCGCTGAATCTCCTGATCAGGGTTGGACTGCTGAGCTGGGATTTGGAATGCTTCCCTTCTTTCTCCAGGCTTACCTTGGCATGGCTGAGCCACTCTGGCCAGGCCATCTGGCATCTCCCCACCCCTTTTTACCTGCCTGAAGCTAAAAGAAAGTGTCTCCATCCAAAATCCAGCTCCAGATTTTCCAGGTGTAACAGGCTCTCACACCCCCAGGACCAGAAATTGCTCAGTTGCTGCATTCATGAAGCAACCCCTTCATTGACACATCAGTCCTCATGCTCTCAGTACACATCTTCCAGGAGCTTGGAGCCAGCAAAGGCACCAGAAGCCCCATGGCAGAGGGTCTGGGGTCAGGCAGCACATTCAAATGGTGCTGAGCAGCTCCACCAGCAAAAGAGGAGGTTCCAGTCATCACTTTGAGGTAGATGTGGACACTCTGACCAGAAGCATTTCCTTATGACAGTGCAGCTAATCCACTGATACCTCAGGAACACCTGTATCTAAGGGCTCCCTAGACCTCAGAGACTTGTGACTGCAGCCCTGGATGTTTTAGAGAACAGACGCGGGCACTGAACCATGAGTGTTCTGTGCTGAGAAAATATCTGGTGGCACAAACCTCTCAGCTGGAGACCAGACGTGTCCATACAGGATTTGCCCCTGCGCTGCCCTGTGCACAGTGCCTTGCCTATATGGGATGGGATGGGAAGCATTTGCCCCCATTAAACATCATATTCAGTGACCAGTTTCATGAAGAAGCTGATAAGCACCAATGCTACAGGACACAGTGGCTGGCCCATCTGGACTGAGCCTCCAAGAGGAGCAGCATATCCAGATGTTGACTACAAGGAATCAGCCAATGCGTTTTCCACACAGACAGAGGCACCATACATCCTCCTAAGCCCTACCAAGCACCCCAGCATCTTAGCACAAGCTTCCCAAGGTCGTCCAAGCCTTTGATGCAGAAGGACTCCTTGGATGCTTTGCAGGGCACGTGGGAAATCATCCAACCTGGAAGAGCACAGCTGAGATTTGTAGCAAGCTGTATGGCTGTGAGTGACGAGAAACCCTAATACATAGTCTGTGTCTACAGATAATACATGATTGACTCATGAGCTGGTGCCACCTCGAGCAGATGTGCCTTTGGTTCCCTTTGAAGTGTGCGTTACTAAAAGCCCTGTCTGCATCTTCAGTAATCCTGCTGGCCCTTCCACTGAGTCATGCCGTCCACCCCTTCTGGGATGAGTCATATTTGCTGGAGCTACTGGAAGATGCAGCTTTGTCAGCTGAGCCGAGGACACCAGGAATATTTATTAGGGAAGGGAAAAATAAACAGACCGACGAAGAGGGAACCTGTGAGATATTGCTGTAGGAGAAGAACATCCTAGGCAGAGGAGAAGACCTCCTCTTGGCTCTGTCAGATTTTTGCTCTGGCAGTGTCTTCATTTGTTTGCATACCGCACCGAGCGGGTCCACCAATGCCGATGTCTGGGACATGCACGTGGAGAACAGGGAGGTCTGTTTGTCCTTTTATTGCCTGTCCTACGGGGGCTGAGCCCTGAGCTTGTACACAGAGCACCAGTGGGGGGGTCTGCATGGGACACAGGGGCAACAGGCTGATCGCTAGTGATACACTTAGTAAAATTAAAATAAACAGTCAAATGATAACTGAAATATTATTTAAATGAAATTAGAATTTAATTCTGTAAAAACTGATAATGAGACTAATAAATGGGCAATAATAAAAATTCTCATTTCAATAAAACTTGGGCGAGATTGAAAAGACAAGCATCCAGAAGGCTCCTGCTGGAGCTGAGATGATTTCTACCACTGGTGATAAAGCTTATTGCAGCATCAGCCGTAGCCGTGCTACCCCTGTCTGGCCCCGGGAGCAGATCAGAGCACTGAGCCGGCGAGGTGCAGAGCTGAATCTCCCACAGGAATTTCAGACCTTTCTTTTTGCCCTATAAAAGGAGAAATATTGGGAGCGTCATCATTTTCCACAGCACAGACACCTCCGAAATGTTGGAACGTTTTAGCTTGACATTTCCAACAAGAAGAAAACACTGATCGCTATCGCCTGACCAGACAGGTCACCCTTCTGTTTGGCAGCACGTCACTGGAGATGTCCATCACCCTGAGCCCCACAGTCCAATCGATCCTAAATATTACATTTTTTTTACCTATTGGGAAAAAAGCCCCTTTCCGCCCCAGGTCCCCAACTTTTTTAACCCTGTCCTGCCGACCCCAGGTCTGGGGATCCCTCTTCTCCAGCAGCGATGCTCAGGGAAGCCCTCAGCTTTCCCTGCCTTGCAGAGCCGTGCTCCTCCCTGCTGCTGCGCTTTGCAGAGCCGATGCTCAAGTTCCCCACAGCACCTCCAAACCACTCAGACACCTAATCCTGGCGTTTCCAACTTCCAAGTGATTGCTTTTGCATCCGTATCCACCCCAGTATCTGGCTTCTGTAGGTGAGTTCCTTTTGTTTTCCAAGTGCGAGCCAAGGAAGAAAACAAACAAAAGGATAAGAAAAAGCAAGAGATGTGAGTTTTGACAGCACCTGTGAGATTTAGGTACCGGTTGCCATGGAAAGCATTTAAGAACTACATTCTTTATGACTTCCAAAAATCCTTTTCAACAATATATTCAGGGGGAACCATGACTCAAAGAGGTCATCACCCCAAATCTGAGCCTCTAAACCACAGTCCAGCTCACCGCTCCCCCAGACAGCGGATTTACACAGGCATCTCCAGGCTTTGGTGATCCCTGTAGCGCAGGTACCAGTGGGGACCCAGACACACTAAAAAAGCAGCATATCAAATGCTGCAGCCCAGTAAATGTGATTTTTGCCATTACCAGTAAAAGATCCCAGGCTTTGTGTTGACCTGACAGCATGGGATCTCAGGACTGGGCTGACTACAGCAATTTAGGGGTATTAAAAAGCTTAATCAACAGGCTATGAATGCTAGTCCATCCTTTTCCTCCCAGATATACCCAGGGAAAATGTTCTTTATCACCTTGAGTGCTGGCTAGTACCACTGCAACACAGTGACTATTTGATTGCCTTAAATGTGAAAGGCCTCCGGATTTTTACTCAAAAACTGCTTTGATTATTGAAATGGGCCCTGGAGAATTTGCTCTGCATCTGGCTGCAAAGGCTGTGCTGGGAGGGGAGAGCAGGGCGCAGTGGGGAGACGGGCATCGGGCGCCAATGCTGGGCCAGCCCCGATGTGTCCTGGTGTCCCCCGGCAGCCAGGGGATGGGTGAGCGAAGGAGGAGCTGGGAGGACGTGTAATACTGCAACGTGGAGAGAGTAAACTGTGGTCGTGTGATCAACGGCCAGAGACCTGCGTGCTGGGGCAAAGCGCTGTCTCCAGAGAGCCACCAAACCTCAGGTCCCTTCCCAAGGGCAGCCCAAGAGCCGTGCGCTGAGGAAGAGTAAAGAGTATGGACCCGCTGGAAAGATGGGGTGCTTGTGGCTGAATATGGAAACATTTTAGTGTAGTTAAACCCGTGCCATAAGCTCTGTTTGCATAGCTCAGGTTATCCCAGCGTCAGTGGCAGCTTCGTAACAGGGACCCGTTCAAGCCCCTTCCGAGAGCAAGGCCAGAGCAGTGGAAGAGGCTGCGCTTCCAGGTGAAAAACGAGGTGGAAAGTGGCCACAGCTTTGCTCATCCGCAGGGAAGATCCGTGTTTGATCGGGCAGGCAGAAAGCGCTGGGGTGACCCTGGGAAGCGGGGACAGCGTGGGAGGAGGCAGGTACTCACATGTACCGCAGCTCTGACTCCCTCCTCACCAGGATCTCCCTGATCCTCTCGATCTTGAAGAGCTCCCCTTCAATGTCGTCAATGGTGGTGGTCGAGTCAGCCATGGAAACAATCTCGTCCTCTGCAAACGAAACGGGAGCCATGTTAGCCAGCAGATGTTAAACACGTGCTGAGGACAACAGGGACCATGGGGCTGTCACGGGGGACCCCCCCGCAAATACCAGACCAGCAAAACAGCAAAACCACTAAGCATGTGCAGTTTTAAACTCGTTTTCGGGCTTCTTGCTATGCTGCTGGGTGCTGCAAGAGGAGACAGCCCAACAGGCACATGGAAAGTCACCAACATATGCAAGGGCAGTGAGCTGCTGATGTGTGCTTTGCCTTTATTTTTGCTTTGTGTGAGGCTGGGCACTGGAACGGGTCTGCTCGTTGCTGCGTGAGCATCAAAGCCGGTTCGGCTTGCTGAGCACAGCTCCAAACCCACATGCAATATGCATGAAGTGTCTGCGTGAAAGAAGCCCTCGGAGGCCAGCAGGCCACCTCATCTGAGCTTGCAGCTCTCTGAGCCTTAGAAACAAGCATCATTTCGCCTGCTTGTGCTGGCTTTGCAGCACACCCTGCTCACACCAGCGTTGTGGCAGGCTCTGCACTGCTGAGAAAGCCCCAAATTTCCAGGGGTCTTCCCCTTTGCTGAACAGCAGGAGGCCAAGGGACCTAAAAACTGCTGGAGGGAAGGACAGGAATCTCTCTCTCTTTTTCCAGAACCACATAAGCCTCAGGCGTCTCCAGCATATGGACAGACACCCAGAAACATGACCCTATCCTCCAGTATGTGCCAGGACCAAACTCTGGGCCCATATAGCACGGAGGGGCCTCCTAAGGAGTTGCGGAGGCGAAGCTCCCATAGCTGGTCCCTTTCCATCACAGGCTGGATGAAGATCCCCCCATCCTTCCCAGCTCCCCAGGGAAAAAGCCCCCATGGTACCCAGCAGGCCAGTTTGGCTTCCCCATCCTCTGGAGCGGTGAGCATCACCTCTATAACCCATTTGGGGAAACTGAGGCAGGGAAAGGGGATGTCATTTGCTCAGGGCAAGAGGCAAGACCCACACAGCAAAATGCAGGAAAGAGGAGCTGTAATTTATATTTTAGAAGAGTGCAGTGGCAATACTGGGGACGGACAGGACAAGAGCCCAGCAACCTCGATCCATTGCTCTGACCACCAGCTCTGCCCCCGCCCTGCTTTGCACACAGCTGTCCCTCTGACATCCCACTGGCTTACACCAGACTGTAGCACTCATTTCCACAAGGATGCTGTGCTGATTCACACAGTGCCGGCGAGCCCGCGCGTCCCACAGCAGCTCCCAGCCCGTTTCATGGGGATAGCTGCCGTTTGGCTCCCACCCCAGCTCCCACCCCCCAGCCTGGTCTGGCTCGCAGAGACACATCCCTGAGCTTGTTATCAGTGACCTGCAGCAGCACATTTATCACAGCCGGGCTAATCTGGCTCTCCTGCGCAGTGCACACAGCCCAGCCTGGGGAGGGGGGGCTCAGCAGCTACAGCAAAGCCAGGCTATGAGAAAACATTAAAAATCACAAACTTCAGGGGCAAATTTTGCTTCCTTTGAATCTTCACAGGACACATCTTCTCTCCAAGACTTTGCCTTCCTGCAGCCCTGGACTTTCCCTGTGTAGGGAGAAAGGAGAGCACAGCCAAGGAGCACCAGCTCTGGAAGCAGGATTTTCTGAGCAGCCGAGGTCTGGGAACGGGAGGTGTCAGAAATGGAGCATGTGGCTTGGGGATCCCAAACAGGACGCAGGCCAGTGCTGAGCGTTACAGGTCAGGAAGGCATTAAGGGACAAGACAAACCACTCTGCACTCACTGGTCCTCTACCCATCACGTAAAACTGCTTGAGAAGTCATTCTCAGAGTGAGGCATGATTCCAAGGCTGCTGGCAGAGAAGGTTTAGTAGTGGAAATACGAGTGGTTTGGGTTAGCGTGACTCGTTTGAAGAATAGTTTTCCACTGCTTCTGGCTTAGAAACTCATGAGGACCATTTGGAGATTCTCTCTCTCTTCCCCCAGCTACAAAGACCACATTCAGCCAACGCCAGCCTGCTGAATCCTCGACCGTTCCCTATTCTAAGCTATTAGGATGCTCTCAGGAACCAGTGCCTGTTCAGGACAGACCAACAAATACAGGGGCTGGACGAGGCGTGGGGCTGGATGCACCACCCTCCATCAGCGCTTGCTCAATGCCTCTGCTGCAAATGTGCACGGAGCCCCTCCCTGAGCCCTGTTTCTAGGGGCCTGAAGGGGGTTGCTAGGGGACTGGACTGTGGTTGCTACAGGACCAGGATGCGGTTGCTAGGGGACCGCACTGCGGTTGCTAGGGGACCATGATGCTGTGGTCCCTCATCCCAAGCATCCTGCTTCTCTGCCACCCCAGAGCTCCTCTTGCCCAGGATATTTTGTTTCACCCACCCCAGCGCTGCCGAGCAGCTGGGGCCACGCACCGGGGACAGGCAGGATCCCCCTGCAGCTGACAGCGGGCACACAGGTAATGACACACGTGAAGGTACAGCTGGCGTGTGCTTGTAGGCAGCCACTCCCTGGGGTTCGGCTGTACTTCAGTGCAGCTCTAGACCTGTCAGAAAAAAGCTGCATTGCTCTAAGTGTCGCTTCTGTGACCAGACTAGGCTGATTATTTTACAGATGCTCCAGTAAACAAAGATACGAGATTACTGCAGCTTTCATTAGCCAAGGACAAATCTAATCACTCCCAGGAGCACAGGGGTGGGCCTGGGGGAGGGGGACTGCCACTCCTGGCCTGGGCGGGTGGGCGAATAACCCAGAATGTCTTTGATCACTGGTGGCAGAAGTATTTGGCTGAGGTTATCAGCCAGCTGTTTCCCAGTGGGTGAGCACAAGGGCTTGAAACAGATGTCAGCATCGCTTCTTCTCCCTTCTCATCCCAGAACCTCATTAGCAGAAGCCATCCCGGACGGGAGAGGTGAAGCCTTGCCTGTGTACATGAAGGGAGGAGGTGGCAATGCTGGGTTGCTCTCCCCTGCCTGCGGCAGGAGGCTGGGATGCGATTTCAGCCTGTAGGCAGCTGCCCACAAGAGTGAGAAACCTCCTGGCTCAACTATGGGTGGGTTCCCATCAGAGATGGGGAATACAGCATGGCTGGGACAACCCTGCTCAGAAGGAGCTGCCCTCACGCACCCCTCCTGCCTGGTCACCTTCTGTAGGACACCTCCCAGCAGCCTCCCACTGCAGGTCGGGAGCATCCTGTGAAATGGGCACAGCGGACAGAACTACACCACGCAGCAGAGCAATGGTTGCAGGACTCGAGCTGGAAGCTCCTCAGCCCTTGGATGTGCCTTCAGGGTGGTGTGGCCGGGGTCATGGCACTCTGGGTCCCTCAGGCAAGACGTGTCCTCAGGCACACCAGGGCACTGCTCACCAAAGCAGTATGTCCTGGACAAGAAGCTCTAAGAGGACATTCATGTGCCTGGCGCTGCTTAATTCAGGGCAGAAGCAGAGGAAGGGCAGTCCCGGGCGAGTGCTCCTGCAAAGCGAAGCCCATGAACCCTGGGAGGGAGCACCTGGGCAAGGGGACACAGAGCTACGCCTCTGCACCAAAACCATCCGCTAAACCTCAGAAGAAACCCAGGAATCCATATAGGTGACTAATGTGCAGCTGATGGGATGGTAAGATGAACTTGCTGATGGAGACTCCTTCCATCTGCCAGCATCTGCTCAGGACTAAGAACTGCACATCTGAGTGAGGGCAGGGGCTGGAGCACGGGTGGATGAGGGGAGGCTGAGAGAAGCAGGTTTGTTCAGCCCAAAGAAGAGAAGGTGAAGGGGGATCTCATGGCTGTACTCACTTGCCTCATGGGATGATGCAGAGAAGACGGAGCCAGACTCCTTTCGGAGGTGCATAAAGATCGGACAAGAGGTGATGGACACAACTGAAACATGGGAAATCCTGGTGAGATATTAGGAAAATGTTTTTCCTCAGGTTGTTCAGACATCGGAACAGGGATCAGAGAGGTTGTGGGATCTCCATCCTTGGTCCAAAATACCTCCTGGACAAGGCTGTGAGCAACCTGATTTAACTACTAAGCGTGCTTTGAGCAGGGGGTTGGACTCGATATCTCCAGACATCCTTCTCAATACAAATTCCTCTCATGTAATGAGATCAGTCTGTGAAGAGCGATTGGGATGCGCATGGATCTTCCCTGCTAGCTCAGGAGATGCTTTCTCCAGGCAGACAGGGGGTGACACTGGGCTCCCGAACCCCAGCAGCTACAGGCAAGGGCCAGATCACAGCTTTCCTGAGAGGGTGGTGAGACCCAAGGGCACCGTGCACCCATGAACCTGTGCGATGGCAGCGACACCATGCAGCATCACAAATGGCAGGGACAGACACTTGGAGCCCACGAGGGATTAAAACTCGGCACGTCCTGCAAGCAGACAGCTGGGCAAGAGATCTCACTGGAGATGGTTTTGCCAAAGCACAGAATGGGTTTCTTCCACCCCGCCTAAGTGCCTGGCACCACCAAGGGCCTAAGGCAGGAGGTTTATTAAAGCTGTGATCAAGCTCACAGTCCTGGGTCTCCCTTCGGGGATGGAGCGGGATGACGCCCATGTGTGGCCACGCTGCCCAGGGGTCCCTTCGCTGCCACAGCTGTGCACACGACAGCGGAGCCAGAGATCAACCCCGCGCTGCCCGAGCAAAAGGACCCCCGACTGGCACGATCTCAACCCAGCAAAGCAAGGAAAGGGAGAAAGCTTCGATTTAAACTTGGAGATGCTCTAATCATCACACATGGCCCAGGGGAAGCAGGTATCGTTAATGAGGAGTATAATAGCCAGAGACTTCCACTCCGTATGGCTTTGGTGAAAACATTTAGACAGCCAGCAGCAAGCCTGAGATGAGTCACAGCAGCAACCAGCGCAGGGTTGAGTTTCAAGTGATTTACTTCATGATTAAAGTTGGGCGATTGATTGACAGCCCCCTGGGGAGGGGGTCAGAGCTTTTTACTTGGGCTCCATCCCTAGAGGCCTTTAACTCAGCCGTGTGCTTTTCTCTGCCATGGAAAGCAGCACGGGCAGGGGGCATTCAGCCTGTCAAAATCAGCCCTTGCTCCAGAAGCTGGATAACGAGAGCAATGGTAGCCCGCTGCCCGGCTCTGGGGCAGCCTTGTCAGAGGCGATGAGGTCCCCGCCACCCGCACTGCCTGCCAGGAGGGACGTGAGCCTCCAGGACCGCCAGTGCAGGGCTGAGCACGCTGGGCCCAGAGGACAGCATCATACTCAGATGGGTATCACAGCTACAGGCAGCCTGCAAACCACGGCACCGTATCCCTGCCACTGCCCCAGCTGCCCCCTCTGGCAAACCAGGGGGAAACGTGCAGCCTTGGCCCCTTGCAGCCGGGCGGATCTCTCCGGCTGTGTTTTTGCAGCCCTTGGCACAGTCAGCACCACTGGGACCATGTTAGACAACCATAAAGACGACCAGAGTTCATGGGTGAGGTCCCCCAGGGTGACTTACGGGGGGTACCACCGGGGGGTAGCCCCTCTGCAACACCCCACTCCCCAGGGTGTGCACTCCCCTGGTCACCTCCTGAGCACAAGCGGGGCAAGAGGCTGCCTGTGCTGGGCGCTTCACAGGGTCAGCCTGAGATTTCTTGGGATGGTAGCAAACAGCAGAGCAGCGTTCAGAAACCAGATACTGACCATTGCCACATTCGTGCCCAGCCTGAGGGTCCCCTAGGAGCTGGGAGTTTACAGAACTGCATTGAACCAGCAAACATCACAGCCACCACAACCCCGCTTGCAAGCACCCAAGGGGGGATGCCCAGGCCATATCCAGTACCCTGAGTCCAGCGAGTGTTTGACCCTTCCCTGGACCACCCTGGTGTCACCCGGCTGCTGGGAGCAGGGGATCCCAGTGATGGAGGTGCTCAGCCCCCCACCAAGGGCAGGGTCTCCACATAGATGCTCTTCCCAGGCAGGGAACATATTGCCCTGCTGAAAGGCACAAAGGAGAAGGACTAAAACTTCAGGCAGCTCGGCAAGGAGCTGAGCAGCTTCACGGGCAGCACCCCCCACAGCAGTGCCAAGCAGGATGCTGGAGTTCGCTCCATCCCTCCTTCCCTGCCTTCCCATCTGCCTGTCCCTATCCCGCTGGGTGCGAGGGGCTGAGGGGGAGCAGAAAGCGATGGGGAAGGGGAGAGGTCGGGGGGATGTCACGGCAGAGGGGCTGCAGGGGCTTCCCCTCCCCAGGACGTTGCCCACAGCCCAGCACTGGGCCCCTTCCTCCCACCCCACGGCTGGGGACTCTGCCCTGGACAATGGTCCGCGTCCCCCCGTCTGCCCACCCTGTTTCATACTGGAGGAACTGGTCAGAGAGGGGAAAAGGCAGCGAAGGACAGGGTGGGCACCCCGGTCTCCCAGTCACAGCCGTGCCCACAGCCGGGCGTGACAGCACAGCGGCTCCGTGCCTCTCCGGGCAGCATCAGCCGCAGGCGGGCTGCATCCCTCCTTCCACCGCTTCCTCCCCTCCAGCCATCCCTCCTTCCCTCCAGCCTTCCTCCCCTCCAGCCATCCCTCCTCCCCTCCAGCCTTCCTCCCCTCCAGCCATCCCTCCTTCCCTCCAGCCTTCCTCCCCTCCAGCCATCCCTCCTCCGCTCCAGCCTTCCTCCCCTCCAGCCATCCCTCCTCCCCTCCAGTCCCTGCTCCGTCCTTGCTCTCCTCCATCCAGCCCTTCCCTCCTTCCATTCACTCCTGTCCCCCATCCAGCCCTTCCCTCCCTCCCTTATTCCGTTCTTCCCCCCCCTCCGTCCCCCCATCCCTGCCCCGCTCCCCATGCCCGCGGCGCGGGGGCTCCGGCGGTACCGGTACCGGGAGCACCCGCGGGGCTGCCTTTGGTGGGTGCAGCCGCCGGTTCCCCGCCGGCTCCCGGGGCTCGGGTGCCGGGGGAGTCCCAGAGCCACCGGGGGAGCAGGGGGGGGGGAAAGTTTGGGTCCGGCAGCAGCCCTGCCCGTCCCGCTCCCGCCGCTCACCTGGCCCCGCGCCGGCGGGCGGCCACCGGGTGGACTCCAGCGATCCGTACCGGGGGGGGCTCCGGCTGCCCTCCATGCCGCAGCCCTGCCCGCTCCGCTCCTCCGCTCCGCCGGGGCGGGCGGGGGCTCCCGCGGCTCCGCTCCCGCGGCTCCGCTCCGCTCCCGCGGCTCCGCTCCCGCCGCCCCGCGCCCTCTGCCGGCCGCCGCCCCCGCGCCGCGCCCCGCTCCCCCCGCTCCCCCCCGGGGCTCGGGCCCCGGCGGCACGGCCCCCCTTTAGCCCAGACCGGCTGCTCCGCAGCTCCGCACCCCGCAAGTCTCCCGAAACCCGCAGCGATAAAAGCGAAAAAAGTAAAAGCACCGATGGCGGGGGGACGGGACGCTGGCCGGGGGTGTGCGCGGGGGGCACGGGCGTCGCTCCTGTGGGAAACGGCAAGCAGGGCTTGCAGAGCCTGTGTGGACGTGGGGCCTGCCGCGGGGTGAGGCGTGGCGTTGAACAGCCCCCCCCAAAGACATCGCCAGGAGGTAAGCAAGGGCAGCTGCGCTTGCCAGCAGAATCACGGAATCATCGGATCACGGAATCATCGAATCAATCACAGAAAGGTTTGGGTTGGAAGGGACCTTAAAGCTCATCTGGCTCCAACCCCCTGCCACGGGCAGGGACACCTTCCACCAGGCTGCTCAAAGCCCCATCCGACCTGGCCTTGAGCACTTCCAGGGAGGGGGCATCCACAGCTTCTCTGGGCAGCCTGTTCCAGTGCCTCACCACCCTCATGGTGAAGAAAGCAACCCTCCCCTATGAAGTAACTCTTCCCTATGGAAAAACACAACAGCAAGTATTTAAAAAATGTCCAAAGGTGTGTGTTGGTCTGAAATTCCAAGGTTTGTTGGTAGCACCTTGGCAGCACCCACAGCAGCGGGGATCTCGGTGGTGAGCACTGCCCCTCTCCTCCCTCCGGCCGGGCTCTCCTGTGGGACACAGCAATGACCAGTCCCACCAGCTTGAAGGCTTGTCCCAGCAAACTGGTACGGGGAAGGTGAGGACAGGGTGTGGATCATAAACCCTCCCGCTTGCACGGTTTTACACTTCTCACTCACTGATGCCAGAAGCGCTTACTCCACTAAGGATTCATAGAATCACAGAATCGTTTAGGTTGGAAAAGACCTTTAAGATCATCGAGTCCAACCACTAACCCAGCACTGCCACGGCCACCACTAAACCATGTCCTCAAGCACCACATCTACCCGGCTTTTAAATACCTCCAGGGATGGGGACTCAGCCCCTGCCCTGGGCAGCCTGGGCCAGGGCCTGACAGCCCTTTGGGGGAAGAATTTTCCCTAATACCCAACCTAACCCTGCCCTGGCGCAGCTTGAGGCCGTTCCCTCTCGTTCCATTGCTTGTTCCTGGGGAGAAGAGACCGACCCCCCCGGCTCCAGCCTCCTTTCAGGCAGTTGCAGAGAGCGATGAGGGCTCCCCTCAGCCTCCTCTTCCCCAGGCTGAGCCCCCCCAGCTCCCCCAGCCGCTCCTCCCCAGCCTTGTGCTCCAGATTCACAACCTGCTGTCCTGCGTGGAGGCACGCGCCTCCGCACCACCTCCTCCAAAACGCACGGAGGGTCCCCACGCTGGCTTTGTGCAAGAGCAGGGGCCCAAGGCGAGGGTGAGGCCGGGCTCAGGGACACACCGCCTTGGCGAGGGGACTCAGGGACAGCTCCCAGCACATTTTGGGAAGTTCCACACCAAGTCACTGGGCTGGAGAGCAGCAGGGGCGACGGCAGCGGAGAGGTGAGGGCCAGGCCTGGGGAGCAGCTGCCGGGTTCTGCCCTCTCGTCCTGCCCCCCAGCTGCCCTCCCTCTGGCTGGCAGGGACACAGCTAGAAGTCGATAGTCAAGGCAATAAAAGAAGCTATCGGGGAGCAAAACAGGCGTGGCAACATAAGGGATGGGTCCGGAGGATCACCCCCTGCAGAGAAACACCAGAGTGTAGCATCTGCTATCAGTACCTTGCAGCATCCTCGCCTCGAGCTGCTCCCCTCCCCAGTGAAACAGGCCGCTGAGCTAATCCGTATGAAACGTCCTTACTGGAACCGACACAAATCTGAGCAAGATCTTGGAATTCTCATATCCAAAAACCAGAGAGGAGCTGCTGATTTGTGATCTGGTCCAGTGTTTTAAACCAGAACCCGTGTAAGGGTAGACGGTGCTGCACTCATTGAGGATAACTGTGGCACAGAAACAAAACGAGGAGACAAAAATTAAGAGTCTGTGCATGATAGAAGGGGGCAAAAAAGGACACGGGAGCTGCTGCTCTGGGTTAGAAATGCAGCAGCAGTGTCTGAGACCTGGTGAACTGTGAGCAGCCGCAGCAGCACTTTGCTCCGGCAACGCTCTGAAAACGCAGCGGCACCTCTGGGACAGCAGCACCGCAAAGCCACAAGGCCACGGCCGCGTGCGACCCACCCCGGAGCCGAATCGGTGTTTCTTGAAAAATGTAAAGTTTCCCTATTTGAATGAATTGGTCAGGAACGCCCTGAGTTTTGTAAGGCAGCTGCACTGCAGTTTTAACTCCCAGGCTCCCAGGT
Organism: Nipponia nippon; assembly: GCF_047370975.1. Lineage (NCBI taxonomy): Eukaryota > Metazoa > Chordata > Aves > Pelecaniformes > Threskiornithidae > Nipponia > Nipponia nippon. The sequence continues at coordinate 12,270,204 of NW_028262330.1, read as the reverse complement.
AGAGAGGCAAAGCCCAGCTGAGGGACAGAGTCGCTTCAGGATTTTGTGGTTTGGTTGTTTTAATGTGCAAGGCAAGAACAGCCACCAACTGGCTGTTCCTCAGCTCGTTAAATGATGAGCATCCACCATCACGGTAATTATGAACTCAGGTCTGAAGTGACTCACCTTGTTTTGATTGCTCCACAATGCAGAGAAAATGAACGTGTAAATATTTTAATCAGTTCTTCAGTCGAATACTCTACAGACTTACTTTTGCCATGAGTAGCCAGATCTGCTGTGGGCTGCGACTTGAATTCAACACATTCTATACGCTCACTTTATTCTTCATAAAAACAGGGGATTAAATCAAACAGTCCAGAGTCATACACAGAGTTATGACCCAATTAACGCACGCAATTTGGTCTGCCGTAGTGAACGTAATCATTATGTGCAAGTCCATTTTGCACAGGTAAATGCAAACCCAGCGCACCACTCGGTACAGAAGCGGTCGGTGTGCCCCACGGGAACGGGCCACGGGCGAACCCCGTGGTTCTTCCCTCACCCGGGAATGCTCTACGCCCTCGAATCCAGGGCTGAGAAGTTTTAACGCGTCCTGAGGTGACTTTCACATTGGTCTACGTGAGAGGAGAGTCACCAGCAGCAACGCTTTCAGGGCACTAGCAGAATATCTCTTAAAAGCACTAATATTTCCCTGTATACAGTCACTTCTGTAGAAATCAAGCACCTACACAACAGAAAGTGCCCATACATTATAAGCTTATAAACAGAACATCACCCAGCACCAAGCAACAGTAATACAATCTCCCAGGCACTTGAAAGGCGCTGACAAACACAAAGAGAATGAAAACACGGCGTGGAGAACATTAGGATGGACACAGTCACTTGGAGCTCTTTAAAGAAACAACCTGAGAAGGCAACAGCAAACAACGGATACGGCGAAGGCATGTCCAACAAACTCAGAGTCTTCAAAACGCTTCCAAGCGATGCTCGCAGGGCCTTGCTGCCAGCTCAGTGAGGCGCATCTTGACGACAGAAGGAAGCCAAGTATTTTAATTTCTCACTTGTTGAGAAAGGACTGCGGTCCCAAGGACCTGAATGCCTGTTCCTGTGGAGGGGTATACATGTCAGAATAACTGGTTTGGAGTTATTTAGTAAGTTTATTTTCCTTAGGATTTGTCAAAAAAAGAAGGTTCATGTTTCTCAATTCATGCTTTGAATATTAAAGTTATTTCAGCACGTGATTGTGTTTCCTCATTCAAATTCCTTTTACGAACAATAAAACCCGTGTTAACACAAGCTGACTATTTTCGGTGTTGTAACTACCTCCATAGTTCCGACCTTGCAACCTGATTAGAGGTAGAAATGTTCTTAAAGTTTCAAAAAGGAAGCCATGTTACCAACAACTTCCCAGTCTGCTGTACTGGCGCAGTCGTGATAAGATATCTACGTTTTCTGGTCCTTGATTCCTTTAGGCAAGATTTCTAAATGTCGAAGGTGAAGCAAAGGTTAATGTTAAAGTTGCCTCGTACTCAGCTCTACATTTGGGTTCAGAGTTTTATGGTCTCAACATACCCAACTGAAAGTAAAAAATTGCCCTTGGCCAGAAAAGTCATTTATATTACAGCAAAACCAGGCCCCAGGGAGAAACCACGCAGAAAAAAAATTATCATTTCCCTGCGAAATGCACAGTTTAAATTAGCAGATTCCTTTACATTGGCTCCCTCTTGATGAATACAGCAATACAGATGCCAAGCCAAGAGTGTCAAGATAGTTCAAGACAGACTCTTTTTTCTCCCCTGCATTAGTACCACTTAGTGCTCATGCCAGTAATGGGCAGGAGCTGCCTCCTGTTCAATATCTTCATTGATGATCTGGATGAGGGGATTGAGTGCACCCTCAGTAAGTTTGCAGATGACACCAAGTTGGGTGGAAGTGTCGATCTGCTGGAGGGTAGGAAGGCCCTACAGAGGGACCTGGACAGGCTGGGTCGATGGGCCAGGGCCAACTGCATGAGATTCAACAAGGCTCAGTGCCAGGCCCTGCACTTGGGTCACAACAACCCCATGCAACGCTACAGGCTGGGGGAGGAGTGGCTGGAGAGCTGCCCAGCAGAAAAGGACCTGGGGGTGCTGGTTGACAGCCATCTGAACATGAGCCAGCAGTGTGCTCAGGTGGCCAAGAGGGCCAATGGCATCCTGGCTTGTATCAGGAATAGTGTGGCCAGCAGGACCAGGGAGGTGATGGTGCCCCTGTACTGGGCACTGGTGAGGCCGCACCTCGAGTACTGTGTTCAGTTTTGGGCCCCTCACTACAAGAAGGACATCGAGGTGCTGGAGCGTGGCCAGAGGAGGGCAACGAAGTTGGTGAAGGGTCTGGAGCACAAGTCTCATGAGGAGCAGCTGGGGTTGTTTAGCCTGGAGAAGAGGAGGCTGAGGGGAGACCTTATTGCTCTCTACAACTACCTGAAAGGAGGTTGTAGCGAGGTGGGGGTCGGCCTCTTCTCCCCAGTAACGAGTGATAGAACGAGAGGAAACGGCCTCAAGCTGCGCCAGGGCAGGTTTAGGTTAGACATTAGGAAAAACTTCTTCACCGAGAGGGTGGTCAAGCGTTGGAACAGGCTGCCCAGGGAAGTGGTTGAGTCTCCATCCCTGGAAGTATTTAAAGAACGGATAGATACAGTGCTTGAAGATATGGTATAGATGGACTTGGCAGTGATAGGTTGACGGTTGGACTCGATGATCTTAAGGGTCTTTTCCAACCTTCACGATTCTATGATTCTATGATAATGCTTTTAAGAAGTCTATATGGGACCCATATTATAAAGGCACAGGATTTCAGTATCATGCTGTAATCATAATTCACCTAAGAGTTCAAATCAGAGTGGGAGTGTCTCGTCTGTACTTTAAAGATGAACAAAACGAGACACGCTTTTACTAGCAGCACCCAAGACTGCACGGATTGTGCCGTAGAGGCATTACACCCTGTCACGGAAGAAAAGACAAGTCAAGAGCTCTTGCTTTTAAGATTCAGAACATGTAGAATAACTCCACAGCTCTCAAAAACATCACCCTCCCCTTCTCGTGCAACTACAGCTAAGTGGGCTGACCTTAACTGGCCCATATCTACGATTTTTGGAAACGACTCATTAAAAAAACCACAAAAACCTCTGTGAATTCATCTGGGCAGATTTCACTACAGTCCACAAAGAAACATGCTGTGGTTGTTTGCTGAATTATAGAAATCTTTGGAGAAGACTGGAAAGGATCTTACTATGCCGATCACATCCACAAGAAAAAAGAACATTTAGAGATCAGCGCCAACCGAGTTTTACCTAATTTCATATTCTGAAAGTGCCACACTATTTAAGTCAATCGGTGATGTGAGATGCACACAGAGAGGAGCTGAAGGAAACATTTGCAGTATCTCATCACAAAATAATTGCCAGAAAGACAGAATCTGCCATTTTAGTTCCCTTATAACTTGGGAACAAATTTTTAAAAAGCACGATGAGGTGTCTGACGCAGTGAGTTGCTCAGATCCCAGTTCAGCTGCTCTATACCGCTCTATACCGAAACTACCTGCGAGGCCTGTAAGTGGCTTCGCGATACGCAAAGAGGCCTTTGTCATTTTTTGGCAAATGATGTCTCGTCTAATAAAGCTGATTCACTTAGACCCTTTGAAACCTCTCACCAAGTACACATACATTGAATTACGTGAAATTTAAAATCTAAGAGCTACAAAGACCATCACCGTGCGGAACTTGCTCCGCAGCGCTATGGTTTGCCTCCTGAGCTCAATTAAATCTCATTGTATTCAGAGAAGGACACAGCTCAACTTAAGACCCTGGACAAGGGAAAATAAAAAGTATTTCTACAGATAAGCCTCTGAAATTTGCTTTAAGTTCACTGTGACATAGGCAAACAGTAAAATCTTACGTGATTTTATCATCACTTTTAACCTTACAATTGCTGTTTAAGAATAGAAACTTAAAGAAACAGAAGTTTTGACATCAATTTTTTGGCAAAGAGTTGGAAAGTAATGCAAAAATTGGTTGGAAATACATCGTGGGAATCTGTTTTCCCCAAAGGTGGTTTGGTTCTTCTCTGTTACATCTTATTGCCAATGCCATTAAATGCCTTATCACGCTCCTACTTCTGCAAGAACAATAAAGCTGTGCTCCGAGCAAAGTCTCACCCAGAACAATTTAAGTCCACCTCCTTACTTACCCTTTTGGCTTGCAGGGTCTGTAACCACCAGAGAAGAAGAAATTGAGTCACCGACGTTGTAGAACTCACACACAGAAACCGTATAAACCCCAGTGGAAAATCATTTAACCAAAGTGGTGCAATTTCTTCAGCAAATGAGCTCTCTGCCACATCCACTTCCATAGTGGGTTGTAATTCAGAACAAATTTCAAACTGTATAAATACAATTCTCCCCTGAATCAGCACCAAATGTGTTTATTGGATTAATAACTTTTTAAAAAAATCTTATTATGCAAGACTGTTACACTGAAGTTAAGCTTTGGGCCATACCTTAAATCCTCCCTCTTCATAGCGGCAGCGGCTGAGCACATCTAAACGCCCATGGCCAAAACGGCCAGGGAGGTGAGAGCCCTGCCAGGCAGCCGCCGTCACCCCTCCGCCACGGTCGCAGGACGGATCGCGCAAGCACTTTTCATTTCAAGGTTTCGCTTTGCAAACCTGGAATGACAGCAGCTGATTTTGTGCTGAAGCAGATAGAAAGAGCACGGCACCCATTTAATTGGTTTCAAATGAGGGCAGTCACTTCCAGCTAAAGAAACAAGCCCATTTTAAACCATTCCAGCTATTTCGGCAGCGTTCATCTTGCAAAAGCACTGATGGCTGTGTGGTGTGCTGCTTGCAGTTATGCTACTCAAGACTGAAGTCAGATACTCTATGAACAAGTAATTAGAGTTCCTGAGGTATTATACGATAATAAGGCTGGGATAAATTCTTGACACTAAAATTGTTCTCAACTTGAGTTTGAATTCCTGGGAGAAGGTAACATCTTAATAAAAAGTTCCAGCTATTCTTGGTACGAGGACAGTTCTATCTATAGTCATTCTAGTAGAGTATTCTGTACAGCATAGTGGATTTGTGCCAGGAAAAGAGCGAGCTAATTACCCTGAAAGCATCTGATGTACAGATAATCTGGAATCGATGCCTACAGAGAAAGGGATTATCTTCAATGGCATTGCTTTTCCTTGTCTCCAACCACTTTCTACCGAGTCCAAAATGCAGCGGGGTGACAGATTGCAATTCCATTTGCATATTACATATTAAATATGCATTTAAATAAATATTCTGCTTTTTGCAGCTGCCTGCCTCATGGCTTGTAAAACACTGGGAAGATGTTATTAAAATCTACCCCTCTGCAAAGGAATTATGTAGTTCCTTGACCAAGGGAGCACCTAATAAACGGACAGCAGCTTTTGATGGTAGCCCAAAGGACTCTAAGGCTCAAAGCTTCCCCGTGAGCCCCGTTTAAGGTCTGACACAGATCTTTTAATGAGAACAGACCACCAATTTTTCATCTGTAAGCAAATCTTACCTATTGAAGAGGTGTTGAAATCTGTGTGCTTTTGAGGTTAAGGCAAGGCAGATAAGGCAGCTCGAGGATCCTTCTGGACTTAGGAGCCCCTGTTCAGGACACAGATTTAGTTTTCTAAATAGGAAATGTGAGAAGACGGCTGCCCTCAGGCCAAACCGACCCGGGGAGGATCACCAACTTCAATCGGATCAACTCAGCCAAGTTCCTGCTGAAGGAGTATTGCCCTACGTAATTCCCAGCCCACAGAAGTTACTCAAAGTAGGAGGGCAGACGGCTTCCTGGTCACCCTGGGTGCTGGGTGCCACCTTAGGTAAATAAACACAAGGAAGTCCACAGGCTGCTCTGCTGAATCTGGACAGCCAGCAGGCACTGGCTGTGAGCAGACAGGGCAGGTGTCTTCCAATAGATGCCGATGCAGAAGCACACTTAAATCCCAAAACATGAGAAGACAGACAGTCCGTAGCAAAACCTGGCTTTACAAATGAAAGCAGAGCAAATGAACCATTTTTTTATTCACACCCCTTATTCAGCGAAAGGAGTTCACAGACATAGCACCTTAAAAAAGTTTAGTGTGCTGTTAGCATTACAGTATTTTTCATTCCATTGTGTGGAAGTACAGGTCACAGCTTTCGCTCACAGTTTCCACAGCATCAGCTCTGGGGAGCAAAAACTCAATTCAAGTTTGATTTTTGACTAAAAACTTTGCTACATTCATTTCAGCAAATGTATACCTGAAATACCTTGTTACGATTTTGGAAGCAAAATCATTAAGTTAAAAAGGAAAAATTACTACAAGAATGCTATAAATTAAGAAAATAAAAAGATTTATAAATTTTTTTAAATAACAATCTGTCCTGTCAGGTATATACTATATATATTTAGCACTTTAGAATTAATGGCCATTTCTGGGCATCATCATACCATGTTACCACTGCACCCATTCATCTACGGATTAGTTGATCCCGTGCTGTTGTGACCAATTCCTATTAAAGCTTTCATCCTTCATAGCTTTTACCAGCCAGTCCCTCTCGTTCTCCTCGTCAGAGTCACTCATATCACTGGAATCGGCAGCCAGGAGACGAGAATAATTAATTTTTTTCTGCCGCGGCAATTTAGATTGGACAATTAAGAAGCAGAAGAGCCACAGCACCAGGCACACGCAGCATGCCCTGTACAGAACCGCCAGGCCAAAGTGCTTCACAACAAATCCTCCTGCAAAACTGCCCAAGCTTGCTCCTCCGCTGTAGCAGAGGCCCTGGAGAACTGCATGCAGGGGCCTTTCCATGCCCGGAGTGGCTATGTCATCCACTGTCATGTTAACCACCCACCACAAAGCACCGCTACTGAAGGCGGATAAAATCTGGATAAGGAGAACTGACCACGCAGTCCACAAGAAGGAGTAGCACAGAAGCTGTACTGCCAGGAGGCTTAGACTGACTGCAACAATTTTGCTGCTCGATAAAGTCCTCAGCAATTTCCCTTTGAAGAAATAAAGCAAAATTTCAGCAAGTAGCCCAACGGCCACAGAGAGCCCCATGTACAGCTCACTGCTGCCTCGGTCCTGCATCTGCCAGAAGAGGAAGTTCTGCACCGCAGACCCAGCTGCGCCGGTGAGGAAGACGGTGATGGCATACAGGATTGCTCGGCCATCGCTCCACAGCAGGGCCAGGGCTTTGGCGGTTTTGTTAACACGGTCGGTTTTCCTAGGAATGTGGACAGGAAAAAAGACACTAACAAGCAACGACAGTGTTATCAGGAGAGCATAGCCATAGAAATGGACAGCGAGGCGGGTGATTGTACTGCTGAGGAAGCAATTCAGTTGATCCACGAATATGGCAATGCTGCAGGCACCTACAGATGCACCCAGGTAACTCCAAATCCACAGCTTGCCATACCTGTCAGTGGCATCAACGAAGTCAAGATATTCGTAGACACTCTCATCCACTGTGCACTCGAGAGAAGCAGCCAACAGCTCCCAAAGCACGACAGCACCCAGTACCATAAGAAAAATCTGATGCTCTCTGTCCTGAAAGATGTTTCGCACTGCCTCGAAGCTGACATCTTGAGCATCCCTCTGGTGGTCGGAAAGGTTTCCAGGCACATAAGCATCTCGAACAGTAGGAAGAGTTGTTTTAAACAAAGACAGCTCATTCCTTTCAGTAGCATAAAGGCTTTCTTCAGCATTATCAGCAAGATCTATTGCGGCAGAACCCAGACTGCTTGTTTCCTTCTCCAGTCCACGTACGGGAGGTCTGTAAGAAGCCGGCATTTCTGGTTCTCCGGTCTCCCAGTTACCTGCTGTCACAGCAGCTGTCCAGCCGGAGGGACCATCCAAGTAGCCATTTGTCTTTGCAGCGCCTTCACCACCCCCTCTGCCTTTCTTCTCGAGCGTCTCCGTCAGGTAGATCTGTCCAGCGTCTGTCTGTAGATCGCCCAGGTATCCCTGGAAGGCTGAACTGGTTAGTGTCGGCTTTCTGCTCGCCATCAAAACATCAGCAGTTGTTTTCGTCGTTTCTTTCAGCGCCGCTTTTGCGTTCGTAATAGCGCTCACGCTTAAAACACGGTCGCTGCCCGTGCCCGGGCCGGGCACCGTGGTGGCGGCCCCTCGGTCCCCCGGCTGCCGGCTGGCGTTACAGTACCGGTACCCCGCGTCCCCGCCGGCGGGCGGGATGAGGGTGAGCAGCAGGCTGGCCCCCGCCGAGCCCAGCAAGGAGCTGGCGACCAGAAGGCGCCGCTTCCCGCGGCCCCGGGGGCAGCGGGGGCCGAGGGGAGCCCAGAGAGCCGCCGCCAAGTGCTTGGCCCCGGCCACGACGCCCACCAGCGGGGCCGGCAGCCCCAGGTGCCGGAGGTACAGCGTCAGGAACGGGGCCGCGCAGGCCCTGCCCGCGCCCTGCAGCAGGCGGAAGAGGCCGGAGAGGGCCAGGGCCCGGCCGACGTCCCACTGCTCGCTCATGGCGCCGCCGCATGCTCCTCCCGCGGGCACCGGCCTCCGGGAGCCTCCCCGCCCCTCCGGGCCGCCGTGACCGAACCTGCAGGGCGCGGGCCTCCGCCCCGGCCCGCACCTGCCGCCGCCCGCGGGCCGCGCCCCGGGCCCGCCCCGTTGCCAGGAGGCGGCGGGCGGCGGGGAGGGCAGCGCCGCCGCCCGGCCGGGAGGGGAAGGGCCGCGCCCGCCCCGCCGCCGCCTCCTCGGCCCCGGTTCCGCCCCGCCGCCTGCCCGGGGGGGAGCGGGGTCCGGCGGGCCGCGGCGGGGCCGAGGAGCCCCGTCTGGGGCAGCGACCCCGGGAGGGTGCTGGGGGGGCGGCGGGCGGGCAGCCAGGCTTTGCTGCAGGGGCAGCGGCCTGCGAGACCTGGCGGTGAGCCCCAGCCTGGACCCTGAGCCCGGGCTTCGTGCTCCCTGCCCGGACTAACGGTTGTTTTCCATCCTTGCAGTTAGTTACTTTTATCCTTATCCTGGAGGGAATGAGGGTAGCAGGCCGTGGGTAAGGTCAAGGCCCAGGACGCCATGGCACAGGGCACAGATGCCCGCGGGTGTCTGTGGCCGCCTCTCCGAGGGCTTTGCCCCGGTGCCCGGTGGTTCCCTGCCAGGCGGTCGTGCGGGAGCGTCCCAGCCGCTGCAAGAAGGAGCAGAGCGGCTCTGCTGCCTCACACACACCGAACAAGGGACACGGGGGACGTTCTTCCCTGAAGTGGTGGCAGGAATGTTCCAGCTTGGTCCAGGTCCCAAAAGGAGAGGTCGTTTGCTGCACGTTTCGCTGCATGTGGAAAGATAAAAGCTAAACTCTTCAACTCAGAGTCAGGGTGGATTTTGAGAACCAAAACCTTCCATGGCGGTCACAAAGCAGAGAGGAAACGCTTTCCCTTTTTCATATAAACTCTCATCAGCTCCACACAGCGTGTTTCCAAGCAAGGCAACCCCTGGCACTGGGTGCTCCCCAGCCCACTGCCCCTGCAGAATAACCCTCCTGCCTGCAGCCCCACGCCACGGGGACAGGCTGACCTGGCTGGGCCACGCAGCAGGGGAATTGGGCATCGGTCCGCCACGGAGTTTTGTTCAAGACGCTTTGCTCAGGTGTCAGTCTCCCTCCATCGCTCCCCATCGCCGTCAGGGCTGGCCTGGATCCCCCGCCCGCTCACAGGTAACTGGCCCACCTGGGCAGCCATATCCACTCCCCTCTTATCACAGGCGACAGCGATCTAACCCCATAACTCCCTCGTAGAAGACAGCCAGTCTGGCTCCCAGGGCTGTTAGGACTTATTTCTGTGAAGATTAGAAAACAAATTTACATCCTAATCCCACAGCAAGCACCGATCCCTTTTCGCATCACTCCTGGCTTTCAGCTTATCCAGAGTGTTCCCAAGCGAATTTCACTCCCTGACAGTTTAAGCTGCTTTAGGGCAGCTGCCCCAGGGTTGCAGCTCTGTCCCCGGGCCCCCACAGCTCTCTGCTCACAGCTCCTCTCGGTGCTAACGCCTTCGCTCTGCTCCTCTCCTTTCAAGCGCTGTGAAGCTCGGGAAGGGCTGGCTGCCGAGCACGCACACCGTGCGCCTCCATAAGGGAACAGTTACGCAGGTGCCGGTGGTCTCCAGCAGTCGCCGCAGACGTGGCGATGCCTCTGCTGTGGCAGAGCGGGCAAGATGCAAGGAAACACATGAAAATAGGCTCATGAATCACTGAATTCAGCAGCTCAGTGCAGTCAGATCTCCTAAATCATCATTTGTGATGGGGAATACGCTTCTTTCAGCACAGACTCTTCGTTTTTATTCCCATGCGTTGAGTAATGCGTTCATAGTCTTAACTTTACTACAGTGCTTCGTAGCCAGCTGTTCTGCGTGCCGTGCCGTGTGTTCATGCAAATGGTGTTCACAGGAGCCATTGTAGCACTGATATCCCATGGAGTTGTTTCCAGCCCCTGGGGTCACCCAGAAAACACACACCAACAGCGTAGCGCAGCACAGAAACCAGCAGAGCCTCGATTTTAATAAACCCAAAGCAAGACATGGGGAGATCGCACTCTCCTTGCTTCAAAACACCTTTAGGAGGGGCTTTTCCCCTATTCTGCATTTATCCCAGCAGTGTTTGAAGGCTGCTCTTGTCTGTCCTCTGAGTGCCATGGGGCAACGGCAGGCAGAACCGCCTGGACGCTGGGTGCCCGCTGAGGGCTCAGCGAGTTTAGCCAAGAAAAGAAAAGAGCTGCCTGAGCTGCTGAAATCCCCCCAGTGGGATATGAAATATGGATGGGGCTGTGAACGCTGCTGTTAGAGCTGATTTATTCCCGGCGTCTTGCAGCGGTGCTGCTGGGGAGGTCGTATGACGAAGGCACATTGATCCACTGTTAATGGTGGCCACACAGCGTTGTCCTCCCCTCGACCAGGCAATGGGTTTTCACACAGAGCTGGTGGAAAATGAATTTTCTTTCCATATGTAAAAGTGATCTATAGCAGGATTTCTTATTGCTGGGTTCCTTCTGCCTCTGAATGTTTTAATTTTGGAGCAGAATGCTCCGTGGAAAAGAGGTGATTTTTATTCTTTTTTTCACAAAGTGTTTAATAATTTACAGCCAGTGGGTGTTTTCAGGTTGTCCTAGGCGGTATTTCGGGAGCGGTGATGGAAGGAGGAGGTTGTTCAGAATGCAGAGCTCAGAGGCAACTGGCTGGGGATTGCCTTAACTACCTGCAAGTGCCGAAGCGCTGCTCGCCGCCGGGGCTGGTCCGGGTTTGTGCAGGAGGAGGAGGCGGCGGTGACTCATGCTGGGAGCCAGACCTGGCGTGACGCAGCCGGGACCGTGGGGTGACAGAGGAAGCCACCGCGCCGGGACACACGTGAACTCTGGCCAAGCCAGCTCGGCATCAGCCACCGTCCGCTGGAGAGCTGCATGTGTCTCTGCTCGGCATCGAGCTGGGCACGCAGAAAGAGCTGGGTGCATTTTGGTGTAAAAAAGAGAAGCGTGATGGCTTAATCACGCTTAATGGCTTAAATAAACGCATTCAGGAGGGACTTTGAAAGGCTGGGGGTCTCTCCAGTGAGCTGGAGGGAGGTGGGGGATCCTGCCAGGTCAAACCCCTCACACAGCTGTGCCAGGAGGATTTGTGCCTGCAAGCCCTGCCTCCAGGCTCGGTTATGTACGAATGCACCCTGCATTCAGGTTCCCTGTGCTCTCCCAGTCTCCAGGCAATTGTGTCCACCCTTGAGGTCCACTGCCACGTTCCTCCAGGCATTTCACCCAGACGCTGTGCAGAAGATGGAGCTGCTTTGAAGGCGGCAGTTCCTGAGTACAGGGTATATCTGAACACTGTCCCTGTACTATGGATGCTCTGTTATCTGTACTAGCTGCCTGTGATTTCAAGGGGTAAGCAAAAGAACCTATGAAATTCTCTTCCTCACAGCTGTGCTAATTTATTAACACGAGTTCATGAACTGTTTCTGCTGTATCAATGAGCAGCTCCTGCGGTCAGTAGGACCAGCGGGCTCTAGAGGATGCTTGGAGACAGCCAGTGTTTGACGCCTTTCCCAGCCCAAGCCTACGTGTGCTGGGCCAGGCGCTGCCCCCGCTAAAGGGATGGGGTGCTCTGAAGTGACAGACTTTGAGGGGAACAGGCTGCGGGGACAGAGGGGAATAGAGGGGCAGCAGGCATGGGGGTTACAGACTCCTGCTTCCAAATTCCTGCAATTCAGCCATTTCTGCCCATCCTTTCACAAAAGAGCTCTTTGGCCATGAAGTCTCTCTCTGTGTAACATAGCACGTAGCCCCAAGGTGGGGAGGAAAAAGACATCAGCCGTAGAGGGCCAAACGACACTGATGTATTTCTGTTCCTACCAGCTTATTCCCCACCCACCCCAGCCACACGCAAACATAAAAAACCCCCGAAACTGACAGTTTCTGCTGGTTTTATTCTAATTGTTTTTTAATTGGCATTAAAAGGATTGCACCTTCTGATACAGATCATCTCTGAAACCTATACAAATAACTTATAATCCATCTACATAATTTACAACTGTACAGAGTAAACTCTGGACACCGCAGACCACGCTCCAACCCAGCGCATGGTCTCTTGGCTTTGTAAGCATCTGGCTTGCGTGCCAGGGTACGCGAACCTCCCAGTGAAGCCCCAAGGATGCGGAGGTGTGAAGAGCTGTGGGGTCACCCCTTAAACCCCCTGTTACCCCATGCAGCAGCTCCCAGAGGAAAACAGCTGGTGCAAGCAGGCATTCCCTGACTTGTTTCTGAGCCTCCTGTCTAACTTCAGCTTCCTTCAGGGCCAAAACGCTTGCTGCCCAAGTCTGGCATTGGTGGGTGTCAACAATCTTTTATTTGTGAGCAAATGGAGGTGAAAAACAGTACTGAAGAACCAAATGCTGTTGCTGAGATCCTGCAGCTTTTTGACTCCTACGGGGGGCTATTAAGGCTCGGGGACTGTGCTTGGCTCAGCCGGGAGCGAGGGGCTGCATCTGCCAGCATTTCAAGGTAGCTTCCGTAGGAAATGGTCATGTTGCTGTTGCCCAGCATGATCTTTCAACTGTCGGTGCTGGTTTGGGATTAAATATTTCTTGGGACCTGGAGGCTTTTTACACTGCTGAATAATTCATCACCTGCCGACAGCTCTAGAGCTGCTGTGCTCCCAGTAGTGTATTGCAGCAGTTGTTTTGTGCACATTGAAGGTGAGAGTGAATAAACCTTTAGCTTGGGTACAGGAAACAAAAATGCCTGCTGTGCCAGGTGACAACGCAGGACAGGAGCAGGAATACGGCAGCCCTGTGCTTGTTGGCAAAGAGAGGGGCCAGCGAAGTCTGAGGGCTGAACCCCTAAAGCCTTGTGCCCGTGGCAAGAAATACAAGAAAGATTTCTGTGGGGCCTAACCAGCAAAGACAACCCACAAGCTCAGAGCAGTTCTGTGGAAGGGAAAATCCTCCCCAGTACCCCAGACTGGGATACCTGGAGGTGAGCCTGGAGACTCCTTGTTCCAGGTGTGGGTGGTGAAACAGAAGTGACTTTCCAGAGGTGCAGCTCCCCAGGGCCGGGCAGACTTGGCACGGACAGGACAGAGGGGTGGGTTTGTCCCCAGCCATCGGGGCTCACACAGGGGTTTGCCAGTGCCGCTCCAGCTGGGTCAGCATCACCCTGTAGCACAGAGCTGGCTCCAGGGACTCCCCATCAGTGACAGCCAGAGATGACTGGGAGTAGCTCCTATGCACATATACAAAGCTAAGGGACACTTTTTTGGGCTGCTGATCCAAGCAAGCACCTCTGAGTGAAGTCAACCCAGGTAATAAGTTGTCTGGGAGCCGAGAGAATAAAAAAATGATAGTGTCATGGAAGGAATGCCCCCAAATCCTCTCCAACGTGAATTTAGGGAAGACTCCCTGGAGACACCCCAGAAACCACAGATCACATTCAGAAAGTCAATAAATACACACCGTGTTTGTTTCATTATTTCAGTCAGCCACAAACTGGAAAGAAGACAGGGTCCTCCTACACGATCATCCTTAACACCGGGTTAGTCTGAGCCTGGGTGGAAGCAAGACCTGTGCTGTCACTGCTCAGCCTGGCCCATCTGCAAACCAGAGGAGGGTTTCTACACCGTGCAAGCAGCAAAGCAAAGGAACGGAGAAGTCTTGCAGGCATCCTGCCCATCCATCATTCCCAGGAGCACTACTCCGCTCTTCTACACCTCTTACCCGCGCAGCAGACACAGCCCAAATCAGGACTGCAAGGCCGACTGGGATGCAGAGGTAGTGCTGGCTGACCTCATGGAGGAGGTCGGCTGCTGCCAGGGTTGTAGGTGGCTGTTCCCGGGATGCACAACTGGAGGAACACAACCAGTGCTCGCGAGGCTCCAGACCAGATGCGGAGAGGTTGCGTAGCGAAGCCATAGTGAAATCCCAGGTAGACTCAGAGGTACAGCTCAGATGTTAAAGAGCTGTTGTGCAGCCTCTGTTGTCTGCTCAAAGGTTTCTTCTTCAGGCAGATCTATACCATTCACAGCCAAGCATATCCCACAGCACTGCCTAGGCAGCCTGAGCTGTTCGCCACTGTCAAATATTGCACTGGATTTCCCATGTCCCTCTTTCACACCATTCATCGTTACTTTGTGTGGCCCCTTTGAAACAACAGCAGGTTTTCCGCTGACTTCCATAGAAGCTGCATTAAGCACACATGTTCTCCCAGTTGTGGTCAGGCTTACAGTGAGGTTTCGTAAATCAGTCAGGGGAATAATTGCTGGTTTGCCCAAATACATCACCCTGTGCCAGAATGAAGAGTTTTCTGTGCAGAACCCAGCACAACAGGCCCTGATCCCCTGCTGAGCTGTAAGACATCACCATAATAAATAGTACTGATAGCAACTGCTCTTTGATCCGCAAACACAGCAAGCACCATCACCTCAGCTCTATTTTCCCCAGTCTTCCTGAAATGAAGAAGCTCAGAGGTTTTCCCTGACTTGTGCAAAAGGTTAAAACTCCGTTTTTCAGCGACACTCTGCCCTTGGCAGGGGGGTGTTAGCTGTGGTCATCACTGGCATTCAGCAGGGCCCGGCTGTCCTCCCAGATCCCTATCCACCTCTGCTGTTGCAGCTTTTCACACCATTACCGTTGTAAAATCACTGTTGGTGGTTTTTAGTGTGTTTTCTTTTTCCATCTCCTCTGTGATGACCCAATGTCACATCTCTCACACCAGCTTTTTCTCATTTTCTTCATTGGATGATGCCTGCAAATGTGTTGATAGGCAACAGCAGAGACTTGGGCATGTATTTCACAAGCCCCACATCTTCTGTTTCATGCAGGCTGAATTTCATTGTCCTTGTCTTTTGCAAGCAGTAGCTGGGCTCTAGGCAAGGAGACACTTCCACACTGCAAGAGCACAAGAACATATTTACTGAATGTGCAAACCTGCCCTTGACAGCCAGAGTCTGATCTCAGACTAAACATCAGGTCTCTCCGCTGGCTGCCAAGGGAGGGCTGTCATACTGAGATGTACAGCTGCTTTTATGCTGTTTCAGCTGACGTGTATGAGTGTTTGACCACAAAACCAGTGTCCTTAGCCTGGCTCAGTTAGATTCTCAGAAATTCACATTTTACGTATGTTCCACATGGCTCGTGGGCCATGAACCGCAGACCCTGTCTGTTGACTTCCAACACATCATATGCCACTACAATGACTACAGGCACATTGATCCCTGCTGTTTTCACAGGACTGAACTCTCTTGCCTGCACCATCGTATGGTTGAGATACCCTGGTGAGGAATGCAGTCAGTGCAAAGAGCATCAGCTCCATGGTATAATTAAGGAGATCATAGAATCATAGAATACCTCAAGTTGGAAGGGACTCATAAGGATCATCAAGTCTAACTCCCTGCTCCTCGCAGGACTACCTAAAACTAAACTATATGACTGAGAGTGTTGTCCTGACACTCCTTGACCTCTGACAGGCTTGGTGCTGTGACCACTTCCCTGGGGAGCCTGTTCCAGTGACTGACCACCCTCAGTGAAGAACCTTTTCCTAATGGCCAATCCGAACTTCCCCTGACGCAGCTTCATTCCATTTCCTCGTGTCCTGTTGCTGGTCACCAGAGAGGAGATCAGCACCTTCCCCTCCACTGCCCCCCTTGAGGAAGGTGTGGACTGCGATGAGGTCAACCCTCAGTGATGAGGTCACCCCTCAGCCTCCTCTTCTCCAAGCTGAACAAGCCAAGTGACCTCAGCCGCTCCTCTTGCCCTCGAGACCTTTCACCACCTTGGTTGCCCTCCTCTGGACACACTCTCATAGTTTGATTCCCTTCTTATAGTGAGGCACCCAAAACTGCACACAGGACTCGAGGTGGGGCCACACCAGTGCAGTGTAGAGTGGGACGATGGCCTTCCTCGACTGGCTAGCTATGCTGTGCTTGATGCACCCCAGGCCACGGTTGGCCCTTTTTGCTGCCAGGGCACACTATTGACTCATATTCAACTTGCCATCAACCCAAACCCCCAGATCTCTTTCCGCAGAGCTGCTCTCCAGCCTCTCATCCCCAAATTTGTACGTATAACCAGGATTACCTCGTCCCAGGTGGAGAATCCAGCACTTGCTCTTCTTAAATTTGGTACAGTTGGTGATTTCCCAGCTCTCTAGCCTATCCAGATCTCTCTTGAAGGCTTCTCTACCCCCGAGGGAGTCCACAGCTCCTCCTAGTTTAGTATCATTGATCTCAGTGTCTAAGATCTCACTTTGTCCCTGGAGGTACCTATGCTTCTACTGTCTTAATGACAACACCTTACTTAATATGGAAGAACCGTTTTGTTTTTCACAGCTTCACCCAAAACACAAAGGTAGGAGAGCACCACTCTGCCCTGCTTTCCCTGGAGAAGCAATGTATTTGCCCATGGGTCTTTTGCCCTGTATGAAAATCAGGACTAGGACTCCCTGGGAAACTGCTCTGCCACCTTGGGAGCCCTTCCAGGGAGGGATGCAAGGTCACCAGAGAGATGTTCAGAGCCCGCCCTGTGGGGCATTCTCACCTGATCACGTTTCTGTAGGTTCTTCTGCTGTCCTTGTCCAGACACACCGTGAAGGGCCTCTGCTCTGTGCTCCTGATTTTGATATTGCGTGTTTTCAGCCTGTTTGCCACAGCCTGGATTGAGAGAGGAGGAAGAGCCCAGTAAGTGCCTCAGTTCCCTTCCCTGGGCTGCATGGTGACGGGTGGTGTGCTCATACTGGGTATGAAAGGGACAAACGATGACATTTCTCTTTATTTTTTAACCTCGGATGTGACACAAGGTGACTTCTTTAAGGAGGGAAGTGTCTCTCTTGTCCTTTTTCTGTAATCACAACCTAATCAAATATTGCAAGGGCAAACTTTCCAAGCTGGCAATGCTTGCACAGGTTGCCGGGTTTGGGATGTCTGATGTGGGGCACGGCCTGTTCTCCAGGGTGGTAGTTTATCTTGGTGGCCAGCACGGGCTTCAGTACCTTAGTGTTTCCAAAAGCCAGGTGAAAATAAGCACAAGTGTGCTGGCTAGCTACAAATACCAGCTGAGAGACTGGAGGCTCCAGGGCAACCCCAAATGACCGAGGCACAATAATACTTAATGCCACCCAAAGTGCAGTGACACACTCCCATGGGGCAGCGTGTCCTCTGGGGTCTACTTGAACTCTCATGTAAAAAAGAAAGGACAGGAGCCCAAGTTTGCAGTCCTGTCTTTGCATATCCATCTTTCTGAGTCAGTAATTAGATTCATTGAAGTTCCTGCTTCTTGTTTATGCTTTGTTAAAGTATTTCTCCAATGGCCTCTATTCTCGTAAGCTCTGTGGAGATTAACACATGGGGTCTGGCGAGGGCACTGCTGCTGGAGATGTGGAGCTAATGGAGTTGATCGCAAAACTACAGACCCTCTCCTGTACCCAAGCGGAGCCACGATGACGAGGGCTAAGCTGTATTTCTCCACTTCATCCCTGGGGTTGCAGAATCACCCCAGCAGCAGCTCAGTCCTTCAAGGTTTCCTGAGACAGGATTCAATGTGGCATTGAGCAGCAGGGGTGGCATTTGGGGCTTTGGCTCAAAAATCTAGACTTTTCCATGGAAGGTAATTGCAAATCACTCTCTGAGCAGGGTGACCCCAAAGCCTTCTCCTCCCCTGCAGAGGAGAAAGGTTTCCCCTTTCACCGTTGTTGTAAGGGATTTCCATGCATTGGCCAACCCCTCCAGGGCCATGAGCATCCACATCTACTTACTGAGAATGTTCGTCCTGACAAATTGTTGATCCTGACAATTTCGGTGATGTGCACATTCAGACACACCAGATCTGCAATAGAAGCAGCATGTTAGACTTGGACCATGGCATGATCTCAGCTCAGCTTTGAGTGGGGCTGGTGCCAGCTCCCACACTCAGGTGCACTGCCAGAGGTCTGTGGGATGCATAGGACAGCAGAAAAGGAGGACTCTAGCAAGCTCCATGGGCTAAAGGTTTGCGTGGGATCATGCTCAGGGTGGAAACCTCAGAGGCTATGCTAAGGGCAAGGTGAAAGAGGAAGGCTGCAGCAAGAGGAAGACGCTTCCAAGCCTAGATTATGGTTATGCGAAACCCCACGTTACAGGGAGCCCCAGGCACGTCATTCACGAGAAAATGCACAACCACAAACCGTGGTGACACCAATATATGCACGTCACTGATTCAACCCCCACAGCGCAGGCACATAGCACTAAGGGCTATGGTCAGATTTACTCTACTGAGCACCAGAAAACTCAGCAAACCCTCTTCACAAGGCCTCAAGCAGGAGGAACCCACCTTCAGCCTCGTCGGCTGGGATGGCTTTCATCACCAGACCTGTGGAGCGCAGGGACATTGCCAGCTCCTTCACCCGGTCGCTCACCACAACCTGCAGGAAAGGCTCTGTTAATTCACCCTGGCAGAGAGGTTAGACATGGAGAGGTTTGGGGGCATTTTTTCACAAATGCAGGGTTAGCTAACAGACTTTTAAAATTCACCACGACCTCTCTGCCCTCTCCTGCAGTGCAATTCCAGAAGAAAAAAGGAGGGCCAGAGCACTCCTTTTGGGAGATCTGTGCCGTGCTGGGGGTCCCTGGGGACAGAGACATTTTGGGCTGCCCAGAGCCCCACTTACCTTTCTGTATGTTACTGTGAGATCTATGCCAGGGCCATCCAGGGTCATTTTCTTCTTGGTCGTGCTTAACTCTGCAAGAAGGGAACCAGGTAGGATTGAGGTTTCACTCATCCCACCTGTCTGTGGTCAGCGGAGAGGGTCCTCCCATGGGATGAGCCACCCCCTCCACCACACAGCAGTCGTGAGCTGGCGCACTGGCCCCTCTCTCCTTGTCTGTGGGAGCTGGGGCTCTGTGCACTTCATGGGTCCAGTGAGATGGACTCACTTGAGGGTCTGTGCCCAACAGCAATGGCCAGCATCCATTGGATTGGACACTGGGGTGCACTGATGGAAGGGCTGGATGTGACCTCCGCAACGGTCCAGCCTTCAAGCACTCTTGTCCCATCACTGGCAACTCAAGGAAGCAGGGCTTCTAATAAGGAAAATATCTGGCAAAGGGGATGGCTGTAAAGCCCAGCTTGTTTCCTCAACAAAAATATGGTGCTGGTCCAACTTCAGAGGGTCATGGAGCCAACCAAAGCCACAGTCTACAAAACCTGGCTGAGACCAGGAGCCAGTGACCACAAGGTCTCTCACTTAGCCTGGTGTCATGTGCCCGAGAGGGAGATGGAGACGTTTAGGGAGACCTCCTGCTCATCAGGGAACAAGGGTTATTGCCCCACGGCATGGCCTTGACTGCTGCAGGCTGAGGGACAGGGCGAGTGGGAGCTGGGGCCGGCAGGAGCCCTGCCCAGGATGGCAGCGGCTCCTGCCGCAGGGCTCAGCCTAGCGGGACATACGCACCTCTGTGGGCGATGCTCTCCTGCACCTGGGTGCGCAGCTCCGTGAGGAACACGTCCTCGGCTGGCTCCTGTGCCGGGTCATTGAAGAAAATCTGAAAGAGAGGAAAATCTCTAAGAAGAGCTGCTCCTCAGTCACCCTGTGATGTCACACTGGGCTTGTGACATCAAAAGGTTCTCCAGAGCACCCAGGTGTGACATCGTCAAAGGGAATCTATGACCTCATCATGGCAACCAGGGGGCCTGTGGGATGGAGAGAACTGCTTTTGCTCTGCTTTCTGAAGCCCAGGAGCATGGCAGGCCTTGCCAGGAGCCCGGTGGACCTGGCCAGCAGAGCCACGGGCAGTGTCCCCTGCCACTGGGTGTCACTGCACGCTCACGGATGGGTCTGTTCCCAGCCATCCACCCAGAGGCCACCCAGGTGAAGGGGAGCAGCTTCCCAGGCCTGACTGCAGATGCCAGCTTAGCTTCACAGCATGTAATTTCTACCTGATACACCTAAATCAACTGGCCACTTCAGACCTATTAATTATTTATTTTCCTTTCATGGGCTTGTTTTTGAGCAAAATGTGAAGATAAGGTCCCAGAGAACCCCTCCTAGCCCTACGTCCAGCTCCTGTGGGAGCTGACCCTCACTTCCAGGAAAACTCTCTGCAGTCAAAGAGGAACAGCGTGGTCTTAACCAAAAAGTCAAAACAGGCTTAGTGTTTCCAGATGAAGCAACATCACACCCTGTATGACAAGAGGGTAGGTGAGGTGCCTCTATCTGAAAACCACATCTGGAGTCAGTTCCTCTTCCCCTGCTTGAGTCACCCACTCTCTCTCTTGCTTTTGATTTTTGTCTTGGAGGAGAAATGAGTGGAATAAAAATTCACCAAAAAACCAAAATCCCCAGCCCCACAAGCTGAGGACCAGACGCTCCAAGTGTTTACAAGCTACATGTTATTAGTTCAAGTCCTGGTGATGCTCTATCAGTAATTACCGAAGCTCTTCCAGCTCTTTGCAAGCCACATGCCAGTTTGCTCATGTAATGGCTGCTCCTTTGCTGCAATAGGTTACCACATGGGCTACGGGTAGATTAAAAGGAGATATGTGCATCAGTGCCACTCTAAGCCTTGAAGGGGGAAAACTGCCAGAGGGGCAGGTGGGGGTTGATGTTACATGACCGAATACAGTAGTTCTTTGCTCTCGTATCAAATGCCAGGTCTCACTCTGATACCATTTCAGAGAAAAGCTGGCAGGAAATAAATAAAATTGTGTTTCAGAAAGCCGTGCAAAGCCCCTGCAAGGTACAGGAATGTTTTGGCAAAGCCACTCAGAAAGCCCCTGTTTGCTCACAGCATCTAAAGCAGCAGGAGGTGCCAGAGCTCCTGAGCAAACCGGAGTCCAGCGGAGCAGGAAACCTGTGGCCTTATGGGGTAATTCCAGGGTTCACTTTGCTGCCCTGTGTGATCCTGAAATAGCCTTCCCAGGATCACTGACTGGCTGAGCTGTGCTACAGGGAGTCACTAGATCCGGGAGCCTGGCAAGGAGGGGGCGGGCTGGGGAGCACGGAGATCCAGGCTCAGATCTGGCAAAAGCCCCCGGACCCCACTGACTTTGCACAGCTCTGCCAGCAGTGGGGCTCTGCCAGCCCTTGCAGGGCCACCTGAAGGCACAAGAGATGTGGCACCCACCTTCACAGCATAGACCTGGAAGCAGACGGGCTGGATGCCCATGCGGACGTAGTAAGCGATCACATCAGTGATGAACAGATCAGTCACAAGATGCTTGCTTGGAGAGGAAGGCTGGGGGGGCAAATCACATTATGGATCAGCCACAGTCACTTCTCAAAAACACTGCCACAAACCCTCACGCCTTCCTAGATATGAGCTGTTGCCCAGGGCAGCGCTGAACTGCTCTGCCGTAACTTGTCAAAGCGAATGGGAGAAGCGAAGGCTTGCGCCCACCTACCAGCCTTTTGTGTAGGCTATCGATGGTGGCTCAAACTTCCAGGAAATGAGAGCCGGGGGTATTTCAGCAAATGCCTCATTTACATTTTCTTTTTTGAAATCTGCCATTTCCTGTCCCTTGGCCAAAAAAACCCATCGCAGCAAATGGGTCTTGTGGGCTGGGGCAGTGTCAGCCGCATGCACCTTCCTGGCTGCCGGGCCCCAGGGAGGGGTTTCCAGGGAGAAAGCCTCTATCTGGGTCACAGAGGAGCCCTGCAGGGCACGAGCTCATCCTCAGATACTGCAGACCTGTTTGGGAAACAGGCCAGGCTGGGGAGGTGGGAAGGTTTCCCTCGTACCATGGTGGCCAACTTGGGAATCATGTGGCACAGCGTGTTGATGTTGCTCTCGTACCACGGGTCGGCTCTGCCCAGGTACCCGGCCACCTCGCAGAGCTCCTCTTGGCCGGCGGCAGCGTGGTCCTGCGGGAGAAACACACAGCTCAGAGTACGATCATGGCTCAAAATACCGGGAGCCATAGAGGAGGCAGAGGTAGCCGGGGCACGAATGCCCCATGAGCAGCTCCCCCATCCCTCTGCCTTCCCTGCTTGGTCCAGAGAAGATGGCAAAACATTTCTTGCAGCACTCGTTTAGCAGGTGCTCAAGAACAAAAATTATGTGAAGAATGAAAAGAAGAAATACTCATTTTTATAATGGCACGTTTGTCAGGACTCACAGCCAGCTCCAGGCCAGCTTAAAATATTGTGAGAAGTGTGGCTGTTTATTTATCACTGTCTTGAGGCTGTCAGAGAGGAAGAGATTTGCCCAAGATAAACTGCAAGGTAGTGACTTGCAGAATTAAAACTGGTGCCACGATCAAGCAGGCAAAGCCCTCAGTAAGGGGCAACCGCTCCCACTGCGCATTTGGGAGGTGAGAAAAGCATCAGTCCTTTGCTACAGCTCCCTCGATCCTCCTATAGCTGGGGCACAGCAGCAAAACTGAATACCATTTCTAGGCTGTGAGTTATCACCCGTCGGGGTGGTTGGAGCAACCTGACTGTCTCTGGAGCTGATGGATTCCCGAAGCCAATCTGCAAACTGAGCCTGGCTTGGCTCCCATCCTCCTTGTTCTAGGAACTAGGCTGTGAATAATAGGAACTAGGATGTGAATTCCTGTAAACCCCCCTGCTCTTCCTCCAAAAATGCCGTCAGCCGCTGGCAGCTGGTGGCAGCACCCGGAGCTGCCAAGCCCAGACTCACCGAAACGGCCAAGGTGTTTGGCTGCCCCGTCACAACCGGGATGTGGTAGAACTGCAGGTTCAGCCTGGGAGTCAGGAAAACTCGCCGTGTTTCTCGCTTCCTTGAAATGGAAAAATAAACAGCCACGTCACGAGGAGAAGGTGGAGAGAAACAGCTCTTGGCCAAGGCTGGGAGTGCCAGGAGACCACAGCTGCTCTGCAACAGGAGCACGCGCCCTCCTCACACTCCTCCTTTGCCCAGTGTGACAGGATGGCAATAATGCCCCTGGGTTCCCAAACTGAGCAAGGGGAAATGATGGGGGTAAGGGGTGTCCCACAGACAGGCTCTTGGCTGGGACTGGTGGTCCCCTCTGCACCCAGCTCTGCTCCCCGGGCTGCTGCCTGCACCGTGACCCAGACCCACCCCACGCTGCTCTCCTGGCCCAGGTGAACCAGCTGGGAAGAGCCAGCTGGAAAACATCTTTTCTTAAGGATTTTTCCCTTTTGCATAGGAAAACGTCTTGCCTTGTTTATTATTCATTTAACTCATTCCATGGACAGAAGGGAAAAACTCCCTGTGTGCATCATTTGGGCCAACAGAGCCAAACGATGCCATGCAGCCAGTGAAGTCAGATGCATTTGGGTGCAAAACACCTGGGTCCCATCCTGTCCCAGGTGACACTGGAGCCCAGCCCCGTCCCCAGCCATCATGGCTGCTTCAACAGGCTGAAGAGCCAAGCCCCCACTCTGTCCTCCCTTTCCCCGAACCCCCAGAGCCAAAGAGGCTGTGGCCACCAGTTACCTCAAAGAGTGATAGGCTTGGGCCAGGCGCCCCAGGATCCGGTCGTCCCCCAGCAGCACGATGCGGGCAGTGTGCAGCCTCTGGAGCGGGGCTGTGGGCTCCAGAGGGGTGCCCGGTCTCCTCTGCAGCTTCGCCGGGGACTTCGCCCCGGGACCGTTGCAACCAGCCTGCAGGAAGGCCACGCTCTCCAGTGGCGATGGCTTTTTTTTAATGCCGCCCTTCCTCTGGAGCCGGGATTGCTCCGTCTCGGCGCTGCAAGGGGCAAAGAGCTCCTCGGCTGCCACGGGCAGATCTCGCTCAATGCCGCTGTCGGTGGAGAGCACGGAGAAGCGGGTCTGCTCACAGCACTCGCAGTCTGAAATGATGTCCTGGATCTCAAAGTTGTCCAGGTCCTGGCTTAGGCAATCGGGCTCGCAGCTCTGCGACAGCGGGCGGATGAACAGCACCAGTTCCTTCCCTGCAGGCAGAAGGGAGCTCAAGGAGGGAAATACAACTGAACCCAGGCTGAGCCCTAGTCCTGCCCCAGCTCTCCTCTTCTCATGCCAACTGGAGGGCCAATATCTCCACCAGCAGGTCCAAGAGGAGTCAGTCTTTCAGTCCCATTTCACATTGCACCACGAAGAAAGCTCAGTATCACTCAAATCGGGTACTCTGGGTGCATCCTGCTGCAGCCTGTCCCACAGGGCCCCCCCCCCCATCTCCCTCACCCCTCTCCCTGCCAATCCCCTGATCTAACCCCAGCACCCCACAAGAAGGAAGGCTGGTGCAGTCAGCATGAGCCTCCACAAGCTTGGCCCTTGGGCAATGGTTATGAAAGTCATGGCCCAAGAATCAGGGCTGAAGACATGTTTTGCTCAGGCTTCCCAGCCTCAGGCACTGTCCAAACTTGCCACAGCCCCCTGGGGCACTCACAGAGCTGGTCGTCTTCCATCCAGAGGTGAAAGCTGATGTTGGGGTTGGGCAGAGGGGTACCCTGCAGCCCTCCCAAGGGAGCATCGCCTGGGGGAAACAAGGATGCTTGTAACACACAGGAGCAGACTGTTTTCCTGCACGGGTGCGTGAACCCCCACCGGTGCTGTGCTTCAGACACTGGCTGAGATAGCCTGGGCTGACCCCAAGGGCTCTCCTACCCTGGTTGCCTTCTGGCCAGACCTGAGGCTGTAATCACAGACCTCTGCTCTCACAAATTGAGCCATAAGAAGGTACCTACACCATCAATGAAAGGGAGAAATGAAGACGGGGAAAGAGGCACGGGCAAGTGAAGGACCTTGCTTTGCTGCAGACAGCAGAGAGATTGCAGAATAAGTAAAACATTCTTCGAGCACTGGGCCTCCAAGGCACGTGGCAGGACCTGCCTTGGCAATCTCAGCTGAGATGCAAAGAAGCTCTCTGACCCCACCATCACTGGCTATTTTTAACCCATTATGGCTCTGTGAGAGGCAGGGAGACAATTCAATAGCTCACTGCCACCAAAAGGAGATGGTCCCACTCTGCTCCCTGCACCACTGACCGCTCCTCCCCCTATCTTGCAGCGGGACAGTCTCCAGCTCTTTTTGGGGAAGGGCTTGGGATGCAGGGACCTTCCACCAGGAGTAGCCAGGAAGAGGGAAGCATGATCCCCATTTCCCTCTGGTCTACCCCAGATTTGTGTGAGGAGCGGTGATGGATGGGGACATTCATTATAGTCCGTGTAGCCTTGATGGCACCAGGCTGGAACCGAGCACTGCCAGGGATGGAAGGACACGGCAGTACCACTGTCCACCACATCAGTGCAAGGAGGTTTCAGGGAGTGGTGCCCAGTGTATCCCCAGTCTAGGCCATGGCAGGATGTATCTTACACCAGCAGAGCACTGGAGAGTCTGTCCAGCCTTCCCTCGTTGACACCTATGGCACCCTTTGCAAACGACAGAGACATGTCCCTGGGCCTCAGGGCAGCTGAATTAGCAGCAGAGATTGCCACGGTGACAAATGCCTCAGGTGACAAATCTACCTTCCTCTGCCACATGCAGTTTGCCATCCTGGACATCAGGTCACTGCAAGGAGCCAGGCTGCAAGGACCTGATCCCGGTGATGGATGCTGCTAAAGTGGAGGCAGACGGGAGGTGAGGATGGACAGATGTAGGAGGGCAATGGCCAGGACACAGCAGTGAGGCAGGGGTCTGCCAGCTTGCACGGCTCCCTCAGCCCGCTGTGCATGGCTGGCCAGGAGCTTACCTGCTTGCAAGGAGCTGAGGATGGCACGGTAAATGTTTTCCAGCCTCGCTGTGTGCTGGCCGCGGTCTGCGCTCGCCTCGTTTCCTGCACACTCGACTGCTGCCACCACTTGCTGGAACCAGTGCTCGACGTCCCTCGTGGGCATATCCTGTCGTGAGGAGCAGCTATTAACACCCGGAGGTGTGAAAAGAGGAGATGATCCACAGGCAGGGCCGCGGGAAGGGGCAGAAAGAGGGCAAATGAGTCCTGCAAAAATTGTTTTGCAGCAGAGGGCACAAATGTCCTCCTGTCCCCGGGGAAGGCTGGAGGAGCAGAGATGCTGGCTGTACTGTCTGCTTAAAGCTTTTTTCTGGCAGGTTTGCAGCTGATGGACACTGTGCTCCCAGCTGCCATGAGCTCGGGAGTCAGCAACAGAGCTGGCAGCTGAAATGACCCTCAGAAGATGGGGACTGCAGACACACAAAGGTGTCCTAGGAGTGGAAATCACTGAAAGGGCCTGCAAAATTGCCTTTCTGAACCAGACATTTGTCTTGCTGTGGCCCCGCAGCTCCTTGAAGGAGGTTTTGGAGAAAACTGGCTGAAACGTTTCCGCTGAGCTGTTTTTGCAATGACCAGTGGCTCACAGAGGAGCCTGTATTTCAGCTGCAGAGCCCAGCTTTGCTGTGCAAAACTGAAGACTCAAACTGAAGATTCAAAAACCTCTAGGTCCTGCTATATTCAAATATTTTATATTTGAAGAATTTTTTAGTTTAACACCAGCTCTGCTTGTAGCCCAGCCTTGCAAGTAACACTGGGACTACTGGGGATGGAGACCAGCAGTGAGGAGCTGGGGGGGGCCTCTCCACTTGCCAAAAAACCTTTCCCTGCTCCACGGTGCCCAGCAAGAGCAGGACAATTGGAAAGCTGTATGTGGTGCTGCAGAAGTGGTGCCGGTTACCTGGAGGCTCCCCTTCAAGCTACTGACATCGCAGCCCTCACCCAGGGCCGCCTGCATGGTGTGGACGATCACATAGCACATGCATGCCCGGGGGCTCTGGGAGACCTGAGCTGCCTCCGTGTCGGTGACCAGCGCATTGCAGATGGCTTCAGAGAGCAGCTCCGGATCGGCAAAGATGAAAATCCTGAGTGGGGCAGGAGGATGGGAAAAGAGGGAGGTGAGATGAGGATTCCCTGTTACTGACATCAGGGCAGGCACGAGCAGCTCACATCTCCATTATCCCGTGCACAGAAAAAGCATTGCTGCTGATATTCCCTTTCTCCGCCCTGACTCCCTGCCCAGGGAGGCTTCCTGCCTCCCAGGACCACAGAAATAAATTGGGACACATGGGAGGAAGGTGCTCCTCCCAACACAAAGCTCATTTTAGCACAGCACTGGCTACCACCAGACTGTGTCCCCCAAGACCACGTGGTTTATGTCCAGATTGTCCGTTCCATCCGACATTAATTCAGAGGGCAGGAAAAGGACAGATTTCACTATGACACTATAAAAGAAATAAAAGTAACAACCCATGAGAAGAGGTGGTACTCACTTTTCCTGATAAGGGTACGGGTCGCTTTTAAGACTTTGTTCAGAAATGACCATTCTTTGGTACAACATACCTAGCAAATGCAAGAAGGCAAACACAGAGGAGTCAGAGCATGAGAAATAACAACACAACTCACCCGAGCAGCTTGGTGCTGCTCCCAGTCGTGGAGGCTGACAGTGGGGTCTGCCGAGTCAGCGAACACCCGTTGCTGGAGAGATGATGTAAAAGAGCCAAGAATCGGGCCCAGAGTTAAAAATAGCCAAGGACAAACATAGGCCATGCTACATAAAAAGAAAACCCCTTCTATTCAGGGACGATTTCCTGTATTTCCCTTCCTTTGTTTAGTGGATTATGAGCTCGGGAGAGGAGTCGGAAGCAGGAGGAAGAGCCTGACTCCAGCCTCCGTCCCCGGGACCACATCGGGGGACACCATTTGGGTGGATATGAAGAGCACAACCCGTTTCTGAATCAGGAGAGATGTACTTTACCCTCACGCAGTTGTGGGGTAGGGAAGATACATCCACCCCCCATTGCTCGGGTGCAATCATCTTGTGAACCTCGTGGTGCTCTGAGAGAGGCCCCACTGGAGATCCCCATCTCTCCGCACTGAATCATTGTTTTACCCCAAGTGAGGTGAGATAAAGGTGGACCTTGGAGCTCCAGACGAAGTGGTAATGTGGAAGAGCGTTGGGGTGATGGGCTGAGGCTACCAAGAATGACACTTTCTCTTTAATTTCCCACCAGGTTTCTTATATTTTACCTCCACCTCACAAGGTATCTGCATCTTGCACTCTTTTAAAGGACTGCTTTTAAAGACTCTTATTAAAGAAAACTTTAACAAGAAGAACTTTAATGAGCAACATAGAGAAAAAGGAAAATAGAGTTGTCCTCTGGCTTGCTTTCTAAAAGGGACTGTTCTCTGCAGAAACTGACATTTTAATGTCTAAAACCTGCTGCACAGGTATTGAATGGAGAGCCCGTGCTGCACAGCCTGCAACTCAATCTCAGATGGAGACTTCACTTTGCAAAAAGGAGACTTCCATAAAATTTACTGAGATGCCCAGGCTGGGAGCATAACCACCCTGTTTCCCATATAGACAGAGGGTGTATATACACCTGCCTTAGATGGGCTGGACTTGACTCTGCTGGTGCCTACACTGACAGCAGGAGGACCCCAAGGTTTTCTGCTAGTAACTAAGGCTCAGCAGCCTGAGCTCACGAGAGGGGAACCCTCCCGTCCAAATGCATCCTTAAGACCCCCAAGCGTTTGGCCAGCACCCTGCAGAAATCCCTGCCATGGCTCACTGGATTAGGCAAAGGCCAGCTCAGGTATGGAAACCCCCCAAAACCCCCACTGCTGTTGCCTCAAGGACCCAAGCCGTTCACCGTGCCATGCACAGGCAGAGAAGCCCTCATACCCGGTGCTATCCTTTCCATCTTCAGCCTGATGGCATAGTCCAAGCCGATGGTGCAGAAAGGCTTGGGCAGGGTGAGTAGCTTCTTACAGAAATCATACACTCTGCCACAGAGCTCGTCGGAGATGCAAGGAGCCTGGAGCGAGAAAGGGGCAGATAAGGAGATGCCACAGGCAGTGATCCCTAACGGTGCTCTTCCCACAACAGACCCCAGGGTGGGAGGGCACGGAGCTACACGAAATTCAATCTGGATTTAAATGCAATATATGAAGCAGAACCAGGCCCTACAAATGGTTTGGAAACCTCCAGCAATATCTGCTGAAGGGCTCTGGGCACACATTTTTGCCAAGTTGTGGCTTCCTGCACCATCAGGCACCTAAACACCTCCAGGAAAGGGGCTCAGCTGAAAGGACCTATCGCTCCCATAGGTGCCAGTGTCTCAGCCATCAAACAGCACACTGGGAGATGCACGGTTGAGTCCACCCATGGTAGTCCCAGGGCTTCGCTGGGCTGGTACTGGGATATTTCAGCACAGGAATAGGTGCTGAGTGACTTCAGGTGGCCCCTCCTGTGGCTTCTGATTTCCCTGGATCTTGCCCCAGCAAAGCCCACGGTAGATTACCTTTATTAAGGTGTACATCAGCGTGTGCAGCAAGGGGATGATGTAATGTCTGAAGTCACCTCGCTCCGCCTGTGGGACCAAAAGGCACAGTCAGCACAGGCAGCACTGGGAAGGGCGCTGGGATGGGCAGCAGTGGAGGCCAGAGCCGGGGGAGCCAGCACAGCCCCTGGGATGTGCTGGGTCCCGGCTGCTCAGCGGCTCAGGCACACAGGGAGAGCACAGGAGTTTGCCCTGGCTCAGCAGTGATGCTCCCCAGGTCGAGGTGGGGTTTGGGGTCCCTCCACATGGTGGGCAGGATGTCCCTGGGCAGACAGGTCCTGCCCGCAGGGCATCCCATGCAAGCCAAGCCTTGGGGAAGGGTGTGGGGGCATGGACCACGCTGCCATGGCCACCACCGCATCACAGGGCTGGAGATTGTTGTAGAGATGTGAAGACTCTGGGAGCTGCTGTGGAGCATGATTTGTACACCGAGAGCTGCGAAGCACATATGCAGCAGTCATGGTGGGAGAGAGCGAGCAAAAGTTTCTAACTGAGCTCTTTAAGGAGCTCCTTTCTGTTGCAAAAATTCATGTGAAAATATAAAACCACTGGGAACCCTCTGGAAAAAGCCTGTTTTACATTTGGTGGGTGTGGGACCAGAGTGGACAGGGAGGAGAGGCTTTTGCATCCCCATCCTGGCCTGTGGGAAGACAGACGGATGCTCAAGCTGACACAGCCCTGGCCCCTCCCTGCAGCCTGGCTCTAACTGACAGCTCCAGCAACGGGAATGCCCCTGGATAAACCTGGGAAAGATATTTCCATCCCAAAGATACTTCCAGCACCTTTCTTCAGGGATGCTGTGCTGATGGATCTGAGTTAAATGGAACTGATGGCAGCAAAGCTTTAGAAATTATCAATAAAATGAATAATCCTGAATTGCTGAGACCAGCTGATATTTACCCAGAGCCCCGGAGGAACTCAAGCATGAAATTGCTAAATTATTATCTGCGGTTGGTACTGACTGCTCAGAGCTGCTGCAGTACCAGAGGAATTAAAAAAAAAAAAAAAAAAAAAAAGTGACACTGATTTCCAGGAAGAGCTTCAGGGAAATGAAAGGAATTACAGACCGAGAGGCCTGACATCCCTCCTGGGCAAAGCGAGATAAGAGTAGCAGAGTGATAATAGGTATAACAGGGAGGGCCTGACATGGCTTTTGCAGAGGAAAGCAGACCTTGAGCCCTCTGGGGGCATCCCTGCATCCATAGCCAAGGGTGATGTGGGTGCTCCTGTCTGTCTGGATTTGCAAAAGCCGCTTGGTAAGATCCGTCCCCAAGGCACTGATGGAAGTTAAACTGCCATAGCATGAGAGAGACATCCTGCAAATAGCCTCAGAGCTGCTTAAAAGGCAGGAAACAAAAAGATTAGGAATAACTGCTCGATGTTCCCAGTGCTGCGATGTGTGCGCAGGGGTCCGTGCCGGCCTGACACAGCTCAAGTGTGATACGGGAGGGTTGACGGAGGGAGGGGACAGCCTCTGCGGAGGGTGCTTGGCCCCCCTGGGGCTGAGCAGCAGCTGGCCCGAGACACCGGAGCCGAGCAATGCTGAGCAAGACGGCTCCATCCTTCCAGCTTGAAAGGACAAATAGCAAAGATGCAGAGAAAATGGTACGGGGCGGTTTCTGCACAAAGGATGACTAGCAGGGGGTCATCACCGGGGTGGGGAGGATGAGGTGGAGGGGGACATGAGCTCTTCCTCCCTGCACCGGAATGAGAGGGCGCTGGGTAAAATGAGGCAGGCTCATAAAAAAGAAGAGGTGCTACTTCTACACATGATATCTCATCAAACCAGGTCATGCCAGGATGCTGAAGGTGCTAAATGTTTACATGAGACCAAAAAATGACAAGACAAATTAATGAAGCAAAAAAAATCCGTCACAAAGTTTCCGTCAGATGCTCTCAGGACAGGATGCTGGGTTAGATGTTTCTGCTCTGACACCCTCTGGGACGGAAATGAGTGACATGGAGGAGAAATTTCCACTCTACCTGTGACTACAGCTGGCTGGGGTGGGATGAGGGAGATTTGGGGGTGGTCGGAAGTGTTTCGCACTGTGCTATTTGCAAGCTGCAAAGGCCAGCTGCCTTTGGCTGCTGCGGCATCGAGGAGCCTGGGGAGGTTCCCTGCTCTGCCCATGCCTTGCCGTCACTTTTGGGGCAAACCCTGATCCCTGCAGCTGGGGACAAACTACAGCTCTGCCCTGGTGTCCCACAGAGTTTTCCACTCTTTGCTATGAGCCACAGTCCCCAGTTAGGCTCAAGGCCCCCAAAAATCCCTTAGCCATCTCGAGCCCGGGATGCCCCATGAGGGAGGCAGAGCCCCGCAGGTGGAGTTGAGTCCCCATCCCTCTGTTCCCCCGGGCCCCGCAGCAGGGCACACGCCACAGAGGGGCTGAGCCCGGCACTCAGGGGACGTCTCTGAGGCAGCACTCACCCTTTCCAACTCCTTCACCAGGATCCTGACCAGGATGGAGCTGTTACTGGGATTCTGGTCGATTTTTTTATGCAGGGTCCATCGCAGCATCCCTGAGAAGTGAAAGCCAAGAGAGGTCAGGTTGCAGAGCAGAGCAGCGGTGGGTCAGGAACGGCGTTTGACAGAGGAATCAGCAGACCTGGGCACTGTTGCTGCAAAAGTCGCCCACTGGGATGCTACATTGACATCACTATCAGAGCTAAACCAGGCTTCTCTGCCCTCTGCTTCAATCAGTGACCCTCTGCAAGGGACGAGTCATGCTGCTGCCCTGATTCCGGACGCAGCATTGATGTATTGTACCTTTAACACTGGGAAAACATTGGAAAAAGGTCCCAGACATCCTAGGACTGGGGGGCTGGAGAAAAGCAAGGCAGGGCAATGGACATGAAGTTTGTTTCCTGTTCCCTCTGTTGCTCCGGTTTTGACGGCCTGCTTTCACCACCTGCCCCTGGGAATTTGGGCTCCTGCTGGTCCCAGCACACAGCACCTGAATGTGGCTGCCAATAGCTCACAGAGCACGGACCACAAAGCAGCTCAGTCCTGCAGATGTCAAGGCTCATTCCAGACAAAATCAAATTTAATTAACTGTAAAATATTCTGTTCACTCCAAGTAAAATCAATTTTTCAAAATCAATTAAGTTTCCTAAGGCTGTAGCAGTCCGGTTGCTGGGTCAACCAGCGTTTTATTCTCCAAAACTGTAACACGGGGATTTCAACTGACTCTTTAGCGAGGAGCTGAGCAGTGCGCGGCAAAGCGATACCCCCGCAAGGAGAGACGGGGAGACTCCAGCTCAGAGGTGTTGAAGGAGTTGGACGGGGCTGTGCAGTCAGTGTCAGAGCAGGGAACAGCATCACAACCTCTGGCATTTGATGTCCCACCTCAGCGCTGGACCCTCTGAGCAAGTGAAGGGTGTAGAGGATGCAACGGCCATGCAGAGGAGGGATGAAAGCTGCTGAGGTTGGCACGCAGCAGACACCAGGAGCTTGCCAAATATTTAGCTCCTCCAAAAGCAGGTTAGAAAAGGCAGAGCAGCACCAGGGAGGTGAGGTCACCCCGTGTCCCCCCAACCCTGGCGCCATCTGAGAGAGGGGAGCGGTGGGGGGTTAGGGGCCAAGCAATGCCCCAGCGAGGCAGCGCTGGGGACGGCGGGTGCTGACCCCGGGAGCCGTGCCGGGGTCTGCCTTACCTCGGTCGCACTGGCAGGCGGGGTGGTGCCCGTCCAGCTCTCGCAGCAGTGTGCGGACGCGGCGCAGGATGTCCGACTCCACCTCTGTGGGGATGAAGAGGACGTGAGCAGCCAGGTTGGCACCCCTGGGAGACCAGCACCCAGGGACAAACCACCCCACAAATGTCACCCCACCAACTGGTGGACCCTGGAGCCATACTGCTGAGCAAAGTGCTCCTGCAGGGACATGGCAGCAGGGAAGCTCTGCAAAGAACTGCCTATGCATGAGCTTTGCAAAGCCCCTCTCTCCCCTTGTTCAGTAAAAAAATCACACATTAAATATAGAAGCTAACGAAATTAAACCACAGCTTGGCACTGTGAAAGAGCACGAACACCTGGCACTGCATGGATTCGGCCTCAACCTCATACACATTGCAAGGAGCACTCTTGCAACAAGGTCTGCCGCCCACACCGGCAGCTCACCCCTCATAGGAAATCCAGGCAGAGCCACCAGGCTGGGCATGTCACCTCCTGCCTTCCACCCACGACCCCTCACAGCCTCTCCTTGATGTGTGACCACCCACCCGCGAGCCCGAGCACCTTCTGCTCCCCCAGGCAGGGACCCGAGGTCGGTGCTTCTGCCTGGTAACCACCACATCCACCTCGTACGCATCAAAACCAAACTGCATCCTGCTCTTGGCCAAAAATAAGTCTGACAACCTCAGACCCAGTTTGGGGTATGACTCGTATGTGGGGTGAGGGCTTGTGGTCACGAGTGAGCTCGCATGACAGCTGGCTGGACATGCTCACCGACACATCGCAGATGTAAAATAAAAGTCGGCCCTGAAAGCATGTGGGCTATCTGCCGGGAAAGCTGCAAGGTCCCTTTACTGCACCACAGCCTGTCTTTGCATGCCTTCTTGCCCTGGGCAAGAGAATTTCCCTATCAGCAAAATGATTCTTGCTCCCTCGTAATAAAAAAAAGCATTATATAAAGTTGGGTATTATTAGGTGATGTTCTCCTTCTGCGGGAAGTTGTAGGCTGGAGCAGCCAGAACATGGCCCAATCCAGGGCATGGTTTCAGATGTTTGTGGTAACCATATCCCAGGACCCTTTCCTGGGGCAGGTTCCTGCCTCTGTGTTCACTGTCGGGGCTCAGACCATTGCCAGCAGTGGCTGAGAGGGTCTTGTCTGCGTGGCAAGAATGCAGGCAAGGAGCAATTAATCCAGGTCCTAAGGGAGCTCCAGACACATACTGCCCGATCTGAGTTGTCTCATCCACATGGGATTGCCTTTTGGGATTGGTGTCGTTACCACCACATTTCCCGCCCAGTTTTGCTCCTCAATTTGCTCCTTCCCTCCACACCCTCTTCTGCCACAGCTCCATCTTCCCTAACATCAGAGAGATGGCGAGAGGACAGTGGTGGGCACTCATCTTTACCTACAACAAAGAGAGGAGGCAGCCAGGGTGACTGTATTTAAGAGCTGTGCTCAAGGACCACAGCCCCCAGACGTCCTTCCTTGGCTCTGGAAGGAGATAAAGCCAACTGGGCTGAGTCCGGTTGGTGGAGCAGGTGGTGCTTCGGGCTTTACAAGGAACAGTGACTGGGGGAGGTGGGATGGGAGCTGGCTGGTTGAGAGCTACAGGAAGGGAAACAGGAAAATACAGGGGGAATTTCACAGCTCAGCTGGAGGGCCGGGCAAACAGGGCCATCTCCAGTGAGTGCTCCTGTGGGCAGAGGACCGTCAGGACATGAGCATGCAGGAGATGGTGCAGCTTTGACTTTCTGCCCCCTCGTCCCATGCAGACCCATGCACCGTCTCAGGATGGGCTGGAAGCAAAAACCAGAGACGATTTTTTTGCTCTTCTACTGTGTCTTTTAGAGGGTGTGTGGGCCCAGGGTCATCATGCAGGGGAGTGGACATGGCACCCCAGAATTGCCACCGTTCCCTCTGGCGATGCACAGCAGAGAGCAGGAGCACTTTGGCCTTCGCAGCACCCTTGCTGCCTCCTTGTCACCAGCTTGCAGGGCAGGCAGCATGGCCAGAGTCATGACAAGCCACCCTTGCCCTCTCCAAGCCCAAGACTGCAGTGCCATGGGTCAATGAGATGGTGACCAGGGCATAGGGGCAGCAGCCACAAACCCTGCATAAAAAACAACTGGGAAAAGCAAAATTTAAAGTATTGGAGATGGCCTATTCCTGAGTACACCCCAACAGCCGAAATAGTTCTCCTATTTACTGACCCCGGGAAGTACATCCCCTTAAGGACGCTTGTATGGAGAATTCATTCAATTCAGGCTTCCTCTGCAGAGGAGAACTTGCTGCTGTGGCTTCAGTCGAAGCTATGTTAGAAAACCACCACACAGATGGGTTCACAATTATTCGCACGTGCTGGTGCAGTTGTGTGTGCGTACATGGGAAGTCCCGTCTCTGCCATCATACCTGCACGGGGAGAAACTACAGTGCAGAAATGTCCTTCAAAACGGGATTTTTCTCAGCTTGGAAGTGTAATTTGGGGAAATGTTAAAATTCTGCTTTGGAAATGTGTATTTTCTCTCCTTTTTGTTTTATCTCCAGTGATTTTATAAAGCTTCTCAATTTCACTATTATGTTCATTGGTTTTGCACTAGGGAATTACACAATAATGGACTATTTGAAATTTCCTATTCTTTTCATTTGTGTATGTTTTTAATTACCAGGGGAAGTTTTTCCTGAGCATAGATATAAATACTGTCCTCTTTTTCTAAATCAAAGTGACTACAGCCATGATACACTGAGGTTTTTTCATGGGGAGCAGAGCGTCAAAGCGTTCATTCCAACACAAACAAGAGGCACTTTGATCTAAAAACAGTCTCAACCTACCAGCAACAAACAGTAGTGGCTTAGAAATGAAATAAAACTTTTCAGTGTTGATATCCTGACCTTGGGGTGCCGGGACACCAACACCACCTTGTGAAACAGCGTGAAAATAAAACACAGATGGGGAAAAAATGGACACAAAAAATACAATAAAACATGAAACTGCTTTAAAATTCAAAAGTGAACGGTTGCTTTCGAAGTGCCACTCTACA
Organism: Nipponia nippon; assembly: GCF_047370975.1. Taxonomy (NCBI): domain Eukaryota; kingdom Metazoa; phylum Chordata; class Aves; order Pelecaniformes; family Threskiornithidae; genus Nipponia; species Nipponia nippon. The sequence goes on along the minus strand of NW_028262330.1, from coordinate 12,233,761 downwards.
GCAAATCTTTTGGCTGCCCCTCAATTGCTTTGTGCCTCATTTCTCATCTATCCAGCAGGGTCTGCCAACACCTTGCAAAGAGCAAGGTCTGCGCAGCGGCACTGAATCCTCCTTAGATATCCACGTATTTTATCAGAGGGTAATTGAGGCACAAGAGGTGGATGAGGTGAGTTCATTCGGTTGGGACCTCCCTGTCCCGGCACCCCGGGGTGCTCAGCATCACTCACCTGTGCTCTCCATGGCCGGGCTGAGGCTGCAGCACGGGGTGGGCACGGCGGCCGCGGAGCGTCTGCAATGATGGGGTGAGTGCGCAGCTGCTCCTCACTCCACATGGGCATGGCCTTGGGTCCTGTGTCTTGCCTGCGAAAAAATAGAGCATGCTTAGCTCAGGCTGGTGGTGGAGATCAGGATCAGCCTGAACGACAGCGGGGAACCACAAAGCCACCGGGACACCGAGGGCATGGAATCCCAGCATGGAGCATGTCTGGCAGGGAGGCAGAGCCCTAAGGGTGAGCACAGCATGTCTCGGGGGCTGTGTTTTGCTGGAGAAGGCTTCGTCTCAAAGCTGAACTCATCTGAACACTTGGCCCCCAAAGCCTCCCACAGCAAGGAGGCCCCTGGGGATGAGCATCAGCATCACCACCAAGCAGGGCAGGATCGGGAACCTCATCCTCCCCAGGATTTAGAAGAAGTGTTCAGGTTAAGTCAAACTGAGTCTGAAATGCAAAGTCCAACCAGAAAAAGAAGGAAAAAAGACCTCAAATTTCCATCAGGTTTCTATGCTCTTGTGCTGATCTGCTGCCATCCTGATCCAGCATCCCAGAGAAACAAACCCCGAGGAAAGCTTGGGAGCCTGTTACACTGCACAGGGAAGCCAACCTGGAGCCAGACGCTTCCCTTGCCCTCAAGCATTGTTCTCTCCAAAGAAAGAGGAAAAAAATAATCCAAAGAGCTGAGGAGGAAGGAAGGGAGATTTGCCTGTGACACGACCACAGGCAGGCTGGGGAGCCGGCATGGGGCAGCTGCAGGGGAGCAGAGGAGATGCCGGAATCTTCTGTGTGAAATACCACCGCTGAGATGCTCAGCTGTAGCGATCTACCCCACAACTGGGTCCCTCCTGGCCCGCAGCTCCGGGGCCTTGTGGTCCTGCCCCGCCAGTGCCCACGGCGAGGCAGAGTCTCCCCCAGTGCATTGCCTTCTCCCATCTCCCCATCCATAGGCACAGCAGCAACCACAGGGCTGTGCTGCCTGTATTTACAGCCTGAGTGAGCTGCAACACCACTTTCAGCATTTCTAGATAGAGGCTTTTCCAGCCTACAGGTTTTGCCCTCTCTTCTTGCCTTTAGGGATGGAAAAAAACCCAGCTCATAGCTCTGAATTCTGTGATTTCCCTGAAACACCCACATTTGTGGCTGGTAACAGGGAGCCCACCTCCAGCAGTCCCCGAACCAGCACGGGCAGCAATAACAACACAGTCCCGTCAGTCCTCTGCGTCCCTCCAAGCACAGTCAGGCCATCAGCCCACGCCTGTGCTCATGTATTTGCTCTATTTAGGATTCACTCTATTTAATTTGTAGATTTAGGACCTAACTCTACCCAGGTAGGTCCTAAACCTATAAATATCCATCATCAAACCCAACAGCTCTGCTGCTGCAGGGGGAGATGGACGGACACGTGCAGGAATGCCCCTGCCACGCACCACTCGAGCCCCGAGAGCATCCTGCTCTCAGCAGCTTTCAGAAGCTCATTAAAGGTTTCCTGCAGCACGCGAAGTTTTCATAACCCACCCCAGACCCGTGTGGCCTCTATTTCTGGCCCCAGGGCTGGATAACAAGGCCTGGCACCCAGCCACCAAGGCGGATTTCCACCGCCTGCTGGGCAGCAGCGCCGCGGAGGCAGCTCCTGGCTGCATCTGAAAGTGGAGAGGACAAGGGAGGTGAGGACAGGGGTCCTTCTGCAGGTCAGGAGCTTACTATAGCAAAATCCGTGCCTCTGCTTGCCCAGCTGGCAGGCAGCTTGGTCCAGGGCTGGAAGTGGGGAGGAGATGCCAACCCTCCTCCAGCTCAGCTGCATGCCTGATAACAACGTTGGAATCGCATCTCTGAGGCATGTGGATACTGCTGCAGCAATGGATGTGCCCTTTCCTCCAAGGTGACCACCCTGGGGTGTACCAGGAGGGCACAGCAAGGCAGAGTGTGTCTACTAAGGTCAACAAACCATTTCCACCATGCTGATGGCAGCAGCGTTGCCTGTGGGTGAATCGCGGTGCTGCCCACAGGTTGTTCCTGCCTTCCCCTTCATGCCCATGCTGCCACCCCTGGCCGGGAACCGGCTGACCCTCCGGAGATGCTCGGCACCGTGGGTGGAGGGTGGTGAGCAAGGGAAGGATGCTCTCACGCCCTGGCCACAGCCAGCCACAGCACTGACAGCCTGCAACAAGCATCAGCCGTCTGTCTGCGGACAAAGGGGGCTCTGCTTCCACAGGCAGACATGGGCTGTGCCTCCTGGTATGTCAGGGTGTGGGCCAGAAGAGGAGAACATCAATTAATCCTCCTAGTTTCAAAAATTACAGATCACCCTCTTGAATCATTGGCTACAGAAGGAAAGTGAACGATTCTCCTAATCCCTTGCACGCATAAGAGCACCAAATACCGTACTGCAGCGTTACGCAGCCTGTGAGCGGTTGGCACCACGGTTCTCAAAATGATATTTCCTGCTGGGAAAAGTGCTGGGGTCCCCAATGCCATGGGAGACCCACGGTGAGTGGCAGAGCCGGGGCTGCACGCCGGGCTCCTCCGGCGCACCTGCCTCGGGGCTTGGAGAGGCTGCCTGCCAAAGCGAAACGCAGCCCGCTGCTAATCGCATTGGTGGTTTTCCACATCCGCATCCTACCTGCCCGCGCGTGGGAGGGGAACTGGTGACGAAACGTGGAACCTGCTTGGTTTCCAGATTTAGAAAAGGACTCAACAGAGCCAGAGCGATGTGAGTTCCTCCTGCCTGAGAAACTTTGGTTCTCAGTTCACCTGTCTGCCTAGAAATTGCTGGCTTTCCTCACTGTTGGCAAAGAGGAGCTGAGACTGAATCCATAGTGCACCTGCCTGCTTGGGTCTCCCAAGAAAATTCAACACAAAATGCCAAAAACTGGTCTCCAGCATATTCAAAGTCCAGTCACGCCGTCTGCGGGAGGACAGGTAAACGTCGTATGAGAGGAGGCATGAAAGGACATACATGGAAACAGGCTGGTGGGGAAGACTGGGGTCAGTCTGGTTCCTGTCAGGCACCAGCTGCTGGTTCTCACTTGGCCTGGCCATAACCAGCACAGGGACTTAAATGAGCAGAAAATCACCCATTTTCGCTGGGGACATTTTCTGCCTGCTTTGCTCCCCAGGGGTGAGGGTACCAGGGCTACCAAAGGAGGAGGAGGGATGCAGGGCTGAGGATGGGAAGGGCTGAACAGCCCCAGTTTGGAGCAGCTCAGGCAGCAGGACCACATTCACCCTCCTCAGCCATGACAGACGATGCTGCCTGCCCTTCCCTCCTGGGCTTCACCAGAGCTTTCCAGAGAGCAGCTGGCCCTGCAATCACCCTGACACAAATGCAAACCCCGTAACATGGTGAGGAAGGCTTTGAAGATGCAAGAGCTTGTGCTGTAAGCAAGGACTAAATTCAGCCTTTGCGCGGAGCATTTACAGACAGTTCCTTGCCCGTGGAGATGTAGGCTGCTCCCCAGCCAAGGTGCATGGGTAGCTTTTGTGTGACATTAATGAAGCCAGGCTGATTTATGGCAGATGATCTGACCTTGACACCTCTCTGGCTGAGCAGAGAGTGCCAGGGAGCAAAGACTCAACCTACACACCCCTGGGAAGGAGACTGCCAGCCCCTGCCCTGGCAGTGACGCTGCTCTGGGCAGAGGCTGACCGTAAGGGCTGAAGCCCATCACCTGGCAGGAGAGCTTCCTTGAACACCAGCTAGCAGCCATGTGTCACTTCAGGGACACAATAACCCTCTGAAGCTCCGATGACACACTTAGAGCTGCTGATTTGGGTGAAAAAGCACTTTAGCAGAGGGTGTGTGGAAGTGCAGGCACACACCATGGAGACCCCAGTGCTGGTGTCAGAGCAGTGGGAGATGTCACCCACTGGCACCCAGAAACCTGGGGTGTAACAGGATCCCTGTCACTGCACCAGGCTGTTTCTTGTCCTGCTGAGACAGGATCAGTCCCCAACACCCAGGCTGTGCTCCTGTGCCTGCCAGGCTGTTCACAGGACGCAGCAGCCATAAATCCCCTGGGAGACCAGATGCTACACACTGGGATAGGATGCTGGGACCACTCCTTCCCTGGAGAGGATGCAGAGGGATGTCCCTGCCTCCTCTGCATGCAGGGACAAGTCTCTTCGTGCTGAGCCCTTTGCCATTGCCACCCCTTCTGGTCGCAGACCGTGGGGCTAAAGACCCTGGGTACAGCCACTTCTGCACTTTGTGCCCGTCGAGCCCTGACCACCACGAGCTGTGAGCCAGCTGGGGGGCTCCCCATGCCCACGGCTTGCTCAGGCACTGCATGGGGATGGCAGGTGCAGAGACGGACTGAGCTGCATTGCAGCCCTCGCTTCTCTCCCAGGGATCTGGGCGAGCCAGGTCCCCGCTCCCAGGTTTGCAGTGCTGGCCTGGTGTCTCATGCAGGGACACTCTCAGCCAAGGGGACTTCACTGAGTCTCTAGGACCAGACCCTCAGCATTAACTGTGCCACATCCCTGCATCCCAGCACAGCAGACGGGTTGCTGCTGACAGCAAGTGTCAGCGCAGTCCCCAGAGGAAGGGGAGCACAAGACATCAGAGCCTCCCACTACAGACAGTCCTCTCTGCCTGCCTTATCTCTCCCAAAACAACTGATGCCTGGCACAAGCAGGGGTATATTGTCCCCATTTCTGGGGATGGACTCTGCACTGGTCCTAGTGCCTGGTGGACTAACTCAGACCTGCAAGAGAGGTCACAGGCTTTCGCCTAGGAACCCCTGTCCCGCTCCCCCGAAGGCTGGGTACAGGATCCCCCATCACACCCTGCCCCTGCACCAGCCCTGCTGTGGGTGGGAGCAGAGGGACCACACAAGGAAGGACCCTGTCCCAAACCTGCCCGGCTCCGGGCTGCACTCACCTTCCCTTGCGTCCTTCCAGCTCCCAGGATCACAGCTCCCTTTGGGGCACAAGACTGTCCCAGCAGGCACAATGTGAGGAGGAGGAGGGAGGAGGTGGCGGTGGATCAGGTGCAGCTGAAGGGCACCGGCTCCTTGGCCGAGGTGCAGCAGGTGTGAGCTAGATGGTGAAGCAGCAATCCCCACGGCATCTGCGCCAGAGCCCACGCACAACGCTGCCGAACGCGGATGGAGCTCGCTTCTGCTCCATGTGCATGTGTCTGAGCTCGCCGGTGACCACAAGCTTTCTACCCAGAAACAGGAAGGGCTCACAGGCCCCAGCCAACGCACATGACCGTGGGGAGACGATAGATGAGTTGAAGGCAAATATGACGGTGCAGGGCGCAAAAGCAAGCCCTGCAAAAGTGCTGGCAAGAGGCAGAAGCCACTCAGTTCCCCGATCCACATCCGTGAGGGCTCCTCCGCTTTCTGTCCCCCTCCTCCCCCCTTGGATCTTTTCCCTTCCCTGCAGCAGACACGAGACACATTTCATCCCGTAACTGGTTATTTTGCTGTCTGCCAGCTCAGCAAGACCAGAGTCTTCTCTGCATTCATCCCACTTCTTTGCAGAGCTGCAAATCCCCGCTTCCTCTCTGCAATTCTTAAAATACCCATGGCATCAGCTGTATTTTATTTCATTTGCAGAAAAAAAATTTAAAAGGAAGGGCGAGAAGGGAAGTCACATTCCTCCCTTCAGTTTTCAATAACCATGAGGTTTTTTAGCGAAAAAGCCGTAGTGACTTAAAAGCCATCTCTCCCAAGAGTTTGGGGTAGTTATGGGAACCATCTCTCTATATTCTTAAAAATGAAGAACTTTGCACTGAAAGCACAGTTCACCCTGGAAACTGGCAGATAAGACCATGGGTTAAAGGGCTTTGCAACCTCATCCTCTTTTTCCAAACTGCCAGGGTGGCGGTGAGAGCGTGAGCAGGACCTGGCTGAGCATCAGGTGCTGAGCACCCCATAAACCCATCCTCAGTGTCCCTCCTCTGCAGGGCATCAGGTATTGGGGACCCAGAGGTGGGGAACAGTTTGTGACAGCTGCTTTATTTTAGCCGAGCTAATACAAGACGAAGTGCAGTCCCATATGGAGCTGAGGCCACGGGGGCTGGGATCCTCCAGTCTGCCTCCCTTCTCACCTCTCCATCCTCCCAGTTCTCACCCCCTTGAACCCCCTTCCTCCTGAGCAGAGGTTCCCCATTTGCGGCCTGCCCAGGCTTGCACAAGGAAATAGTCACCTTCCTCCAGGGTTGTTCCCTCCCTGGTGCTTACAGGCAGGGAGGCATGGTGGGGAGACCACACCGATGCCCTCTCCTTTCTCTGGGAAAGGTTTCAGCAGATCATGCATTACCCTGTTTGCTTTTTGGATGTGCCTGGAGGGTCCCAGCTATGGCTGGGTGAGCACCGCCAGGCTGTACAGACAGAAGGTCATTGGTCCCTGTAGGGTCATCGGTCCCTGTAGGGTCATCGGTCCCTACAGCACGCAGAGACCAGGCTGGGATGCATTGGCTGCTCTTGTCCTCCATGAAGGAGGATCCATGGTCACTCAGCCCTTGTTAGATTGTTTTAATTAGAACATGGGCTATTAGCCTTATAGGTGTCAGGCTATGTCACCTGCAGTCCCAAAGGACCCTGGTTCAGGCTCAGCACTATGCGGTCCCACGCCAGCGGAGGGCTCGCCTGGCCACCAGCCTCCACGCACCCCTGAGCAGCTGTAGCCTGAGCAGAGACAGTCAGAGCAAGGCATTGCACAGTCACAGCCTCACCACCAAGAGAGCCGGGGGATTTTCAGAAGTGCTGCTAACACACTGCCAGCAAACACCCAAGAGCCTCCACAAGTTGCAGGGGAGTCCAGCCTGACCAGGACCGGAGCTGAGTCCCAGGAGGCCACCTAGGCCCTGTCCCACCCCACAGCAGCCCAGCTCTCCCAGCCTGTTCCATTCTTCTGACTATTACAACAAAGGCCAGCCAGGCAAACTTCCCAGCGAGCTCATGGCACAGCGATGGGATTGCCTCCCCAGCCTGGTGCACCCGCTGGAGGAACAGTCCAGCTCCACAGGAAAGCACGCCCCTGTCCCAAGAAAAGGATATTTCCCTCTTAGCTCTGATCCATGGCAGGAGTTGAAGCTCAGTCCTTTTTAAGCCCTCAGTATGCAAGGACGCTGGGGTGGGATTGAAAATCCCATGGCAGAAGGATGGAGATGGGTCCATCTCAACCCCATCATACTTAGTGGAGAGAAGTGACTCAGGCTGTCCCCTGGAGACATTCAACATGGGGATGCACAGCCTAACCAAAAGACATGCTGCTCTGTCTCACGGATCAAAAGCTGGCGGAAATCACCAAAACCCAAAATCTCTAGACTAGATGAAACAGGTGAGACACAGAGCGAGCGATGCAGAAATATCTGAAGCCGTGAAAGAAAACCTAAACCCAAGCCCTTTGACGGTGGGAGCTGGACTAGCAGCAAACGAGCGAGCTCCCTTGGGAAGCCCGGTCATGCTGTCCTGCCCTGGCTTTCCAATGCGCCTGGGCACCCTCCGTTGCCCAGCACACCCTGGCTTGGGTCCCGAACACCATTGCCTGGAGCTGTGCTGACCATGGCCAGCCTTGGGGGATGTCCCCTCTCCCACTTCCCCGCTTCGCCCAAGGACAGCAGTGACACAGCAGAGCAAGCGCAGCCCATGGTGCACGCACGCTTGCTTTCTCCGAGTTATATTTAGTCCTGCTCCAAAGGCAGTCTCTCCATGCCTTCTGCAGCCCTGTATTTAGTTACAAATTCACTACACGGGTACGTCTGAGGTTTCCTGTGGTTGTTTATCAGCTCGGCTACAGAGGCTCACAAAGAAAACCCGCGTATTGCACAGGAACGGAGCATGGAAAGCTGTTCCCCCAGCCATGCTCCTCCTCTCCCGTCTCCCCCATCCCACCACCAGTTACCACCCCAACCCCAACTCTTCCCATGCCTGCAGCGGACACCCCGGCTTGCTCCCGGTGCGAGGAAGGATCATACAAATACCATCGGCAGAGGCAAGCGAGCTGTTCAGCGCCGGAGCGTCCTGAAGGGAGACACAGCAAGTGCTCAGCTGTAGGGAAGACACATGAGCACATGTACTTACAGCGTTTCGTCAGGCAATGACAGATGTCCTGTAGAGGAGACCAGAATTTGCCACCCCCTCGCGCTGCCCTCCCCCTTCTCCCTGCAGTTGCCTTTGAGCGAGATCGGTTATGAAAGTAGCACATCAGAGGCTTCGTCTAACGTTACAAAGCTCCGGGGCGGCTGCCCAGCCCGCGTTTCCTTTCAGCTCTAGTGAGAGCGGCTGGAGCACAAGTTTCAAATGTGAGCCAAAGTGGGGATTTCTTCACTGCATGAGCTGAAGGGCAGCTTCGAGCAGGCCGTTTCCCCTGAGCCGACCTCAGTATCTGACATCGCATCCTCTGGGCTGCTCAAAACTGCTCCTCTGGGATCCAGGGTCGCCACTTACACCAGGACAAGTTAACTGATGCTACAGCAAAATCTTCCAGGTGAGTCCATCAGAAGCAGGGTTGGCATCCTGTTTGCACCCTCCTCTTAAACCGTGCCCATCTGCCAGTGGAGCAGCTGCTATTTTTGGCCCTGATCCTGACCTCCATCCCAGCTGCACAGCTCAGGTGGGAAAGGGGGACAAATGCAGCTTTCCAGCCTCCAGCCCTGTTTACTGTCCAGGTAACAGCAGCTCCAGGCTCCCCTGAGGACCTGAACCACAGCCAAGGATAAACACGGAGGGCAGGGTCTGGCTCCACCTCACCTTCCATCAGCCGCCCCAGAGCAAGGTGTCTCAGTTAAAATGAAAACTAAGCAAAACTTCCTTTGCGAAACTCAAAAAACCACATAAAGATCACCTGCCAGATTGTGTTTTAAAAGCCTCATTTCTGGCCCCGTTTGGACACACTGCCAGGGCAGAGGAGACCTGCAGACGAGGCGGGGGGACCACGCGTCCTGTGGACCAGCCTGGAGCCTCCCTTCTGGACTGATTTTCAGTTTCAGCTCAATACCTGGCAGGGCTTGTGGTTTCAGACAGCTCTGATATGAAACCAGATGCTCTCCCCCAGGCTCTCACTGCCAAGGAAATGCATCTCACGCTCAGAATCTGCTTTCCAGCAACACTTTGCTGCGCTGCTTGCCTGCTGGCTGCTCCGGCAAGGCACGTCCCTGCCAGGAGACTCATGCCCATGGAGGGAGAAGGCGAGAATGGCTCTTACAGCCATTTCACTAATGAAACACCTTCGCAGCTCACACTGCAGCAGACATTCATCTGCCGGTCAGCATTGAATGAGCCCCGTAGCCCTTTGCTAAAGCTGGCGTGGAAGTGGAGCGGCTTCCTGGACACTAACGACTCTTTGGAGACTTCCTCGCCAACGTCACATTTCATTCTTTCTAAGGAAAGAAACGAGTTTTCCGGAAGCATCAGTTTTTTAGATTTAGCATCTCTCTTTCCATTCCCAGAGTCGGCTTTGGAAAAAACAATCAGAGGGAAAAAATAAGTGCGTTTTGAAAACCGCTGCCAGGTTTACTTGCACAAACAGCCCAGGCAAGTGCTGTCCACCTGAGGGGGAAATAAAAGCAGGCAGAGCTCAGGCTCCCAAATGTGGCCAGCCTGGGAGGGGCCAGGCAGGGAGCCGGCTACTTTCTTGAGATGGAAGGGGCTGTGGGATGGCACAACCGCTCCCTGCCTCCATACAGTGCCATTCCCTGAGCAAGACCGCCTTTGTACAGTACCTTCACCACCACAGTCACTGGTGGCACAGCCCCTTCACTCATCAGACATGCTCTGTGTCCCCAGCTGGGGGGAAGCAGTTGTATGTTGACAGCAAATCCTTTACCCCTCGCAAAGAAATTTGGGGTTTAAACAGCGGTTTCAGGGCGTGTTCAGCATCTCATGCTGTGGAGCCAGCAGCTCCCATGGGGCTGCAGTGAGATGTGCTCAGGCAGGAGTTCACAAGCACGTTTGAGCTGGTGCCACAACATCACGTTGCTGTTCCTTGCAGCGCTCCGGCAGTGCGGCTGGTGGTAGCACATCGGTACCCATCTGCCTTGCCTGACCACAGGCACGATCTGGAAACCAGAGGATGAGGGACCACCATGGGTGTACCTGCATCCAGAACCCTCAGTGGTGAATCCAGCACTGTTTATAACTTAGTTTTTTCTGCCCCAGGTGATGCAACAGTGTCTCGGTGCCCGGCTCTGCGCAGGGACACACTGCTCTTCCCCTCCATCGTGGAGGAGATTTCACCCAGCCCCTGCTGGAAGCTGCACTCAGGTGGCCACATCTTCCTGACAGCAGAGGGGAGGCCACTGGGGCTCAGAAAGGGCACAGAGCAATTGCCCATGGGCTTGGGGGGGGGGTCACTGGGGGAGGGTGACCAGAGCCAGAGTGACCCCAGTATGTTGTGCGTGGCACCTTCCCCCAGTGTCCGCAGATGACCAGGCTAGTGGTGTGGGCTTGGCATCGCCCTGGCAGTGGGGAACAAACAACGTGACAACTGCCAACAGGGCTAAGACAGAGTGGGAAGAGAAGCAGGTTAGCAAGGAAGGGGCGCGTATATAAGGTTGCACCAGGAGGACAAGGTCAGTAACAAGATTTAATTACACGGCATGGGCAACAACAGAAACCACTGCTTCCAGTAGGACCAAGAACACACCCCAGTAACACCAGTCTGGACTGAAGAATCACACTAGAGACTCACAAGCAAAACCTGTCCCAGCACAGATCACTCACGACAACAGCTCCCTTTGGGAGCTCCTGCCCAAACCGTGTTTGATGGACGGTGCTGTCTTCAAGGCGTGTCACACCTCAAAATAGAAAGACGTGACTCAGCCAACACGGCATCTGCCTTCAGAACAGCCATTAACACCAGGAAAGTGCACAAAAGCAAGAAAGCAACTGGGAAAGCAACTCCCAAGAGCCCCCACGTCTGGGTAGGAGATGTGGTCAGCATTTGGAAGGCTGGACACAACCAAAATGAGAGCCCTCTTGGGTCAGCTCTTTCCCAAATACTTGGAGCAGAGGAGCTCTCATTTTTGTGAAAATCAGAGCTCCCCTCTGCCAAATCCCCATCAAGGCTGGGCACACGGGGGATGCTGGGGAGGGGTGCTGCCGCTGCCCACATCCCAGGGGCCGGCTGCAAACGCTTACGGTGGTGACTGATAAAAGGGCTTTATGGCCCTACCACCACAGCAGCCGTGCCCACCCCATGTATCAGAGGGTGGTGGGGAGGTGGGAACTCAGTATGTCCCAGGGAGATGGTGCACAGGGCATCCCCACCAAAGGGGCCATAGACAGGTTTTACATCAAGGTCCCTGTCACCAGTGGAGCTAGACCGTGTCCAACACAAGCAGGACTGCTCTGAGACAGTGTTCACAGGACTCCCAGAGGGAAACCATCTGAACACAAAAGAGACAATGGAAACTGCTCTAATGGGGATGTGCAAGTTGGTGCCTGGCAATGGGGAACAGTGGCCAGTTGCCTCCTCCATGGCCTTTTCATGAAGCAGAGGTTATTTTATTTTTTGTAGCAAAAAAGAAAGCAATGTTTCTGTCATACAACCACCCGAGCATGTTGTCCCATAAGGTGCAAGAAACTCCAGTAAAACCATTGCTAGTTGCCCTGTGCCATCTCGCCCAGCGCCAAGTCATCTTCTCCTCTGTCCTATTTGGGGCCAGCCAGCCAGGAATACGGGCTATCCCAGGCTGATGGACAGGCAACAGACAGTGAAGTCTCATAGCTCTGTCTCTTTAGGAAACAGGACTAAAAGAACCAAAACATATGGCCAGCTATTTTGGGGTAGAAACACCATCACAGCTGAGCTTCATAGCAGCCCTCCAATACCCGATGTCAGGACAGCCCTGTGCCAGCACTGGAGCCCCAGCGTCTCACGGCTGGCTCTGCAGGGCAGAGCCGTGCGGAGGCCAGTGCCTGCTGCAAGCAGCAAGCCCAGGTCTTGCCAGAACAGCTGAGTTATTTCCTCGGGGTAAATTAATGTTTGAGAGAAAGCTGTGCAGTTTGAACAGATTCATGTGACAGAGCAGAGGCTGGCCATATATTTCACCAGCCTGACCCATGTTTTCTTCCATCGCAGATGTAGGACATACCTTTAGATGTTAAGCTGTAAAGGCTGAATAATGTCCAATGGATTTGGGCCATCCACAGAGGAACTCGGAAACTGTTCAAGAAAGCCTTGGGAGCCACGTACTCACTCCACGACCAAAGTACCAGACAAGTACACGCCTAAAAGTTTGTGTAATACTCAGAGATGATAAATCAGCCCTTGAAGCCTAGAAGAATTTGTTTCTGTGTTCAGACTTAGTTAAGAGGCAGAAAAGAAAAACTGTTGCTATGTTGCATAGACACTCAGAGAGCTCCCATGGGAGGCCAACAGCATCCCAGGGAGGTGAGTGGCCACAGTGCGACAGCTCGGGCTTGGTGCCTCTGATCCAGCCAGAGGAAGCTGCCAGAGGAAAACGCTCAGCAGGGCACAGGGGGGAGCACAACTAAAACCTGCCTGTTGCACAGAGTTGGCTCATCTACATTTTTTTTGAAGCTCGGGCCCCAAGCACTCCCCTTTTCGTTTCCTTTCTGGACGGGGCTGCTGCACTCTCCTCGTTATCGCCACTACCATCGCTGTTTATTGCCATGTCGCTGCTGCAGTGCTCAGGGCCCCCAAGGGACCGATGAGGCCCCAAGCCAAGGGGAGGGGAAGCCAGGCAGCCACACGACTGCACAAACAGCCAGCGCCGGTGCGTGCACCACCCCAGCCACCCCCAGGCTACAGCAAAATCCAGAGCACAGCCTCCCCAGGGATGGATACATGAGCACTGCCTGCCCTACAGGGCAAGGAGCTGGAAGGGGGGAGCCCCAGCAATGCCGGTGCAAGAGCAGGCGATGGCTGGGAGCGTCTTGGGGCAGGTGACTCTGTCTCTTGCAACTGGGAGTTGTTTCACACAGGGCAAAACGAATAAGCATGAGCTAGTGCTGAACCAGCCCCAAGTCCATGATGTAATTCACTCACCCCATCTGGGCTGAACAGCAAGCAGTTGCCGGCTGTCTGCAGGGCGTGCACGGGGGATGTGTGTGCAGCGAGCGGCTGGGGGCCTTGAACGAGTGCCAGAGCAGTAACAGCATCAAAACTACCCGCGTCTTCTCCAGGGGTGCAGGCAGCAAAGTCCCCACACTCCTCCCTGGGACAGGCTCCAGGGCAAACCCTGTGTTTCCCATCAGGATCCTGCTCCCTGGCCAGGTGCAGGAGGGGAAGCTTGCACAAATATTCCCTTCCTGCAGAGAAGCAGCACCTTCCTCTTCTCCAGCACCATCAGTGCCCCCTCCCCTAATTCACCCTGACAAAGGAAACCAAACCAACCCCATTCAGGGGCTTTCCAGGGTCGTTCACCCACAGGGATACAGCACTCACACACACACTGCCAACCCCTAAGACATAAAGCATTTCCCAGTAAAAGCGCAGCACGGGACCAGCAGAGCAGCAGGTCCCCCTCAAAGGTGCAGAGAGAAGACAAGACAGAGGATGAGCATTTTCCCATGCACGGACCCAGGAGCAATGCACCCTCCAGGACTCTACCTGCTTCTTCAGGGCAGGCACTGGGGAGCCCGGCGAGTCACACATGCACCCGATGTCCCATCCAGTGCAGGAGAACAGAGCAGGGTCATCGCAGGGTCTGCTCTGCCCGGCAAGAAGGTCCGTGGGTGCCAGGAGAGCACTGAGGCAGCTGCCGGCGTCTGCAGCACACTTCAAAGTCTGCAAAGCGAAAAGGGAAGCGCTGGAGTTATTTCAAGACAACTTCCTCTTTCATAGAGAAGTCCCTCAAGGAGAAAGCTGTCCCCACACGGGTCGCGCTTACCGGGCGCTCTCCGGACGTGCAGGAGCAGGCAGAAGAGGGCTCAGCTCTGCCCTGCCTCTAATCCCCAAAGACCAGCCATGCAGGTCAGGCTGCTCTGGGACGAACCTGTCCCAGGGCAGACACAGTGAGCCCTGGCGCTGGCCCAGCCTCCGCCGTGTTGCCAACCACCCCGCGCAGGGGCAACTCCTCCAGAGCTGCTGCCTCCCAGCCGAGGCAGAAAGAGTGCCTGAGGCTGCACACCCAGCACCTCGAAATAAACAGTGTTGCTACGAGAGACAAGGAGGAGTCTGTCCAAGGAGACACTTCTTTTCCAGCTCCCCGTTCCAAGCGCAGCATTTTGTGCCTCTGCCAGCACCTCCCACCCGGAGCATCCCGTGCACATCTGCTTTTGCTCAATGCCAGCCCCTGCAGCTGCCCAGAGCAGCCCCTGCCTGCCTGCTGCCAGCACAGGGACACAGCCTGGGCAGGGGATGCCCGGCCCCATCTGGAATGCATTCGTGGAGAAGTTTGACATTGCGTTGGCAGAGGTGTTGGCTGCGCGTTGGTTGGAGCAGGTCTGGCTGTGCTCAGCAGGGCGTCACGTTGGCACCGCTTGTGACTCAGTGTCAGGAGCGCAGCTCCCAGGATGAGCCCAAACGGGGCCCCAAGTGAGGCTGCTCAGGGCTGCCGAGGTCTACCAGTGCCCTGACACTCAGTTAGGGCTGAGACCCGTTTGCATAAGCCCAGGCTGGCACATGGGAGGGATGCGTGGATCCGGCAGACCCAGCCCAAATCAGGAGATAAATGTTCATCCCTATGGGGTGTGGGTACAGGGCTGGGGTGAACCCACCAGCTCCGTCAGTCCAGACAGCTGATGGATGCATGCCCTCGCGCTTCACCGCGCAAAGTGCTCAGGAAAGCTCAATAGCATTGGCTGACCCCTCCAGCCGGCCACTGCCACAACCAGTGCCATCCCCCCTTACGGCCAGTGCCCTGCTAGATCAGCTCATCACCCCAAGTGTTATCTAAGAGCAGTGCTTGAGGTATGGAGCTTTTCTGGGGTAAGTGGGTTAGGGGGAGAAAGTACTTACGGAGGGAGCGTGGGAACTGCAGCTGATACTGTATCCCTTCCCATCTTCTTTTACATGAGAAAAAGCATTAG
Organism: Nipponia nippon; assembly: GCF_047370975.1. NCBI lineage: Eukaryota > Metazoa > Chordata > Aves > Pelecaniformes > Threskiornithidae > Nipponia > Nipponia nippon. Next base: position 12,218,541 of record NW_028262330.1, on the reverse strand, counting down.
GTATAGTTACATACCTGGGCCCCAGATTTAAAAATAACCTACTTCCTTCCTGACTGGGAGAGAAAGGCAAGAGGAGGCAGTTTAACTGGCTGTCAGCGTTACTTGCATTCAATTCCCACTCGTTGCACTGGTGCCAAGTTGCTGCGCTGAGCAGCATCCCCTTCCCCCGGCAGGCTCGCCGTCCCGAGCAGCCACCCTGCAGGCAGGAAGGCTCCAGGGAAACAACAGCAGCACACAACAGCAGATGATAACATCCTCATTTTCCCTGTCTTGTTTCCATTCACATTCTCTCCCATTCATGAAGGACACGCACACGTGTCCTGGCCCTGGTACAGAACCGCTGCAGAGCACGGCGGCACCGGTGGACCCCAGACCTATGGCAGCACGGTTGTGGCATATACAGATGGGATCCTGTTTGCAAAAGCTTTGTCACTGCTAGCATCAGAATTATCTTCTTCAACATGCCCGGGCTAAGGTTTTGGGCATCACTGTTCAATAGCTTCTTGTCCCATGCCTGTCCATCAGTTCTGATGTCATGTTGTATCTGTCCTTCCTCAGCGGGAGCTACCCAGCGCGCAGGAGCTCCAGCCACAGGCAGGAACCACCACACAGATACGGTTTCCCATGCAAATGCCAGAGGAAAGTGAGCTGTGAAGCCAATGCACCAACACAAGCGGGGGTATGAGCCCCACACAATTGCATTGGAGGGGAAAAGGGTGGCACCAGCTACCTGTCAGCCTTTTGTTGGATGTGCTCATGCTTTGGTGATGCTTCACAAGCACCTTTCAAGGCCGGTATCTCCCACTTGCTGCTGGATGTTTTCACTCCTCACCTCTCAGCTGGCCTCTGCAGGTCCCAAACCCTCACCCTCCCCCTTTTTTTCACTAGAATTGGACTCTGTCCTGGTGCACAGCTACAGAAGGAGGATGGCAGTGGGCTTCCTTAGACCATTCCCGTAGCACACACCCAGCAGCCCCCTCATTGCCATCAACTTCGGGATCCTAACCCAAAATTCATTTAGCTGAAGGGCCCTTCTAGAGACCTTCCTCTCCTGCCTTTTTTGTACATGCCATCTTTAGCCATAGCGGCAGCTGGATTTCAGCATCAGCCCTCCTCCGAGTGTAGGGTCATATTTTCTTGTGACAACACATGTAATAGGGTGGAAGGGGTTGGTTCTCCGTGTTTTCTGTAACGAGCTGCCAGCTAGCAGCTGATATCATTAGACACTGAAACCCAGCTGACTGTCACCCTGAGAACGGGACGGGGAACTGTCAAATCACTCCAGATAATGTCGTGCCTCTGCCAACCTGTGCTGGCAACGGCGAGAGGAACGGCCAAGTATGACCCCGCTCAAACAAAGGCTTCAGTCAGAAGACTAAAAAAAAATAGGAAAGAACCAAAATAAAGTAGAGAGAGAACCTGTTGTGTTGCAAGCAGCGTGGACCAGGTACAAAACAGCCCTTTGTCCCTGCAAACACTGTCCTCTGTGATTACGAGTATTACAGGAGCACCATAAAGGGCCAAGCCTGTATGCTTCTGTGCATGAATGGGATACACACCAGTTTTGAACTGGTCTGAACCTCCCTCACGTGGAAGAAGTCTGTCTCCCAAAATAAACAGAAAGAGCTCACCTGAAGTGCTAATTCAAGAGGGGCTTTCCCGCCTGGAGAGGAACTTACTGCCCAGAAAGGGGCTTTCGGGCTGTGGGATAGCATGCAGCCCTCTCTCCTCTCCAGATACTACAGCCGCCGGCGCCTGAACCCGTGCCAGCAGCAGCAGCTCCCCGCCGGAGAGCACGTTGCACAACCGCCGGGCCGTGACGCGCCGACACCAGCCAGCACTGGCTCCCTCCTGGCGGTCACGCTTCGGCACCTTGCAGCTGCACGCGGGGCCCCCGTGCCTCACAGCCCCTCGCTCGGCACCGGCACCAGTGGGGCTGAAGGAACACTGGTGGCAATGCCAGGGCTGGCAGCAAGCGGGGCCAGCAGAGATGGGGCTGTTTCTCCTCCCCGTTGTGATGCTGATGTTTGGTTCCTATTTTCGCCACTGCTCCACACCCTGCAAACGCACGAAGGTTCCTGTAGAAGGGGAGCTCTGGACACCTCTCATCCTGCCCTGGTTTCTATTCATGGATGGTTTAGTTTTCCCTGCTTTAATTTTCCATCATTACGTGGATGCTTTAATAACATACCTAGCAAGTAAACCAAGTTTCTGAGGGAAGCAAAGGTACTGTGCAAAGAAAATTATGCTGTTTGTTTGAGCTCCGCTCCTTCTAAACCACCCATCCTTCAGAGAAACCTCCTCCTGGCAGATGTCCAAATGCCCAACACTTTAGTCAATGGATGATTTTCTTACAGTTTATAAGGGAACAGGTCACAAACCAAGCAATATTTTGATGTCGCATCTCTATTTTCCACCCTGGAATTCAGCCCAATTCTAGTTTTACTCCATCTCTAGCAAATATAGAAGATGGGGGGATCTGGGGAGAGGGAAAGCCAAGCAAACAGACAGTTTGATGGTATTTAAGTTGACTTCTTCATTTCTCCAAACTAAGCCATCTCCAACATTATTTTTTTGTCTTGAAAAAATCCATAATAAGGAGATAGCAGCAGCAGAAGATAATAAGTCATGGACTTTTCAAGTCTGAGCAGCATCTCGGTATGTCCTGCAAAGGTGGAAAAGACAATCTTATTTTATAAAGACTGTACAGGTACTAGCACCAGGAGACACGACTGCTTACTTACAGGTTAATTACAGGTTTGAAAATCCAAGCAAATAGATTTCAATAAGCATGAGCAAACAGCTGCTAAGAAACCAGCAAGCTTTGTCTTTTCATCCCGTCCAGAGACCAGCTCCCACCATCCTCAGGGCTGCAATTACACGCCTGGCATCACACAACCGCCCAGCAGTGCAGGCGATGGAAAACCCGCTGCGAGTTGAGGTTACCCGCTTGTGAGCAAGAACCTTTGAGGCACCTGTAGGAAACGGGTCCGGTGCCGCCGGTGGGTGCTGCAGCCGTCTCGTGCCGATGAGCTGAGTGTGCCTGTGCTTGCACGGGTTGTCAGTGACTTGCCAGTGCTGAGGAGGAGATCAGCCGCTCGAAATGGTGAGAGATTGCTTTTTGTCCAAAATCTTAAGTGCTGCATGCACGTACGCCAAGGGCTATAGGTTTCCACTTCCCGCTGCTCACACCTCCCAGGATCTTTTTCCCAGAATTTATGGCTCTCCCGTGGGTACCAAGGTGACAGTTTTGGAATGAGATCAAATCCTCGAGCTTATCGGTTCTGCCAGCCATAGCATGCAACAGGAAACAGCTCTTTTTAATCACAGTCACTCCGCTCCACTTCACTCATTGAGCTGATAAGCTGAGTGGAGAAGCTGTTTCTACAGTTGTTTTTCAGGATGGACAAGCAGGGCTTTCAAAATGCTGCTTGAGCTTCCAACCTGCTGCACAAGGCAGGTTGTTCCTTAATCCCAAGGCTTGCTTTTTTGGAGAATCCTGGGTCAAGGCTGGACGCAGGAACCAGCCCCAGTGCATGACGACCATCTCTGCTCCCCCTGTGTGGCCATCCCTGCCCATTCACCCTGCCTAACCTGACTGTTTCTTGCAACATCCCCTATCATCAGCCTTCTCCAGTTGAGTCTAAATGTTACATCTCCCCTCAGAGGCCATGTTGTCCATCGTTTGGCAGTTCGCAGACGAAAGAAGGTGGACCTGACTGTTTCATGCCAGTGGTGCTCCTCCTGTGAAGCCTGACCTGTGACACCCAGGTGGGATGCAGCAGCTCAGAGCCAGCCTGTGACCCCCAGTGTCCCCACAGCTTTTCCAGCAGAACCGCCGCCTCCCCAGCCGCTCCCCAGCCCCTACCATGTAGCTGCCACTCCTGCCCCACGGGGAATCTTGGCGCCTGTCCCTGTTGAACGGCAACCTATAGAGAGGCAAAAAACCTGGACTCAGCTCAGTTCACTTTAAATTCCAGTTCTCCACTGGAGTCACCATCCTACTCGGCCTCACCTATGAAGGCAATTCAGATGCTCTTTGCTCCATCTCCCATCTCATTAATGAATGGATTGGAAAGCCCCAGCAGTGGGACAGACCCTGCACAGCCACCTTCCTCCATCCTCCCAGCTTGGCAATGAGCCTGTGCTTAGACCATGGATGCTGGCCTCCCATTCAGCTTGCGGTGGATGCACCAGGTCTGTGATTCCCCAGTTCCCTTACAGGCGGCACAGGAGAGGCGGCGGCAGAAACTCCACTGCGCTCAGATGGCTCCCCAACGTCCTCGGGGTTTGTTGTGCTGCTGTAGGAGTAAAACCACATTGGTTTAACTCAGTTTGTTTCTGAAAAATCCCCAGGTTGGTTCTGATAAATCCCTCACTTCCCTGTTGTTTCCAGGTACTTGCAAAGGGTTGGTTTGTTTGCGCTGCCATTTTCCCAGCAGTTGAATTAAGCTGAGAGTTCCAGCTCTTTCCTCCTTTTTAAAAGTTGGTCCTCCACTTGTCCTTCTCCAGTCTCACAACCTCACTTTTTCTCTACGCATTCCCAAAAGTCACTGCAAGAGGGAGCCCTTAGCTGAATCCTGAAGCACCTTGGCAGGAATTTCTTCATGTCAGGTGATTTAAAGCATTTACCATTCCTGAGTGCGCCTACCTTGCATAAGGGGACCTGGCCCTGTGTCTGACAGTTACACTGAAGCCATCAGCTCCCAGCTGGGCTCTTCCCAGTTCATGCAAACATGTCTTTAACACTTTCAACATCGTTCATGGAGAGCTTTCGCTTTCCAGCAAGGACTCGACCAGCTTTTCCTTGTCTGTCTCTCACCAGTAACATGCTCACAGGGCGAGCGTACGATGCTGTCGTGCTCCTGGAGCCCAGTGCCTCCTTTGCCTTTCCTAATGCTGAGATGCTCCTGTGTTTGCTGCTTGTCACCTGCTTTCATCCCAGCACCTCAGCCGTGTCCTCCTTGTGGCAGGTCAGTGAGGAGCTTGCAGCTTAGCGAGGCAGGTCTGGGACTGTACGTCTTCTCTTTCCTCCGCAATGGGATGATCTGCATGCGTAGGGTGAGGAAAATGATATTGATCCTCTTGGGTGAACCACGGGGAGATCAACTGGTGTCACCCAGTGAAAATGAGGGATAGCTGATGCTATCAGAGATATAGAAGGTTGCTTCCTGGAGAAGCAGAAGTGTTTGCTGATACCAACCTCTCTCTCTTACCTTTGTAGTTGTGAAGAATTTCCCTACTGGAGTCCCTTCATTGGTGTTGGCGCATCCCTATTGGGTCTGTCTCTGCTTCACAGACCAGCTCCTCATTTCTTAAACAGGGACATCACAACTAGGTACAACAGGTTTGTTTTAACCACATCAACAGCATGACAAACTATTTTCTTGATTTACTATTTCCTTTTTCTCTTCCCATTTCCTCACTGCTGGGGATCGTTTTTCCCCAAAGTTCAGCACCTTAGGGATTTTATTTTATTGGGCTTTTTAAAGCCAGGGATGGAGAGCCGGGAAAAGAAGACAGACAGGACAAAACCACAAAGGAGAAATAAAAAATCACGACAAACAAAGCTTAAAAATTCACCAGAGAAAAAACAGAATTTGGGAGCAATAGCTGAAGCACCTCTTTCTAGCACCCTGCAATGTAACGATCACACCTTTACTCATAAGTTATTTTCCCAGTTTTTCAGTCCACTCCATCTGCTGGCAGCCAAAATTCCTCTTCCCCTCGACTGTGGGAACACCCTAGCAGCCTTGGCGAGAGGAGGCGAGACGGCTCCTCCAGGGCGTCTCCGCGGGGCGAGGAAGCACCAGGCCTCGGCGCAGGTGGGGCTGGCTGCGGCGGCGGGGCAGCGGCTGCAGGCGTCTCTGCCCCCGAGCACCCACGGTCCCCACCCACGTCCCGCCTCGCGGAGAGCTGAGTGTGTGCTGGAGCAAAACCTTCATGGTCAGAGGTTTTTCACTGCTGGGCTGCAGGCTGTGGCTCCTCACAGGTTTTTGTTTTCATGTGTCTATCGAAAGAGAAACTATGTAAAGAGCATGCATATGCACGTGCACCTACCTGCTCCATCTGGCCAGGTTATATGTTAATAACCAAACCATATCTATATCACATTGCTTACTATATTTAATAATACACCTGGCAGGGGTGGAGCTGTTTAAGTAACAAAGATTCACGCTGCACGCCAAGCCGCACACATATCTATACTTTCTTACCGTACAAAGTATGTGGAACTATTTTATACGCTGAAAAGAAATGTGCAGTGTGTAGGTATATATCCACCCACCTGCCCACATCTGTACTCTATTTGTCATTCACATCACAGCACATACATGCACATACATACACACAAGTTGAATATGTATGCTATACAAATGATTCACTGATAGATACAGAGAGATAAGCAGGTAGACAGATAAATACGGTTTTGTGTATTTCCTGGCATGGTTGTACACACAAGGGTTATTCAAAGGCTTTAAAATTACTAATAGACAAACCCACGTCCCACAGCTTGCGTATTCAGACAGACTAGTCATATCAGGAGAGTTCAAAAACCATCTCTCGGTATCTTAAACTATTTGTAAACACATTCCAATAGAAAGTGAGAAACACAAAGATATCACAACCTCCTTTTGGCTGTGTTTTACAATCACCGATCAACAGCCGTTAGCTATACCCACTTTGCCCACCAGTGAAGGGGATGAGTTACAGGCTGCATCCACCCTGCGGGTGCCCACCTCCACCCAGGCCCCTCCAGGCTCCAGCTAAATATTCACATGGTCCCTGAGAGCCGTACCTGGGGAGAAGGGGATGGAGGGAAACGTAGGCTCAGTCTGTTCCTCCATCCTGCATTGGGCATGCTTTGTGTCATGGGGGGAGGAGCCCCACTGCTCAACCCAGCCACCATCGCCAAGTTGGGGCTGGAAGGGGAGAAGGGGACCTGTAGCCCAGCCATAGTGATGGGCTCCAGTCCTCAGCACACAGCCCACCAGGCTACTCACTGCAACAGAGGTAATTTGTCCTGAGCATCCCTGGGCAGAGGACAGCATGGGAAGGCTGCCGGAGCACCTCAGCTTGGTCCCACAAAAACTCAGAGAGGCATGAGGCACATTGCTCCTTACTGATGGCTTCCAGGAAACAGAAGAGTAGAGACAAGTTAGAAGCCAGACGTCTCCATCCTTGCTTGCACCCAGCCCAGGCTACAGGCACCATTTCTCCTCACCAAAGTGTCTTTCGTTGGGCAATTTCCAATCAGGATAGATGCCTCTTCTGCTCTTCCTTCAGCAAGCAAGCAGAGAAAGCAGCATAAACACCAGCATCTCCCCAGTTTTTTAAAGCTTCAACCCTCCCCAGCGTGCGGGCTGTCTTTAGCCTGAGGGACTGGCACAATTACTGTAAGTAGTCTTGGTTACACACAGGCTCGAGTCACAAGTTAAAGTACAGATGGCTCCTTAGGACAGGAAGAGGTTGGCTTCTAACTAAAGATTAGCACATATTTCCTTTTGTGACAGCTGTGAAGTTAAACAGAGGAGGAATCTCAGCTATCGCTCTATCTCACCCCTACCCAGATTGTTCATGATGGTCCCAGTATATCACATCTCAGAGGAACCACATGCCTTCTCACCCAGTCGACGGCAGGAAGGGGTTCAGATGATGGTCTGGAGCACGTAGAGATATGAAATGGTGCCTGCACTCCATCCCTTCTTTCATCCCTTGCCCAGTCTCCCAGGGACTGGCTGCAGAGTGCTGCATTTGTCACCACAGCTGGAACTACCCCATTGCTTCCCGTACCCAGTGTGCCATTAAACCTAGCCATAAAACAGCAGCAAAAATTTAATCAGCAACTTTAGGATTACAGTTCAGTTGGGCACCTGGGCAGGAAAACCCTCAATGGGCTGACCTTTCTTCTAGGAACCTCTGACAAGAGCACCCTGTCCTCAAGCGGTTTAACCTGGGCCACTGTTGACAGTAAGTCACCACAGAGACCAACTATGGGAAAAAACATGCGCTGTTGTACAGGGAAAGTACTGATGATTCAGGGTCTCATTTTTCCCTGCAAGTCAGCACCCAGCTGGTGCCCACGGACAGTGCAGAGGGGCAGCACCGTGTGAGCCACTCCTGGGAGATGTGACAGAGCCTGCCATCAGCAAAGATCTCCCGGTAGACCAGAGTGTGGAGGACCCAGGGTCCTGGGTATCCCAACAGATCCATCCACAAATTTCTGATTACAAGGGCAACATCTCAGCCTGCAGTTCATAGGTGTCTCCTAGAAAGTCTCCAGACACAGCCAGAAGCAGGACTAGTCCTTGTGAGAACAGAGAGTGTTTGACTGGCTGAGCCACCCTGCCTGAGGTCCTCCCTGCGGATGGAAACTCCAGCTAAATACACTGCATTACACTGCCCATTGCTGTCCAGAAAGTTATATGCAGTCAAAACCAAGTCCAGGTTACCCTAGAGCTGGGTAAACACCACAAAACATTTTTTGTGCTTGCTTTGATTTGGATTTTCAGTTTTTGGACGTGTTTGCTCTGGCTACAACCCTTTAGCTTTTGCATGTCTTCCTGTGAGTGTTGCAGGGAGGCGCCTACGGAGGGGAGAGGGGCTTACGAGGGCACAGAGGAAGAAAATGAGCTTGGGACCAGCACAGAAAATCCCCCCGCCGTTCCTCACGCAGTCAGCTGCCTGCACCAACTGGCACAGGCGTACAGGGTATAGGATGTGTGCTTCATCTGAACATACTAATAATTATGCAACTTTGAATCGTTAGCACACCATTACCCTTCTTGAGTGAATTTTTCCTGGTAGGAAAACTCCGTTCCTCATGCAGGCACAGGGAGCCTTGTTAACTTTTAATTGCTCCTTAATTAGCACCACATAAGGACAGTGGAGTAGCAGGCATTGCCAAGGGAGATAAACAGCCGCCTGCAGCCCAGAAATGTTTCACTTGTCCGGCTTCACTCTCGTTAGTCCTGAGCAAAGATCAGTTCCGAGACAAACAAGGAGTTGGATGCCCTTTTCAGTCATGAGTGCTGGCCAAAACTCTTAAGGAATTAGCAAAATTCACAGAAATTTCCAATCTTTTCTACTTTACAACTGCCTGTAAGAGCAGCTAAATCATGCACATGGGAAAGAGCCTGATCTACCAGCCCAGAAACCTGCAGCCACAGGAGGGAACTAGGACAGGGAGTTTGGCAGAAGGTATTCCCTGGATTTTCTTCTGAAAGTGCTGGATTATTAGTGGGGCTCTCGATAAACCCCTCTGGGTCAGGCAGATCCTGTCCCTGGCAGAGGGGTGAATTTGGCCATCGTGCCGTGGCTCAGTTAGCCAGTCACCAACCCGCCGGCAGGAAGCCAAGCTCGGGGCTCGATGCCAGCAGGACCTGAGCCGTCCCCCAGGCACTTTTGCTTTGGCTGAAGGTAATCTGAGATGCAGCGATGGGAGCAGACAGGCAGCAGGCAGACAGAAAGGAGGGGATGGCGCTTGTGGGGCTGTGACCCCTAACCAAGGAGACACCCTGGGCACGTTAATCCGAATGCTGCAATGGTATGCAGGGACTGAGAGCTGCCGGGAAGCCTCCCTCTGCTTCTGCTATTTCCTGCTACAGCTGAAAGAGCAGAACAGCACCTTTGAAATACCTCCTTGTAAGAGTTCTTCTGGAAACAGCCCAATTTAGGTCTCATGACCCCAATCCCCTGGTCCTTGTGGGCTTCCACACCCCCTGTCATCCCCCGTATCTGCTGGTCTCACTCTGCAGGGCGTCTGGAAACGCCACTCATGAAACCACACGTTTGTCTACCAGGAAGCAAAATTTCAAGAGGAAAGCTTGCCCTGGCACTTCTGACAAACAACCTGGTGAGCATGAGGAAGGGATCAGAGGTGCGGAGCCGCACAAGGCTGTGGGCAGGTCCCTACACCCAGGCGAAGGGCCCCGTCACCAACCAGGTAGCTTGGGCTACCTTTGTCCCAGGCTCCAGCTCTCTCCAGGCAGCTGTCCTGATCCTGGGCCTGGCAGACCTCTGCTCACCTCTGGCAGAACTTCGCAAACAAACTTTTTCCCCAACATGACAGTAAAGCTAAAGAACAGTCAGTCTAAACAAATATGGTATTTAGGAGCGAATGTATTTTTCCCTCACCCAAAATGCTTCCAGATACAACTGTCATTGTTTGGGAGAATTCGCCATGCCTCACAGCAATGTCTCCATTCAGACAACCTGATGACAACCTACTTAGACCATGTAAGGTGGGTTCTATTGCCCCACCTGCCAGAAGAGGATGGCACCTGCTTTTTCTACCTTTCAGAGGAGTATTTTAACGACTTTAATAGTGGATCCAGCACAGGCAATCTCATTCCTGCCTATTGATGCTAATTCATTTTGTATTCCTAATTAGCCACCAGTTCAGGATTGGCCACTTAAGGACCCCTTCTCTGGATGATTATTGGCTTATGTTGTTCTCTACCTCATGCACTCGAACATCGCCATCCCTGAAGCTATTCAGACCTTGGCTGGACCCTGAGCAACCTGACTGATGTTGCCTGCGTGCATTAAGCTCTTTGCTCCCTGCCAGCCCCGAGCCACGGCAGCTCTGGGGGGGCAGATTTGGCTCTCAACCAACTCCTGTGGCACACTGGCACCTGATGCAAGCATCCACACTGGGATGCTCCTTGTTGTGCTGGCGAAGCGAAGCTGTGGGGATCACACCAGTAAAGATGAGGAACACCTATGCACAAAGTGCCATTGGAGAAGACCAGAGGATGGAGGGTCACCACCAGTGGTGGGTGGTGAGAAGTCACCCCATAGTGCATTCCCACACCACATGGCCACATCCCACCTCACCGGTGGTGGAGCGCGTCCCACTCCAGCTATGCCAAGCTCAGCAGCTTTGGCTGAGGTGGCTGTGGGATGACAACCCCTGACAGAGCAGAGGACCACCTCAAACTGCCTCTGCACCTTGATAAATTAACACATACCAAAACCCAAGGCACTTTTTTTGGTATAACCTATCGCATTCAGGAAGCCAACGTAAGTTGTGTTCCCAGCCTGAAACGCCGAACACACCTTGTTCACTGTCTTCCCATCCCTCACAGACGCAGACAGGCCACGGACCAGCTCAGCTTTGATGCTGTGAGAGCTGCAAAAAGCTCCCTCGAGTTGATTTGACCCTATCTACAAGAGGCAAAACTAGTTTTCTTAAATAGTCTAGCCTTAACCCGGCCTTGCTTATTTTATCAGCAGCTGTTCGCTAAATCTTTTGTATTTACAAGAACAAAACCATCAGCTATGCAGCACTTCAAGGCTCAGACTTGAGCCCTGATCCTAAACTTTTCGTCATGCACATTTTTAGAACAAAGTACCTTCTTTCTGCTTGGATTTAAGCATGTGTGTTCCTCTTTCCACTTTTCTTTTTAAAAAGAAAAGAACAGGGAAGGGGGATTTGTGGTTTAGGGTTTGGGGTTTTTTGTTGTTGAGAACAAACAAAAGCAGATTATCATTCCAGCTCAGAAAATAAAGCATTTCCCTTTTGCATTTTATTTGCCTTTTCAAAAGGCCCTTTTCTTTTTATTTAAAAAATACCTTTTATTATTCTCTAGTCACAGTGAAAAAAATTGATAGCTAATACATAACAAAGTGCTGATTAACAAAAGTTATTCTCATCTGGTTTTTGGCTTGTCTGAGCTGAAATGACTTTTCCCACGTTGTTTATTTGATTACAACACATTGGCCCTCACACCTACCAACTCAGCCTCTTTCCTCGAAGGAAAAGAAGGGTGATGCTTGAGACAGTTAAACATTTGCAAGTGCCATTTCATATTTTAGAGTACTTCCAGTAGCAACAGCTCCATCTGCAAAGTCGACATCCCCAAAGATGCAGAAGAGGTTTCCAAGTCAGAAATACCCCAATACCCAGCTGCTGAGCAAAAGCCTGCCGACCCCGAGCAGCCACCCTTCGTCCCAGGGCTGGACCTTGCCCACGGCCCCAGGAGCTGCCAGGTGCTCAGCTCGCGGCGTAACTCATATTTCTCTGCAAAGCAACACAGCAAAGGTCAAGGAGCCTCCTAGAAGGGAAGGGTATGCACCGATCTCACCTTGCACACATGAGCTCTGCTAGTTTCTTTTCTCCTTAATCCAGTATTAAACCAATTTTGGATTTACAGCATCAAAACCTGCTTTTTTTACTTACCGAACAGAAGCAGCTCAATTAACCGCTGCTGGTCTCCATGTCATGCCCCCTGGGATCAAGCCCATGAACATAATGACTTTATGAGCCTTTTCTTGCTCTCAGGTCGGCTACTCTACAGAGGCCCCGGGTGCTCCCTGCTCTCCTCGTGGAGATACGGAGCCTCCTCCCGTGCCTCCCGCCGGCTCAGGAATTACTCGACTCAAATGCTGTACTTGTACTTGAAATAAATCAAATTTAATATTTTAAAATTACCATAAAAATTCTTTGAAAAGTATTTTACAGATCAGCAGAGATATTACACAGATTTGCTGACACTGAACATATGTACAAGGATGACCTGAAAGAACCTCGGACTTATTTCATTTCCAGAAAGCATCAGAGGTCAAAACCTTAGCCAGGATTATGAGTCCCTAGAGTTTGTGCTTGTTTTCCTCTCCGAGATGGAAATTCTCTTCTCTAGTATTTCTGTAGGGCCAGCTGAAACCGAAGAGGTTTATATCCTTAACAGCGGCAGGGATATATTTAGCCACGGATATCAAGACCACAAATAGCAATGTTTTGACAGGATAAGGTGCTATTTTAAAGTGTTGAACAAAAAACACAGCTGTCAAATTTCAGCCCCATATGAGAAGATGCACACAAACCTGTTTGGGATATGAAAAGTCAGTGGGAAAACTTTTTCCAAGTGCATGGAAAGAGCTATTAAAATCTATTTCTGATCCCTGGAGCCTACTGGACTTCAAATACTGACGTGCAGAAGTGCCCAGCAGCGACCTCAGCACGCGTTCCCACATCGTCCCGCAGGCACCCTGTGAGAGAGGGGACAGCCCACCATGGCCTGGCAGTGTCTTGGTGTCCCTGCCGAGCCCGTGCTGTGAGCAAGGGACAGCCACTGCTCCATGCACGTAAGAAAAGGTGGGTGCTCCCAGGGTCGGTGTGTGGCCAGGAAAGGTGGGTCCTTGCCCGGAGTCCAAGCCAGCTTTGCATCATGGTGGAACCAGAGTGCCTGTGTATGTTCAAGTGATGCTTTGCCCCACATCAGGGTCTTTTCTTGGAGTCCACAAGGCAACACCGGCCTTGGGATGGTTTATTCAAGTAGAAGGATGAAGTGCAGAAGCCTCGGGAGCATGTTCACCTCTCATTTTTGCTCATCTCTGGCCATTGGCAGAAGCTGCATCGAGAGCTGCTGAGGACACCAAAGAGCCAGCTGGCACCTTCTCAACCCGAGATGTTCACCGTTGGGCCCAGACCAAGCTGTCCCCAAACAACACAGGCAGTGGGGACAGAAAGCAGGTCCAGCAGCCAGTGGGGCCAGGATCAGAGTCACTGGCACAGGAGGGATCTCCCAAACACTTCCAGGAGGGATGTGGAGGAATCCAGCAGACAAGCCTGACCCACGCTCCTCAGAGACAACTGAAGCCCCCATGGGCTCTGGCCCTTTTCCTGGCAAATTTAACCTCAAACGGCACTGCTGCTGTGCCACCAGCCCTTGGGGACAGAGCCCAACCTTGTTCTAACTAATGCTAAGAGCTGACCAGGTCCCATGTTCTGGAGGATCGAGACCCACACTGATCTGATCACACACCGTGGCTGAGCCCTGCAGCCCCCCAGAAGTATTGGGGGTCCCTTCCAGATGTTTTCCAGGGAGCACATGTCCTTGGCATTAGGATCCTTTTAGCCTGCAGCAGACAGCATGCTCTTCTGCCTTGTTATCATTAGTGCAATCACCAAAAACTACCGAGAAACAGCTTGAGGGCTATGAAAGGCTGGAAAGGCAAGGCTTTTCCAGTCTCATTTTTTGCTCCTGGGGTCAGAATACCTCTAAATACCCCCAACTATTGCACCTTTCTGTACCTACAGCCTTGCAGAGAGAATGAAGAGGATGGAAAGCCTCTTTGCAGGGGAGAGGGAGTCTCAAATCCCATCGTCGCTAGCAAGTGTCACTAGTGTTTTTGGTGCTGGGTCCTTCTGTAGCAAAGCTGCCTCCTCAGGTAAGCTTTAGGCAATCCTAGTGGTTTTCCTAGTACTTCCCTCCCTCCTATGAATGTAAGCATTGTTCCTGCCATATTTCAAGCAACTATTGAGGATTCAGCCTCTGGGATGTCTCTAGTATGCAGTGCTGGGGAGCAGGATGCAAGAACATGGGCTGAACAGGGAGTACATCTCCTGGGTGAACTCTGAAATTCTGCAGAAATCGGAAGTTCATCTCCTGCAGGTCCTGCATTTACAGTAAATGCATGTATACATGACAAGCTGTCCATGCCCTGGTATGATCTATTGCACTCAGTTCACTGGAATGCAAGCAGCAGTCTACAACTCATGCTGGGGTCTTTCTGGGCCTCAGCTGGGTCAGTCTGCTCTACACTGTTTCTCTGCAAGACACCCAACCTTCGTAATTTAAAGGAAACGTTAAGAAAGCCTGTCCCCAGCCCAAAAGAACTATGTTGAGCATCCTCGACCTGTTACGGGTGAAATGCTTTGGGTGGTTTGCAACTCCACATGCATTGAAGGCCACCTACCACCACTCAGCCAAGGACATTCATTTTCCAAAATGTCCCCCCGTGAGCTCCTGCCAGATCACACTGTCCTTGCAGCAACTGTCAAATACAGCCAGAGCACCATTTGCTGGCAGGAAGATCACTGTCCTTGCCTTGCTCTCTCAATCCAGGTGTCGTCAGTCTGCTGAACCAGGTGGAGATCTCAGGGAAACCACTTTCCTCCCATTGCTGAGGAACCCTGAGAGATACCAGAGCACATCACCGATGTTCCCATTTCCCAAGGATGGACTAAGCCCAGACCAGGAGCAGCTCAGCCACCATGCTAACGCTTCGGGCCACAGGATGTCTTGGATGAGAATGGATCGGTCTCCAGCCCAAAGGAGGACAGTCAGCCTCCTTTTCCTGAGGCTATGTTGGTGTTAAATGCGAGCCTGGCCTGAGAGGACACAGGGTTCTTCTACGGCAGTGCTCCACTGAAGGTGGCAATGGGTAAACACAGGAGAGAATGAAACTCGGAGGAGTCCTGGGAAGGCAAAGACGACCTTCTCAGTGCAAAGAGATCGCTGTCCCTGGGTTTGTAGCACACAGAGATCTCACACCTGCAGGGGAACAAAAAGAAACCAAGTTATAAGGTGTGTGGCTGAGAATCATGGTCCTCAGGTGCAGCAGAAATATCTGCAAACAAACAGGACTGGAGTTTGAGTGCTGAGAGTTCAGGTCTTTAAGCTGGCTCAGACTGGGACGTAGAGCAGAAGCATCCACAAAGAGTAATTTCTGAAACTCATTAGGAAAAACAAGAACTTTTGCATCCCCCAAGTTTTGGGGAGAGGGAAGTAGCTCCTTTTCCATTTCGTGCGTTGAACTCTCCCACTAGCCCCTTGAGTTGCACAACAAGTTAACTAAAACACTTCTCTTTAGGGTTATTTAAGAAATAAGATCTGAAATCTTTTTCCATTGGAGGCAGTATAACCTTGCAGAGTTCTGCTCTCTCTGAGGGAGAAACTAAAATGCTTGCACATTTTTAAGACCCATGGATCAACTGGTTTGATCTCTTTGTGCTCATGGAAGTACGTTGTCTACAGTGAGTTTTCAAATTCCATCACCCGTGGAGCCACCTTGGTGTCCTGGGGACGTGACTGATGGATGCACAGTCAAATGAACAATTCTTGCTCTACGCCAGTGTCTCCCATGAAGATCATGGGTTCCTTCTGCAATGGGTATGCCAAAGGTGGTGGAGAACCCAAATGAGGTTTAGAAGTTGAAGGCTCTGCTCATATGCCCAGTGCTCTCCAAATATCTCATGTTGCATAGCTTTCCTCTGGCTGATGACTGGTCTTGCATAAAGAGCTATCTTTACAGAGTTGAACAGTTGACTGGGGACCACCCTTTAGGCTGGGGCAGTCATGAAGGTAAACTACTGCTGGGATCTGATCCATCCCACCCAAGCTCAGCTGCACTACAAGCTTGGAGCTATGTCATCCAGCTTGGGCATCTGGCATAGATCCACCATGGTGTTTAGGACCTCATCCCCACCATGGCCACCCACGCTTCATGGACAAGTCCTAACACACAGGACGCACCATCCCAGGAGGTGGGCTGCCCACTGCAGCCAGCCACACTGCAGTTCCTACCTGGTTACACTCTGCAGGATCTTCTGCTCATCCTGGTCCAGGCACACGGCAAAGGAGGACTGGACACCGATAATCTGGACCTTGTCTACTTTTATCTGAGACACGCTGATCTGCTGATAGAAAGAGTCTGAGTGAGGGAGCTGTCAGGCTCAGAGCGTTTCCCTGTGCAGGGAAGGGGAGCAGGGGAGCTGGGCATCCCTAAGGCAGGCCACCAGCAAACGGATCCCCCAAGGAGCTGCTGTCTCCTGCCCTGCTTCCCTCCCAGCTGAGTCGGGCTGACCTCCTGTTACCAAATGTAAAAGCACCATGATTTCAGTTACCTGATTGAAACTTTTTTTGGATTTGGAGTTTTGTCTTTTGACCACCTCTGTCATGGTTAAGTTGAGACACTCTGTCTTTGAGGCTGTAATGAAAGAAAACTGTTATCACTTGGGGTTTCTGGGCCACTGGTGGGAATCCAAGTGGTCCCTCCACCCCTCAAAGCATCCCAGAGCCAGTGGCTCTCAGCAGGACCCCACCACCACTGGGGATAATGCAGTACAGTTCTAGTTTTACTTCCCTCATGCTAACCCACACGGAAAGAAACCAGAGACACAGAGGTAAACGTCCTCTGTAATTTCCAACTGCTTTCCGAACATAGCAGAAAAGGACATTTAACTATCTTAGGACCTAAACAGGAAGAAAAAAAACATTGCCCCATCATCATGAGGAAATTCTAGTTCTCCCAGCTTCGCCTTTCTTGCAGTCCACCTGGAGATGCTTTTTTGTGTCTGGAATTACAGTGACATCCTGTGGTCAAACTGCTGAATGTGAAAACCAACGGTGACAATCAAGGGGACTGGGTTTCTCTTGGAAGGAAGGAGATTCATGAAGGAGAAGCTTCTCCCCAGCGTGGAACTGAGGACACCCCCTGAAGCAAACCCACAGCGCAGGCAGCACAAGCAAAGCTCCTGAACTAGCGCAGAAACACCCAACTCAAAATATATAGAGAAGGGGAGAAATTAATTCCTGCTGGGTTTTTTCCAGGGTTGTCTGCATGGCTTCATGGATGGGGTAGCAACAGCTGGGACAGAAGGGATAGAGGTTTAGGTTGAGCTCTGTGGGACATGTAGGAGCTGTCTCCTATTTGGTAGATCACTCGTTTGCCCCAACTGCTCCGCTCGCAAACCACACATCTGCCAGACACAAAGCACACGAGGAAAGAGGAACTAAAAACCCCCTCCGTTTACTCAGAACTGGGTGTCTGATTGCCAAAACAGCAGTTCTTAAGCAAGAATGAACAGGTATTGCTTCTAAATACACACACAGGCTAAAAGTCTTGCTGCTTTTAAAAGGCTCAAAGCCTTATTAATACCTCATCGGAAACCTGATTAGAAAAAAAAAACTATGAAGCAAAACCATGTGGCAGCCAGCTATCCCTGAGCTGCAGGAAGGAACAGGCTGAAGCAGCAGCTTAGCGAGAGCCTGCTGAAAGCTGGCTGCGAGGCACAGCGGCTGTGGACGGCAGGACAAGCACCCTCCCTTGGTCCTACTTCACTTAACAACAGTTTTACCTGTCTCTCGTTCTCCTTACTAAACAAGTGTTGTTCTGGAAAGCACCACTCTCCAGTGATCATCCTGCTGTTTGGACTGTCCCAGCTCCATCCCTAATGGACATCCTATTACCCTGGCTGGAAGCTTTAGGACAATGGGAAATCAAATGTCCTTCGTCCCTGATGTGGTGATAAGGTCAGCCAAGGACTACAGTATGCCCCAGGCACCTTCTATCTGTCTTCTCCTGCATTCACACATCTCTGCTTTGCTCCAGCTAGAAGATGCACGCTGTCCTCTTGCTCCACCAGTCCCTCCCATTGCTCCCCACGCAAACCCACAAAGACCACCTCTACCCACCTAGATCTTCATACTTCTTGCAGGCTTTGCTAAGGTTGACGGATGTGCAGACCTTCTCAACATCGTTCCAGTGACTTCTTCCACTGACGGCTGTCTGCAGAGACCAACCAAAGCCCGTGAGATGCCACACTCCAGGCTGGTGCTACCCTGCCTCCCACCCCTAACCATCTGGCTGGACTAGCTCAGATCTGGATTCAACTGGAGCTGCACAGACAAAGTCTGAGTAAGCACTAAAATTCATTTAACCTTGGATTTACAAAAATTCCCCAGGCTTAACAGTAAATATCTGCAAAGGAACCACCAAAATAGGAGGACTGCTATGACCAGCGGAAGATCGCTCCCTGGAAGCGAAGTTCACCAGTGTAAAGTGACACTGAGAACACATCCAGTCTATGGAAACTGGCTGCACATTCCCTATTTTACTGGGCTGAACAGGAGTGGAAAGCCACCTCCAATTAGTCAGTAAGTAGACAATTAGCTTGAGTTTGGCTCATCTGGGCTTAGATTCAGGCTCCTCCAGCAGGCCGTCAGCATTTGCCTCTCTCAGCCCCCAGCTCAGGGACGTTTGCCCACCGCTGAAGTGGTTTTCTGCCTCATTTGTCTTTGTGCAAGTCCCGTGCCCTCACCTTGCTGTAGGCGATCTGTAGTGTTAGCGGGATTGCTTCTCTGTCTCCATCTATGCCCAGTCTTTTGCTGCCTGGACCTGCACAAAACAAGGAGCAAATGTCACACGGAGGCCTTTTATCCCTGTCCTTCAGCTGGCTACTGATACAGCAGCACACTCCGTACCTACAGAAAGGGGGAAAAAAAATGGTTTGCTGAACACAGCTACGGAGCAAAAAGGCAAAAAGAAAAGGTGGCTTAAAAGCTGCCAGAAAGCAATTAATCCAGTGCAGAAATTTCAACACAAAGGACAACAAGCAGCTCTGCAAAACTGAAAGCCATGCTGGCTAAGCCGGTGCAGAGGGGTCAGTGCCCCAGGGAGAACACAAAGCAATAAAAGGCCGCATTGCTAACCAAGCTCCTGTTTTTCCGGGCATATTTGTGCCCACAGTAAATTAGCCTTGAAATACTGTGCCGGACACTTACTAACTTTTTTTTTTTTCCTGGATAATTTTTTGCAGATGTTAAGTGGTGTGCTGCCAGACAACCCAAGGAAAAAAAAAAAAATCAAAGTCAGAAAGGATTGGCAGTTTCATGAGTTATTGGGAAGAGGTCTTGGCCGAGCCTGTATTTTGGGGGAGTGGGGTGGTGACACTTCATATGCAAGATACTTTACGAGCTCTGTTTAGAGAGACAAGGCGAGATCACAGAAAAGCAATTGGTTAAAAAAATTAAGCAACGTGTTTAAATGCAGTATTGTTGGTTGGCCGTGAGATGTCTCTGCAAGCTGCACCGCATCAGACAGCATGTCATCCTTGGTACCAGGGAGTGAGCTGGAGACCACGCTGCAGGCAGATGCTTCTGCCATTGCTTCTTGTCTCTACTAATTTTATAAATTCCTAGTGTAAAAGCTCATGGACCTCCCTTGCAGGAAGGCTCCAAGCACACACACAAATCTTGCTTTGCCCAGTTAACTAAGGAAAGGGAAAGAGGGTTTTTATAAATGACACTCCTGGACAAAGCAAAAACAGAAAGCAGCAAAAAGAAAAGATGAAGAGCTGCACTTGGCCAGGTGCTGATGAGAGGAAGGAAATGGGCTTGAAGCTGTGTTATTGCAAACACGTTTTAGAGTTAATGGCAGTAAAAACAACAAGGCATTGCCACAGCTTCAGTCCTGAAGAGGAACACAAGAACTATGATGCTTCACTTCCAAAGTTGTGAAAAGATGTCTGGATCTTTGCTCATGGTGCAGCCTGGGCTCAGACACCTCTTGCAGCCCGCGCTCCCTCCAGCCCCTCTTCCCACTGATCTCCCAGCCCAGCGGTTTGCAGACCTCCACCCCGAGGCTGCGGGTGCAGCAGCAGCTACAGACCTGATGCCTTGATGGCCCGCGTGGCCGCCGAGTGGCCCAGCTCGAGGGAATGGATGAAGACTTCGGTCACCTTTTCTCCCCCGATGAAGGTGAGCTGCCAGGGAGGGGAGAGAAGAGGGAAGACATGGTGGTGAGGAGACCCAGCCTGAGCCAGGCAACGTTCACCCCCTCACTCCTTTCCACAGAAAACAGGTCAGTTTGGGAAAATCCTTTCATGTTTTCAAAATACACCTTTCAACAACTGCCTTGGGTGGCACTTGCCTTTAGGGGCATTTCCAGCTGTTTTAACAGACCACCAGCAAGTACAACAACCCAGAAAACTAATTTTCACTTAAAGAAAACTCCCCAACCCACTGGAAAGAAAACCCACGATGAGCCTAACAGCAGGGTCTGATCATCGCTTTGGGCGACGCAAATCCCATGAACAGCAGCAACTCTGCGAGCCACAGCCCCACTGCAGCCGGTCCCATGCCACCGCACCACAGCAGTCGTTGCAGCCATGCATTCAACCTTCCCCACCACATCTCCCCTGTGCACACAGCGGGGCGGGGAAAATAGGCTTCGTGAAGGGGCTTGGTTTGGAAAGCAGAGCACTGGAGGGACTTCCAGTGATGTGAATAACGTGTCAGCACTGACAGGAGTCACTTTGTGTCATGGGGAAAAGGTATTTGGATGGAAAACTGCTTGTGTGACTTAAGGATTGTCTGGGCAGGCCCTGCATGCTCTCAGTCCCTGAGCCAGGAGCATCAGTCAAAGCACCACAGGCACCCAGGGGATAAAAGGAGACTGAGTTCTGCCCCACCAGCACATGGTGGCTGTGTCATACCTCCATCTGCTTCACAGGCAGGTCCTGAGTTGGTGGCACAGGCAGAAGACCTCCCTTTCCCTCTCGCCAAGATGGGGCTGAGCCCCTTTGCCTACCTCTGTCTGGTAGAGCTGCAGCAGGACGGGGCGCGTGGCGAAGCGGCAGTAGTAGAGGATCATGTCGGCCAGGATGGGCAGCTGCTCCTGGGAGTCCTCCTGGGGCTCAGCCTCTGGCTTGGCAGACTGCAGCGAGAGAATAAGTCGCAAGCCTGATGGGATACGTGGTACCCACAGCCTGATGCCAAGAACTGCCCATCCCACCCTGCCGGGGACGGAAGCCCTCCTCCTGACCACTCATCTCCATCCCGTGTCCATGTAGCACAGCCTGCTGTACAGGATCGCGGTGGCCCAGTGCTAAGCAAAAGCTCTCTGCTTAGCTGCCCTGTACCTCAGGGAAGGGGGACGCCGAGCCCTACCAGCTGCCATGCACATACCTGACACAGGACGTCCATGGGCAGGTTCATCAGCCCAAGAACATTGCGCTCGTACCATGGGTCCAACATGCCGATGTAGTGGGAGATGTCGTTGGTGCTGCTTTCCATCCCGGCCAAGGTGGGATCCTGAAACCGGACACACAGGGGTCACACCAGGGCCCCCCCCAGGCTCCGCACCCCACACTTGGGGCTGGTGGAAGAGACACCAACACTCCCCTTGCCTGCCCTGCCAGCCTGCTCACACACCGCTCTCGGGGCCAAGCAGAGCACTGGTGGCACCGCAAGCTCCGCAGCGAGCAGCACACCTACCGCCTGTGCCGAGGCCCGGAGCTGCGGGTCCCCCAGGGACGGGGAAGGATGCATCAGTGGGGTCGATGGAGCCAAGCAGCTCCTCTTCACAGGGACGTAGAAAAACTGCAGCTTGAAGTACCTTGTCAGTGAGGGGCAGGTGCTCTCCTTGAGCCTAGGAGAAGGTGGGAGAGGGCTGGGTGAGCCAAACCCTCCAGTGTGTCCCAGCAGGGCCAGGTACCTGCAGCCAGGTCCCCTGCACCGCTCAGCTCACCTGAGGTTGCTGTAGGCTCGGGCCACTTTCCCCGAGATGCGGTCAGAGCCAAAGACCACAACACGCAGCGTGGACACCTTGGCGTCCTCATCGTAGCTGAGGAAGGGCCGTCGGTGGAGGCTGAGGTGCCGCGGGGCGAGCGGGGCCGGCAGCCGCTGGCTCAGGACGTGCTGCGGCAGTGAGTGAGCACGCCGGGAGCGCGCCGGGACACGGTGCTTGGCCTGGGGGGTGCACAGGCTCTCGGCCCGGCGCAGGGGCAGTGAGAGCGAGCCCGTGTCTGAGCAGTCCTTCAGGTCTCTCCTCAAGACCAGCTGGCTTTTGCTCTTAAACAGTTTGTAGATCTTGTTGGTCAGCGTGTGTCTGTATTTGTGGTGGGTCTTTTCTACCTTCAGCTCCGGCCTCCCCACCATGTCCAGGGAACTCTCGTCGCTGTCCTCCGCGTACCCGCTGTCCATGCAGTCCTTCAGGCTGGAGACGAACGACTTCAGGGACTTTCTGGAGACCACCGTCAGCTCCGAGATGGAGTCCTTGGAGGTGGCAAAGAGGGACACTCGGGAGGGCTTAGATCCCTCCTCTGACAGTGCCGAGTACACAGAGTCTTTGGAAATGGTGCAGATGGGGGAAAGCAGCGAGTCCCGCTCGGGAGAACAGCCATCGGTTTCCACCTCCTCCTCCTCCTCCTCTTCCTCCTCCTCCTCGTTCTCTGAGGCCATGGGCTCGACAACACTGCACTCTTTGCTGAGGACATCATTGAGGATATCTGAAAGGCAACCGGAGGGAAATCGGGTCTGGTACAGGATCCAGCACAGCCACTGGAAATATGATGACCCCAGACAATGACACTACTACAGCATGGCCAATGGTCTCTTTGATCCTGCACGGTTTCAAACAAGGAGCTGCAAACCTCCTCTTGAAGGTTTTTAGATTGCCATAAGGCGCTCAGATGTGATGGCAAAACAAAACATGTTTCTCTCCTTGAGGTCACATTCTGTTTGGGTTCTTGAAAGGCAAACACCAGTTGGGGTTTTGCTTCCTTCCTACACAGCTTTCACAATGTGCCCGTGTCTGATCTGGGTTTAACCAAAGGGCAGGAGGAAAGCAAGGTATTTTGATAATCAAACCCCAAATTGCCCCACTGGGGGTGGCCTCCTGGCAAGGCTAGGCTCGCTGCAAAGCCCAAGCCAGAGCTCTGGTCCAGCTCGCTGGGAGCAGCAGACACCGAACACTAAACCTTCACGGGAACAGAAAAGGTCTTCCAGGAATGGGGAAGCCAGAGAGACAAGCACAGCAGAAGGGGAAGCCGCCGTTTCCCCTGCAAAACTGCTGCGGCTGGGCTGAGAGCACGGGAAAGGCACCGGCTCCTCGGCCATCCCTGCTGCAGGTGGGGGAAGAGCTGTAACATCCAAGGGGTCTCAACCCCACAAAGCCCCGACATCTCAGTGCGGTCAGTCTTCTCCAGCAACAATTATTTCCAGGGCATGAGCAAGGTTTACTCCTTGCAGAGAAGCTTTCTACCAAACAAGGTCTCTGTCCTACCGATATCCCCACAGACATGGGTGGGACAAATCTCTTCCAGCTTAATGCAAGGCACAACTTTTCTCAGGAGATCAAGCCCTGCCTGATTTGTCTCCGGCAGCACAACGTGTTTTGGTGCCACCAGTGCCTCGTGCCCACAGCTCGGATGAGGGCTTTGCTCGGGATCACAGCAGGCATCATGCCCAAGCTGACGCCCATGTCCTCTCCCATCCAGGGGACACCGGTGCCCACTGCGTTATCTCTCCCATCACCACCAACAATTTGTTACCATCTCCTTCAGGCTCCGGCCACAGTTTGTGCCGCACGCCTGGCTGCACATGGAGCTGGGACGCTGCTCAGCCACCCCTGCGACAGGGAGCAGAGGGCTGCAGTCTCAGTAGGAGGGATGGGGGACCCCCTCGCTTACCAAAGTTATCCTGATCCCAGCTGTAAGTGTAGCAGCGAGCGGCAGGAATGGGGATGGTGTGGAGCTTTCGGGGCTGAGCCTCGCCTGGGAAGAGAGAAGGGAGAGAAGTTAGTTTGCAGGGAACCCCAATACCACTCCTGACAGCTCTCCTGGCTGGTGGGAGATGCCGCCCGCCCCATGCACATGTTTTGGGCAGCCCAGGTCATGCAGAGCACTGATGCTGCTGTCATTATCCCTGTGAAGTCACGTGCACTTGGCAGGAGAGGACATTTCACACCTCTAAGAGCCATCAGACATGACTGCTGTCATTGGTTTCTGATCTGATGTTTTCATCTCACCCACAAAGGCTGGAGAATTTTTTTTTTGCTTGTTTAATGAAAGATGAGAAACAACTTCTGGCTCATTGCACGGTTATGAAATAGGACCTGGGTTGGTGGTTTTTTTGTTGTAGTTGTTGTTGCACTAAGTTGAAACTTTGCACGAAAGAGGGTTTTGCACTTCAAAGGGCTGGCTCCCAGCACCCGCAGCGCAGGGGAGCTCGTCGCCACTGCAGGGGCTGAGCGGTAGAAAACCCTGGAGGAAAGAGGGGCAGGGGGGGTTCCTCACCCGTGATGGCAGGAAAGGATGCAGCGCCGGCGATGTCCCACAGCACGGACTGCAGCCGCTCCCGGGCCGGGACAGGGTCGCTGCTGGCGGCTGCAATCTCCTGTGCATCAGCGGCACTGGCATAGATCTCCGAGAGCTCTTCCAATGTCTTGGTCTGGGGGGAGCAGAGCCAAGATGAGAGATTGAGGGGGATCCCTCCGCAGAGGCAATGCACAGGTCTTTGGGGAAGGTCACTAACTACACCACTGGGCAAATCTCTCTCCCTCCCCTACCTCCTACCTGCTTCAAGTCCCCTCAAAACTTCTGCAAAGAAAAAAAAACGTGTTTGACCAACCTAAGGGGTTTTCTTCACAAGTTTTTGTCCCCACCAAACACCAAAGCAAAGTGTTTCTCTGCTCAAATGAACATTTTTGCTACATTTCAAATCCAGGGGCTCTTCCTCTCTCTGCTTAGGGATAGGGAAAGGAATAAAAGGGTAAAAGGCGAGTTACCCCCCACACCAAACTTCACAAAACAGACACATAGACCTCAGGACTAGCCTGAGAAGGGAAAGACGTGCATTTTTCCTACAAGAAGTGTTCTCAATACTTTTTTTTTTTTGTGAATCAAATACTATTTTGGTCAGGAGATCCACCAGCCAACTGCATGAAGCTGCTCCCAGTGGCATCATGACATCACCGAAGTTGAAGCTCTCTGAGCCTTACCTTCAGGAGGTGGTGCAGGCTGTCCAGGTCGCAGCGGGTGCCGAAGTTGGCCTGGTAGAGGTGCTCGAGGAGCAGGACGAGCGTGGCGTGCTGCGGGTGCTCACTGGTGCTCAACTTCTCGGCGATGGAGAGGAACTCGCTCTGCACCTCGGAGCGGTTGAGCAGCAGCACCGTCCTGGGGACAAGGGGACAGTGGTTAGTCTGGGCAGCCAGGATCGGATGCTGGTGGCAAATGAAACTCTTGGACAATTTCACACTAGATGGCAGTGTCCTCTCACATTAGTCACAGCTGGAGGGTGTCAGGGCTGTGCAGGGGTGCCAGACCCCCGCTGCAGTGCCAGCCAGGGGCAGGGAGCAGCTAAGGGATGAGCATCCTCCATCCTGCCCCTCGGCACATCCCCGGCACCATCTCTCCTGCCACATCTGCCACATCAGCAGCCCAATACTTGTTCAACCAGCCCCAGACAGGGCTCCAGCCCAGCAGCTAGCTGTCCAAACTGGACATCCAGCACATGCAATGAAGCAGGAGGGGTAGAAAATGAGAGGGGCCCCCAAAACATCTTCCCCCTGCAAGGTGCAGGTCAGAGCATCGCTTCTGGGCTTTAAGAAGAGCCACATCCTTCAGCTGCATTTTTGCTCCGGACCACAAAATGAACATCCACAGGCTTTTAATTCCCAAACCTGTAGTCCAGAGAGCATGTAGGCATGTGCTTACGTTCATTAACCAGAGCAGTCCACCTCACTGAGCAAAAACGGCTCTAAATTAAGGATGTGCTCTGGCGTACTTGGTTCTAGAAAGCTCAGGCAATGGGCACAAGCTTTCAATAAGGCCAAGGTTCAGCTTGTGTGCAGCTTTGTGCCAGATTTTCAGGGCTTTTTATGCAAATCTAGCCATCATGCTGTAAGTCATCAGTGGCTGCACTTGCACCAGTATAAGTGTGTAGAGCTGGGGAGCTGTAGTGGGAAAGCAACACAGCAGCACCAGCACAGCTGGGTGGGATATGGGTGCAGATCCGGAGCTGCAGGGCATGAGCGGACAAGGCAGAACAGCAGGACACCCCTCCTGCACGGAGTGGAGGTGGCTGTGCACGAAGGACTGTCCCTGGGGCTGGGGCTGGCGCTGCAGCCAGGAAGGGCACACACTGCCCGGGCTCATTTTCCTATTTACAAATGAGGTGCCCTGGCAGAAGGAAAGGTTCAGCCCTCAAATAAGGTGCAAAGTCTGACTACACTCAGAGCTGCAAGGCTTTCATTAATTGTTGCACTGGGACGGACTCGCTTCTGTCCCCTCTCTTGCTGGTGGCTCCCAAACACGCAGATCAAAGCATCTCCTGGCTGGTCTCCAGCCTGCGCCAAGATCAGCAGCTCCCTGCGGAGGAGACTTTGCCTTCCCCAGCTGTTTTCACCCAGATCTGCAGCCCTGCAGTAAGCAGGGTTGCAGGATAACCGACATGGGGAGCCCACAGACCCATGGCTGTGGAAATGTCACAGCCACTTTCCTTGTCCCTTCCCACAGCTCAGCCCGCTATCCAGCTTTTCTCCCTGGCACCCACGGCTACGCCTTTGAGATGCTGCTCAAGCAGCGTGAGATGGTGGGGATGCTACAGACAGAGATGCCAGCAGCATCATGGCCACACTTACACAGTGGAGCTCTGGTAGTTCTTCACAGGCAGCCCCTGCTCCGTCCTCACCAGCCTCTGGAAGGAGATCCCTGGGGGAGAGAGCAGAGGACAGGAGACATCGCACCACCACAGACCACTCTGCTTCAGGAGCACATAGACTTTGTCTCCCAGCATGGTCCTGACCTGGCTGAGCCACAGCCTGGAGTGGGCATGGCAGCACCAAAAGTCCTTATGGGGACAAGGCAACATGCAAGGGGACCAGCCCAAGAGCAAGGGAGCCTTGGGACGGAAAGGGTGAAAGGCCAAGGAGATGGGAAGGCAACCAGAGGATGGGAAGGGAGAGCTGCTCCATCCCCAGTCCCTTCTGCCCCACTGCTGATGTGGGATCCGCTTTGAATTGCATGGGTGACATTTAGCAGCTTCTGCCACTTATTTTAGCCCCCCGAGGCCCTGGATCTCACTTAAGGACAGCATGTCACTGCCACCTTCCCTCCCGCAGAGATGGAGCCCAGCCTGGCCCCAGCAGAAGCGAGGCTGGCATGAGCAGCCCACGTCCCTGGATGCCTCCCTGGGACCATCCCCAGGATCCCGTTGGGCAATGTCTGATGGACCTGGACTGGGTGGCAACAGCAAAGCCCACATCACTCCCAAAAGGCAGAAGGACTGGGGTACATCTTGGGAAAGATCTTACGGTGTCAACAAGATCCAGCACCCTTTCTGCTGTAGGCAGCAACATCCCAACCCCAGCTGCTGCTCAGCAGCCAAGGAGCAGCACCCACCGGGGGCCCAGCACCCATGGGCAGCTCATGTTGATCCGCACAGGCCCTCCGATTACAGCAGCGTTCACCCCGCTTGCAGAGACATCAGCCCCAGTTTGCAGATAAAAGCTATTGCATTCTTGGCAAATATTGACAGCAGCTTGTTCTCAGTTAATATTTACCCTTGTCTCAATAAGAAGCTTTTGCTTCAGCCTCGCCGCAGGTCAGGGAGGCCATGCAACAAGCGTATCAGGTCCTGGCCAGCTTACCAGCAGAGGACACGTTTTTGATGTTCTTGGCTCCAGTTGCAGGGGGAGAGGCCATGGTGAGGGGCAGCACTGGGCTCCCCAGTCCCAGCAGGCCAACACCTCCCACTCAGCATCTTTTGGCAGGGGTGGGGGAATCTCATATGCTTGTAGGAGGGGAAAAGCTTTTAGACCAAAGTTCCCAGCTCACAGAGCCCTGGGCACTGGTGATGGTGGCACAAGAGCAGGATGTAGCAAACCATCCCCAGCACTGGGGCTCTCCCAGTGGTCTGTAAAACACAGCCCTGACCGGTGTCACAGCAATAAATGACCAGGAAGGAGCTGGGAAAGTCCGCGGCTGCAGCAGCATGGGATGAGCGGCCCCACATCTGTGCTGGCCCTGCAGCTCCGAGCTGGAGGCTGGACGCAGCACAACAGCCCAGCCAGACCTTGCCTGGTGGCCAGGGCCATTTATGCTGGTGGAGCCTTGAACTGGGAGTAAATCAGCCAGTCCAGTGCCAACACTTCAGCGGGTTTGGGTTTTTTTAAATCTTTTTGTTTTGTTCCTTTGAAAGCATCTTTCATCCCATCTACACCTACAAGCTCCCATTCCCGCAGGACGTTGCTGCCGTGACGGATACCCTGCATTCCATGTCCCCATCAGGGCTCTCCAAAGCAGCTGCCTGGTCTGAGGCAGGAGGGAGGCATCCCCAGCCTCAGCCACAGCCCATCTGAGGCCTCCCAAGTCCCGCTTAGAGCCGGTCTTTACTGCCATGGCCCTGCGCAGGATTAAATAAGGGCTGAAATCTGCTCTGTGTGATAACAGCTCTCCATAAGCCACCAAAAGACAGGAAGATTAGGAGAAATGGCCTTTTAGAAATAATTGGAAAAGCTGCTCCATTGGGAACAACAGGACATCTACAAGGAGCCCTTAATTAAGAGGAGCGCTGCTGCTGCCGATAGACGTGCCCAAAGCTGTATCACAAGGTAGTGTCTCGGCTGTAAAGAAAGAGCCAGGGAGTCCCTCAGCCCTATGGAAATCTCCACGCAAGGGCAGGCTCGAAGGCTCCAGCCACCTTGATGCCGATGAATGGACCCACTGTTATCACCCCAGTTACACCACTGAGCATCTCAAACTGAGCATCTCGAACAAAGGCCGGGGCTGGGCAGGAGCAGCCAGCACGTGCTTTGCCATGGAAAAGACCCCTCAGACTGAAAGGCAGCCAGGAAATAGTTATGTGTTTTGCTAATTCACGCTGGTCCGGAGCTGAGAGTCCCTGGGATGCTCCCACCACCTTGCACACAAGGCAGCTACCAAAAACACAACCCCACCATCCCGCCTGCTGCTCCAGAGGAATCGGGTCTCATCCTGTGCTGGACCACCAGGGAAAATCATCCAGAGGATGGAGGGCAGAGGTCCTTGCCTCCTGAAAAGGCTGAGGTGTGGGATGCACAAGGTAAATATGGACACCATGCTCAAGGGATTCATGAAGCAAGTGGGGTAGGAGACAGCAACACCAGGAGAGGCTCGGGAACAAACACTGGGCGGTCGCAGCAGCGGGTGTTTTTGGGGAAGCAGCGCCAGCAGTACATGAAAACCCCGCGGCAGGGGAGGAGCACTTACCAGGGGCCTTGAGCTCGTCGCTGATGAAGGTGAGCAGCTCGCGGAAGATGTTGCAGTAGGGCACGGGCCAGGTCAGGAAGCTGTGGTATACGCTGGTGGCTTTCAGGAGCAGGTCGGAGCCCGGTGGGAAGTGGGGAGCCTGCGGGGGACGGGGAGACCCGATTAGAAAGGGAGCAGGGACACGGGCCTCGAGCGCTGCGTAAAAACTCGAGGGTTTAGGCTGGAAGTGGAAGGAGGAGAAACGGATCAGAGCAGAGGTTCACCCTGTGACACCCCGTCCTCTCCCAAGGAAGGGTGAGAGGATCCCCACTGGGCACAGCTCCGAGAAAGCTTCATCCGCTCTGTACCTTCCCAACCTCCCGGCTGTGGCTCACGTGCCAAAGCCTATATATAAATTTCTTTTTAACAACCACAGATTCACACAGATGAATCGCATTACAGCCTGTGCTTTTGCAAGATCTGGCAGCAATGATTTCCTTGGGATAATGATGCATTGTGCTAATAATAATAATAAAAAAAGTATTTCCTGTGAAGGCTCTGCTCCTTCTTTTCATTAGCGTTGCCCACATATTTTGCACAAATATAAAAGCTAATGAAAAAAATTTGCCTTCTCTACACAGAGATATTGTCCGTCTCCCTTTCTGATTAGCTCATCTTCAAATAAAAAGATTAAAAACACTGAAGTTCATTTTTTTGGTCTCTCAGCTTGTGCAATGGTTGCTTGGTCTTGACCCCTGTAGATTCATACAGGATCTTTTTTTGAGATGAATTGATCAAAGCAGATCGTGATGTTTCAGACGAAAGCCACCCCGATTTCAGTGCCTGTTCTGCATGGCTCCATGGGGCCCCGCACCCCATGCCTCCCCGGGGGCTGGGATCAAGCTACGTGCAGCAGCCTCAGGACTTACATACAGGACCGCATAGTAGAAGAGCAGAGCCAGGGGCGTTACGAGGTCATAGTCGCACTTCTCCTGCACCTGTAGGAAACAGCCCGAGAGCAGAGGGATGAGCTGGGCTGCTCACCACGAGCGTTACCCAAAAGCATCCTTGGAGGTGCGGGCAGACTCCCCAACAGCGCAGGCAAGTGCCTGACCCGCACCATCACATCACCGTCCCCAGCAGATTCCCTTGTCTCCATGGGAAAATAACCCCTAAAGCCCCAGTAACCCACACCAGTGGGACAGGCGGATCAGCACAGACTGCTGCTCTGCCTTTAGCCCCGAGAAGCTGGATTTGGCCAAGCTCCCAGCCCTCCGATGCCCCTGATCCTTGCAGAGTTGCATGAAATTCTATGAAAGTGGCTCAAAGCAGGCAGTTTGGAGAGGCAAGCAGGCAGCCCAGCCCCTGCAAGCGGCTTGCAGAGCTCGGGAGCACGGTGCAAACCACCTATCTTTGTCCCAGCCTTTGCCAGTGAATAGCCGGCAGAATTATTTCACCGAGGGACATAGTGATGGCTCAAGCATACGCTTGCAGACACTGTCTTCCCTTGTTTATGAGCACACCACAAAGTGCAATAAACCCTTACGTAAACCCTAATGTAATAAAACACTATCTGCAACTAGATCAATTTAGCCATTTAAAAAAAAAAAAAAAAAAAGAGGATTAAATCAAATTGTGCTAATCTTAACTTGTACCTGCTCCGCAGCCTGGCAGCTAAACAGCCTTTCTTTCCCAAAAAATGAAAGGCAGCAATTAGCCCACCACATGAATCCCAGCGCTGAGGATTTAGGAAACACATCACCGTTTCCTGCCACATCAAGGGATTCCTCCGAGGTCTTCCCAGCCACAGCCCAGGGTGACCCTGCTCGACTGACGATGCCTCAAGCTTCTCCGGCACATGACGGGACCGCGGCAGGCCGATCCGATCGGCCCCGCTGCCATTTCGCCTTCCCGCTGTGCTTGACCTGACTGTCACGGTGCAAACCCTGCCCGTGGTCCCCAGCGTCCCAGCTCCGCTCCTGGCCCTGCAGGAAGCCTGGCAGAGCCGCAGCGAAGTTTCCATCAAAAAACAACAGGAAACCTTCAATTTGCTCTGATTTGGACTAGGAGCTCCCAGCTTATGCCGGGGGAAGGTCTGGGGAAGGCTGGCTCCATCCGCACAGCCCTGCGACCTGGGCTGCCCCTGCATGGCACCGAGCAGCGCTTTAGGAAATCAAAACCCTTCCCCATGGATCTGTGGTGCTGCCTGAAGAGCAGGTATTGGAGCTGGGGTTTTCCCTTGCAGTTCCCATGTGCCGAAAGCTGGCAGGATACACAGGGCTGCTCCCACCAGCGTTTCAGACCTGCCAACCCAGCATCACTCACCTCCAAGCGCCAGTGCTCCAGCAATACCTTACCACAACCCAAAATCACCCACCAAGCTCTGCAAAACTCCACTTCGGGCAAGCCCCGGAGCTGACACCATCTCAAAGCCCACAGCCCTCCTTGGCAGCCCCCCGACTCACCTCTTTGGCCTTGCCGAGGATCTTCTCCACGAGGATGAGGTAGTTGCCGGCGTCTCGGCTCACCAGCTCCTGCAGGCTCCAGCAGTTCAGGCACAGCCCGGCTGCGGGGGAGACAGAGCCGCCGTCACTCACAGCCCCGCTCAAGAAGGCCACAGGAGGGATGAACAACAGGAAGGGGTCAGGGCAAAGGTGTTTGCTGCCTGTGTCAGATCACGGCAGAGGGAAAAAAACCTCACACCCTTGTTCTGGACAGATCTAACCTTGCCAAGTAGTGCTTATCTCAGCGGCATCGCTTTGTACCCAAGTGCCTTCATGCTCTGGCTCACGCAGCCCAACATGCTCAGCTGGGTTGGATGCGTCTCCCCCAGGGAGACTGGGTAGCCGACATGCCTGCACTGCCACGTGCCCGCTGCAGAGGCCAGAGGGATGTGCGTGGCATAGGGGGATGGCCACCTTCCATCTGCTGAGCACAGAAAACCCACTAGTGCGACCCCTTGCCCTGCCACCCCCCAGCCCAAACGCCCCCGATGCACTCTCCCAACTATTAACTCACTCAAACGCTGCAAAATTCAGCTCCCCACCAGGCACACATCCAACCCCCTCCAGCTGCATCGCACCCGAGGGAAGATGCTGCATCTCCCCGAGCCGCTTCCCCACGCCCTGGAGGTGCACCATCACATCAGCATGGCGGCAGTCAGGGCTCATATCAGCTTCGTTGTTAAGCTTGCCCAGCATTTACTCCATCTCTTAGCACCTTCAAATTTTCATTAAATGTATTAAAATCCCATCAGGAGATTACCCAGATGCTGAGAGAGGAGAATTGCCGTGCAAAGGGATGGAGGGTCCTTCACCCCAGTTGACTGAAACCCCCCTGGCCTGCATCCCCAGACATCTGCCTCTCGCTGCTGGGACCCGACCGGTGACAATGGCCCAAGGTGTTTCCCGAGGCCGTCGCTTTTCTTGGCGGTCAGGGCCACTTCCCAGATGGTCTTAGAGGAAATGATCTGCGCAAAGGCTGCCGGGTGCCTCCATTCATCCCAGCCCTGCATCCCGGGGGAGGAGGCAGCGCTCACTGGCTCCGGCGGACCAGGATCTGCAGTCCAAGGAGGGATTAGCACCTCCTCCTCTTCCTCTTCCCCCCCAGGGACCCAGGCACTGCACACAGCCCCGTGGAGAAAAGTTACAGGGAAATTTCAAGCAAACGGCCCAACAAACATCTGAGAAGGGTCCATGTTTGCATCGCCCCCATCCCACATTGCCATGGATTTTATGACCAGGAGCAGACGCAGTGCAGACATCGCACAGCTCAGCCACAGCCCGCAGCAGGGTTCAGGGGGTGCTGGCACCGGGGCTCTTCCAAGCTCAGTCCAAAAGCAAAACCAAGAGAAACAGAGCATCTTTCACTGCAAGGAAGTGGGGCTAACGATCAGAGAGGAAATATAAATATAAATCCAGCCGCTCTTCACTCACATGGTCTATTAAGTGGCACAGAAACATAACAAACACCAACCCATGCGTGTTGGCTGGCGCGTTGGAGGTAACAAGGAGGAAACAATGCCGTGAGCTGGCAAGGGGACAGCGGCATTCATCACAAATCTACAGGTCACACCGTCTGTCCCTCAAAAGTTATTCCCAGCTGTGGAGGCTACAAATTCATCACACAGATACATACATGCCATAAAAACACCTTTACACACCTTCTAGGTGTTAAACAGGATGGATTTAAACCAAGGGAGAGGTATGCTGTGGTCCAGCTGGGAGAAGGCCGATGCCAAGACAAGCAAAATTAGTGCTCGGGTTGCAAAAACAGCCTTCGCTTGTCCTCCCCACGGACAAGCATTTGCTCACCACGAGCCACACTATTTCTGTGGCTCTATGCCTAACTTTTAGCTGAACAAAACAGGCCAAGAGCCTTCCCCCACAGGAAAGCCCCCCCGCTCCCATGCAACTTTTCCCTTTCTATGAATCAACATTTTCCAGCGGAGAAAGATCCTGCTGGAAAGTTTCCAAGGAGCTCAGATGCACTTGCTGGTAATTACAGTTGCAATTTTTAATTTGCCGCTGGTAGTCCCAGCATCGTGCTGGGTTTGCTGACACCCAGAGCACAACCTTGGATTGTGCTATCTTGTCAGTGAGGGCACAGCCACAGCGACCCGGTAATTCAGCGACGCTCCAGTTTGCCTTTGAGCCACTCCCATAAGCCAGCGCAATGGCACGAAGCCATGGCTCTGCTTAAGAGGACTCCAGCAGATTGCTCAAATAAATCAATATTGTCCCAGAGCGCAGCATCCTCCAGGGAAAGCTCCAGCACCTATGAGATAGTCAAGAAAGCAACCGGCTCAGCAGAAGCGGTCAGAGCTGCTGGCAGCTTTGCTGACCTCGGCAAGAAGCAGCTGGGCTCACGCGGTGCCTTGAAACAACCCGTCCTGCTTCGGGCACGAGGATCATTTCACCCAGGAGAGCCCGGCCCCGCTGCGGCTGCCCAGGGCGAAGCCTGGCCGTGCGGGGCAGGATCCGCAAGAGCAGCGGAGCTGAGCTCCATCGGGGTGCATCACCAGACGAGGAGAACGCCGCTTCCTGCGTGAGCATAACCACAAATACAAATAGCCCAGCAAGACGCGGGCTCTTTCCTTCCTCTCACTTCTACCGAGGGAGGAGGAAACTGCGGCGGCAGCGGCTCGCTGCGTTATTCTGTGCTGAATGGGGCAGAGGGAGAGGCGCTGGGCTGCTTCCCTGGGGAGGAGCGGGGGCAAACCCACTGTGAACGGGCCGGGGGGACGGGCAGGTAGCAGGGACAAGGGCAGGGCTCCAGGGAAGTGTCTTACAAATGTAATTTAGA
Source organism: Nipponia nippon (assembly GCF_047370975.1). Lineage (NCBI taxonomy): Eukaryota > Metazoa > Chordata > Aves > Pelecaniformes > Threskiornithidae > Nipponia > Nipponia nippon. The sequence continues at coordinate 12,183,722 of NW_028262330.1, read as the reverse complement.
CCTGAGGTCTTCTGACCCATTTTGGGGTCTTCTACAGAAACTGTGAGCTGAAGCACAAGGATGCAGCCAGGTGTATTTGAGTAACATCACTATAAGTAGAATTTCTGTCTAACTCATAATCAGCAAGGCACTGGGATGACCCTGGAATGAAGCCAAGCAATGCTGGGAGGCAGCAGGCTGCCAGGGTCTGAGCTCCTAGATTTGGCAAAGCAGCGTTAACCAAAGACACACCAAAACAGCTGCATCCTTGCTAAAAATAGTCTCAAGCACAAAATGCAGCTCAGAAATCCTGGACACAATAAACAAAGACCACACAGCAAGGCAAAGTGTCCGGCACTGCCAGGCATCAGTCAGGACAGGGGATCCAACCTGGGTAGGAATTCCCGTCCCTCCGCACACGCTCCAGGTCACGAGCATCCACTTTCCAACCGCTGGGAGCAGAGTTAGTCCCTGCAGCCATACCCCCTGTATCCAGACTAAAAAGGTTATTTGGGCATGGAGGGTGATGCTCCTAATGCGCACAGGTCAGGAATAAAAGCCCCAGGTGACATTAAAAGCAGAAAGGAGCCACCCACCTGCAAGCGCCCTCTCCGTCCCTCTGCAGATGTCCTGCACCCGCCTGGGACACAGCTGGGTGCTGCGGTAGCACCTGGGGACTTTAATGAACTGCAGAGCAGCACTTGGTTTATTCCCAGGCCAGGGAGAGGCTGCAGCCAGGTGAGAAACCAACTCCAGAAAGTTTTCTTTGCAGCCACTCCTCCGTCTCAGCGCAGCTGAGCAGATGCTCCGCTGCTGGTTTGCTGCGATGGCGAATCATGCCACCACGCTGGGTCAGGCCACAAATCACAGTGACAACTCAGCAGCGGGTCAGAGCAGCACAGAGCACAAAGTCCAAGCTGGGTTCGTTGCACCGTACCAGGTACGCTCAAAACCGGCAGCGCCAGACCACTCCAGGCACGCTCCCTGTCCCAGGGTGGACGAGGGCAGGCTGTGCACCAAGGGCATGCAGCAAGCTTGAACCAGGCTTTCTCCTGGACTTTGCACTTGCTCTTTAATTCCCAAAACCACATTTTATGGGACGCAAGGGAGGCCCCGAATCTGCATGCAGAGCACAGCCCTAGGCGAGCGGAGGGGTGCTCCCTGCCATCTCTGCAAGCAGGGGCTGTGCGCCCCGTTACACCCTCTCTATTGAGTTGTGCAAGCACTGGAAAGTCCTGTGTTGGTGGGGAAACACTTCACCTCGCTCACCTAAACTCATACCAAGGCAGGGTTTGCAGAGCTCAGGCAGGTGCCTCTTGGCCGAGAGAAGTGGGAAGTAAAATCACGCACGCAAACCGCTCAACGCCTTAAAGGAGAGCGGTCCACGCGGGAGCTGCGGGGTGATCTCTGGCTCTGGAGGTGTCAAGATCAGCTTTTAAAGATGCACCTTGTGCAGGCAGCACAAACCAGAACTTCACCTTCCAGCCCGTAAATCCTACGAATTTGTCACAAGAGGAACCGGAGACCTCCCAGCAGGGCAGCGGGAAGCCCCACAGCTAAAAAAACTGCTTACATCCACCCTGCCCTCATGCTCATCCATCCGGTTTTGCTCCACTAGAACAGCGACCCAGCACTATTTTTTTTTTTTTTTTCATACATGGAGAATGAGTCAGATTTATCTGCCAGCAATACAGGCAGCCCAGAGCACATCGTGGCCCCGGCTGCAGGATGCTGGGGTTGCGACACATGGAGCTGCAGCAGAAGCAGGACTAAGCTGTGCTTATCCCAGCATCCTGCACATCACACTCAGTCTGAGCCCCACGTGATGCAGACCGAAAGAAAAATCTCCCTTTGGGAGAACAAAACCCACAGCAAAGCCTCCAAGCAGGGACCCAGCGCTGGGCAGAGGCTGCACCAAGACCCCCGCACCGGGAGGGAGCTTGGTGCTGTGCACGCTCTCGCTTTGATCGCTATCGGCATCGATGAAGATGCCAGCAGCGTGCCGGGAGCCGGGTGGCAGCGGCCCCGTGGGCGGCCTCGGAAGGATGAGGCTTCGCGATTTCTTTTCTGAGAAGTGCAGCAAGACACCGTCCTCCCAGAGCGGCTCCTTCCTGACCTCGGTGGTTGACGTTTCCCCTCCGCCGCTCTTCATAGGGGGCAACTGTCAAGTCGGAAAAAAAAGAAATAAAGCAGAAATACCACATGCCCAAGCTGCCTTCGCCCACGGTGCTCAGGCTGGGCATCAGCTCCCAGTGCCGTCAGAAGCGACAAGATTGGAGGGGTGAAAAGCAGATGTCTCCATTTCCTCCCTCCCCCAGACCTGCTCCCACCACTTCCACTACACCCTCACCAGAATAAGGTGGTTTTCTCCAAGGGACTGCCCAGACGAAGGGCCGACTCGCAGCAGTTCGTAAGCAGGGGGGTTGGAGGTAGCCAAAGCACAGGGCACAGCAGAGCCCCACGGTCCCAGCATCCTCTTGGGACGCATCCTGCACCACACTGGAGTCCAACCTGCAGCTCCCATTTCCAAGCAGCTGCTTAGAGCCCCCTGAGCAGGGCGTGTGGCAGCTCCCAGGGCTGGAGCCACCCCAGCGCTTCCCCCCAGCCTGGGCAGTGATTTCAGCAAGAAAACCCACCACAAACCTGGAGAAATCAGTTCAAAGGTTAAAATTTGCAAGATTTAGTAACCAGCACACCTTAATTCTGCGCTTAGAGCTGGCAGTATTGCAGACATTGCATTTCGCTACTTGGTGACTGAGCTGGAGGATCCCCAGACCAGACTTCTCTTCATTCCCCATGAAGGTATTTAGATGACTGCAATCAAGCAGGATCTTAAGCTTCCCTTTGTTAGAGCTGAGCAGACAGAACTCCCTCAGCATCACATAACATGTATCATTGAAGACTCCTCTCCCTTTCTGGCTCACCAGAGCCTTCATCCATCCTCCCCCACCGGCATCCTTCATCCTCTCTGACTCCCGTGCAGCCCAGCAGCAGAGACACGATGGCTCCTTCCACCCCGGGGACCTTTCAGGCAGCAGGCTGCCCTACAGCCCCCCAGCAGCTCCCCATCCACTGCCATCCTCCAGCCCTTCGCGCACCTCCGGCTCCCCAGTACCGCATCCCCAGCACTGCCAGCAGCCAGACCCAAGCCCAGCACTCTCCTTCACCAAAGGCTCCCCATTTCACTGCTCACCAGCCAGAAATAAAATATTTTTCTTCCTTTAGCATGCTCCGATTTGACTGTCATCTCTCTCCAGCAACATGGAGGAAGGCAAACTCTCTGAAGAGGGTCTCCACAAGGAAAAGGAGGTTCTCCTCCCTGGCACTTTTCTAACAGGGCTTTTTGTGATTCAGAGACCATTAATTTTAATTTGGTTCCTCCAATAAACGCTGCAGTTCAGGAAAGACTTTCCGTTTAGACCCCAGAGCCGGCCACGGGCTTATCCAGGGTATAAATTTGTGATGGCCAAAGCACTCACGCTTCTCCTCTTTGCTGACTTCACAGACCTCAGCTATTCAGTCACTTACGCGGGGGGAAAACGACACATCGGAAGCGATTACTCACCCACTCTGGAGCAACCTCCTGTAAAATTATCATGTGAAAATAAAGCATTAAATAATTTGAAAATGAACAAAATTCTAGCAAGGTCTCAGCCCAAAAAGCTGCGACGTGGTGCGTGTTATTTTGGTGTACGGAAATGGTAAAAAGGAGGGGAAAGCAAATAAATTGGGAAATAGAAGTGATATAAGAAGTTAAAAAAGAGAAAGGAGAAGGCTACTGCACAGTTAAGAACAAGATGGAGGGATTCATTGACTATATGAGGAACAAAGCCCTGCCATAAATAACAGCCTGGATCTGACACAGGACAGCAATAATTTAACCATTGCTTGTAACACAGGGAAGGCAGAAGAATATGAAAACATTTTTGCTCTGTTTTTGAAAAGAAATAGGATACACTGTGAAGGGGGGTAGGTATATCTGTGCACTCTGCTCTGTTTTCCCTAAATCATTTATGTTACTGCAATAACAAAATACTTCCTACTCCGACTGCAAAGGGGTAGGATGTGAAACAGCAGCTCTTCAAAGCAAACATAAAAAATCAGCAGGGCTGGACAGCCCACATGGAAGAGGACTGAAGGCACTGGCCAAGAAGCGCTGCCCCGGGGGCTGCCCAGAAGCGGTACCCTGGGCCCGGGGCACAGCAAAGCTATTAACATCACAGCCACCAACCGCTGCGGAAAGGGGTTCGCCGGTCACGCTGAAGATTTTTGGCAACAGCACAAATGCTGTTGATGAAAGGGAACTTTCTGATGTGTAAAACGCCTGAGATTCTCCCAGGAATGCCAGGTCATTCTGCCAAACCCCACAAAACCCACATGAAGAAGACTGAAAGCCAGCATGCAGAGACATGGGGGAAAATCATTAAAAATGAGGAATCACTGGGCAGCACAGGTGCTTCCAGCAGAGCCCACCACCACCCAACCCCTGCCCCGTAGTCTTGTCTTTGCTAATGAGCTGGAAAAATTATGAAGTCATTTTTTAAAGGCTACCCTAACACAAACACCAGCGCTGAGGGGCTGGGATTAGAGAAGGGCAGTTTGTGAGTGACACAGGAATTGATTAATTATAATTACAGGAAGAGGTGAGTTATGAGGTGCACAAGGAATCGCTTGCCGAGGTGGACTCCTCTGGACACACACTGTAACGGTGCCAAACGCGAGGTCGCGCTTCCAGGAACCGGGAATGTAGGTCACACTTCAGGGCCTGTTTCCCAGAACGTGGGGAGACCGAAAGGACCCAGGAGTCCTGGTCATAGCTGCATGAACCAAGACAGGGTGATGCTACAGCACGGGGAGCTGGCATCACTCCAGTGGGCGCGAGGAAACGGGCACGGCTAGAGGGATTACTCCAGTATTTGGCAGCAGGTAGGATACCACTTGCATCTCTTTCTTGACTTATAAGTAAATGGAAAAGCAGAGGGGATTGAAAGATCTGCACAGACAAAAGGAAATCTGGATTTGACAGCCCCAAAAATTCACTTCATTTCTTTCCTCTGCAAGAGAATTTGGGAGCGATTTAATTGCAGCCTACAAGTGTGAGTATGAGGAAGATAGGTCAAAACGACATTCAAAAATTACTGCTTCTCATTGCTGCTTTGCCCTCACCACTGCCATCCCAAATCCTGTTGCAGCCCTCTGAACATGGCTCACATCTTTATGGCCACCATGGTATCTGATCTAGATTTAAATAAAGTCGATAACAATATCTCCACACTTGCTTCTGACAATGCAGCAGAGATTACGCCCGTAGGTTTTGAGGACTATACGCATCAAAGCAAGGCGAGGCTGGCTGATTACACAAAGGAGTCTTGCCTCGTGGCGAATGAAGACTCCTCCTCTTTCCACCTCATGCATGGACAACTGGCAAGGCGCACAGCTTCTCTGCTGAGCTTTACCTACGTAAGACCTAACATGACTTGTTCAGCACCTTGGTACATCTTCCTACTGCAACGAGAGGCTCAGGAAAACTGGCTACATTGGATCCCACCTCTAATTTTGAACACAGGAAGGGAGAAAAAGCCTCCCAAGCCTCCAGTAGCACCAGCAGCTCCCTCTTACCCAGGTGCCCAGGTAGGTCAGCAGATCATGCAGAGACAGAAGAACAGAAGAGTCTGACCCCATCAAGGCTGTCAGGTGTCAGGCTCGTGGCCAACAAGCTCGTGGTTAACAGGTCACCTACCAGCCCATCTGCTGGAGACAGCATCTCTGCTAAGCCCATGTAGACATCTTTCCAGTGCGTGGTAGATCCTGTCCTCTGTGCACGTGGTGTGCTGCATTTTAATTCATCTCCTAAAGAAAGAGAAAGAAGAAAATTACTGTACTGGGCCCTTAGTTAAGTGCAAGGAAGAGAGCACTGCAACACTTGTTCTGCAGCACAGACAAGATGCTCCTAGTGAAACAGCACCCCGTTACTGCCTCCTGTCCCCCTTTCCAACCCCAAAGCCAGAGATGCACCCCACTCTGCTAGCTGTCATCTTCCCCTCTGCTCCCCCAACCCCTCCCAACCATGGCAAAGAAAAGGAGGCGCACACATCCACGACCCGATCACGAGAGGCTGTGGGGCCAAGGCACCCTCCCCCAACCTGCTGCAGGCATATCTGCCTTCTCACAACTTCCGTCTGCGGGACAGATCAAGTCTCGCTCACGTGTCTGTGGCAAGGAGGTAATCTTGGGTTAGCTTCCATCGAAGATAACACTGCAAGAGATTACAGCTGCAGCACCTTCCAACAGGGTCGATGGGAATCATAGAACAGCCTGGAAGGCACAGGCTGGAAGGAATCTCAAAAGATCATCTGGTCCAACCTGGGAAAAGCGGGGGCAGAGCCCCACCTCCTACTCCTTGCGTTAGGCGTGGATTGTCCTTGACAGCTGTAGTGTCCACTGGCGATGGTCACAAACTCAGTCCCAAGTGCTAACCTTGTACCAGCCAGGAAAGCCTCCGGTACTGTCACCTTGCTGCCACGCAGCCAACATGAAGAAAAGGTCCATGTGCCCTTGCGGCAATGCAGGAAAATACAGAGGGGACCTCAGCCCCAACATCCGAGGACATTGTGAAACTGCGGATTGCATGCCTGGCTGCAACCTTTTCACAACGCGGCTCTGTGCATCTCACCTCTCCGCCATGGCTCAGGGTACAAACCTAAACCTTGGGCTGGCAGAGACTGTGCTGGGGGGAAGAAGATTTTATCCCACTCAATCCATATGCATCTGTCTGAGACACCATGAAAATAAAAGCAACTTGCCCAGAAGGTCTAATTCGCAGATCTGCCCCAACCATGGGCAATCAAGGAGGGTGCCCGGGCAGAGATTCCCTCCTCTCCTGCAGTGCCAGCCTGGGGTAGGTGTCTCCCCGCTCCCAACACACAGAGAAGGGTTCATCCCACAGACTCTTTGCCTTTTGATTAGAGGCAACACAAATGCATTAAAAATAATCCAGAAGGAAGAAGTAAAACCTGCTAATACTACAAAAAACACCTGCCGAGGAGGCCTTTGCTTTCATCCTGGACAGCACGTTCCTGTACCTATGCCACACGCTCATGCGGTTCCCAACACTACCCCAAAATGCTTAATTCTGCTTAGTTGGACAACGTTTGACGCTCGGTATTCAGTGGTGGCTGTGCCCATCACAGCTCCCCACCTCCACCATGGCAGGAGCAAAAGCTGCTGTGATCTCGGCAGAGGTTCCACCCAGTCCCCCCGCTTGGTGCACTCAGTGTGGCCACCTCCACCCACACTTACTTACAAGCAACTCCCCCAAAAGGGTTCAGTAAAGCCATGTGCGGCTGCTGGGGCTCCCCAAAAGCCAAGGGAGCGGCAAGGCTGGCTCCAGCCCCACCACTTGGTCCTTCCTATGCTGGAGAGAAGCCACCAATGCCTCCAAACAGGTGAAAGCAAACGCACAATGAGGAACCACTGACCTGCCAAATGCAAGCTCTCTCCTTTACCCCAAAGAGGCTCATGGGCTCCTGCCTCTTGTGTCCCACTGCCACAGCCTGTTATTATGATCTTCACCAAAAGTTTTATCCATCCACAGTGCGTGCACAAGGAACACCCAAGAAACGTTCTGCCGTGGTGCCGGGGACTGAATGAGCGGGGAAGCTGCACATCAGCACCTTAGTCATGACTTGTGGCAAGAGGAAAGCAGTGACTAAGAGCACAGCATGACTCATAAGCACCCTTTACAACACCCAGCTCACAAAAATACACCTCCCCGCACGTCAGCTTGTTTTAGAGCACAGCTCGGTCCTCAGAGGGGAACACGCTCCTCACCCCACGCTCGGGGCAAGCCACGTGCTGGCCCAGCCATCCCTTCCCAATGCCTCTCATATCCCAGCACAGAACAGGCAGGGAATTTAAGGACAAAATATGACAAAGATATTACCATAACTTTCAAACCACAAGCACAAAGACTTTGTGTTTTTTTTCCTGGTGTGCTACAGACCACACATGAATCTAAACCTCCTCTCCCAAGGCAGTGCTTATGGAAGCATCTTTCATGGGAGAGAACTGAGTTTGTCCACCACAACCGAGTAGAAATTTTTCAACCTCTTTGACTGTTTATTCCCCAAACTCTCCCTTCCTTCCCACCCACACTGAGCAAAATGACATGGCAGGGACAGTTCCAGAGGACGTAATCAGACTTTCCAAGGAGCTCTGTTAAGCATCTCAACACACAAGAAAAAACAAGTGTTGAGGTCAAGGTTTTTAATCAATGCTTGCAATGGTTTATGAGGGTGTTGAACAACTCTGAAAAAAATGATGTGTCCCTTCATCATCTCCCTCCAGCTGGACTCCCAGTAGCAGAGGTATTCTGAGCAGGTGGAAGGGACGGCGCAGTCGCTGTGTGGTGAACTGCCTGTGGTCATGTTTCACAATACACGCGGAGCAAACGCTGTGAGCGGTAATGCCCCAGCACCCTTCGGGGACACCCTCATCACGGAGCCGGCTGCTGCTCTGCACATTTCCAAGCAGAGCAACATGTTGCAAAAGATGTGGGTTTCCCTGCCTTCTCCCCAGGTGTCAGCAACGCTTTCAAGAGAGCACAACCACCACCCAGGGAAGACAGAAGGGTTTTGATGGACCAGTTGAGACAACACAGCAGGAAGGATAACGAGAGACCTTCAGACATCGGATTGCCACAAATCTCCTGACAGCAGCTCTGCAGGCAATGCAACACGGTGCCCACACATCTGTTCAGCCCCTATGTGAAGCATCTAGAGATATTGCTCTTAGGAGGCAGGAATAGAGGGGACACCACAGTAGTTGTGAGGAACGTCCTCAGGCAACGACTGAGTACCACCCTTGGACAAGGCATTAACTACCTCTCTTGCGTACGGAAAAGTGTGGCCAGATCGACGGCCACCCCTGCTCTGCAGTCTTAGCGAGAGCTGAGCAAAGCAAACAGAAGGGCTTTATCCCACCATGCCTCGCTCACGCATCGGACCCCAGCCGAAAATCAAGCTATGGGACTTCGCGCCCTGGATGTTCTCCAAGATGAGATTGGTTTCCCTTCTCCAGTAACTTCGCACCTTAAAAGCAGCCTCCAAACACTGTGCAAACCATACAGTCACCATTTAAGAGGCAGAGAAGACAATGTTTGGAAAAGTAAAGCAATTTTTCTGCTGTCCCACAGTGATTTGTGGCACAGCTGAGAGCAGAAGGCAAGTCTCCAGCTCTCCAGGCACGTTCCTTACCTTCCATGCCACCTGCAGTATCAGCATAGTCAGAAAGGACTGGACTTCTTGCAAGAAGATAGCTAGATCTCACTTAGGTAGAGTCCCCATCACCTCACACCGCTCTGGTCCATACATGTAGCTGACCAAGATAAACATCTACCATAGCACGTCCCAAGAAACACCTTCCTCTGTCTCTCCCACACAGGACGGCCGCTCGCCATCAGCAGGGCACATCTACAGACTGCCCCGACGGAGGCGGCAAGAGGAACTGACAGAGACCGAGAAGGGAACTGGGAACCCGGGAACCACAACCGCACGGATCGGGGTGCAGGGAGGCGGCCGGCTCGCAAACAGCTCCAGGACGAGTCAGGCAGAAAGCAAGGCTTCCTCTCATTAATATTACATGATGCGGATAATGTTACAGCACTCTCGGCCACAGCGGTGACGACATTTAAGTCCTCTGGTTTTAAGAATCCCACATCCTGAGGGAAACCAATTTGCCTCAAGGTTTTGCCCCGTTTTTGACAAATGGCCAACAATTAGCAACATCGTGGGCATGGGGCAAAGTTGAACCTACCCGCTCAGAAGGTCCAATTGCCCAAAAGGCACCTGATAATTTTCTAACAAGGCAAAAAAATAATGATTAAAGTGAGTGAGAAAAAGCTTAGCACACTAAAGCTCAGTTTGGAAAGTATCTTAAGAGTATTTGTGAAATTGTCCCAGCACCTTGCATGGATGCAAGATCTTTGGAGAATTTCCATCTGAGATTGCTTAGTTAGAAGTCTTCATTCATCTGTGTTTGTCACAGTCAAAAAGGTGGACAGATAAATTACAATGTTCCTGTTAACTAACATCAAACAGGTAAACATTTATCCCTTGGTGGAAAGAGGGAATTTGCTGATCATTGTTTTTAGATTTTCACTTGTTGTCCTGCTTTGAGACACAAGGTTTGCAAAAATCCCAAAGTTTTCAAGTAATATGAAAAAAACCCACTACCAACAAAAAGGAATATATTTTCCTGCTGAGCTGTGAAGCCCGAGGCCATGGGGAGCCCTGAGGGTGTCAGAGCTCCATGACAGGGGCTTTCCACTCAGCTGGGACAGACTGTGGTTCCCCCACTTGCCTTCACTGCCCTGGGACCTTGCACGCCTTTTCTCCTGCTCAGTATCAGAGCAAAGGAGAACACCTCAACTCCTTCATGCCCAGATGACGCTGCCCCAGGAGCAGAAGGTCCCTCTGCACACAGCAGCCAAGTCAAGGAGATGACCAAGGTCACCAGCGATTCCCACATAGTCAGGACAGGGCACATGAGAAGCTGAATCGAGAGTCAGATGGACTTTTCTGCAAGGAGGAGCACTTTTCTTGTATTAAGGTCCACATGAGTCCTATCTTCAACATCCAAAGGACTTCTCTGATCTCCTTCTGTAGTGGTGGAGCCCAGGACAACCACCATTAGATGAGAACAGAGGGAAGGAGCTCAAAGATCAAGTCCAAAGTTGGTGTTCCCAAATAAAGTAGTGAAAGGAATTAGACCACCCCCTCCCGGGACATCAGCCACCTCCAATCCAACCAGCAAGGCAAATCCCTGCCCACCCACTCCAGACAGCTCCATCATGATGCCCTGGGGAGGCACCACCCCAGCCAGTATCCTGCCCTGCACTAATCCATTCCTCCCAAGAGAGGAAACCCAGGCAGCCACGTAATAGGCTGAGATTTCCCCTTCCAGGATAGCAAAGCCCAGCAGCATCTCCTCGAGACACCCATGGGCAGGAAAGGACCTGGCTGAAAGTCCTCTACCTTCCCAGCAGGGACCCTGCAGCAGGGAAGCAAGGCACCACTCCATCAGCACCAGAGAAAGCCCCTGGGTATCTTGACAGCAGGATAACGCCCTTTCCTGCCCCGATTGTTCTGAGGCTGCTGGCTGAGCATCCCGGGGAAGGAAACGGGAGAGGAAAAACAAGCCCCTTTGCCCACGGGATCAGCTCATGAACACGCTGCCCAGGTTTGCTGGCAATCGCAATGGGTGGAGGGACACGGACTGCCTTGCAGGGATGCTAACTCACGGGTTAGTGTGAGGAGGTGGCTCAGCACTTGGCTTGCTGCTGCAGTAGGGCTTAGGGCACTGGGGAGAAAAGGGCAAGAAGCTTGATGAGGCTAAAGAAAAAACGGAGCTTGGGCTGATGCTGCAACAGAAGGAAAACTACTTAGTTGGGAATTAAAGCAAATGGATTCTAACCAGAGTTTTTTTCAGGGCAAGATCCTCATACAAGCATCCCAGCAAGGTCATCATCTCCCTTGAGCTACACCTCAGCTTTCTGCCTCCTCCATTTCATCCTCAAAATAGGCAGCGGGCAACAGGCAGCACGGGAGCTTTGGGAGATGCATCCCCATTGCAGTGGAGTAGCTGGATACACAGCTGTGCCATGCAGTGGAGCAAGCACACGCATGGTACCTGCTCCTCCAGTGAAAGTGTCTGTTCTTCTTACATTACAGGAGAAATCTTGGTTTTTAACTATCCTTAGCTTGCAAGATTTTACTGCCTCCTCTACACCCTATATGGGAGCCAAAGAGAGAAACTAGAGCCGAGAGAGGGAGCAGCTGGAGGAAGTCTCTGTAGAAATCGAGGTAACAAGGGGAGGAACCTGCAATTTTTAAGATTCAAACTTAAGCCTTCGTGTGTTTACTACTCAAGTAAGTGCTCTGCAAAGAGCAGGGAGATGAAGGTGATAAGATGTTCATTCAAACCACACAAAGGCAGCATATCAAAAGATCCAGGAGGCAACTGGTTTGACAAACATCCTTTCAGGGTGCTCGCAAAGGAACGCGTACCATCCAAACACCCCAGCACCACACAACTTCCTTATAGGGCCTCGGATTCCTGTCCCGCTGAGCAAGGATGAAAGTTGCTCTTACCCCAAGGAGTAAGAGCACAACAAACCATGGCAGGGACCATGAGTGACCTTCACTCCTTGGACTGCAAAACCTCATCTCCAGGGAGTCTCCACTCCCCAAACCAAGAGAGGAACAGGCAGCAGAGAAGCAACATGGAGAATCTTTTCCAAAACCCAGCTGGCAAAACCCAGACCAAGCCCTTACTGAAACCTGGCCATGGAAGTACAGACCAAAACCAACCACCAATGAGGCCACGGAGGGCAAATGCAAGAGAAATCCACTTAGGTGTCAGCACCCACTTCTCTGCAAATCCACCCATACACCTACTCACCCACCCAAGCCATGTTGGCTTGCTGAGATGACCACCACTACCACTGCCAGGTAGTGATACAGGCTTGAGAGCAAGAGATAGGACTGAAAAATTTGTTATTAGGTCCGATTTCTTGAGAAGTCGGTCATAGCAGCGCCTGGGCACCCTGCGGGACTGCCCCCTTTTCTCATCTATAAAGCGAGGAGCCAGACTACTTGGAACAGGACAGATTACAAACGTGAACCACAGCAAGGTCCCCATGATGGTACTGCTGTCCTTACACATAGCAAAATACAACCAACAGGCAAACAAAAATAGGAAAAGAGATATTATCCCCCTCTGTTACCTTCCTCCTTTTCTTGGGGTGTGGAGGAAGGAAAGGAAGAGGACACCAGAAATTAAGCGTCTTCTTCCAGGACATAAAGGAGAATCTGAAACAAAAAACTGTAATTTAATGCTGTCTGTATAAGCCCAGCTTTATCACCTTGTACCATCTAGTTTGACAGCAGGCACAGAAGAGGCGTAAGGGCATGTGGACATCTCATTTATGCTCTACAGCAAAGTGGGACGTGAAGACCTCAGTGATGGGTCTCTGAGCAAGGCACATCCAGAGCAGGATTTAGGGGGTAAACAAATCACACAGCTGTTGGGAAGGGGCAGCAGGACGGGATCACCCTGCACACGGCTAGAAAGGCACGCTAAGGGGCGAACAAATACAGCTGGGGCCAATGCTGTGAATATTTGCTGCCATGAGGGTACCAATGAATGAACCAGAGCAGAAACAGCTCCAAGAAGCCATGCAGACTCAGGGGTCTGGTGGTGAGGATCCACAATACAAGTGTGCAGGAAGCAACACATGCCAAGGAGAAGTCATCCAGACAGAAAGGCACTGAGTGGCACACTCGTAATAAAGACATCGAGACTGAGGTGTGTTTTCAGAAGACCAAAACCACCAAAAAGTCAATTGGGTATTGGTTTGAACAAAAAACACAGGAAAGCATTTGGCCCCCTGGACTCACAGGGTGTCTGGGGGGTTCAGCAATCCCATCGAAATGCAAAACTACAGCCAGGAATGAGCCACGCTGCTCATCACTGGCAAGCTCCACATTCGAGGTGTCCAGCTACAGGGATGCAACTCTGCTGGGAAGGATGAGACTGCTCACTGGGAGATCCCACCAGCAACTGATGCAACCTATTTCTTGAACTGCTCTGGAAGGAAGATTTTCACAGCAATTAGCCCCCTACGCTGGGACGGCTGGAGCAGCACACGTGGAAAGTCTTAATGTAATAGGTGAGCAACAAGCCATTACGTGAACCAGCAACCTTAAAATTGCTGGGGGATTTGCACATAATGCAGGATTCTGAGAAAACTGCAGGATTTGGAAGTGAAATGGGAAAGAGAGGTTTAGACAGTGATTTCACCGTAAAGTGGAAGATAAAACTCATGGCACAAGAAGAAAACCGGCGTCTGCAATACTACCAGCGTCTGGGCCTACAGGATAACCATGCTACGGGGCATTACTGCACTACAGGAATGGCGCAGGTCGTCCCTACGTGCTAACAGTAGGAAATGAAGATCTGATTTATTAGCGGTAAATGCTCTCTTGGGAAGAAGAGAGGGACCAGCCTGGCAGTTCTCTTGAGAAAAAGATCTTCAGTGCACAGCAGCACTAGGGGACTCGAGTCCCCCTCGAGCAGCAGGGCAATGTTGTCTTGCTGAACTGCAAAGCCTCATTTACACCAGAAAACGTGAGAACTGGAAAGCTTACTAAGACGCGGAGATCGCTCCTTGTTCTCACTGCGTCTGAGAACCGGGCTGAACGAGAGACTCCCACCACAGAGCAGGGAAAGCACCTAACGTACAAAAGCAGTTTCGGAGTCCTTTTAATATCAAACAGCACCTCCAGAAGGTCACGCAAAAGGGGCAAAGCAGCACCCAGGTTTTATGTCCAGGTGTGGCTGCCTCTGGTCCGGTCCCACAGCGGGCACAGCGGGTCTGGTGGGCCGGGGACTGGTGGGGTTCTTGGCAGCGGTGCAGGAAGGGGGGCTCAGCCCAGCCCAAGAAATCGAAACATGAGATGTGATTCATCTCACCAAACTGCCGACAGCTAAATTCAGACACCTCTTTGTGAACTACTTACCTGGGGCTGCTCAGCTTGTGCCGAGGGGTATCTAAGATGGTCACTGTGTCCTGCCAGGACATGCCTGTCCCTCTCCACGAAACACAAGGCGATTAGCTGCAACGCAGCCACCCAGCTCGTGGCTATGCAGAGCTGGACTGGATGAGCCCAGCCATGGACTTAGACCATGAAACACTTCTTTGCAGAAAGGAGTCCAAATTAATTCACAGTACACATTCACGAAAGAAAATGGCTCTGTGGGAAGGCACAGTGGTGGCCCTCGTACAGTCCACAGCCAGGGCACAGAGAGCATCCCTAAGCAGCAGACTGTAAGACAGTTTGAAAGTTAAGTCTCACCTAACAACTAGACGTCTGTACGGTCACTTCTGCTGCTGCTCCATCTGTCAGGCTGCTGACCATGGACACAGCACACCAGCATGCAGCAGAAAGAAATGTCTGTGGTCAGAGGGGAAAGGTCTCCGCTTTAGAAAAGAGCTTCCTGTAATAAGCAGCCTCTGGTGATCAATTTTGTGTCTAGTACTTTGCCTGCAACAGCAAACCCACCAAAAAAGCATCTCAGATGTCAGCTAAAACCTGGAGATAGGGAGCAGTGTGTGCCCCAGGGCCGTGCTGCCAAGAAAAGCTGCAGGCAGGGGAGCCAAGGGGGGCTAGAAATCACAAATCCAGACAGGGACTCTCCCCAGCACAGGGCAGGATTGACTTTTGATTGCTCAGCGTGACTTTCCCAGCCTGGCACCACAGGCCACATGGATGCTTTGCTCTCAGGGAAGGGCGAACGCACCGAAGGGGGGAACCCAGTGAGCTGCGAGGCCGTGCCGCAAGGCAGGAGCAAGACCTGGGGGAGGACAAGAAAGGGAGAGGGGAACAGAACAACCACGAACCTCCACACACACGTGTGACGTCAGAGCCGGCAGCGCTCAGCATCACGTAGCCCTGAGCGACACCACCAAGAAAAAAAAAAGAAATACGACGCCCCGTGCATAGAAAGCGGGACTGCTGCGGTCACGGGAAGCAGGTTACCCGGGGTGCAGGGCTGCATGGACGCCGCAGCTCTGCCGCACAAGCAACACCTCTCTGCAGAGCTGCAGGAGGAGAGGCTTCCGGAGCGGCTGGGGATAAATATTTTGAACCTCCGGTGAAGTAGGGCAACTGGGTTTTGGGCTGTAGATCCCGCAGTACCAGCGCTTTTCAGTGGTAATCACAAGTGGTTTATCGCCCCAGCTCCCTCTGGTACAGCTTTGCTCTGTTCAGCTGGCACTAAGTACCCCCAGCTCAGGGGATCAGAGAAAGCCAACAGCAAAGTGAGAAATGCCTAAGACATGTCAGCTCCACACAAACACCTCCATCCAAGCTCTTCATGTTGCTGCAAATGGGAATTATTTAATGAGATTTCCCAAATTCCGTCTCCAAGATTACCTGCATTAGCAGCCAGAGCTTAAGGCTAACACTTATGAGATGAAGACGCTGCGAACACCAAAAAAATAAAACCAAGAGGTGCAAACAAACAGCAACTCCAAATTGCAACCACATTTTGCTTCGGAGACTCAGGGATAGAGGCTCCACAGAAAGAAAGAAAAAAATTAAAAATAGCAGAAGCAGGGTCCTCGTACTGCACACCTTAGCTGCCTTTTGCTCTGGGATCTGCTGTCCTTGAGCTGATAAAGTCCCAGACGTGTTTTACAGCACCAGGAGCAGGACTCGCACCGCTCACCGGCAGCTAGCTAGAAGCAAGACCGTACGTGCTCCAGGCGTCGCGTACTGGCTGTCAAGGGTGCAGCGCTGCCATGTCCCACCTGCGGGTCAGCACGTGGGGGGGCCTTGGGACCAGCCCCGATGAGAACGGAGATGCTGCTTTAGGGTCAAGTTTTCAGAAAGGCGTGCAAGGAGAGCAACAAATTAAATCACAGTAGGAGTAAAAACGGGGCTGCAAGAAACAGCAAAAAAGAACAAAATAATCGGAGAAACTGTTTCGAGGCAAGCAAATTCCTCAGTGAATTGGACTGGATTTCAGCAAAATGCATCTGCTTGGAGGGTGCTCGAGGAGAGGAGCAGAGAGAGGGGGGTCTCGAGGACTCAGAATGAAACCTTTCGACTCATCATTTCGAAACAGTGTTTGCACTCGTCTGACTGTGATTCAAAAAGTAAAAATCAAGCCAGAAAAAAATGAAACTTCTCATTTCTGATCAAATGAGACATTTTCCTCCACACACCAGTGTTTAGGGTCACATTGCAATGAGCAAGCCCCCACCAAGCCGGCTCTCCCTGGGACCAGCATCGCACCAGTTTTCAATGACACTGCCTAGGAAAACCAGCACCCAGGCTGGTACCTGCCACCAAGGGTGCTTCTGTGCTGGTTCGCCCACCTCCGGCATCCCTGAGGCAGCTATGACCCCGAGCGCTGACTGCGCTCCTGCGCCTTGAGAGCTCACCGGCCATTGCCACTCAACGCTTCACCCGCTGTGGAAATGCTTGTGGCTTCCTCAGAGCTGGGGCAAGGCATTAACCCCGTGGCACAGGCAGGCGAAACGTCTTGCCCCAGGTCAGAGCAGTAAACATGGGGCATCCCAGCTGAGCATGCTCGGAGGAGAAGAGCCGAGTGCTCAGCTCACACCCTGACAAATTTTTTTATGAATGGAAAAGCTTTTCAATCATTTCCCTGCTGGGAAGAGCCGACTGGGAGAGCTGGGCTCCCCCGAGCCTTGCCGCTGACTTGCCAGATGGTTGAGAGCAGGAAGGAGCTCAGCTCAGCGCCAGTGGCACCGGAGTATTGTTTATCTGCTGGTTCCTGTTTTTAGTTTTGTCTCTGTTTTCTTTCTTTGCTCTAAAATTGTGTTGCAATGGCGATACCTGGTCTGAATGACATGGGGATTGCTCTGAAGTAAGAACCAGCCCAACGCTTCATGCCATTGAATCTTCTTATCTAATAAAAACCAGAGGTCCCAACCCCAAAGCAAACCATGATCAGATTAACCCCCACACCCTTTGTTTTTAAGCTGAATTGGAGCAGAGATTAACGGTGCTTGGGAGCCTCTGGTATGAAGGCACACCCCATGCACGTCCAATCCCCCCAAATCTGGGCCTGCCAGCAGGAATACGTTTCCTGGGATGAAGAAGGGCTGCCACAGGCTCTCCATACTGGAAGACCAGTTCAAGCGATGATGGGATTTGCCACCTGCATCTATTTGGGGGTAGGGAGCCGATCAGCCAACTGTCATCCAAGTGCGTCCTCATTGCAAAAGGTAACTACGGGGGTGTCGCTGGAGCTGACACAGGGTCTGCTGCTGATGGGCACCCAAATTCTCCTGTGGTCCCACTTGCCAGGGTTTCCTCCGAGTCTCAAGCACGAGGCGGATGTCAATGGGCTTCATCAGGAGGATGCTGCTAGCAAAGACCTCTTGGTCATGCCCCTCATGGGCTCATCACCAGGGTCCTTCTCCTCTCACCAAGACAAAGGGACAAACAGTGGTCTAAGAGGTGGCCCGTGGGCAGCTTGGGGATTTGATGCTCCTTGGTTTTGGGTCCCAGCAGACCAGAAAAAGCCCTTTAGCCCCCAGAGACAGCAGCACCCCTGAAGGACATGGGGATCCTGATACAACAGGCTCCCCCTTGCTTACCCTGCGTTCCCATCGCAGCACTGACACCCTCGAGAACAGCCAGCCACATCCCCTTCCCCAGGGGACCCAGAGAAGGGCTCAGAGCCCGTTTTGGGCAGCCCAGCACAGGGCTGAGGCTGACCGCACCCTGCGACAGCGGCAGCTCTCAGCTACTGAAAGAACAAGCCCTCGCAGCCCCAAGCCACAAGCACAGATGGGAATGAGTTACCCTCCAGCTGCAGCTCACAAACACACGTCCTGCCGCTCGCTGAGGAGGGGCTGGGCTATGACAAGCTGTATTTTTAGCAAACTGGGACAAAGCCCCTAAAACCCATGGTGGCCCAATCGCACTCCTTTCCACGCAGTCCCTGCCTGGCTCTGAAGACTCTGACCTTGGTTTCAAGCCTGTGGGGCCCCCCACTTCCATCTGCACCCTCACAGTATGGGTGCCAGCCTCAAACTTCTCCCTTCCCATGATTTTCTCCTCCATTCCCACCTCCGTGGCCAGTGATTCCTATAGTCCTGCTCACCACAGCCACCTCCCGGAACAGCCTCAAACCGGGGTGATGTGGCAGAGCCCTGCAAGGGGCATGAGTCCAGACAGAGCCCCTGCGATGGGACATTGGACACATCCCACTTTATTAGAGAGCTGCAGAAAGAGAAAACAGCCCCAACGCTTGCATGGCTTTTAGAGTTTAAAAGATTTACAGTTTCCAGGCTGTGCTTGAAAAACCACGTGTCACCACCCTAAGGCTGAAATACTTGATTGTCAAAGCCCAGATTAGCACCAGCTCCCCCCAATAGCCACGATCTTTGGGAATTATTCACCCCCCATTCCCTCAGCACCAGACTTAGACATTATTTAATGCCCTTATTCTCAAATCACTCCTCCGAGGAAGAAAAACACACTACTAGCCATGCAGTGATGGGGAACTGAGGCTGATGGGGAAAGGCAAAGTGACTTTGTCCAGGTCACCCAGGAAGACTGTGGCAGGACAAGGGCCACGCCAGTATCCTGACAGCACCTGAAACCCAGAGCATTCACCCTCAGAGCTGCTGTAAAACCCACTCACCACGCTTATTCTGTGCTTTTCCCAGCTTTTCCACCCTTTCTATTTCATCTGCAACACTCACTGCTCAGGTCACACTGGAATTCAGCTGGTCACTCGAGGACCGTTTCTTATTTCTGAGAAGTGCCAAGATGGTGTTTTTGAAAAGAATTGAAAAAAAAAAAAAAAACCAAGAAAGAAAGAAAGAAACAGCACAGGTTCAGCAAAGCAAGGCCGCTCTGCTCTGCCAGCCCATGGCTTTGGGAGGCTCGGAGCAGACCTGCGGGCTTCCCACCCCAGCGCTCCCAGGCTGGCAGCAACCTATTCCCCTACCTCCAGGGTGACTTCGAGTTGTTTCTTTGCTTTTAACTTCAAAATGTTAACTCAAAGTAACTGTGAGGTTATTTTGACAGACAGAGTTCCAGCTTGTGTCTCACATCTGCCAGCTCTCCGCTCGCCACCGGGAGGGATCAAAAGACCCAGGGAACCGACGGGGTCACCTCCCTGGGAAGCCCACCTCCCTTTGGGAATATGCTCCACTCTCCAAATTAACTGGGGAGGTGTAAAGACTGTCTAATTAGCCAGCCTGACCGCTCCGCCTTTAGCAGAAAGACCAATTAGCAGCCAGTTTGCCTCTAGCAGCGGTGGGTCCTTGGTAGATAAACAATTGCTACTTTTCTGGGAGGGCAATTCTCAAGTGGGTTAAGTGCGAATTGCCTTTGGTCACAGCTTTCTGACATTTTGCAGCTATTTTCGCTCTCCTCCCCCAGCTCTGCCTAAAAAACTCCTTCCAGTAACTGCGGCAGTCTCTACACACCGTGATAGTTTTTGCAAGCACAAGCGGTGCTAGCCCCAAATCACCATAGGGTTTTGCTCTTTCTATCAGCCTAGGCACAACCCAGCCCAAATTGAAATGAGTTAGCAGGCAGGGTAATGAGATGAGAGGGTACACGTAGCATGCATGGTTGGTTTTGCCTGCAGCCACCCTCTGATCCCCTGGAGCTGCAGGGGCAAAGTGGGTCCGGGAGCTGAGGGACGCAGCACCAAACCAGCCCTTTCCTGGAGGGAGAGATGCCTGACAGCACAGGCAGCCTGTCTGGGTCTGTCTGTTGAAGCTGGCACCAACCTTGGCTTTCAAAAATTTCTGAACATCCTCCTCCCTTCAGAGCCTTCCAATAGTTGTCTCCTGTTGGACACAACACAATAAAAATTAACACGGATAGTCGCTTTAGGGAGCCTGTGCTAAAAGCACTGACCTCTCCATGAGCACAGGATTTGCAGTGCTTCACCCCACTGCTCCCAGCCCAGTGACCAGGGATGCAATGACCAGGAAAGAAGGACCAGACCCTCTCAGGTCCAATCCACCAGCCGACGGGGCAGACCCTGCACTGGGCATGGTCTGGAGCAGCCACGGGTCTGCACTGAGCCGCCATCGCTGCGGGCTGTGCCCAGGCGAGGAGCAGCATCGCCTTCCCGGGATGGCATTTCACAGCATGCAGCACCCCTTCCATGCCAGCCACTGCAAATCTGCCTGGGTCAAATGCTCAACTGAATGCAGGCAAAGGGACTTCGAGTCTTCTCCTCTATGTCCCCTTTATAGGGAAAGCCATGGCAACCTTGAGGAACAGGAGGCCAAAGCAGAGCCACCCCCTGTGCATCTGCAGGACTGGAGGAGCACAAGGCAACAAGACACATCTATCAGTCTTTTGCATCACCTCATCCAATCATGGGCAAGTCATTAATTTTAGTTTTAGATGTTTATACCAACAAACGAAGTGCCCTATACACAAGGAGCTTAAATACTGCCCCATTCTTTCTCTGGAGAGACTCTCCTCCCCTTGTCCCCAACACAGGCTGAGTGACCCCCACCTTGGTCTCTCGATGTCCGAATTGCCCATTTGGAAACGGGATGACAGCAACAGCAGCACATCAACATCGCTAGCATCCATCAGCATCCACAGGGTGCCCCAGCGCCCTGGCACTGGGTTCCCAGGTTGCAACACAAGACAAGACCCCCAACGCTTGCCTCCTGCCCAGGCTGCTCAGACATCAAGCCGAGAAAAAAGACAGTGTTGTCTAGTGGTTACAAAGGGAACCGAAAGTCCGCAATAGAAACCAAGAGCTCCGGTGCCATGGCATGGTGAGTGACCTCTCTGTGCCTCAGTTTCCTCCTCCAAAAGCAGAGGCAGGGGCTTCTGCTGCAGCGTGCTCCGTTAGCCGCTGGCTGCGAAGCAGTGGCAGATAAAGGTGAAAGCATCATTTTCTTTCATCCTGTTATTTTTATTTCCTAATGTAGCCTTCACAATCCCATTTATAACCCTTGCAGGTAAGGCTGGCAGAGCAGGACATATCAAAAAGCATATTTATTATACATAAAAACATACTAATATTTTGCAGAGATTGTTTCTAACCCACAAGAACCACTTGCCTTAACCGAGATATCCTGCCACGGGCACCTCAAGAGTAGAATACCAGATAGCCATCCTCAAACTTTTCAAGCAGTAAAACAATGACACACCATCAGAACTGCTCAAGCAGCAGCAAACTGCAGAAATAAAGCTACGCATGAGAAAAACACGTGTCCTCAATGGCAGCGCACGCAGGGGAGCCGCGGATTCAACCGCTAGCACCAGAACTGCCTTGGAACTCTATTTTTTTAAAACTCGAATTCCTAAGAAACAAAATAACAGAACTGCCTTGCCCAGACTATTGCAGCGGCAGCAGCAACCACTCAGCTCAGTAAATCTAATTAATGAGCCAGGAAAAGTGCCGTTCGTTTGCTAACTACTTCGCCCAGGGTTGCCAAATAGACAGATAAAGGATTTAGCTGGGGCCTATTCCAGCCAAAGGAGCTGGGAACCTGGCAGAGATCGCAGAAGATTAGAGAAGGCTGAAAAGAAAAAGGGGGGGGGGGGGAATAAAAATCAAAATAGATTAGCACTTTCAAAATGCAAGCATGTAAATCAGCTTACGTTTTATATAATGCCACCCTTGTGAGCGTCTGGCCATGGGTCTGATTACAGCACTGCACAGCAGCGCACGAGAAGTCTCGGCTGAGCTGAGTTTTATTTGGGCTCAGGAATCTCACGCTACCAACTCCCTCACAAAAACAGCAGTTTTGTTTTTACCATCTTTGTAAATTCTCACAGGAAGCCAATTAGGGGAAACCTGGGAACAGAGGAAGATTCATAATTGCAATTAAGGCTTCAAAGTACTTATCCCAAGCACCGCCATTAAAATTAGAGCTGCGGAAGAAAAAAAAAAACCTTTGAAACATCGAACTTTCAGGTACCCCCCAGGCTGGAAGAGCTTCTCACTCCCATAAGAGCTCATCACCTGGCAGACAAGATGCTCACGCCGAAGGGGACCCAAGCAGCACCCGCTCCAGGCTGCCACCTCCCCTGCCGGCGCCTTCACCGGGGTCTTGGATGCTGGCAGGAGGCAGGCACACAGGGTGTGTGCATTTGCCTCCTGTTTTGGTTTGGGGAAAAAATTCAGTTCGTATACACGAAAATGTCTGTTCTCCGCTGAAAATTTTGGTGTCAAACAAAGCCTTTTCTTCATCTTTTTGATGTTCTCAACTCCTAGGACCACTCCTAAACCATTGCAGCATCCTTGGCAAGGAGAGAACGGCTTTGCAGATGAAGCTGCCTGCTGGGATACAAGAGATCTGGGTTTAAATCTACTGTCAAAGTGATCCAACATTTGTCACTTAGTGCTAGAAGTCCATGATCCTTCATAGCATCACAAATGGACATGTCCTCTTAGAAGTTCAGCAGTTTCAGCATTAATCTGAATACTAAGAAACAGTGTCTAAACAGTCCAAATAACTGTGTTTGCATCACGGCAGAGCTGCTCTGCCTGTTTGCAACCTAACGTGCACCACAGCAGCTCAACAGCCCGACACAAACCCTGCTGCAGCTACACTGAGAGCTGGGACATCTGGCCCTGCAGAAACACCGACAGCAACGCTCACGTGGACTTCACTGCCACAACGGGATGGAGGTGGCTCTTCTGGTTTTGCTCTGGCTTTCAAAGACAAAAGCTCCAGTTCAAGTTGAGGAGATACTCCTCATGCTGGAGCTTACCCCCACCCACTCAGACAGAAAGCTGCAGCCGTTTGTCATGGCTTGAGATTCACAACCCAACCAAGCAAGTGGCAGAAGCTGAACCACAGCTTCTCATATTAGCAATCCCGAGACAGGCAAAACTTGAAAATACTCTATGATCTGCCCAAATCGAGCATGTTCTAGCCCATGGCCTGGGTTTGGCCATTTCAGCATGGAGTGGAACAGTCCTACTTGTAGAAGTTCAGTCCTCCAGCAGCAGCTGATCTCCATTTGCATGTTGGAAGATGTCAGTGACGCACACAGGACTGGCCAGACACTTCTAACCAGGGCTACAAACTTCTTACATCTGGGGTGTGGGTGTGTATGTATATAGTCCATAATCATATCTTGTCCTTTTCTTGCAGAAAGCTCAAGTAGAGGAAGCACAGTTTAGAGGAATAACACATCTGCACTAGGACATCTTGCAGCCCAGCACTGTCAGTTGTGGATTGCCCCCCTTCACATCCCTCCTTGACAGAAATGGTGGTGGCAGCCTGTGCTATGGCCCCAAACACGCAGACTCGCTGCTCCAATGTGCCACTGGTAGGAAAAAGGGCTGAAAAGAGCCAAGAGAAGAAAAAGTAACTCACCCAAGGTGTCAGGGCAAGCCCCTGGTAGATCTGGGAAGAGACGACGGAGGTCCTGCACCAGCTGCAGTGCTGGACTCACAACCGCTCCGCTCTGCCTGTTGTCACTGCCAACACTTACAGACACTTCCCTCATGACAGCACCTCCTCTCTAGACAACACTCCCAGCTTTTCCTCTAGCCCCTCCCAACCTCACCCTCTAAATAGCCGGAGAACATCGTGCTCCAGCAGAGAGCAGAGCTGGGGTAAAAGATGCAAAGGCTGCTCTCCTCATGGGGGTGCACGCTCTTCCTTCCACCAATGCACCAAAGCCCCTGGAGCTGCAGCAGCAGCAATGCTTGCGCCCAGCACAGTCTGGGGGAGGAAAGATCTGCTATGGCTGTATGTGGGACCCAGGAGCCCACAGAGGCAGAGTGACTTACCCTCAGTCGTCTTCATCCATAGCGTGCCCTGAACCACATCTGCTTTCCCTGACGTGTCCACGCCTACTTTCCCCCCATGGCCTCGCACAGCCCATCAGCTGCCTTATGCCACGGCTGAGTCGTTCTCAAGGATTTTGCGAGTGAGGCTTGTGGTCTACTGCAGGATCTGCCGTGTGACCTTGAAAAGTCATTTGTGTATCTGGAAATGTATTGGCTCTAGGTATTTTTTGCATAAGCTACTTTCCCTGTGGTGTTTTTGCCCTACTACTGAGCACACAGGACTCAGTAATCAAATGAGGTCAAAGAAAATTCCAGCCAAAACCCCGGCAGCCTCAGTCCCTCCCCAGCAGCAGCCATTGCAAACAGCCAACAACATCCAAACAAGCACAGCGCAGGCTTGGACGATGGCTCTCCCTCTCTGGGAGCACGAGACAAACCATCACAGAAAGTGGGAATAATCCTGTGGGATTAAGCAACCTGCCACGAGCAGGGCTGATGTTTAAGACAACGCACGGGCAAGCAAGGACACGGACTGCTAGCTTCCAAGGGCAGAAGAACTGAAGAAGGCAACTCTCTGGAGCAAAGACTGCAGAGCCTGCAGCCCACCCATCCTCTGCCTCTCGTTACGCACCGAGTAGACTTCCCGTCTGAAGAGGAAGCCACAAGCCATGGGGCTGAATCCATCTGCGCAAAAACATACCCCTCCCCACCAGCCGAGGCCAAGGGCTCCGCCGTGGGCTGGCCCATTGAAATGGTTTCCAAGAGCAACGTGCACTTCTGCATTTTCGACAGAGATCTTACTTCACCTTCCCGCGCGCTGGTGCCAAAAGGAGAAGTGCTCTGGAGCCGGGGGGAAGTTGTGCCACTGTTTCCTATTCTGGACAATGATTTCACTCTCCTGCCACATCCGAGAGCCACACGTGGCACCCGCCACGCTGCGCAAACGAGCTGTGAGGCTGTTAACATGCAAAAGGCTCTGGTTTGGGCCAAGCAGTTCCAGGAAACTCAACAGTCGTGTTCAAGAAAATACAAAAATAAAGACCACACACAAATGATCCGGTCAGAAATAACCCCTTGGTGCTCGTGAGGCTGCAAGATACCAAAGCAGGGCGTGCGGCTCAGCAACAGAGAGGCTGGGGAAGGAAAGACATGTGGAAGCAGCAGTCCAGGTCCAAGCCATGACCTTCTGTGCTCCCTTAAATGATGACACACATGGCTAGGCTGGGTTTGAGCAATCCTGGGGTCCTCTCTTCTTGTTCGAAGGGGGTCAGTTCCCTTGGCCCCTTCCCACAGCCATGCAGCACTGTCTTGTGATGGGGAAAGAGCAGATCCAGAGCAACCAAGAGGTCCGCTCCTCCCCGCACATTCATGGGGCTGGATTCTTCCCATCTTGATGCTAGAGGAACAGCTACGTACCAACCAACTACTGACAAACACCTGAAGGAAAGACTCTTTCCACCATATATCACCAGGGTTTCCCCCCATTTGCTCAGTGTGGGCACGGAGGCCGGGACTTACACTCCCCCAAGCAGCCTGGCTCTGCCTCCCAGCCTGGACGGCAGATTCAAGCATCACTCCACACATAGAAGGCTGTCCTTACAGGCATAATAGCTTGGGTTTCTGCTGACACCAACGGAAATGTTATTCCCATTTAGAGGGCAAAATCTCCTGCCTCCCTTTCCCAAGGGAGTTTGATAAGCCCCATTACCAGAAGCTTTCTACAGCACAGCTAAAGAGCAGATCAGGTCTTAACGTATTCCCTGCTTAAAACTTATTGCCATAGCCTTATCGCCAGAGAGGCACCTCTAGATATTTTTAGAGGTAATATCTGCTAGCACAGGAATTACAGTGCATTAATTAGCAGAGAGATGCATACTGACAGTCACAAGGTCAAAACACAACATCCATAATTTACACCTTGTTGGGAGTTATTGAGAAAACAGGACATACAAGAGCTATCACAAGATCTACCATCTTTAGGGGCTCTGAGCACAGAGGCTTGCATCTCCCCAGAACAAACAGGGAAAATTTACTTTCTGAGAGGCACCAAATCCTCATGGACAGCAAATCTCGGTGGGGGCTCTACAGGCATGTTGAGTCAATCCCTAGAAGGAAACTCATGGGTTTGCAAGGCCGTTGTCCTGAAGTCTGATGGCTTGGGGAAAAGAAAATAAAGGGTGGTCAACATTTGCTCTTCTGGGATAAACCACTAAGAAAATTTGTCTGCATTTTGCTATCAGTGGCCATTCATGCTCCTCAACAGGCACACGCAGCTTCAGCCTTTCAGATGGCAGAGGTACCTTGAATCTGAGAGATGGAGCTGCCTTTTTGAATGCCTAGTTAAGACTAGGGAAAGTTTTAAGTTGATTGGTCATGCAGATAGGCAAGTTCACTTTCCAAGCCATCTAGGTCGTTCCTCAAGAAGTTCATAACCTGACCCCACCCTAACCATCCCCTCTTCTTCCAGAGCTTCCTCCACTGGGTAAAAGTTACTGGCAAGGAAGCGTCAGAGTAAGTCAGGCTGCGACAGGACTTCCCGCACTTCCCACTGCATGCAGAGAACAGCATCAATAGCAAGACCCAGCTGCAACCTCAGAGCAATGGACCAAGAGAAGCTATCACTCAGGCTTCTCCACTACTGAGCTGGACAACCCTGCTAGATGAGTGGATTAAGCAGGATAAATCAGTTCCCCTCCAAAAGAATCCCCAAAGCACAGCTGCTCAGAGAGGGAGAACCACTCTGGGATGCAAGGCTGACAGCAAGTCGATACCACCATCTAAAGAAGAAAACTGTGCCATTACTTGCCTACAAAATGCTTGATCATGACAAGCATTCAGATGAGCTGGTTGATGGCCAGGTCAGGTGCACTGTGCTTAGGTCCAGAAGGGGCTTATTCATGTGCATGACAACTGTTCAGTTAGACTTGCTGCCAGAGTGGTTTACACCTTCTTCTCTGAACACCCTGAACCACCAGCAGCCCTGCTGGCATGCCCACAAAGGCTCTTACCAGCACACCAAAGTGCATAGCGAAATGAAGAAAGCCTCTAACACCCTAAATACCTTTGTGAACCTGCTGCACAGCCAACAACATATCAATGTAAAGACCAGCCAAAACTCTTGGTATCTTGTTTGTTACAACAGTGTAATTAAGGCTGGCAACTTCAGGATTATCATCCAGAGCCAAAAAAAAATTATGGGAGTCCAAGGCATGAAGCAAGATAACTGAGCAAAAATAATGAGCTGCTGACTTTGGAGAACCCACATCAACTATTTGCTTTGCTGTAAAGCTCCATGGTGACACTGGGTCCATTCCAGGGGTAGAATTCATTGCCTCCAACTTTACCTATGCAAAAATGAGGTGAACCTCTAAGCAAATCAACATCTACAGATAGAGTGAGCACCTGGTGTGGAGGTCAGCTCATCCCATCCAACTTGAACCCCTCTTCAGGAGGAGCCTGCAGACTAAGTTAAATCAGAGGCCTAAATTTTTAGGCAGGCATCCTTAAGCAAGACAACTCCCATCCTTATTCTCCTAAGCTGCTTCCCACATGCAAAGTAGGAATAATCACACTTCCTTCCTTACCCAGCAATTGCACAACCAAACGTTTCAAAGCCTGTAAGAAGCTCAGATAGTGCAATAAAGGGAACACGGAAATTGCAATAGACTCACTTAGTTTAGCTTTCACTTCTTGCACCCCCAAATTTGATTCATAACAAACAAAAGCAGAAGCCAACATTTTTGCAAGTGACTTTGTCTGCTCAAGATCGCCAGGACTCCTCGCTAGACTTCCACTTTTGGACAGCCAGGTGTAAGCTCTGAGGAAGAGTGCCAGAAGCTGGAACGAGCAGCTCTCAATAAACCACCGATCCAAGAAAGGTTTACAAGCGTGCCACTTTAAAGTCTCTGCTGTAAAAACAGAGAGTTATTTCCACCTTTGAAGATGGAGTGTGCGCTTTAAAACTGCCTAAGGTCGATTTTATGGGGCTATTTCACAGATGAACTACATTAGAGTACTGCTAATCCAGAAAACACAGACAAATAAGAGAAAATAAATGCATCATTACTCAGTTATTTGGAGCACATGAGAGCTAGCAACAGATAGTCATAGATATCAACAGCCCAGCACGTGTGGGACAAGGCAGCGAAGGTCTCATTTCCACACCAAAGCTGCACTAGCTCTTTGGCCAGAGACATGAGGAGCTACTAAAGTCAGTAGCAAAATTCCCAGCACCAGTGAGAGGACCAGTCACGGACCCTCAGCTGAGGTTGTTGAAGTCGTCAACTGAACTGTGCCTAAACCCAAGCACCCATCACTCCTGGGGGGAATACGCAGTCTCTTACCCAACCTGCTAAGGCTGACCGACACAAGCAGGATTTAAAGTGATGGCAGAGGAGCGAGGCTCCAGCATGCAACCACCCGTGGGAGGATCATCACGAATGCTGCTGTTTGGGGCTGTCACTGGCTCTCCTCTCTTGAGTCATTTTTTTTTCAATCAGTTTTTAATAAGAAAAAGTTAGACAAGCAGGTGAGGCTGCCCCTAAAATGTACAAAATGCAACCACAACAAAATTTTAGTGATTTCAGAGTGAAATCGCCATCATGTTATCATCCTGGTAATGAACTTCTCATCACAATATTACTGACTAGACTCCAGCTCCACGAGTTTATTTCCACTTTATGAAGCAGGAAAGACAGTCTCCTCCTAAGCCTGACCAGAGATACCATAGTAAAGCATACTGCAAAACACAGTGCAAGAGCTGGAAGGCTCTTGCCACAGCACCCGGGGCTGAGTTTGCAGCCAGGCTCAACTTCTGGCCACACCAGGACAAGTCCAGAGCAACGCACCAGTTCTAGTTTCAGCCAGGAAGTCACAGCAGGTAGCCAAAACCTGAATGTGGACCAGCAGCCTTGGAGGTGGCAGGGCTGAGGGCAGCGCCGGCAACCCCCAGGCAATTCTTAGCTATTGGAGAGAAACAAGGTGATCACAGAAACAAGGCAGTGGGCATCTGGCATGATGTGTATGAACCACCATCTCCCTCATTTGCAGGGGATACCATGGGATCAGCTTCATGGAGACCATGTGCCGCTCATGAGACTCTTGGCACTCATATCCCTCAAAATCCCTCTGATCCTTCCAGAGTCTGTCCCTGTGAAGTAATAGCTGCAATTGGATAAAGTAATGGAAAAGGAGCCTCAGCAACGTGTAGTTAAGAGCAACCTGGAAATTGCAATCCAGCCAAGTTCACCAAGAGCTGGATTAAAGACAAGTACATGCCGGTTTCATAGCATCACTACCACCATCCCCATCAGCACCGCTGGCAGCACGTGAAGGTGTTGGGTGAAAACAACGGACACCCCTTTTCCAGTCCTGGGGTCTCATAGGAACTGGTGGGAGAGAATAAGAACAGCAGCAGCTCCTCAGTTGTGGGTGTCACGTTCAGCCCTTCGGGTACCAAATTTGCAGTGGGGGCACAGCACCTATCCTTCTTAACACTGGACACTGAGAAGACCAGTAGTAGATTTTAGGAAGCCAAGGGACCTCCCAGAGACAGATATGCAACAGTAATTGAGTGAGGATCACAACATTTTGCATCAGCTTTGCATCCCAACTGACCTGAGCTCAAACCAGTCATTTGAAGGTCTGTTGCTTCCACATTCAGGCCTGAATTTTAGACTAACTATGCATTTCCTCAAGAAACAGAAGTAGCCTGCAATGCATCGCAGACTTATACAAGCAGAAGACACTTGCAAATTATTCTGGGACTTTCTGTGAGTGAGTGATTCCCTTGCTGCAAGGTTAGCAATGTGAACGGGGCAGCTACGCGGAGGCCAGGACCAGCATTAGACCAGCAACACTTAGGGGAAACCGAAACCACAACAGTACAATAGTGTCCAGCACAGAATTGTCTGCAAACCTCCCTACCACCCATTCTGCAAACTGAGACTTCCTCTTGACTTATTTTTAAAATGTTCTTTTTTACATTTATCATTTTTCAGGACAGCATCTAGTGTATTCTTGACAAACAGATAACAGGGGAATTCCGCTTGCTACCCCCTTTAAAGCCATGATGTATTTTGATGCCGAGAAATACGAATCTCTAAATTAGTCCCACCGAGCCATCACCGAGAAGAACAGTTGCAATGGTACCTTCTCTCTTTCTCCAAAAAGACATTTCTCTGTATGCAACCCCAGTGACTCACTGCAGGTTCTTTCAATCAGAGATGCGCTTACCATTGGCAAGACGCTGCCTTCATCTCCACCTCCAGCTAAAAACACGGGCTGCACCCTTCATCTCCATATTCTGTTATTTTTAGCTCCCGTAATGCTCTCGAACTGTTCAAGTGTCAGGCTTTGGGAACTGAAAGGCAGAGGGAAGAATGTGTCTCCCTGATGTTGTTAGAATAAGGTGTATTACTTTTTGCAACGGTTTCTGAAGGAAACTGCGAAAGTCCCATTCCTGAAGATGCTGAAAGACAAGCTTCAAATTGACAGGCAGGGAGAAAATACGCCCTGCTCTGCTGGGGATGGGAAATGGGATAAACGCAATCACAGAAGGGCCACTGTAAAGAGGAAGAGAATTATCTGTGCCCATGTCCTTGAAGGCAGAACAAGCAGCAAAAGACTCAAATCAAATGACGGAGGTAGAGTGGTCTCTGCCCCAAGGCCAGGGAGAGACCCTCAGCGGCCCTTCCAGTCCTGCTGGCCCTTCCAGTCCTGCGCTCCTCCGTCCCCATTGCCTTTTCAATCCTCCTGCCTCGAGGCAGATGAACAGCTAATGAGGCCTGTGGGAATTTCTTAGATTTCACCATTGTAAAGTACATCTTGACGCTGACCAGTAACTTCCTAAAAAATACCAAATGAAGAAAAAAAAAAAAAAAATCCAGCCCTACCCCGTGCTTCTTTTTATCTCCCCTCCATTAACACTTTGCTCACCTTCCGACACACCAGACTAAGGCTGGCAGGTTTCAGCAGCCCGTGCTTCGCTTTCTGGCCAGGAGCACAGAGCCAAGCCCATCTCCTCTCGCGCTCATTGGCAATAGCAGCTCTGCTGCCAGTGCCACACAGCCAGCAACACCTCCGCACCTCCCTGACATCCAACCACCGCTCTCAGCCAGCCTGCGATGGGTGCGGAGAGATGACCCAGGACATCAGCAACCCCAGCCCCATCCACAACCACTCAACGGGCTATGTGGGTTTGGCAAAACTCAGCCAGGGTAAGAAAAGCCTCTATTTTTCTCCTCAAAAAACAACAGAAATGACACATACCTGATCTGAGTAAGAAAAGACCAGTTATATATACTCACTTTTCAGAGAGGAAATGTACTTGTTCCTGGCACCAATTATGAAAACCCTTCGCCACATGATGCAAGAGTTAATTTTAGCTTTATCAGCCTTATCACAACAGTGAAGGTTAAAGTTTCACCCACCACCACAGCCAATTACAAGCTCAGTGCCAAGTTAAGCCCCAAGAAGATTTAAGCTGGAGATAGCGATGGTGTTTGGCACAGCCCACCAGGGTGCTGGGTGCCGTCAGCAGTGTGTAATGGAAACTCCAGGGCTGCTCTTCAGGGAAGGTGGAAGTTCAGCAGAAGTGGCTGTGTGTCACAGGAGAGGACCAGGGGAAAAATAAAAAATTCAGCAAATGCATAATTTAGAGGGGAAAAAAAAAAAGGTGTTTCCCAAAATAAAGGCAGCAGCCCAAGCTGACTCTGCCAAGAAGGAAGTGAAGGACACAGCAGAGCGTCAAATGGTTCCTCCCAATGCTCCCTAGGGTGGCTGTTCAACCTGGTGGGACAGACCGCAAGGAGACATCCCTGTTGGTGGGGTCTTACGGCCACTCACGTGGGACAAAGGGGACAAGACTCCAGGTATTTCCATGCTCAGCAGCAGACACCCTCCCAAAAGCATATGGGACACCTGGGGCTGAGGTCCACGCCCAGACATAGCAGGTGCCGAGATCCCTCCTAAGCTGAAGACTTCACTGAGGCTGAAGGTGCACCTACTACCTCTGGGCACAGACCTCACCTCCACCTGTCCCACGTGCTTTCTACGGCAGTTGCTGTGTACACGGGGCTTCTTTGGACATTGCCCTTGGGGAAAATCCATTTTTACTGTGCAAGGTTACACGTGGGTGGCACCATCATATTTAGGATAGCATCAAACGCGAAGGGAAACAGTGATACCATGATATCATGAAAAATTCTCATCAGCTATTCTTTGTTCCACTGACCCAGCACTTTCCTGTGCCTCTCCAAACTCTTCCTAAGACTTCTTGCCCCCCCAAAAAAACATGTCATGTTGCTCCCTACTCTGCTACACAGGTTCACAGGGAGGGGTGCTGGGGTTTTGGGGGTTTGGTTTGGGTTTTTTTTCCTTTTTTTTTTTTTTTTCTATTGCAAAATAATCTATTAGCCTCAATAGGGCCAGGGACCATCCCCATCCTGCAACCAAGCGAAGTGGCACAGAGCACACACAAACAAGGGTCCCTCCCAGAGGGGACCCCAACCTCTGCCCCACGCTGCCTTCCCCCCGCAGCTCCCTTGCGATGAAGGACAGCGAGAGCTGATGCTAATTTCTTCAGCCTATTCGGAAAAACAAGTTTACACGTGAGATTTCAATTGGCTCTGTCTCTGCTTAACTACTCCAGCTGTGAAACAAAGTAAGTGAGAGACAAAGCACTACAAACAAGCAGCATGACCATTTCAGAGGGCTTTTTGTGAGCTTTAATGCCAAACCCACTAAATAGATTAACTTACAGCATAAACAAGCAAGTAAATCTTTCCCCCAAGGCCCTGCGTATCCAAAGGAAGCTTTAGAAGTTGCTTCCTGCCATTGTGGAGGCCCTGCTGGGAACCCAGGAGCCTTTTCAGTCCCTGGCTTGGTTGCCCAAAACCTTCAATTTACTTCCAGCACCGCTGGCTGCAGCACCACAAAAGACAGATGATGGCAAGGACGTTTTTGGCTGATCCCCATCACCGTCAGGCCAAGGGCAAGCGGGACTGTGATTCACACCCACTTCCAAAGCTCACAGAAGGGTGTGAGCCCCACTTTGACCAGAGGACTCGGTACAACCACAGCACCACCATCATAATCGATGAGAAGAAAGGAAGTCTCCAAACAAGGAGACAGACCAAGGAGAGGTGGGCATCCATCCAACAGTGGGATGACCAGCAGTGGCCAACCCCACCAGGCTGTTCAGCCCCCGAGCATCTTCAAACAGCCCACAGCACTGAAATATCACAGCAGCGTGCACACTTGCCATTTGAGAGGGGAATGACAAGCCTAGGGCATGAAACCTTTCCAAACCCTGTGTTCACCTCAGGAAGAAGCAGGCTCAAGCTCTGCTTGAGGCAGAGCCACCTTCTTCTTCTTCAGGCCACCACTGCATCCCAGATGTGCCAAACCCTGCAGATGTGGAGAAGGGCAGGCTGCACAAAGGGAAGATGCTGGGACTGGAGAGCTCCGGGCAGTCCCATCACAACGAGTGAGGTCCAAGCCCCTGGGCTCTCCCTGGCTGAGGGCAGGACCCTGAGCTGGACCATCCTTTGGCCTGGCTTAGTACCAGAGCTACATCCCTATCAGCCCAAAAAGCCATGGAGAAGACAAGCTGAAAGGTATCCACTTCACGTGAAGGCCCTATCCACCACTCTCCCTCCCTTCTCCCTGGCACAGTGACTACATTTGATGGTGACATGACAGCTGCAAGGGACACTGAGAGCACCCCATCCCTGAAGTGCCTCCAGCCAGGCTGGCACAGCCCCGACCAGCTGGTCTCCAAATCCCCCCAGTCACAGGAGCAAGGGGTGTAAGAGCCCATGCAGCAAACGCAGCCTGAACCCCTTCCAGCCCCCGGTTCCTCCCATGATGGGCAGGAGCACCACAGCACATGGGGCCCTCATCCCAACAGGCCCAGAACCTTGGCTCAGCTCTTCACTAGGAGCTGAGGTCCTGGGAACTGGCAGGATGGTGACTGCAGGTGCCCAGTTTCCACAGAGTCAGAGGCTACTCCCTTCATCCTAAAGCATCACGCTCACGGTGGTATTCTGGTTGGAGACCACAGGGAGTAGCCGGGATGCTGTTAAATACTCGCTATCCTGCCATCACTTCTAAACCCAGCGCCACAATCCGGCAGCTCAGGACCTACCACGAAGGGAGTCTCCAGGCTCCAGGTGTGCTCTGTACCAGCCGACATGGATTTAGACCCGTGTAGCCATTCCTCAACTCCGCCTAAGTTCCCTAAAGGATTAGGCAGCCAGATCAACCTGGGAACAATTTGCATTAAATGAGCAGTCCTTTGGGAACGTTACGCTTGTTGGCTTTGATTGCAATCCAGCTAATTGATCCAGGGAGGCAAACCTGAAGCAGAAACCCTCTCAGATGAGCAGGATTCACACAGACGGATGAGGAGCAGCAGGGATGTTGCCCAGCCTGGGTCTGCAAGGCTGCAGTTTGCTCGGTTGAACTGCAAAGCCTCCGTAACTCCATCACGCAGCCACGGGCGGTGGGAGGCTGCACACGGTGTGTGTACCGATTTGCAAGGTTTATCAACACAAAGACACTGAGAATGAAGAAACATTTGTGAAGTTTCTCGTGTACAGATTGCCAGAAACAATGAGAAAAGGGAAATGCCACCTGAAAGGATGAGAGCTTGTTTGCAGAGAAGCCTCTGAGCCGAGGGTTTAAATAGACATAGAGCGATGGGGGAAGCAGCTGAAAGGGGAAGCGTTTCATCCTAATTTGAGACAACAAAGAATGGGCCTTTGTGGAAGGGATGAAAAACACTTTTGCAAGCTCAAGACAACACCGTCTTTCCTAAAGCGTGCACACACCAGCTGTACACCCATCCAGGCAGTGCTGCACTGGAACAGACGTTAACACAATATTGAAAATACCTTGATGTTACAGCACAAAACCCTCCAACATAGGATAAAAAAAGATGACGAATTCCCTACCGGAGCAGCTGCTAAGGACAGTCACAAGATCGGGTCGAA
The DNA here is from genome assembly GCF_047370975.1 of Nipponia nippon. NCBI lineage: Eukaryota > Metazoa > Chordata > Aves > Pelecaniformes > Threskiornithidae > Nipponia > Nipponia nippon. Next base: position 12,148,410 of record NW_028262330.1, on the reverse strand, counting down.
GCTGAGCTCTTCCTGCTCGGCCACAGCAGCGTCGGGCAGCCGTAAGCAGCGTGCCAGGGGGACGATGCTCCAGCGTGCCCCGCCGTTCCCAGGAGCCCTCGTCACATGAGCTGCTCACGCCAGGCTCTGCTCACTTCTGCTTAAACCCACCCCAAAATAAGGACCAGCAGCATTTTAGGAGCAGCCGAGCTGCTCTCACCCCAAGCACTGCGGGAATTTTGGGCAATGAAACAAAGCGTTTGAGGGAAAGCCAAGCCCCATCCCTGTCTCTCCTACAAATACAGACGGTTCCCTTGCAGCACCAAGAGTCATTAAAAATTGTCACAGTGCCACAGGACCGCCCCACCCAGCCAGGTAGCCTTCTCCTAGTCCCCTTTTAACTCAGCAAGAGGCTCGTACTCTCATCTGTTGGCAAAAAACATCTGCAGCCCTTTTCACTGCTCAGCCAGGCCGGCACAGCTGGGGAGGGAGCGCTGGAGCCCGCTCTTCCCCGGGCACGCACCGGAGGGTTCGCCAGCCCCGTTACGGGAATGGTGCAGCGCAGGTGGGAGCACTGAACCACACAGCTGCCCCGGGCAGGATCCGGCCTCCAGGCTCTGTCTTACCAGCAGGAGACTCAAACCTGGGTGAACTCTCAGATGTAGCAGGTTACGGTTAAATACAGCAATCACGCTTGCAAGGAGAGAACATCTGAGACAAAAACAGCCAAGCCTTGAACACGAAACCCCGCCACGCTGTTTCCAAACAAACCGCGCTTCCCGTAGCATCACGCTGCCTTCACACTCGACGGAGCCAGCTTTCTTCCAGCTATGCATCTGCAAACTCAGCCGAGCATCTCCCACTGCACCACGCCAGCGAGGGAGCGGATCGTCCGACCGCAAGCCGAAGTGGCTGCTGCTTTTTTTTTTTTTTCAGTGGCAGAGCTTGAAATCAGAGATTAACAAGTCTGAAGGAGCTCATGCCTGGCCACTCATGTATTCCAGATGCACACGCTATAATCGCAGCTTGCCAAACAGGATACGAGGCGCAAGAAAATAAAGCATTTTATCTTCAAGCTTTTCCAAGAGGGTATTAGAAACAATGGGGAGGAAATACAAAATTAACACTAGAGAAGAGCAATTGGCAGTGCCCCTCGTGAGCCTGTTCTTCATTACAAGGCTGCCTATTCAGTAGCTTTCATTAGGAAAATCGCATCGCAGAGCCATTCCCAACAGTGTCCCTATTTCCTAATTAAGCTTCGCCAAAGAGCCACGTCTTTTAGCTACCGCACAGCATACAATCACAACAATTACCATTTCATCGCACTCTGGCTGCTGAAAACCCTGCAATTAAAGCATCTGAGGAGTCACACAGGCGCGTCATCGGGGAGACAAGTTCTCACGTCGTGCTAATTGGCGGCCAAAGACGAGATCAGAAAAACAGGAACATCGGTTTTTGGTCTCCATGCTGGGAAAGGCACTCGGGAGCTGCAGCCAGTCCCCAGTCTCCCACCCAGGAGGCTGGTGAAGAGGGCTCGGTGCCAGCAGCGAGTGCTGGCGAAGGGTCCTGTCCACCCCTCCGGGCTGTATCACTCCCACATCACCGGTGGTGCTTTCGGGAGGGTGAACAACCCCGACCCAACACGCACAGCGCAAGGTGGACGCAACCGTGGGTGGTTCGCAGAGGTCACCTGAAGACCCCCGACGATGGCTTTGGATGGGTGGGACCCTCACAAAAAAAGGGCTGGCAGCGGACCGGTGACAAAAATGTTCCCACACCGCCTCCGGCCGTGAGAGATAAGGCAACTATGGGGAGTCCTGCAATACCGGGCCTCTTAGGGAAGCGGAAGGGAAGTCTTGTGGAAAGGTGGGAAGGCGCATGAACTGCAGTTATGGAGCCTGGATTGCATCCACAGGTTATGTTTTCCTACACTGCAGTCAGGAGTGACATTTCCAGCCCAAAACACCTCCCCAGCTGAGCATGGCTGCAAAGTGCAGAGCTGCAGCAAGGGAAGACCTGCCAGGCTGCAGTGCGATGCCCAGGGAGGGGGGCATAGTTTCCATCAGAACCTCGTCCCCCATCCTCTCACCTACTGCCCAGCACAAGTTCAAAGCGCTGATGGGAGCAGTGTTGAGACGCAGCAGGAGCCTCCCATTGCTCAAAAACAACCTTGGGGCACTCACCTGAGCGGCTCTCCCCCACCAAACTCATGCACAATTTTCCACTTGCAAAATAATAATGCAAAAATGGGCAGCCCCGTCAGGCCAGGAACAGCTCAGCAGTCACCCAAAAAAGAGAAGTCGAAACTACCCCAGGTGAGCTGCAGCATGGCAAGGCCGCAGCGGTCCCCATGCCACCGAGCGGGTGTCACGGCCTGGTCCCCGCCACAGCGGCAGGACCGTGCCGACGGAAAAGTCGCTGCCGCGTTTGGCATCCCTGAGCCCCCAGGGCTGCTGCAGCACGGGGAGCACACCCCGCCGCAGCAGCGCATGGTACCTCTCTGCCAACGCTTTCATCTAGATTCAGTTCTTCTTTCTCGGTGCAAAATTCATGTCTTCATTTTCACGTTCAGCAAAAGGCACAAGGCGACAGTTTTGGTTTGCTTTTCTCCAAATTGGGGTGCCCTGATCTCTAGGGGGGAGGAGGGACTGCCCCGCTGCACCACCCTACAGCACCAGAGCCGCGGGGCTGCCGGTGAGGAGCCCTAACCACCTACCCCACATCAATGCACGCTGGCATTACAGCTCCTCCCGCCATACAAGCACCTCCAACACTTTTCATCCCCTTTCCTCTCACCCCGACCGGGCTACGGAGCTGCAGAGAGCAGGAGAGTGATGGCAGACCAGTGAGCTCCCCCCGCTTCAATTCGGCAGGACAACATCAGGAGGCTGCAGCCAGCCTTGGACCAAACGCACCCCTGGCTCGCAGTGCAGCAGAGCTGGCTCTGCGCTGCCCAGCCACCTCCCTGCAGAACCCTGCAGGGCCTCACCCAGCCCAGCTCCAAAGGATGCACCCAGCCACTGCCCGAGCCCTCCAGCCTTACGGAGTCACTGCAGCTGAGGGATGTAACCACTGCAACCACCGCCCCTAGGCTCTCGTGCTTTATCTTCTCATCTTTCTAGGTTTAAGCTCTAATCTGAGCAACACCCGAAGCTCCAAAACACTTTGCAATCATGTTTCGGAAACAATTTGCAACTTCATCCAAGTTTTTGCTCTGAACAAGAAAAGAAAAAAACGGACCCCTCTGACACACACGAAAATTAAAGCTTTGACATCCTGCATATCTCTGGAGCTTGCAGGCTCTGCATCAAACCAAGATGTAGAAAATTAATCTAAATAGAAAAACTAAAGAAATTGCAGCTGTTCAGCATCAGCCTCTTCACCAGGAGGGTAAGCAGCACCAGCCTGCAGCTGCCTGAGCACGTTTTCGCTGCATTGAGAGTAGCAGCAGCACCGAAAACATGCCATTAGCAAAGTCAACGGGTGCTGGGGTGACAGCAGTGAGATTTTAATAAACATGAAAACAAAGGTCTGAAATCTCTTTTCTCCCGCTTTCGTTAGTGATTTGAATCAGCCTAGCCTTTTCCTCCCTTAGGGCTTACACGGTCCAAAGCAGCTAAACATCCTCTCGGGGAGGTTGTTGCAGCAGCGAGCGTAGCAGGAGGCCAGGCTGGGTCTGGGCACCCTCCGGACAGCACTGGCCACTAAATGGGAGCCACTGGTGACACCGTAAGGCCACAGAAGCACCTGATGGAAGATGCTCCTTCACAGGCACAACTATCAGCACAGGCTGGTGCACCAAGTGGCACGGTGACATCTCAGGGCTGGCGCGCGTCCAGACTCCAATGCCGGAGGGATGACACGCCGCTGGGCTTGTCACATCCCAAACCACATCCTGTTGCCAAAGCAGAGCCCTCCCAGGGGTTACACCTCCACCCCCTCTGGCTGCGGGGACCCGGCCGATGGTGACGGGAGCAACAGGCAACTCGTGGCCCTTGGGTCCCTCCAGCCCGGCGAGGAGAGCTCCTGCGGCAGTGACACCCAGTGACTCACTGCCACCCCCGCCAGCGGCCCTGTCAAAACTCCAGGCGGGTGCGGGAGAGCCCCCGGGATTTCCCGGGGACCCAGGCACGGCAGGGTGGTCCCCCGGGGCCGGGCAGGGCCCCACACCTGGGCCCCAAGCAGCAACTCTGTGGGGCGGCACGGAGGAAAACAAGCTCGCAGTCCAGAAATGAGTCACGGCAGCAGGGCCCCGTCCCCACCCACGGGGTGACACCGGCTCCTCCTGGCCAGGGCCATGGCCCACAGACCACGCTGGGCTGCAAGGGGACCCCGAGAGAGACACGGTGCAGGGTGCCCCCTTCCCAGGCTGCAAGGGGAACCCCCCACCCCGGGGCTGGCGACACCCCCACTGCTGGGTTTAAGTGGAAGTCCCCAGGTACACGGGACGCCCCATCACACCGGCTTCATTCCCCCTCCTGCTACCTGGACACCCCAAAGTTACCCAGCCCCCCCGGGCACACCGGTGCCCTCCCGCGACACGGACCCCCACGCCCACTGGGTGCACAGGCTCCTCGGTTACACCGACACCCCGGTTATAAGGAACCCCCTCCACGGGCACCAGGTGTACCGAGCCCCCCCCCCGCCCTTTACACGGCCACCCCGGTAATACGGAGCTCCCCGCTTACACCGGGTGCACCGACACCCCCCGCTCCCCACCTGCAGGGCGGCTGCCGCCGGGGCTCCCTGCCCATCCTCGGCGCGCCCCGCCGGGCTCCGCGCCGGGCTCCGCTGCGCCCCGCTCCGCTCCGCTCCCCGGCGGGCGGCACCGGCGGCCCCGGGGCGGGGCTGCTGCGGGACCCGCCCCGCACGGGTGCGCTGACCGGCCCCGGCCCCGCCCGCCCCGCCCCGCCGGCCGGCCGGACCCCGTCACAGCCTTCTCCCCTGCCCGCCAGCCACCCGCCAGCCACCCTGCCTCCGTCCGTCCATCATCCGTCCGTCCATCATCCATCCATCCCTCATCCAGCCAGCCGTCCATCATCCAGCCAGCTGTCCATCCATTCCTCCATCCTTCCCTCCCTCCCACCACCCTGCCGTTCATCCAGCTAGCCATCCCCTCAGCCTCCCACCCCCCCATCCATCCATCCATCCATCCATCCATCCATCCATCCATCCTTCCATCCATCCATCCATCCATCCATCCATCCCACCACCCTGCCGTTCATCCAGCTAGCTATCCCCTCAGCCACCCACCCCTCCATCCACCCCTCCATCCATCCATCCATCCTTCCATCCATCCATCCATCCCACCACCCTGCTGTTCATCCAGCTAGCCATCCCCTCAACCACCCACCCCTCCATCCATCCATCCATCCCATCTGTCCCCCTACTACTTTCCCTTCCACCCTTCACTCTTCCACTCGTCCACCCCTCCATCCATCCCTTCCTCCTGCCATTCCGCCATTCACCTGTTCCATCCACCCCTCCATTCTTCTATCCATCCATCTCCCATCCATCCACTCATCCATCCCACCATCCTGCTATTTATCCATCTACCCTTCCCTCTACCAATCTCTCCTTCTTTCCCTCCATCCATGCACCTTCTCAACCTTCCATCCACCGCTCCATCTTTCCCTCCCTCCATCCATCTGTCCATCCCTCCAGCAATCCACCTCTCCATTCCCCCATCCCTCTCTCCCTCCCTCCACGCCTCCACCCCATGTATTACGTGAGCTTGTTTTCCTTCCCTCCCTACGCAGCCCTTTACCCTGTCTCTGCTGGAAGAGCCCTCAGCACCTCCCCGACAGCACAAAGCCACCCACAGCCTGGACTGGGTGACACCAGGCTGGGGACATGCTGCTGATTTCTGCTCGGGTGGCACCTGGGAATGGCCTTTTCCTGCTGCCTTCAAGGTTGCTCTGGAGAAAGGGCCTGTGCCACCTCGATCGCTGGCCCCCCAGGCCTTCCCGCTGGCCCATCTGCCACATGGGGCCTGCGGCCGGATCCAGCCCAGCTGATATCATGGGCAAGGGCAAGAATCCGGCTTTGGGTTTCTTTGTGGGTTTCGGTTTTTCAGAAGAGAGTGACCGCTGCTACTGTTGCTCCGAGACTCGAAAGCTGCTCGGGGGCTGAAATAGATGTGGGTTTCGCAGTGAGATTCCAGTGAATTTTAAAAAAAGCAAACCCAGTCAGAACCAAAATCCCCTTTAATTGGTGACCCATTGAGACAACCACCCGCCGTGCAAACCGCATGGGACACCGGTGCCCAGAGCCCCGGCTGCAGTGCCAGGCAGCGCCCTGTGCCAGGTGAAACCCCTGCGGAGGGGGGACGTGGGCTCGACCATCGCCAGCTGAGCGGCCACCAGCAATTCAGAAGAAATCCTCCGGCAGCAAAAATAGCAGGAAGGGGAAAGTCTCATGTCTATGCCATGGTGCCACCTGCCCCGAGGCACTATCCTACAAAATAGCCAAATATGCAGGTGGAGCAGGCTTTGTGCCGCAGCCTCTCCTTGGCTTGGGCTCTTCACGCAAACTTTAAAGACTGGGTTCAGTTTTTGGGATGCCAACCTGATCTTTCCCACCCCTTCTGCCCCATTCCCACCTCCTGGTTTCAGACCCAGCTTTTCAGGTGCAACTCTGAACCAGAGGAATCGGGATGTGTCAGAGGGGCTAAATTTGCCGGGGCCAAACTTCTCTGGGTGTGGGAGCTGCGGCGTGTCCCTTCCCGTCCCATGCCCTCCCCACCTGACGTACTGTGAGCTGCTTGTTTTGCTCCCCTGGGCGTGCTGCGGCCTGAGGAAGTTACCAAAAATGGTGGCTCAGGGGGCTCATGCCGGCGGAAGGAAGCGGAGGAGCACAGGGAGGTGCCGTGCCGTGCCGTGCCCCAGACGTCGCCAAGGAGGCGGCTGCAGCTTGCAGGGACAAGAATGACGAACAGCAGCGTGGTGGCCACCGGGCTGGAGCAGCCACCTCAGGGAAAGGGCTCCAGAGCAGAGGCACCTCCCAAGGACTGCTGACACCAGCGTGCTCGTGGGAGCTCCTGGGAGCAGGGCGCTGCGCTCCGCCTTATCACTCAGTTTTTCTCATTTGAGTTCAGGAGATCCTGGGGACAATGGTGCCACGCTGTGGGGTGACAGCAGGGCAGCAGGAAGGGATCCCAGGTGGCTTTTAGGGGCCACAGGGAGAGCAGGGAATACAGCCCAAGTCGCTCCCATGCACGCGGCGAGGTTGCGTTCAGAGTGGCTGCGGTGACACCGGCAGTGATGCCAAAGCCAAAGGAGCTCCAGCCGGCTGGGCGCATGTCAGCTGCGCGGCTCCGGAGCTCGGCTCCTTCCTCGAGGGGAGGAGGAAGCTGAGGCTGCGCTCTGACAACACGCTTATTTAGACCTTCGGGTTCTCGGTACTGGAGTAAACACGCCAGTGGCACAGGATGCGAAACGCTGACCTGGGGTAAACTCCCTCTGCCAGGAAAAACATGGGACCTGCCAGCTCCGACCGGCAAGCTTCGCGCCAGAGACGCGTGAGCTGTCAGCACTGCTCTGCCTTCGTGCTCACCCCATCTTGTTTGCCCTTCCACAACTCATGCAACAAGATAAAAAGAGCCAAATACCCAACTGCGAGTTCCAGCTAACTGGGCAGAAAGGCCCACGCCCGTGCAAATTCAGAGGGCAGAGATCTGGCCGCATCACTGCTTCCACGCACCCAGGAGACACCACCTCTGCTCCGAAGGATGCTCAACAGCCCATACAGGACTGGAAACTATTTAGGTACAAGTGAAAATTTTCCACAAGCAACTGCAGAAGGACTTGTGGAAACACTGGGTTAGGAGAAGAGGAAAGTGCGTGCCACACAAAGCCCCCTTTAGTGATAAAAAGTGATTTCCATAGAGAACATTAAGCAAATCGGGTTTCCGATGTATGCAAAGGGACTGGGGTGCACGAGGGCGACGGGCTGTAAACATTTCCCATGAGACCAGTCATTCAGCTTCAGTCAAATCCTTTTTCATTTCCAGGAATGTGAACTCACAAACCCAAATCTGCTTTGCCTGGCTTTTATTTTGGTTCCTCCTCCTCCAAATCAGCACAAAGGCACCTCTTAGATGGCTGCTGAAAATGGGACTTACCCCTAACTCGCAGAGATGCTCAGAAATTCATCACGGTCACATTCCCATTCCTCTCTACTCAACACATTTCTAAAACCTGTATTTGTACCATATACATATACATTTTCCTGAACAACAACGTGCTGCTGAGTCAGGCTTAGCAGAGTGGAGTACCTCCAGATTTCTATGATAAATACCTGGAAGACTTGCGTTTTGCTCCCAGACAGAACAGAGTTCTGTCTCAAATCTCGCAATACAGATTTCTGCTTAGAACACCATATTTATAGGCCGAACATAGAATCGTGCTCAGGGTACGATGGCTGTCAGTCAGAGTATTTAGCTCACTTGGGAATGTCCCATTGACAAAAACGCTTAAAATCAAGGCAGAAAAGAAGCCTGTGGGTAAAGACTCATTGCCTAGCTTGTCGTCGGAGGGCTCACAAACTCCTGCTCTCCATCTCCACATCCTCCACAGCAACACCAGGAAAGGCTTTAATGTTGTGAGGTTACAAACCAAGCAACTACCACTTTCTGCAAATGCATCTTTTCAAAGATTTTTTTTCCTTAGCCCCTCCAGCAGCAGCTCCCATCCAGCTCAGGGACAGCAGGGATGGGGACGCTGCCCCAGAGGAGCGCTGCGGCTGCGGTGAGGACCCTGCCTCTCTGCTGGCGGCTTGAGCCAGCGCTGCAGCCTGCGGGGAGGAAGCTCCTTTTGCAACCTCCCATCTCCCCAGGGGTTTGCAGAAGCGCCAGCTCTCTCCTTGCTGGGCCCCTCTCACGTGCTGGGAGGCCGTGGGGCAAAGCTGACCCGGGGTAACCCCTTCACACGGCGGCATTGCCTCAGTCAGTGCTCCTCACTTATCTGTTACCCAGCAAAGGGGTCCCTGTGTCTAAACAAGGGGGGAGCAGCAGGCTCAGGAGCTGGGAAGTGCCCAAAAAATCCCACGCAGGCTTCCCCCTCTTTCCACCGGGTTTCTGCAGGCAGGCGCTGTGTCTCTGGCCCTGCTGACCCTTCGCAGGAAGCCCGGTGGAAGGTCCCCTCTCCCCGGGCAGCACCTCTGCAGAGGTGGCCGCGCAGAGAAACTCTCCCTCCGTGGGCTGTGATCTCCCTTGGCCAGGTCAAATTCCCCCATGCGGGTCCACATCTGCCCTGAAACCTCTCCCTCACCCCAAATCCACCCTGGCCCGCTGCCCTCCCCATGGATACGCTGCTGTCTGGAGACCTGGGCAGGAGGCACAGAAACTGCACAGGAGCCTGGCAGCACCTCCCGGGATGCAGTAGGCAGCGGGATGCAGGACTCAGCTGAACATCATCCAGGGAATGGGGAGGAAGAGAGAGCAAAACAGGCCAGCTACAGGCTGCCCTCTCAGGCAGAGAGGTGCTGGGGTGTCCTTGCTGGGCTCAGACCGAGCCACACACTGGAAATCTGGTAACTCAGCTCGCCAAAAATGCCATGAAGGCATCAGGTCCAGGCACGGGCCAACGGCTGCAGACTGCATCTGGCTCATCTTCCTGGGATGCTTTCACTGCTGTCCTGACTGTGGGTTTCCCCCAGATTCGGGCTGGCTAAGTCTGTCCTTACATGGACGCCAAGGCCATCGCGTGCTGCTGTGCCCGTGGCTGCAGAGGCTCAGCCGCCACGGCTCTAGGTGTGCTCATTACTTCCTTCTCCCCATGTTCACGTAATGACGGAGCTTCGCAGCCCCGGCAGAGCGGCTCTGCGGCCTCTCCCCGCTGCCTGCGCAGCTTCAGAGGGAAGGGGAAGCAGGATCCCCTGAAAAGGGAACCTGCTTTTTCTCACTGGTTCCCCCCACTACTTGTGTTTTTCATTTCTCTGGTACAACTCAAAGGATACTGAAAGATTGCTCAACACCACCTGAGTCCGACCCTTGAGAAACGAAAATGGGCCATAGACTTCAGTGATGGCAGATCTGACCCCAGATGATCCCCTTCCACCTCCCATGCGGGAGGTAAAAATATAACCTTAAATGACCCACTCTGGCGAAGCGCTGCAGGTTTTCCGGCCGGCGTGGGGGTGGAAGGGCTCCAGAGCTGTCACACGTTCGGCAGGCGAACGCTTGTCTGAGCTACACTTTTCTGTTCTCCTGCCCTGTGCAAGAGCTTGGGGTGCCTGGACCAAACCCACGCTAACTCCTGGCTCTCTTCCACCTCCTTTCTCAGGTGCCTTCTTCCACAGAGAAAGGCTGATCCTGGTCTTGGGAGACCATGGCTCAGCTCCCTGCACTGCCGCTGATGCCGTGGGGGACATGAGCAGGTCACTCAGCCCTCCGCGCCTCAGTTTCCCACCTGTGAGAGGGCGATGCAGCAGGTTGATCCATCCTGCAGCCCTCAGGGCCATTTCTATTCTAGTCTCTGACTTTTGCATGCTCAAAGCCACAGGGATGCTTGCTGGAAGCCATCCATGCTTGTCACAGGGAGAAGCGAGGTGAGTAAAAGTCTGTGTAAAACTTTGATGCAGTAAAAGCAAACATTTTCCCCACTGTAATATTAACAATTATAGCGGTACTTGTATGAGAAGGAGCCGCACTCTCCTCCTGCCCCCACGGCCACATCACGCTGGGGTTTGGGTTTCCAAGTGAGCTGTGCATCGTGATGCAAGCAGCCGGTGCTCTTTCCAAGACCCGGTTTGTAGCTGGCAGTGGGTGAGGCAGAGCTGTGGAAGAGGACGGGGAGCTCTTTTCCTACAGAAGAAACAGGGAAGGACAAGAAAGGGATGCAGAAATCATGGCTGGGATGGAAACCGAGGGGACAGCTGGATGCAAGGGACCGTTCCCTGCACCATGGTAGAACTGCTACGTAGCCATCCCTGATATTTGTCTGCCCTGTTCTGGAGCCTGCTGGGGACAGGGGACCTGCAGCATCCCTGGCAATGCCAGCATGGCTCTGTCCCTACTGCTAGAAAGCCTTTCCCAGTGCCAGTCCTAACCTCCTTGATGCTAATGAGTCCCATGACTTCTCTTATTGCCAGTGGGGTATGGAGAGGACCGCTTCATCACGCTCCGTGACGACCTTTTCTTTGTGTCAAAATATCTGCTGTGGCTCGGTCCTCCCGCAAGCACGCAGCCCCAGCGCTGCTGGATTTCCCAGCCCTTTGCTCGCCTGCTGTATCCTGAGCCACAGCCCCCAGATGGGATGCAGCACCATGGGGACCCTTCCCCAGCACCCAGCCGAGCAGGGGGTTGGTTTGCACAATCCCTCATCGTGCCTCTCCTTTCACCTTGGTGGGTATTTGCCCCCTTGCACAAGAGCACATTTTAGCAGGCGAAGATGCTCAGCTGCTCCAGCATCGGCTGTGCATGCTCAGCTGCCACCTTTTTGCCTGCTGCATCCTGGCTTTGCTCAATGACTCCTTGAGGTGAGATGCTGCTGCAAAAAAGTCCGCTTACATGCAGAGAGCTGGCCTTGTCCCAACCTTGCCTGAACAAAAACCTCTCTCCCGAAGTTGGAATACCCCGTTCCTCATATTTCAGCTCTTCCTCTCCTGCCTCAGTTTCCCCAGGGCTTTGCAGCAGGGTGATGCCTGGTCTGGATCCCCCCGGGGCCATAAGGAGCCCGGGCAAGGTGGCCCCGGGCAGGGGCAGAGCCCTGGGAAGGAGCCGGGGCTGGGAGCAGGTTTCGCATGGGCTGAGGTTTCCACCCTGTGTCCTCCCGGAGAACTGCAGCGGTGGCTGGGGCTGAGCACCGCTCGGGGGGCAGTTCAGGCCCTGGCTGCACCCAGCTGGGCCATGCACCCCTGGAGAGCACCTTCCCAGGGAGGGCTCTGCCTCCAGCAGCCTTCCTGGGGCCAGCCTGGAAGAGAGATGGCGTGCAGATGATGAGAACCATGATAGCTGTGACCATGGGGACCCTCAGCCCAGCACCCTCTGTCCCAGCCACCTCTGAGCCTCCAGAGCCACCACCACCTTCCACACACCAGAGCATCACAGCTCCCGGTGAACCCCTCAGCAGCGATCAATGCCTTCAGGTGTCAAAGCCTGGATTTGGGATCTTATTCTGGGCACTGGAAGTTGAAGACATGGCCGTAACCAGTTGGGCCTTGCTCCGTGTCATGACGGGGCTGAATAAACCTTCTGGGAAACCGCCAGAGCTGGTTGCACATGAACAATGTGCGGTGCTGCCCCCAGGCCTGGTGCCGCGCTCCCGGGCAGCCCACACATCCAGCTGTGGAGGTGGCAGCGTTCGAAGGATGCTGCAAGCCTGGAGCAGCTGCAGTCTCTGCTTCTTCCCTGGCTCACAGCCCTGCCACCCCGGGGAGCCACGAGGTCCTCCAGGCAGTGCCCACCCAGCCGTGCCCACGTCCCTGTCATCCCTGTTGCCCAAAGGGAGAGGCACCTTTTGGAAGCACATTTTATGATAGAAAATCAAGGCATCAGGTATAAATCGGAAAATCAGATCAGTGAGTAGAAACCACAGGTGCCTGCATCCCTCGGGAGCTGCCTCCCTAAATACAGGTGCCAAAATACTTCTGCAAGTCCCAGCCTGGAGGAGCAGGGGACAGCCAAACTCCTCAGCTGGGATGCTTGGGGCTGCTGGGGCTCTCCAGCGGTTTTGCTCCCAAATAAGCCTGCAGCAGGAGAGGGCCTGATCCAGGACAGCGAGGACGGGAGCTTCCCCCCCTTCCCAGCACCCTGGAGGGCCCCTCTGCCCCGGCAGGCCCTGTCCCCATCCCGGGGCTGGCGTGGGTCCCTCGGTGCTCAGACCCCGGTAGATGGCAGCAGGGCCTCAGGGTGAGCTTCGATGGATTTTTTTTCATGAATTTCTTTTTTTTTCTGTTTGTTTTAAATAAAAATAGCCACCCCATGCAAATCCACTGCAGATGTATCTTGAGATAAGCTGAACTGGGAGAGGGACATTTGCCCCGATCAGCTGGGTCGGTCACCTATCCAGGTGACAAACTCAACGTCCTCTGCAGGCATCTGAATTATGTGCCCAGATGAGCGGTGAGGAGAAAACGGTGTTTGTAGGCAGGGTTTATCTCACCCTCGGGTAGATGGCAAAAATGGGACAGAGATCTCACCTTCTGGACACGCCATCCCACCCAACCCGCCCAAAAGAAGCCCAAAGCAGGGCAGAGCTGGCCTGTGCAGCCAGGGGAGGTCTCTGCGGCGCAGGGATAGCCCCGACGGCCTTCAGGAGCAACCTGGCTGCACAGAGCCAGGTGAGCCAGGTAAAAGGAGAGACCAAGGTAGCAGCAATGCCTTTTGAGGTCACTGCTGTCTTCGATGGGAAAGGTTTGGGGCCATCCTGCTTCATCTGGAAGGACAAAGTCCTGATGCCAGCATCAGCCAGAGACGCTTTCAGCAAAGGTCTGGGGAGGACCTGACCTGACAGTGGCTGGGAATAGGCAGGGGTTGCAGGAGGCAGGGAAATGCCGGTGCCCATCTCCTGAGCAGCCCCCAGCACATGCCCTCGGCATGCAAAATCCCCAGGGGAAACCTCCCACGGGCGGCGAGACCCTCCCGTGCTGGGAATCCCGCTCCCACTGCAGCACATCAGCCACTGCTGAAATCTCATTGACTTCAACATGCCTTCGACCATGTGTTTAATGTTAAGTTTGTGCTTTAAGGGCTTTTCTGGAGCGGTGCAAGTGAACGGTTGAACCTGGTGCTCTTAAAGGCCTTTTCCAACCTAAATGATTCTATGATTCTAAAGGATGCCGGGAGCTTTGGGGAAAGCAAACTGTGAGTAAGAGCATCTCACAAACCTTCCAGCGATCCCCCCCAGCCTGCTTCCCTTCAGAGCTGGAATAACTCCTGGGGAGGGAGTGAAGGGCAGGGGAAGGGGACAGGGCTGGCAGCCCCATCCCCTGTGGACAGTGATTTGCAGGTGTCAGGGTGGGAAAAGGTGGCTGTGCCGACCGGGAAGCTGGCAGCAAAGGATGCCTGAGAGTTGCCATGGCCAGTCCAGGTTCAGCAAGCCAGTTACCCAAATGGGGAGCTGCCTGCAAGCTGGTGGTGACCACAGCAGGGGTCTCCCAGGGAGACCTCACTGCCCGGAGCAAACAGCCATAACCATGGCGTTTTCCCAAGCCCTGGTGGAAACACCATTTGCCTTTTCTCCTGGGCTACAAAACTGCATCACATTCACCGAGGAAACACACAGCTTTAGGGGGGAGCTTTTTATAGATACCAGAAAGCTGGCTCTGCCGGGTGACCCAGCAAACCCCTGGAGCAGCCCCTTGGCAATCCTCCGTTGGGGCACCACGGCAGAGGGGCAGAGCGGGCAGGGCGAGGGGCCGTGCACGGGTGGGCAGCAGGTAGCCCTGAGCGAGGACCACAGCAACTACAGGACCTCTCCGGGCAGGAGACCCCCACAGACTCTGCTGTCCTTAAATCCTTAAAATTCAATCAACTTTGCATCCCTCCCAGTAGCTAATTTCATTCTGATGCTCTAATTCACATTTACAGTAAAGCCACTCCGTGCTCAGAAAATCCTCTGAGGTCCCATTGGTGTTTCTAGGCTCAGATTTGCAACCTCATGTGTTTAAATGAGATTATTAGAAAACCAAACCCACTGGTCTATCGGAGGCCAGCAAGGGTGGATGTGTTACAGGTATCTCCGTGCTCTCCGGGTCTCGGGCGGTGCAGAGTTGTGTACCTTCATCTGTGCATTTTGGGCTGGCACAGGAACAGCTTACACCCTATATTGCTTTCACAGCAGTCACGTTTTATTGCATCTGTCACCACATACCTATCGATGCCACCAAGTGACCTGGAGACCCGTGTCAGGGACAGAAGGAGGGAGCAGTGATACAGGCGGTGAGGTCCTGGTGCCGCGTTTGATGGATGTGAGTTGGTCGCAGCTGGAATTCGTCCTCCGATGGGCAGCGCCTGTGTGCATCGACAGGGGTGATGGGGACAGGCAGGACCCTGGAGATAAGGCTGTTTTCCAGCAGAATCAAAACAGGCGGTGTGCTGGGAGAATGGGTGTGCTTTTCTCAAGCACATGATGAATGCTGAAAAACAACAGGCGATTATTGAAGCCATAGAGGACAGGGATGGGGCATTGGCGTGACAGGACAGAAAAAGAAGCTTTTACCTCCTCCTACCCCTCGTTATTAAGGCATCTGCGAGCAGGGATGAGAACTGCAGCCACCACCTGGCATAAGTTTATAGCAGCCTTTTCTGCTATGGACAGCAAAGAGCTTTATAAAGGGTGCGAGCATCTTTCCCCTGCTGAATGTCCGGGGAAACTGAGGCTGACCCAGAGTCACCCGCTTGCCTTCTCTCGCCATTGCCTCAATCCCCCTCCTTCATGCTTCTCAGCCCCGCTCCCCGCCGGCAGTCCCGGTGCTCGGGCACACTGGGGCGTACGCAGCGGGGATCAGCTTGCAGGCAGGCGACAGTGCCGCTGAGCAGCAGTTGACAGTGAGGAATTCAGCTCGGCAAACAAGCGCTCCCCAGCTGCTTTGCCCTTGCGAGGGAGCCGGATGAGACAGGGTGGTGCCTGCCGCCGGGCACTGGCACCAGCCACGCCTGGGCAAGGGGTCTCCCAGATGGGCTTGGGATGGTGCGGACCCCCCAAAGCTCAGGGGCGATGTCCAGGGAGTGCCGTGCCAGGGCAGGCACAGCGCTCATCGACTGTGCTCGCTCAGATGCATCCGTCCCCCATCGCCAACCCTCGCATGGGCGCAACACCCATTAATGACACTGATAATGGCTGGAAGCGTGGAGGCAACCCCTCGATAAGGCTCCAGAGCTCTGCCCCAGCGCTGGCATGGGCAGCCCTGCGTAGCCAGGGTCTCTGCATACCCCAGCTCTGGGATGGAGCGGGGCCAGGGCTCTGTGTCCTCAGGAGAGAGACACAGGCGGGTTCCTCCGATGGAGCTGCTGGCCCCATCCCCGACACGCCGCGTCCAGGGCTCACACGATGCCTTGCTGCCCGGCCTGAGCCGCGCTCCCGCTGCCTTACCGCAAGTTCCCCTATTAAAAGGTTATAGCCACTCGAAGGCCACTTCATCCCAGCTTAATACATACTTAATTATAATTAGGTTAGGACAGCTGCCAAAAAGAGACCGAATGCTGCAAAGCACTCTGGGTAAGGCTCCTGAAAAACATGTTTCCCATGGTCCTGCCAGGGTGACGTGCCTTCGCACGGGGCTGGGCACGCTCTCGGCAGCCTCCCTTTGCAACGGCGGGATGGGGTGCCAGGAAGCCCCCCAGCACTGGCCATGCCCCGTCTCGTGTCAGGAGGATGCTCTGCTTAAGGAAGGTATCAACCCAAAACCTGGATGCCCATTTGCCTGATCCTCTTTGCCCAGACCCATGGATAAACCCAGCCTTGCTGGCTCAGTCCCTGCAGATCCCCTGCTTCTTCCCTAAGGGAACAGGATGCTTTCTGGAATATATTTTTTTTAATTTTTAAACAAAGAAAGGAACAAAACACCCACTTTGTCTGGAGTGCTCAAATAGAGCCTGCTCCAGGACTGCCACAGCTGCAAATGGAGCTGAGCTCCATGAGCCCACTCACCACTGCAAGACAAATGCTGGAGAAGAGTTAATTATTTGGCAAAAGGAGTTATTAGGTGGTGGGAATCAGAAGCTCTGGGGACCCAGGCTTCAATAATCCTGCTCCTTAGGTAACTGAAATACGCCCGGTCCTGTTTGCCACAGCCCCAGCCTCAGCCACGCGCCCTCCCTCTCCCCGCGAAGCTCTGCCCAGGTTCGATCTTTACCTTAACACCGGCTTAAGAAGATCGAATTCCTTTTCATGGCTCTATTCTGAATCAGCGGGGAGGAAAATTCCCAGCAAGACAATCAGCATTTCAGCTCCCCGGCCTTTCACGGGTCCTGTATAAAATTGTGATCTCGGGTTCACTTAAATGGTAGGAAGTCTGTACATGAGCCGTTTTCTTATGCCAGAGCCCAAGAAATTCCCACACTGGGCTGATGTCAAGAGTGTTCATCGTGCCCACCAAACGTTTCTGTAACGTAGGTGAGGAGCTGTCTCTGCTCCAGTTAGTTATTTTAAAGGACCGTTAGTTATTCTAAAGGACTGTTAGTTATTTCAAAGGGGCATTGCTCTCTGTACCTTGCTCGCTGCAATGTCCCTGCCCCTAGCAAGGCTGTGGTTTCGCTTCCCTGGCTGCTCTCTCTTTGCTCGGGGCAGTGTTTGGCCGCTGTCCTAACATGGACCAGTTTCCCTCACCATCTGGCTTCCCCTGGCACCAGAACGCTTGTGTTTGAGTTGCTGCTCAGATTTCGCTAAAGCTAGGCAAAGCAGCAAGTAAAAGGATCCATTTTCGTTGAGTAATACTGGTCTAAACTCAAGAGGAAGGGACTTTGCTGCTATCTCCCCATCCCAAACAGGGCCCAGGGGCAGATGCTTCCCAGTCAAGGTGGTTTTCCTCCCGAAATAGCAGCAGGCAGCTCACAGGGCCCCGGACTCCTTCGAGCTGCCGCATCAGGCAGGGAAGCCCCGCTCAGCCCTCGGCTGGACTTTGCTCCTTCTCTGCAGGAAGCAAGGAAACTTTTCTTTGCTCCCTGCAGAGCCACAGCACTTGCAAGTAAAAGTAGAAATAATAAAGAAAAAAAAAAGAGATGTTGAGGACAAATGATGGCTGAGGATGTCAGGTTGCACCCAAGGATCCCACCCTGAGTTTCTTCCCTTCCGCTTCATTTGCTGGTAATTACCCGTAAACGAGAGCGGGGACGGGCAGGAGCGGGATCCCCTCCAGGCTCTGCCTCGGCACGGGAAGGCAGCGGTCAGCGCCGGGCAGCGGGTGCCGGGGCGGTGGCATCCCTCTGCCCGAGGGACAGCCAGGGACAACGGCTGCCGTGAAAGCACTTGAGCCCACCAAGGCTGGGTTGTCTCCAAACAGCTCAGATGGGAATGTCAGCAAGCCCCAAAGCCTCCTTCCACCGGGAGCAGAGGGGCAGCTGGAGCAGAGCCGCTAAACCCCTGTGCAAAATGTGGTGTGCAGCCAGAGCTGGGTGCTTCAGGGCAGGGGTGCTTCGCCGAGTCCCAAACAGCCTTAAGGGAGGGGATGGGAACTGAGCTGGGTGCTGTCTTAGGTGGGTGCAGAGCCTGGGGTCCGCAGGGAGCTCAGCGTCCAGAGACCAGGGACAGCGGGAATTTGTGAATTGCTCTGACATCCCTCTGTCAGTCAGGGCCACCAAGACTTGATATCAAGAGAATAGTCCTAAAACCAGCAGAAAGTCCTTTGCAAAGGGTGGACTTGCTCCCAGGTCCCCTGAGATCCCGGTGGATGCTTTGATCATCTAAAAATAAGCCCTGCAGAATGGCTTCTGCTGCACCGCTAAAGATTTGCAGGACAAATGCTGCTCATTTTTGTCCTGCTGTTTACTGCACCATGCCTTCCCAAAGCCCTGCAAACTCAGCAGAAGTCTCTCTGGATGAAACATTTTACTGAATAAATCGGATCCCCTCCTCCCCATGCAGATCCCCAGCAAAGTTTGTACAAGAATCTGCCTCCCCTGAACCAAAACCTGTTTTCTTCACCCCACCTCTCCCATATCTCAGCCTCCAGCAGAGTCCTCCAGATCCATGAAACTGGGGTTCCACCACCGGTGCCCAGAGCCCTGCGGGGTTTCTTCCCTCCATGGGTGCAGGTGGTGCTGCCAGGCCTCCATCAATTCATTGCAGCGAGGTTTCTTCAGCTGGGCCGGGGCGTTCCCAGCGGAGCGAGCTCCCAGTTCCCTTCTGGCGTTTTTTTCCCATTGAGCTCAGCACATTGCGGTAAGGTCACCGTGCTCCTCTTGCCCCACTCCCTCTAATATATTGCTCAGAAAAGTAATTTAACCTCAGAAATAGCTTGAAAATGTAGGGTAGCCGTCTCTGGGATGCATGAGCAACTGAAGTTTGGAGGGGCCGTGCGTGTTTCTGGGCTATGCCGTGTAACAGCCCCTTTTTCACCCTGACGATACCTCGGCGGTATGTCCGGAACATGGCACCATTTTCCAGGCTAAGCTGCATTATTTTTTGTTCTGCTACATCTGCACCCATCCAAATGAAACCCTTGTTTCTGCAGAGAAGCACTCAAATAGATCACAGGGTTTAACACTTTTACCACCGAGGAGCGCCTCTGTTTGCTCGGGTGTATTTGGTACCTGCGCGCCTGTAGCTCCCTACGGTGCCTGAATCCACCTGCGTGTCCCCGGGAGCGCGGGAGCCGTCTGGGCACCCGTTCGGTACGGCCGGGAGCTCTCTGGGCTGCTGGGGCCAGGCTGGTCTGCTGAAAATAAATCAAATATTACACACAGAGCTTTCTAGTCTGCCTGCCCTCAAGAAAACATTTTGCAAGAGAAAATATAGTATTCCAGAGGCTTATCTCACTTGGTGGCAATTCTGGGTGTAGAATTGAAAACCGAGTTGATCATTAGACGTTCACAGAGATGCTGAATAGCTCAGTGTTCAGTGGTCTCTGCCAGCCACGGCCAATTTACATTAAAGGCTTGATTCCTTCTACAGCCCACTTCTCAGCCCCTGGGAAATCTCCTCGTTGCTTATTCCTCCTTTGCAAGGGCTGTCTGGTGTGAGGAGAAGTCTTGCCTAGCTCTGCTCTCGCTGCTGCCAGCAGTCCTGCCGGCGGTTTCGGCAGGCTGAGCCGGGGTGTCGCTGGCCATGTGCCTTTGCTGCAGAAGCTTCAGCATCAGCCACATGCCCACCTCTCCCCCCACCAAAAATTGAGAGTCAGGCTCTACCCACCATTCCCTAAACAACTTTTTTGCATAAAATTTGCGCCAATTTTGCATAAACGGGAGGACCCAGAGGTGTGCTTTCCCAGGAACTGGAGAGAAAACTGGATTTCGGGCCAGGGATCTACAAAGCGATCAGGGACTTACGTGCAAATTACACTTGCTTGGGAGCAAAGCGTAAATATTAGAGCAACAGTAATAACAATAACTGCCTGCCGAGAGCCAAAGAGCTTTTGGGCGGAGGATTAAATGGCATGTGCAAATGTTGTGATCTCTGCTGGCAGAGAGACATCAGTCCGGGACGAGCCAGCGGTGCCTTCTTGCCCAATTCCCTTGGGAGATCCCGGGGAGCCAGCCCCGCTCCCCGGCGCATTCCCATGAACGCTGGAATAAAATCGCTCAGCTTCCCAGGTCCCTGCAAGGAGCAGGGAGGGACCGGCCAGGCTTTTTCCCTCTTCTCCCTTTCTCCGGGGTGTTTTTGTAACCCCCAAGCCGGGCAATGCAGCCGTGCCAGGTGTGCCTGGGCGCCGGGAAGCGCTGGAACAGCGTCCCTGCCCGCACCCCTCTCCCTCCTCCTTCCCCCTCTCACCACCCGCCCGCAAGAAGCCACCGGTTGATCACTTCTTGCATCCCCGAGCCGGCCCTTTGGAGCTCCGGGGCTCATAAAAGCCCCCGGGCTCCCTCCAGCTGCCGGCAAAGCGTGGGGAGAGCCTGGCCGGGGGGAGCCGGGCTGCTCCCTCCTCCGCCCCGGGGGCCGGCGGGCAGGGGGCGGCGAGCCCCGCCGGGAGAGCCCGGAGGGGTCCGGCCAGAGCCGTCAGCATCCGAGCGGGGACCAGCTCGGCTCAGCCCTTGCCCGGAGACCCAGGCCACGACGCTCCTCGCCCCGCCGGAGCCGGAGCGGGACCCCGGGGGAGCCGAAGCGGGACCCCGCGGGGCCCGGCCGCGGCCGCTCCGCTGCCCCCCGCACCTGCGGAGGGGGGGGGGGGGGGGACCCCGGCCGAAACCCGTGCCCGAGTTTAAAAGATCGCGGAGATATTTTCACACCTCAAACCGCCGCCCCCCCCGCTCCCCTCCAGCCCCCATCGCCTTGATTTAGCCCTTGGTAATTAATTTGGCATTTCAGAATAGCTACTGGGCTGGATAATGGCCTCATTCATCTCCCCAGCCTAATCTGAACAGAATCTGGAAGAAAAGCTTTCAGAAAGACAGAAACTGCCATTCGGCAACTGCTCAAAAGAACTGTCACTCCAGGGGAATAAATCGCTCCTGATTATTTCAACCCGGGTCTTCTCTGCTTTTCCAGCCGCTCCCGGTCCCCGCCAGGGGACGGCCCTCAGGGATTTGAGGAGGGGAAGATCTGCTCGGGTTTTCCCCCTCCCTTCTCCCAAACTCAAGGCCGGGCGATGGCAGGGGGAGGTGGGCCCGGGGCAGCGCATTGTTCCCGGGGAGGGGGACGAGCTCCGGCACCCGGAGCCATTTGACTTTTAAAACAGGCTCTGAGCGGCGGGGCCGCCTTTCCCCGCCGCCCCCGGTGGGGCTGACATAAAGCCCTTCTCCTCTCTCCTTCCCCGGGGCTTCTCCCCGGCCAAATGCGGGGCCCGGGGCAGGTACCGGAGGCACCGGAGATGCTCCGGTCCCGGGGCAGGTACCGGAGATACGGGAGGTGCTCCGCTACCAGGGCAAGTACCGGCGATGCTCCAGCCCCGGTGCAGGTACCGGAGCTACCGGAGATGCTCCGCCCCGGTACTGGTACCGGGGATGCTCCGGCCCTGGTTCAGGTAATGGAGATACCGGAGATGCTCCGCTCCCGGTGCAGATAGTGGAGATGCTCTGCTCCCGGTGCAGGTACCGGAGATGTTCCGGCTCCGGTACCGGTGCCGGCGATGCTTTGGCCCCGGTGCAGGTACCGGAGGTACCGGAGATGCTCCGGTCCCGGTGCAGGTACCGGAGATACCGGAGATGCTTCGCTCCCGGTGCAGATACTGGAGATACTGGAGATGCTCCGCTCCCGGTGCAGATACCGGAGATGTTCCGGTCCCGGTGGGAGCGAGAGCGCAGCGGGGTGGCCCCGGGGCTGGAGCCGGCAAGGATCTGTGTCCCCCCACCCGAGCCAGGGCAGGGCCGGGCTAGCTGCTGTTTAATGACGGGAAAAATCAAATCCGGGGCGGGGGGGGGCGAGCCGGGGTGGGGGGCACGGCCTGGTGCCCCGAGCATCCCCCCGGCTCCATCCCTCCGGGACGGCCCCAGGCGCCCCTGCCCCGAGGGGGCGGACAGAGCCGGGCCCGGCGCTCGGGGAGCTGCGCCTCGGTCCCCGCGGAGGTGCTTACATGCATTTAATAGCTGGAGGGCGAGGTAATTAGAGGAAAGCCTCCGTAAATCACGTTAATGACCGCAAGAGCCATTACAAACCCCCGGGGTTGTGAAACACGGAATAAACCCGGCGAGAAGGGCAGGCGGGGGGCGAGAGCCGCAGCCTGCGCCGCGGCGGCGGGGCAGCGCCGGTGCCTGTTACATTAACACCCTGCTCATGGGCCCAAGCAGCACCCCGGCTTTGAGGGGGGGTTAGCGTGGGTCAGGTTTTCTTAGACAACCCCTTCCCTCCATTTTTTGCTGCGAGACGGTAAAGGCCAGTGTGGGGTGGAGGGGTCGGGGGTGCGCTCTTTAACCCACCCGGATTTTAAAGAAATGCTGAAATTTGTGGGCGAGGGGGTCGCGGGGGGTCGGGGGCAGCCGGAGCCAAACCGCATCTTCCCCCGGGGGAGAGGCCGCTCCGCGCCGCGGCACCTGCTGGGCTCCGAGCCCGGCCACGCGTGTTCCCCCCCCGGCCACAGGAGCCCCGCACACGGCGGCACTGGGCGGCCCCGCACGGCCCGGATGCGGGGGGACGGACACCCGCCCCCCTCCCCGTGGGGAAGGGCTGGTCTCGGACACGCGTGGCCGGAGGGGAAGCTCCGGGTGGGCAGAGCGGGGGCTCAGACACGAGGAGCGGGGGTGGTCACGGCAGGCACCCGGAGGGTTCAGGGGTCCGGGTTTGGGGCGCCTGGCTGGGCAAAGCGGCCCTCGGGTCCCCGCCAGAGGCTCCGGCCGCGGTGGGTGACACCCGGGGGGGTCGGGGAGCGCCGGGGCCCGGCCGGGGAGAGCCCGCCGCGCCCCCGGCCTGGCCCCGAGGGCCCGGGACACTTTGGTCTGAATTCCCCGCCTCCATCCTTAGGGTCCCCCCCCCCCTCGATCCTGCAAATCGGGCTGCAATTCAACAGCGGGGAGAAAAAAAATCCCTCCGGCGCTGGGATGCAGCGGGCCTGTGGGTGTGTGTGACCCGGTGGGTCCCTGGGCGGCTCGGGTGGGACCAGCAGGACTGGGACCCCCCAGTCCGGGGCCGACCGCATCCCCATACAACCCACCCACCCCCCCGCTTCCTCCGGCGAAGGAGCAGCGAGGGCGTCGGGAGCAGGACGGAGGGGCTGTTTCCCGGGGAAGAGTTAACAAATCCCGGCAGCGGCGGGGCTGGGGGTGGGGGGGGGTCCGGGGGGAGCGATGGGGGCAGGGAGGCTGCGGAGCCCCGCTGCCCTGCAGGGAAGGCGGTTGCATTGCCAAAGACGCCCCGCTGGGCTAGCAGGCCCGGGAGCAGATTAATCAGGCACTAATTCAATTTACAACAACCACTTTTATTCAGCTCGGTGGCAAAGAATTCAAAGCGGGGAGAGGGGCGGGCGGAGGGGAGGGGGCGGAGGCCGGCCTGGGGCTCGCCGCTGCCCGGGCAGCCCCCGTCCCCTCGGGGCTCGCCGGGGAGGGGACGGGGCCGCCGTGCCAGGGCCCGGCCGCTTGAATGACACGGCGTGGGCAGCGCTCCGAGAGAGGGCACCTCCGTTGGAAAAATAAAAGTGCCCTTTTAATCAAGGAGGGAGGGAAGGGGGGCGAGCAGGGCGGCCGGCAGCCGCGGGAGGGAAACCCCTCCGCTCCCTCCCGGGACCAGCTCTCCGGGATCCCGGTACCGGCCCCCGGGCCGGGGCAGAGGCCGGGATGACCGGGGGCAGAGCCGAGCCGCAGCGGGTCCGGAGGGAAGCAGCCGTCGGGGGGCGGCCCGCCCGGCACCGGGGGTCCGCGGGGGCGGGCGAGAAGGGGGGCCCGGGGCTGGGGCACGGCCCGGTGCGGGACAAGTGCCGCCCTTTAACTCCTGCCTGCCTTTAAGGGGAGCGCCGACAAGCTGCAAAGCGAGGGCGAGCAGCGAGAGGCGCCGGGCAGCCCCTGGGCCCGGGCTGGCCCCGGGGCCGAGCCGGGGAAACCGCCCCTTCCCCGAAATCAGCCCCTAAAACAACCTGCCGGCCCCCTTAGCTCCCGCGTCGTGCCCAGGGACTCGAGATTTCCCCCACTTAAACTTCCCCGGCATCGGGTTTTCTTTCCCGGGGGCGAAGGCTCCGGGTCGAGACCCGCAGGAGCCCCCTCGGACCCGGCCGGCGCCCAGGCGGGCCCCGGGCCCCTGCACAGGACCGTGGCTCTGCCCCGGACCCCCCGCCCAATCCAGCTGAGGGGGTCAGGCCCTCTCTGGCCTGGTAGAGAAGGGGAGGCCAGCGGCGACCAACTGGGAGAGGGCCCGATCCTGTCCCCACAGGTGCGCGGGGGGGGGGCTCCTCCCGGCCGCCCCCCCTCCCCGCCCCATGCCCAGGGAGCCTCTGCCTAGCCCTGGCCTCCCCCAGCCCCTGGGGACACAGAGGGGCGGGGGGCAGAAGGAGAGCCCATCCCCGGCTCCTCGGGGCGGCTCGGGAGCCCCGCGGCGGCGCTGGCGCCCATCGCCGCGGTGTCGGGGCGGGGGCTCCGTCCCTCTCCCATCCCCCCCCCCCCGCTCTCCCCGAGGCCCGTGCGTGTCTCTGGCTGAGCCGCCAGTGGATGTCGTTGTTCTGTTCCTTGAGCGCGATGTCACTCCTTTAGCATGACCTCAAACGCGGCGGGGGCTGGGACCGCCAGTCATTCTCCGTGCGAGAGCCGGGGCGGGAGGCAGGCGGGACCCAGCCCCGCCGCCAGCCCCACTTTTGTGGTCCCGCCGCCGCCGCCGTCTCCCCTTTCTCCGCGGGGCTGGCCGCGGGCGGGCGATGCTCCGGGCTCCCTGAGCCGCCGCACCGCGTCCACCGGCCAAGTCGCCCCCGCGGAGCCGCTCGCCAAAGCGGCGGCTCCCCTCCCTCCCTCCCGCCCTCCCTCCCGTCCCCACGCCCCGCGGAGGTCGCGCAGGATGCCGCGGAGGGGCGCGGAGGGGCCGCTGGCCCTGCTGCTGGCGGCGGCGTGGCTGGCGCAGCCCCTGCGCGGTGGCTACCACGGCGTGAGCATGTTCGCCGTGCAGACGGCTCAGCCCGACCCCTGCTACGACGAGCACGGGCTGCCCCGCCGCTGCATCCCCGACTTCGTCAACTCGGCCTTCGGGAAGGAGGTGAAGGTGTCGAGCACCTGCGGGAAGCCGCCGTCGCGGTACTGCGTGGTGACGGAGAAGGGCGAGGAGCAGGTCCGCTCCTGCCACCTCTGCAACGCCTCCGACCCCAAACGCGCCCACCCGCCCTCCTTCCTCACCGACCTCAACAACCCGCACAACCTGACCTGCTGGCAGTCCGACAGCTACGTCCAGTACCCCCACAACGTCACCCTCACCCTCTCCCTGGGCAAGAAATTCGAGGTGACCTACGTCAGCCTGCAGTTCTGCTCGCCGCGCCCCGAGTCCATGGCCATCCACAAGTCCATGGACTACGGCAAGACCTGGGTGCCCTTCCAGTTCTACTCCACGCAGTGCCGCAAGATGTACAACAAGCCCAGCCGCGCCGCCATCACCAAGCAGAACGAGCAGGAGGCGGTCTGCACCGACTCGCACACCGACGTGCGGCCCCTCTCCGGCGGCCTGATCGCCTTCAGCACCCTGGACGGTCGCCCCACCGCCCACGACTTCGACAACTCGCCCGTGCTGCAGGACTGGGTGACGGCCACCGACATCAGGGTGACCTTCAGCCGCCTCCACACCTTCGGCGACGAGAGCGAGGATGACTCCGAGCTGGCCCGCGATTCGTACTTCTACGCCGTCTCCGACTTGCAGGTCGGCGGGCGATGCAAGTGCAACGGCCACGCGTCGCGATGCGTCCGTGATCGCGACGACAGTTTGGTGTGCGACTGCAAGCACAACACGGCCGGTCCCGAGTGCGACCGCTGCAAGCCCTTCCACTACGACCGGCCCTGGCAGAGAGCGACGGCCCGGGAGGCCAACGAGTGCGTGGGTGAGTCCCACGCCGCGGGCACGGACACGCCGGCGGACGCGGGGGGAAGGACGGGGAGAGGGGGCTGAGGTCCGCGGAAGGGCAGGGAGAGGGAGGGGAGAGCGAAGGAGCCGGCAGGGGACGGAGAGGGAAGGGCAGGGGGCACCCAGGACCCGGCAGGGAACGGGGAGTGAAAGGCACGGGGACATCCAGGACATGGCAGGGAGCGGGGGCCAAAGGCAGGGGGACATCCAGGACATGGCAGGGGATCTTCAGGGACAGGGAGCGAAAGGTATGGGGACATACAGGACCCGTCAGGGAACGGGGGCCAAAGGCAGGGGGACATCCAGGACATGGCAGGGGATCTTCAGGGACAGAGAGCAAAAGGCATGGGGACATCCAGGACCCGGCAAGGGACCGTCAGGGACAGGGAGCAAAAGGCATAGGGGCACCCAGGACCCGGGGCAGGGAACGGGGAGCAAAAGGCACGGGGACATCCAGGACCCAGCAAGGGACTTTCAGGGACGGGAAGAGAAAGGCATGGGGACATCCAGGACCCGTCAGGGAACGGGGGCGAAAGGCACGAGACATCCAGGACATGGCAGGGGACTTTCAGGGACAGAGAGCGAAAGGCATGGGGACATCCAGAGACACGGGGAGCGGGACAGCGACACGCAGGGAGATGGAGAGCAGGACAGGGAGAGGACACTGAGGTACCCGGGAGCGTAGGGCAAAGGAGGGGACAGCGAGGGACCCAGGAGCGCGGAGCAGGGGACGTGAAGGCACTGGGAAGCGCAGGGGATGGGACACCGAGGCGCCCAGCAGCTTCTGGTGACAACTCCGAGGGCCCCCGAGGTGCAGAGCGGGGGGCACGGGGAGCTGGGGACCGCCGGGCAGGGGACGGCGAGGCACAGGGGTTCGGGGCAGGGGATAGCGAGAGCCCCGGGGGCGTGCGGCGGGGGACACCGGAGGCACCCGGGAGAGCAAGGCAGGGGACACGGAGGGACCCGGGAGCGCAGGACGGGGGCAGCGGGGTACTCTGGAGCGCAGAGCAGGGGACAGCAAGGAGCTCAGGAGGGGGGAGCAGGGACACTCGGGAGACCGGGAAAACACCGTTCGTCTCCGGAGAAGCGCTGAGGAGCCCTGGCTGGCTGGGAAGGGTCTCCCGTCCCGGGCAGCCCCCGGCCGGGGGTCCCGCAGCGCACGGAGCGGGGGCCGGTCCGGGGATGCCCGAGCTCGCCGGCAGCTCTGCTCCCTTCCCCGGGACACCGGCTCAGAGCCCCGCCGCAGAGCCTCCGGCTCGCCCGAGAGGCTCCGTGCCCGGACGGGACGGGGACGGGCTCCGGTCCGCCCCGGGAGAAGGCGGCCGGGCGCCGGGGAGGGCAGCTCGGCAAAGCCCGCAGCTCCGGTCGCTGCGTCTTCAGGGGGTGCGGGCGGCCTCGGGGACCTGAACGAGCCCCAAGGCCAAATGGAGAAGCGGGGAGCAGCCGGTTCGCTCCGTCTCGGGCGAGAAATCCGCGCCGTCCTGGCTGTGAGCGAGCCCCAGCCTCGGGGCTGTCCCCGAGGGGAGACGGGACGTCCCTCGCCTCTGCCCGGGGTGGCCAGGGGTGAAGGGGTTGGGGTCTCTTCCCCTTGCGTCCCCGCTCCCCCCGATCTTCCACCCCCGGCTCCCCAGCGCTGCCGGTCCCCCCCTCGCCGCCGTTTGGGGGACCGGTGCCAGCCCCTGGGATCAGCCCTGTGCCGGTGGCCGGGGGTGACCCAGCCCCGGGCTCGGCTGGGCTGGGCCGGGCTCGGCTGGGCCAGGCTCGGCTGGGCTCGGCTCTCTGCGCCGGGGACCCCCGGCCCCCCGAGCGCGTCCCCGGCAGCCGCCGCCGCCGCCTTGTTTACACGGAAAACACGGCCCCGTCTTCCAAAATATTTGCAGCTCCGACGATAGGAAAAAAAACCTCGCCGAGAGGCCGGGGTTGGGCTTTTTTTTTTCTTTTCCTTCTCCTTTTTTTTTATCCCCCCCCAAATCACAATCAGATGTGTCCCTTGCAGAGAGCGCAATTTCTTCGCCGGCGCCTTCAACACCGAGGCACAGCCAAGGCTGGGTTATTTGGTGGGGAGAGGGGGGGCCGGTGCTGGGGAAGGTGCGGGGGTCCCGGTTCCTGCCCTGATGCTTTGCCCCGTCCCGGAGCCTCCGGGGGTTATCTCCGGATTTGCTTTCCTTCTGTCCTGGCGGGGTCCCTCTGTCCGGCAGCGCTCGGGGATGGGAGTCCACATTGTGATTATTTCCCACCACCGGCCTCTTCCTCAGCAGCAGGTCCAGGGGAGCAGGAGGGGCTCGGCTCCCCCCAGGCCTCAGTCCCCTCTCACAGGCAGGGACAAGCTCCCTGTGTGCAGGGAGAGCGTCACCGTTATCGGTGATGCCATAAAATTTGGTGCGATCTCGGGGTGCTATCAGACCCTTGGTCTCCTCTGCAGGGTCCCAAAATGCGCCTGAAAATGCTTCTGTTCAGCTATTATGTGGGCCCCGTGCGCTTACCATCCTTCTCCCTTCCGATCTACTTCCAATAAAAAGGAAACAAGTTCCCAGTTTCCAGTAAAACGTGTGACTTTTGGGCCAGGCTTTGCATTTCTGACCATGAGCACTCCTAGCCGCATCAGACTTCTGCAAACGGAAGTCACTCATATTTTTCCTTTTCCGCCAACTTTGCTGGGAAGTGAATGTTTTGCAAGGATGAAGCTACCGTAAAATAATTTTCTCCAGCCCGTTTCTGCTGCACAGTCCCTGGGGCTGTACCTATCAGTCTGCAAAACCAACCATGGCCAAAGAACGGCGTTGCCCTGCCAAGCCCACACTGCCTGGGATAATCCCCCTAGATAAAGATCACAATAACCCTATTCAGCTCCCACCCACTTGCTCATGACCATCGGCCCACCCTGCTTTCTCTCCTAAAACCAGAGAGAAAGTCAGGCTTTGCGGGCACCCGAGGGCTGTGGAGCCAGCCTTCGCCAGGCAGGGGACGAGTGGCGAGGTGGTGGCGGTGCCAGCTGCACGCTGGAGGGATCTTCAACCGCTGGAGCGAGAAGCCAGAGGAGGCCAGGCCCTCCCGAGCAGAGAGGCGAGGGCCAGGTGGATGAGCCAAATTCGCTGAATTTGCCCCAGGCAATGGTGCAAGAATTGATCATAAATTTTTCACTGGATTTGCTCTTTTTTTCTGGAAAATTGGTGTGTTTTTTCAACCAGGGAGAAAAATGATAGAATGAGTCTGCTTTGCTTAAAAATTTGGGTGTTTTCTTTGGTAAGCCCATTCCCCCTGCCAAAACTGAATCTTTGTTCCTATTCATGCTTATTTGGGGCTGAAAAAGAAACGCGCTGGAGTTTCTGACAAAAAGTCAAAATTTCCCACGGGAACGTTTTTCGCCAGCCAGATCTAATTTTTCTTTATCACTTCTTGCTGCCTGCAAGAGCCCAGGCACCGTGCAGGGCCTGGCCCAAGGAGATGTTCTCCAGGGACCTGCTCCTGCAGAAGGAGCCCGGCCAGCAGAGCTTTGCACAGATTCAGGTTCCCATCAGCTTCACCTGGCAAATAACTCATCCACGTAGAGCTTGGCCTTGCAGTCCGGCTTTGGCCAGGCGCCTGGGAGCTAACATGCTCCAGGGAGGACACAGCCTGGAGACAAGCTTGGAGGTCTGTTCTCCATCCTCCCTCTCTCCAGCGCCGGCGGGCCGGCTCCATTTGCGCAGCATCAGTCCAGCCCAAGCCCCCCCCGTGTCTCCAACCAAGTTTGTCCTGATGAAGCTTCCAGCTCCCCTGTGAGAGCAGATCGCAGCTGGAAAAAGCCTGAACTAAAATATCATCAGAGCTCAACTGCTGGTGAGCTTGTGCGGACACAGGAAAACGCAGGCAGGAGCTTCGACCAGATTTAGCAACATCAATAAAATGCAGTCGACACCATTTCACAATTTCTCACGAATGGTGGTGTTCTTTTGAGTGCTGGAAATGAACACGGGCAAGCACTGCTTTTGAAAACTCCCTTCAGCTTGTATAAAATACCTTTGCATTTGCCTTGGCCGGAGAAAGCGCTACTAGACAAACCCAGGCTGCGGCTCGCTGACAGTTCTTTGAGAACAAGCTCCAGACTCCGTTCCCGGTGCCGGCGCCGGGGCTCCGCAGCCCTTTCCCCGCGGGGCCGGGAGATGCGCCCGGCACCTGCACGTGCGCCTGACGTCAGGGGTGTTTGCAGGTGCCGGGCGCCTCTCTCATTTTGGCCCCGTGCGATGCCGAGAGAGCATTTAACAATAACAAGTGCGATCGCAATGGGAGAAAGGAAACACACTGTGTTTTCAGATACAGGATTTGGCACAAGCCGCGCGCGAAGCCGGGTGTTAGGCAGGCTCTGCTCCGCGGTGTGCGCTGCAGTAGGGTTCCCAGGCTGGGATGTGTCTCACGTCAGAGCAATTCGCGAGCAAGTCTCTCCTCCAGCGAAAAGAAAACTTCATCTCAAACAAGGAGGGGACTGGGAACTACTAGAGAACAGCCTGCCAAATGCTCCCGATGAAAAACTTCCTTCCAGACAAACCTGGGGCTTTATCATCTCGGTGGCGGTCCAGGGAGGTATTTGCAGGGCAGTGCTCACTAAAACAGCTGCTGGGCTCCCCTCCGTCCTCGTCACAACCAGGGAAATCAAACCCTTCCACAGCAGCGAGCTTGTCTCGCCCTGGTCCTGCAGAGTAAGGACCGTAGGATTTCCTCAGGGAGCTCCTGGTGTCCCTTATTAAATTTAGGTGATCCCTTTTCTTTAGCCTGCATTAATCATCTCCACCTGAAAAGCCTTCGCGGTTCTCGTCCCGTCTGTAACCGTTTTCCCCAGGGTCAGCTCCGTGGGGCATTGGGCAGTCCTACGGGATGATTCCTTCCCATTCCCCTTGGTCTCTGAACGGGACAAGGAGTCAAGCTGGTGACTGATGGCTTCGGGTCCACCGGTGTGTGCCTGCAGAGGTTGCTCGCTGGGTGAGCAGCCCCCGATGCCTGTCTGCAGGGTCAAAGCAGGGGAGTCAGGGCAAGTCCCGGGGCCACCGATGGGTGACAATGGCTCACAGTGGCTGAGATCCATCGGGCCAGCAAGGAGTGCGCTGGTGGGAGATGTCCTTTCTGGCTTCTCCCCTCCTGTGGCGATTCAGGGCTTTGCAAATGGTCCATCTCAGAGGGGGATGGAGGAAGAGAGGCCTCTGTCCGCAGCAGAGTGGGAAGGAGCATGGGTAGGACCGGCAGAGCTGGCAGAGACCTGGTCAGGCAGGGGCACATCCATCGCACCCTCTGTCCCTTTGGTTGCTGGCACCATGGCGGGATGGGAGTCAGACAGAGGGCTTCAGTGGCTTTGTAAACCCCTCTGTGAGGAGAAGGGGGGGTCTGGGTGTCCCTGGCGTTTACCCTGCTTATCTCTTCCAAGGGGATGGGGAAGGTTGCAAGCATCCTTTCTCACCATGTAAAGCAGAGACATTTCTTATGCTACAAAAAAGGCTCTGAGCAGGATTTCCAAGGTGCCCATATAGGATCCTCAAGGTGCCCATATAGGATCCCCCGGGTGCCCATGCAGGATCCCCTGGGTGCCCATGCAGGATCCCCAGGGTGCAGCACCTACCTCCTGCCTATGGGTGCTGCTGCCTGGGGCCGGGCAGCACAGCACGACTATGTCCCTAGCTTGAGCCAGCCAGGCAAGGCTGACAGGTAGATTTTGGAGCTGCTGTATGCTGATACTACCCATTACCTTCTGAGGATATTAGGAAAAGTCATCATTTCTGATATTCAGGCTTGTTTTGTCCCCCCGTGCCTCAGTTTCCCCATTTATAGAGAGTAAAGGAGGCCTGCGCAAAATGCTTTGGGCTGGGGGTAAGAAAGGCGTGAATTAGTATCATAGCATCCTTGTGTCTAGGGAAACACTGCAACTGGGGCAGCTTCACCAGCGACATGGCACCCTCCAGCAACTGGAACGGACCCTGTGCGGGCTGGACCCCTCATGGCACCGTGTGCCGTCTATGGAGCCGCGGGTCCGTTGCACCCCAGCCCCGGTTCGGCTCCCGGCGGGTGGCTCTGCATGGGGAATTGCACAAGCTGTGGGTAACACTGTATTGCTGAGCAGATGGGTGCTGTAGCCATAGAAATATGGGCCCGTAAGCTGCTGAGACTCCCATTGTAGCCTCCCAAGCGGGCCTTGCATGGGCAGAGCTTTCTCACAGGCTTTTATTCTCAGGAAGCTTAAAGTTAAACTGATTTCCAACAGAAAGGTTTTTACACCAACAAACAAACAAACAAAAAAGCGCAGTTAAGGCTAAAACAAAACCAGGCTTGGCACTCTGGGTTGGACACTTGCCTTCCCTTGAGCTTGTCCACGGCTAATCTCTGCCCTCCTCTTTCTGGGCCAAAGCATGTCATCCTTATTCAGCCTACGCTGTCCTCTCCTCGGCAAACTCCCCGTGACCGCCCGGGGGGACGTGCTGCCTCTCCGAGGACGGAGCCAGAAGCACACGAGGGCTCTTGAATCTCTGCTGCCTGTAGGGATCCTGCCAGTAAAAACACTCCCAGGGTTCTGGTTTTCCTAACCGGCCCATGCAGTGGGGGGCAGCTGGAACGCATGAGCCCGTCTTTACATTCTTAATGTATCTCCCCGTCATCCTTGGGGATGGGGGATGGATTTTCTGACCGTGGACACTTGCGTCCTTCTTTGGCCCTAGGTCTCTCCTGCCTCCCTTTTGGGATGCCCTGCTTTTTGGGACAGTGTTTTTGGAGGCTCTTGCGCTTATCATAGGCTATTGCATGCTGGGGTTGGGCTGTGCAAGCAGAGTTTTCCTGGGGACCTCCTGGAGGATTTTGGGGTCCTGAGATGAGTTTCTTCCCCAGGCAGTTCTGCCCTGGGGGACACGCAGGCGAAGATCTTGGGTCAGGATGACTGGAACCAGCTCGTTACCTTCATAGCATTGCAGAGGTTGTATGTTATTTCGCCCCATGTTGCTGCCAAACAGCAGAAATAAACCCAAACCAGCCCCAGAAACCACCAAATACAACGTCCAGCCTTTCCTAGGAAGCACTGACACAGCTGCCTGCGGTGCAGGACACACCAGTCCTCTCCGCGGCAGGGCTGAGCCCTCAACATGCGGGGGGGCTTCACAGCCCCCAGACTCACCCCCACTCGGACCATTTATTTGCAACGTGTTCATGATTGCACCAAACAGGTCCCCCTGATTCTTCAGGCAGCAGCAGGGGAGGTAGAGGTTTTGCTGCCAGGATCAGCCCGTGCAGACGGCTTAGACCTGGGAAAAGGATTCAACAGTGGCAGAGCCCAGCGGTCACATCTGCTCCGTCCCCAGGGTATCTCTGGAGCGGTGGCTGCCGTTTGGCATTTGCTGCTGCGATCAGCGGGGGACGTTTCCTTTGCGTGACCCCAGCTCTCCTCCCGGAGCATCCCTGCCAGATCCCCGCTGCTTCCCGCAAGGCAGCGTGGCGGAGCCGGGGAGCCTGGTATGGCCGAGCTGAGGAGCCTGGCTTGGCCGTGGGGCTCAGACTGGCATGGCTGTGCCTCTCAGCCTGGATCAGCCGTGGGGCTCAGCCTGCTTCGGCTGTGGGGCTCAGCCTGGCTCAGCCGTGGGGCTCAGCCTGCTTCGGCCGTGGGGCTCAGCCTGGCTCCGCAACCCGGCATTACAGGGGACACGGGTCTGCACCTGAGCAGGAATCCAAGGACAGCTCATGAAGAAACAGGCCAGACCCTCACCTGGTGCAAACCCGGCTCTGTCCGGTGGCAGCGCCTCACCCCTGCTAACCACACTCCAAAAAATCAGTCCCCTGACGGCTGGGACGGGGCTGCCTGGCTGAAGTGATGGACAGGCTTTTAAAAAGATATCTGTATAATAGCTTTCATTTATAGGGGGATTAGGATGCCCTGGGGACTGATAAGGAGACAGGGAGGCTTTTCCTGCTCCGAGCCAGTGCAGGCAGGGAGGCTGTTGGGGGAGCGGAGCGGGGGGCTCAGCTGCTCTCGCTCCGTCCCAGGCGGGAGACGCCCGGGTTTGCAGTAGACCTCAGCGGTGCGAAGGGGCTCAGCCGCACGCCGGCCGGGAGTTTGCATTAGGCTCATCAGAAGGCAGGGGATTAACTGGCGAGGAGGAAAAAATGTTGTGGTTTTTAAGGTAGATACTAAAAAAAATGGGTTCTGAGCCGGGAGAGCAACAGGCACCCATGTCAGCGGAGGGCTGGGGCTGGAGGAGGCATTGCAGCTCAACTGGGAGCTTGATTTATGGGTTTATTTTGAACGGCACTGGTTTTAGTGAAGACTGGAGTTTAAAAACTGATGGAGTGATATGGCCAGACAGACTGCTTCGTGCTGGGGCTCAGCGGGGATGGTGCTGGGCACCCCGAGGTCTCAGCGGGCACTGGAGGGACTGCTGCACTGGCAGCGCAAACTGGGCATGAAACCGCTGCTGCTCACAACGTGCATCTCCTGTGCAAAGTGACAGCCGCATCGCCAGGGAGGGCGGCAAGCAAAGAAAGCAGGAGAGAGGGCAAGAGCCCAGTTTGCTGTCCCACACACAGCTGTGACAGCAGGGAGGGTGCAGGCAGGAGTTTTCCTTTCAAACTTTGAAAAAGTGTCTTATAAATGATGGGAGGGTTGAAAATCCTGTCTGCGTCTCCCTCCTTGATAGAGGATTGGAGGCTGGGGAAGGAAAAAGCCTCTATTTCACACTCTCCTTGAAGCACAGGGTCTTTCTAAATTATTTCATGGAGGGTTATGGGCTGGTAGGGACCTCTGGCTTTGCCCTCTGGTCCTTGTCACCCAGGTTGTGCTGTCACCCAGGTTGTGCTGTCACCCAGAGAGGGATCCCCTCTTGTGCTGAGCCCGGCACAGGGGCACGGTGCCCCGGGGTGCTGCGTGGGGAGCCACAGCCCCCAGCCCCGCTCCTGTGATGTGCCCCCGGGGATGACGGAGCTGGCAAAGGCAAAGGACGAGCCCAGGAGACCTTTGCCATCTTCTGCCAAAAATGAGCAGCAAGAAAGATTGTGTGGGCAGGCAAGCGGGAATGCTGGCGCAGGTGAGTGGGAATGCTGGCACAGGTGAGTGGGAATGCTGGCACAGGTGAGTGGGAATGCTGGTGCAGGTGAGCGGGAATGCTGGCACAGGTAGGGGCGAGCACCCTTGGGGGTGTCTCAGAGACAAACTTTTTTCCTGATTGAGGGTCCAAGCTGCTGCATCTCTGTTTTGGTAGAGGAGGGTGGAGAGCCAGGAGCCTACACCAGCACCCCCAAATTCACCTGGAAAAGGGCAAAGCCAACGTGAGGGGCAGGAGCAGCAGGGCGCTGACTCAGGCTGTGAGCAGCCAAGATCTGTGGGTTTGTTTTACAGCAAATTTATTCTTTTTGACTTGCTGTGGGGAACTGCTGGGATGGGAAACGCTTTCTGATTGCGGAGAAGTAGGCACAGATTCAGTGATGGTGAGTGATGGAGCAAGAAGAGCATTCCCCAGTTTCTCAGGGCGCCAGGGAGCGGAGGGATTTCTTTCCTCTCCCCCGTCCCAGGTAGGAATTAGAGAAGAAATGCAGGAGGAGAGCTGCTGGCTCAGCAGTCCCCGCGTTGTGCGGCTCGCTCTCCGGGCTGCGTGCCATATCGGTGTTGGGTCTGCGAGCTCCCAGCTTGCACGAGGCGAAGCCCAGCTGTTCCGTCCCCAATCCCCATCTTTACACACGCCTGTGTACTCGAAGTTTGCAGATTTGGATGGGAAGATGGATGAGGAGTCCGTGTCATCTTCCCCATGGTATTTCGGAGCCATCCATCACCCTGATCCCTACTGGGCTGCACTCTGTGTTGCTGCGTGTGTTACTGGGATTCATGCTTCGTTTTGAGCGAGTACGACTATTTTCGTAGCAGCTCTGTGGGGTGAATTAATGCCCCTTAATGTCAGCCATCTGGGCATTTAGGGTCCAGTCTTAGGCAGTGAGAGCCTAGTGGATGCAGAGAGCAAGGACAACACATCTGATCGGAAAAAGGGATTTTTTTCTACACCTGCTGGGGGTTGCCCAGTGCCCGGCAGCCCAGTCCAGCACCTTGGTTTGCTCTCCCTGCCCCAGAAGGACTTTCCTTCAGGGACCAGGGTATGATGTCTGGTTGGTGAGGAGATGCTCTGGGAAGAGCTGAGCCACATGTGCAGGGTGGTGAGGGAGAGACAGCGCAGGCAGGCGAGACCTGAATCTGCCTGTTCTCAGCCTCCTCTTCTTCACGCCAGACCTTCCCTAGACCCCGCTGCCCTCGCAGGGAGGCCCTGGCTCTTCCTGGAGCCCTGGCCACCGCAGCGTGTAGTAATGCATAACCAGAAGGAGCCTGTGCCAGAAGCAAATCCAGTCCTGGGGGGATGTGACAGAGGTATCAGGACGCTGTAAATAGAACAGGAAAGAAGGAAGGTAAATGATGGGTAGAGCTACAGATAGGAGAAAAAAGTCTGGTTTTAAAAATCAGCCATCGTGGTGCATGAGACAGCAGAGC
The DNA here is from genome assembly GCF_047370975.1 of Nipponia nippon. Classification (NCBI taxonomy): domain Eukaryota; kingdom Metazoa; phylum Chordata; class Aves; order Pelecaniformes; family Threskiornithidae; genus Nipponia; species Nipponia nippon. Next base: position 12,111,909 of record NW_028262330.1, on the reverse strand, counting down.
AGCCTGTAGAGCATCCTTGGGATGGCCAAAGCCGGCTGCTCCCTCCCGGTGCTGGCAAGAGGCTGTTGTTTTCCAGCCTCATCAGATAAGCGGCGCAGAACCAGCTGGGCAGCCCGTCGTGCATTTTGCCTTCCTCTGGCATTGCAGGCTGTCCCGAGCCAGGCTGTTTACTCGGTCATCCGCCCGCCCTTTTGCAATAGGGAGTCAGTTCTGGTTAATGTTGGAGATTGTAACGTGATTACCGAAAGTCTCATGAAATTAAATCACTTTGCTTCAAAGCGGCCGGGGAGGGGGAGCGTCTCTCTGGCAGCAGGGATGGCCGAGCGGATATTGAAAGCAGACTGGTAGCCAGTATTGCATCGCACACAATTGAGCTCTGACAGTGTGAAGGCAAATACAAACAGCAGCTTGTGTTTGCACACAAAGGCTCTGTGCACCAGTATCCCCGGCCCTGTACTTTACACCCTCGGCTCTTGGGCAAAAAGTCCTGGGAGGGTAGGAGGGAGGGAAACTCCACTGAATATTTAGAAATGAATTGAACTGTGCAAACATGCCATTGGGAAGCTCTCAGTGTAACGCTTTGGATCAGCTACCCGCCGGGGCTGGAACACAACTGCTGGACTTGAAAAGGCGACTTTCACGCTGAAGCAAAACTGGACAAAAGAAGATAAATGAAACGGGCTCCCGGCGGGGTTTGGTTTGTTTGTTTTTGTAACTCGGCTAATATTCCTGCATTGTTCAGCCCAGCGGCCCAGTGTCTGTCCTTCACACGCTGCTCGTAAATCGGGGCTAAGCAGGCAGCGCAGGCAGCAGGCGGTGCGGGGTAGGCAGGGGATGAGCCCCTCGGCTCGGGGCCCTGGGGACTGTGAGGTTGTCCTCTGTGGCATGGATGCTCTGCCTCTATGGAGTCGCAATCACACCACGCCGTGCCAGGAAGGTCTGAGCTGGAGCGGTGATGCACAGCCCTGGTAATTCCCAGGTGAATCCGGATTTAGCCCGTGGCATTTTTGGGCATGGTGTGTGGTCTGGACTAGCAGCGGGAGGATCAAGAGGGTCTGTGGACCAATGTAGCTTTGCTATCGGTTCATTCTGCAGCTGAGCATGGCACGTCCTGATTATTTTCATGGAGCTGGCAGCAAATCTGCTGAGATTTGCCCAAGTGGGGACCTCCCAGAAAAACCGTGGGTACCAGCAGTGATGTGTCGGTGGCCTCCATCCCATGGCCCAGCAGCAGAGCGAGGAGCAGTGCTGGCCCTCGCTGTGCCGTGTCCGTGCCCGGGGCTGTGTCTCTGTCGAGCTGGGAGCCTGCCTGGGGCTGGGGCGATGCTGCTTTCATGGGACGGGCCACGTGTGCGGGATCAGGGCACTGCAGGGTCCCCAAACCAGTCCTGGTGGACACAGCCAGGTTAATACAGGCGCTCATTTGATTTTAAGGGAAGAAGATTCCCAGAGGCAAGCCTCTTGAAAATTCACTTGCCCCCAGGATTTTAGGCAAAGAATTTTAGCCAGGTGTAATACCGCAATATTTCTTTAGCTAGCACTGAGTAAGCACAAGCTTAGTAATCAGCTGTTTAATAGTTTTGCTCAAATCAAACAGCAAAATTAGCAATGCCTTTAAAACATTAAATAATGTTTAATATGCTCCATAGCATTTGCTTCTCACCAGCCTCTGCAAAACCACTAAATGTTCACAAAAATTTGGCAAATTGATTCCTCCAGAAATCCAGCCCCCCAAATGAGCTATTTGTTAGTCTCCACTTCACAAAGTTTCACCCAATCAAAAAAAAAAAAAAATCCCGACAAAACCCCAGACGGCACATCACGTGCTTGGGGCAACCAAAGAAATCCCCTGATTTGGGTGACCAATGAATGTCCCCAGTAATGAAAAGCGAACAATTTGTCGGCAGCCCATGCACTTGAAAACGAATGATCCAAATTATTCAGCAAGTCTCCCTGGATAGTGAATCCATTGAAAGGGGATCGAGACGGAGTCATAAATTATTCATTACCCAAAAGAGAATGAAATGCATAGAATCATAACAATAATAATAACAACAACACTCGCAACACTAATAATAGTAACAAGAATTCAGCCAGCTCTGCTGAGAGAACCAGGGAGGCATGAAGACTCACAGACTTTATTTTCCCTTTATTTCAACCCCCCTTTAGAGCAGCCACGTTAAATAAAGGGATGTAAACCGGGTCAACATTTGGAATAAATGTATTTATCGCCCATAATTTGACTCGCTTGCCTTGTCTAGGGGTGATATAATTTGTACTCCGATCCTTGGCAGTGAGAAGGTCCATGGACTCAAATGCATCACTGTTAATTGCTTAATACAATGAATTTCTCAGGGGCCTGGACTACTTTTAAGGAGTCTCTGGAAGTGGCTGCAGCGGAGGCATGTACTGTACCACTGTCCCTGGAAAATTTATAGGTGTCCATGAACTGAAAGAGAAGTGGAAAGTGCTGGCCTAACACATATCCCCGGGATTCGACTCGTCCTGGCTTGAATGGGACCTTGATTGCAGTCACCCGGGACCCATTGAGGCAGTAAGAGAGCTAAGGAGAGGCCACAACACTTGTCACACAGCCCGCGAGTTTCCTGTTGTCACTGGCACGCACGTTGTTGGCTGGGAAAACTCCTCTGCCGATACGCCGTGTGCCTGAATTCGGTGCGTTTCAGCTCTCCATCATTTTGCTGCCCCTGGGACACGAGGTTTCATTTGGGCATCTTTTATTTGGGACCCCCTTCCATCAACCCCCCTGGAGGGAGTTTCTCCAAGGGGAGTGCACAGTCGGGCAATGGCTGGGCGATATTGAAGATTCAAATACATTTATATGCTTGCGCTGTGTTGTAAAGCGCCCGACTACAACTTTGGCATGCAAATGAATTCCCGTTTGCAGCGAAGGGGCTCAGCCGTGGCACTCGGCCATCTCCCAATGGTTTCCCACAGGTTGCCCCGTGTTTGCAAGGGGGGGTCGGAAGGGCTGTAGGGTCCCTTCACTGCCGTTGGCCTTCCTCAGAGCTTTCTCCACCTGCTGCTTCCAACAAGGAGAAGGGAGGTGGCCTACTGTTCCGTACACGCAGAAAAAAATGGCATTTTTAAGGCTAGAAAGCAGCAGGTTGGGCCAGGAAGGAGCAAAGCTCTTATCCCATATGGCTCCATCAGCTCTGGGTGCTGCGGTGGGTGCTCAGCACCCACATGGTTTGAGTTGAATGGGTCAACGCTGCAGCAAAGTGGGGCAGGTTTGGCACAATGGGGCCAGCCTCTGGGCGCTATTTTGGAGATCGGTGTGCCAAAATACATAGTCATAGAGCCTGATTTTTATTTGCTTGCTGAACTGATCTGCAATTCAGGCGGATTTTTATTTGCTTGCTGAAATAATCTGCAATTCAGGCTCAGCCCTGCTCAGGTAGGGGAAGGTGTGAGGGGATGGGGGAGATGGGGGAGAGGCAGAACAGGGTCCGGGGCTGGCCGGGGGCTGGCGGGGGCACGGTGGGGTGCCCGTCCGCTGAGCCTGGTGCCCCGGAGCGTTGGGGTTTCGTGGCGTGGTGGTGCCTCTCCCCGTGGCCGCAGCAGGAGAGCTAAGCTCGTAGATCCTCTGTTGACAGGCAGCTGTAAGGCAAGAAGGAGAAGAAAGAGTTCCTGCTGGCATTTTTGTTGGAAGTCGACTGTGTATTAAGTGGAGCACGGTTTTCATTACCAGCTCCATTTTGGTACAATAAATCACGAACTAGAAAACACACTTTTGGCCTAGATTCTGCCCTCAGTTATGAGTGGCAGTAACCAGAGGCAAAATCCAGCTTCGGCTTCAGTGTTGCGGCCCATATGTTCACCTTTTGGAATTAATTTCTTCTGGTAATTTCTGTGTAATTATACAGCATTGAAGGCTGATTATATGCTTCCTCTCATGGGCAATTAATATTGCTGATCTAGTGCCAAGGGTGCACTTTGCAGTGTACAAACCCACGAAGAAAGACAAGCTCAGCCTCCAGCGCCTACTGCAAGGTGACAATCTGGACCCGGTTACCTTTGGCGAGGGGACTCTGGACCCCCCCCAGAGTCCTCAGAGGAGATGGGGTGACCCGCTAGCAATTTAACAGAGACCAAGCACTTGCTGTTCAGCTGTAGAAAGACTATCAAGTGTTTGTGCATGCTCCAGCTGCTGCTGAAATATTTGGGAGGTCATTTCTGCCGAGCAGGCTGGAAGAACCTGTAATTGCAACAGATGCTATCCAACGGCAGCAGCCCCGTGGGTGAGCAGAGGAGCTCATCTCCCCAGAGCAATAATCTAATTTATATCTCATAAGACAGTTTTATTTTTGTGAATTACCCATGCCTTTTACTGCCAGTGAACTGGCAGATCTGTTCAAACTCCCCGGGGCTTCGGCCGCAGCCCTTGCTCCTGCTTGAGACGGGGAGTGGAGAGTCGTAAAAGAAACTTCTCGCGTCGGGTTATGGCGCCTATAAAATTAGCCCCGTTAGAAGCTGGCTGCCCATTTAAACAAGCAATTTAAATGTATAACAAAGGCATCCCCTCGCCCCCCTCATAGCTTCTGTAAAATAACTGAGTTTAAGTAGATGGAAAGAAGAGGAGAACAGCAATGGGTTTGCTTGAGTCAGGCTTCTGTGTGGCTCGGATGCTGCTCCTGCAGCGGCATTTGGATTTGTTTGCTTCTGTCTGCATGCAAACGGCTTCAGTTCAAATGAGATGGAGAGAGAAAGCAAGTGGGAAGAGGAGAAATAATTCCTACTTTCACCACTGGTTTCCACGGGCTTTGGATGAAGCCTTGCTCTCCTTGTGTGCAATTTGTTTGCCCTGTCAGGGTTTGGGCAGCAGGTCGGGCTTGGCTGCACGCGGGCTTTGCTCGCACTGATGAATTCGCTCCTGTTCTGCCAGAGGCAACAACATAACCGCGAAGGAGAGAGTCCGAAACCAAACAGGCAAGGTGGTGCCTCCAGGAGTTTGGCTGCCCTGAGTGCCGGGGTGCAGGGTTGTCCTTGCGACCCCCTTGCAGCAGGAGGGCTCCCCCAAAGGCAGACACCAGCATTTTGCAGGGTGCTGGGGCATGGGCCACACAGCCGCCAGCTCCCACTGCAGCTCCAGCTGCTTTCTCAGGGTCTTCGAATGGGAGAAGCAGCAATTTCCCCTCCCTTGCTGGTGCCTGGGGCCAGCTCTGTGACCCAGGCTGCAGGGAGACAAAATGCACTTTGATAGTGGTGCCCTTTCTGCTCGTGCCCAGGTATAGACCCCAGCTCCGAGATTCACTGTCAGGGGAAAATTAATAGCAAAAACATGGAAAAAGAGGGAAATTTTCCTGCATCTCCCATGCATCCAGCAAAGAGCAGCTTGGAGAATCAGATTCACTTGGCCAGGGGAGCGCAGCCTTGTTGTATGCCCAATTCTACCTCTGTGGGAAGTAGCATGTCACTCCGTCATGTCTGCTTCGGAGCTTAAAATAAACCCTCATGCTCAGTCCCAGCTTGAGACCTAAGGCAGTAAATGCTACCCAAGCCACAAGTCATTCTTAGGTTTCAGAGTGAACACTCCCTCACAAAGGCGAGAGCAGCTTGTCCCTACTAGCTTGTGCCACCCATTAGCTGTGACAGCATTGTCCATTATCAGACAGCTTTCACCCACCTCCCCAAACCTCAGCTCCCAGGCTCACAGGCTCACATTTTCCCATATCCCACCCTCTCATGGTGGCAGAGAGAAGCCAGGAAAAGCAGGCGCTGAAACCCATGTATGGCAAAGAGGAAAAACTGCCAAACTATCTCATAGGAGAGAAAACCAGCTGCTCTCACCCCACACCAGGACCGTGCATCTGCATGCTAAGGCTGTGCATGGATCTGAGTGCTGTTGGGGGGGACGAAGGGACAGTCCCAGGTCTGTCCCTGCCCTGGGGAGGATGCTGGGGAAGAATCCGCAGCCGCTGAGCAGCTCTCCAGGCTCCCAGCCTCGGAGACAGCCTCCTGAGAGTTTAATTTTTGGGAAGCTTTAACATCCCCAGCTTACCAAGCGCTGAAAGAAAGGTCAGCTAATCCTTCACAACGTCTGAATGAATTCAGGCCCAGAAGTGAGATTACTAAACAGGGGAGCGGGAGGCCGGGAGAGCTGCATGGATACAGGGACCCTTCCCATAGTCAAGCTTGGCTTTCTAAAGAAATGGAGCTTTTATTTCAGTTCTCATCCCCTGGGAGGAGGGGAAGGGGGTGGGCAGATGGGGCGAAGCACCCAGCTCCCCTCCCCCAGCAGCAGCCCCGCAATTGCAAACACCAGCAGGGCTTCGTGGAGGGGAGCCCTGAAAGAGAGCTGAGCCAGGGTCCCCGTCCACGGGATGGACAGACGGGGCAGCCGGGGTGTCCTGCAGAGACTGAGCGGCACCCATGGCTCGAGCATCCCCGCTGGATACCCTGCTCCGGGTCTCAGCTCAAGCATTTGGGAAGAAAACTCCAAAAAGCAGGGTCCCCGTGTCCCTCCTGGCTGCTTTGGTGGCTTTTGACCGCTGTCTCTGAAGGCACCGAGGTCCCAGTGCTCCCTTTGCCCGGTCATCAGGCACCCAGATGCTCCCGTGCACAGGGCGGTGCTAACTGAACCCATCAACTTAAGGCAACATGGCCATTTCTGCGTCCTCACCACTTGCTGCTGTGCTTCAGGTCACCTTTGTGGGACACCCAGAGAGGCCACCCAAGGGACCAAGCTGTGTCCGAGCCCGGCTGAGCAGGACGAGGTGGGTGCCCGTTCACCCCTCGGTGCAGCACCCCTTCCTGGGGAGGGGAGTGGGCACGGTGCCCACAGGCAGCCGGTCCCCGGGCCGTGCCGGGGGCTGCGGGGCAGCGCAGGCAGCCCCTTTCTGGGCTGCACCCACACTCCTTTGTGAACCCCCGGGGTGATGACATGACAGGACCACTAAGGACTCGCTTTTCTTCTGCAAAACAACTGTCCTTCTCAATGCTGGAAGAGCAGAGCCTGTTGAATGCAGGCAAGAAGCAGACCCCCGGGGTGTGGATGCACTGCGGATGAGCCATGGTAACCTGGCTACAAGTGTGACAACGCAGACACCCAGACCCCAAGCCTCCCTGCCAGGCTCCTGAGTCTCCCCAGATTGGGTATTCAGGCCACAGGGTTTTCTCTATTGACCTCAAAACACTGTTCTGCATGGGAGAATTTTCTTTCTTTCTCTCTTGGTAACTGCAGAATCAAGTGTTTGCAGTTGGAAACTTTTGCTACTGCAACGGCAAGCTGGTAATTCATCTGGGAGCCGCTTGCCCAGTGGTGGGTCTTCATTCTCAAGATCCAGGGGCCAGCTAGGAGAAAGTGGAGACGATGCTTTTTTCAAGCACTCTGTGATGACTCCAGCAAGGTGGGATGCTCCATCACCACAAGCAGAGCACCCAGTACCATCACATCATGCAGAGCTGCCAGGTCCTGTCCCAGTCCTCTGTCTTCCGTGAAAAGCACTGGGTGCCCTTCCCCAACTCCCTGGGGATGTCTGAGGGACAAAGCCCATCCAGCCAACGGACCTCCAAGTGAACAGCCCTGAGGTCAGACCTTCTCCATAGCTTGGTTTTTCTGGCAGGCGTCCTGTAAGAGGCTGTAGCAGTGGCTGAAATGCTGTCTGGCCGTGAGATCCCATCAGCACTGGGTGAAGCACGCAGGTGCTGCAGGTTTGCAGGTTCCAGGGAAAGCTCAGCACTTCCCAGCTACTCCAGGAAAAATGACGCTGGCAGACTGATGGCTCAGCCCTGCTCAGCACCCTCTGGGGCTGCACCCTTGGTCCTGGCAGATCCCTCCTGCAGGGAATAAACTCGTCCTGGTGCTGGGGAAGAAGCATCTGTGTGATGAGATGTTTTAATAACAGCTATGGGCACAGCCGTACAAATCTGTTCTAGATGCATCTGTGATGCCGTGAAATGAAATATTTAATTACATGACGACGTGGATTCTGAGATTCCTGCACAGTAAATACCCAAATTACAGCTAGGAAATACTTAAACTCAGCCACAAAAGGTGGCATTCACTAGCAGGATCATGGCAGGGGGGTGAAGGTGCCCTGCAGGGCTCTGGGATGTGCTGGAGCCGCCAGCCAGGAGCAGCTTTCCCTCGGGTGTGATAGCTGTCACAGGCAATAGAGACAGCCTAGGGCCACCAGAAGCATCTTTAAGACCAACCTGCTGGGATTAGCGTGTGCAGGCAGAAGGCAGGGGCTCATGCAGAGGGAGGAAGGTGCGGGGCAACCATGAGCAGTAGGGTTAAAACCAGCCCCATGTGTCTGTTGGGGAGATATTTTTCACTCAATTTGTGGGGAAGCTTCCAACTGCAGCCCTGATTAAAAAACAAATTGATGCTAGGGTATCTGAGCATGACATCTGGTGTGACATCACACCGCACATACAGTACCTGCCCTGGGGAAACTGAGGCACGGGTGGGGGAACTGACCAATTAGCAATGCAGTGGCAACCAGAGAGGCTCCCTGGTCTTACCTCTCTCTTCTTTTCCCCAATCCTGAGCTGGTGTTACTCCAGTTCTTGGTTTACTGGAAGGGAAGAGAGAGGAGGCTCATCCTCACTGTGCTGGGGAGCATTAATGTGAAGCTTGAGGTGCACGGCATTTCTCGGGGGTTCACGTTTAGCTCAGCCTGATCTCAGACTGGACTGGTTTCAGGTATATCTGAAAATTTCCATCTGCCTCTTGCGGTGCCTAAATAGCTATAAACGTTAACCACGGGCACCTATGGGAGATGCACAGTGAGTCCCCTGTCCCGAGAGGAGGGCGAGAGGTGGTGAGGGGATTGCCAGGGGAAGAGGAGAAGGCAACAGCTCTGTCTTTGGCACGATCAGAGGGTCCATCCCCAGCCCATGCCCAGGGTAAGCGTCCCCTCCTGTCCGAGCCCCGTTCCCGCTGTGAGCTCATCTCAGCCTCCCCATCAATCCCCTATGCAGCTACCGCGTCCTCTACAGACGTTGCCCCCAGCTATTCAACCGCTCTCCGGATCATTAAACATATTGAGCAACACCAGTCCTGTGACTGGTTAATTAGTAAAGAGTTGACTAATTAGTTAATCATGTTTACCAAGTGCTTTGAAAGTGCTCAATGTTATTATTTTTAATTATGACTGTGCCCCAGGCGCTGTTCACCTCCCTGCATGCCAAGCCTTGCACGGTTCAAACTCTTTGTCTCTGCTACCCGAGGCTGGTTTTAAGATGGGAATTTGCCTCTTATCCTCTGGTTACCAGGTTTCCTTAACAGCCTCTTGTGTGGGATTTTAGAAAAGCCCCTCACAAAGTCTTCATATACCCTGGCACACTTAACTCGCTCTTTCAAAGCCGTCTTATCCGCTAAAGAGGCAGGATTGGCTCTTGCAAAGCCATACACAGTAGTGCCTTTGTGCACACCTCATCCCACATCCCTCTCTTGACCTTAATAAAAGATCAGCCGATATCCAGACTCGTTCTCCCATCCCAGCCTGGGAGGATCCAAGCCGCAGTGCCATGGACACTTCCGTTTTGGGAGCTTCCCATCCTATGGGAGAGAAGCCAAAGCTTCCCACCAAAGGAAAGCAAGGTTATTCCCACATCTGACTTCAGGCTGGTCAGAAAGAGAGGACAATTTTGGTGGAGGGAAGGAAGAGAAAGCTCACTGCAAAGATTTCATCTACTGAGAAGAATTTGAACAGAGTTTGTTAGTCAGGGAGAGTCTTGGCATCTCTGAAGAGTGAACAAGTCTAATCGTCTTGGGACTTTCTTCATTCATAAAAATGTCATCAGCTCGTTAAGCACTGTCATAAAGAGCCCCAGTCACCTCTTATCACTGCAATCTGAAGAGGAGTCTTCTAGCACCAACTGCAGAAATAAGACCCACTTCCCCATAGCACTGAGATAGAAGAAAATATGGCGCTCGAGCAGACAATGAGCTGTAAAAGTCACACAGGGCTGCTACAGGAGCAGGGTTTGGGAATACTTCTGTCCCCATGAGCTGATTTGGGGGGCACATGGCCAGCCAGAGTACATTGTATGGACACTGCTCCAGGACGTGGCTGCTTAGTACTGCTGCCCTCACCTAAGAACCTGCAGTCCCCTGAGGCACTTACGCTCTTCTAGAAAGCTCATAGTGGTGTGTGGTCAGGGCTTACCACCTCCAGGTAACACTCACTTAAATGACTGCTGCCATCCTTGACCTGTGCTTATGGCGATGTGGTTGCAGAATCATGAACATGTTGGTTGGGAAGTGGGAAGATATTTCCCCTTGCACTCTGAATTTCCTTCTTGGAAATCCTTCCTCCCTTCATGGCTGCTAATGAAGGCCAGAGCAGCCAGGTGCCAAAACTGGGCATCACTTAAAATGCCAGCAATAAGTGGGGACAAATCCCAGCCTCAGGCTCTGTAACTGGCCCTTAGTCTGGCCATACTGGTCAGAAGAAAGGACCTATTAGTGCAGGATCCTGTTTCCAACCTGAGCAGCACCAGACTCCCTGGGAAGTGTTTGAGTATGGGGCAACCATGTGGCAATAGCTGGCTGGTGTCTTCTCTGTAATTTAGGGGCTTCGGAACCAAAGATGGCATCCTTGTAATTAGTTTTAGTAGCATATTAGTAGCAATAGTGGTTTAATATCTTTTGCTTCTATGGATCACACATCTGGGACATTTTCAAGTTCTTTATATGAATTAACCAGTATCGGATAGGGGTTTACAAGTGGCTGGGACCATTTGGAGTCCAACAACTTGATCCTCACTTGTGCTGCATTTTGTCTACCCTTTCATAAAGGTCAGAAGGCCCCAGGACGTTATCAGCCTTAAGAGCGACCCACAGGGCTACGCGCAGAGCCTGGATTAGTGGTTGTATGGGGCGCATGCAGGAAGGGCAGAAGCACTGGAGCTCAGTTTAGTGTCTTGCCACAGCATCAGTTTTCCACCTTGTCTGATCTTCTCCCCACTATCCTCCTCTCACAACCTGTTTTACTGCTCCATGAAGCTCTTCTTGCAGCCACTGAGCGCCAGGAAACCTTCCCCATCCTCCCCACCACCTCAGTGCTGGGATAGGGAAAACTCATTTCCTCTGGAGTCCTCCTGGGGCAAGGCAAGGCCTCCAGCCCCGCTCCTCAGCCTGGATGGTTGATGGGGTGGCTGGAGTGCCACAGCCAGCTGTCTCCCCCGGGTGTCAGAGCAGTCCCCCTGGCCCAGCCCAGCCATTGCCTCAACGTTTCCATCCAGGAGGAGAGCCTGCTAAATCTCTTTCTCTTCAAAAAGAGAGAGAAGGCAAGGAAGTCTGGAATGGAGGGGAGACAAACACATCTGCACCTGGGAAATGTCATGTTTGGTTTTTCAACTCAAAATGGGCAGTGACAGCAGCTCCGTGGGGGCGTAAGTAGGGGGAGCAGTGCAGATTTATAGCTGTGGGTCACGCTCGAGCTGAGCCAAATATTCTGCCTAGCATCAGTTTTATGAACAAGATGAAGTGCAGAACCTCAAGAGCAGGCGCCCTATTAGAGGAGAAACACTGGGAGAGCAGGAACAGGGAGTGCACTGTGAGAGGCCATCCTGCCCCTCTCCCTGCTCTGGTCTGGGTCTCTCCTTTCAAGGCTGGACTTGGGCAGGTTGAGGATTGCAATGATGAAGCATGACCAGGCCTCAGCAGGTCCTGGGTTTGGTGCCATAAGCCTGTAGAAGTTATGCACCGTAAGCCATAAGCAAAGCAGCTGGAGGCTGAAGCAAACAGGAGTCAAGAACTGCTCTCTTTCAAAACAAAATAAAATTCACAGCAATTCCCAACCCTGCAGGAGGGATTAATGCTAGATGGAGAACTGAAACCTCTTAGACAACTCCAAATTCAACACCCTATTGGGCATCTAAATTACCAGTCCAAGGAGATGCTGTAGAGATTGTCACAACACCACAGAACATAAGGACCCAAATGATGCCAGGGCTTCCTTTTCTGGCCAGATACCCAGACTGAATCTCTTGTAAATTTAGAACCTCATATAAAAAAATTAAGCAAAATTACCAGAGGCTCCCAGTTCTCACTGAGATAAATGTAGTGCAGTCCTTTTCCATAGATGTGGGTGAGATTCTCACTTCATCACAGTCTCGTACTGAAAGCTGCGTTTCAGCTGGGCTTTGACACATAACTGATGAATGACGCAATGGTGTATTGTGACTGTAATGCCCCCAAATTGTCCTCTTTGCCAATGCCTTTTGACGTACCTCTTCAAAGAAGTGCGACAAATCCTGCCCTTGCCCATATGAAGCCATGACCAGGAAAGTCTTTGCAAATAGGAAGAAAGTGCCTTTAGTGTTGAGGCTGATTCTCCTTCATCCTAAGTCTTTAAATGGAGGCAGATGATGTTTTTTGACTGATACTTTTGCTGTGGCTCCATTAGACCTTGTGGGGTTGATGTAGATGTTGTGGTGAGGGACTCTGCCTTTCGATTTAGTCCCAGAGTCCACTTTGGTGTTTAACAGTCTGTGAATCTATGCAAAAGGGCTCAGCGGATAGAAAGGATGAGACTTAGCAGGGTTAGGCCAGTGTGGCACACCCTCCGATTCTGTGTTTCGGTACCTGGTTCAGAAGTTTCTGCCAGAAGAGCAGTATCTTGGTGCTACCACCAGAGACAGTGCTAGAGCTCAGGCATTCACCCTGAAACAGCTATGGAAGAAACAAATATCTTTGAAATGGGAAAAATTCTGCACGCTGAATACCTGTACAAAGCTGAAAGCACCCCCTAAATTATCAACAGCCAAAGCATGGACAGTTATGTACCCCAGCGCAGTGTGGGCAGCAAGCTGCCGAGGGTGTTTGACAGCTCCCAGTGACTTTTGGGGGTCTTTGCTTCCTCCAGCCCCTGCTTGGGTACCTGGGTATCTGTTTCTCCACTCTGCTAGCTGTATTCCTTCTTGGTTTGTGTTGGGTAAGGCTGGCTTGATTGGTATAATTTGTCTGTGAGAAATGGTGAATGTTTCTTCTGGAGTCGGAGGAAAGCAAGGGTGGCAAGGGCAGGAGGAGGCAATCTCATCGGCATCATTGCGTGTCAGTCCGTAACAGGGTGACATGGCTATGGTGTTTCCCACCCCTGCCTGGACAGGTAAGCCCTGTGGCCACATCCTTCCAAGGACAGCAAACCTCAGCCCAGCTGAAAGCACCTCTCAGTGCTGCATCTGTCAGCTCTGTCCATACCGCAGACACTGGGCAGAGGCCAGGAGCAACTCTTGTACCTCAGCTCCCTCCCTCCCTTCATTTTGAGGCTCTCCTGTTCCCAGCACTGCTCCTTTCACAGGGTGTTTCCTCAGCCCTTCTCCTTACTGCTCTGTATCTCTTTGTGTGGCCTTGCCCCAGCCGGACCCCTCAGCTCCCTGTAGATATACATATATTACTATAGGTAGAGGCTTACTCCTATATCTTGGCCTTCCCTATTCTTCCCTGTATCAGTCCGCCACCTGGCCAGCCTTGGATCCAAGAGCTGCCTGGGGCTGTGTGTCCTGAACACCTGAGGATGCAATAGGGGCCAAGCTGGGCGTTGAAGCGGCCTCAGGGCGATTTTTTCTATAGGTGCCCCATAACCCTGTGCCCTGGGCAGGGCTGAAGCTTCCCTGCAGATGGTGCCTCATCTTTGAAAGGACAAAGCTGGGCTTCCCTCTGTGTGGTCTCATCGGGGGGTCATCCACAGCTTTCCACATGCAGAAGTGGCATCCTACCGTGTAAAGCTGTGGGAGGATCAATTTCGTTTGCCATCAAGCACTTGATACTCATGCAATGTGCTGGGCAAATGAAGGGCACGGTGCATCAGTTGTTAATGAGTTAAAAATCCTACCAGCTTTGATGAAAAACAATATAAAAATGCCATTATTTATTTATGGGTTTCTAAGGGCTTGCTCTGTGCTGGATAAAGCTGACGGGAGAGCTGATGGCAGTCTCTTCACTGGAGTTAATTGAAGCATCCCCATTGATCACAGTGGAAGCAGGGCAGAGAACGGAAAATGCCAGCGCTGGGTTACCTGCGCTGCTCCCACCATGCCAAGGATAAACAGAGCGACGCGTCCGAGCAGCGCCTGCTGCACAAACCACAAAGGACACAGCTCTCCAGGTGGCCCGCGGAGGTTTCCGAGCCAGCTGAGAGTCTCGGCAGAGTAGTTTTATTTTCCAAGGAAGCCTTAGTCAGAGCTTGGTTCCCTCCAGCTTCAGTTTTAGCTTTTACTCTCCGTACCACTGTGGCGCCTTGTCAGCACCGCTGACCTTCTGGCTTGGTGAGGCCGGCGAGGATCTTCATTCAGAGCCTGCCAAGGTGCTCTGGGGCCGGCCAAGGAGGGCGGCGATGATTCTCCAGCCCAGCCAGGGCGGGTGGTGGTGCTCCTCCTGTCCAGCCAGGAAGGACAGAAATGCTCCTCCAGCCAAGCCAAGGCGGGCGGCAATGCTCTTCCAGCCTGACCAAGGTGGGTTGTGATGCTCCTCCAGCCCGGCCAATGTAGGTGGTGATGCTTCTCCAGCCCGGCCAATGTGGGTGTGCTTCTCCAGCCCAAGCTAACACAGGTGGTGATGTTCCTCCAGCCAACCAAGGCAGGTGATGATGCTCCTCCAGCGTGGCCCATGCAGGTGGTGATGCTCCTCCAGCAGCTATGGCAGAGACTCGGGAGCAGCCGCTTGTCCTGCCCCTGCAGCAGGATTTGAACGTGGCTGTGGGTGGGAGGGTTTCACAGCCGCTGAACCCACTTGGCAAAGCCTGACCTGTGCAGCGAATGGGTCAGGGAAAGTCTGTGTGGCTGGGGAGCTCATTTCTGAGCCTTTGAGCCATGTCCCCTACCACCACTTGGAGTGGGACACAGGGGTGGGTGGATGCTGATGGAGCAGCTCTGTGGGAATTTGTGGAACTTCATGCAGGAGGGGACGAATGAAGTCAGTAGGATCTTGATCCAAGTCAAATGGAAGGAGATCATTCCTCCAGCACTGCAGGCAAGCTGTGGAGCTCCTCACCCTTGGATGCAGTGGATGATAGAGGTTTTTGTGGCCCCAAGGAGAGACTGTGGGGAAAAAGGGGGCGGGGGGGGGTGTTAGATGCTCTGTTGGCATCTAAGGCTAGCTTGACTGTCTCATTGTGTTTGTGCTGTTAGGAGAAAATTGAGCATTGTCTGCAAACCTTGGGGCTGGGGAAGGGGCCAGCCAGCTCAGCCTTGTTCCTCAGGAGCAAAACCCAAAGAGGACCATTAAGCGGAGGAAAGCCACGTCAAAGAGGGGATATAATGGCAGATTACAGGGAGTTCCTGGGGTGGCATTGAGCTGCCCAGCCCTGGGCAGCTCAGGCATTAGCATGCATTGTGCTGCCCATTCCTCCCAACCTCTGCCTCACAGGAAAACCTGAGCTACCCCTTCCCTATAACCCCGGCATTTGTGCCGGCATGGAGTCATTGACGGGTTGCCCTTTTATTCACACGATCAGCTCCCCAGGAATCTTTCCATAGGCATTTTGATCCCACAGCATGTTAATGGTGGCCCGGAAAGGGATGGACCCTGCCCCGGGGTGCCCGAGGTCTGGGGGAGATGAAGGTCTATTCAGCAGAAGAATACCCCGAGCCAGCAGGTGGGACACGGGAACCCTTAATCCCAAATCATTTTTCTTGCTGGCATCCTTTTTTTGTTTTGAATTATTATTATTAT
Source organism: Nipponia nippon (assembly GCF_047370975.1). Classification (NCBI taxonomy): domain Eukaryota; kingdom Metazoa; phylum Chordata; class Aves; order Pelecaniformes; family Threskiornithidae; genus Nipponia; species Nipponia nippon. Next base: position 12,096,260 of record NW_028262330.1, on the reverse strand, counting down.
GGCCAGCAGCGAGGCGTGGGCTCGCCGCCTGGGACAGCGATATTATTCGCCTCCTTTTGTGCATGGTACCATGTTTGAATTGAGAAACAAAGCCGAGCAGCTTGTGCCTCCTGTTGGAAGCCTTCCTATCCCGCTGGGGATCCGGGACCTTTTCATCTCAGCCCATACACTGCATAGGCTTCTGCCTCTTCCCATCTTTAAGTCTTTAGTAAATATCATAAAAGAGAAAATAAAGGCAATCCCCAGGGCTCAGGAGTTTTACCTTCCCTACATTAAAAAGAGGAAAAAAAGAGAAAGCAGACATTTAGCCTCATTTTATCATTTTTCATGCAGAGCTTGCAGAGAGTAAATGATATTTAGCCCCATTTTGCATCCTGGAGGCACTTTGGAACAGGGTCCCTTTTACTCTTTGTGTATGTACCCAAATTTTGGGGGGATTTAGACCTTGAGCCGGGCTCCTATCTCTATGGCAGTGGTCATCGGATGCAGCCATGAGAAGGAAAGGAAAGCACTGCCAGGCAAATACCAACTTGGGTGCCCCCGATGCAGCGATGCTGAGGCCGCAGGCAGGGCAGGCAGGGAAAGGGGATGCTCAGTCCCCCTGGAAACCAGATGAAGACAACTGAGCTTCAAACTGGGCACCCTAAAACTAACCCAGCTGTTAGCGGAATGACAGCAGGCAAAGCAGAGGAGGTTGTATCCTGATGCTGGTGGGAAGGAAGTTACATTGCTGCTAATAAGGGAGCTGTTTAATTTACTGTTTCAAATTGGATCTGAATGTTTGGAGGAAACTCTTCTCTTTCCATGAAGTTTTTGATTATCTGATGGAAGGCAATTCAAAACAGGACAGAAATATTTCCCTTTTTTGTTTTAAATCCAAACTTTTGGCTTGGCTTTCAAAACCCCAAGTGAAACCATTTCAATCTGAAATAAACGCAAAAATGTTTCTACTACATTTAGATGTTTTTCATTGGAAAACCAAAAATGCTTCCTCCAAGAGTCTCCAACAAAATGGTCACCCCTGTGATTTCTGTCTGAAGCACATATACTGTGTAATCGGTTTTAGGTTTGACACCCAGGCAGGTTGGCAAAAGCAATAACTCAGCTTCCCAGCTCTAGTTGTATGCTCTGACAACAACCGCAGTTGCACAATTCCTTGTTATTTCCTATGCAGAGGAACTTCATGGCAGTAGGTTTCTTGGCACAGATTTTGGAGATGGCACTTCTTTGTATGAATAATGATGTTCACATGTTCATTCTTTACTCTTTAATACTTCCTTTTCCTTCAAAGACATTGCCAGGCCATGTTTTCAGTTACGTTTGTCTGAGGTGGAGGAAGAGTCTGTCTGCAGAGCAGTTATTGCCCCTGGTTCTGCTGTGCCTGGAGGGTGATGGAGGTGCTGGGTGGCTCCAAGGTGGCTCAAGGGACCTTTTGAGGATCCCTCGCCCACAATGCCATGTCCCCTCTGCAGAGAGCTGCCACCTAAGCGATACTCATCTCCTCTCCAGCAATGTCAGCAAGCTGGGGACTGGTCCCCAGCTCCGGGACAGTCTTCTGCAGGAGATGTGAGGGAGGTAAGGGATGGGGTAACAGGCACAGACTGCACCGAGAGCTTCTTCTGCCGGCATTGGGGCAGGCAGAGAGATATGGCAGCTGATGGAGGTCACAGTCCCACACCTCACCAATATCCAAGCCTTGAAGTAGGCACACAGGGCACAACCCAGAAGCCAAAATTTGTCCATGCAAATAGCTGTATAATTAGGAGCTCACAGAAAAATAACCCATTCCCAAGAAACCCCTGAGGAGCAGAAGGGCTTAAACTCCCCATGACTCTCATTTTCAGTACCTCATTCAGCTGGCGTGAGCCCAGGTCTCCGCTGGTGCAAATACAACTGGAAAAGAAGTGAGTTTGCTGCCCTGATTGCTTAGAAAAGTTGCAAGAAAACACATCTTGGTCTGTAAGAGCATGGGAGGAAATCAGTGCTCTCTCTCTTGTTATCTGGCCCTTGCTACTGTGAGTGATGGACACCATCAGCAGCACTGTCCCGCAGATCTGCGACGTGTGGTATTGCTGATAACAAAAGAAGCTGTGGTTGCTTTAACTTAAAAAGTTTGCCTGGTATCATTGGGTTGATTTAAAGCTTTTCACTCGGGGTGTGTGGGCGAGGGTTCATGTGTGCGTGTTTACCAGTCCAGCGAGGAATGTAGTTTGAATGGCTTCTCTGAAGGTTTGGATAGAGCTCACTAGAGCTCTGCAGGTTCCCCGAGGACTCTAATAATTGGTACATTTGGTTTGCTTTTCCTCATTATTTCTAAGTTTTCCAGCTCTAACGCCAAAGGAGCCTGTATTCTATGTAATTATTACTCAAAACTTTGAAAACATTAAGTAGGAAAAATAGGCCATTAAACAACTAAGAAGAAAAGTAACAAGTGTGAATTATGGCTCTGCCCTGTGGTTTGACTGTGATGGGTTTGTTCCACCCATGGAGAGATCTTGGAGAAGGGTAGGTTGAGTGGGTTGTTTTGCTTAATCTCTCTGCTGTCAGAGTTGCAGTCCCTGGAGAACGCAGATCTATAGAGAAATGTGCCTACCCTTTGAAACGCAGCGCACATGCCCAGCTTCCAGCAAAGGACTTTTGTTCTGCTCTGATTTATACAGTTCTCCGGGGCAAAGAGAAGTGGCTGTCATGGTTGCAAGGATTACTCACTACTGGAGGGAAGGGTGGACTATGCAAGAATAATTTGTTCTCTTGACTGGGCATGGAAATCCCACTCTCCCTCCGCTGGACTCCATCCCCCTGCCCCCCATCCCTCACCCACAAGGGGATGCTGGCTCCCAAGGTCCTGTACACTGCAGCTCTGCCCCAAGGCTGGCCAGAGCCGGCTCTGCTCCCTGCCAGCCAGGGAGCTGGGAAATGCCTGACACAGGGTGATCCCCTTCCCCTGGCACTACCAGCTCCAGTGAATGGTAACCTGGGGACAGTCCTGCCCCTTGCCCAGGGCTGAAAGGGTGACAGCATAGAATCATAGCATTGTTTAGGTTGGAAAAGACCTTTAAGATCAAGTCCAACCATTAACCTAGCACTGCCATGGCCACCACTAAACCATGTCCCCAAGCACCACATCTACACGGCTTTTAAATACCTCCAGGAATGGGGACTCAACCACTGCCCTGGGCAACCTGTGCCAGGGCCTGACAGCCCTTTTGGTGAAGAAATTTTTCCTAATACCCAACCTAACTCTGCCCTGGTGCAGCTTGAGGCCGTTTCCTCCCATCCTATCGCTTGTTCCTGGGGAGAAGAGACCGACCCCCCCCGGCTCCAGCCTCCTTTCAGGCAGTTGCAGAGAGCGATGAGGGCTCCCCTCAGCCTCCTCTTCTCCAGGCTGAGCCCCCCCAGCTCCCCCAGCCGCTCCTCCCCAGCCTTGTGCTCCAGCCCATGCCCCAGCCTCGCTGCCCTGCTCTGGCCACGCTCCAGCACCTCAATGTCCTTCTTGTAGTGAGGGGCCCAAAACTGAACACAGGATCTGAGATGCGGCCTCACCAGTGCCCAGTACAGGGGGATGACCACTGCCCTGGTCCTGTCTATATCGAGTCTGAGCATCTCACCCAGAGTGGTGGAGAACGGCTACTGCAGACAGCAGCTCATTGCACCCCCTCGGACACCTGCCCAAGGGTGAGGTGCACCACTCCGGAGGTGGCTGCTTCTCCCCTGTGACTCTGAAAGGGAATTTGGTGTGCCTAGCTCAGATGTAATCCACATGGCTACCGAAACACAGACTCTAAGGCGTGTGGGTTTTCACCACGTCCACAGTTTGCTTATCCACTTAGTGCACTTTGTGCAAGCTCTCCATGATAAGCATCTTCTAAATATACACACGGTGCCTAGCACAGCATGGCCCAGCTTGGGCTGAGGTTTCTAAGTGCTACTTCAATGCAAGAAAAGCCTGTGGGTCTGCTCCTGGTGTACAGGGATGTCCTGGGGGCTCCTGGAGGAGCTGAGCCCCTCTGGCCGTAGTGGTGGGCCATGCCACCTCCAAGGTGAGCTTCAGAGGGCTCAGTTTGTCCATCCGAGGGTCACTTGCCAACAAGGGCAACTCACTCATTCCAGCGAAGGACATGACTTCACTTATCTGCTCCGGAGATTTTTCTGCTTGTTTGTTTTGTTTTCATCCTCTGAGGAGGACGAGGAGGGTGGTGCCTCCACATGCACAGGGCCAGCCACCTCTGAACCCCAGCACCAGAAGCCCTTTTCATGCTCTATAAATTTTATTGGAAAATCTGTTTCGCTTGGGGGGGTTATTTTTTTTTCTCCCCCAGTAACGCACCATGAAAAGGCTCATTAAAAAGTGAGCTCCTCGTTCTGATTAATCCTTCCAAGGAGGCAGAGGTGACACATGCTAATGACATTTCCAGCCGGGCTTGTCCCCTGAGACGCTGGCTGCTATTGCAGGCTGAGTACCACCGAAGGAGACAGCGTGTTGGATGTCGGAAAGGTTGCTCTTGGCTGCAGCATTCATTTGTAGTGGAGAAATGCCTGCAGGAGCCAGGCAATTGCTGTCTCTCCAGCAGGCCTAGGAGACTTTGCTGTCCAGATGCATCTCACGGACTGTCCTCCTGTGAACATAGGCTGTTCCCAGCCTCCGGAAGGGCTTGGGAAGATGAGGAATGGACACCCCTGGCATCTGCACAGATCCTTGTGGCATTTACTGAGCTGCTGACTGAGGACTTCTCCAAGGCACTGGAGCGCCTGTCTACACCAGGTTGTTTTGTTAACCTCAGACTGCAGCTTGGCCCCTGCCAAAGCTCTGATGTTCTTGGAAAACACCGGGCTAACGAGACGCCTTTCCAGAACAACAGCTGACTTCACGAACCAGCCGGCCATTGGCTTAGCAGGCACTGATTCCCCAGCAAATGGGAGCGAGGTAGATCTCCTTGGATCTCATGTCATCCCCTCTCCCCATCACTGCCTGGATTTGGTGATGGGGAGGTCTACCTTTACCCCAAACCCGTCTCCACTAGTTTCCTTACAAGCCAAACCTGACTTCTTGTGAAGGTCCTGGGATGCAGGTCCAGTTTAAGTGTTGTGAGAACCTGAAGTTGAAATCTAATTCTGCCCCTTCCTATTGGAAACCAAGATCCCTCTCCAGCTGGAGAAAGGAAGAACCAGGGATGTTCCCAGACTGGGTCAAGGACGTGCCTAGGGCCACCCAAGGTGTGCTGGATGGAGGGCAGACCCTGCTCAGGAGATGCCGAGCAGCCTGAGCTGTGCTGACATTTCTCCGCTTGGACCCAGCTCCACAGCGACACAAGGCAGAAAACCATCAGAAGAAAGCTCTCACATCCTGCCAGCTTTGCCTGCCCTTAGCAAACATCCAGTCCTTAATGCACAGAGTGTTTCACGTAAGGCTTGTCATGTACCAGCAAGATGTACCCAGTGCTGACTCCGAACAGCTTTGCTTTTCTCGGAGGGTCTTGGCCATTGTCGCCAAGAAACATAAGGGCTCTGTAATGCTTTGTTGGGCCAGGAATAAAGTGAATTTGTTGAAAGAAGGTTACCATGTTATATAAGTAAGGAAAGGAGAGTTGTATTTAAACTGGCACAGGGCAGTTGTTTTCACTTAAACAGAGCTATACACAGAATATAGCTCATGGCTTCTTCTTCGGTGAGGTCTTGTTCATTTTGGCCCGAGCAGCTCCGGGTCAGGGAGGCAAAGCTGTGGTCTGTCTGCAGGGGAGGCAGCGGGAGGGGAGAGATGCAAAGGGCAGGACAAAGCAGCCCACGTTGCTGGAGCCAGGAACTCGTCTGGCATGAGCAGGCATGGCCCCTTGCTGGCTCCTGAGCTGCCAACGCAGGGTCCAGCTGGGGCCAATGCAGGGCAGTCCCAGCCGGTGTTAAGTCCAGCAGCTGCCCTGATCTTCTCCCTCCCGATCCCAGTCACTCCCAGCTTGGTAGCTCAAAGGATCCCTTGCAGACAAGCCAAGCTGGAGCGTTCCCAGCACTGCCCTGGTACGAGTTTGAGCTGAATTCAGCCTCCAGCACAGAGAGGATGCTCTTGCCCTGGTACGAGTTTGAGCTGAATTCAGCCTCCAGCACAGAGAGGATGCTCTGGAGCCAATTTTACTACATCAGGGCTCTCACCAGTTGAAGGTGTTGGAAATGAGGAGGAGCTGGACATGGAGGTGGTGGAGCATCCCCGGCTTGGCTGCTCGGCACAGCGAGTCCTTGTGAGCACGGTCGGGTGAGCAGGCATGAGGGCTGCTGCAGGCAGGGGGGCCACAGTGCCCAGCGTCATGGGCAGCAAGAAGGGATTACCCCTAACACAGAGACAGGCTAGAAGGGTGCGCATAGCTCTTTTTTGGCTGCCACACTGAGGAGTTTCTATATAAGCAGGGCAGCTGAACGCAGCAGGAGCTGGGTTTGGGGGGTGTGTGGCCACCTCCATACTCAGCATCACCCTTCTGTGATGCAGCTGGTGTGCAGCTCTCGGGGCTGGGGCTCAGCTTTGCCTGTTCTGCCCCTGCATCCTCTGCCCACGCTGGGAGCAGTGCAGCCTCTCAGCCTTGGGGCAGCAGCCTCGTCTGCCGAGAGGCCTTTGGTCATGTCGGACGTCTTGGGAGGGTGTGGAGCAGCGGATCCACAAACCAGATCAATCAGCAAAGGATTACAGAGAGTTTGTTGTCTAAAATCTTTGTAGAAGACCTGAACTGAAGAAACAAGGCATAAATGCAATGCTTGGCATAGGGAATACATTGCACTCACTGCCGAGTGAACTATTTCAAAAGGCTCGCCATCTACCTTGAAACTGCAAAGTGACACACTGTCTCGGCAGGTCAGTCGAGCTCAGAGCTATGCCCCGATGTCTTTCAGATGAAGCCTACAAGGTGTCTCCCATTTATAGCCATGGAGATGCACTACTGTCCTAAAGGGAGCTTTTATGGTTAAATGAGGAATGTAACTAAGGCTGGAGAGAAAAAAATCAGATTGAACTTTGCCAAAAAAAGTGGTGAAAGGCAACAGTTGTGGGAGTGGATGGGACAGGAGACTTTTTTCTTGATGTAGTTGAAAAAGGGTGGCAAGAGCACTGGCAGCTTTGCAGACAAACCCCCGAGGGCCATGGGGGGGTCTGGTGGACCTTCTTTCCTATCTCTTCCTTTGGGGTCCCAGCACAGCGAGCTGTGAGATCCTTGCCTGCTTTATCTTGGGTGGCTGAACCAGCCTGTGTTAAAAGGGGATGAACATAATACAATAGAGTTTGACTTTGTTTCTGTGCTGTGCGGTTCATTCAGAGGGATTACAGGCGCTTTTCAGCCCGTTACCACCTGGAGAGGCAAATACAAGGGAGTGCTGGTTGGAATAGGCTACCCACCGAGCAGCCTTAGTTCTGCCAGAGCCAAAGTTGCAGAAGGTTAAAAATGATCCAGGCAGGATCCGGGCTGAACAATCACCCAGAGCAGGGGGACGTGTTGGGCGCGCGGGGACGCCGGCCAGCGCTGCCTGGGTTTCTTAGCAAAGGGTTTGGAGTCGTCGGCTGCAGACAGTCAAGGGGGCAGCTCGCTGCAGTGAGGGCCTGAGTCGGATGCAGGCATGAAACCGAGCTTAAAACCCCTCTAAAGGAAACTATATCCCACATTTTTTGAGGAAAGGAGAATTGCATAAGGAGTAAGGTTGAAGGTTGATGGGGCTGAGTTAAAGATCTGTATGGCTGGGGGAAAAAAAACCCTTCGCCCTTGTTTCCTGATGTGGGTATTATTATGGCTGAAGGGATAAATGCTGGAGGGCATCAGGGCGTAGGGTCAGGTGTTAGAGACCGTGTCTCTTCTCCGTGCTGATGTATCCCCAGATGCAGTGTCTCTGTGTCCTACAAGGCGGGATGGAGTTGCCCCAATCACCTTGGGGTGGGGGGAGCAGGCGGTGCTCCTCCATTCCCTGTGCTGCTGGAGCCAATGGAGAGCATCCCAAAGGGCCATCACAGAGTGGAAACTTGAATCTCCCTCTCTCATAGACCAGCTGAGAATCCCAGACCCATGGCCATCCTTCTCACCTCCAGCCATTCTGAAAGCAATGGTTTTTCCATCCAGGTGGAGCCCCTGAGCTTCAGTATGAATAATGTTTATTTGGGGCTGTTTTGCCTGAAAGAATAGGCTTTTTGGTTTATTAAAAATGTGAGCTGTCAGTGAATATGAAGGTTGTTTTCAAGGGTTTATTGCTGATGGAATCTCACTAGAAGCATGCATCCTATGTCCTTAGGGCAATATATTGGCAAAGTCCTTGTAGCTCTGCTGCTGAGGGCAAATGAGACAAGAAGCAGGGCAAGCAACACCACCAGCCCCGCAGGGCTGATACTCCTTAGTCCTCAATCCCTTCAAAGGGCTCCCAAAGAAAATGGCCTGTTTGGGGAATGTCTGTTGCTTGAGTGGGTGATGATGGAGGGCAGCTGCCTGCTGCAGCGGAGGGAGGCTCATGCTCCCCTCCTTAGCCAGGGCTGCGCAGGCTGCGGTTTCACAGTTCCTGGGGCAGTTCTCCTGCCCACGCGCTACCAGCCACAGCCACACAGTGCACAAACCCAGGACCGGAACCAGTGATAAATGACCCAGCAGAAGTTTAAAAAATAAAAAGAGACCAAAATCTTGTTTCTCAGCTGGGACGCTCTCCATGCAGCTGTCCAAACAGAGGGGAAAGGACCTGCCTGTGTCCAAGCTGCTGCTGAAGAAATACCCTCCATCACCCAGGAAGGCATCAGGGGCATGGGCAGGACTTCTGCCCAGTCTCTGGCGTGCTATGAGGGTGCCCTGTCCCCAGGACACTTGGGGTACTCCAACCCCTCTGCCTACACTGCCAGCACCACGCTGTGCCCACAGCAATCTGGTCCATCTGCAGGAGCAGCTCCTGGGATGAGCTGTGTGGCTGGAGAGGTCTGCTGTGTGCCATCAATTTTAATCCAGGGAAAATTATGCCCCAGAGACCAGCAGTTTGGAAGCCTGCCTGCCCAAGCAGCAGCCAGCAGTGAGTAGCTGTGCTTCAGCACTCCCCTCTACCCGCTGCTGGTCCCTGGACAGAAACATCCCCATCCCATCCTTGGGGAAGGGCTCTGAAGTTGCATTTGAAACATCATTTGAAAAACTCAATTTTTATACCTCCCCTTCGCTGGCAAACACAGCTCAAAGGGCCTCGTGCGTGCTGCCAGCTCCAGCACTGCTCGCCCTGCGTGCTGGTCGGAGCCAGGGAGGGAAGCGTCGCGGGAAGGGCTGGACGTGTGACAAGACTGAGCCGTACCCAGAGCCCAGCTGATGGCACCGCTTCAGCTCTCACCCACAGACATCTCAGTGTGAGGCTGCAGTAGATACTCCGATTTCAGATTACAAGTGTCAGTTTAGTTTAGCTTGTCAACAAAAGCAATAAATAAATCCCTCTCACTTGCACTCCCCGAAATCATGCAGCTGGAACGAATCTGCTTTGCTGCTTTCAGAGGGAGAAGGGTTTTCTCCCTCTGGGGGAATGTGCTTGGCCATAGGTGAAGAAGACTTGAGCTCCTGGGGAGGGGGACATCAGAGAGAGCTTTAGGCTGATTGTCTAAGCCTGGTTTTAAAAGAAGCAATGTTTGTCCTGGTGAAGATAAGTTTGTTTCTCTGCTTGTGACTGGAGGTTCCCAGGTCTTTCAGGTGAAAACATGTCTGTTTTCCAAGTGGAGTCAGCAACCATCCCACTGTTGACTGCCAGAACCTCAGTCCAACACCCTGCATGGCAGCCAGAAAATGCTAAGGGCCAAATTCAAGCCTGTAAAAACTTAAAAGAGCTTCAACCGCTAACGCAGGGCTGAGAGCCATGTCCCCTTTGCACCTCAGCCTCTCCTTGCCATACCACCCTTGCTAGGCTGGCATTTGCTCCTGATCGCTCCTTCTCCTCTGGGTCTGACAGCAAGGTGATACTTTGATGGGTGTCACAGGTTCATTTTCCTTGTTTCAACCCCGGAGTCCCTCTTTCTGTGGTTTTCAAAGACATTGTTTCCTAATGTAGGAACATCCCTTTAGGCCCTGAGTGTTCCCTGACATCAGCGCGAGCCCGGTGTAGCCTGTCGGTTTACAAACATCTGGGTTCCTAGGAAATGCCGCGTATTCCTGCCGGTACTCTGCTGCCTGTTATGTTTATTTCCTGCTGTGGGGATCAGGCTTCAGCTCAGGGTTATTTCCAGGGCTGCGGTGAGCTTTGTGCCAGAGATACAAACTGTGGCAAACAAGTACTTAAAAGCCTTGTGTTCAGCAATAGGCAAACCACAGACACTTCAGAGGTTTGGCTTGGGAAACTGGTTGCCCAAAGGGAGGCAAGAGAACTGACGTGCAGAGGAGCACCCCGAGCTGCTCTGGGGCTGGGTGTGGGGTGGGGATGGTCGTCGTGCTTGGCTCTGAGGCTGTGGCCAGTGGGGTGGTACCTGGCCCAGGCCGGACAGCGGCAGCCATCACCCCTGGGGACACGGATGGCTTCCCCATGGAGATGGCTGGTGGTCCGCTTAGCAGCTGGCCTGGAAATCTAGCCAAAAAAACTTCTGTGGGAGGGATTTTGCACATCAGCCCCTGCGGCAGTCAGGTTTTTTGGAGCTAATGTGTGTCTGGGTCTCCCCAAGACCTCCAGGTTTGCTTTGGGGTGAGCACAGGCGGAGGCAGGGGTTTGCTTCAGGCAGCTCTGGCTCGTCTGGCTGGGGTGGGAAGGGTGGGTTTCGGGCGGTCGTCTCTGGTCTGGAGCAATCTCCTATCCCAGGGCGTAGCTGTGCGGCCCCACACGCCTGGGGAGGGGAGCTGAGAGTGGGCGAGCGCCTGCGGCTTGGGCCAAGCTGGGAACTAACTGCAAAAGCTTTCTGTCCGGAGGTGGGCTTGAGCTCAAGCCTTGTTTCCTTTTTCTTGCCAAAGCATCTGCTGTCCTGCACACTTCCCTTCCCCCCTTCCCTCCAGGATTTCAGACCATAGAAATGTTTTATCTGATCCCCCACCCCAAAACTCCCTTTGGTTTGATTGCCTGTGGCTTGATTTCCCTCCTCTAGTTGCCTTGAGGTGACCTTGGCTTTACAGTGCCCTTTCACAGCGGAAAACCAAAATGCTGCATTTCAAAAATGCCCAGATGGGTATTTCCAGTGACCTAACAGGAAAATCAGTGTTTCTTTACAGCTCAGTCACCATGACTTTGTGAGCAGCTCCAGCTGGTCCCATGCTGCTTTAATCAATTGATAATTTTTTTGGCTGGAAAATGACCCCTGGCCAGGTTGGGATCCCGCAGTCTCGGGGCTGGTGGGTCCGAGTCCTGCGACGATCGCTGCGGTCCAGCCGTGCCGGGCTGCAAATTTGAAAATTGCGCTGTAACAGCTGTGAATGTGTGATGCCCAGTGAGGAGCCTGTTAACCAGGAGTGCTTACGAGGCTGCTGGGGCTGAGCAAGTCTGGTTGCTTCAGGGGCATGGCAGATTTTTTTACCTAGCCAGGGGCAGGACCAGATGTGCCAGCATGGGAGGTGGCTGTGAGATGCATCATCTCACCCATCGCCAGCCAGCCGGCGCTGTGATGGCCACATCACCGTTACACGGTGCTTTCTGTTGAAGTCAGGGCTGGAAATGGAAGATGACCCCAAAATGTCCACTTCCCAGGTCAGACCTGGGTTTAAATGCTGGTCTGTGTCTGCACTAGTACATTAAACCTCTGTCATTGTGTAGCGTTGGGCTGCGGGTGGCATAGCTTGCTGCATGGTGGGGGAAACGTCCACGCTCGGGGGTGGCACTGGAGGGCTTCAGGCTCCCCTTCCCTTTGTCACTCCACCATAAACCCTCCTTGATCTTCATGGTTCAACAGCAAGACATCTGGGAGGTCTCATGCCACACACAGCTGGCTCGGGCCATGAGGAGCCCATCGCCCACACCAGAAATGCTTCTTGGCCCAAACTGCTCACATGGGCTTCGGAACAAAGGGTGCCCTCATGGATGGAGACTTTGGGGGAAAAGGGAGCAGCTGAAGATAGAAACGCCAGAGAAATTACCAGCACAGCAGCACCATGGCCCCAGCTCTCAGGGTCCACTGCTGAGGTGTTCAGCATCCTCAGCCCCCAGCAAAGCCAAGGAGGTTCCCATCTGCCAGGATCAGACCCTTCACTAACTGTGTATTGTAATGGAAAGCCTCTTGCCGGGCCCTGTGAAGTCATTCAGACTCGTTTTGTGGCCATGCTGGAATGCACTAACCAGGAGTTGTTTTGAGGTCAGAAAGGAATAAGTCTTTTGCAGACAATTGATGTTGTTATTAAAAACATCCATGAGAGAGAGGAGGGGGGAGGGAGGTCCTCTTTCCTGTTTGGGAAATAGTTTCTCACTGCATCCATCAAGCAAAAGAATTCTGTATGAAAAATTAATTTAAAAAAAAGTTTCTGGGGCACACGCGCCTGAAAATGAACCACAGCAGGATCAGAGGTTTGGCTCAGAGCAACGTCCAAGACTCAAAAGCGGAGGCCAGATTAAAAGACAGGACTCCTCGCTCCCAGCCGGTTGCTGTAACTGGAGGAAATGCAGTTTCCTTAAAAGAAATGCAGTCTCCTCCCTGCAACACTTGGGTAAAATTCGTGAACTTCAGCTGAAGCCCAGAGCAGGTCTCCCACCAAGACAGACTTGGTCTAAGTCTAGCACAGCAGCTGGGACTGCAGAAAAGTGGGGATCACTTAAAAAAAGGAAGGGAAAAAAAAAAACCAAGATGAAGGGATTAGGCCTGTCACCCTGCCTTCCACATCATTAGTTTTTCAGCCCAGGGCAAGTGGCTTTTCCAACCCCATCCTGCAGCAGTAAGATGTCACCCCAGGTGTGACCCGAGAAGCAGCCACAACACGTGGCACCATCAGGCTGTGGCCACCCTCTTGCCATGAGAGCTAAGCCTGGCTCTCCGCACCATTAGCACGATGTGATCCCTGGTGTGAGGCTGGCCTGGACCAGCTTTCCCCGAGTTTCCAGCCACAATGTGGGGTCATGCATCCAGAGACGCTTCCCACAACGTACTTGTGATGGACAGCAGGGAGGACAGTCTGGACATGAGCTGAGAAGTGTCCTTGGCAGGTTACGTTCAAGCTATAGGCATAACTTCAGGGTATTTCTGGATAGGAATATGTTCATGGCTGGCTTCAGGATTTGTGGGGATGTGGCTCAATTCCTACCCATGCTCAGGCTGCCCCATGTCCATGTAAGCACCCAGTCATGCTCCCTCCTTGCTGTCACTGCAGGGATGGTCATGGACCAGGTTCAGATCCAGGACAGAATGAAGCCTTCTCTCGAGGTGGTGGGATGGGCAATTTTAGGGCCAAAGTGGCTCGAGTGGCACAAGCCCATCTCAGAGCATCCTCTTCACCATCGCCAGCATTGCCGCTCTGCCCTGTGGTTTCCCAGGGATTTCTACACATCTGCAGCTCTCGTTTGAAATGATCCAGATCTACAGACTCTGCCAGGGGCAGTCTGAGCTGTGGAGCTAATTGCCCGTGATAAGCTAATTAAAGGGTTCCGATAAAATCTTCCTGGCATGCGCAGGAGCGTGGTGGCCCCGGTCTCCCCCAGGGCAAGGGAGAAGGCGGCTGCTGGGACACCCGAGGCTCCATTAGACCCCCTGCACCCACCCCCTTCCTCCTCCCCTGCCCTCAAGAGGTTGTCAACACCTTTGCTTGGGCCTGGGCTGTCTTGTCATTGCTCAGTCCCTTCTCTGCCCCAGGGTGGTTTTTGGCAGTGACCCTGTGGTTACGGATGAGAGTGCTGGATGCTGGCAGGGGCTTCATAGCGACAGCCCAGTGGAGAGCAGAGAGCTTGGAAAATGTGGGTGATGTGGCATTAGGAAAGGGAGGACCCCAGTATCCTCCTAATCCTAACCCTAACCCTAACCCCCAGGGAACCCACTGCCAGGCACGTCTGTTCCTTAAGTATTGGCTACAATGAAAAGCAAAGAGTTTCCATGGCTGAAAACAGCTTTCACTTCCCTGAAACACAGGCAGATTTATGTGTTTGGGTATTCATGTCAAGCTCTTCTCCAAAGACCTGCCCAGGTGCCATGAATGCTGTCACGTCTGGGGATTAACCATCCTCATCAAACAGTTCTGGTCTTTCCTGACCCCCCTACCTGGGTGAAAGGAGCAGCGAGGGCCAAGGCAGTGGCCCAGGGCTGTGGCATGCATGGGAGGTTCATGCCAGCAGAAAAGCTGGGAAATCCCTGTGTTTGACTAGCTTTGATCTGGATTAAATCCCTCAGAGAGAAACAGAGGAAGGCTGGGGCTGTGTGTTTTGACTTTACGCCATCAAAGTTTGCCCTAAGCGACCCTTAAAAGCATGCAGGTAGCTGCAGGCTCTGGGCTGGGCAGTGAAGCGCTGCTGCATTTCCAGGTGCATCGTCCTTGCCCGAGGCGGGCTGTAGGGCCAGATTTGGTGGCTTTGCTTCACGATTGGGTAGATGTCTGCCTGCTTCATCCTTGGGGATGCTGTGTCAGTGGGATCACTCCCAGCCCCACACCACCTCAGGGTTAGGCTGAGCTGAGCAGAGCCAGGAGCTGAGCATCCTTCATGGGGTGTCCTCTGGTGCTGGCAGAGTGTGTCCATGACCACCCATTCCCCTTGACCTGCACCACCAAGCATTTTTGCCATCTGTGCCCTCAGGACTATGCTCAAGCACTTGGCTTGAAGTCCCTGCCCTACATTGCCCAACAGGTCCCATGACCCCAAAGATGCTTGTATTTCCAGCTCATCAATTCTTTCTATAAGGAGCCTAACGCCTCTGCGATCCCATGATATAACCTTTCCATGCCTTGGTTTCGCCATTTATAAAAGTGGATAATAGCTGCTTGTGAGGATGAGCACACGCAGACCATGAGGCTCCTGAGATGCTGGCATCTAAGGAGCACCAGGGCTGCTGAACGATCAGGTAATAGCCCATCACTTACAGCAGCCCAGACCCGTCTCTGGGGTGAGCTTTCAGCCAGTGCAGACTGCCACTAGTCAGCCGCGAAGCAGGCGAAAGGAAAAATAACGTATCCCATGGCAATCGGAGGGAAAGTGAGAAGGTGAAATACCGTATTCCAGATGGACATGTGTGTGGGACACCTGAGCTGACAGCTTTTCCCTTGCAGAGGGTGGGATATGACCTTTTAATGTTCACAGGTGCTGGGCTCTTGATGTTAAACACTGCAGGACAGTGCAGGACGGTCCCGTTCACACGTGGGATCACAGTGCTGCCTTGCGCAGGGACCTCCTCAGCGGGCAGAGGATGCTGTGCTCATCCGTGTCGGCCTCCCCGACCTACTCAAGCCCAGGCAGCAATCAACATTTTTGCCCAGAGCCTGTTACAGAAAACCATTAACAGTAGCACTGCTCCCCTGATAAGGCAGGATAAACCTGTCAGCTTTTGATAAAACCCCAGTCTCCAGGAAAAGAAAATACACCAGTGCCTTGCAGGGGAGTCCCGAGACTGCCCAGCCTGGCCGGGGAGCATGGAGCAGAAAGCCGCTGTCCTGCAGCGGTGGGGGTAGCAGGGCAGACAAGCTTGTCCCAACACCTCGGTGAAATACTTTCATGTCCTTGCTGATGATAACGCTGATTGGGAGGTCAGGCACATAAGCCAGAGTTTTCCTTCTTTCTCAGATCCCCCGATAACGTCCCAGTGATAAGATAGCTCTGTTTACCCAGGCTCAGCCGTGGCCACAAAGGAGAGCTTTGTCCACAGCCCCGAAGGTGCGAATATCGCTGAGCAAACACAGGCGTCCAGGTTCTTCACACCTGTGTGGCGTTTCGAAAGCCAGCCCAGAGCTGGTAAGGGGTCCAGGTTAATGTGGGATGGGTGGTGGATGCTTGCCCCACCAACCACTGGGATTCGTGTTCCAGACTGTGTGGTTACAGCATTAGCTCAGGTTTTGGAAGTCTTGGAAGCAGAATTAAAATCCATCTCTGTTGAAGTTTCCTAGCTAGAGCTGAATTTTTGTAACTCATCTAACATCTTTCTGCAGACCCATAGACAATTCTGGCTCCTGTTACCCAGAGCTCTCAGCTTTTCCCACCACAAAACCCTCCCAGGGTTCCTCTGAGGCATGTGCCTGCTTCCAGAAAGGGAAACTGAGGCCTGGCGGTGTTAGGCGGTTTGGCCAGGATTACACTGGGCTCAGTAACAAAGCCATGGCAGGACCTTCTCTGCATCTGGTGGAGTTCGTTTGCATGCCAGAGCGCAGGGAAGGGGATGGTGCAGCTGTGTTTGTCACCAGCTGTGATGGCCCAGGGAAGTGGGTGCCCATGCACTGGCAGAACATGCCTTGGGAGAGGCGGGGGTGGGCAGGAATGGGCTTGGAAGAGGGGAGAGCTGACTCTGCTTGTTGCTTTGGCATCGACAGCTACGGAATTTTGGGGTGTTTCTAGAGCAGGAACAAGGGCAGAGCAGAGAGAACAAACACATGTGCCAGTGATCGGCTTCCCACCTTCCTCCAACCATGCAGGGGGAATGGATGGCCCCTGTTTTCATAGCCACTGTAGGACTGATTGAAAGGGGATTAATTTGCAGCAATCTACTGCATTTTATTAGCGTAACAGGGAGGCGA
Source organism: Nipponia nippon (assembly GCF_047370975.1). Lineage (NCBI taxonomy): Eukaryota > Metazoa > Chordata > Aves > Pelecaniformes > Threskiornithidae > Nipponia > Nipponia nippon. The sequence continues at coordinate 12,079,686 of NW_028262330.1, read as the reverse complement.
TGTGTTGGTGCCTAGCCCCTGCAATGATGTTTCCCATGTACACACCTGCCTCAGCAGAGCACTTTGCAGATTTCCAGGGGCTCAGGCCCTTTTCAGGGTTGTTTGCTGGTGAACTGAACGAGCCCAGAGGGATTAGGGAACCTCATTGCCAGAAAAACAGAGAGACACCCACCATGCAGGGAAAAGCAAGACTTATTTTGGACCAGTGGTGCTTGATATCTGCTTTTGAAGACACCGGTTCTTCACTGCACAACAGCTGATGCAAGAAACCGGTCCCATGAAGCATTCATCTATTTTGAAATGCATTAATTAATAGAACAGGGTTGGAAAATGCTTTCAAAAAATGGGTGACTCAATCTTAGCTCCGGCAGCTTAGAGTGGCTCAAGGCTTTGGTCTCTTATCTGGACCTGTGTGTCCTTTTCAACACAGCCTGGGCTTTGCATCTGAGGATGGCACAGGCAGAGACGAGTTTTTCTGCCCCTCCTGGTCTGGCCTCCGGGCTGGGAAGGAGAGCTGTGCTGGGGAGCATCTCCTCACCAGGGAAAGCGCCACTGAGCAAAGGTGGCCGAGTCCAGGCTGTGTTGCGCGGAGCAGGGACAGCCTGCATGGCCAGGCTCTCCGCGGCAGCACAGACGCTCGGCCCCGCTCCGCCGAGTGGAAACGAATGCGCTGAGCTGCCAACTGCTCCCCTGAGCCAGCTTGGCCTCAGAGAGAAACCAAAACCCTTCCCGAGAGCCGTCATCTGTCAAGCTTGTTTTACTGTCTGGCACGTCAAGTGGCCAAGCTGAGGTTTGTAATTCATGGGGAAGGGGAGGAGGCCACGGCGAGAGCTCCCAAAGCCAGCCCGTGCTCCATCTCCCAGCACAAGGCAGGGGCTGGAGCAGCATCTGTAGGCACAGGCAGGACCATCTCCCAGACAAGCCCACAATGTGGGACAAAACGGAGGGGTCCATCCCCTTGGAAAGTCCCTCTCCCTGGGGCTTTTGTCTGTGTAATAACAGAGCAGCTCCGCGGGTCACTCATGGGAGCTGCCTGCAGGGTAGCATCCTTTCCCAGCTCCGAAAAGGATGCTGTCTTCTGGGCAAGGGTCCCCTTTTCCTTGCTGGCACAGGGGTCTGGGGGTCGGGGTGGTGTAAATACGCAGATGCGATCCTGGCAGAGAGGAGGGAAGGCAGCATCAAACCGATGGCCGGGGAAGGACAAAAGGGTCATTCAAAGGAGAAAATGGTGCCGAGAGCCTCCAAAGGGAAATCCTGCGAGAGCTGGTCTTTGGAGAGGTGTTTCTGGTTACAGCGGCACAGGGACCTGGACTCCGTGTCACCTCGGAGGGGATGCCACTGGCTTTGGGGGGAGACGACCAGCCAGGGATCATGCACGGCTTCGTGACAGGCTCTGGCAGCAGCCTGTAGCTCCCAGCCGCAGGGTTCCTTCGGTAGCGGGTCTGGCTGGGCCTGGTTTAACAATTCCCCTGGCCCTGCTCCAGACAAGATTGGGAAATGATCTAGGGTTAAAAAAACACAACATGTTCCTGAACACGCTTTGTTTGTTTTTAAACTAGAGCCCGGCACAGCCCAACCTCACAGGCGGTTGAATTAGCACAACCGTAGAGGCAGTGACTGGGCACATGAGTGGCATCATTTTAAGCTGGGTCTGCCCTGGAGGAATCACAGCCTGAGCTAGTTTAAAACTGCTTTGCATTGCTTTCAGCCCTCGGCTGTCGGGGAACCATGGCCAAGCTTCCTGGCTCCTCGGGGCAGCAATGGAAGCAGAGCTAAGGCTGTTTGTATCGCTGGTCCTTTTAGACTGAGATTTAATACAGATTTTAAAATCTTTTGACTCTTTGCTGGGTTGGTTGCATTATCAGGCCTTTTGCATTTTGAGTAACCTTTGCTCTGAATGTGCAAATTCTTTCAGTATCTGTTTCTGCTGGGACATTAACCCTCAAGTGGCTGACATACTCCTGCATCAGAAACGTAGGAAAACTTGCAGAAAAATGCCTTGGGCTGGGGCAGTGGTGGCCTGTGCGCTGGGCGTGCTGGCTCCTGCCCCTTGGCCCGGGCTGGAGCATCACTTTGAGGTTTGCAGTGCTCAGATCCCTGTCACCATGTGCCCTCCTTTTGAGCCGCGGGGCTCTGGTTTTACAGAAACACAAAAGTATTGATGAGACCAAGCACTTAGGGACTGGGACACTGATTTTGGCAGCTATAAAAGCATCCACTAAACCTGCAGCAGTTCATAACTGCCCGTTGAGGTTAGCAGACTGGACAGGTAGCAGGTAAGCACCACGGCGTGGGGTAGAGAGAGGAGAAAGGTCTTCTGGCAAAGTATCGCAGCGGTAGGAGGAAAGCTGCCGCTGAGATCTGTACTAGATAAGAGGGAAACCACAAGGCCAGAGCCTAAGTGGATAAATTGTTCCCAAGTGGATTCCCCTCAGACTCTAAATAAACATCAACACTTAAGGAGCACCTCGGAGCTTGGCTGGGGTGGGCAGAGCTGGGGCTGGTGGCCGTGTGCTTTCTCTGATAACCCGGAGGTTGTTGGGTGAGCTCTCCCATTAGCTCCTGCCTTCGGATGGCATCTGGATGAATTACGGGATGCAAACAATTCATTTCAAAGTATTTACAACCTCAGGAGGCTGGATTTGGATGGTGCAATTAAATAAAGAGAGCTGATGACGTCCTAGTATCATCTCTAAGATTGAAATAGAGTTCACCTCTTGACTTTTCCTTTCTCAAAAAAATAAATTAATTAAGCTCTTTCCAGGCTGAAGCTTATCTGCAAACTTCCTGCACAATACCTGGTTTGCAGAGAAAATCTCCTGGTCAGATCCCACAGGTACTGAAGAGAAGGGGACTCTTGCTAGATTGCCCAGGATGTGCCTGCGAGCGCCATCGCTTCACTGGCCATGCTGGGACCCGAATGTGGGTGCAATCTGCTGGCAGTTTCAGTGCAGGACAGGAGAGCCTGGCACTTGTCCTTCCCAGCCACAGGTCAGCTCCTAGGTGAGGTCCCCCTGCAGCTCTCATCCCACCCCTCAGAGACGGTTCCTCCAGTCCTTGTTGAGGCAGACTCATGATGTAGACTACGAGGCTGAAGCCCTCATCTGCAGACAGCTTTCAGAGGTGCTCTAGATGGAAGAAGACTCTACTCCAGTCGCTGTTGAAGAGCAGCCGATGTCCCCTCCCAGCACACTCGCTGGAGGAAGCAAGGGCAATTTGCAGCCCATTTCCAGGCACTTTGAGTACAACCGTGTGTGCTGCACCAGGGCTAGGCTTGCTTTATGATTTGCATCCTGTATTGAGTAAGACAGCTTTTGTTTTGGGATAAAATGCCTTGGGTGAGAGGCTGCCACAAATCTCAACATTTCAGTGCAACACAACAGGCCCACAGGTCCATCCTCATTGCCGGTTGATAGACAGTCAGCTGCCTGGTGGCTTTGAAGGAGCCATTGCATGTCACTGGAGATGTCCCCGAGGGTTCAAGGCAGGAATACACAAATCAGTGGGACCTCGCTGGCTGCGAGCAGCTGTTTGCCACGTGTGCCGGCTAGCAATGGGGAGATCTCCACTGCTCAGAGATTGTTAAAATCTGGTTCATAATCTGAACATCTCATAGCTGTAAATCTCCCAGGAATAAGTCTTGCTCTTGCTCCTCTGATGCTTCCTGCAGGGCCAGAAACACCATGTGGACAGCCAGGAAATACCTAGTGAGATTTCAGTGCTCCAGTCCAGTCTGGAACTAATAAATGTGGGAGCAGTTATGAAAATATCTCCCTCCCTGAAATTAATAAAAACATATATCAGATCACAGTCAGACAGGTTCACGTCACAGGTTAAGTCGCGAGTAGTGTCTGTCACTGTTGCAACCAGCTCCCATGGCATGAGGGGCTGGAGGGACGGGTGGGCAGCCACCGTGCCTGGTTTGCAGCAGCTGCTGGGTGTTCTCCAAAGGGATCTTGTGCTGTTGGGAAGACCTTTAGTCTCACAGCACTGGAAAGAAGTTGATAATTGTGAGTGTCGACAAAGTAATCCTCGGTAGCTGGTCTGATGAGACTTTCCTCTTTTGGGTTTGATCTATGAGCAGCTATGGACTTTCTCCCTGTATCTGTTCTCAGAACCACATGCCATTGACCACATAGGGGTTGTTGGCTTTGCCAAGCTGTCTGCTGCCCAGTTTTGATGGCCAGTATTTGAGTTGGTTACAGGTGCTGATGGGCAACTGGTTTACCATGGATGTGCCTGGTTTACCCCTACTGTCTGCTGGGCTGAGGGCAATCCTCAAAACATATTCATGGGTTGAATCCTTCAAGTTCTGCTGTTTAGCATTGCCTCTCCTACCCAATCCCTAGCACGTGCTGAAGTTTCACCCTTCCTGCTGATGAGCCTGCCGATGACCATCGCTGTTGGGGAAGTCTGATGTACGGAGGTGAATCTCGTACCAAAGGCAGGAGGAGCCCTGTGGGTTGGCACTGCTGCGCTCAGCACCTGACAGTCCACCGGCAGGACAAGCATCTACTGCCCTGTCTCTACAGGCTTGGTTTTGAGCTTGGTTTTGAGCTTGGTTTGGCCAGTGAAAATAAGATCTTCAGGGAATTTAGCTGCAAAACTCCATCAGCTTCGACCAAACATGTCCCCCATTTTTCAGTGACTTAGAAACTCAGCCAAGCTTGAGCAGTTCTCTTAGAGACAGCAAAAGACACATCCCTACCAGGGAGCAATGTTTTTCTTTTTAAGCCTTGGCTTCAAATATAAGGGCAATAGATTTTCTTTAAGGAAAGAAAACCCCAAATTTGTTAACATTGGCACAACTTCCTATTTTTCACTAGCCTTGTTTCTCATTAGCAGCTGAATCATTTTAGCAGGAACTTTTCCAGAAATATTCAGCCTGACTCAGACACCGGTCTCAAACATTTCAGCCCAAACAGTGAGTTTGGCATTTTTTTACATAAAAGAAAATGACGGTCTTATCGTTGGAAATCTCAGGCAGGCCTAAATGTTGCTGTTACCAACTTGGCCTTCAGTATCGCAGAGTGTTGTTATACTTTGCAGAACAAACGTTGACAGGGCGACATCTCCAGGGCTTCCTGGTTCCTGGGGCACGTTGGGGATTGGGAACTGGGCAAAGTGATGGGCACTTGGGGTGTGTAGCATCCCCAGGGAGGTCCTGGGTCACTCTGATGCCGTCTTGTCTAGAGCTTTTCTGCAGAATTGCCATTCCTCAGGTTTTTTGTGCATGGAAAAGTCTTCTGTTCCCCGACCCCTTTTTATGCCACCAGAAGACTTTCTCAGCGTGTTTCTCCCCAGGACCCCTCTCTCTTGCTTCACCTACAGTTGCAGTTTGGCCTTTCCTTGCTCTCAGGGGTGTTTCTCATGGGTGGAAAGGGGCGAGAGGCATTTGGCCTCATGGGGAGCAGCTCGGAGTATGAGGGGCTGCCCAAAAAGCCTTCAGTCCCAGCAGTGGGGGCTTTCTGGGATGCATCAGCAAGGATGGGGCTTTCCTCCCCACCACCACCAGTACACACTGGCTTTTGCTGCAAGCCAGGTTTGTGACTCCAGTTTCATGGGCAATGCCAGCCATAGCTGCATATTTTGTGGTGCATGTGCACACTTTCCTCCGTCTTTTTGCTCCAACTGTTAGGAAAACCTGGGGCCTGGCGCAGACCCTGCGTCTCCCCCTCACAGCCACAACACCCTGATGGATTTCCCCTTCGGTGGATTAGCTCAAGCAAACCAAACCAATTTCCGATCCTCCTCCTTACTCAGACTTAACAGCGCACACAAATGAATTTTCCCGAGCAAACGTTTTCGTTTAGTGTCGGCCAACTGGGTCTGTGGTGGGTGGCACCACGCCACATGGAAGGGCGCAGGGCCGCCTGCCCTGCAAGCAGAGCTGGATCCGGCTTCTCCGTCCTGACGACTCCAGGCTCCCGGGGCCACGTGCGGTGGCTGTACTGTGCAGGATGTCACTGCTGCCACGGCCAGTGTTCATCCATGCTTTGCCATTTTGATGCCGCAAGCATGGCCAGAAACCCCCTCCCTAGCTCGGGCAGCATCCGTGCCCCCCCGGGGACATCCCCGCAGGGCCACACCACCTGGGATCACTCACCGGGCACAGCCCTGGCAGCCCAACGCACCACAGCCCGTGCTGGACCACAGGGGTCCGGCAGCACGCTGTGGTGTGGGAGCTCATCCAGCAGCTCCAGATTCATGCCCAGCTGCTCCAAAGCCTCAAACCAGCCAGCAGCAGGCTTGAAGGGATACGATGCTGTAGGGAAGCAGGGACGCCCTCCCGCTGTCTCCATAGGGGCTTTCTTTTTACCTCCCAGTCCAGCAATCAGACAGGTCTCCACTGGGTCTGGCTGCTCCATCTCCATTGTCCCCTCTCCTTGATTTAAGACTGGCTGTTTCCTTGACCAATATGGCCCTCAAAAATAATATCACTGAAGATATCTCCAGGGGTCCCCTGGGAGCAAAGCCCCTCCCCAGATGGACACGGGCAGGGTGCCCCTCTCAGCTGCCAGGACGATGCCTGCAAGGCTTGCTCCTGCGGAAGAGAAATAATGGCTCAGGCTGAGCTAGCAATTTTCTGGCAAAAAAAACTTATCTGGGAAAAGGACAATTTTAATGAGACTGAGGCTATTCATAAGTTCAAGTCAAATTTAGAGATTACTTTCAGTCCCTGGCTTCTTCTATCCTCCCCTTTCCCTTCCCCCTTCTCCCGAATTATTGTTTCCAAAAATTAAAACAAAATGTTTTGGGGTTTTCATTTGTTTAAAAAGCAACTTGCATTTTGAAAATTGCCAAAATATAAGTTTTGGAAGGGTGGGGTCGTTTGAAAGGACAGCATTGTCATTGCTGAATGAAAACCGCGGAAAGGAATGTGTCCTGGGAGACGCAGGGCGCTGGGGTGCAGGGCCCAGGGGATACTGCGACAGCAAAAAAGACCACAACCACAGCTCCCACCGCACAGCTCCAGCCTGTGCCTCCCATTCACCTATCTCCTTTCATTCTCCCAAATGGACAATCCTGCCCGCCTTGACCTTCTTCGACGGATTCATTTGACCAAGTCACTGTTTTTAATGCGGAGATGCTTCTGCTGTAGTTTCTTCACCTGGCTCCAAACCACAGCTTTCCTCTTTTCTGCTCCAACCTTCTCCAGGTTTCTGAACATCTGCATTTAAGTGATATCTGGTTATTCATATCGGAGCCCGGCGGTCCAGGTAGAGACTATTTGATGAAGCTCTGTACATCTGTGCACAATAAAGTCAGTGAACAAAAGGCTTGTGAGGTCCTTGGCAAAATAAGAGAAAGAAGAGAGCAGGAGACAGCAGCACTGAGCTTAGTCGAGCAACTGGAGCCAAAATCTTTCATCGGAGAGGTCTCAGCACCTGGCACATATTTTGCTGATAGCTGGGTCCGTGCTGGGTCTAGAGCCTGTGCAGAGGTGTCTTCTCTACTGGGTGAAAAGCAAAGCATGGAGAGCGTAGGTGATACCAATATTGGGAGGTGATTTTTATTACAGCCAGTGAAGGCGTTCATAGAAAGAAAAGATGGGTTGCTAAAGAGCCCCTTATTGTGGCAGGGAAATTCAAACCAAGAAGCACTGGCTGGAAATTAAAGCCAGGCCAATTCATGTTAGGAACGAGGCAAAATGCTTTAGCACAGCAGGGGATTAACCGTCGGCCGAGGGAGAGGGTGGGCGGGAGCCGCGTTTCCTGCGTGGCTCTGTCCAGGGAAAATGTGGCCAGGCGAGCCACACGCCCTGCCCGCGGCACCCGGGGACCGCACACAGATTCGGAGCTGGGATCCAAAAGCATCATGACCTGCTGCTGGGTCCCTGTCGGTCCCAGCAGCCAGCTCCCAACGATAGCAGTGTGCCCAAGCATTGCCTGCACTCAGCATCTCGAGGCCCCCACCACCAGTTTTCTCCGAGGCTGTAGCACCAGCATGATGGATCCCATCATGACGTGTCCCAGCCTCATCCCCAGCAACGACTTTCTGACGCCTAGATGGGTCATTTATTGCATTGCCCTAATTCTTCCATCCCTATGCGCTATTGTCAGGAAAAAATAGGATGGCGATTTTTCCTTTGGTCAGTCCAAGCCTCTCCCATTGGGCAAACACATCAGGCTACAGATGGAGCTGCCAGCTAGTCCCGGCTGGTGGCCAGTGGTGCACAGCACTGGCCAGTCAGGACCCAGGCACTCAGGGTGAGCACAGGAGACAGTAACTTCAATTAAAACCGCTCTCCTTGGGTTGGTTTGACCCCTTCTGTCTGCATAAACAGGTGGATCAGGAGGGGGCAGATGATGAAAAAGCACCCATGTGCGTGGGGTTAGGAGGCAATCAGTGTCCTGCGGATGCCCTTCGTGCCCTGGGAGTGCAGGTGGAAGGAGGGGACAAAGCCAAGGCTAAGCTGACGGAGCCAAAAAAAGCTGAGAAGTCACGGTGGAGGGGCGGCCGTCGCTCCCTGGCTGCTTGTGGTGCTTGTGAGGAGCTCGCAGGAAGGCCAAGTGCAGGGACACTGGGCATGGAGAGGGGCTCGACCAGTCCACACCTTCTCCCTCCTGGGAGGGTTTCTACCCTGAGGCATACACAATCTTTAGGTCCTTTGCTCTGGATGAGGACAGGGACGGCTGTTTCGGGGAGCTTCTTACAGCTTCTTGTGAGGTTCAGCTTCTTCCCTTCTCCAGACACTGGATTTTTCTGTCCCTGGAAGATCAATGTAAAATTGATCCTGGGAGCAGGGCTGCAAGCAGCTCTGCACACTCCACTTATTCCTCCACATTCCCGCGCAGCTCTGCCCTGGTGGGACCAGCTGAAATATTTCCAAAGATCTTGAGAAAATCCCAGGACTTCTGCTTTTCTGGCTTTGCAAAAACATTTCTTGCTTATCAAGCAACCCAAAGAAATGCGAAGATTTTCACTCACTCTTCGGGTGGGCTCAGCTTTGAATTTGAAAAAGGGATTTGCCAATGCAATCTTGCAAAATAACTTGAATACTGAGTCCAGCTCTCCTAAAATATAAGTTTTAGGAGGAGGTGAGCTTTCAAGCTCTTTGGAAAACATGCGTTTCTGCCAGCTTCAGGGAAGAACTAGGTCTTCTGGGAGGCCATGCCACCCCCTGGAGAAATGTCTCTGCATCTTGGTCAACAGGGACTAAATCCTGCAGTTTGTAGCACCAAAGGCAGAGCTGCTAGTGGGTCTCATCTTTGAATGATGGAGATGTGCCTGCATGGTCACAGGCTACAGCAGGGAAGACAGGACCTCCAAGTGAGGGACTTAAATCTTTTTTTATCTCTGAGCTGAGTCCTGAGGCCGTGCCGTTGATACAGGTGTTGCCTGGGTGGTTAGCTACAGCCAAGAGGACACCCTTCATGTTGCAGCCCTGGTGCACCTCTCAGCTAGCCTCATGCCTGGCGGAAGGCTCTGCCCTGAGCGGAGGAACCAGCCCTCAGCCCTATGCCTCCTGCACAGAGGGAAGAGCTTTTAATCTCAGCATCTCGCCTCTCTGTAAAACAAGGATTGGGACTTTAAAAACACCACCTCCTTCCCAAAAGCTTAGCTCTTGTGTTCTGCAGGGCAAGAATCACCTCTAATCCCCTATTTGTACTGTGCCGACTGCGGCCGAGCCGCTGTGCTGGCAGGGGCTGGTCAGCATGCTGCGAGAAAAGGAGAATACCAGAGCTGAGCGGCTGCTGGGGTGCTCGTAGCAAAGCACAAAGTGCTTTTCCTGAGGTTAAGATGGAAGTGGAAAAACCTACAAGGGGGGAAGCAGAAAGCATCTGGTGCGTGCTCCCGCGCTTCTTTTAGATGCAAACAGGCTGTTTAAGTGCACTTGCAGCCTCAGCAAATGTGTCTGTGGGACTGGCCAGATCTAAAAAGCAGCAATTCCCTCTGCGGGCAGGAGCCGTGTCTCCGGTCTCCTTGATGGTTGTCTCCTGTTTTGGGAGATGACAAATGCACCCGCGGGCTGGTGGGCTCATCTAAGGAGAGGCAAATCGCGGTTCAAAGTCTTGGCCCCGCTCGGTGTCAGGAATCTCACTTTCTCACGGCTGGCAAACCGCTCTCGGACCACTCTTCTCACCATTAGCACGTTGGTGGCTGCTTCTCCTGCTCTGCCAGCGTTTGGTGGGGACGTGAGGTTGGGCTTCACCACGTCAGCCAGAGGAATTCAGATTGCAAAGCACGGAGAGAGTGGTCTCCATCCCGCTGGTCAGACGTGTCCGGAGGATTTTGCTCTCCCTTTTGCTTTCACGTTGTGAGTTAGCTGGGGATTGTTCCTGATAAATAACCCGGAACTGCACTGTAATTTTCTGGGTTGAAATTTGATAATTAAGCAAATATAACGTCTTTGTCTTGGGCAAGCACCATAAGGTAAACAGGAAGGAATGAGGGATTAAGATGTCTCTGAAGGAAGGTGACAAGCCCAGAGCCGTGACACCTTCATGCCGAGCCGAGAGGCCCAGCTGTGGGTTGGCATTGCACAGATGCATTGTTCGGGGGTGAAGAGCAAATAAAAGCAAAGGGAAAAGAAAACAAGCTATAAAGTTCTCGGCAAAGCACAGAGCCCCAGCAACTGCCTCTTGATGTTCCCGTGACAGCTCTGGGGAGAGGCAGGCGAGGGGTCGAGCTTTTGAAGTCCTTAAGTTGTCCTTTGCAAAGGCCCCCTGTTAAAATAGTCCCTCTGTTGACATTAGGCTGCATATGGTGGAGAAATTGGACATCTCCTGGCAGGTTCAGTCACAGAACGTGCAATCAAAGCAGAGAGGGACTTTTTGGTATTTGACTAACTGCGCGTCAGGCTGGCCCTGTCCCAGCGGCAGGATGAGAAATGCGGAGGCAGAGGTGAGGTTTTATCAGCATGTTCAGGGCTGCAGGCCTGTAACAGAGCCTGGTGCTACAGGTACAAAGCATGGGAAGGGAAGCTGGGGAAGAAGCTAGCTAGGAAGGTCTTGAAATGATATTTGGAGCTCAAACACACATATGTGTCGGGACTGGTGAGAGTGGGAATACTGGGAAGGTGGGGCAGGTGATGTTGGAAACATCCTTTCCCCTGGGGGCAGACAGAGGGGGGTCCCGGGGTGCTGGGAAGCAGGGGGTTTCGCAGCAGTTTGGGGCGGGCTTTGTACCGAGCAGTAGCACGATATGAAGCACCACGGGGTGAGAGCAGGTGAGAAGGGAGACAAGCAGTGCTCGCATGGGGCAAAGCGCTTGTGACAAAGCTGGAGGAGCAGCCGGGGGGTAGCGCGTTGCCGTTTCCTACCCACGGATGGGCTCCCAGCCCTCGGAACCCTGGCTGCACCCAGCTTTTAATTCACATTAAGAATAGGGAGAGCCAAAAACCATATTTGTTGCAAGTCACGATGGTGAAATGAGGTCTCGGTGACTTCAGCTTCCCCTCCAAAAAGCTGGACTCACCATATAGCACTGGAGGGATGTGGGTTAGCAGTTGGCTTCCCATAGGCAGAGGTGCCACCAGAGCACCCCATCCTGTGACAGCCCTGCTGCAGCGGGGCACCCTGGGCAGGACCTCGAGGGTGACCAGCCCCCCACACACAGGTTCCCCTGGGGTTGGCATCTCCATGGCCGGGCACAGATGCTGACGGTCTCCACTCTCTGCCTCTCGCAGCCTGCAACTGCAACCTCCACGCCCGGCGGTGCCGCTTCAACATGGAGCTCTACAAGCTGTCAGGGCGCAAGAGCGGCGGCGTCTGCCTGAACTGCCGGCACAACACTGCGGGGCGGCACTGCCACTACTGCAAGGAGGGCTTCTACCGGGACCTCAGCAAACCCATCTCCCACCGCAAGGCCTGCAAAGGTACCGGGTCAGGGGTGGGATGGTTGGGACTGCATGGCTCCTTCTCCAACCCCTTCCTGCTGCTCCTGCTTCCACAGCTCCTGCTCTCACCAAACTCCTCCCTCGCCCAAACCAAGCCCTTGAAATAACCTTTCTTGCCCCCATGTTCCCTGCCATCACCTCTCCCTGGTCTCCTCAGCCTGCTGGTGAGGATGAGGCCACCAAAATATGAAAAGTCCTCACTGCTGAGGATGACTTTACATTATTTCAGGTTTTATTACTTATATAAATCATGCTTCATCTGCTCCAATAGCCACAGCTAACCTCGTCATCACATACTTAAGGGCAGAGTTGCAGGTACGGGGATAGATGTAGCGTCTGTAAATTAGCCTCCTCCAAACACCCATCTCCTGATCCCACCCTCCAACCTCGCCCCCAGCGCTGCGGGGGGGCACAGGCAGCGCTTAACCCACGCACAAAACATGTCACTCCTCAGGACGAGGCGAGAACAGTAAAATGGGAAAAAATTTTATTTTGAGCTCAGCAAATGGAGTTTTTTGAGGTTTCCTCTTCAGTTGGGAAGGTGAGCGGGGCTTCAGCTGGGGCGGGAGCAGCAATAAGAGCAAATCCTGCAAATGAACTTTTTTAACGCTCAGCTGTCTGGTGGAAGAGATACAAATCCTGAACCTGAGACACATCTAAAGGAATCAAGCAAACATTCAAAAGCCAGATTAGAAGATGCTGGGGTTTCCCGCAGAAAACTTCAGCTCTTTTCTCTCTAAAGACTCATTTCAACAAGAAAATGAAAGCTTTTTGGCCTGAGATGGGTATTTTTGGCTGGAAAGCTTTGGGTCTTCAGCATTTTCAATTTTTTAATGAAAATGTTTCTTCATGTTTGTTTTGTTTTTTTTTTCCACTGAAAACAGACACTCTTTGCCAAAGCAGAAAAAGAAATAGCTTCTTTAGACAGCCCTACTCCCCCTTTTTTCACCTTGTAAAAACTATTTCAATAAGACATTTTCGACCCACCCTGTGCTGAGGCTGCTAACAAGCTATGGCTTCAGCCAAAGCTCAGGATGGTGGGATGTAAACCCAGCCTGTGTCTCTGGCGGGGAGAGGAGCTGCCTTTTCGGGGTCCAAGGAGCCAGAAGGCAGGGGTGCAGGGGTGCAGGGGGGCTGAGCCACTTCCACACCAGCCCCAACACCCAGCATCCCGGCCGGATCCCTGCTCCGGCAGCGAGCTGCCTGCCGTGCCCAGCCGCACCTTGCCCCCCGGTCCCAAGCGGATATGTGTCATAATAAAGTTCATATTTCTGCTTTCACGGCTGGGTCGCAGCCGAAGTAACAGCGCATTAGGTTGACGCAAACAAAGGGAAATTGTGAAGGCGTGGGATCTCCTCGAGCAGGGCCGGGCACTGAGGCATCCATCTCCCCCCGGCAGCGGTGTGCTTGCAGAGGCATTTGCTGATGTCCAGAGCCTGATTCTCATTTACCTTCCTGCTCCCGAGAAAGGGTTTTGGAGTGCTGGGGCGGTGGGGGGAATTCCCAGCCCTCCCCAAGCACGCTGAACTCCTTCCCAGGGCTCTGGTTTATCCCAGCTGCCTCCCCAGCACGGGGGTTCCTGGGGACGTGGTGGGATTTGGGGGAGAAGACTGCTCTTTCCCAGCCATGAGGTCACTGTGCATCTATAGGGATTCCTCTGGGATCAGCACAGGGAACACGGAGCAGGGAGGGGATGCTCAGCTGGAGGGTAGGGTAGATCCCGTCCCCTGGCCATCCCCAGCTTTTCCATCATGGGAAAAGGCAGTCCCTGCCCTGTGTTGGCAGTGATGTCCATGTTTCACACTCTCTGTCTCATTGACTCCGGCATCTCCCAGGACCTTCCTCTCTCCTGCTTTTCCTAGCTCTCCTACCCGGCCAGGCAGCCAGCTCCCCCTGTCCTGCCCATTTATCCTTGCTGGCCCCTGGCCCCTCGCCCTTGCTAACCTCTCCGTGGCTGATAGCACAGTAGTCTTTCTTACCCAAAACGCACAGCCGGGTGGCAGGTGGTACCTGAAGGTGGGAAACCTCAGAGCCATGGCGTGCCTCAGTTTCCCCAAGCGAGCACCCAGGAAGACGTGCGCTGGCCTTCACGAGACACTCTGCAAGGTTTTAAGGCTGAATTTCCCAGTTGCTGGGTCATTCGCTCTATTAAACGCTCTTTGCAATTGTCCTTTTCTCATCCCCCTGCCTTCTCGAACCGCTCCTGCTCTTGAAATTTGAGATCGCCAAATTTAAATACTTCTCCAACCCCCCATGGTTTATAACAAAAATGTGGCTATTGGAGCTAACAGATACAAAGGTATGTAATAAATATGCTGGTGCATGAACAGCTTCCCGACTCGCAGGCTATTAGCACAATTTCACAGTAGTTGGAAAGGTTTATTGTTGGCGTAATCCATCGTCCTATACAAAAGCGGGTGAAATGAAGTTTCCTACAGCAAAGGCATTCCTTTGAAAACTCGTTTTCCTGAGCTCTGTTTATGACACAGGGGATTTTATGTTCCGTCTATTTTTCTTCCCTCATTCAGGGACTGTTCTGAAATAATTGTGGAAAACAGGCATTTTTAAAAAACAAACCCTACCATCTAACAACTTCAGCCATTTCTCCATTGATAACAATATTAATTTATCATCTCACCAAGCCATCTGCCGATGGGCAAAGCTCTCCCAGAGTCTCATCTCGACTGAATGTGTTCAGAATTAAGGAATTAACCATCCTGTAGCATCTGCCATCTCCCTCACAACTGCCTGACGTCTCATCTCACCCAGCAGATTGTGTTTTCTCTATAAGACTTGATTCTTTCAACCATTGCATTGCTCTGTTCATGTCCTACACGTAACACATTTAAACAAATGCATATAATAGAGCACCGGTGCCTTGTGAGCCGATAGAGAGCTGCCAAGGAAGCATGCAGCACTCAACCACGCTGGCAAGCGTGCGTGAGCTCGGGCGAACTCACAGCAAATGTTCCATGAAAGAGCTTTTGAAGAGATTTTTGTATTAATTCAACTTCATTAATTCAGCCTAACAGACAGATCCAGCTAAACTGCCTTTCCTCTCACTCGTGTTTCTCATCTCTCACTCCATCCTATGCACTAGGCTATATGTACCTCAATTCATAATGCATCTAACATCAGAAAATTATAGAGGCATGACTTGCATTATTTTAAATGGTTGGTTTTGATATTTATGCAAAAATGTCACATTACAGAAATGTTTGCACAATGTCTACTTTTTTTTAACTCGGAGAAAAAGACAATGCTACAAACTTTTGCATGTGTTGCAGGGCATGGTGTGAGGCTCGGGCAGCAAAAGGTGAGCAGAAAGTGGAGCTGGGCAGTGCTCTCCTGCCCAGGTGGAGGGCTCATTGGTTTTCTAATAGCCAAATCTATAACAATTTTTAATTAAAAGATTTTTTTAATGATCTGAAGTTGTTTCAGCAGAACAGGTGAAGGCATAAGAAGTCGGGCTTTAAGGATGACTTTTACCCTGATGGTTAAAAGTGATGCAGCCATGCCATGTTCCTTGCCCGTGCATTTGTTTCCAGTTATTTTTCTTGCAAAAACAATAAAAGCAAAAAAGTTGTCAGTGATCAGAGATGCCCTGTCGCAGAGCCACGCAACAGGCAGGGGATGGCATGAAGTCTGCAAACCACATGCAGAGGAATTGATGACAGATGGAGCAGGGATATTGCATGAAGTGGCAACGCTGGGTGCATGCCAGAGCCTGCCAGGCTGGAGCTGGGAGCTGAAGGAGGGCTGTGACTGCTGCGGGTGGGTGGTCAGGCAAGCCCAGGGACACCAGTTACTCAAGCAAGGGCTCGGGCTCCCCTGGAGTTTTGAGGTCAGACCGCACATCTGATCTCTGCGTGGCCCCGGGCAGGGACTCTGGGGCTGGAGGAATCTGGTGGTAGCGGCGGTCCTCCGCCATGGGGGATGGATGGGCTCATGCCAGCGGGCGCCAGAGTAGGATGCCCTTTGCTGTGGCAGATATATCAAACCCCTGGGTCCTGTGCACACCCCGTAGGTGTGTGGGCTGTCCCGAGAGACAACAAAAACCCAGACATAAGAAATTTCGCCTGTTTGCCTTTTAAAACTCAGAACAAGGGCGAATTTTTCCTCCTTTCTCGCTGGTTTTTGTGAGAGCATGAAGAGCTCCCAAAACACTGAAGCCCTGCTTCCCATTCCTTCTGCTTCCCCTCTGCTCCAAATGATGTTGCAAGTGAAATTCCACATCTGGGTCCTGCAAACCTCCGTCCACTCCACTCCTCATGGGCTGCTGTAAATCAGGGCCCTGGTGTTAGTTCTTTTGATTAAATTCACTCCTGATATTTGCCAGATTATTGGCACTAATGTAATTCTATTGGAACAGAGACTCTGCAGGATTTTATAGCCTGGCTGTAAAACAGCTCTGCACTTCGGGGAAAGGATTTACACACTTTTTGATGAAAAGATGACAAATGATACATGTTATGAACACCCTTGTGCTGAAGCTGCCAGGGTAAACCTCTTGTGGAGGGGCAGGATTTGGCACCTGGAGAGGTCACATTCATTAGGACTTGGTGTTTTGGTAAAAAATGGTATCGCCTGCCTCCCCCACACTGTTGCAGCCCCATGCCCGTGCCGAGCCTGGCAGACTTTTCCATCTGTGTTGGAGGATTATTTAATGGCTTGTGCAAAAAAAGAGCACTCCCAGCCTACCTGCCCGTCCTGGCTTGGACCCGCAAATGTTCAAGACTTTGACATTTGCTTTTTGGAGACAATTTGGGTTCAAGCAGAGAGAGGATGAGTGCCATCCCCATGGGCTCAGCCTCCGGTCCTTGATTTAATGGATTAGATGCAGGTTTTCTTCCCACCCAGCTGCGGGCATTTAGTGTGGGGGGGACTAACACAGCTGAACCCCTTTGGCTCCTTGTGCTGCCTGGAGAGGAGAGGAGAGCAGAGCCCCTGGTGACAGGGACAGTGGGACGAGTCCCCCGCCTCTCTCCACTGACTATAGAGGGAGCTGCATGACCAGCTTAGAGCAGAGAGCTCATTTCCAGAAGGCTGAAGCCAGGGGAGATGAAGCCTCTTCCCCCTGCCTGGAGCCCCACTGAGAAGCTGGGGTGCAGGAGGCAGCCGGGGTAAAACCCACGTTAGATGGCAGAGGCTGAGGACAGGCTTGCTGCCACCAGTGTACTGGTGTCCCACCCTTGGTGTCCCATGGGCCATGTCCCAATGTAGGACAGGAAGACCAGCCTGTCCGTGGTGCATCTCTGCAGGGTTCAGTTGTGGTCAGCCTTGGAGATGTCCCCTGCCGCCACAGTCCCCAGTCCACAGCTAAGTGGGCTAAGAGAAGCTCACAGCTAACACATCCCAGAGACATAGGGCTGGCCTGGCTGAAACCCCTAACCCAGGACTCCCTGGGGCAGCGTGGCCACCAGTGGTGGCTCCTGGAAGGGCTCCTGTCCCCAGCCCTTCCTTGTCCATAGCGAGTATCCCAGCTGGGTGGGTCCCACGGGCTCCCTTCCATCACTGCAGGGACCCAGTCACTGCTGGACATCAGTGCAGGAGATCCACCCTTGGTGTCCACCTTAGGAGGAGGTGAAGTGCATCCTGAGAGAGATGCTCCTCTCCCCAGAGCAACCTCACATTGATGCCCATCTCCAGTCCAGCTCATTTGTGATTTCACAAGGCAAAGTCCAAGGGAATACTTTCTATGAATTCCCCCCAGGGAGTTGTCTTTAATTATCAAGCTTCCTTCCCTTCCTTTTCTCTTTCTCTTCCTCTTTGAAGACCAGCTGGAGCTACCATTTAGATGAGAGATGAGCCAACTCGTAGTGCTGGCAGGGCTTGCATCAAGTTCTTGTATCAAGGCTTGGTCAACTCTGAGAAATCACATCACTGGAGAAAGTCCAGACTTTCAAGGCATGATCTGCCAAACACAGACTTTATTTTCTCCATCAGGCATGTTCTTCCACTGCCACGAGAACAATTTTCTAGCTGTATATACGCTGCGTTTGTTAGTGGCTATGCCTCAGTCACCCCCTTCCCCAAGGCCCCATAATTCTTTCTATCGATATTATTCTAAGTGCTGAGCACTGATGTATGGTTTCTACATCTAAAACTTGTCATCAGCAACCCCCAGGCACATAAAAACCAGTCGGAGAAAGTTTATAGCCATGCAGCTTTAAGCTGTCCCACGCACACGGGTGGCTGCGTGGAAGTGTCCTGGGGCAGCACAGGAGGCTTGAGTGCCACTGCCACCAAGCGTCACCACCTCCATGGCACCGCCATGGCCTAGGGCAGAGCTGCACCATTCATCCGCTTGGGCTGGAAGAGTCCCAAAGCAAAGTAGGGACACGATTCTCACAGACACTCTTAAACTGTTTTGAGTTTGGAGTGTGAAAACATGGAAAAGGAATGACTATTTTTTTTTTAATGAAGACTTGAGCTCAATGCAACACATCTACCTGGCCATGCCAGCTTTTAAACATCCACGATTTTAATGACACATGAGCAGCCACATCAAATTAAGCAGCCACTTCTGCGCGGGCCAGAGCAGGAAGAGTTTGCTGCGTCGCAGCAGTGGAATATTTCTGTGGCAAACCCAGGGACTGAGACACTTTCTAATTGTTTCAAGCCAGATGGGGCTCCATGTGCCAGCCTTCACCCTGCTCTCCCTTCCTGGTGTGTCTTCCCGTTCCAAGGACTTTCTAATTAAGTCTGATCTATGTGAGGCATCAGCGAGGAACAAACCAACTGTCGGAGCCGTGCACAGCCCTTTCCCCCAGCCCAGGGCAGCTCCACCACCTCCACGCAGTGCACGGGGATGGTGCCATGCACTGGGGGACACATTTGGGGACCGCACATGTCATGTTCCAGTTTCATGTTTGGAGCCACTGGTGATCCGAAGCGTTTGTACTTCTTGCTTCTCTGCATATCTTCCCCTGAAAGTGCTCCTGTATTGGTGTTAGTTCTCCATTTCAGTGCAAGTTAACTGGGACAAGGGTAAAATCCTGCTGTCTGGTCTTCCCAGAACTTCATCAGTGACTTTCTTCTCTCTTTGACTTAAGATCAGGTCCACCTCCCAACATACAGCAGCATTTAAACAGATATTTGCTTTCAGTAGAATATATTTTAGTCAGCCTGGGATTGAAACCTGGATCCTCAGAGCGAGCACAAGGAACTGGTAGGAGACCCCCGCTCTGGGTGCTGGCAGAGCACCAAGGGGCATCGCCATGGGCAAGGAGGCTCTGCCATCCACAGCCCTGATGAAGTGCGCATGCTGGGGGTCTCTGGTCCACTACGGTCTCCAGATGTTGGCTTAGAAGGTCATTAACCAAAAAAAAAAAAAAAAAAAGAAAATTTAAGAAAAGAGAGGAAAACAAGAAGAGAGAGAGGTTTGTTAGTGCCTGGTGATAAGATCAGAGCAAAATCACCTCCATGCCAAAAATTTCCTTAAGCTGCAGCTGCCTTCAAGCTCCAGGGAAGTCAACAGTTTCACATATTGCTCCCACCCAGGCGCGTTTCACTACATGACTCGACTCCCCAGCAAGCCTGGGCTCTCCTGCCGGGCTGAGCAGACGCTGAGCACCCCAGCCCTGCTGCAGTGCTGAGGGAGGGGGCTGCTTCTTAGCCTGGGCCCTCCATTCTCCTCCAAAAAGCCATGTTGGCACTTTCAGAGCCCTTTTCAGTGAAGCTCCCCTCTCTTCTAGGATTGTCTTTTGGACTTTGCCGAATCGGTAGAGACTAGCTTGCATTTAAAGGCAAATTTGAAACAGACCCAGTTTAGGGAAGGGGAGGTGTGGAAGGGGCTTTTGAAATGTCTTCAAATGGGCTGGGAAGACATCTGGACGTAAACAATACAGCATCTCACCAGGCAGGGGCCCGACCTGCAGCACAGCTCTGATGTGTCCGCTCGGGGTCCCCAGCCCAGCCGAGAGCACCCGCTCCCGCAGGAGATGTGCCCAGGGCCCTGGCAATGCCCCATGTGCTGTGCTCCCATGGATGCTCTACCACAAAAGCACCCATTGGTTGCTTCTTCCACCCAAATAAGCAAAACCAGGACCCAAAGCACCATCTCCCAGGAGGAGGACATCACCAGGTGAGCTGGTTTAGAGATGCATCTCTGCTGCAGCGGGAGACCTTCATCACATGTAGTGCAGGAGGGAGGAACATCCCCACAAAAGAATGAGCTGAAAAAGCACACAAAGAGCCCCCAGACAGGGTAAAAGCTGTGGCAGAAACCACCAGCGCTGTGTGGGGCTTGCAGAGGTCAGGGCGAGAAGCTCTGCCGACTCCAGGGAGCGAAGACATGCGATGGAGGAGGCTCAGCCAGAGCCCCTCTGAAGGACCTGGAGCTCTCCACTGCAGCCTAGAAGCCTTTCTCCCAGCACCCTCAGAGGGGAGATATAACTCATAGCTGAGTCCCAAATCCATGTTAGACATTTGGATGATCTGCCTTATCAGAAAAATTTAGACAGTGTTGATTCCCTGGCGGAAGCGCTGCATTTCTGAAAAATGCCGTCCTTGTAATGATGGTGCCTGAGAGGAGTTTTACGGGCTAAATTTGGGGCCAACCACATTCAAAACTGTTTGGGTTTGGTTTTTCAGCAGAAATACATCCATAAGCAATCCTGAAGGGCAGGCCTGGACTGTGGTTTTTCAGAAGTGGCAGGGTGCGACACAATAGACGGGAATTTGCACCCTATTAATAAAAAAAACAGACTAAAACCCAGTTCTCCATCACAAGTCTCAGAATAAGAACAAAAGTTGCTGAATCCATTTGCATAGCCAGACCTTTGCGTATCTCTGAGACAGAGGAAAGAAAATGAATCGTTTGCCTTCCCCATAAATATTTTCAAACTGTTGAGATAATTTCCTGCTTCAGATCCGTTCTCAAGAGTGAAAAGTCCCCCAGGTCTCAGGTCCTGAACATTAAAACAAAGTTCAGTCCCGCTCACCCGTGTGCCCTGTTCTGACTTTAAGCACACTAAAATGAAAAGGCTTTATTCTCAAAGAGATATTTTACAGTTAAACGTGCACTTCTCGGAGCGTCACAAATCAGTGGCCTGGATTTGTGTCCCAGGAGCGCTCAATTTTTTGTGGGCACTTGGGGGGTTAGGGGGGCTCTCCCCACTGTGGGTGCTTTAGTATCTGATAAGGGCTGTGCACCCCAAAGGGATCCCCCTTTCTATCACATCTACCCAACTGCCTCATTTCATGAGGCTTGTGGCAACCTCATTATCTCTGAGACTTCTGCTCCATTGCCAGATTTGACTGAAATATTATTAATAGGAGAATACACTTGTAGGAACCTCATTTCCTCAGGAGCCAGGCTAAAAATGCATCAGGAGGAGAAAATGTTTGCCATTTTTTTCCCCCTCAATAAAAGTGTTTTCCAACCCACTCTTTTTCATACAATGTCTCCCATGAGAGCAGGTTGAGCCTTATTTTGCTTTCAAGCCGTGAGGACACCATGCCCAGGGCCTGTGCCCCACTAAGTTGCTCTCTGCCTGGCCAGAGCTGCCCCCCAGGGGTCTTTGACCAGACTTGACATTTTTCGATGGAAATATAAAAGGGATGACATCCTCCATGACAAAACCCAAGTCCTGCCAGTAAAGCGGGGAGAAGGAAGCCCCAGTGTCTCCCTGGGTGCCTCAGCATCCCAGCACTCTCCCAGTCGGCTTCTCTGGCTCCACTGCAATCACCCGAAAGGTGGAGCTCCAAGACGACAGGGGAATTTTTAACAATTTTTGAACAAGAGGATTTTCAAGCATTTTGGAAAGTGCTGCCATAATTGTCTTATTGTCTGTATCACTAATGCCTGCCCATAGTGCGCCTGCCCAAAAAGTGAATTTATTACGGTGGTTCAAAGCCCCCTCCGGATTAGTGGCGACTCCTGCTCAGTGGAGGCATTGTGGGCCCTCTCTGTTACTTGTTATGGAGAAGACAAAGACAAGGTTTAATCTGTGAAATTTGGCCCAAACCACAGGGCGCCAAAGCCCTTGGCTTCCCCAAGTGCCAGTTCGGGAGGAAGAAATGGGAGAGCCCTGAGAAGCGGCACAGGAGGAGGGACACTGTGAAACGCAGAGAGATTATTTGGCTTTGCCTGATAAAAGGGGGAATTCATTTTCTGCTGGCAAGAAACCTTTAAATCTCCAAGAGAATGTGCTGAGGGACATTGTACATTAACATGATCCTTTGGAGAATTAAATCCAGTTCACAATATCACAGACAAGCTGACAATCTCATTGCAAAGCAGTTAACAGTTAATATTTAAAGCCATTATTAGTATTCAGAGTTAACACAGAGATGTTTCAACCTCTGCTTCTGGTTAGCAAACTAGCTGGGGCCAGACTGGGTGGGTAGACACTAAATACCATAGTTTTGCTTCCCCATGACATAAATCTGCAGGATTTGCAGGACATGTCGCCCATGGTGGAGATGCTCTGCCATTAAATATGGTCTTGCCCATCCCTGCAGGATCCATCCCAAGAGCCAGCATAAACCCCTCTGCACTGCTCAGGTGCATAAATGTCAGATCATAACTCCCCTCGCCCATGGACAAATAACCAGGGTAAGTCTCCAAAGGAAGGAGCCCAGCTTGTTTTGAATTATTTCTCCAAACACAGGGGCCAAAGCAAACCTGCTAAAAAAACCTGCCCAGGTCAGGTCTTTGGGACACCTTCAAGGCTGGGGTCACCTTTGAGGTGGATTACAGCTATGGGGGGACAACTGGAGCCACCCCAGGAGTCTCTCACACCTTGCGTTCCCCAGAGAGATGTGTTCAGTGGAAGCAGAATTTAAAGTATCCAAGTTACTAAAGACAGTGGAGCAGGAAAAAAATAACTCTACAACTACAAAAAAGCTTGCTTAAGTAGTGATGTCTGAACCATACCTCTAAATGCTAAAACATAAGACTAAGTGAAATATGTTTACTGCATCAGGATGACATGGGCTGCGCTATTGAAGCAACAGGCAAATTTCAGTTGAGTTGTTTTGACATTTTGCTGTTTAAAATATTGTCGGAATCAAAGTGTCCACACAGGAAGCTTGATTTTGGTGCATTTTTTTCCAGCAGAAAGCTTCGGTAGCCACAGTTTTTACTCCTGTTGGAGTTTTTGGAGGAAAGAAGAAAAGCAATCAAAGGGAAGCGATTTTGGCCATGATTCTGGAAAAGCATTTAAAAGCATGGTTAAATATAAACGTGTACCTAAGGCACATTGGCTATGTGGGACTTAAATTCATAGTTAGAACTGAGCGTGATTTCCTGAAGAAGGTTCTTTCTCCATAGAGGAACCTTCATCAATGACTATTGCAAATTAAAGTGTTTTTGTCCAGCTTAATGCATTGCTGTTTTACTGCTTAGTGCACAACGCAAGGTAAAGCGCTCATGCTTTGGGCTTTTACGTCTAGGAGCCCCACAACGTATGTTATCATTGCAGATACAGTGTGACGAGGAAATCTGGACACCCCGTGAAATCAAGCCTTTTTCTGTTGTTCAGTCAAATGGATTTTTCATCATTCTGAAAACCTCCCAAGGAAGCAGCTTCCCCAAAAACAGGAAGATGCTAATTCTCCAGAAATGCAGGTCCTTTCAGGTACCTTCTCAAAAAAGGTCACACTTGAAGAGAGCTAAGCCTGGAGATTTATCCCTCTGTTTACCTTTCAACACACGTGTGTGGGGGAAGATTAGCAGCTGGGAATACCTCCGACCAAAATTCAGGGGTGGAAAAATATTTGCATTTTTGTCATGCTATTTGTCAACCTTCGGCGGGCCAGAGACGTCCCAGCAAGTTCAGCCACTTTTCCAGGGCATTTTGCATCCTTTCATGAATGGTCCTAAGATTTGCTTTCAGGTATTTTTTTAGTCCTAAACTGGCCAAATCTCAGCTGAAACACAGAAATGCACCGTTGCCTATGCTCGAGCGGAGGATGGTCTGCCTCAGCATACCCATGCATATAATAGTGGCTTGTCTTGGAAGCTTCAGACAGAGATATAAAACTCTACGACAGACAGTTTTGCAATAGCATGCCCCCAGGGGAAATCTCTTCCTAACTGCAGGCAGTTAGTAGCTGGCTTGGAGTGCTTATATCCGTATATATATTAATCCCAGCTAATGTAACTACAGATGTTCTCATTCATAGGCCTATCTAATCCTGTTGGGCCTTTGCCATGGTGTCTCGTAGCATGAGTTCTACGAGTTAATTACGTGCAGTGCAAAGAAGCATTTCTTTTTATCATTGAAAAAGGTTGCCTTTTAAATGCATTGAATGTCCCTTTGTTCCTGTATTTTAAGGACCAGTGAAGAGGAGCACCTGTCTGACCTTCTCGGCGCTGTGCATTACTTGGCATCCCTCCATCGTCTCTTGGCAAGGCATTTCTAATCTTTTCCATCACCCTCAGATGGGTGCCTTTCCGTGCCTTTCACTCCAGTTTCCCAGCTGAGGACGTACTATTGATTTCTATAGTGCCATGATATTATATTCAGTGTTGCTCTCTACCCCTTTCATAATACAACCTACTATCTTGTTGCTCTTCTGAGCTCCGTTGCAATCAGCCAGATGTTTCATTGACTCCTAGATCTTTTCCTGGAGTGGCTGCAGTTAATTGGGACCCTTCAGTGTGTATGAGCCATCCTGTTCCCTCCTTCCAATTATGCCTCCTTCTGCACGCTGGTTTTTGTCTGCTATCCCCTCACCCATTCGGCCAGTGTGGGTAGGTCGCACAGAAGACCTACGTGGTCTCCTCATGTCTGGACTAGCCAAGCTGAAGGTGGTCACCTAGAAATGCCGTTAGCTCCCTGCTTTCCAGGTCATGGTTATTCTATAAGAAAAATCAGCTTTTGTGGGCAGGAGCACCCCCATTGCTACCTTCATTCCCCATTAAAACCTCACCATATACTCCTGCTCCTTGTTTTCTCCTCCACAGCCAGATTTTTAAGCACAAAATAACTTCATTTTTCACTAGTAATTCCTGGTCATCTCTGCCACAGACACTCATTGAAGATTTTTCTTGAAGACTTTCTGAAAGAACTAAATCATGACAGTTACTTTCCATCCCCCCAATGCTGTGTGAACTAACAGACTAAAGGCACGCCGTTTTCTTGCACCCACGTCATTCGTGTTTCCTCCTCTCCCAACTCACTCACCGCACCATTGCATCCTCCTCTGTGGAGTGATTCTTTTAAGCAAGGCATGAGGATACAGGGGATAAATCAGCTGTTATCCCCCTTATTAGCTTCAGTGATGGCCCAGGTACCCTCCTTTCCTGATCAGTGAGGTTTTCTCAGCTCTGGTGCCTCATGGTCTCTGCTCTGCTCAGTGCAGAGGACTGCTGATGTTATGCATCGCGGTGGGTGACAGACAAACACTTGCACCCAGGGAAGTCTGGGCATGAAAACATGTTTTATGAATCAAAAAATGCCTATCAGAAAGGTAGTGAGGATGCCAAAGGGGTGTTTGCAACAATCACCCCCTCTTTGCAACTCTAGTGCAGTCTTTCCTCAATTTGGGGTTAAAACCCAAAGGAATTTGAACTGTACTGGAAAAATCAGCATTAACCACCAGCAGCCCAGGTACTCCATGGCTGGGGAAGGAGAAGAGCCTGTAATTGCTGGCTGCAAGTGTTTGCACTGGCCAGGGAACTGCAAATTGCCTTTAATTGCTCCTAATTGCTGGCACTGGTTCAGTTCCTCCGGGACAGGGACGGCAAATGTACATCTGCAGACACTGCTTAGACCACCTCCTGCCTCCCCGCGCCAGGAGGGTTGAGTTGCTGCTGATTCAGAGAGTTTTCTGGAAGACAGAAAAGTCAAAATGGGGTCAGGCGTTCGAGGAGCTGGAGTGCTGCTTCTCAAGACAGTTGTCCCGGACTCGCAGGGTCCTGTGTTGCGATGAAGAGTTGGGGACCGGTGGCAGAAAGCACATCCCTACACCCCGAGAGGATTTACCCCACGGCGTGTCGGAGGGAGCTATCAGAGATCAGCCAGGGGTTGCTCCTGGTGAGGTCCTGGACCAAGGGCTGGTGATTCCCAGCTCCTCTGCCACTTTGCTCTGTAACCTTGGGCACATCATGCCTGCCCGTGGGGACACGGCTAACACCCGTGCTGCAGAGCCCTCGCAGGAGCCCGGCTTGGAGAGAGAGTCGACAACCTCAGACAGATACGGCTGTAAAAATAACCACGGCAGCTTTGGACAAGCTGTGCCGAGGCATTACCTCATGAGGGAAGGAAGCAGCAGCATCGCTATTTATTTATGTGGTGTCCAAAAGAGTGCTCTGTGCTCTGCAGCCCGTCCTCCAAGAGCCTGATTCTGTAAATCTTACTCATCACGAAGGCTTTTTTTCCTTTTTTTCCTCTTTTTTTATTCCCTCTCTCGTCCAAGCGGTCCCACTGACCGTTCACATGGGGGAGGATTACTCACAGGATGGGGGTTTGCAGGCAATGCCTGAAACCAGCACGCGCAGCCCCAGAGGGAACGCCTGAAACATGAGGCATGTTCCTCCCCATCCTCCTGCCCTTTGCCTCTTCTTGTGTAACCCTTCCCTGATTTGCTTATTTTTATATTAACTCCTGCCTTTCTACTCTTCTTTAACTCTTTTCGGTCCTATTCCTTCTTCAGGCTCTTGCTTAATGTGTTTTTATTTCCTCTCCCCCAGCAATACTGAAGCCATCCCTTGGGGGTGCAGTGTGCAGGTTTTCCCACCTAAATGTCACTCTGCTCTCTGCGCTCATCACCGGCCACGCTGATTTAGTGTTAAAACTTTTTCAATCAAAACTGGGTTTGATAGAAAAGCCAGTTTTCCGCTATGGGCAGCTTTGCAAGCGGCTGGCTCCCAGTGGCAGCTCAAGGCAGAAGGGGAGAGTAGGACTTTTAATCAAAAACCCCAAATTGCAAGTGTTAGGGAAGGAGGAGAAAAGAAGCAAAAGCTTTGTTGCTGGGTTTTTTTTTTCCCCTCCCATATGAAAAATTATCAGGTTTTGGCAAGGCTCGGTATCTTCCCGTCCAGCACTGGTGGAGCCGGGGGACGGCGGGTGTTTGCTCATGCTCTGGGGTGGGCTGCCTGGGGATGGGATGCCCCGTGCAGGGAGAAGGGGACATCCCAGTGCAGGGAGGCTCCAGGCACCATCCAAACCCTGCTGCGAGGCAGACCAGCCTGGGAGCTACTGCCCAGTAAAGGTTAAACTGGGGGCTGTTGCTGCAGGGAGCAGGATGGTGCTGGGGCGGGTTGGAGGGAAGGTCCAGCCAAACACCAAAACTTGGAGACCCAACACAAATGAACACGGGATGTGATCTGCCATCCCCAAATGAGGCAGATTTAGGGTGTCTCAGACCCAGGGGTGTACAAGACAAACCAAGAAGCATTGTAGGGTCCAGCACAAACCCTCATGGGAGTGATATGCTCAGTTTGGGGGATTTGGGGGTGGGTGAAAGCCAAGCCCAGCTGCTGGAGCCCGTGGAGACACTCGCACTGGTCCTGACCCACAGACCAGCCCCCTCCAGGTTTTGGGCAGTGGGGCAGGTTTTCCCCAAGCCCTCTTTCTGGCCCCTGAGGAGCAGAAGGAGAGCAGGATCAGTGCTCCCCAGGGAGGGTTTTGGCTGGCTCCTTCTTGAGGATGCTGCACAAGAAAAGGAAAGCTTTCCTGCCTTTCCCTGCCACCGCTCAGCAGGGGCAGACCGCAGTCTGGCACGGCGCTTGCAGCTTTTAGAAATCAGGCCTGTTAACAAATGTGCAAGGCCATAATCCTTTTGGAGCAGTGATGATAACAAGCCCCGATGCTTTTTTTTTTTTTTCCGCTTTTTTTTTTTTTTTAACAAACAGCTGCGCCGGTAAGTCCCACTGTGGGAAATGAGATGGTGAATGATTTCAAGTGCAGTATTTACATCCCCTGCCAAACCCTTCACATCTGCCCAGCTCTGCCGTCAAGCCTCCATCCATCTGGCCGGGAACAGCAGGTCCTCCAGCCTGCCTGCATCCCACGAGGGCATTTCCTTCCTGCGCCCGCAGTGCCAGCTGCCAGGGATGCTGCTCAGCGGGGAAGGGCTCGAGCGAAAGCACTGAAAGGAGAGTGGTATTTTTTTTTTTTTTGTAGTGCACGTGAAATGAATTCCCAACTTCTCTGAAAGCAGTTGCTTCCTGCCTGAGATCTTGTGTGCTGAAGGGGTGATGAAATGCTCCTTGATTTTGTACCTCTTCCTTACAGCCCCACCACTGCTCCAGGGAGCCCAAGGGGGTTTGAAGCCGGCTGGGGTGGGGGCAGCAGGTGCTGTGGCTCCCGGCGTCCTCCAGCGGTGCTGCCTTGCCTGCTCCCCTCCTCTTGAAATCCTGCAAACTCTTGATCACAGCACCCATGGGAGGAGGCAGTTGCAGTGCCCATGGGTGGGTATCATTGAGTGGGGACACCCCACGCTGCCTCCCTGGAGCTGTAGAGCACGCATTGCCCTGAGCAAGACATCCTGGCCACAGTTCCAGCTCCGCAGAGGGACTGACTGTGGCTGGGCCATCCCCTCTCCAGTGCTATCCCCTCTGCGCCCAAGCGATGGCCACATGCTCTGACAAATGCCACCTCTGTTTCAGGTCAGTGCAGTCGCTGGCTGGACGGGACGTTTGCTGGAGGTCCAGCACCAGCTGCGGAGAAGGTGGAGCCGTGCCACAAGAGCTGCCGGCAGTCCAGGGCGCTCGCCCCGCTCCCCGCCGACGCCGCAACGCCACCTGTGCCCGCTCTCCTCTCCCCCTGACCCTCTTGTTCTGTGTTCCCCCCACAGAGTGCGATTGCCATCCCGTGGGCGCTGCCGGCCAAACCTGTAACCAAACCACAGGCCAATGTCCCTGTAAAGACGGTGTCACCGGCATCACATGCAATCGATGCGCCAAAGGCTACCAGCAAAGCCGGTCTCCCATTGCCCCCTGCATAAGTAGGTGGATCGCTCTTTCGATGTCTGTAGATTAGAGATATTAACCTTTATAAACCCGCAGGAGCCACTGCCCAGGCTGGGCAGCTGCTAACGCCACTGCATACATGCCGATGGGCAGTGCTCAGGGAATGGAGCTACCTAGGTACCCCTGGAGCCGCACTGCCCACAACAGGGCATATAGTCCAAAATTCGCCTCTAGCTTCCAAGTAGCTCATCTGCCTTGTTGGGTGGGTTGTGTGAGTGCATCTACAGCCCAGTTTTCCAGTAATTTGATTTTGCTTCACAGAGCAAAGGTGCCCTGAGAGGACGTTTGTTTTGGGGTACCACATCAGGTCTGGATGCTAAGGCAGATCGCTACAAACAGGTTTTTCTCTCCAAAATCAGTCTGTGCTGCACTGGCACAGAGCTCAAATCAGAGGAGCTGCTGGTTTGATGGAGTTGCCATCACAGTAACACAGTCGATAGCACCTGGATTGCTAAAGGGGATCTTACACTCACACAACCCACCCAGAAAAATAGGCTGTTTTACTGTTTGCTTCCTTGGGTTTGTTTTTTAGTTTGCCTTCCCAAGGTTGCTCTCATCCTCTGCTCTTAAAACAACAGCAGCAAGCACCAGATACGGTTCCCAAAGTCTCTCCGTTGCAGCAGTTGTTCTGCAGACACCCACATCCCCGCTCAGTCCCTGCAAGTGCTCACTGCTCGGGCAAGGTGTGCTTTAGCCCCGTGCTTCTCTCTGCTGCCTGTTGTTTTTGCTGTTATTGGATCATTCAGTAGCTCATGCACCTTGCAAGAGATATCTCGACCTGCCCTAACGAAAGGAAGCATCAAAACTATGGTGCCTGGGACTGGCTGGGAAGGAGGGGCTGCTCCCCTCGAGGCTGAATCCCTGCTGCTAAAAGGGGAATAAAGGCCCAATGGGAAAAGAAAAGTGAAGGTTGAAAGAATCAAGTCTTTTTTGGGAACCCACAGTCTGCTCCCACACTGTCCCCTCGCAGCATCTGCCTTTCAGGATGGCCATTGCCAAATTATGGGGCAGATACCCTTTCTCCACCTTCTCCTGCTGAAGACAACACACATTCCAGGGTGGTTTTTGGTCACTTGAGATTCATTCTTCCCCGTGTCGCAATGGGACGGCAAGAGCTCAAACCAGATGCTTGTTTCCCCAAGATGCTACAGTCATGGCTCCGGTATGCTTTGCAGCAAGTATGCGCAAAGGTTTATCGTTAATCATTCCCCAGGGCCATGGTAAATCAGAGAGTAAATTGTTCCTTGCATCACCTCCCTTGGGATTCACTGCACTAAATAAAGACAGACACAGAATTTCAACACGATCCAACCAGGCGTTTGGAGCCGGGCTGTGCTCATGCCAGCTGCCAAACTGGTGTGCTCAAGGCTGCCTGCTGCTGTGAGCCTGGCAGGGCTGCCCTGCCCTGGCCCTGCAACCCAGCCCCTGTCCCGACACTCGTGAGAGCCCCTTAGTTGTGTGTCACTGCAAAACATCCTTTCCAAGGGGCCAAAAATTTTGGTCAAAACATTTTTCAAGCAATGCTCTGTTCTGGCTACCAAACCGCTGTGAAGTTGTTGGGAGTTTGATCTGCACATACGATGCTAAAGCAATTAAAATAAGGATATGAGCAACTCACAATTCTCTCATCCTAAAAAAACCCAAACCAGCACATTTTCATCCTTGAAAAATGTCAGTCAGCATATCCTACATGGCAGGGGGATGTATTTCACACATATTTCGTACATGTGAAGTGGAGGGCACTCGCTCTCCATCCCTACCTGCACTGCTCTTCCACCTGGCACTGGGAGCGCACAGGTACACCGCACCTAGCAGGGGTCCGTCCACCTTATCTGCAAGAGCACAGTTACTCTCTTATTTACCACTGCTCAAGTCTGAAAAACTTATAGCCATGCAAGAATCACCTTGTGGGGAACAAACAAGACACCAGTGGGGTCTGTCTGCAGAGCAGCCCACGCAGGCAGGCATGAGCACCCATCCAGCCACCAGTTTCGGGACGGCGGTGCTGGGTGTTCATCTACTGACCAATTATACAGCATGTGTTTCACATGGGCTTGTGCCTGTGCTTAATTGCCTGAGGATGAACAACTCAAAAAGTCATCTAGTGCTAACTGGGCTGTACCCCTACGAGCTGCCGTCACTGCAATGCAGACAGACCCAAGCAAACCCTGCCTCCGTGGCCAGGCAGGTTCCCAAGAGCAAAAGCAGAAGGAGGCAGGTGCTGAACCCTGGCTAGTACGCAAATTCCACTTTCAAAATGGACTGGTAGGGTGTTCCCCCGCCAGGATTCCCAGGGATGCACAGAAATTGCAGGACTGTTCCCTAAATGTGCAAAAGATGTCAGTCATGAGAGCTGCGTATGTGCACTGGGGAAAAGAGATTGTCTTGCCAAAGTTGGGACCATATAATGGACTCCATCTGCAGTCCATCCTCTTTAACATCAACAAACACAGTCAGACTTGGACATGAAGATCCAGAACATTATGTGGTTTCAGCTATGCAAAGCCGGCCCCAAATCAAAACTAGGGACCATTGCATTGGCACCAGATATGTTTGTGTTTCCTTTAAATGTGTGAGATAGCAGTTGCATCCCAGCAGATAGATGCAATACTTTACCTGCATCCCATCTCACACGAGAGGAGTGGTAGCACTGCCTCAGCCGTGGATGGAAACAGCAGCTGGAAGGGACAACCCAGGGGCAGGGAGAGGCAGCAGTGCTCCCATTGCCTGCTGAGGCTGGGCACCGCACAGCAGGCGGCCACACTGCCCCACCTGGGTACGCACTCTCCAAGCATCCCTCGCCCTGGGGTACAAACCGCGACCTAGCAATTGCAGCGGGCTGTGTCTGGGCACCATAGCAATTGTTGGCTGTAGCACCATATCGATCACCTGGCTGGCTGTATCTTCTTTTATTTTTAGCCACAAGCCAAAATTTTGGGGTTAAAAAAACCCTTCCCACACCCTTTTGGCATGCCCAGTTCTCCAGAGGGTATGGTCCTGGTGTGCTGGTTCCTGGGGCTCTTGCAAGGCTCCTTGCTGGAGGACATGGTTGGGAAACACCCCTTGCTGGTAGACATGGTTGGAAAGGGCAAACATGGTGTGTGCAAGGGCCAGGCTCTTTGGGATCTGGAATAATGCCTCCTTCTTTTATCTCCTCTCCTTTCCTGCCTGCTTCTTGCTGTCCTGCACAGAGATCCCCGCCGCTCCCCCCACCACCGCCGCCAGCAGCACAGAGGAACCTGCAGGTATGTTGTCTCTTCTTTTAAAGCATCTTGATGGTAAATGTCTTTTGAGCAATCGTCTGCCTGACATGAAATTGCATTAAATTAATACATAAAAACTCTGTTGTTTGTACTGGGACAAGTGGTTTCCTTTTATGCCCAAAATGTCCGAGTGTTTGAAACACATGTGCAGCATCCCGAGAGATGGGTGTTTCTAGGAGCATGTGGAAGTGTAGGAAAGATGCGGAAAGATTTTCCCAGAGGTGGCTGAATTTATAAGCACACAGAGGTTACCCAAAGTGGGACCAATGCTTGATGGAAAAGAGGTAAGGACTCAAGACCACTACTGGCTGATTATTAAAGCTGAGTGGTTACCTCAAGTAGGAGAGCCCTAAGAGGGTAAGAGAACATCCCAGCCGAGTTTTTCTGGTGGAGAAGGACTAGAGAACCAAAAATCACCCAAAAGAAAACAAAAATCTAAGCATTGTTTACTGCTGCATATGAGCATTTCCTTTGGTTTTTGCCTATATCCATGTATTTCTGGTGCTGAGCAATCTTAGGTGCTGATGTGACCTGTGTACGTTAGCAGCAATGTGTCTCACGTCTGGCTTTGTGGGACCTCGGGGTGGGACACGGCTGTGGTTAGTGGTGGTGTTGGGGATGGTTGTGCCCAGATGTGTCTCAAGGCCAGTGACTGTAAGAGCCGGGGGACGTATCTCAGCTTGGCACAGGAGGTCCTGCAGCAACACATCTTGCAGTAAAGGTCCTGCCTCTGTAGCCTGGGGGCAGCGGTGAGGCCCCGATGGGTTTGCATCACCGTATTTATGCAAGCTGTAATACAGAGGCTCATCCTCAGAAAGCTTTGGCACATCACACTGCGTATATCCTCCCGTCTCCCTTCTCTTGTCCTTGTGCCAAATACAACCTGTGCAATGCCGACCCGGGGCTCAACGCGTCTCTTCATATGCCCCATCTCCACCACCACAACTGCGCTGACACCCCACCATCCTCCCCTCCTGATTTACACCCCCAGAGGGATCGATACCTGCCCCCGCCATGTCACCGAGGGACTTTCCTGTTCCCAGCTCCCTCGGGGTCAGACGGGTCTGAGCAGGGGATGACAGCAGGAGCTGGAGGGCCCCGGGAAACGGTGACTTATTCCGTCCCGTTGCCTGCAGATTCCCGGGGTATTTGAACAGTGCCGCGGCTGTGAAGGACACGGGGTGTAGAGGCTGTTTACTTTTGTCTCACCAGTGTAGGAGGGTTCATAAATTAAGGATTTTGTACTAAAAGTGATGGGCGTCACCTTGAATTGAACTCTGAGCCGAGGCTCGTCCTGTGGCAGGGCTTTTCACACCGGCTGTGGTGGTGTTGTGTGCTCAGGAGCTTTTCCTGGGATGGGAAACCCAGGGAGCAAAGGGACAAGGTCTTCGGTCCCCAGTGTCACAGGAAGGTGAAGCCCATGGTGTTCTGTAGGACTGATTTAAAGGACAAGTTCTGCTGCCAGTAAACACAGTAGCAGCGACTCTGTTTCAGTGTCTTGTCTTAGGCTGG
The DNA here is from genome assembly GCF_047370975.1 of Nipponia nippon. NCBI lineage: Eukaryota > Metazoa > Chordata > Aves > Pelecaniformes > Threskiornithidae > Nipponia > Nipponia nippon. The sequence goes on along the minus strand of NW_028262330.1, from coordinate 12,046,142 downwards.
TATGAGGAAGAAATATCTTGCAGCCTGGGGTTTGGGCCTACTGCTTTGTCTGTGCTTCTTAAAGTGTCTCCACCGACCTGCAGGGCTGAGAGGAGCATGAAGACACACCAAAAACCTGCCCCAGCCAGCATACTTCCAGCTCAGGTTCTGGTGATCAGCCCTTTTGCTGCTTTGCCTTATTAATTAGGTGCCAACATGAGACATGAAGTTTGGTGAGTCCATCACTGTGAAGTATTGAGCTGTTAGGAACAGAGACTGTCCTACCTAACCTGAAGCCAAGCAGGGGCAGGTCTTCTCTTCCTTACAACACTGTTTCCAGCCTGTTACCCACTTCCATCAGGAGAAATCTTCCTCCCCAGCTCCTCAGGAGCTTAATTACATGCCATAATGCATCTCACCATCTTCTTTCAGCCACAGAGAGCTCTGCCCCAAAGCTGCCATTAAACCTCCCATCTTGTCCTGGCTGCAAGAGCACTCAGTGTGGGGATGTCCCTGCCGTGGCCAAGTCCCTGGGACCAGCAGGGACACCCCAAGTCTTCTCACAAGCATCATGAGAGCTGGCAGCTCCTGCAGCCTCTGCAACTTTTTCATTTATCCCAACACTGCAGTTTGGTGCAGTGTTGTAGTTGCATCCCAGCAATGCCAGCTAAATGTGCTGGATGCATGGGGTAGAGCGGGCTTCCCTCTCCGCATCTTGTTCTGCAGGAGACAAATTTATGTCTGCAGCTCCCTGTTTCACCCCTTGCTATAAAGGAAGCCCAGGGTCCAGCTGAGACTTTTAGATGCTTAATTGAGGGTGGGTTCTTCCCATCCACAGGGACTGTGCTGCTGATATGCGGAAGATTTATAGGCAGCTACAACATATCAGCTAGTAGTTTAAGGATCAGTGGGACCTCCAGAAAAATGTGGCCGCTGCCCTGCTGAGTGTGCACTGCGGGAGAGGCTCCATCCAACCGGTCCCCTCTGCGGCAGAAGGTGGATGGCAGCAGAGCAGGATCTGAAGGGTTTACTTGGATCCTGCTGGGGCGAGCTCTGCTCCATGGTGTCATGTTAAATTGTGCATCTTCACCTGCTTGATTTACTGACCGATCTTTGGGGATGGGGCCTTTGGCACTTAGCATCACCATTTACCCTGCTTTCACCCTCCATCAGGTAATAATAAACCCGAGCATCGCTTAAATACAAAGCTCAACAGATGAAATACCAGATTTATCACAAGCTCCTGCTATTTAGCAGGAATTCGCAGACTAAATGTTCTGTCTTGTGGCCTGGGAACACTGAGATTTTATGCTCCGCACCAGGATCCGTCTGTTCCTCCCCCCATAGCCTCCCAAACCCGCTCTGTTCCCAGCGTATGGCAGGCAGCACAGACCTCTCGTACCACGATGCCACCGGGTTTATCACAGATTCCGCCAACGAATGTGGATGTTTGGCAGCCGAGGAGATGCAGAGATGGCTTCTCACAGCCCTTTCTGCAAGGAGCTTGGTTCCTGAGATGAAGCCCTGTGCGGAGCTACAGTGTCTCAGTGCTGGGGTCTCCTCACCACCCCTGGGAGCAGAAGCAGCCCCAGCACACTGGGCACCTCCCAGCCAGAACCTCATTCTGTGTGGATGAGCTTCGTAGGGTGCTGTGGGCGGGTGTAACAGAGAACCCAGGAGCCTGGGGAGTCCTGTCCCTTCCATCCAGCCCCAGCACCAGGCTGTCTGTCCCTGCCAGAGACTCTTTGCTTGGTGGGAGCCTTCCCATGGGGACATTCATCCCACCCTGCATCTGCCTGCCCTGGCATGCTCTACTGACCCACCGAGGGTCATTAGGGGTGTGGGGGAGATGCTGGCTTTTCCGAGTCACCCTTGGGTGTCTGTGGTCCTTGGTGGAGTCTCCTTTCCTTGGGCTTCTTCCTGCCAGGGGCCAGGGCACGTCCCACCTCGTGCAGCTGCCCCAGCCCTTTCCCAAAGGCAGGACCTGGCTCATGCCATTCCCTCCCCTGCTCGAGGTCAGGTTGCAGGGCAGGGGGTGCATTTCTGAGTGAGTAAACTATTGCTTTTCCCTATAATCATGGTGTCAAACATCCCTCAGGTCAGCTTTGCAGGCAGTTTGCCCTGCTAAGTCACCTACCAGCCTTGGAGCTGGTGGCAAGAGGTGACACTTGAGCAGTGTCCCTTGGTTTGAACCAGCCACAGGGATCCCTCAATGCCATTTTGCTGCTGTTAGGAGCTCGTTTTCCCTGTTCATCAGTCCATGAGGGCCTTTCTGCGGACATTCCCTATTATTCACAGTCTTTTCCCTGCCAGTCCCTATGTCCTCTCGCATCTTCCCAGAGCATGACCACAAGAGGGATTGAATGCAGGCGAGGGCTTGGACGAAGCAGCGTTTATCCACATCCATCAGGCAACATCCCGGCTGAAACGAAAGTGCTACTGAAGCCCCAGCCCCGCAGCCACGATTCACGGGTACGGAGTGGTTTGGGGGTGACACATCTCCCACCTGTGTGCTCCACGTGAATACCAACACAGCCAGGGAAACAGCTCCTTTCCGTGAGCTCCCTGCGCTGTCCTGGGCAAATGCCAACTGGAGCAGCTGCATTCGGCCATCCCAAATTCCACGTGCCACCTCGATTGGCCACAGCCCTCGTCAGCGCCTGCCCTGAGTTGATGTGCTGTGGCAGTGTGACCCGCAGCAGCCCCAGGCTGCGAGTCACGGCCACCAGCTCAGCGCCAGGCACTGTGCCAGGTGAGCTGGGGCCGGTACTGGGCTATGTGCCCCTGTGGCCCCTCAGCTGGCCAGCAAGCAGCTTATGCAGCGACCTACATAGAGCTTGCAGCAATAGGACCCTTGAGCAGGACAAGGGGGTGCACAGCTTATTTTGGGCACCAAACATGGACATTTTGGTGAAGAGCAGGTCCCTGTGCAGCCAGTGGGGAGAGCTGGGTGCTCCCTGTCACCCGTGCATATAGGAGAGTGCCTATAGGGATGGCTGTGGGGGTCAGACATGCCCCTCAGCTTTGACCAAGGTGTTGGGTAGGTGTTTGAAACACCTTCCAGCCTTGCTACAAAGGGACCATCTCTCCCTGGTGCTGCTGGCAGGGATGCAGCCTCCAGCCCTGAGCCCCCACAGATTGGGGCAGCAAATGGCCCCGTTGGGGAAGGAGCAAGACCCATAACTCTGCGTCCTTGTCCTGGAGAGAAGGGTTATTTAGGGATCTGCCCAAGCCCAAATGGGTTTGCATAAAGCCTGTAACTGAGAAAATCTCAGCAGGGTTAGAGACCTCCCTTCAGTAAAGGGACCAGCTGGAGGCTGGGAGAGCGTTATCCCTGGGCTGGGAGTGAGCCGGCCATCCTGACAGCCTGCGAGCCATGAGAAATGACTTGACAGCATCTCTTGGATCCCCACGTCACTGGAGGGCCGGATCTCCCCACTCCTGCCTGGAGGGGCGACCGGGGACCAATCCATCTCTCCAGGAGCCGCTCGCGCCGCCTCCCCATGAAAGCCTAGTGGAGGCTGAGCCAAGCTGAGCAATCTGATGGGCCCAGCGTCCGATCATAATTCTTCTCACCGTGATTTTTATTGGACTTTTTAAGCACCGTTTTGTCCAGGGAGCTTGAACCCTCCATATTTCATTCCTTCCCCTTGGTGGGGAGCATTAGGCAGTCCTGGGTCTTGGCATCACTCATCTCCCACCACCACCCTTAAGCATCTTGCTGAAATTCGTCGTGTTTTCTTGGCAAACCCTTAAATCGGTGTGTCTGCGTGCCAAAGCTCCCATGATATGGGAACAAAAGGGTTATAGAGATGGAGAAAGAAGTTAGTGGGAGACTTTGGGTGCAGCCAGTTCTGGGAGAGATGCTGCTTTATTTCCTTTGCTTATAGCTACGCAGGACAGAAAGCACCTTCCTTGCCAAGAGCCGAGTTAGCATCACCACCGCTCTGAGCTGACGAGGGGTAAATTTCAAAAGAGCAAAGGCCAAAGCTGGCCTTGTACAATGGGTGGAACAATGTCAACTTTGGTGTGGGGGATCCTGCCTGGCTCCACTTAGCTCTCAAAGGTCCGAATCAATTTGGGGAAACAGTCCAAAACTGAATTGTTTAGATGAAATGCATTCATGCTCTCCCATGCTGGGAGACTGGAGGATGAGGAGCGTGTGCTTCTCATTTTCATGGCCAGGCGAGGAAAGCCCTTGCTACTACCCTGTCCTTTTCTGGTCCCGTTCAGAGATGCAGAAGGGGCCACTGTGAAAGGCTAAAAAAAAATAACAGTGGGGGAAAAGGTTTACAAACCTGCCAGTCAGTCATTGTCTTATCTGAATCAAATCCAGATTGGCTTGGAAATTATTATCTTAGGTGGATGATTTCAGCTAGTGGGCTTAAATAAAAACAGGTGATTGGATTGATGCAACTTTGCATGGTTTTCCCCTGGAAATCGGCCTCCGCAGTTTCAAAACCAGATCTGGACTTTCCAAAAGTCATTTGGGCTCAAGGTGTTGCTTGGGCCCTTTTGTTCCTGGCTGGTGAGGTTGGATGTAAATGCAGAAAAGGGAAAAAAAAAAAAACCAAAACAAAACACTCTTAGCAATCCCTGGGGCTCCCTCGGATGTGCACAGACCTGAAGCAGCTTGGCTGCAGGTTGCAGCTTTCCCAGAGCATGCAGGCAACGCAGCACAGAGGTGGACGCATGCCGTGGTATGCGAGGATGATTAATACCTTCCAGGAGCAGCTCGGAGGAGGGAGGTGGGCAGTCAGGTCTCTGCTCTGGAACAATCTGGAATAGTCTCAAGGAAAAACAAAAAAACTCAAAAAAAAACCCCAATCCCATGGGCTGTCTGAGCCTTTCAAGACTGTTCCTGCTTCTGTGTCTCACTTGGAAAAAACACACGCAAAGGTTATGGCTTCAGTCCGGGAAAATAGAAACTTTGTAGGAAATAGTAGAAAACATTCACTTGAAAACATTCTTGCCCCGGGGGGGAGAGCTCTGCATCCGCCTTGCGTGGCCGGGCAGCCCCCCGTGCTGTCACGGTGCAGAGCCCCCACCACCGTGCCACGCATCGCTGGGAGCAGTTGGGACAAGCCACCGCCCCCACACCACCCACTCCTTCCCTGTGCACCACGTGCGTACCTGCACACGCGTGCCCCACGCAAACCTCCCCCTGCAACCTCCGCGGTGCTCCCCAGCCCCTCCGCCACCCCGCTTCCATGTCCCAGCTTCGGGAACCCCCCCTGATTTCTTCCCATCCAATCCCATTCTGTGGCAGAGCTGGAGGCTGCGCATCCTTCCTAGGCTGCAGCTGGCTTTTCACTACTTACAGCCTTGGGCTTTGGGGTGAAATTTCCAAATTTTAGCCAGAAGCCTCTACCAAGAGCCAGGAATGGGGAAAATTGGCCTCTCTGATGAGTTGGTGCTCCTGTCTCAGCCTCATTTGCTGGTAGTCCTGCCTTAAAAAAGAGTTGTTTTTCTTTTGTCTGAAGGTCAAAGGCTTTAATTTTTGCCTGCCCATGCGTAGATGAAACAGAGTGATGCAAGGCCACCCTGGGGCAATCACCAGGGGTGTGCAGCAGGGTCGGGACTTGTCCATCCCCCAGCAGCAAAGTGCAGATTTCAGAGGGTGGCCATGGGCTCATAGCCATCCTCATAGATGGACATGGAAGAAAAGAGGTCCTTCAGATCCACTGCCACCAGCACTCGCATCAACCCAGCAAAACCTCACCAGGCACCGTTCAAAGATGAGTTAAATCACTTGCTCCCACCATGGGTACAGGGACTGTGCTTGAATTTCATGGCTCAGGCAGCTGGGAGCCACCTCTTTATTTCCAGCCTCCTGGCCAGCCTGTACCCGTGCATCCATGTGGGAACATGGTCTTTTTGGCTCCACATCTCCACTCCCAAGCAGAGGCTGTGGACCACTGTCCCCCCTGCTCATGGTCACATAAACACTGTGATCATCACTGCAGCAACAGCTTCAAGGGAAGAGTGACATTAGGAAAGGATTAAATGTACCGTAGCTCCTTTTAATGAGCTGCAGCAGCTGGAAACAAGGAGTCAACACCATGTGAGCCGCCAGCTGCCTCCACAACATCTGCAAGGGGTGCGAGGCTTGCTTGGAAAATGACAGCGTGGGGACAGGCCACTGGCATTGCGCAGTGCCTCCGGTCGGGATGGGATGCAGGGCCAAACCCCTGCTCCCCAGCCCCTTCCTGAACGCTTATCTAAACCTCTGGACCAGCTCCATCCTTGGGTGAAGTCAGTGGCAAATATCCCCCCCAGTGCTGTACCCACAGGGGCAAATGCAATGGGTGCCGTTGGCTTGGCCAGAGAGGACCTGGCTCATCACTCTCTGCTTGGGCACGGACATGTGAACACGACTCCTGGGTGGGCTCTCGGAGGGCTGGAGGAAGCAGGTCCCACACCAGGCTGAAGTATTCCCTCTTTCCCAGAGCACTGAGCAAGCAGGGAGGGAAGGGGGCAGCTCTGTGTCCGGGTTGCACCACAGTCGTTGTGTTTGCATGGTGGCACCTATCCATGGCATCTTGCCAATGTAGACTCGGAGGCTGTGTCAGATGGGCCGGGGAGATGTCCCTTGATACTCCATCTCCCCCTGCCTCCCATGGCTTTGGGCCCCCATGGGGTGGTGGTTGGGTTGGAGTTTCCCCCTGTGCCGTGGTTTTGTCTCAGAGTTGGCCCCAAACCCACCCTGCCAACGTGCGTTGAACATTGCAACCCTCCCAAATCTCAGATGGGCAACCCCAAGCACAGTCACCCCAGCAGGTCCAGGTCTCTGCTCGGCTGGCCTGGCTGGCTACGAGCCTCAGCTGCTGGGTACAGCACAGCCACCCAACCTCCTCCAGCCTCCTGCCAGCCCCCAGGCGGCTTGCCCGGACGGGTGCTGTTCTCTGGAGGAGGGAGAGATGCTCTTCACTCAGCGGAGGGAGCACAAGCTCCTGTGGAAGGCTGATCCTTGGGCAGATCTACTTTACCAGAGGCAAACTGAAAAATACACCAAAAAACCCAACTTATGTAGCACCCTGACAATTTAACGTGAAAGGGACTATCGAAAAGACATAAGAGAGAGTTTAGCTTTTGCCAGCCAGTATGTATTGAAAGGGAAAAGCCTAAGGAGGTGTCTGATTTCAAACTAAATTTGTCTCAAGACCAACAAAGGAAATCACAAAGTCTTAACTCTGCAGAATCACAAGCAGAGTACCAGCTAGATTTAGTTTTTTCCAAATTTGAAGTAGTGACATATCTTGGTCATCACCCAGCACTGATGGTCAATGAAAAGGAGTGCGTGCACGTGTGTGAGCAGCCAGTGCCTGCTCTGTCTTGGCGAGGATGCTCCCAGAGCCAGGGATGGGGCATGGCCGGGGGGAATTTGCACTGGTAGAGAGAAAAATCACAGCTCTTCTCTCTGAGGAAGCGCTAACAGTGAGCGTGAGATCTGTGGAGAGCTGGGAGCATCCCACAGGCTGGGAATAAAGCTCTGTACAGCTGCCTGCGGTATAATCAGGAGGTGAAATTCTCATTTCAGTCACCCTGGTGTAAATCTGGGATCAGTCTGGGGGTCTCCAGCTTTGTACCCATCCAAATGAGTAATTAATTCAGCCCTGCATGGGTATTCTCTGACTTGTCTCAGGCTGTAAGCAAGGTGATGGATTGACTGCGTGATTGATTGACTGATTGATTGGCCGCAGCATCCAGCTCCCTCCTGAAAAGAGATTTCTCATGGTGATCTGCAGTGAATGGCTGTGAGCACAATAGGGGTGAGGGGCTTCCAGTGAGGAAGCTTCTGGTCACTTCAAAATATTTCAGAAAGTCTGTGGAAAAAAAAAACAAAACAAAAAACAAAACAAAAAACCAAACCCAAACCACCACAAAACTTCTGCTGAAATGCAGATAAGCTTCATGCACAACTGCATTGTGCCCTTATAATCCCATCGCAGGGCTTCCTGCATCCCCACAACCCTCCATCCCCAAATCCCTCCATTCCTCCATCCCCACATCCCTGCATCCCTGCTTCCCTACATCCCCACATCCCTTCATCCCCACATCCCTTCATCCCCATACCCATCCATCCCTGCATCCCTCCATCACCACCTCCCTCCATCCCTGCATCCCTGCATCCCCCAAATCCCTCTATTCCTCCATCCCTCCATCTCTGCATCCCTCCATCCCCACATCCCCAGCTCTGGGATGCTGCCACCTTGGGGACCATCCTTCTGACACTGGGGGGGCCTGGGTGCCCACAAGCCCTGGGCACCATGGCCAAGTCACAAGCTTCAGAGCAAGCTCTTGCAAGCCCAGCATCACTGTCAAACCCATATAAAAAAAAATAATAATGATGATTTGAAGTTAAATGAACTGGTTCTCTCCCCTTCCTGGGACATTTCCAGATGCTGATTCCCCTTGGCAAAACAACGTGCCTGTCCCCAGCACCAGCAGTGTTTCCCCCGGAGTGGAAAGTCTGATTTGCCCCGGCTCTTGTTACGTCCTGCCCCCGCGTCCCGCGCAGCGTCCGCTCGGCCGGGGAGCTGCTGTCAGGCTGGGAATTTATAGGGTGGCCAATGCTCCCGAAGACAGATGGTTTCCTATTAACGTATTTAATCATGTCGACTGCGGCTCTCGGCAGGGCTGTGTCCCTGGGGGCACTGGGAGCGGCAACCCTGGAGTTCATCAGTGGTCGGAGTCTGGGGACACGTTTGCTGTGGGGAAGCGCCGGGTGGGGATGAAGCACTGTCAGGGCTGGCACCCCGCGTCCCCCATGTCTCCTGGGGCTCAGCGCTGGGTTTGGTCCTGCGGGGAGAGGGTAGGAAATGTTCTGCCAGCCCCGGCTGCCGGCTGCTCCTGGGAGAGGGGCAAGGAGGGTGCGGAGGCAGGGCTGGATGTGCCGTAAAGGTCCCATGTTCGTGCAGTGTTTTCCAGTGCTTTAGCGCCTGGCACAGGTGGGCTGTCCCCGCTGTGTCACTAGTGGACACAGCCAGCCTGCTCATTCCCTTTATAGCTGGGAAAAATTGGGATGCTGATGAGGCCACAGCTGCTACGGGCACCCATGCCCCAAAACACCAAAAAAAATTGCTCAGGCCCATTCCCTCCCATCCCAAAACTGGCAGCAGCCAGGGAGAAAACTCACCCTAACCTGCAGTGGGGCTTGGGTGGTGCCTGGGGGTGCTTACCCCTCTGAATGCAGCATCCAGGGGTCCCAGGGCCAGATCGAATGGGCAGGACTACGCATGTGCTCCGATGGCATCCGAACCGTGCCCAAACCCAGCTGCTGGGATGCTGCATCGGGCCACGGCTTGAAACGGGGAAGCTGAACATGAGCGGCCATTGCAAAGGCAGCTCCCCAGAGGTGGTGGGCAGCCCCAGCCGCATTCTGTGGGGTGCTGATCGTCCTGCCGGAGAAGCCAGTGCCAGCCACCCCCTGAGCTGTGCTGGATGCTGCGGAGGTGGGAAGAGGGTTGTGGAATCCCCACTGCTGCTTTCCACCCGCTCCAGGCGAGAGGCTTTAATCTAATTACATGCTTTATTTGCGCCAATTTGTTTTTCAATCAATCTTGTTCAGCCAGAAGAAAGGAGGCTACTGTGGGCTCATTTGCACCTTCTTGTTCCAAGGGAGAGGTTAATGGCAGTTATCCTCGCTGGAGATGCCTTGCAGGGCTGCGGACCTGGCTCCCCCTTTGCAGGGGCTGCCTGGCCTCGTGCACGGGTGGGTTCCAGCCATCTCTTCCCCCAGGACCATGCAACAAGTCCCCAGTTCAGGCACAGAGCAGCCTGGCCGCTGCCTGAGGATGTCTTTGTAACACGCTGTCTTGTCAGGATCCTTTGCAGCCAGTGATGTGGAGGTGGCCCAGAATGTGCTGTGCAGGCAGGGCTGCAGGCAGGGGTCAGGATACTCCTGCCAGGTGGTCCCAGGGAGTCCTGGGGCTGTTCTGCAGAAAAGATTTTGTGTATCTCTCTATGGCCAGGAGTTTCAATAGGGTCCCAGGGAAATGTTAAGGTTTACGGAGCACCAAAAAAAAAAAAAAAAAAAAAAGTGAAAATAGCTCACCATACTTTTCCTGCCCAGGCGGGGCTAGCGCAGCTCGCTGCCGCAGTGGCTACACTGGTTACGGGGCAGGGCTGGCCCCAGCACCCCATGCACACATGTGCTGGTGCAAAGCGTTCCTGAGACTGCTTTGGAGACCAGAAGATGCTTGGGTGCCTGAGCAGATGCCTTTACATGCAGAGCAGACTGGTCACAGACCCTCTCTGAGGCTGCCCCGGGAGCTGATGGGGCTGGGTCGCAGCTGATGGGCCAAATCCCTGCCAGCTCCTTTTCCCAGGGCACACTGTGGGGACTGCTGCTCTGAGGCTGACTGTCCTGGGCCAGCTTAGGAGGTGACCAAGGACAGACAACAAAGTCACATGGCCACGTGGTTAAATGCATTCCCATGCCAGAGGCTTGCTTTTCACCAAGACTTTGCACAGACCTGGGAGCAGACCCAGGCCCTCAGGATCCTCATCCACAGGCTAAGGGGACTGTTTCAAGCCTGGGGACCATTTTGCAGATCAGACAACATGCATGACTTCAGCAGCCCAGTCCTAGCTCATCCCAAGTCCAAGGCTTGCAAATTACGTGCCTCCCCGTACCAGTGTTGGAGATATGGCCAAGACCACCCAGCCAGAGGCACCGGCCGTCCTGCAGCCGGCCCCAGAATGAAGAGTGCTAATTTGCATATTTGCAAAGGGCATCATGCACATTAGCTGGGTTGTTGCCTGGTGGGGGGAAGAAGAGTCAACGTAGTCATAACAGGCTCCCCTGCTCCATTCAACAGCTGGACAGAGGAAGGAAGGCTGCTGGGGATGCAGCAGAGCACAGGAGAAGCAATCGCTCTGCTAAAGTGAGTAACCTGGGAGGAAATCTCTGCCTTAAGTTTGCTTTTATATTAAAGAAGGCTGCTCTGAGACAAAGACTCTGACTGGAGTCCAGCCCAAATTAAATTACAGCACTGATCCCTCGCAGTCAACATGTGCTCTGCAAGGCAGAGACGTTGCACCTGGGGCAGTCCCTGCCGCTCATCCAACAGGGAGAAGCCCGTCCATGCTCCCTGTGCAAGGAAAGGGCTACTCCTGAGCATCCCCTCCTTCAGGACGCGTGGTCAGCAAAGGCCAGGCGCTGGAAGCTTGGAGCGAGCATGCTTGGCCGGCAGAGCTGGCACTCTCCAAAATGACTCTAACAGTCATTCGCTGAGACTGATGAAGGAGATGTTAAAATAATTCTTTGGGACAGAAGCAAGGGGCAGCTTCAGTGCTGTGGGAAGCAAAACAGGATTTCATGGTCGTCTGGGGAACTGTCCAGAAGTCCAAAAGCCAAAGGCATCTCTGCCGTAACTGCTGCAAGCCAACCCTGGTACAGCGTCATCATCTCCTGTTCTGGTGCTGGGCAGTGGTGGATTGCACCTTATCCCCTGTGTCACCTGGGAGCGTGGCTTCCAACTGCCTTTGGGATGTTTTGAGATGGCTTGCAGAAATGTTTTCATGCCCAGTTTGGGCATATCAAGCACCCAGCTGAGCCCATGCTCAACCGTGTTGACCGCATGATGTTTCTGCTCCTGCCCTCCCCAAAGGCTGGCTCCCCCACCCACACCCCTTCTGCTCCATGTACTTTTCCTCCATGCTTCGAACCAGGAGCTGAAGATGTCGGATTCCTGCCTGTAAAGGGGTTGGAGATGAATTTCCGCAGTCTGAACAGTTTGAAGTAGCACGTGGTCCCATGGGGATGGGGCAGTGCAAAGCTCTGCAGACCCATGGAGTTGTAGGCTATTGTACACATTGTCCTGTACCTCCCACAGGACTACAGGCTGTAGCAGTACTTTGGAGCACCTGGAATAGTTTTATCATGGCTGGATGGGCTCAGGAAATGTCTTGATGCAGACAGCACCCACACTGGGGCTTTGCTTGAGATGTGAGGTTTGGGCATGGACCACAGCCAAGAGCTGGGATTCCCCAACTCCCAGCAAAGGGAGCATTCGCTCGGGTCCTTCTTCAGCATCTCTGTGATGCCAGAGATCACAAAAATGCATCAATGAGACATTTGCCTTCCTCCCAGTGGGCACTTGTATGGGTTTTGCAGTGCTGAGCTGACAGTCACATCCCTCAGGTGGGGCAGAGCCCGCCCTGCAACTTCAGGAGCTGTTAGAAAGCCAGAAGCAGCAATGCAAACACTGGACCAGAGGTTTTGGGGTGCCTGAGGAGGAAAGGTTCAGCTGTTCTGCACCAGAGCCGCCCCTTCCAAGCACGGATTTGCCCGGAGCCGGTGGGGACCTGGATGCTGCCGTGTTCCCCCATGGTCACCGCTGCTCACTCCCACAGCCCCATTGCAAGGGGCAGCTCATGCACCAGCTCTGTGCAGGGATGCCGCAGCCCATGAGCAGCACCGATGGAGGATTTCTGTCTGATAATGCTGGGGAGGAAGGAAAAAAGGAAAGAAGGTGAAAGCTGTTCATCACCATGGTCTCCTTGCATGAGAGCAAATCAAAACAGCCCCATTGATCTCAACTGGCCAGTGCTGAGGGTATCTGGGACCCCAAGCAGACCCCTACTCCCATTTTCTCAGGCCCGCTCTCACCAGTGATGGACTCACAAATTTAGGATTTGACGTTTGGACCTACACCCTCATTTTGCAGCTCAGTCTGGTTGCACATCCCACCCAGTGCAAGCAGGGGATGGGGACACCCAGACCCGCACCCGCAGAGCCCCAGCGAGAAGCGCAGCCCCTCGGGAGCACACAGAGAGAAAGTGGGCAAGCAGCCTTCATCCCCTGAAATGTTGAGGCCAAACTGTCAAGGCTGGGTCTCCCCTTCTAAGCCACGACACCTCCACTTTGGATCTCAGCCCACAAAGGTATTTAGGGCCCTACCTGGGGGAAATCAATGGGAATTTAGCTGCATAAATTGGGATTAGAAATCTGAATCCCCTTGGGGATCTAAGCCTTATATCTGCATTTCAAGTTAGGTACCCAGGCCAAGAAATGTGGCTTTAATCGTTCTATCATGTCAGAATCAAGGGGCCTTTAATTTCCGTTACCAACATGTGGCTTTTGCAGAGGCTTAAAGCTCATTTTGGAATTGCAAGCGCAGCAAGACGCGGTCTCGTGCAGCGTCTTCTCGGGAATGCCGCTCAGCCCCCCGAGCTCTGGCTGCCGGCACCTCCGTCCTGCCCAACCCCAAAAGCATCAGCACTCTGGCAAGAGCGGGGGGCATTAGCAAAGCATGGGGTGACCAGGGCCCCAGCTTCCCACAGCTTTCAGTCTCATGCTAGCAGCTCCAGCCCTGCTCAAACAACGCCCCCAAAATGAAGAAATTAAAAAAAAAATAATGCAATTTTTGCAAAAAAAAAATTAAGCAAAACAAAGAAGGTGTTTAGCTGTGAAAACTCTTTGCTCAGCCAGAGAATTAGTTATATCAAGGGGATGGGCTGAGCTGCAAAGCTGCTGAATGCTATGCTGACACATTTTACTAAGCTGCGATGGACACGAAACAGCCGCCCGCCACCTGCTCCCAGCCCTCTGCGAACAAGTAGCGCCAACTGTCTCTTCCCAGATCCCTTCCGCTCTGTTTATCCGGGAAACGCGGAAAGTTTGTGCTTTCTCGCAGGTAAGCGGCCGGTCGCTGCCAGCCTGGGGACCCGGCGGGGAGGTGTAGGATGTCCCCGGTGTGGGTCGCGGCGTGTTAGAATGCAGTGGTGAAAAAAAAAAAAAAAAGCGCTGGGGTCTGGTTGTGCTTTGGGTTTGCATTGCTGAAATGGGGATTTGCACTGAAATATTTGTGCAGCTGAGCAAACTCAGGGAGGAAAGCACTGGGAGCAGGGGGAGGGGGGCGTTCAGATCTCAACACTCGATTTCTCCTGCACCACGGTGCTGTGGCCAGGGGTGTTTGAGTCCTTCAGAAGGGGGATGGCCAGGCCAAATGCAGGCTAGAAGGGACTCAGAGAAGTTTCAGGGTCTGCTGAGGGCAGGCAAGCCCTGCCTGTGGCCTGGCAGGCCAAGAGGGCAGGTCTGCCCGGGAGGAAGAGCAGGGCAGGACAGCACTGGGGTGAGGACCAACCCTTGTTCTGCACCCCTGTGCACAGGGGACATCTGTGCACCCCATGGTGGGGCAGAGAGCTGGGTCTGACCCCATCCACCAGTCCTGTAGAGCAGAGCCAAGTAGCATCCACCCCGTCATGCCTGTAGGGCCTGGGTGGACAGGAGCTGGACACTTACCACCCTACGCTTCAGGTACCAGGTTGTTCCCCATCTCAAAGGGGGCTTCACTTCTTCAGACAGCCTCCTTTTACTCTCAGCCTCGTCTTGGGTCAGACTCTGGCATCACCTTCCAAGGGCAGGTTACCCCCAGCTGATCCTCTGCAGCCTCATGGGGATGGGCGAGAGGGACCTGCGGGACCCGAGCCTTTCGTGCAGCCAGGACAGCACACGTGCCCTGGGACTCCGTAGGTTTGTAACAGGAGAATTTGGGGCTAAGTTCTGCAAGAGTCTCACATCACACGTATATCTCCTGTATGCATGCACGAGTCACTGAAACAGCATTTAGAGCACTCCAGGCTCCAAATCAATCCTCGAGAAGAGATTTCAGCCTGCTGCCCCTTCCTCCCATCCCTTCCCCAGCCTTTGAGCTTGGCTGTGCTATCACCTTCTATCAAGGGACCGGCAGCCCAGCAAACCTTCCCCCAGAGCCTAAACTGCTGAAACATCACCTGATGGATGAGAGCAGGGTCTCTTCTAGGCGTTAGGCAGCACTGAAATAATATCCTGCAGCATCCCCTCTGTGTGCATTCCCTGAGCAAGCAGTGATCTTGCAGCATCACCCCACGTACATAGCACTGCTTACCAGCAAACACCAATTCAATGCTTTGCTCTGAGATATTTCATCTCCCCTCCCAAAGAGGCCCCGGAGGACCTCCAAGTCACCCAGGAGGCAGGAGGGCTCTCTATGGAGGAGACAAAGGAAATGAACTGGGGCAAATCCTCCACCCATGGAAATCAGCCCTGGCGTCTGGTGATTTACACTGATTTACACCAGCTGGCTCTGGCCACATCAAGTTCAATTTAAACCAGCTGAGGCTCTGGCATAGCTCATGGGGTTGGGAGAAAAAGAAAGAGAAAGGAAAGGCAGATGGGGTTGTGTTAGTAAAAGCAGGATTAGACTTGGGCTGTAGTTGGGTGTCTTGAGCCATGAACCTGGTTTTAGGTTTGCACCTAGGGAGCAAGCAGAGGCTGTGGGGATGGGGTGCTGTCCTGCAGGGCTTGGGGGGCAGCTGGGTGATGCCCCGTTGTCATGCAGCCTCCCTGGCTGGGAAATGCTGCTGGGATGGTTTTCTGGCAGGTCTGTGATCTCAGGCAGACTGGAAATATCGTGTCAGGAGCATAGGGATTGGGAAGCTCAGGTGTGGCTCAGAATGTTTCCGTGGGGAGAGGTTGCTGAAGAGACTTGAGGTTGTTCTTGTGAGTGGTCTGGACTGAAGTCCAGAGTGATCGTTTCTATGCGATTGCTGTTTCTTGGGGCTGAATCCCAGAAGCAGTACTGTGGGGCTGGAGGAGGATCTGCTCCTGGTGGGCTCTGCCAGCCTGGCTGGTGGAGACCTGCCTGCAGATCCCAGGGCTGAGCCATGAGGCATGCAGGTGGGAGCTGCTTTCCATCCCTGCCTGTCACCAGTGCTCAGAGCCAGTGGCTTGCCAGGATCTGTCTGACTTGGATTTGTCCAGGGGAGAAGAAATCTGCAGCCAGAGCTCCCAAGCGTTGTCCCTGCTCAGTTGCTTGCTCCCTGCCTGCCCTTGGGTCAGCCTCTTCTGCAGATCAGCTACTGCATAGGGGATGAGATGCAACAGCAATGATAAATATCTATAGCGCTCCTGGTTTTTCATGCCAGAGGAGAACCATCATCATGATTACCATAACCATGTTAGTGTCCTGAAAACATCAGCAATCTGCAGTTGAGCAGAATCACGCTGGCTGCCTGGCGAAGCAGCCCGATGCCCTGTCTCTTGTCAGTCCTCTGCTCCACCGAGCAGGTGAGGGAAAACCTCCCTGGGCTGCGAGGTTGCTGCATGCGCGTTTATTTCCCTTAGACTATTCCTTCCATGGCTATGGCCAGGAACATCTTACCAGTGAGTTGGATCAGGAACATTTCTGTTCCCTGGGCTCGGCGACACCAGGCAGCCACATCCCAGTGCATGGTGTCATCCCGCCACGTAGGCATGGCTGGGGCTTTGCTAGCAAATCTCCATCCTCTGAACTACAGCTTTTATGGAATATCCACTGTTTTCTCAGTGCACTTCAAGTTTTGTGTGATGTTCAGGGTCACGTTAGATGAGAAAAACCAAGGGGAGGCATCAACTGCTGGAACCCCTCAGCCATCAGCTTGGCTCCTGGGTTTCCAAGGGCTCTGGGCAGTCGGAGCTGCGCAAATATCTTGGCCAGGCCTCTTGGAGGAGGAAGGTGCCCCGCTTCATATCATAGCTTTCACTTTTGGCCCTGGCTAGATCACATTGAAAGAGCGTGAAGCTGTGTATTACTGCAGGTGCTCTCCTGAGGAATGGGAGCAGCGGGGCAGGAGGATGGTGCTGAGATGAGGTGACTCTGCCTGGCCGTGTTGAGAGGGGCTGGGACACATATGGATCAGAGGTGTTGGTACTGAGGTGGTACCTGAAGATCTTGGGAAGTGTGGGTGTTCAGCTCTCCGGGTTTCCTTCTCTTGTTGGTTCCCCCTCTCAAGCTGAAAAAGGAGCTGCTGCTTGGCTCAGGCGGGGTTTGGTTCTGCTGCCAATGGGGAGGGTTGCATCTGGGGTCCTTGAGACCTCCTGGAGCATCTCCTTTCCACCTGAGGAAGCTCCCTGTGTTTCTGAACCCACCTCCTGGCCCAGGAACACCTCCTGCACTGAGGCTGATTAGCCGAGAGGGTGCAGAGCACCCCGTGCAGCATGTCGGAGCCATCGGTGCCCTCCCTGCCTGGGCTGGCTTTGAGCATCTACCACTGGACACCACCTCCTCCAACAGGGCCTGGTCCCAAAGCTGGCTTCCTACCACAGCCCCTGTGTACACAGCAGAGCTGCAAGCAGAGCTATCGCTGGGAAATGCCATAGTTTCTATAGCTGTGCAGCCACCTCCCAGCTCTGTGCCTCAGTTTCCCCTCCCAGCCTGCTTAGCGTGAGCTTCTCTAGGAAGGAACTGCTTCCTGCAGTACATAAGAAATGGGGCCGTGAGCCCTGCTGAGGCTGTGGCACAGGCCACCCCAGTATGTGACGCAGCCGGGCTAAGGGGGACACTGCACAGCTCCTCCCCCAGGGTTTCAGATCGTGGTCCACCGGAGAGTGTGGACAGCAGCTTGGGGTGTTGCATGGACAAGTGTGGTTCTGGTCTGGCATTGCTGATGTGGCTTGGGGCGGGATACGGGCACGCCATGTCCGCTGGCCGTGGGGTACCAGCAGCGTCCCCAGCATCCCGCCCCCTCTCGCACAGCTCCGGGGCTCCACTGTGGTGTTTCAGCAGGTTTTCACACCTGGTCTCCAATGGTGGCTGTGGAGGAACGATGGGCAGTTGGGAGAGGTGGACATGCCCAAGGACTATCACTGTACCGAGGCTTCCCACTGGGGCCAGATGTGTCCCATTTTCCCTCAAATATGGGGTTTCCATGGTGCTGGGGGCTTCTCTCTAGCACCCATGGGTGCTGAGGAGACATGGGATGTGCATGGACAGCACGTCCATGAGCCAGTCCTGATGCTGGCATGGGGTAGCACATCTCTAGCCACAGCGGCATTGCCTGGCCGCGGTGCCACTGGGATGTTCCCAGCAGCAGCTGGAGGGCACCAACTGCACGATGCCATCCATCCGCATCCCACACAGGAGCGGTTCCCTGGGAGCAGCAGCTACGGGAGCAGGGCTCAGCATCCCTGCAGCCGCCCGGGACCATGGCCGGGCTCCAGCCCCACCAGCCCCAGCGGCACTGCCAGGTTGCTGTGCTGGCGCTGCCAGGCTGCCATGCCAGCGCTCCTGCCTGCCCGCCGCACTGGCCGCTGCGCCGGCCGAGCGAAGCCAGCGTGTCCCAGCAGTGGGGGCCCATTAGAAATGAAATGTTCCTACTGGGGTATTTTATTTGCACACTTCAGTAGAGTGGACACCAAAAGGCTTTGCTAATGCTTCATGGGCTGCTAATTTCCTCTCTGACCCGCATTGTCGGAGGGTGACCCCAGCCCGAATCTCTCGGCAATGAATGCCAAAGGCTGACACCGGCCTGGGTTAGGGGTGACAATGGGGCCTCTGTGGGCTCCGGGCAGGCTCCAGTTGGGAGCTGGAGAACAGGGGGAATTTGTGTGGCTCTCAAAAGCTCTGGGTGGCACAATAAGGGAGGCCCCGGGGTCTCCCAGGAAGACAGAGGCAGCCCAGGGAAGCCGGGCTGGGGGAGGCGGGCGGGAGGATGGTTTCCTTTGTGAAAAGCTTTCTTTAGAAAGGAAGGTTTTTCTGAATGCCCCCTTAGACGACCCAATCGGGGCCTGGCAGATGGATATCACAGGCACGCTGCTTATTCATGGCAGGCTGCAGCTTTGAGCTGTCCCCCCCCTTCCCCCAGGCTTTTATTCATTTTAAGGCTAATTTGTTTTGTTAATGTTTTCTTGCCCTCCCCCTCTCCTGTGCAGATTGTGACTCATACTGCAAAGCCTCCAAGGGGAAGCTGAAGATCAACATGAAGAAGTACTGTAAGAAAGACTATGGTGAGTCCTCCCTCTCGGCCGCCGCTTGCTTCCCAGGGACCAGCGGTTGCAAAGGGATGCAGAGCCAGAGCATCTCCCTCCCAGGGTGTCCCCAGGGCTACCGAGCCCAGGGGCAAGTTGCCGGCTGGGTCTCAGCCATGCCGGGGCCAGGCAGCCTGGCTCTGCTCTGCTCTGCAGTAACCATGTGCGCCGGGCAATTTGGGGCATGGTTTTTGCCGGGTTTGGAGAGGGAGTCCTGGGGAGTGATGCTCAATGAAGCAGCGATGCAATGTGATGCTTGGAAAATGAGTCCCCCTGCAGATGCTGAGACACCCCCCAAATCGGGGTCCATAGTGTCTTCATCCCAGGGTGTCTTCTGGGTTACACTGACGCAGTGTCCTGTCTCTTCTCACTGTGCTGTTACATGCAGCAGCTTTTAAAACTTGTGCTTTGCTGTGGGGAAAAGCAGCAGGCGGTTCCCCATCATCTGGATCCATCCCCCTTGTAATTCCCAGGTGAGTTCAGAGGGTGGTGCAGCCCCGGGACAAGCCAGGGAAGCTGTGGGATCCCCATCCTTGCTGGTACTCGAGGTCCTGAGCACCCTTCCACAGCTCCAGCTCGGAGCAGCAGCTTGGAGCAGGCATGTCCCGAGCTCCCACCCCACCTCTCTGCTGCTGGGATTATTTTTAACGTGGGTCCGTTCCCAACATCATCACCAGTAGGTCCATGGAGGAGGTGACCGAGGTGACCCTGGGAGGGGATTTTCTTCAGGCCACACTAAGAAACCCCTGGAAGCCCTCCCTGGGGCTCAGCACCCCTCTCCGCCTCGGCTTGGCCGTTGCCCACCGGTGCTGAGCCGCCCCAGCACAGGCAGCTGGGGAGGGATGGCTCTGCTGCGGTCCCACCTGCCGGGAGGATTGCCCTCCTTCGCCAGCAGTGCCAACGCTATTGGGATAAGCCAAGAGTCGGGAATGGAACCAACCCAGAAAAATCAGGTAGAGCTGGTTAAATACAGGCGCTCTGTGCTGGGGGATATGTAGAAACGGTGCTAAGCATACGTAGGGGCTGGAAATTCTCTCACTCCCCCAAAGACTGTCGTGGGAGGGAGCAAAGTGCAGGTGGGACCAAACGCGAGGCTTTGGGTTTGAGCCAGGGCTGGCAGTGGGCTGAGCCTTCCAACATGGAACGACCAGGGAATGCCAAGGTGCTGCAGGGCAGGGTTTAGCATCCACTGGGGCTGCGATTGCCCCGGTGTTTGCCAGCCCTTCCCCTCCACAGTAGAGGAATACATTATCTATATGTATATGCATGCATATAGTTATGTGTGTATATATATATTTTCACCAAATTGCTAAGGAAAAAAACCCATCCCATCTGCATCAAAGCATCCAGAGGTGG
Organism: Nipponia nippon; assembly: GCF_047370975.1. Classification (NCBI taxonomy): domain Eukaryota; kingdom Metazoa; phylum Chordata; class Aves; order Pelecaniformes; family Threskiornithidae; genus Nipponia; species Nipponia nippon. The sequence goes on along the minus strand of NW_028262330.1, from coordinate 12,026,032 downwards.
TGATACCTCCTCCCTCCTTCAAACATGCTCACAGCAGCAGCTCAGCGTGTCTGGGAAGTGTTTGCAAGAGCAGAACGAATTCCCATTCAACAGCCCTTCCCCGGACACGGCGCTTCCCGGCAGGGCTGTCCAACGGATGCTCCACGCTGGCTTTGTGCTCCGGCACCTCCCCACCAGCCTGGGAGAAGAAAGTGGGCTCAGAGGAAAATGTTTTATTTGCATTCCCGTTTATTCTTCCATTACCCAAATGACAAAATGGTTGTGGAGAGCATCCCTTGGCAAGGACGAGCTGCCAAGGCTGGGGCCATACTCGAGGCCATGCTGAAGTCTGGCCGTGCTCATAGGAGCTGCCGGAGGTGCAGCAGATGTTGGAAAGGTCCAAAAAATGCCTTTTTTCTTAGAGAAAAGGGTTAAATTGCACGTGAGAAAGTCACTGCTAGAACATGAGGTTATTATAGACAGGAGTGGGGCTGACCACCAGGCTATTAAAGCCATTGGGTTTCTCGCAGGTGGATTCTCTGCTGGTTAATAAGGTACAAATGCGTTTCCCGCACGTGGCACGTGCACTCCTTCATTTTCCCACCTGGCTTCTCCAGCATCTCCTAAGGGCTGAGCATGCACTGGAGCATTTACTCTCTGAAGAGGCGACAAAGCAGACATTTCATTGCAGGAAACTTATACGTGTCGTGATCCACATTGACTCAGCGCATGGTAGGGAAGAAGAGAAGGCATGTGCGTCCCCCTTGAAGCATGTTTCCCAGCTCAGCAGCGTTATCTTTCCCTGTGGCTTTCGGGGCAAGGCTTGTGACATTTCGATGGTGGCAGCACTTGGGCTTTGCTGGAGGGGTGGCCCCAGGTGGTTTCACTCCTTGGCTTGTCCAGTCTTGCCAGGGAGATGTTTCTGGGGGGTTCAGGTGAAAGCTTGCACTTGGTTTTGCTTGAGGCTGTAATGTGGGCTTCAACAGACCCCAGGAAGATGAGGGCAGCTCAAGAGCTGTCTCAGGCAGGTGAAAACCCTGGAGCAATGAATAGAGGTGCTGGAAAGACCTTTGCTTGTCTCTTTTCTCACGTAGCATCACTTCTGCAGCAGCACAAGTGAGCCAAAGCCACTTGCCGGGGCTGGTTCAGGGTGAGCAGGCGCAGGCTGTCCCAGCGCAGGAACCACGGTGCTCCCACCTGAGCCCTCCTGACCCCAGGGGGGTCCCCAACCAGCCCCATGGCCCCAACCAGCCCCGTAGCCGCTGCAAATTTGCTTTTTTGAGGGCAAACCAGCCTGGCAAGGCAGCAGGGTAGGCGATGCCGCAGCACAGCCCAGCCATGCCAGAGCAGCCCATGCTTTCGACAGGGCCAGGGAGGGAAGAAAGGGTTGAAAAGGTGTAGAGAAGGATAATAAAGACTTTGGGACTGACACCCCAGCAGGAAGCCAATTAGGAGACTCTTTTCCTCACCGTTATGCCAGCATCGTTGGACTGAATGTCCTAAAAGGCCTTAATTAGCTTGAACAGAGTTACTTCTCCCGCGGGCTCAATCGGGAAGCTATCATCCGCCCTGCGCTCCTCAATGGGGCTTTTTAGCTCCCCGCTTCATTCAGCGATTCAAAGGGGATATTTTCCCTTATTTATTTTTCTTATCTGTTTGTTTTTGTTGGGTTTCTGTGGGTTTTTTTTTCTTTTTATTTTAAATTGGGCTCTTTCCCGCGAGATGGGTTTTCATGCAAATATTTGGAGTGAAACAGGGCGTGGGGAGGGCAGGCTGGGAGATTTCGGGGGGAGCAGGCAAGAACAGAAGCAGAAAAGCTTTTTCTGGGTTTATTTTGGCTGCCTGGTGGAGCACAGGGGTTGCTCGGCTCCCAGAAAACTGGGGGTAGAGGAGGGGGTCGCTGGGTTTGGGAGAGTTAAAATCAGCCTGGGGAAGCGGCGGGATCCTGCTGAGCCCTGCAGAGGATGGAAACCCCCCCACAGCCCAAAGGGAGCAGGGATTATTTTATTAGAGCAGGTGATGCTGCTCCAGATGATGCGGGAGCATCCCTCGCTCGCTTGGGTGCCGCCGCTTCAGCCCGATCTTTGGGGCTTTTCCTGCTGTCTGTGTGTTGTGGTTAATCCCAGTGGGATGAGTGGCTGTGGTAAAAGAAACCTGGCACTTTTTAACCCCCATCTTTCCCCCGGGGCCCAATCCTGCACAGATGATACTGGAGGGTTTTGCTTGGGTACCAGCACTGTGGTCCCAGCTCTTGCCCCCACGTCCTCCCCAGGGCCCTGGTGCAGCACTGAGGAGGGGATGGGATCCTCATCTGAAAGGTGAGATCATCTGCTCACTTTGCCCTTTCTTGGAAAAAAATAGTAAAAAAAATGTCCTTCCTTTTGCGGAGACTTCACTTAGTCACCCCCTTTGTCGAGAGGAGTTTGGCAGGGGCCGGTGGAAAAAAGCAAAACGTGTTTTCAAAAGGCAGCTTGAAAAGAGAGAAGGGGGGAGAAAAAACCCAAATTCACAGAAAAACTCAAGGCGGGGGAGAAGCACCGTCCCCAGCTCGTCCCCAGCTCGCAGCCCCTTCCACCGCCCTGGATGGTGGAGAAATCCCGTTCCTGGAGCAGGGAAGCGCTGAGCAATCCCTGCCCATAACCACGTCCTGAGGGAGCGAGCTGGGGCAGCGAGGGGTCCCCCGGCACCACGGGGAGGGACCGTGCCGGGCCCGGGCGCACCCAGGCCAGCTGGGATTAGCGGTCATAAATCTCCAATATTAAACCAGTAGGAAATTGGCAACTGGAGGCCGACAAAGCCACCGCCAAATAAATTAGAAAAAAAAAAAAGGGGGAGGGGGAAAAAATCCCATTTTAACCCTTTGCTCCAGCAAGGATCCAGCCCTTTCCCTTCCCAAACCTGAATGGTGTCGAGGTCACCTTTTGCTGCTGGTTGGAGTAAAATCCACACAGGCTCTGCTCTGTTTGTGCGGTGACAAGGGACCAGAGCCTTCGGAAAGCCCTGGCTCAGGCTGGGACACCGGCATCCACAGCCACTGTCCCCAGTACCCGTTTCCGTCTGTCCATATTAAAGACTCTCTTGTCTCTCCCAGCAAACCACTCTGCTCCCGCTGCCACCCCCGTAGTCCCGTGGGATCTTGCCCCGGGGCCAGCACAGTGATGCTCCCCATCACTGGAAGCTCCACAAAGCTCCAGCTCCCAGAGTCAGGTTAGCGCATAGGATGCATAGGTTTGTCCATGTAGCCCAGTCCCAGCTTAGCTTTGGCAGCGGAAAGCTTGAAATCAGGAGATTTATCACAAACCCCCAAAGTAAATAAAAAACCAAAAAAAATATAATTTTTTTCCAGCCTCACTCTTTTCATGGCAATCTCATGATTTTTGGGCCCCTGACTCACAGTCTCTGAATGCTGCGAGGCACTGCTTTTATTTAAGCCTTTACGCAGCTGCCCTCAAACATGTTGTTTTGAGGGTTTGGGGTTGGTTTTTGTTTTTATTAACATCAAATCATCAACCCCTCTGCTTTCATCTGCAACATCAAGCCGTCAGGTCTTTCTTGTGGCTGGAGGCTCCCAGCCAAGCCTCAAGGAGCCGGGCAGCATCACGGGCCCCAGAGCTGAGCCCCGGGGGATGCAGGAGGGGACCAGGGACCCCCCATCCCCTCCCGCAGCCCAGGGACCACTTGGCCACCTTTTTCTTTAGAAAGAAGTGTAACATGGGGAGACACTTGAACGCATTGCCTGGGCTGGTGTAAGGCACCATCGGCGCAGGATTTGTGGTTCAGCAGCATCCGTGTCAGGTGGGATGTGGTTAATGGGGCAGCACCATGCACTCACCAGGACCGATCTTTCCCTCACCCCTCGAGCCCCTGTCCTTCAGCTGTCAGCACCCATTTGGATGACTGGGGGCTCCCTTGGGGCTTACAGGGAGCAGGGCGCAAAATAGCAAGCCTGGAGCAAAATCCCTGGTGCTACGAGGATACCTGGGGGGTGCAGCCAGCCCCAAATTACCCGCAGGGCTTGGCTGCCCACCATTTGCAAAGCATGGGGAGGAGCGGGCACAAGCTGAGGGCAACCCCAAGGCACCGCTGTGCTTGGGACCTGGACCAGAGCCACTGGAAACCAGTGTCACTGGAGTGGCAGCACAGGGAAAGCTGCTGCTCATTTGATTTTGTTCTCCCACTCCGGGTCACCATCCGCTCCCAGGAGACCACAGCCAGGGGAGCATCATCTCTGCCACCCGCTTGAATATCCATCATTCCCTATTGCATCCTTCTGTCTGGCTGCCCCAAAGACAAGGACATTTTTCTGGGGATGCAGTGACAGGGATGGTCCCCAGTGCAGCTCAGCATCTGTACAGGGTTCAATGAACATCAGCAAAGTGCCAGCAGGTCACCATGGCACAGGCAAAGCCAAGCTTTGTCCTAGGAAAAGGCAGGTGAAAGACAACATCAAGCTCCAAAGCCAGCTTTCGGGTGGTGGGGTGCAGCTGAGTCCCCCCAAAACCATGACAGAACAGAAGCCTTCTTTCATGAGAAACACATCCCTAAATCCCTGGGGATTCACCAGGGGAGCCAGCTTAGGTGCTTCCAAAAATTCCTCCTGGCACCTCTCTGCATCTCCGCACATCTCATGTCCCTTGGGAGATGCTGGAGACCCCACCCCACCACCAAAATACCCGGGTAAGTCACCGCTAAACTTGGGCTTTGAAACCAGGCTTGGGGGAAACCACGCGTCCTGGATGCAAAGTTATGGGCAGAAAAGTCGCTGTCAGTGAAGGCAGCTGCGGCCATGCCAGCCAAGCCTTCACCGAGGCTTTCACTCCTTCCACTTCATTAATAAAAGGGGAAAAAAATAAGAGACGGGGGCCTTGACATCAAAAAAATACAGACTGTGTATTTTAGAGCGGAGTTTCCTGTAACCACCTCTCTCCGGTTCCTTTTCATTCATTTTCTCCATTTTGTCAGTGTGGACCCAGGCAGGTCAAAGGTTTAAGCTTTTTTGGAAAAATTTGTTTCAAAAAAAATAAAAATTGGCTAATCTTCACATTTTGCTACCTTCACACCAGACTGGGAAATACACGGTCAGAGCTTAGGGTTGTTTTTTTTCTTTTTTTTTTTAATGAAAGCATCTGGCGTCCATGACATGCTCCAAAAAAAAAAAAAAAAAACCCACATATATTTTTGCAACGTGTTAAAAAGCCTTGCTGGGCTGCAGAAGAGCCCCGCTTCCTTCCATAGCCTGAAATCAGTTTGCACGTTGTGGTTTGAAAGCGAGCATGATGCTCCTCCACCACTAATGCGGGGGGGTAAAATTGGGTTGTTACAAGGCAAATGGGAGAGTTTTGCCTGGGTTTCTTTGAGGTTTCTTCTCCCTCTGATAATTTATGCAATCGAGATTGGACCCACCAGGGACTGGCCAGATGGCTGGGACAGGCAGGTGGACAGGCAGGGGGTTAGAGCTCACAGGGCATGGAGGGGAAGGGGGAAAAAAAAGGGAAAAGCTTAAAGATTTGGTCAAAAAGCAGGTTTGGGTTAGACTGCGCCAGCCTGCACGGAGCCGCTGGCCTTGCCTGCTCTCCTGGCCAGGGCTGGCATCGCCACCCGGGTTTTTCCCTCTGTCTCTGCTGGTGGGGACTACTCATCCCACAGTCAGCAAACAAACCCGGGCAGGCTGGGCCGTCACTTCCCGCTGAAGATACTTTCCTGGAAGCTGATTTTTAGCAAGGAGGAATGTGTTCAGCCTCCCTGGAGGATGCGATCTCAGCCAACTGCTGCTCCCGGCCTCCTCTGCCGTCTCTGTGCCATGATGGACCACCATCAGAAAGCCCACCGGAGCAGCAGGAGCTGCCTCCAGACTTGTATCTCCTCTTCCTTGCCATGCTGTGGGACCAAACGCTCCCTTTCCGACGCAGGCCTCCATCCTTCCCTGTGGTTTGAACCCAAGTCCACGGATGTCACCCAGAAAGGGCACAACAGCACCTGCTGTAGGGATGGAGGAGGAGGGCTGGCAGAGGTCACCGTAGCCTGCTCAGGGCCACCTGGGCTGCAGCCTGGGGCTGCCCCATGGGACAAAACCACAGTGGCTCCGGGGGCTCCCGAAATCAGCCGTGAGCAGAGCCTTACCCTCGAGCACACTGGAAGCAAACCAGTGTCCATCGCCATCCCAGCACTTTTGTGGACAGCCCCGCGGAGAGTCCTCTCCTGCCCAGCTCATGATGCCAAGTCACCTTCTCACTGGCCCTGCGGGACCACAGGCCACCACTCCAGCACGGATGCTGGTGGGTGCAGGGATAATGTAACGCATGAACCATGCTTCAGGAAAGAGCAAGGGGTGGAGCAGTGGAGGGCTGAGTCCTCACCAGGTTTTCTCAGGAGGTTTTCTCAGTCCATATGGCTACAGATGGGCTACACAACCTCAGCCACGGGCTTGGAAAGCATCAGCCTCTTGTTTATGGTTCATAGTTGTCCTCTCATCTCAGTCTTGCTTTGGGAGCTTGTTATCTCCCAGTTCTCTGCCAGGACGCTGCATACCAAGATACTCCCTTCAAGCCCGATGTTGCTATTCAGTATTTACAGAGAAGCTCAAGTGAGTCCACCAGACCCAGAAGTCAGGTTGGGTGCTGCCACTGACATCCTTAAGATCACCGAGCCCTGCCCTCAGTCCTTCACCCATGCTTTTAACCAGCAATGAATGTCATCTTCCACAGCAAGCACTGAACAGTATTGGCTCAGGAACATCTCCTAGAAACACGCAACAGTGAATCTCCCCATTTCCAAATCCTTTGATAGGTTTGAACCCGTTCAGTGTCCTGCTCCGAGGCTGGGCACTCATGGAGAGCTGTCTCCTTGGGCTGGCCCCGGGCAGACGTGCCGGAGGCCCTAACAGGTCTTTCCTACCTACAGATGCCAAATGCTTGGAGATATGGGCCAGTCCCAGTGTTTTGCTCCAGATTTTGGCTCATCTTCTCTTGAAGCCTGGGGCTGCTTAGAGCCCTGGTGCAGATGTGCTGAGAGGTGAGGAAGGGAGTGCAGAGGGGTTGGAGAAACCCATCCTCTGGCTGAAGCACGTGCTGCTCTCTGGACACATGGGTCAGGAAGGAAGCTTGTGCCGGGTCCTACGGCGCAGCCCGGGGTGTTGGCATGGCCGATGGGGACAGGCACCTCGCTGCCGTGCCCACTGCAACGCACGCTGTGTGCACAGAACCCCTGCCCCGCGCTCCGCCACCCCCCGGGGCTGCAGGCACAACCTGGCCCTGGGTTTGTGGATCTTCTCTGTGCTTGCTGCTTCAAAGGAAAAGGCAGGGTCCAGTGTAGGTGAATCCACCTGATTTTTAAAGATTCTTTTGATCGCTTTAAGCGTTCGCAGGTGCTGGGGCAGATGTTGCTGCACCAACAGCCCTGGGGAACTGCTCCCTCTGTGTTTGCTTCACAACCAGAGCCTGGGAGATGATGGTCCTCCCTAGGACACGGATAGGAGAACGAGGCAACCTGCTCCCCACCAGCGCTCCGGGTAGCCCTGTGCCGTTCCCAGGGCTCCTAGTGCACGGAGTGCCATGGTTCCCGGAGTACAGCTGCTCCCAGCCCCCCGGGGGCCTTGGGTAACCATACCCACGCTCGCTGGGGACCCAGAGGGCTGCCTTTGCGGCCGCAGAGCTGGAGAGCATCTCTCAGGCTTATGGTGGTCTTAGTACCTTTGCTGAGACCCTCTGCTACCAGCACTGGCTACTCCTGCTCACGGCGATGGCCTGGGGACAGAGGTAGTTTTTGTGCAATCACCACCCGTGGTCGCTCTCCCCCAGCCTGGGCTCAGGAGACAAAATCCCTTGTCCTCACACAGCCTGTTAGGTAAGATTTAAAATTCATTTTCTTCTTGCCAGCTCAAACCGTAAGATCTTTTCCTCTCTTGCCTCGTTTTTTTTTTTTCCAGCTGTCCAGATCCACATCCTGAAAGCGGAAAAAAATGCCGACTGGTGGAAGTTCACGGTCAACATCATCTCCGTCTACAAACAAGGCAGCAACCGGATACGGCGCGGAGACCAGACCCTATGGATCCACTCCAAGGACATAGCATGCAAGTGCCCCAAAATCAAGCCCATGAAGAAGTATTTGCTGCTGGGCAACAACGAGGACTCTCCCGACCAGAGCGGCATCATTGCGGACAAAACCAGCCTGGTGATCCAGTGGCGGGATACGTGGGCTCGGCGGCTCAGGAAGTTCCAGCAGCGGGAGAAGAAGGGGAAGTGTAAGAAAGCCTAAAGGAGGAGAAGGCAACGGAGCGCGTGAGAGGGAGAGACTGACTGTGCATGCTGCTTTGTGTAGAGCTGGGGCGGGCAGGGACCGGCGATGGGGACGGCGGGAGGAATGTCGCGCTGCCGGGGCGGGCTGGGGGGGACGGGAGGGATGGCAATCGCGGCTGTGGGGCTGCCAGGTTTGTACCTCGTATTCCGGGAGAAAACAAAACAAAACAAAACACGACAAAAAAAAAAATCGCACACGTGGATATAAAACAAGAGGAGGGTGGGTGCAGGCGTGCGGCAGCCGGTGCCCCCCAGCTTCTTTCTGCCCTGTTGGCTGAAGAAATCAGAGACACCAAACTGCCTTCCAGCCGCTAACATCTGCTGCTTCCAAAGCACGGCACGGGAACATCAAACCTGTAAGGAACTAATCAATGGCAATGCTGGAAATTAGCCCCCCATCCCCAAAAATACGTATTCTCAGCTTAGGTGGAACAAGAAGGTTATCGTAGAGGAAACTAAACAGAGACTTATCACCGAGGACAGATCCGAGGATCGACTGATGTGGGTTATTTGAAGCCTCTTTGGTATCCGATAGCTGTAACCATCACCCGCTGTACAGTACCGAGGAGCGACCGAGGCCTCCGGCCGTGGTGATGCGCTGATCCCAGGTTAGGCACAGCAACGAGGAGCCCACGTTAGCGGGCGCCTTCTGCGTAGGCAGAACTCGGGGAGCGACTCCTTGCTCCGGCCCCCACGCCCTGAGGAGCGCTGCCCCCCACCAGCCGAAGGAGCGTGAGCCCATGGGATGCCCTGGCCCCCTCCCAGCCACCGATTCACAGCCGAGGAGTTGTGACCAGGAGTTGTAACCAGGATCCCCAAGGAAACACCCAGACTTTGCAAAAAAATAAGTTGGCGTCCAGTTCCTGTAGGTGCCCTGGAAGATCTCACCCCTCGCAGCCCCTGGGTCTCCACCGCGGCCACCCTTGAGACCTCCTTCATGGGCCTCGTCCTCTCTGCCTCCATCAGCAGACTGATGAACCCTCTCATGATAGAAAATCCGCGCAGATGACACCGAGGTCCTGGCTGGCAATGGTTTCGCTCCCAAACTCATCCAGCTCTCCCGAACACACACCAGCTCTGCCCTCGCTCCCTCTGGAGCTGGAGCTCCCCAGCAGCCCTGCATAAGGCGGCCAGCCCCCCTGGGAGACACAGGAGGTGGGACGGCGGGTGCCAAGGGACCGTCCCCACGGGCAGTGGGGCCAGCGCAGAGCTCTACGCCTTGGCCAGGTTGCAGCCAACGCCGGGCAGACACCTGCTCCAAGGGAAGGGCTCAGCCGGGGCGGGATGAGCACAGTGTGACCCACCCGGAGCTCCCCAAATTGCTCTCCTCCTTCTGCTGGGGGTGGAAACCAGCAAATCTATAATTCCCAATCTCTAATGCACGAAGCAAGGTAGCGGCTGCCTCGCCTCCGTCTCACAGCCCAGGCCCCAGCCTGAGGGCTGGAGCGTCTTCCCCCGGGGCACTGCATGGGCAGGACTGGCTGTTGAGCTGTTTGCCATCGCGTCCCCTTGCCAGGCTGCTCCCCCGCCACACCGGCCCTCGAGGAACGGGGGTATCGGAGCTCACCTAACCGATGGAGACAGGCAATAGCCGGGGTGGAAAGGCAAGGCAGGGAGGGCAGGACGGGTACCTGGAGGAGAAGCAAACATTAGTCGCTACGAAAAGCAAAACCTCCCTGATATTTTTCCTTTTAGGAAACTTGGAAACATCTATTTTATGACATTTTCCAGTGGTTTTGCCTTGTTTTATAGCAATTGACAATATTTATATAATGACATAAACCACCATAAAGCGAGGCAGCCATGTAAATAGGTGTAAAGCGGAGGGCTCCCAGGGAAGCACTGGCCAGCCCCGGGCTGCTGGAGACACCACCCGGAGGGAAGGAGCTCTGCTGAGCCTCCCCCTGCAGCCACGAGGCCCCTCCAAAGTTAATTTGGGTATTAGGAGAGAAATCCCACCCGGGACACCAAGCAACCCCCCAAGCCTGTGTTTTCTCCCCTTACCCAGAGCCAGTCTGGTTTTCCTTACTTCAGAGCTCAAGGAGAACCAACAGTTTTGCAGTCAAGGGAACCCAAGCCACCAAGTTTTGAAGGATAAAATCTGATCTCAAGTGTCTAAAGGGAGGCTTAAAGCCCCAAAGCGGGGCTTGGATGCTCTCCTGCAGCTAGCATCAGCTGATGGCAGGGACAGCCCGCGCCGGCTGGGGACAGCTTGTCCTCGGTTTGCCAGGATGCCCTTGAACTGCAGGAGACCAAATGGCCTAGAAGCAACCAAATCCGACCCAAAGCCAGAGCAGGAAGGCAAGGCCAGGGGACGTGGGGACTCAGGAGCTGCCCACCGAGCGCTCCTGGACACCCAACGCTCGCTCCCATTTTCCAAGCTTGGCAAGCGTGCCCGTCCTCGCCAGCACAGCCCTGACACCCCCAAACCCCCCCGGGAACAAGCCCTGGCCCCTTCCCCGATCCCACCAGGTCGGGAGGCTGCCGAAGAAACGCCACCCACCCCGTCCCGTGGCCGGACCCCTCCAGGCACCGACGCAACCTGGGAAATCAGAAAGAAACGGAGTTTGCACAAGACATGAAACAACTTGGAGCCTGTCGCAGCCAGAGTGACCTGCAGAAGCAAAGTCCCCATCCCTGTCCCACCAGGACCCTGCCCCTTGATCCCTGTTGGAGTTTTGCCCTTTCCAACCAGACTAGAGAAGCCTGTCTGCTCCACCCGTGGTCCCCCAGTGCCCCTCGTGCGCTCCCAGTAACCTCGACCTGCAGGAGCAGCTGGTGTAACTGGTACACAGCCCTCCTCCGCTGGGGAAGGCAGAGCAGCCCCGTTTTCGGGATGTTGGGGATGCGACTCTTCCCTGCTCCAGGACATCTCCTGGGGGGAGACCTCTGGCCCGTCACCCCAAGAGGGACAAGATGCCACTCCTAACCATCAGCCTGGGCGGCCGGGTACCGGCCCCGTTACACCCAGCGAGGAACCCAAGCGCCCACCCATCACCCCGGGGACCGGCCCGAGGTCCTGGGGGCGGAGGGGGTGGCCGGGGAAGGGGCCGCGGCACCTTCAGCGCGGCTTCGGAGAGCAGCTGAAATGCCAAAACAATCATCACCCGACGGTAGCACCTGACAAAAGTCGTTCCGTCTCGTTTCTGTTCGTTTCGTCGTGTCCGTGCCCTCTCCCCGCACACCCGCCTCCTCTCCCCTCACAAAACCTGTGTTCGTTTGGGGGTTTGTTTGGTTGTTTTTTTTTTTTTATTATTTCTGTTAATATCTTGAACTGTAAATGTTGTTTAGTTATGACCATTGCATACTGCTTTGGGCGATGTTTCTTTACAATGCATACTAATATATTATGGTTATTATATATGAATATATTTAATGACACGTGAAAAAGTTGTGGATTTTCTTGTTGTTTTTCCAAGTTGTTTCCTTTTTTTGTTTCTTTTTTTTTTTTTTTGCCTCTTCATTTGTTTGTTTCGTTAGATTGGCTGTAATTGAATCCGAAGGAGCTTGTAACTGTTCAGCACCCACCCAGTAGAACTAAAGTCAGAAACCAGTTGAATAAACTCTTGTAAACTGTAAAAACCTCCAAGGATCTCTGCTTCCTCCAGGCCAGCCAGGCCGAGGGCTGGGGACCTGGGAAGGGAGGTGACGGTGTCCCCTCCACCTCCCCAGGTCTCTGCCAGCGTCCCTCTGGCAGGGGCCGAGGTGGCACACAGCTATTTTTGGCCATCTGTCCCCGCCGTCTGTCCCACCAGCACCCTCCCAGCACCCTCCCCGCCGGCGGCCACAGCCCTTGGGGACAGGGGGGTCACCGCAGGCTCACGGTGGTGGGTGGGGGTCCCCGCCGGCACCTCTGGGCTCTTCAGGATTGCTGTGAGCTCTGGACTGGGTACATCCCACCGGTACATCCCGCCGGGATCCCCATCCTTCCTCTGCCGCCGGAGGAGACCGTGCCCTGCAGTGGGACAGAGCCAGGGCATGCCGATACCTGCGGGACCCCGCGCAGAGGGGGAGGACGGGCATGGGGACGGGGGACAGGCGTGGGGATGGGGGACAGGCGTGGGGATGGGGGACAGGTGTGGGGATGGGGGACAGGCATGGGGATGGGGGACAGCCAGAGCCTGGGGTCAGGGGAGCCACCAGCCCCGCTCCGCACCTGTTTGCTGCCCCCATCCACAGGCTGCTTGCCAGCGCCGTCCCTTTCTGCCCACAGGCCGCAGGGGTCCGGGCTCCATCACCCAGCTCCCACGGGGCGCCCACGGCGCCAGGCGCCGCTGAAGCAGCTGGTGCTCGAGGCCAGGCACGGGCTGGTGGTACAGAGATGCTAGAAAGCTGGCGGCGGGGGGAAACTGAGGCAGCAAAACACTTCCAGAGAGAAAAATACAGGCAAAAGGTCCTGCAAACTGCCGCGGGGTCAGCGCGTGTGATCCACGCCCTTAGCGTCACTGGTAATTTATGAATTCAAAAACATCTCGGAGGTCAGAAATCTCAGATCTTTATTGCGGAGACAAATGGGTCACGAATGCCACCACCTCTGCTCCGGGGCTGTCGCCTGCGGCTCCCCAGAGAAGCAAATGGGTTTCCCAGATCGCTCTGGCTCCGCGTCCTCCTGGCAAGCGGCCGGGTGTCCAAAGAAGACGCAGTGGCTCTGAAAAGAGGGGAAAGAGGCGATTCCCACTGCGGGCTGGACCCGGAGCTATTGCTCTCAGCCTGGTCCCGCCGGGCAGCACGGGAGAGCAGCTCTCTGCTGTGTCAAGCCCAGCACCAAGCTCGCACCCGACCTCCAGAAATAAGGGCGTGGGAAAATGCCCAGCAGCCTTTCAAGATCATCTTTATCCCCACGTAGGAGCTAGGGACTTCTTACCAAGGGCACTTGGACATGTAAGAACCTCTAACACGTACCAGATCTTCCCCCAGCACTTGTATTTTTGATGAAATAACAACTGGAAACGGCTAAACTCCCTAGCAGGTCCTCATTCCAGAGACATGGCGGAGGTGCAAGGGAAGGCGAAGCCGGGGACGGCTCTCCGGGTGGGCACCAGGGAAACGGGGTCTCTCTCAGCTTGGGGAAGCCTCCGCGGGTGCGCGACTCCAGCAGCCCCGCGGCGCAGGTTCATCGGGCAGCTTGAGCACCCCGCGCCCCGTGCCCGCAGATCAGAGCAGGCAGCAGCGCGGCAAAACTGCGGCGGACCCCGGCGAGCCAGGCCCTCCAACCCCGCCTGCTCAGAGCCAGCAACCAGCTCTGGTATTGGAACCTGCCTTTTTCTTCGGCGGGGCAGGGAGACAGAAAAGCTTTCCACACATGGCGGAACGCTGCCAAATCCACTTCTTTTTAATAAAACTCCTCACCCACACGACACATTAAATGTTACCTAAAGGGCAAGTCTGAGAACCCCTTTGTTAGGCATTTCAGCAGAGCAAAGCCTCGCGTTTCTACCTTCCCCAGGCACTAACAGAAAAAATGTGTTTGAGGACCCACCAGGTCAGAAAACATCTTTTTAAAGCCTCTATCAGAACAAAGTTACCATGACACGTTGATCAGGATGAATTACACATCCATCCCGCGTGTCCTGGGAATTCAAACAAAACCTTAATTCCTTCCGTAAACGACAGATTTAATTAGAAACCCAGGTCCGTAGGCTCATCTTGATAACCGGCGCCGTTATTCGCCTGCTGTCACCAAACACCCGGGAGGCTGCGCCGGAGCCGTGAGCGCAATCCCGCTGCGGGGCTCGGGCGCGGGCTGCTGCTGCTGAGGAGCAGCTCCAGCAGTTTCCAGCGTCGATCCCTCCGCACACGAACCGCAGGACCGCAGAAGTTTGGAACACGTCTCCAAAGCTGCCCTTTATGTGTTTCCAGCTGGAGCAGCCTTGCTGAAAGCTCCGTTTCTAATCTGAGATCAAGCAATAAGCTAATCAAAAACCTGTTGTGTCCTTTTGAAAACCATGAGAACGTAAAACAATTTTTTTCCCCTCCCCTCCTTTGAAGGTTGTAAGATGAAGCATCTCTCCAGGGAAAAGCAAGCAAGCAGGCACAACCTGGACGGGACTTTTAAAGGCTTCAAGAAGGATTTTCTCTAGCAAAGCACATGGAGACACACGGACAACTTGGCTCCCTCCCAGCCACGGGCACCGTTTCGTTTGCTTCGCAGGCAGAACGTGGTATCTAGTTACCTACCACCAAGTCCAAGCCTGGGTCTCCCACCTTTGGCTGCGAACACCAGACGAGGGTGCCGAAGCCAGCTGAGCACAATCCGCCTTGGCCCAAGCTTTCGAGTCCCTCCAGAGGAGCTGGTCTCCCTCCAGCTCTGACCTTCAATGCTGAGCACCCGAAGACGGGCTGGGCACCAGCATGGAGCCCCGTTTGAAGCCCCATGCCCCGCACCACGAGGCTCAGAGGTATCTACGGGGGCTTTTTTCCACCGAGCTCTGCTCCCCCCCTACCCCCTGCCCTTCCCAGAAGCACGCAGCCAGGGCAATGGTGCTCTTCAGCGCCAGGGAACGGCTCCTGTCCGTCAATGTGCTCTGTATTCGGTGGGGTACTCAACAGTTCCCTGCCTCTGCTTCCTGCAAACCCCCGTTTTCTCCCGTCATAGCCAGCTCTGTCGGTCCCACCTCGGAGCCGGGAGCGACTGGGTCAAAGCCTCAGCTCCAGCCAACACCTGCAAGGAGAAGAGCAGTTTTGCACTCCAATCTGCACATCGCCAAGCACTTAACCAAGGGGCCAGTGCTCAGTCCCACCTGACAGATGGGGAAACTGAGTCCAGCAGAGCAAAACGGCTTCGCGTCGCTCAAGAGGGGATGCAGCACCAGGGCACCCTGGTTTCCCACCTCCCAGACCAGCGCTAGACCTGCTCGACGTGCCACTGCCCCAGCTGTGCGGGCAGAGAGCAGGGAGAGGGATGCGAGTGCTGAGAGCCCGGTGAGAGCCGTGGAGGGAGATGAGGACCAGCCCAGGGCTGGCAAGTGTTACGGATCCGCCAGGAAACGTATGTTATGATACACACGAAGTCTGCCAGGAATTGCTTTTTTCCTTCTCCAAATCAGCTCGCAGGAAACGGAAGCGTTGGAGAATCATTCAAGTGGAACACGAGATGGTAGGAAACAATAAAAACCCAGGCAGATAAGTTGTATATAAATGGATCGGCTTTTATTCAGTATTTATTGCTTGCTCTATCAATTCTGAAATCAAACTGGCACGTATAACAAAATAATGATTTTCTTGGCCAGAAGCGAACATTCAATACTTCTTTTTCATTAGTTTTTAAATAGGTACTCCTTCCTCTCAGTTTTAACAGTGTGTGAAAAGTTATAAAAGAAAGAGGCAGACCTCGATCGCCGAGATTAGTACGTAGTACGTAGATGAGGCAGAGCGCGGCAGAGCCCGTGGAGAGCAGGCCTTCCTCACGGGCACACGGCGGGCAGGGCTCTCCGCTGCTTCAAGACCCGCTGCTGGGTGCATTTCTGTCCGTGGAGATGGACGCCGGTAACGCTCCCCCAGGGGCCAAGGACCGACTCACTCGCCAGCGGTTCTGGGCAGCTCATGGGGTCCCGCGCCGCCCCGCAGGGCTCCGCGTGCTCTCACGTCCCATCCTGCCAGAATCCAGATGCAGTCATTCCCCAAAAACATTTATTCCTTGAAACAAGTAAGAGTTTTCATTCTGAAGGAAGGTATCGGAAAGCAGAGGAGTGCCACCGCTGTACTCGCAAACCGCACCTTTATTTTAGTATTTTAAAGCCCTGGGGACGACGGACCGCTCAACAGAAGCGGTGGTGGGCCGGGCAGGCAGCACCCTGACCCCAGCGCGGGCTCAGACGCAGATGCACCGAGCGCATCTGTTGTACAGCCAGCTGCAGCCTGCCGAATGCCGAATGAAGGCGGGAAGAGAGTCCTTGTCGAGTGCCAACCCTCCAAATCACGCAGCGCTCTTCAGCCGTGCACCGAAGGCAGAACGGACGTCTGGCGGACACAGCTTCATTCTCATACTGTTGAGTTTATTGAAAGCACAGAAGGCCTTTGCACAAAGTCGCTCTCTCCTCCGGAGCCCTCCGCGCTCAGCTGGCGAGCCGCAGCTCCGCCGGGCCCCGCACCCGCGTTAGTGCGTCGGCCAGACAGCGACCACAGCAATCGCGATCAGCAGCAGCACGATCACCACCAGCATTCCTGGAAAAGATGAAACGACGTTAAGGTTGCTGCCTTCACCTTTAACAATTGGTCTTTTGCAATTAAATTCTTCCTCTGAGTCCTGCTCCTCCTCCCCGAGACTGATTTTCCCCCGTACAAGCCTCTCACCAGATCCCTGCACGCCGGTGACCTGGACAGCGACGTGGACTCAAACCCCACGTTGGTAGAGCAGTTCTTTCTCTTCCCGAGCCTTCAAATTATTTTTTTTTTAACAGTGCCTGCAGGGTATCTTCCTACTTAAACATCTGCCTCGCAAAGATTAAGGGATATGTTTAACTCATGGCAAGGCCAGTTAAGCTTTCCTAGAATCCCTCTGTACCATCCCACGGGGGCAAAGGATTATTCAGAAGGAAATCCAAATTGCATCAGGAAATTGTTTCCCATACAAACTACTCCTGCTTTCAGACAAAGCTATTTGCAGAGCAAAAGCAGGGCTTTCGGGTATGTACCTGACTTGGGAAAATGAAGATCAGCCAGCATTAACGAGAGTCTAACAGAGCTCGGCCCAAGCGTGCTCCGTCCTGCCCCAAACCCGCACCGGCTGACAGCAGAAATGAATGACTAACACCGTCTTACAAAACTTTACGAGTGTTTTTGAGTTCGGGCACACCATGCTGCTCTGCAGAAGGACGGTGTTAAAAAAATATAAGTTATGGATCGTTTTGAAGACTGATCCAGCAAACCAGCAAAGCAGATCTTCTCTCTCAACTAAACGATAGCAATAAGGCGACATGGCTGTCGGGCGCCTGCTAGAGAAAACGAATTCTCCTTAGTTTCCCCTTTCTTAGGGAGAACTCCCCCCTTTCTCTCCTCTTTCTTCAAGGAGGGAAAGGCATCTTGTTCTGAAAATGGACTGGATCGCTGTGGTCCACCCCATCACCTCCCCACGCAGCCCCAACACGTGAACTCCCGACACGGCCGCTGGACCACGGCACGCGTCGGGCACCGGCATCACGCCCGCAGGCGTCCTCCGGGCTTAATCGATCTTTTAATTAGAAGGCTTTTGTTTTGGTTAATATCTGCTCCATGCTGTCCCCCGTCAGGGCTGTGGGAATATGTTAGGGCTCCAAGAGCGGAAAAAATGTCCCTTCATTTGGTCCGCTCACAGATGACTATTACTCAACCACTTACAATATTTACAAGTCCAGCTCATGGCAATTAAAAAAGGATGTATTAAAACAAACTCCTCTTTCCAAGCTGGAAAAGGATATTAGACATCGCTTTTTGTAAATAGTGTCATGTTTTCTGTGCAGAAACTGTTTCTCTGCCAGGGGTCTGGGATTTTTTTCCAGGGAAATAAGGGTTGCCACCAACAGTATTTTTTTTCTTTTATGCTCAGTTGAAACCATTTGTTATCTGAAGCGAGCTTGAGCAGCACTTCGCTGCGCTGGCTCAAGCAGGTCTCGGATATTGAGCCTTTTATTTCCTCGCAGAAACAGCTGACGGCAAACGGAGACGGCAGCAGCTCCGTCCATCCGTCCGTCCGTCCGTCCGCTCCAACCGGGACGCCCAAGGAGCCGGCCCTGAGGTGGGGTGCGGGACAAGCTCTTTGGCCAGGCAGGGACAAGTGCTTTAGCTGAAGAGCGTACACCGACTGCTCCCTTTGGGGTAGGGGGGTTTGGGGTGATTTTTTTAGAGCACGCTAAGCTTCAGGCTCAACCTGGATGAAACTGCTTATTAATCACATTAAATGGAATAAACTGGTAAAACGCATCTGCCTGTTCCTGCCGCTCTCTTGGCGCCCCTGGCAAGGGCTTGCGTTTGGCTCTGCCTCCAGAAGCCACCGGCCCCGTGCTGCACAACGCTGCCTTTTTGGCTACCGCCCGCCGTGCTGGGTGCGGGGCAGCCGGGAAACCCGGTTTCTCCCACCATCGCTCACCAGTGCCAGCTCCCTTGCAGGTGAAGTCCTTTGGGAAGCATCCCAGGGGGTGCTCCGGGTGCTGGGCTGCTGCAGCGCCCAGCCGAGCTCCAGATCCTCATCCTGGGTCAGTGCCTATCAACGCAAGTCCGGGCATATTTGACACAGCTGGACCTCGGACCATACACAGGCTGCTTGCTCCGACCCACCGAACGGGTGCAAGAGGGATATCGTTCGGTTTTCCACCTCAGCCAACCACCCAACATCACCCAGTAACTCAAACTTGGATTAACCCCTTGGGAACATGATCTGTACTTCCACCGTGCTTCCAGTCTCTCGCTTTTTACATCTTCATACACATTTTGTAGTCTTCAACAGAGCCAGAAGCAAATAATTTGCTTAAATTGAGAAGAAATAAGATCTGATAAAGCTGCCGCACTCACATTCTCTGTTATGTTTCGCACTGGAGGGAAACGTTTTAGAGGGTGCAAATCCTTAGCACGGTTTCAGCCTAATAGAGTTTATGGACTTCAGCAATTAAGAGACAACTGAGATCAGTTGCTTGGAAAATACTCTATAGGTGTGAATTAGTAATGATACAAAGTGGAGTTAATGGGGCGTAATTATTCTTTGACAACTCCCAAGAAAAACCGCACAGAAAGCCAGAATCGCTACCCAGCAGGAGCAGGGGAAGGTGGGGGACTAATAAAGTATTGCTAATGGGCAAGGGCAGAATGAATAGGAACTTGAGAGGACGTTCAGGGCAACAAGAGCAGGACAGCGAAACGAAATAAACTTCATTTTATTCCTGGAAAGAGACTGGTATTAAAAACCTGGAGCCACTTTTCTGTTTCCAAAAGCAGCGGTCGAGTACCCCCTCCCCGCGCGAGAGACGGGGCGGCAGAGGTGGCACGTGTCGGTGCAACAGGAATCAGCAATCCGCCGGTACTACAGGCTTATCTGATCCGTGCGACACGCACAAAAAGAACAGGACGATATAAATTGGCAATAGCACACAAATTTCAAAGCACCTCTTGCATGATAGAGACCAGATGTTATGCACATTTTTCCCCCTGTGCTACAGAACAGCCGACTAGAAGGCTGTGAAGCTTTTAAACCTGGGTGTTTCACAGAGTACAACGTACTTTCCTCACAAAACCTGCAGATAGGATCTGACAGTAATTATGCATTCTAGATTCCCCGCCTGCTTCGCCTTTTTTTGCTCAAGTCCTACGAAATATAAAGATTCCCCTCGACAAGAACTCCTCAAAGAGAAGTTCAGGAATCAAAGCCACTAGCAAAGTAAACGGGATCAGAAAGCAGAAGGGAACAGTGACAGGAATACAGATTGGAAATGCATTTCTCGGGAAAAGGTGGGAAGCACAAGCAGATGTCTCTGTGCAATTACAGAGCAATTAATTAAGGCAGGTTGGGGAAAGTGCAATGCTCTTGAAGCTCTATCTGCTGAAGAGTTTGAGACGGTGCTGCTGTCCCAGCCCGGAGGAGCGGTGCAGAAAGGCAGAGGACACGTCCTCAGCTTACGCCGAGTCTCCGGGCACGGCGTGCCGGCAGGACATGGGGTCTCCCCGCCATTCCCGGCGGCACCGGCACTCATGCTGCTTTGCCGGGTTTTAACCTTACTGCCGAGATCAGCTGCGCCTCTGCTCATCACCCTGATCCCGGCGCCCGGGCAGCTGGGGGGTTCAATACGCCAAACCTAGCAAAGCCTTTTCCAAAACAAAGTTAAGATCAAACTTTCAGATATAAGATGGGAAGAAACGGTTACGATATACGTAATTGATTTCTAGGTTAAGATTGCTCTTTAGTTTGTCTCACCTGCTGTCTGTCCGGCCATGAGCGCAGAGGACCTGGGGTTCACACCATACCCCATCTTCCTGGGGTCACCTGGGGCAGCCCTTTTCCAAGTCCCAAATCTACTCCCTCTCCCCATGATTTATCAGTTTTGAGGGTCACAGGTTTGGGGTTCATCACGGACACCCTTCCCACCGTACCCATTTCCTCCTACACGAACAACTTCCCAGCTGGGGTTCACGTGGGTTCATGCAAATAATTCCTCTGGGTCTGCATTTGCTTGAAGGGGCCTGGGCATCCAGAAGATGATTTTCCACCCCCGGTTTGCACCGCAGTTTCCAGGCAGTTAACCATCTGGGTAAATACAGGTGATGGCTGAGGACTGTATCCCCTCGTGTCTATCCAGCCGGATAGTAACTACCCCTGCCCAGTCAGGACTGTGTAACTCGAGGGTGTAAGTTCTTGTTAGAAATAAGACCACACTTAAAGCCCGTGCTCCCTGGTGCACTGCCAGCCATCCTCAGCGATGACAAACACCAGTCACACAGACAAGTCCAATAAATCATTTCATATCCCTCTCTTCATCCCAACCTTTGCCGTTCTCCCGTCGCAGAGAGCCCAGACGTGCCTTGGAGCCGCACCACGCTGCGCACCGTGAAACCCCAGGACGGAGCACAGCCCTCCCCTCAGGAGCACCCCTCTCCTCTCGGCACCGAGCCCATGCGCCGGGCGCCGCACGCCCGCCGCAGCCTACACCGCGCTGCCCAAATCCCGGACGGGCTGCAGAGCGGCGAGAGGACGGAGAATAATTAACATTTCTGGTTTGTAACTTCACGCAAGCGCAGGGTGCCGTGTACTAAATAAGCCTATTTGCCTCAAATAAGTGTTATGAATCACAAATAACGCTGATGAATTGGTTTCCTCGGAGAAGAGCGGATACCTACCGTCAGCCAGCAGCCGGCTTTTGTGTTTGTGATTAATCATCGAGCCTTTCCAATTCCTTCTGCTGACTGTTCAGATGGAGGCCGCTGAGACTCAACGATCTGCAGTTTTCTTTAAAGCATTTTTAATTCCTAAGGCTAACGACGGCTGGAGCCGGGCAGAAATTTCTGCTCCCAAGCACTGCCGCCGACAGAGAGACGAGCCCTCGCAGCACCCATACAAAGCAGCCAATTGTTGCTTGTCAACTGGGTGCTTATGCCAGCTTTCTGACAAGGCAATATTTACTGTGAAATATCCACTTATTGTGCTGAATATAACTCCTGGGAATCCGAGCGTGTTTAGGATCTGGCAGGGGTTCAAGTGCCTTTGAACAGGCAGGCAGGAACTCGGTCATAAATACATCGTGTTTTGACAAGTCCCTCTTGAATAACTGTCAAAAGATTTCTGGTCTGCTTCTATCAGACTATTGATTTACCATTAAAATCGTTCCCCGGCCACGCAGCGCTGGCCATTGAGACGTAATGTGTTATCAATTAGAGCAGGCAGGTTTCTACAAGGTGCCTCGCCTTACAACTTCACGCGGGGCAGGCCCTGCGGAGGAGTCGGTTGCACCTTCCTCCTTGGCATCCCCTGCTCCAGTAACAAGGTACGGGTTTTATTCCTGTAAATGCACACGGGCAAGGTGTATTCCAGCGACTGAGGATACCTTTGTTCAGCGGTGTGAGTAACGCCGGCGATGCTTCAGCTCTTCTCCTCCAGCCCCCTGGCAGCCAGGCACTCCTGCGCGCACGGAGCAGGCACTCGGCATTGCTTCGCAGGGCTGCCCAGCGTCCCAGGCTAGCGCAGCAGGCAGCTCATCACCAACATGCTCCGGCCACAACCCCGAAACTCGAGCGCGATGCCTATGCTCAGCCCAGCACCCCCGTCCAGCTGAAGGGAGGGATGGGAAAGGAGCAGGTAGCGGCTGATGCACCCAGGGCTTCGCAGGGCACATTAAAGGTCTCCAGTGGCGACGCTGATCCGTCCTCCAGCCTCGGAAGCATCTTCCAGTTGAGCACCAGGTCCACTCTACTCTTTGTTTAACCCCGTCAGTAGCAGACACAAGATACCCACATCAAGATACTCACCCACTCCTGTCTCTCTGAGCCTCAGCCCAGCTTGGGCTGCCACTGGAAATATCCAGACGCTAGGGAGAACATCCTAAGCGCTTTCAGAGCATACTAGGAGGCTTCATGAAAGCAAGTGCAGAGGGAATTTGCCTGTGGTAGCTGAGGCCTGGACTCAATGAGCAAGGAAATCTCTTCCAGTCCCTGCTGCTATAATTAGTGCGCAGAGTACTGGATGGTCCTTATAAATAGGATAAGTAAACATGAGCACATGCTGAGGGCTGATGCCTCCTTTTCACGGGGGTGCGTAGCCACGGTTTCTCTGTCGGGTTCGAAGCAGCCCGCTCTGGCAGCACGGCGGTTCCTCCCAAGCAGGGAGCAGCAGCAGTCTTTTGGACACGGACTTGACCGATGCCATCCCCATCTGTCATCCCCAAATCCACGGCAGCTGGAAACCTGGAGATTTGCGAAGCGGCTGTCCTTTGGGTGAGCTGTATGGTTTTGTGGGCTCAGTGCTCTTTCCGAATATTGAGCGTATTCAGAAAGCAAAGACAACCACGCGGTGGCTGCTCGCTGGTTTCTGGATGGTGGAGTAAATACTGATTTCAGCCCATTAAAAAAAAAAAAAAATCTAAGGCGTGTGTGTGTGTGTGTGTGTCTGTGTCCAAACCATCTGCCCTGACCTCAAAAGCTGAGATAATACATCCAAGTCTGTTTTAAGAACTTCTAACTTGCAGCAAATCCCACCCAAAAGCCGAGAGGTGCCACCTGTGACCTGCCCGGCGCTGGCCGCCGGCAGCGGAGGCACGGGGAGGGCAGCCCTGCAGCGAGCCCCGAGCAGCCCTCGGCACCTTGCTGGCGACTGTCGCGGGGAACGGGAGCTTTGCTTGGGCTTTGTCTTATCTTTTCTGCCGATGTGGACGTAGTGTCATTCTCAATAACACTGAAGGCTCAGCACTGGTGTCTTTTATAGATTATAAAACAATAAATAGCACGCTATGACTTTAAAGAGCCTGGTATAGCTTACATTATCTGGAAAAAGCGGCTTGTTTTATGCCAAGAAAGTTATATTCCCACAGAACTGTCTATCCAGAAGTTTATGAATAAGTCTTCTTTTATAAGTGACATGGAGCGCTAACTTATAAACACGTAATAGTTGTTTTATAGGGTAGGAGAGACGCAGGGAAAAGATGGGAGTTTCGGCAAGAGGCTGTAGAGTCATAGCTGCTCTCTTTAAGGACTTCTTTTTAATGTCACAGTTTACAAAAAAAAAAAACCCAAACAAACTTTATCTGCTTTTTCAGTAAGTTAATTTTAAGTCCGTGTTGCAGAAACCCTGCCCAAATCTGTTCAAAACCTTGATTTTCAAGGCAACAGAGAACCAACTTGGAAGGCTGGCTCCGAATCCAACACGCATACCTAAAGCACTAGTTTAACATGGCAAGCACCCGAAGAAATCCATCTTGCTGTCCTTTACGTTCCCTAAAAAAAGCCAAACACTTTCTCCCCCAAAAGCCATAAAAAATCTTTCCTTCTAACATTTTCCTCGTTTTGAGCAAGACAGGGTATTCAATTTGTATTGCATTAAGAACCACTTTAGCATAAATCCCACGCTATTAAGCTGGCTTGTATGTAAATACACTCCTCGATTCCTACACCTGCATCATTGAAACCATCTCTCCGGAGGCTTGTTCTTTATTAGTTTTGTGACAGCCAAACTTTTTCTTGAGCGATCCGTCTGCGTCAAACGCTGCGATCGCACATTATCCTACGCCCCCGCCCGCCCAGAGGAACCTGGACGTTATTGCGTTTGACCTTCCTTTTCAACCGGTCTGACTTGAGAAATTTAACACTACAATTGTACCTCTCAACTCTGACATCAAAATCATTGGCAATTCTCAAAGAAATCAAGAACAGGCTCTGCAAACAGTTATTAAAGGCTCCAAACGCCCATGTGTTTCACTGGGTCTAGAGGAGGGGAAAAAAAAAAGAGACACTGCTCAAAAAAGCCGAGCTCTTTGGAAACAACAACTATTGCATTATTAATTCCTTATTTGGAAGAAAGAAAAACCTAGGTCATTCCTATGTAAGATGAAAAAACTCTTATTTTATGAGTTATTCCACATTTGGAGCTATTCATGCAACGCTAGATTAACCTGAAGAAACGAGTTATCTGAGTCAAAGGTATAGGCTTTGTTGATGCACATTAACTCCTCAGTCAACATTATTTCACATATTAAAAAATTGCAATTTTGTGGGGTTTTTGTCACGTTGGGCTGGAGCTACGCTTCCCTCTCGGGCACACAGACGAGCCTGTCGTTAACACATGAAGATACCTTACGTTACTGACAGCGAGACCTGTTGGCAAACAAAGCGTGGCTAAATAACAGCAAGATAAAAACCACCACTATCGGAAAATAAATGTCAGATTCAGTCCCAGAAGCAGCATGGAGCGAGTTTACATCCAAAACATTTATTGCTTCAGCGACCGAATAATCCCGAGCGTTTGGGTCCCAAACCACGCGCGCAGCCCTCCGAAAGGAAGTGAGATAAGTGTTTCTCTTAATCCATTATTGTTATACTTCAATTTGCCTCCTTTTTAATCTATTTTCAAATTATAAATGCACGCCAGATAGTATATTGAACTACTTCCAAGCACAATTGCAAAGAAATCCCGTCTTCTTTCAAAAAGCGATATACCCTGCATAAACCCAACCTCACATGAACCGCAACAGCCAGAGGAACAGCTCAAGTGAATTTGGTCGCAGCCTTCTACCGCTGCTCACATTTCAACATCTCCGCTGCTTCGCTGCTCTGTGTGAAGGTAATCGCCTACCTTTGGCAGCGGTTGGAAGGTTTCGATCCAACAGTTTAAGACGGCGCATAACTATACATGTGACTGTAGGTCTCTAAGTCTACACAACTCATTAACCTCTTGCATTGAGCTGAGAAGCAGGCTAGAAGAAGGGCAGTTGAAAGACAGGAAGGTTTCCTAAGGAAATTAAGAAATATAAGTACATTTTACCTTCTGAGCCACCAGAAATGAAGCTCAGAGACAGGCAAGACATTTGTTTGGATTTGAAGACAAGTCAAGAGCACAGCAAGAACGGAACTGTCACAAGCTTTAACTTTCAGAGAAGTCTGCGGCAAAGGGAACACTTTGAGCTAAATTTGTATCTACTTTAAATAGCAGAAGGTAGTTCACAGAGGACAACCTAGGAGAAATGGTTTGCGGTACCTCTGAGACAGAATTACTGAACCCAAGAGCTCTAAAGCAATTTATCCACATACCTGAATAATACCCTTCTGCAAAAATGCTCGAAAATAAAATCATTTACTGGACTCATCGTTGCACAAAGAGCAGATGTAGGAGGCAACAGCTTACCCAAGTTACTGCCTACCCAAAACCCCCCAACATTAACTGGACCCCTTCTCCTCGCTGCTGTACCGCAGAAAAGATCCGACGTGTTTAACTAGCGATATTAACTCTGCAGCAATTTCTCTCCAACTTTGTTAACAGCGCTAAAGGCAGGCTAAAAGAAAGCCCCTCCAGAGCACAAGCTGTTTTTTGGGTAAATCCATGCAGGACCTTGCACCCATGCCCAGCCAAAGCTGGCAATTTAAGACCTTAAGTCTCCCCGAGAGTCTCTGTCGGTGTTTTCCCACAGACCATCTATGTGACTTCAGGTCACACCAGGCAACCTCTCCTCATCCCTGTCCGATGCCCTTTTCTGCTGGGTGTGCTGGGGCAGCACCAGGCGCAGAGGTCCGGAGTTGTGCAGGACCCAGCTCCCAGCCAGCCAGAAACTGGGAATATTCTCATGGTTTTTCCTTTTGTTCTTGCTAGAGTGACTTCACAGACTTTCCTTGCTTGTCCCCACACTGCTATTATCAAACTATTTCCAACCCCAAAGGTCATCGGCAGACATGGTTACTGGATTTTTTTGCGTGTGGCTTATTTTTCTCCCCCACTCTTTTTTTTTTTTATTAAATAAGCACGCACACTTTCCAATTTTCCCTTCTCCAGACTCTCTAGCATCCTTTCCCTGACATAAGCGATGCCAAGAAACAAGACCAGTCAAGCAATGTGCTGCATTTCTGAACAACTGTGTTACAACTTGGAACGGGACTTGTGAAAGTTTCAAAAACCTCAATGTGCACTAAAGGTTTCCCAGAAGAAAGGAAACAAAACAAGCCCAAACAGGATCACAGAAGACCTACAAATCCCTGTCTTCCAGATGAGGTTCACCCAAGTGAGCCCAACCAAGCCATAGGTGCCACCTGAACCCTTTTGCTCTGGCATAAGCTCAGCAAAAATCAGGAGGGAAGGGTGAGAAAGCACAGATTTCACTGGGACATCCCCATCTCTAGGCTTGCCAGCAGTTATCCTCCCCAGGCCATTGAGGGAGATGAGCAATGAAGAAGAGAAGAAGCATTAGTGGTGGACTTGGCAGTGACAGGTTAACGGTTGGACTTGATGATCTTAAGGGTCTTTTCCAACCTTAACGATTCTATGATTCTATGACCACAGCTTCATGAACCATGGTGGAGAGAACAGCCGGGAGCTAAAGGCTGTGAAGGAGAGCCAGGTGAAGCTGTCCTTGCACAAAGGCACTGATCTTAGAAAATCCAAAGGTTACCTACCATCAGGTGGTCCTTCAGCAGCACAGGTCACTAAAGAGACTTCTTAAGCACTGGCCCAGGCTGCCCAGGGCAGGGGTTGAGTCCCCATCTCTGGAGGTATTTAAAAGCCGGGGAGATGTGGTGCTTCGGGACATGGGTTAGTGGTGGGCTTGGCAGTGCTGGGTTAGCGGTTGGACTTGATGATCTCAAAGGTCTTTTCCAACCTAAACGATTCTATGATTCTACGATTCTCATTGCATTAGAAACTTCAGAGATGTACCAGCCAGATGCAGCATGGGCTGCAAGGAGGAGCGGCACCAGCCTGGCGCTAAGGCGAGTCAAATCCCAGGGACGGGGCATTCGCTGCCTCCCGCAGTGCCTGGACGGCTGGCGCTCCTCCTCGCACACGTACACCCACGCACCTTCTCCAGCTCAGCTTCACCCACCAGCCCCTGCTCTAGCGAGCGACGCAGAAGCTGCGGCCCAGCTGGCAAACTCCGAACGGTTTTCCTGAAAGAAAGGATCTGCCAGGCAGCAGCTCACCCCGGAGCCGCTACCTGCAGCAAGCAGGGAAAAGGCAGAAGACACGACAGATGATCTCAGCAGGGGACTGTTGTTCCTCCACCACTTTCTCCAGTAAAAACAAATGGGGAAAAAAAAATAATAAAATGAAAGGACGGCTCTGCTGGCCTGGCACAGAAGGGGACATCTGCCCGCGTCCATCTGCCACCAGCCCGACACCCCGGTCTTTGTTTTTGGTAGGGTCAGTGTTCTACCATTATAGCTCCCTGAACCGCCTCACCAGGACACCAGTGGCAGTACAAGGAAAAAGATGGGAACCTGGGGAGAGGGAGCAGGTAACCACTAGCTCTGCTTAGACGCATCAGTAAATTGTCCCATTAGGCTCTTAAATCACTTGAGAAAGTATTATCTTTTGCCTCTTCCTTTGTTTTTCCCTCGAACAAATGCTGGGATTACTCACTCCCTAGTTAGATGGATATATTACAGTGCCAGAACGCTTCCGAAATGTTTAAAGCCTCAACAACTAGAGTTACACATGAAAAAAAAGAGAAATAAAAATAATCACAGCTCAGTCAAATAAGTGGAATACGCTGCAGTAACAGAACTGCAGTTTTACTGGTCTGTCTGAACCCGCAAGAGGAACTTCACGAGCAAGACATTGATCGAGGAGAAAAAGTTATAACGGGGGGGGGGGGGGGGAAATCATATAGTGTTCATACCAAGTCATTTAAGGTCAGATTAAGTGTTCTTGAAGTCTGGTCCATGTGTCTTCTATTTAAAAAAGTGCCCTGCTTGCACAGGAATTTTAAGAACTTTTGAAAATGGGATGCTGGCTCCTAAGTCACTTGGATACTTGACCGCGTGGTCAGGAGGGTTGAGATTTACATACAAATTGCGAAGCTTCTAAATGGCTTCCTCAGAGCAAGAGACGGGGGTGGAAACGAGAGAATATTTAATGATTAGTTCCTTATGGCTCCGACATTCTTGAAGCATATTTCTTGCAGTCCCTGGAACACTCCTGCATTCTTGATTGCAAAATGGCAATAAGTGATTTCCTTTAAAAGCCTTGTCTTTTATTGGAATACTAAAAATACCCCACTAGCCCCACTCCGCTCCACTCTCTCTCTTTCCTGGACAGGCACCATCAACCCTGATGTATTCTATTTTGAAGACGGCAATAAACATTTCAGCATGGGCTGTTCAATCCACTTCATAATAGATCTTGCGTTTCCAGTGGAGCCCCTACTAGCACCATAAATCATCTTTACACAGACTTAAGTATGAGAAACTCCAGCTCAAAAGCAGCATGGATTTTCTTCTTCTTTTTAAAAATTAAAAATGGGTACAAAACAGCCAGGAATTAAATGACTGGCAACTGTAAACGTGAAACTACTGGGATGACCCGGCAAAACGGGGCTGTTGCGATGGTTAGAGCCGCACTGTGCAGCGCTGCTGCAGTCAGTTCACTTGACGTACGCCTACCTGGAAGACGATGCTTGGTGGGGTGAAGTCCCGAAAAAATTGTCTACACATCAGTTACATCTGAACAAACACGGGTTTCAAGTCTGGGATACTCTGGCTGTTGCTGATTTTAAAAGCCACTGATGAAGATCAATTACACACTACATCCGAACTGGTTACACGCACCTAACGCTCCTTTTGTTTTTCCATTCTATATTGACTTAAAAGTCTGAACCGTTCTCCCAACTGCTTCGCTCGTTATGTCTCTCTCCATCTGCTACAGACCTCGGAGAATAGCTCAAAGAGATAATTTCAGGTACACGATGAGGAGGCTAAAACCACAATTGTATCATTAATGTTCTTGGCTGAGCCGAGGAGCTTCTCCAGTAAAAGCGGTTGCGCAATCACGTTCAAGAACTAACACCAGCTAAGTGCAGGATGCAACCAGCCTTCCTCAGCCTTAAACATCAAAGTTTCCATGTAGTCAAGAGCCAGAAGGGGCATAACTCAGAGCCCCAACGCAGGCTCCACACAGGGTCCAGCGGTGGGCGAGGAGAAGGGTTTCCCGAGGATCGATCTGTCTGTCAGGAGGTTTGGCCGGACAAGGTGACCAAGTGGCTCCCGAGCCAACCCAGCAGTGTCGGCCCCAGCACGATTACTTCTTTCCACATTAAGGGAGTCTGCTGGGAAATCTGACCTCACTGAACAAAGCTGCTGGTCACATCATACCTCGGTTACAGCAATTGCCCTCAAGTCACTCCACAAACTACAGGCAGCTCAGCAGCCACAGGCTGATGCCCCACACATTGGATGAAATAGAAGCTGGAGCTTTCACTTGAACACAAGCCTCATAAAGGTGGGAGATGCTTATTTTTCTACTTTTGAAGTCCCAGAGGGAAGTGAACCTAACTTGCCTGTTGGCAAACTGGTTTTTCATCGTGCTTGTGGCTGGATAGTCTCACTACCTGCCTACTGCTGTCACACGGAGGGTAAGCTCTCTGCTCCACGGGATACAGCCAGCAACAGGCCTTCCTTAGCATCAGCTTCTCTTTCTTGGATAAATCCATCACACCTCACTGAGCCCTTCCCCACCTGCAGCGAGTCTCAGACAGGAGGGTCTGCAGAAGGGAACTGCACTTATTTTTGGTTGACTCGTTCCATGAATTTGATCTGGGTGAATTAAGTACTCCAACAGCAAGATCTGGTGACCGCAGCAAGGATATGCTCTTCTGACTCTGAAGAAAAGACAACTGGAATCATAAATCATAAAACCATCGGGTGGAAAGGGACCACGGCAGGTTCTAGTGCAACCTACTGCTCCACGCAGGGTCAAGCTAGGGAGCGGGACTCGATGATCCTCATGGGGCCCTTCCAACTTGAGATATCCTATGATTCTAAGACCAGACCCAGACCATGTTGCTCTGGGCTTTTGTCAACCTGAGTCTTGTAAACCTTTAGGGATGCACCACTGCTCAGGGAGCACACACACACGCGGGACTCTCCCCAGATGAAAAGACACCAGAAGATCCGCTCATTTTCACAAACGGGCTGTGCTACTCCGAGAAAGTTATTCACTAACCCACTAAAACGACTTCAGGAAGAACAGCACAGTACAGACAACCCAAGGAGGCAACGCCAAAGTGGGCAAGTGCTTATCGTCTCAAACACAACGCTGAGAGAAAGGAAAGAAACCTTGACGTCTTTCAGATTGGCTCTTTCAACATTTAAGAAGATCCTTAGATAGGCCTTCATTGATTTTAAAGTCAATACCAATTTAGACAAATAAAATGTTTCACCCTAGTTTCTGCACAAGTGTAGCAGCCTGCACGTAAAATCCTTGACACAGATATAGCTGGTTTTTTGTTGAGAATAGTGTTTTCACAATTCAAAGAACAATCCTTCTTTTACAAACTTGCTCAACCTTTGGCAACCCAACCTAATCAGCACACAAAACTGCAGAAACCAGCAACCAAATACTTCTTATTAATACCATTTACAGCTGCTAACAACTATAAGAACCCCCTAAAAATGCCAAGGGAAACAGGGTGGGTGAAACAATCCCTCGCAAACAACTGAGCCAATAAATACAGAACTGTGATAAGAAATTAGGTTTGACTTGCATAATCGCTTTTAAAAGTTTTTGGTAAATGGAGTCTGAAGAGCAGGAGGCTGATAAAATAACATAGTTCAGTAGCAATGCGAAAGTTTCATACCGATGATCTAGGGAATTCAATCCTTGCTGAATTCTTGAAATCATTTAGATGTTAACAGAAGTTTCTTCTCCAAAAAAAGAAGGCAAGGCATCTCTTAAAGCCCACACACACAGATCTTTGACTCCTATATGCTGGTGTACTACACAAAACTATTTTGGGTTTGGAAGACTGCATTGTCTCATGTGTCAGGATGGCTATTTTATTTTATTTTTTAACTTCTAAATTGAGCAGAGCCAAACCTGTACAATTTATGCAAGTGCAGCACAAGAGGTCCTCTCTCATGTTGTATTAAAAAAAAAAAAAAAAAGAGAGAGAAAGGAGGAGGAAAAACCACAATATCATTTCATCTCAGTACCTTCCTAAAACTTGAGAGGTTTATAAGCTCTTAACTCCAGTTCTCTTCTTCTGCCTTCCCAGATGACAGCTACAAGCTGCCCCAGCAGCTGCACAGTAAACGTCTTCAAAGGAAAGAAAGAAATAATTGCTCTCAGAACAAAGTGCGGGGGGAAAAACCGGCTTGGGTGCCAGGAGCAACGCCGGGCCGAGCGGCCGCAGCCGGGAAGCGGCCGCGGTGCGGGTTATAGCCAGGAGCGACCTCCCCACGCGCTCGCTCGCCAGCGGAGACTTTTGTTCGTAAGGGAGAAAGGCAGCAAAACCAGAAGGGCGCCGGGAGGACTTACAGAAGGCAAGATGTTTCGGAAAGCCGTCTTCATATATTTTGCATCATATTCTCCTGTTGGAGAATGTTTCCCTTTTTCAGCTCCTTAAGGTTATTACTAGATATGTGTGGGGGTTGACACAGAGGAAAAAAAATATGTAAAATTAAGAAGAAAAAAAAAAAGGTCTGTGTAAGGAATGTAGCCTGTTATCAAACAATCAACAAGGATAAAAATACTTGGGAGCAAAAAGAAGTTGCCTGATTTACTAAATAATTTTTTTTCCTTTCGTCTAATCCCACAGTTAAATATACAGAGCTTATTCCCCTCACACTTCGAGGGGGAGAAAAAACCCACACTGCAGAGAGGCATATAAATCGCCCTGGCTCATTTGTCTGAATCCTGCTCCTGCCCCGAAAGAGGGACGCTCCATATGCTTTTGCAATAGCTCTGTTTTGATAGTATTACCAGGAGTGTCCCTTATTAATCATGTTGCCACTAAAAGGCTCCCCGGAGTATTTGCTTATTCTATACTTTTCCAAACTGTTTCAGTTTTCTCTTAATTTATTAAAAGCTTGCTGAAGATGGCCATAGTTAAAGCTAACCTCTGCTACTACAAAACTGGAAGGAAAAAAAAAAGGGGGGAGAGGGGGAAAAACTGACTTTTTAACCATGACTTTTCCTCTCTTCCCCAGAAGAAACTCCCCCCAAACATGCTGTTTCAGTCTTTGTTACATTGCTCTGACCAGTTCGAGTCGTGAAGCCTGAGATATTGCTATTTAAGGTAGCATTAACATTCAAGAAACACTTTCCTGGATGTTACTATTTGAGTCGAGATCATTGGAAGAAATTTGGTATTGGCTCAAGCCTTCAGTGCCCTGAAATCAATGAGCTTATTTCAGCCTGTAAAGTGTTCTTAAAGACATGCTTAAGTGCTTTGCTGGATGAAGAACAAAGCACTTGGCACCCCGCAGAACTGAACCCTGCTGAGGTGCGAGGCGTTTCCAAACATTTCTAATTAACTAAAAGAATCCACAATTAAGAAAGTCGCAGTCACTTGGTTGACAGAATAAAGGCAGTGTTTTGCAAAGCATCCCGTGTTCCCCACTCCGGCAACATGCACCCCTTCACAATACCAGACACGGGAAAGAGAAACTTGTCCAATACGAGATGGGCTATAAAGAGCAAAGGAGTATCTGGGCGTCCTTTGGCAGCTCGGCAGCGGTGCTGAAATCCAGATCCACGCCTGGGCTTCACAAGGTCCCTGCTTCGAGGCCGGGAGTACTCAGGAGATGGAGTTTGCTTGAGCTGACCACTAGACCCTGCCCCGCTCCCGTCGACCTTGGCTTCGCCCATGCCACGGATCAGCCGGTCCCGCAGGAAAGCTCTGCTGCTTCAAGCGCGGGCAGTCCCCATCTTCTTATCTCAGATCTAAAGATGGGCCTAAAAGGAACGAAAAGCCGCCTCTGCAGCGCAGAAGAAAATGTTAGGTATGAAAGCTTCAGACCGAGTACACGTGGTCTGCGGCTTTGTATAGATGATTGGGAAGATGCTCATTTCTCCCCTACATTTTACAATTGGTTTGGGGCCTCTGCTGTCTGCAAAACATTAACTCAAACCAAGCGGTACCATTCTGCTAAAATTACACTTTTAAGCCAACTACGTCTTTCTGAGTCAGAAAACAAACAGGCCTTTCAATGCACTTTTATAATTGCAACATGTATTTCATTCTTATTTTCATCCAGCTTATACAAAGATTAGATAAATTATTTTTCATGTTTATCTTTCCCCATGAAAAACGCAAATCGCCTCGGTGCTCTGCTAACAAAAGCTTGGCTTATCTGGGAACAGGACATCAGGGAGAGGCCCCTTGCTCCCCAGGCCCTGATCCTGCAAACGGATAGGCAGTGCCTGACCCTGCAGCCTGGGAGCATCCAGCCGCGGTCAGATGGACTCCGCACGGATGCAGCCATTCCCAGTGGGAATCACAGGTAAAGCCCCAAAGACTTGTGAAATCTGTGTAGAGGATCAGACCACCTTCAGCTGGGGAACTCACCAGGGACCTTCCACCTGTGGTCCACGGCTGCTTCTGAGGAGCCCGAGGACAGCGGCCAGAAGTGAGGCTACTCCGACTGAGTTCAGCTGGGGTGTCGATGAATTGTCCAGCACAAGAACAGACCCAACAAATCAAAAATAGGCTGAAAACCAGAAAAACCAAGCTAGCTCATTGCTAAGAGGGGGCTGAACCTCAACATCTACACCGACCGTTGTGGCAGCCCTGAGTTGGTGCCTAGAGCGCGGCTCAAGGAGACAGACGCTGCTGTAGAAGTGCTTGCTGCTCTGCACGCACGCGAAGCTCTCGGAGATGATCTCACCTCTCAACCAACGAGGGGAAAATCTACACCGTGACTCCTGCGTAGTGTCACCAGGTAGAGCCACGCATGAACAACTCTAAAATAACGTTAAGAGATTTTTTTTTTTTTTTAAGGTTTCATCAAGTCCCGCCTCAGTCAGTCCAAAAGTTTCAGACTGCACACGCAGCACGATAGCAGAAATCAGGTCATCTGCAAACGGTTAATGCAATGCATATTAGGTGCAAACCACTGGGACTGCAGTAAGATGCTTGGCAGTGTTTGATTTCAAGCAAGCCACAGAACAGGACGGTAATTTGAACAAAACCCGTACAGTTTATCCAGAGCTTCCCATCCCTCTGCTCCCAGCACAGGCTGTCTTTCTGTCTCCGCTGTTCTGGGCGCAAGCTAGCAGAAGCTGACCACGGATCACGGAGCCTATCGCAAAGCAGGGGTTTTATTCACAACGTTTGGCTTTAGGAGGAGGCAAATTAAAAACAGGGATGAAGGAATGCTTATCGTTTTATTTTTAGCACAACGAAGGTTTGGTGTGAGGGGATCCTAATAAAATGTAAAGGTCAACACTTCTGATGGAGCACCCTTAGTTTCTTTTAAAATGAAGACGTGGGTGCAGTGTTTAGTTTTTGCTTACTTGCAACTTATTTTTTTTTTATTTAAACATTGTCCGCTGTGGTTTTAATGGACTGAGGGGAGATTTTTAGTATGATCAGCTGCCAAGAAACATCTCCCAGTTAGCTGCTTTGGTCATCAGTAGCTGCTGTTAGCACAGCAGTTTCTATCTGCAAATCCAATAATCCTAGAACCACCAAACATAATTTTCCCGAGATTAGTTTTGGTGGAGAAAAACATCCTTTGGAAGGCAAAACACTTTTTTTTTTTTTAGCATTTTAGCTATCAAAACACATGGTGCAGCCTCGAATAAATAGTACTCCCCATAAAAACCGTTCTCCAGCTCTGCTCCTCACCCAGCCTGCCAGTGAACATGGGAAACCATTAACTCAAGCTGCTACAATTAACTCCCAGCATCTTCTTCAAAGACCCAGACAATCCCGAGCTCCTTGTCATGCAAACAACCTGTGAGATTCATTCTCCTGGCAAGGCAAAAGGAGGGGGAAATTACTGCGTTAAGTAGATTACTGGGGAAGGAGTCACACTCAGCAGCCTTATGAGATGATTAGACCCTGGGAAATTCATACGCCAAATCCCCAGGCCCTGATAGCGCACATTCATTACCAGTTTCAGGATCAACCGCAATCAAGAACCTTCTCTGGCAGCGTTAAATATTCTTTTCCCCATGAACTTTCATTTAGCTTTCCCCCAAAAAAGGAAGACTATGTTTAAAATTTTACAGGGGAAAAAGTTGCAGCAGCGTTTAGCAACTCAGCAGTTCGCCACTAAGATGACTCGTTTTTTTCAGAGAAGCATCAGCATTTTTGCAGCAATGATGCTACCAGCACCGTCATCAACATAAGCGTTAAAAAGCGGAATGCCGTTGCTCTGTGGGTGTACGCGCTGCCAACAGCAGCACCCAGGGACTGCAGAGGGGTGTCTGCAAGTAAGACAGAGAGCAGCAGTTATCTGTCATGTGCATTTAATAAATCCAACATAGCAGAGCAGCTTTTGCAATCCAAAAGAGGAAAAAAAATCAGATTTGTGGCAAGAGAGCCAGCTGCTGCAACAGCGATAGGGAATGGCCTGTGCCTTCTGCGGGAGCTGCAGGAGCCAGTTAAGGCTGCGAGGTCCCCGACTGGGGTCCGTTTGCCCTCCTGGTAGACGGCGAAGCCTCTGGTCTGTGATGGTACTTCACCAGAGTACGGGGACTGAGGTTGGGAAATTAATTGCCTGGAGTACTGGGTAAACAGGCAGCAATCATTATTTTTTCCCCGCTAAATGACATTTTGGGAGGCGCACTGCTGGTAGCAGCAGGTTCTGGGAGAGGCTGGTGCACAGAGGCTTCAGGGGTGGCTTTATAACGTTTTCTTTATGAAAGACTCCTAGTTTAACACAAGTCTATACAGCATTATTCAGCAACCCTCCATTATCTAAAGAATCACAAATTCCCTATTTTCTTGATCTATATAAAGTAAAGGGCGTAACCCCATCACGCTGGAGAAGGTGAGAGTGTGCTGAGAGTTCTCCCTCCTACCTGAGGTATTTTTATCAAAGAGATGTCTTTAAAAATATCTCTCAGAGAAAGTCTCTTATGCAAGAAGTTAGACAGTTGAGGACTACTGAAGTGCAGTCTAGTTCGATCAAGGGAAACTCCACCACATGAGACCATTTCATGCCCCGGTATCTCAAAGGAGGCCATGATAAACTGCAGAAAACCAGATGATCAACCTGATGAGAAGGGCTGACCTTCTCAGAAAGCTGTGAGAGGTACGATGGCTATGAAGAAGGAAAGTATAAGGACCTGCCAGCGGTGATGGGGGCACTTGGGAACCACCTTGACAAACGCTGGGTTTACCAAGTCACTGGCTGAAGTGACTAAGACGTATTCCGTCACTGCAAGGGCAGTTCAAGTCATCTCGGCAACGTAGCAAGGAAAGGAGCCCACCAGCAGGCTCTACTAAGTAGCGAAGCCCTGATCTCCTGAGCATCAGCCATGTCCACACATCTGTGGATAAAGTTCAGCTGTTAATGCATCAGCTTACCCATCGCAAAGTGACGCCTGCTGACCTGCAGCCGCAGGGGCTTGGTAAGCACCAGGTCCCCAAGGAACAGCTTCTCCAGTCATCCTCAGCCCACCTGCCTCCCCCGTGCTCCCAACCTGCGGGATCCCCTCGTCCGGACCTGCTGCCACCCCACGCGGAGGGCTACAGGCAACAGCCAAAGGGGGTTTCTGATCTCAGACCCTGCATGTGACAAGCACAGCAGAGACAGGGGGCTGTTCTTCTGTTCTTGCCTGCTGCATCCACGCCTTGACCTCAGGTGGCATTAAGAGAACTGTGTCAGTGAACCAAGAAGAAACACCCGAGCAGCCACTTGTGCAGAGCAGCCTGGGAAGGACAGACAGGTCACCTCGCAAGGCGCTGTGAAGCAATTCACAGCTCATCTGAGCAAAGCATGACAAATTCTGGATCGCATCCCCAAAATCCAACAGCTTAACTCCAATTCCTCTAGCACCTCAAAGCCAGAGCTGCACTGAGATGGTCTGAGAGCAGGCCGACAGTGACGATGCTCCAGGCAGGCACGGAGGACCTGGACAGAGCCAAGCCACAGGCACTCAGATGAGGACCAGAGCAGTGCCCTGTTCCACAAAGGACGGTATATATGTTAAGGAGCTACTAAGACAGGTCAACCACTGCAGGATGGAGCCAGCGCTGGCCTGGCAGCAAAGGAGAGCAATCCCTCACAGCCATCACTCCACTGTCTCTCCCAGTTCCTCCCTTCATCCCCTATGGCCACAAGGTCTTTTTTAGCCCTCATCTTCCACGAACCTTGGCAGAAGAGCACAAACCCCACAGGGAAGGCAGAACCAGCCACATGAGTCCACGAAGATGGGAAGCCTGCCTAGAAATAACACATTTCTTGCCTTCCTGACGCCCCATTTCTTTCTTGACTAATCCTGAACGAAGGCTTTAAAAGGAGATGAGGGTCCTCCCCACTATCTCGGAGTTATGGAGCCAACTTGGTGTCTCAGGTGAGCTAGACCACCGCTAAAACCAGCCACTGAGCAGAACGGAGCCAAAACTACCCCTTACCTCACGCTCGGCTCTCCTGCGAACCTTGCCAAATTAAGCAAGGAAGCAGACGACTGGAGCTTGTACGTTGTAAAACTTGTTCAGTCATAACCCATAAAAATACCTGAATGCCCACCTACGGACGCACTGTGCCTCCCTTTTGGGCGCTACCACATCAGTCAGGCTACAACCAGCTCAGCTTATTAAGCCATTTAACATCCAAATACTCCCCAATTCCAAGCCCTTTGATGACTTAACCATATACTTATTGCCAGAATTAGCAGGACAAAAGATGACCACCAAAAAGCCATCAGCACCCCTTGACCTTCTCATTTACACAGTAGCAAACGAAAATCAGTTCTACTCTTCCTTCCTTGGAAGATGATCTCCAGTGGTTGGTTCCTCTGGCAGCCAAAATAAAGCATGCATCTTTGCAATGGGAGCAAGCCACCTGGACATCTCAAGAGAAAATTCAGTATTTCATGAATTTACCAAATACCAGGATTCGACCTTCCTGATGTCAACAGGGCTCATACAGCAGAGCAAGCCTCCAAATTCACCAACTCTTTATTTCAAGCAGAATTTCAAGACCTAAAGCACGACTTTCCTCCTGCATGGACCGCACCACAGCCTTCAGAGTAGCTCCCCGTCACAGCAGATACGGTCCGGGCTGGAGCAATTCCAGTCGCAGGGAAGTCTCAGCAGAAGATCCCAGCACAGGAACAGCTTTTCATCGGTGGGCAAGGCTGACTGATCTAAACTCAAGATATTCCTTTTCAAGAAAGTTTCGTTCATAGACCATTAACCGCTAATCTGCATGCACAAATATGATATGAATGCTTAAATGCAGACAGCTAAGCACACAGCAGAACAGAACTTATTCTGCATTCATCTACATAATTGCATTCAGCTACCAAAGCAATGAGCATCTCTGAAATACCAACGGTGATGGTAAGCAAGCATAAAACACTTAATTACGTAGGAAGTAGTACAGAGGACATGGCAAAGCAGCCACGCGTCCAACGGAAATATTAATAACGTTGTGATTACCAAAGTAACCAGCAAAGCAGAAGCAGCAACACTGGGAAAGATGTGCCGAAATTAAAGAATTTTAATTTCAGCAAAGGGCTGAGGTGCGACCTGAAGTCTGAAAAGCCACTTCTCCACCTCATCTCCCATCCATACCTGAAGTTCTAACAACAACTGGAGATCAGCTTTAAACAAACATTTACCCAGCTCCCAAACTATTTGAGTATCTTGTCAAAACACACACCCCCCCCTAAAATATTTCTGAGTCAGAAAGCAGAGAATGCAAAATTCACAAGAAGAAATCAAATCCTCTCATCTCAGCAAACTGGAACTGTTACTGTTTATAATGCCGCCTTCCCCCTGAAAGCATGCCGTAAAATACTCAGTATGAATCATTTGGCACTGCTAGTGTTTTTGTAGAAGGCCTAACACTGGGCTTTTTTCCCTCACTTTTGAGTCTTTAATTCAATATCAAGGTGGGAAATTAATATTTTTGCATTTTA
This sequence comes from Nipponia nippon, assembly GCF_047370975.1. Lineage (NCBI taxonomy): Eukaryota > Metazoa > Chordata > Aves > Pelecaniformes > Threskiornithidae > Nipponia > Nipponia nippon. The sequence goes on along the minus strand of NW_028262330.1, from coordinate 11,986,795 downwards.
TTTAAATGCCAGAAAAACATTTGCTGTTTCTCTAGCAGGAATGAGTCACTTTGGCTCTAATAAGGTGCTTTTCCGAAACTTTTTAGCAGTACTGTCGCGTTGCTAATGCTCTAGAGCTAAATACAAAATATTGTCTGCTGGGATCCCCAAAGACTTTATAAACACTGCAGTAGTAAAAAACCACATAACCCTGCAGGAGCTGGAAATCTTACAGCGCTAAATAAAATGACCAAGCACAGGGAGAAGCAATAAAACCAGGAATCTCTTCGGTTCTGGAGAGTTTACACTTTCCAAATTCCTTGAACTTGGTAGATTTGGGAGAGTTATGCAAATATGCCCATTATGTTAAAAATCTAACCCTCATGATACGGCATTGTGTCGTATAAAATATTGACCTTTTCTCATGGGCAACCAGAAGCCAGCGACAAAGCAAAGTGGCAAAGATACAAATACCAGTATAAACTCCAAATTCACGTGGCTCCTGCCTACGCTGGAGCACAGGGGAGGGGGGCAAGAGAAAGCAGTTATCACCTACACGTAGGGAACCACGTCACAGGACGTATATCACATCTGAATTATAGCCACGATCCCGGAATTCCTCAGTGGAGGAATTAAAACAAGTTTATGGAAATTACTGATAGGTGAAGGCTATCCCCGTTCTACCCTGCCTCATACACCACCCCCAAATCACAGCTGGCCAGCCGTCGTCCCCAGTCACCTCTGCCAAGCCCCGACAGCCTACCTGGGTGCTCTCCAACGTGCGTGAAAAGTTCCTCAGTCCCAACATCCATCACAAACTACCGCCTGGGCTCTGCATCTCCAGGCAGCCCGGCAATCTCCCTCTCCCATCCCAAACTGGTACCAAGGCTTCTCCTTGGGTTAATTTGCAGTCTTCCAAAAAAGTAACAGAGCAACATGATGAAGACCAAGGGTTTCAGTTTGGATCCAGCGACACGAGGCTTCTCCAGACGCATGCCAAAGGCCACCTTCAGCCGCTGCACCAAGAGTACCTGGCCACCGGGCTGGGACCAAAGGCCGTGCCACACCTTCGGGAGCCGATGGCTGTAGAGCCTGCAGCCCCAGTTAACCACGAGGCTCGGAGACACACTCAAACTGGAGTGGAAGAAACACTTCACCAGACACTTGTTAAGCCCTGCAAAAGTGCAAAGACTATAAAAAACTTTGGTTTAGTAGTCCTGCGTTTTCTGCCTCAGGTAAGCATATTTTGCTCCTCATCTTTGAACCCTAGCAGCTGACTCTGTTGGTGCGGGGAGCCTGACCTGACGCCAGCCTGCTCACTGCTCCCGTCCGTGCCAGCGTTCAAGTCTTCTCTCTGGCTGTCAGCTAAAAGCAAACCAAATCAGCGTTGACCATCATGGTCAAGAGATCTGAAGGCGATGAATACTACAAAGGACTGTGGCGTTTATTTGCAACCACTCTGGGCAAACAGGGCGCTGATGGCAACGGCAGGCACGTTTGCTATACCACAAACTTGAAAACAAGCCCCTTACTTGGGGTAGGCTCGCTTCTTTTAGGTGATTTCCAAGGCCATTAGCATCACCCACTGCTCAAGCCGTCCCCCCAACAGTGAACTGGCCGGCCAACCGATGAAATTTCAAAGCTTATATTTCTCCCCATGGAAATACACACACGGGCATCAGCTACGTACGAAATAGTGTTTGCCCTTTTTTGGTGTAACCCCTGACCCCCCATTAGGGCTGATGAAGGATGCTGCGGGACACGTACAAAACCCTTCCTACCCCCCACCAATTATTTTTGTTTCCCCATACAGGCGGCGCAGGAAGGTTGGTCGGCTCCGGGTCTCGAAGAAAGGCTCTCTGCGGCGGGAGGCGGGTTCGCTGCCGCGCAGAAGGGATGACCTCTGGCAACGCCCGCCTCGCACTCGCTACTGTCTTCAGTTTGGCAACACGGGACAAAAGCGGCGTGCATGTGTGGACCCCCTCCCGCCCCGGCCCCTCTTCGCGGGGGGCCGGAGCTTCACACGTTAACGGGCCCCCTCGAGACAAAGCCCGCGAGTTTCTTAATTAAGTCGAAGTGAAAGACGGCCTAAAAGCATCCCACTTACATCCTCGGAGTACCTTCAGTCTGGACTTCAAACGCAGGCAGTGCACTGCCCGTCAAACCGCGGCCTTAATAGCCGGGCGACGATTTTTCTCTTGTAAATGGGGAATGCCGTGCCTTCAGCCCGGCCTCTTCAGCCTCCTCTCATCTTCCCTCCAATTTTAGACATGTCTCTGGGTTACAGAGGAGGGAACAAAGGGACTGCTTGTGTGTCAGAAGCCCTCCAGAGGGTCTGCGTTTCAGTCCACCCTTCTCCAAAGCAGGGCAGTGTCTGGAGAGCTCTTTAGCAGTTTTCGTCTCATTAACATTTCCATGAGGGATCAAAGAATATATTAAAAAAAATATCGAAGTACAATTCCTGCTACGAAACGAGAATATATAAAAAATCTGCTCAGATGCCTTTCCCTCATCCATTGCATTATTATTATATAATTGTCTCTTCATGAAACCAGCTTTTATTCCCACTGCACCCCGCAAAGCTCTCCACAGATCCGTCCCACCGAGCCCCCGCTCCCCCATACTTTTTCCATCGCCGGGACCGGGTTGCTCTATGTTCCTCCCAAACAGAACCCAATTATTCCCCGGCAGTAAGTCACTGGGAGCAGGAATTGCTTTAATTTTGTCCCTTTGAGCAGCTGCTCGGGGAGGGCTGGGAGATGGCTGCGGCCACGGAGCTGGGATGAATACTAAAGAAGCACTGAGGCATCGCGTCCCGCGCCGGGGGTGACGGGGTAGGATTTTCTCCTTGGAGGAAGCAAATCCGTGAGCTTTACGTGTCCAAAATGAGCCTTTTTCTTCCCCCTCCTTGGATATTTGCATGCCCAAACCCTGCCACCGGCAGAGCTGCAACACACCTGAGCTCCTTCGAACAGCTTCACCGTGGGCGCTGGAAGCGGGGAACCGTGCCCACCGCCCCGGCCCCCAGCGCTGCAATTCTTCCCCTTCTCATTAGAAATGCCCAGCAACATCCCGCAGACAAAGCCACTGCAAACAAAGTGCGGGGAGAAGGGGGGAAGGGGAGGCGAGAGGATTTTTCTTCTTCTTCTTCTTCTTCTTCTTCTTTTTTTAAAAAGAAAGGAGTGCGGAGGAATTCTTCATTCACTGATCTGTAGAATACATTAATATCCCGAAGTGTTGGCACAGCCTCCAATGCTCGGGGGACCAACAATGCAAGCAATGACTCCGAGTCTGGGATCTTCAAATAAACCACCCCTGCTGTCATGGCCACCGGGAAAGAGAATAACAGCAATATTAGCTGACCTTCATTTTGTTGTTTCTCCAGACCTGACTGCTAGACCTCTGTTTGCCTGTTACTAGGATTTCTTGGCTGAAAAATGTGAGCATTTCCTAGACGATACAAGAGGCAGTTTATTAGGTAAATAAACCAGGCCCTAAGCAGTCGCTTCTGCTTGATAATGAGGAGGGAAGGAAAGGAACAGACCTCCCCGCACCACCTAAAATAACCCCAATCAAGGCTCTGTAACTACCACTGCATGCATATTTTTCAACAGACAGTTAATGAACAAGAGAAGGTCATTTTAGCCTAGCCAACTTGTGAGCAAAACCATTTGCTCAGAAAACTATAGGCCATAAAAATCACAGCAGGCACTGTCTGTATCGTATAAAACCGTCCATCTATGGAAGCAGAAAGAAGTTTAAAACCAGCGTGTTCTTTCAGGCTTCTGACAAAAGAAAGCATCAAGGGGAAAATGTTTACAGAGGAGTCTTGCAAGGAGGGCTGGGAAGGAGAGCGCACGGGACACCTCGCACCGCTCCCTCCTTAGCTCAGCTCCAGGAACCACAGTGATAAACCTAATTTAATTATCAGGCAGACTACGGCCCAGGGACAACAATGAAGGGCGATTTGCAGGCCTACAGCACCTCCTGCAAAAGGCTACTGCAGCAAAAACGCTTTACGTTTCCCAAGGTATCTCACAGATAAATGTAATAACCAGACGGTTTTAGAAAGCAGCGCTTGGAAAATGAAGTTTCCACTGAAACAGAGCTAGTGGCACTGTCTTCCTTGCCAAAAAGGCAATGTTCTGGTGCATTTTTTTTTAACATATAGAAGATAAGTATTACACAGTAGCCACTGTGCGTTACAGCCCGAGTGGGGATGTGGTACAAGACAACCACAATGCATCAAAAGCCACGCGAGGCAAAACCTCGCACCTGCAACTCATCTGCAAACCCCAGTACTCGCTCGAATTTCACAGCACAGTCACTAGCACCAGCCGGTCATCCTGCAGAAACAAACCCCTTCCCTCCTTCCACCCCAAAGCAAAACTTATTTCTGAAGCAGACAGGTTGTGTACTGAAACAGCGAATCCCACTTTGCTGCTGCAGATCTGCGCGCTGGAAAGCGTTCCTGCCATCAACAGCCGCTCGGTTTGCAGACAAGTGTGATGCTCTAGTGACACATCTCTGCTTTCACTGCAAAGGCTGAGAAGTCACTGCGAACCCTAGATCCAACATCAACGTCAGCCCCGTGTGTATCGCCTCTGCGTGACACCCGCCAGCCTGACGCTGAGCAAAGGATGCAAAACCTACCTGAAGCCTTGGGCAAGCAGACAGCTAGCCCACGCTAAAGCTACCTTAAAGGCTACGTTCACCAGGGCCGCGCTCGCAGCTTCAAGCCGCGTCAGAGTGGTGCCGAAGTCACGGACTGTAATCTGCAAAAACTACATTTAAAAACAGTGTTAAAACTGGGGCTGGCTTATTAAGCTCATGAATTAAAACCCCACTTCACACGGTTGTGAGTTTAGAGAAGCAAATTAGGCTGCGACTGCACGTTCCACCGAAAGGAGGGCGGTGAAGCACCTTCCAGAGGCAGCACGCGCCCTTGGACCGGCTCGTGGCAGCGACTCCAACCCAGCTCATCGTTGCCAGACGTGAAACCGCCCTTTCCGTAGCGGTACAATCTTTTATGAGCCTAAGTCAGTTAAGAAGCTTTTCCCCTGGAGTCCTAGCAGGAGGTTAGGTGGCTACGGGTGCTCCTTCAGATGGCACCTCGCCCTCTGCTAGGAGGCAGGTATCGAAGGGGATGGTCCCATTCAACCCACCGCCCTCCTCTGCGCTGGGTCTGGCCGTCCCGCAGCGATAGCACAAGTCACTCCTGCGGACCGATCCAGCGGAAACCTCCGTCTCCTCTGCAGCTCGCCCTGGGGACATGAGTGCGAGGTCCCACCGGGGCAGGCAGCAGCACAGTGCCTGCCGGCGACCGTAGCTGCACCCCACTGTGCGAAACAGCACCCTTCAGCACCCGCACGCCCGCCCAGACCTGCCTCCTTGCCCGTGCTTCTGAAAATCTCCCTGGGCTTCTGCCGTCCAAGCCCCACAGCCCCAACGCGAGGCTGAGCTGCTTTCAGCAGCACCGTGTTTACGGGGCTGGAGCACAGACGCTCCGGTTACTCTGCTCTTGCAGACACAGCTTGTTGGCAGGACCGAACGCACGGCTCCCATATGCTTTCCCAATACGAAACCACCAATCCCAGATGTGCAACATGCTTTAATTAACACTCCTGCTGGAAGCGTAACTCCTGCCATTTGAATGCTTCAAGACAAACGCTGCGTGAACATATTTGATTTTCACCTTAAGTAAATACTTTTTTTAAAGTAACACCAGAGAGGCTGGCCATCCCCCATCAGACCTGCCAAGCCAGCCCCTCAAGGGCAGGGATTTCTTACTGCTCTTCCCATTTGCCCGAGGACAGCTTTCCTCCAGCCAGAGTTAGCACAATTGCGGGAATCCTACTGTATTTTTGCAAAACAAGACAGACTGGAGATCACGGCCCCTGCTGATTTATATCCCCAGTTTCTGGTGGGATCAACATCCTCTATGCATCTCAGAAAGCCCTGAAGAGACAGCATAACCACTCGGTCCCCAGCAAACTGATTTCTCCACTGACCACATCCTCCGTGCATTGTTGTGTCCCTCGAGCGCCCGGGGCCTGGGAAGCAGAATTCCAGATGCTGGACCTTCCCTCTGCCCGGGCACTGCCTTCGCAGCAGCGTTGCGCTCAGGACAGCACCTCTGGTTGGGGTGGATTTAGGGTAACAGGATCAAGAGAGGCTAGGAACGGTATTTGGGAGCCAAAGATTAAGGCTGAATTTCAAAGTCGTCAGAATTAATACAAACAGTTAACCCAGATAACTTCCCCCCTAATTTAGTTTTAACGTGGCACGAAATCCCCAGGCCAGAACACCGTTGTATTTCAACTCCGGATCGGGTAGAGCAATTATTTTGTCGCTGAGCATGTTAGGAAAGAAAAGGCAGAAGGCAGCGAGTTTGAGCCTCTTTGGTAATGTACAAATTAACACATTTCAGCACCATTTTCAGAAATATAAATTAATGATTTAATTCTGCAACATGTATCCTTGGAAACCAAGCTGTAAGCAGTCGCCCTTGGATATTTCACACAATTCCAATTTTTTTTTTCAATATTCAAATACAACTAATTGCTTGCCCTTTTGAAGTGATGGACAGCTTGGGTGAGCAGGGTGCCCAGCAGCTTATTTTACCACCAGATTTGTACAATCCCGCTCCATGGGTTGACAACAGCTGCTCTAAATCTCCTGATAGGTATGAACGAGCATTGATGAAGTTCAGTCTGTTTGAACAGCTGCATATGCAAATGTAATTAAGAAGATGTCGACTGCCTTTTGCTCTCCTATCCATGCCCCCCCTCTTCTCCCTCTCCCCTTACGCTGTCTCCTAATGGGGAGGGACGCCGTTTCATAGCTTCGGACTCGAACCCGTGCCTGATTTACGTCTCACAGCCGAGTCCCAGAACTGCCACTCGCCAGCCCCCTCGACCATCATTTGGGGTGTCCTTAAATTTAGGGCTCAGCTACTGAACGGCCAATTATTTTGCAACCTCGATGCCCGCGCATCGCCACTGCCACCTGAAAAGCAAACCCCTTGGCAGTGTAACGTAGCAAAGTAATTTTTCCCCACCTCACGTTACACACGTGTCACAGTTTGTGACTGCCCTTCCTCCCTTAGGCAGTCACGGCGCCAAGCCTGACAACATGCAAGAAGCAATTGGTCGGTGCCCTCAGACACATGGTGTGATTTTTGGGGTTGTCCTATGTAGGGACAGGAGTTGGACTCGATGATCCTCAGGGGTCCCTTCCAACTCAGGATATTGTATGATTCTATGATTCTACGATTATTTATACTGTGCAGCCTTAAGTGAACCATTTCACTCGTGTCTCTGCCTGCCAGAGTTATCCAGGGAGACACGCTGGGGGTCACCGCAGCCAGAAAAAGGCACGTGGGAAGAGGTGGCACGGGTGCAGAAGACCCAGACGAGCGATCACTGGTTGAATCCACCAAGCCAGGGCTTGGTGGGAGGATGGAGAAGGCTGCAGTGGTTCTGGAGGGTCTCAGTGCCTCAGGGCGAACTGTCATTAAATGAAGCAAGCTGGAGGGCTGATGCACACAGAGCTCCAGGTCTTTCCCTTCAAACTGAACGTTATCTGGGATAGGTATCCCAAGAGTAGGTGGACTGAGCTGCGGCCGCCTGTCCAGCACCAGAGAGGAACCGCAGCATCCGCACAACCGCGCCGCGGAAGGGAAAAAGCGATGTGAGCGACCGCGAGGCTGTCCGATTAACCTCAGCAGGATGGAGGCTCTACAGCAAACTGAAGAAAGACTACTAGAACATGGAACTAAATGGTAAACAGGGTAGAAAACACGGGGACTGTACTGAAGGGAAATCAGGTCCAACAGAGCTGATCGGGTTAGCCCGATAAGATAATGAATTTTCTAGACAAAGGAAGCGTGATAGATCCCATCCACGCAGACTTCAGCAAAGCATGTGATACAGTGCCACGTGGGAAATTATTAAATGAAAAAGATGGGGATTAGCAGAACTGTAAGGCTGGGAAAATGGTGAAAGGCGAAGGGGCGTTGAAAGAAGGATCAGAACGGATGGAGGTCACCGGCAGAGCTCCTCAAGGAATGGTCAGGAGGCTGATCTTATTAAATATTTTTATTAATGACCTTGGCACAAAAAGTAAGTGTGCTAATGAAATTTGCTGATGACACAAAGTTGGAAAGCAGCATCAGCAGAGAGGAAAGCTGGGACAGCATACAGGGAAAAAATGGGTAACTTTGAAGACGAATGAAGGAAGCTTGAAATTCAACGGGATGAAAGAGGAAGCCACGCTCTTGGGACGGACAATAGTTTTTGCTATGAGCTGGAAAGAAAATGAACTCAGGTGGAAAACGTTCAAGAGTGAGAAAGGCCCAAGCAAACAGCTCAAACCTCAAACTGACTGAGGCACCAACATGCTGTAACTGAAATATTTCCAGCAGCCAGGGAAGCGCTAGAGCCGGCGGGCAAGCCATGGTGAGAAGGCTCTGGGGATGCTGCGGTCGGTTCTCACGGCTAAAAAAAAGTTTAACTAGGAAGAAGTGTTAAAAAGGGTTTATCAGACAACAGAGAGATTAATTTAGGAGATTAAAATGTAAAGATGCTTGTTCAGCCCCACAAAACAAAAGCTGGGAGGGAACGCTGGGTGATCTCTTAGACACACACATTTGGGGGCTAAAATAAAAAAGGGGAAAGAACTATTCAAGACACCAGAACAAGGGTTGCACGTGGGCACCATGAAGTATCCCTGACAAGTCTAGGCTGGAAATAAGTTTATGACCATTGCAGCCTTCCAATAGGAGTAATGGGGGGGAAAAAACAAGCTTGTTCTCAGAAATTTATCTTAAAGGGATCCTGTGACCCAGAAGGCTCTTCCCGTCCCTTCCTGCTAAACACACGCAGAGCCGACACCACCAGTAAACACCGTGCTCCTCACCTGGAACAAAATTCATAAAGCAGCTCCAAAACATCTTTTTAACAAAAAAAACCCAAAACAAAACACAAAAACTATTTATGACTGCTTAGGTCCATTCTCTTTCATCAGCTGAATCCATTTCAACATCTCAGCATGAGCAATTTTAAGCCAAATACTGAAGTTGTGAATACAGCATGCGTGAGGAGGAGGAGGCACGGGGAGGCCACGAGCCGGCCGGAGGGCACAACGGCACGGGGGAGCGAGGCCCAGGCTGCTGGGCAGACACTACCAGCAAAGGCATCGTCTCAGCACCTGGAGGGACCTTTTTTTCAGTGTATTTGCTGGGTCGGAAAGCACGCTTTGGGATGTCCCATTCGCATCCCGTGAGCGCCTCACCTGCTCCTCGGGGGCCCAGAGCTAACGGAGCAGAGAAGGGTTTCATATCATGGGGAAACAAGATGCCAAGACGACAAATGAACTGGAAGTCTTAGATTAGCAAAATGCTGAAATTACTGGACCTGCCTGTTTAAAAGTTGTTCTATTAACATAATTAATGAAGCCACATTTCCCACTATGTCCCTAAGCTAATCTGCTTTGAGGCTTCTCTGATGTCTAATGAAACTTGCGCTCACCCTGCCTCCCCTCCCTCCACAGGGCCCTTAATTGGGTCTCTCTAATGAGGGTAGATGCCCAAGTAAGCTTGTAGTAACTTCTTACCTTTCTGACCTCTATCTCGAACTAATTTCAGCTTCAATTAGCCAAGGGGTTCAGGAGTCAGTGGGGCAAGGTGGGAGGAAGAGCACGTCTGCGCACGCCCAACGGGGCTGCGAACCCACCGGTTCCTCCCCAAACCAGGCTCATCTCCGGCAGACCTCCGCTCCCCAGGCACAGCCAACCTGCTCCCTCAGGGTGAAGGAGAATGAGCTGTAGGAGAGGAAGAAAACCCTTCAGAGAGCTCAGCCGAGAACTACAGCGTGAGGGAGGACGATGCACAAGGTAGCAAGGCTAGTGGAAAGCTAAAATCTGCAGCGAGATCTGTTGGACTCCCGGTATTTGCCGGCAGGCTGGCTGGCAGCAAGCGAGGGCTGCAGGAGAAGGGAACAAGGAGACAGAAAAGCCCAGATGCAACTCCATCTTCTGTCCAACCACCGACGGCTGCCCCTCGGCTGCCTCACTGGGCTGCTCTGGTCCTGGGAGGATGGAAATGCCGATGCATTTAAGACACCGGTGATCAGCGAAGACAGCAGTGACGAGCCCAGTTTAACCAACAGATTCATCGTTCTGCTGCTAAAGTTTCTTTTCAAAGCTTTCTCGCGGGGGTAACAGCTCAGAACGAACTTTTCAACAATTCAATTGCTTAAAATGGAAGAAACTGAAGGAGGGAAAAAAATAATTAAAAAAAAAATCAGGAAAATATATAACTTGCCAGGCCAAGAAAACTCATCCCGTCGAAGCACGGACAGGTGACTCAGGGCCAGCGCAGTTGTCAGAGCAGCACCGGGGAGGAATATCGGTGTAACTTCTCCGAGAGTCAGATTGCAGGAAAGGTTGATTTAATGGCACACTACACCAGCTTCTCCACTCAGAAAAAAATAAATCGATGGGGACTTAGACTCATCTGAACACCCAGCCCACGTCAGAGGAACAAACCTGAGTAACTGCCATCCATAATTTATAAAACAAATTAAATCCATGGCAAAAATAACCATAACTTAGCACAGATCTATCGCAGAATCTGGCAGGAAAAGGCCCCAGCCTGCGTGAATCATTGTTTTCTAGAGGAAACCTTATATAATCCAAGCCACTCTGTTTTAAAACAAATTAAACCTTCCAAAAAAATTTAATAGGTTTGGCAAAGCTCTGTCTTTAATTCCGGTATTTTGGTGATTTGCTAAGATAAAAAAACCTACCTGGTACCAACTAACTTTACGGCAGCCTAGACCCTGCTTTCAGCATCTCCCAAAACCTCCATCGGAAGGCAAAGGGGAGATGAGCGCGTCTACCTGGGGCCGGAGGAGGGCGATTAGATTGCAATGCCATCTTGTGGAACAGAAGAAAATGAAAAAAAAGTTGCTCGGCCGCTATTTTGCAATTGTATATTATTTTACAGGACACAGATCTTGGCCCAGCAGGGTCTGTGCGGTGGTTGCTTCTCATTTTCCTCGTTTCTCTGAACGGCTAGAGGGAGGCACGCAGCGACAACTGCAGAGCCGTGGTCTGCTTCCCTCACGCTGCTTGGAAGGGGAGGGACACGCCTGTCCGAAACAAGAGTTTGCTCTTTTTTACTTGTTTTTACCCTTTATTATGACAAAGTCACAACCTTCTGTGCTGCTGCCCCGGCAAACCAGCCTTTCTCCTCAGCTACAGGAGAGCCATCAAAAAGCATGACTTGGGTAGGATCAGGAGCAGGACCGCACCAGCCCCCGGGTCCCCCCCAGCCCACGGTAGAGTTTAGCAGGACCTGAAGAACATTTCTGACTCCACGCATCGCACAGCTTGCCTGCAATCACCTCCGCATGCATCGCATCTGACGCTTAGGCTCCCAGCTGTGCCCTGTGTCACTAAAATCCCTGTGTGTCATTCTTATCACAAACAAAGCCTGGTTTAACCATCCTCTCTGCAGGGAGGTGCCTAGTTATAAGTCTTTAGGTAAAAAAAAAAAAACAAAACCAAATTTACAAAAGTTAAGGATGGGGAAAGTTACCAAAAAGCACCGTGCAGGTAAGCCAGGATGTAGCTGTGGACAACGACAGACTTTCTGCTCTCCACGATGAGGCCAACTGCAAGCCACCACCAGGGCGAAAAATCACAGAATGACAGAACGCTTTGGGATGGCAGGGACCTTTCCAGCCCACCCAGTCCATCCCCCTGCCATGGGCAGGGACATCTTCACCCAGATCAGGTTGCTCAGAGCCCCGTCCCGCCTGGCCTTGAATGTTTCCAGGGATGGGCCGTCTCCCACCGCTCTGGGCAACCCCTGCCACTGTCTCACCACCCTCAGCGTAAACAATGTCTTCCTTATATCCAGTCTGAATCTCCCCTCTTTCAGTTTAAAACCATTCCCCCTTGTCCTATCGCTACTGGCCCTGCTAAAAAGTCTGCCCCCATCTTTCTTCTGAGCCCCCTTTAAGCACTGCAAGGCCGCAATGAGGCCTCCCCGCAGCCTCCTCCTCTCCAGGCTGAGCACCCCCAGCTCTCAGCCTGTCCCCACAGCAGAGGTGCTCCAGCCCTCGGGTCATCGTTGTGGCCTCCTCCGGCCCCGCTCCAACAGCTCCATGTCCTTCCCGTGCTGAGGACCCCCGAGCTGGAGGCAGGGCTCCAGGGGGGTCTCCCCAGAGCGGAGCAGAGGGGCGGAATCCCCCCCTCGCCCTGCTGCCCACGCTGCGGGGGATGCGGCCCAGGAGACGCTTGGCTTTCTGGGCTGCGAGAGCACATTGCCGGCCCATGGCCAGCTTCTCACCTATCAGTCCCCCCGAGTCCTTCTCTGCAGGGCTGCTCTCAATAATAAGAACCGCAGACTCTTTGCAGACTCCTGACTAACACTGAATGCTTGAGCCTGATGATGAACAGAAATAAAACCAACCCACATGGGTGCACAGTGCACTGAGCGGCCGTGTTTGGGGACCCCGACAAAACCTGCACCCACTTATCTGAACTGGGCTGCACCCCCAGCCCTCGGGGACGTGACACGGTGGGACAGCCTGGGCTCCAGTGGGGGACTCTTTTCAGGGCACACATTTCCCTTTAAATATTTTTTTTTTTCCAAAATCCGAAATATTGAACATTTTTGGAAAATGTGGAAATTTTTTCCAATTGGAATTGGAACAGATGGGATCACAGTTAGGCTACCTCTACCCAGGAACACCAAAAATACTGAAGGAATCAGTCATTAAGGTACTGCAGCATTTGCCATATCATCAGGTTGTTGCAGCTCAAGGGTTTGTTTGGGGCAAATGTGTTCCCCCCCCCCGCAGCATCTCAACCTTAGTTATACTTTCATTTCTTTGCTTATTTTTAAATGCAGTTCTTAAGAGGACATTTGGAAGGTTAAAATTCCTAATTAAAAAGTTAGTGAGAAATGGTTACTGAGTGTTACTCTGCACAAAAAACCACCTGAAGGTATGGGAAGTGGGAGAGAGCGAGGACAAACCAACCCAAGACAGTGGTAAAACTGAAAAGTCAGGGCTGTGCACACAGGCATTCCTGTAGCAAATGTGGTAAAGCAGCCTAGCATTTGATTAATGATTTGCATGTACATTTTGGTGAAAGCTCAATGCGAATTTCTGAAATCTAAGAAATACGTATGTCCTGACATCCCTCCTAAATGCCCTGCATAAGCTGAAAGGGAATAAGAACAATGCCAAGCAGCGTGCAAACACTTGCCGGCAGACGACTGATGATTTTCAACAATAATTTCATAAATGCAGCAGACTTAAGCATATCCCACGATTACTCTTTGGCTGGGAGTTCCCACTGACGCCAGCGTGGGCTGCCTGGGGCCACCAAGGGAGATGGGCTCCCACCGGGGCAGCCTTCACCAGGCAGAAGCACGGGGTGGGATTGCCAACAGCCCTGGGGTCAGCAAGAGAAACGGCATTGCAAAGAAGCTGCAAACGAAGCAACCCACCCGAAACAACCTGCAGGTTTCTGCCGGGACTGAGCACGGGCAGAGGTGCGGGCACTGCTCTCTCTGCAACGCTTCTGCCCCCAGCGACGCCTGCGCTGAGCAGGTAGCACCGAGGGCCGGCCGGCCGCGGCATAGATCACGCCGGTCACTGGAAACAACCGCCAAAGCTTGAAATGATGTTTGCATGAGAGCAAGACGTTGAAATATTGATTAAAGTTGGATTTCATCAGCAATACTTTGATTTTATTATTATACTGGCCGCTAACAAAGACACACCCATTAATGCGTTACATTCCTGCTCGTAAAAGGGTGATTATTCCACTATTCACGCCAGGCTGCTCTGCTTGTATCCACAGCCAGTGGCTCCAGTACAGGCACTCATCAGAAAAATAAAAAGACATTCTGATTTCCAAAATGAGGCAAAACCACGGACACAGGCACATGCTGGAATATCGCAGAGCCTGGGTCCAAGCCAACGTCTGCATCCCGGGGAAGGAAGGGGTGGGCAAGGGCAAGACTGAGCACTTTACCCCGGTTTAAATCCGAAGGAACAGCGCAGAAACCAAAGAGTTACTAAAGATTTTATCAATTGAAATGAAACGTTGGAGGGGAGAAAAAAAGCACTTTGAAAAAATTACCTAGCAGGTGCCAGTTTTCCCGCTGCTTGGCTTTGTTCAAGGAATAATTGTACATACACAGAGGGTTTTTCTGATCTTAATATGCGAGATGTTTCCAGCGCCAGGGATAAGGGTGGAAAAGGGATGGGAAGAATGCCGTTAAAGGCTGTGTCTTCCCGCGTTATTGTTCTAAAACTCATGCTCAGGCCGAGTAAAACAGCTATCTGAGGCAATAGCCTGTTTACATATGCCCAAATTGTTATGCAAACACGGGAAGACCTATTGGAGCAGAGGGACCAGGCACCAGCGGCAGCGCTTCTCACCACCCCTTGCAGAAAAATGTTTTTCAATGTGGAAAGGGTGAGAGAGGTCACCCCCAAGGAATCCAGCCCTGGATCCTCCCAGCCTTCGCCTCTCCCATCCTCCTCCTCTCAAATTCCCCAGCATGGCCAGCATGGGCTTTCGAGTTAAAGAGACAGGCTCAGTACCCAGCGACGTCGTCCGGGGGCTGCATTTGCATGAGGAACCCAAAAAGGGGGAGAAATACCTAAGGAGGGAGAAGCTGTCCTGGACGAAATGGGGTTCAGTGCCTGCCCTGCGCAGGCATTTGGCGTCGTGCTTCCCTGTACTCGTGCAGAAAATGAACCTGCAGAAATGAAGGGGAGACTCCAAAGGCACGCAGGGGCACTCAGCGTCATTCAAGTGCGATTGTTTTTAGATGAAATCCATCTTGCATCAACATTAAAGATCTAAAATAAAAAAGCCAGTCGTGAACTCTGCAGTCACGCCTTTAATTCTATCTGTAGTTGGTACGAGAGAAATCAGAGACACACACCTCTGACAAGTCAGCTTTAACCTCCAGAAGAGGCCACAGATTTTCATCAACCTATATCAGCCAAGCTTTCAAAAAGTTATGACTGATGAAGAACCAAATAAATCCCTGAAACAGATTGTCAGTGCTTGAAAAACATCTCCTTGCCGGTCTGAGCTCGGTCGCTTTCGCTGCTAGATCACCACTCTATGGAACAAAAGCTGCCCACCAGCCAGAAACCCTTTCTCCACCCAGATGTGTGACCAAGTCAGCTCTCAACTTTCTCTACACTGAACTACATAAGCCAAATTTCATTAACTTCTGGCTACAAGTCAAATTTCTACAGAGCAGAAATTAGTCTTGTTAGCATTTTGAGTCCTCTAGAGTGCCAAAACCGAGCCACAGACACCAAAAGCGGAGATGCTGTTTGCAGAAGTGTCTGGCTGCCACCACCTCCCCACGGACACCCCCCCCCCGCCACTCCTCAGCGATATCCCCCAAGATACCGACATTGTCTGCGTCCCCCACGGCATCCTCCCGCAGCCACTGCAACCCCCCAGCTCCTCATCCTCGAGAGGAAACCTGCACTCACGCCCTTGAGATGTACAACCTCGCTTTGGCGACATGGAACAGGAGTCCAGTTTAGCTTTACCAGCTTGCTTGTGGCTTGAAGAGTCACCAGCAAGGATTTCACGGCTGGCAGAGCGTGAATGCCACTTGGTTGAGAACACATTCCTGCAGGACACCACCAGAAATGTCCCTGCGGCATCGATCCCCGCTGAGACCGGTTTGTGAGAGCTGGTAGCTAGCAAGTTTTTTAAACCTAATTAACACGTACCGCACTCGTTTCATACCGTTCTACAATTTCCGATCAGAACATTGTGCAATGCTGGAGTCAAACGGCTTCAGGAGGTTAACTGCATCAACACTGAGTGAGTCAAACCTGCAGCGGCAGCTAAGGTCGCGTTTGAGTTTGGAGAGGTGGGGGTTTTTAACTTTTAAAAGAAGCCGTCCTGGGGGGGAGCAGATTGCACCCAGCCTCCGAGCGCTAGACTGGTTTCTCATCATTTAATAACAGGGGAGGATTTGTGCTCAAGCCACTTCCTACCGCAGGACGTTGATTTCTTATCCACCATCTTCACATGCCGCGTCTGGTTGCGAAGCTTGTCGTCCGTGTTTTCAACCAGGTTAGTGAGGTCGTCGATGATCTCTGGGGAAAGAGAAACACGAGCATTAATCTCTGAGCCCTGCACATCACTGCTCAACAAGCACGCTCCTGCTGGAAGCTCCCAAATGGAAACCAGCTGCATCCTTCTGCCTTCCAGTACGACACACCAGTGTTCCACATGCACCGAAAGGTCCAAATCCTGGGAAATGCTACACAAGCGGCTTCGACTTCAGATTCAATGCACTCCTCCACTGCAATAGTGAAGGAAAAAAAATACAGCCTGAAACTGCGGGATCAGTCTAGGAAGCCACGGAGTATAAGATGACGGCAGCCACAAAACACTAGCCAAAGTAAGAGAATTGGTGCATACGCTATAGGAAATCTGAAATTTCAGTCCCTGGAACAGAGCATCTCCACACTCGGCCGTTACACAGTCATCAGAGCACATTCGGGATCACTATCTTCATAAACGCTTTCGCGAGCATGCGGCGCCGTCCCCACCAAGCGACCGCGGAGGAGACACAGCCCGCCTCGGCTCCATCCCCGAGACGTGCCGGGGTGCTCTGCCTGCAGCTCCAACGACCCTCTGGGAAAAGGAAAGCGAGCAACATTTCTTCTACGTCTAGTTTTAACAGAGGGGAAAGGAAAATTTCAAGCCAACCCACCCGCAACCTCATGTTACCGATGACTTAAATTTTGTCAGGGAAATCGGACCGGGTACAAGGCTTACACCAGGAGTGGTTGTTGGGTTGGGGTTTTTTAACACTGAAAATTAAAAGCCACATTCAGGCACCAAATTTTCTTCTTGCTGACAGTTATGCTCTAATTTTCTTGAAATACACAGCCGGTGCTTCTTGCTGGGTGTATGAATACATCGCGTTTGAGTTGCTTTCTACTCTGCAGGTAGGAATGGCTTTTTTGGGGCGTGATAAGTCAGGAGGAGGACAGCAGCCAAAACCTGAATGCGACTGCAAAGCGTCTTGCTCTGGTTGCACTTCTAGCACTTTCCCCACTATTGATCACTGTCTTAATACATCTAGTCTGCCTTTTGGGCCAGGCGGGGGACAGCGGCCGTGCCAGCTGGTGGGTGCAGCGCCCTCCAGGCGTTTGCACCCAGGCAGATCCCGGCACTGCATCTCTCCGCTGCCGCGCTGCTGAAACGGCCAGGTTTAACAGACGGTAAGCAAAAGAAAAAGTTAGAGCGCATAGCGTTCAGTTAGCGAGATATACTAATATTCTGCCCATTTTTATGCATCATAACCCGGTACGCATGCTGGCTGAGGGTTAAGGAAAACAAGTCCCATCAACAGGACAGGGCCCTTATTAATTAGCCTTTATTGTTTTGACTGTATTCCTTCAAACAAGACATTTCCCAAATCCCTCTACTAGGAAAAGGGATGACACTAAAGAGGGGATTCCTTGTACTTGCAAAACTTCCCTGTGACACTAGAATAAGGCCTTGAGCTTGCAAGGGTAGTGCCAATACGTGACATTAGGTCTTGCAGCTTCTCAAGAACACCCGTACACCTCCGCTGGCCGTCGCTTTTATACCAGCGCTCGGAAGGGAACGGTTTCCTCCGCAATTCACTTTCCTGCAGCAAAAGATGTTCGCTATGCAGGGTGCTTATGTCCTTAAATCTTACCAAGTAGCAGGCGTTGCTCTAGATACAGAGATAAAACCACTTTGAGGATCCATATGGGTAACAGAAAACAAATATAAAATAATCAAAGTTCTAAAGACAAAAAGGAAATTTTCAAAGGCATACGGAGCACGGAGGTTTCACTCTCCCAGAGAGCTGGGAGATTTAGGAATCATCCTTTTCATGCATGCTTTTTAAGTCTGCCCCACAAGCACTCCATCATCTCCAGCAAATCCCTATGTAAAATGATATCAGCATCTAAAAAACCTTGTACTTTGAAAATATCTATCTATCTTAAAACATGAGCTCCTGATTCACGCCCCTCAGCCTGAACCATCTGAGCATTCACACGAAGGGGGGGCAGAGGGCAAACATCAACTGCTTCTGTGTGGGCAGCCTCAGCTTTATCCTGCAGCTCCAAACCATTCCCCGCTCCTGTGGTTAAGCAACATCACCCCACCAATGCTGCTTCTTCCAGGCACAAACCCTCCGTATTTGTGAAGTTGTTTAAAATACTCAAGATTTTAGTGTTCATCCTACACCAAACCACATCTCCCCAAGCGATGGCAGGTACTTTATTTGAACTTCAGATACTAATTCTCCTCCCCCTCCCACCCAACTTCCCCAGGTCCAACATCTGCAAAGCCAACAACACTTTGGGGAAACTTTATCTGTCTGGCGTGATTCAGCACACTGGAAAACCCGTACAAAGCTGCCTGCAAAGGCAGGCTTTCTCATGTTTGCCTCTAAATGAAAAAAAAAAAGTGCCGCAAGTTCCCATCGTTGTCAAGGACAAAGTGATAAGCATGCTTGGGAAATAAGAGACTTTCCTTTGTCAATGCTGACCAGACCCTCCTTGAAAAACATCCTGGTGAACAAGCTGTAGCTAAATGAGAACAAATGCGAGCAGGAAAATTTTCTGTCATCATTCCAAAGCCCAAGGCATTGCAATTGGGATTGTATCTAGAGCCTCTCCTTTCCCATCCCCCTGCCAAGCCATTCCCCTCTCAGCCCAACCAGCAGGAGCCCTTTCTGAACCCGAGAACTGGGCTGCACAGCTCGGGAGGAGCCTTCCTCCCTGCCTATGTGTCCCTTGATACCGGCAGGTTTCAGGGGAGCAGGCCAAGCACGTAGCCCAAAGCTCCACAAGCAACCAGCCCTTTGATGTAACGTGTGGTTGAGACCAGGAGGAGTGTTGGGGTGTGCATGGCACAACCACGAGGTCCGAGTAGGATCTTCCCCTCCACCGCTGTGCTGGGGCTGGCGTGGGGAGAGAGCCCAGGGAGGATCTTACCCCATCACCACTTCAATCAGAAGCCTGGACCAGCAGGTTTCCCAGGCCAGGGTGCCCTTGCAACCACCAACACCCTGCACAGAACCACCCGCCCACCCCTCCGCCCCCACCAACACCCTGCACAGAACCACCCGTCCACCCCTCCAGCCCCACCAACACCCTGCACAGAACCACCCGCCCACCCCTCCGCCCCCACCAACACCCTGCACAGAACCACCCACCCCTCCACCCCCACCAACACCCTGCACAGAACCACCCGCCCCTCCACCCCCACCAACACCCTGCACAGAAACACCCGCCCACCCCTCCGCCCCCACCAACACCCTGCACAGAACCATCCGCCCACCCCTCCACCCCCACCAACACCCTGCACAGAACCATCCGCCCACCCCTCCGCCCCCACCAGCACCCTGCTGTGGTCACACTCAGGTTCAGAGCAGCTCTCGACCTTCGTGTAAATTAAAGAATTTCTCCCCACTCTAAAGCCAAGGAAACACAGTGGAAACACATGCTGAATAAGGCAGAGTTGAAAACTGGTAATGCATTTCTAAGGTAGGCAGAGCTGCTGCCAGAGAAAACTAACTCCAGGGCGAAGGAAGTCCTTAGCGGACCGACAGCCCTCCCGCGGCGCTCGGCAGGCTCCTGAGGACCACCGCTTCTGACAGATGACCCACCTGCGGCCCCTTTTGCCCTTCAAGCCGCCGACTGCATTCGGGATGAAAGATTTTCTTATCACCTCCCATTTACCTGGCTAGGCAAGGAGCAAGTTAAGAAAAAAAAAATAGAAACCTGAAAAAGGGGAAGGAGCGAGGCTCCCCCGTGGCGGCAGAGCAGGCTGACTGCTGAAGGGCTGCCCGTCACCTTACAAAGGACGCGTCTGTAACGCTGCACTGCACGCCACATTCACACCGGTAACGCAAATCCAGCCGAGGTCTTCCTTCAGTGAAGCAGGATCTTGAAGCAGAAGATAAAACCTACTGCACAACCCCAGTATTACTCTGAGTAATTTAAGCCCGGCTGAAGTGGGAGAAGTTTGAAGGTTGCTCCTCTGGTGGAGATGAGCTCAGACAGGACCTCCTGTACCAGCAGGGACTTCTGCTTGAAAAGGGGTGCGGCAGCCTCGCTGGTCGCTGCGCGCGCGTCCCTTTGCAGGGTCACGGCACCAGCCAGGCCGGTTCACCGCCTCTCCAGCTGACGGCAGCCGAGGCAGCCCCACCGGAGCGGCCGGTCTCCGTGGGGCAGCTGGGGCAGCTGCGTGGGCATTACCAGTTCCCCTCACCTCATTCCCACGAGGCTGCAGCAGCAAAACGCAAACCCGTCTCTACAAATCTGGATGCTTTTCCTGGTGATCCAAGCTATAACATTTGGGCTGGAGCCCTCAAAAGGGCAGGATTCCTTCAGAAGCCTGGCATCTATCACACAGCAAAAATAGCAGTGGGCTTTACAGATTTGAGATCAATATGTGCACACCTTAAACCAGGACAGAAGTCCCGGAAGGTCTCCGTTTTGTGGACACGAGCCCGTCTGCAGTCCTGCCCTTGCTCCTCCGGCGCCGGGACCCGCGATGGAGAGGGCGTGGGCAGCCCTTGGGGGAACGGGGACGAATTCCACACAGGGGATTTACAAGCCAAGAAAATGCGCAATGAGGAAACAGCGAAGCAAGCAGGTGACAGACAAAATGTAGGTTGATATATTCTGAAATATTTGACCTTTTTTTTTTTTTTTTAAAAAAACCCCACAGCAGCAGTTTTTGATGTCGGGCAACGTGTTTTGGAGCAATGCAGAGCAGCCAGGCTGAGCACGGGTCCAGGTCGGAAAAGGTGGGAGAAGCATCCCTGTGGAAGAGGCAGGAGAGGCTGGAAACAGCAGCCGTGCGGTCAGTCGGCCTCTCCGGTTCCAACATTAGCTCTCCCTCCTGCTCCTGGGGAGCAGAGAGGGGTTTACTGGGGAGAGCGTGAGCAAAGTGAGGAAAAGTCCCTTCTGTTCATTTTTTTCAAGAAACGAACACCAAATAAATTTTGGGTCTGTTTAATATTTTGCATTAAACTTAAAATATTTTTGCCCATAAAAACAAAGGCAAAAATCATTTAATCAGATCTGAACTTGTCGCTGCATCAGCTATCACAGCCAGAAAATGAAAGCTTCTAAGCCACAGCTGGACGCAAAGCGTTTTAAAAAAATTGCTCATTGAATGGCTTCGCTGGTCACAGCAAGCTGAAGCACTATCAGTGCCTACAGCCAGCTTTTAAAGAATCAAGAATCCGTTGATTGACCCAGATCAGCACAAGACTCAGAGATGCGAGCACGTAAGTGTTAAATATTTATTTTCCAAGTGTTATTGAAATAGAAAATGAAAAGTGAAGCAACTGGTCTGAGCCCTGGATCATACGCACTTTCCACTCTGCTCTATCGTGCTTGGCTTCACAATCTCAAATGATACAGTAAAGGCTGAGAAAGATGATCTTCCTAATCCCTCTGAATGAAATGGTCGCAGTATCAGTCACACCAGCGCCACATCCTGCTGCCGCTGATTTCTGGGGTCCACCCACGAGCGTGTGTTCAGAAGGACTGTGCTAAAAGTGACTACCGAACATAAAAACCTCTCCTGAAATCGCAGTGGGACAACAGCCTGGTAGCAGCAGTAAGGGTGTATTTATATACATCTTGAAAATCACATCTGCTATTACCTAGAAAAATAAACATTTATGCAAAGGACACCAACAGAAGACAGATGACAAAAAACTGAGCAGAAGAAATTATATGCAATCCTAGGAATTTCTCAGGAAAAATGTCATTCTTCATACCCTTTTTGCTTCAAAGACTTTGCTGCTGCAACAAAAATCAGAAACGTTCTGTTTTAATTCCTAAAAACACCGATGCCTTCCCTAAAAAGCTGGTTCTGCTTCCTTCCAGCCAGGGCACGGCTAATTTCAGAGCATCCCGCGAGACGGGAATCCCGTCCGTCGTCTCTCCGGGAAGCGGCCGCACATCGTGCTCCAGCACCAAGGCCTCGCGCGGGACGGGAAAGGAAACCCTGAGCTGAACCCAAGCCAGGCGCTGGAGCGGTCTGCTGTGTCCAACCGGATCCTGTTGCTTTTCTCCTCTGTTCCTCCTCAAACACGCTGCGAACTTCAGGCACTGGGTTTGCCTGCAGTCCTGCTGAGCAGCATAACCCGAGACCACAGGCCCTCCATCACGGCCGCCAGCTGCCTCTCCCATATTCCCAACTTCTCTGTTGACATTTCTAACAACGCTTCCTATGGGTTTGAAATCAGACTTCTCTGGCAGCCCCATCTTCTGTGTCAACTCAGCCATCAAGTCTTTCTACAGCTGGTCAGAAGTTTTCCAAGGGAACAGTTTCCACTGGAAAACCGTTTGACAGATGATAAAAACAGTACGTCCCAGAGCGCTCCGCACGCCCGGACCTGCGGCGTTTCACCTCCTTGACGATGGCCTTTATGCTGAAACACATCCCTGATCAGCTTGAAGCGAATAACCAGCTTTCAGTTTGCAAATGAAATTCTTAGTTTTGACAACAAAATGAGAAGCCCAAACGTTTCCAGAGAGCAAAAGCCCCTTTTCCAGCCCGTTTAGCCACTCCGTCTTTCCTGCCTTTCCGACCCCGGTGCCAAGACCCCACCAGTGCCCGGCCAGCCCCGGTCTGCTCCAGCAACGCTGAAGACAGCGCAGCAAGTCAACTGCTAGGTCATGAGATCATACTAAAGACACAAAATTCATATTGCATCTTTCTCTGCAGGGACCACGCAGCAGCAAGCTACGCCCGAGTTACGGGGCATGCATCAGCGCTGCACGTTTTAATCAAAAAAGGCCTAACTTAACTGCAAGTCACAGCCTGAAGTGCAGCACGTGGAGACGATCCTATCCAACCGCTATGGATGCTGTCGTGCTCTCCTCACCGGGGCACCATGAACCGAGCCCCCGAACCCCAGAGCCCTCCTTGCTGTTTCTCCCATTAGGGAGCTCATGAGAGAGAAAGGGAACTCGTTACGGAGAAACGTGAGGCAGTCCATTAAGGGAAGGAAAGCCAGGCAGTGGCGGAGCCGGAGAGCCGGGCCATTTCAAGGAATGCTATGGTTCATCTTGCAGGAAACCACGTGGGTTTTTTCCTACTCTTTCTCCACTCAAGAGCAGGGAAACGATCTGGTTGCCTTTCCATCCTACTGCGTCTCCCTGTTCCTACCCACATCCCACACAGCTGCACCAGCTTTCTGATGGGATGGGAATTTTTTTTAATAATTCTTCTTAACCGTATGACTCCATACAGGTTTTCCCCAGGAAAGAGGAACACCCAGATCAGGCTCTTGTGCAGCCAGAGTTCTGCTTTCATACCTGACTTTACACTAATTGATTTTCTGTTTTATTTAAAACTCGTCAAAAGCCTCATTTAGTTTTGGCAACTCTGCCTTTGAGTCACCCTCACTCTGTCCCTGGAGCAGGGAACCCAAAAGCCAAGGGAAAACGGCCACGTGAAATACGGCCCAGGCAGACAGAAACAAAGCTGGGGTTTGGTCGCAGTTTAGCAGAACGGCATTGCTGACCAAACGTTTCCTTGGAATTGTTTGGATTTTCCGTGGATTTAAATTTACAGATCACTCGATAATATTTATCGATGAGTAATGCATCTCCACGGTATACCCCACTGTGAGTCATGGAAGACTGCAGTCAGCCTTAAGAAAAACATATAGAGAACTAAAATCCATAACGTTTTATGCTACGCAAAAAAATTACAATAAGGCTGGAATTTAGTGGAGAAGCCAAGCAGGCTTTCCCTCCCTCCTTCAGGTCTCTGGTGCCTCAGGAGAAGAGCAAGATACCAAAGAAATGAATCATATATTGAATGCCAACCTCTATACGTCCAAACCCCATAATTACATGTTA
This sequence comes from Nipponia nippon, assembly GCF_047370975.1. Classification (NCBI taxonomy): domain Eukaryota; kingdom Metazoa; phylum Chordata; class Aves; order Pelecaniformes; family Threskiornithidae; genus Nipponia; species Nipponia nippon. Next base: position 11,962,862 of record NW_028262330.1, on the reverse strand, counting down.
ATAAGAAAGCAAGCATTGTTCAAAATGCCAGTGGTATGAAATGAAGATTGCAACTAATGTAAGTACATCAGAAACCTAAAGAACCTTAGCACGATGTGCCAGCTGTAACGTCAAGGCAGAGTGAAAAGAGAAAAACACAGTAAAAAACACAAGCCAAGAATCTTAATTTCTCTCTGTCGCTGCTAGCCGTGCCTGGTTTTTGCAGGCTTTCTGATGTGCGCAGCTCTCCATGCCACAGGCGATGCGTTAGTGCAGTCATGGGCTGCTCCTCACGGTTCAGCTCCAAGGTAATACTCAAAATCCCACTGGTGTTCGTGCTGATCCAAGCTCTGTGCTGCTCAGGACGCCGGGATACCGACACTTTCTGCTGTGATGAGTTTTGCATTTCAAGCAAAGACCAAGATTCCTCCTCCCACCTTCCCAAATTTAACTGATGACATTTAATGTCTTCTTTGGCAGAACTTCACAAAAGTATTAAAAAAACCCAAAATACCAACTTCTCCAAGGGAGCAAACCAACTTGTTCCTCTGTGTTTCAGCTGTCTCACTCTTTAGCTCTTCTAATTTACGGGGGCTTGATGGTCCTTGGAGACAGTCAGGTTCAGAAGACCTCTTGCGGCCTCCTGTCGGGAACGTGTTTTACGATGTGCCACGTGTACGTAGCAGTCCCAGCGCTACAGGGAGGCAAGAGGGGATCCCACCTCCTGCTGCTTCCCCTGCAGCTCTGCTGGGGTCCGGGCGGCACAAAAACCTTGCTCCCTTTCCCTGTTTCTGCCCTGCTGGGCGATGGCTCTGCTGACGAAGCGGAGGGCAGCTGGGCTGCAGGATCCCCAGGCAGAGCAGGGCAGGAGCGGGCAGACTTGCTTTGTGTCCAGGAGAGCAGGCAGGGAAGGACAGCTCTTCTTCCCCACGAAGCTGGTCAGCAGCCCCAGCCTGCCCTCCAAGCTCAGGTTAGCGGCCTGAGGCACTCGATGATGCTGTCGCAGCAGAAGGTCCTCCTTCTCCCAGCGTGGAAACTCCCTGTGGACTCCAGGCCATGCCAGCTCTCCGCCCTGAGGAATCCTGGCAGAGGAACAACTCCTGCAGGCCCAGGATTGCTCCCGGCTCTCCGAGTTCCTGAGAACAGTGAAAAACGCACAGACTGGGAAGAACAAACTGCTCCAGAGTCCTACGGCCTCCGCCTGGCATTTGGGCAGTGAAGAGCTGCCCGAGCGCCCAGCTGAGAAGGCCAAGGACCAGCACATCCCTCCAGCATAACCCTCTCCCACTGGCTGACCAAACCTTCAGCATCTTTTAAGGATAACACTCGCTGAAACAAGAGGAGGCTATTTGTTCTGCTACAGAAAACCTTGCCATCTGCTCCAAGGACTAAGAGGACACGTCCAGGACCACTGTTTCTACCACACACCACCCTTCAGACCGCAGCCGAGCAAACTCGCTCATCCATCCCAAAATACATAAGATTATATCTGGGTCAAACTTTCATAGCCATGAGCAATACAGAACACTTCAGCCTCTCGAAAGCAGGTCCGGAGGCAGCAGATGGTGGTTTGAAAATACATGGTAGTGACAAAGAACCGTCCCAGGCCATCAGCTGTGGTAGCCCTCAGCGGATCACTCGCAGCCAAAGAGCAACGCTGGGAAAACAAACAGTGGTATCGATTCCAGCAAACACAGTTATTAGCTAGACTTGTTATTTTAAAAGCACACAGTGAGAAGTTTTCTCTTTTCCAGCTGCTTATTTTGTTTTATTCGAACAAAACCCATGGACATTAATTTTAGCTGTACTTAATTGAATAATTTCTCTGGGGAATAGTTCAGGGGGAGTTTTAAAGCAGCCTGTTTCCAAGAGCCATTACTAATTGGCATATACCACAGCGTCAGTGTGCCAACCAAAATAGTACGCTTTAATGTTACTGGAACTACTCTCAGGCCAGATGTGTTGAGAACTTGCAGTGATATAAGGCAGGCAATAACTATATTCACATGATATAGTATTTTGAGTATCCTTCCCCAGTTATCTGGAAGGAGATAATAGTCTCCTTCACTAGAAGTATTCGAGTGTAAAGCCAGGTCATTCGTTCCTCCCCTTTACTCCCACCAAGCGACCTTTCCTTTTATTTACTGTGTTTAAAGCAGACCAGCACAGTTACCTAGCTATCAAATGGACATTAATATAAAAAAAAAACCAACCAAACACCAAATCCTCTTGTAAGAATTATAAAAGAAAAGGTTGTCTCCAATCTACAGCATTCACCGAAGTCAACGTTGCCGTACACCCAGCGCACCCTGTTCGGTATGCTGGCACGCCAAGCCCACGGCACGCACGGGCTCCTTGCACTTGTAACCATCGCTTATTTTTATTCAAATCCAAAATCTGAGTGCTCTAGCAACACAAACGTAGAGATTTTTAGGTCAGACTATTAAAACTTCCAGCAAAATCTCCAAGTTATAGGGACAATGGTATTAAACTATTTTTCTACAGACTTGACTTGGAGAGAAAGCAAGGAAATACTGCTAATAGATAAAATAATCACAAGTTCTGCATCTCCAGGAAAGCCCGGAGCACTGAGAGACTGGAAGCCTACTTACATTTGTGTAACAAGACCCTGCCAATTAAAACACTTTTCCTGTTATGATATGTTTGTTTTCTGCAAACTCACAGCAGAAAATGAAAGGACAGAAGCTATTTCAGACTCCGCATTTGTTTGTTTTCCCTTTATCCAAAATCCAAGCAGGATTTTCAAAATACTGCCTTCCTAAATTCTTCTTATTATTCACCCTTACTTTCTTTTGGTAACTCTAATTTTCCCAGGTTTGTACACCATTGCCATACTTTTCCATCGATATCAGTAGCTTTAATTACAAATACACATCAGTTGTCACAATTACACTAGGGCAGAAGGTATAGCAATTCCCCGTAAAACACCACTTGGCTACCGAACACTGCAAGTTTAGGCTTCCAGTCCATGTCTCAAAAAAAAACCAACAAAAAAACAAAACAAACAAACAAAAAAAAATCACTTAAGTTATACTCCACGGAGCTGTTGTCACTTTAAGATCTACTTGACAATTACTACTTCTGCACTTCTTAAACTGTGGACCCATGGCAGAAATGTAACGTAATCCTTGTGGGTAGCAAAGAACCAGGCCTTAGTCCCACTGAAAAGAAATAAAATGAAACAGTGAGACAGCATCTCATGTACTTGGGTCACCGCCACCTCGACCCAGATATACACCTTTCCTCCATGAGATAAAAATCAATTCGCATCCATTTTCGCGACCTTGAAAGTAACCATAATTAATGCATCTACGGGAGGACTCTCTTAAAAGCCAGCACGTTGCCTACTAAGGGTTTACTCACACGAGGTGCTCCCCATAAATCCACCCTCGGCTTGCATGCCATCCGTCAGCCCAACAATACATCACGACTGCCCGACCCCGGGCTGGCCAGCGAGACGGGGCCGTGAACGTCTCTTTGATGAACTGGGGCTGTGAAGGATGCCGCAGCACGCTGATGGATAACCCTCCGAGGCCGGCTCCTTCCTCCCGGACAAAGGCCCCGTCACTTGGGAGTCCCGGCAGAAGTTTCCCAAGCACCTTCGAAAGAAAAAAACCTCATTTCTCAAAACCTGCCTACGAGACAGCCCCAGCTCTAAAGCGATTTAAAGCGATGATTATAAATGGCTAATGTCATTTTGTCCCCAGGAGAAAAATCACCGAATTGTTCGGCTTTGCTGGGAGCGCGGCCGAGCAGAATCGCCCCGCTCCACCGCAAGCGCCTTCAAAAGAAACACTGAAATTCCTGAGATGTCTAGCAGGCTGCGCAGGATGTATAAACTCATTCCTACTCAAATTAAAGAAAACTCCATCCAAAAAGCAGGACCGAACTATCCCCGAAGTGTTAACTGTAACACTATTTCCAACCCATGAGAGCGTCCCACATTTTTCACATTAAAAAGCTTAAAAGTTAGTGAAACACTTCATTGCTGCCATGGTCCCTACAATTGAGAATTATTCAACAACTGGAGATTAAGTGCCCTCGGTTTCGAAGCAGATTAAGCAAGATTGGAAAAAATGACCAGCAGTGCTCTTGCATAGCTGGAGAGCAAGAATATATTACATGGACTGCAGTTTGAGGAGCAAAAAGGGAATACAGCTCAACGTGCGGACGCGATGCTGACTTTAGCGATTCAAGCTTAAGTGGGGCGTTCCTTTCCTTCCAGTTTCATTCATTTTACGAAGGGGCAGTGCCGCTCAGGTGGCATGGACACACAGACCTGGCACGCTCCGGGGGGTTTCTCAGGGTGACCGGCACAGTAGAGAGCTCATCCCCAGCCATTAACCCTCACCCTTCAAAGGAAGATGGGTTTTGTTGTTTCTTTTTTTAAATGAAAATGCACTTTAGAAATTGAACGAGCACCCTTCCCCCAGACAGGCCAACCTAACCCTATCTTCAGTCTGAAGGAGCGGCTCAAACGCCGTGAGCTCCTCCTCATCAATAACCTCTGCAGAACCCCAACGTCATGCAGCAGCAGATGCAAAATTTAGTTTAAAATGAAATTCCAGTGGTCAAGTCCTGGCCCCTAAACATGTGGAGGCTTCCATTAGCCTCAGATGGGGCTAGGAGCTCACACAATCTTTGGAGCAATCTTAATGTACTGCCCTAAGGAAGACACCCTTCAGCATGCCCATACCCAAGTGATGAAGACCAGAGCCAGCGTGCTGGGAACACAGCAGAAGGGGTCACGAGGCCAGGTGGAGAGATTTTCTTCACCAGCCTGTCCCTTCTTCACCTAGGAGCTGACAAAAACTCCAGAAAAGTTCACCAAAACCACACTCAAAACAACCAACGACCTCTGCCAAAGGCTTATTTCTGCCAGCCAACAGGTACCAATCTTCTCCGCTCTATACATCCGCAGTTAAACGTCTTCTAAAATAACTCAGTCTCAACTGAGCGTTAAGAGACTTGTTCAATCCTGCTCGAGGTATTTAGAGAAGAGGAAAATGCAGAACCGTGTATTAGTGAGTTGTCAAGCCTGCAAAACACAACTGCCATTTTAATAAACATTCAGGTTGGTAATAAGCCAACAGAGCATCCCAGTATTCACCACAAGAGCATCATGCTGTGGACAGCTGCATGGTATTATCCTCTTGGATCACAAACGAGGAGGAAAGCCACTTTAGAATTGGTCTATCAATCATGGGAGGAACCAGAAAACTTGCAAGTGCTTCATGGTTACAGTATTGAAAGCAGCTGATAAAGCTAAGGTCAACCCAGGCACCTGGGACTAATCTCCAGCTGACATACTTCATCAAGCTCTACTGGAATCAATGGTAAATTGACTAAATTAGCAAGAGGAATACATCATCTAACAACGTGTTCAGGGCGAGCAAATACCAGGAATAAGATGAACTGCAGTGAAGGCACTCCTCTGATATTGCCGAAGTTACTTGCGTCCTACCTGCCCGGTCACCGGCCCAGAAGTTCGAACAGACCAAAAGCAGAGAAAAACGTCTCCCGAGTTGATGGCTCAAAAATATTCCCTTCCAAGCCTGCAGTCATGGAAAAAGTTCAGATTACTCAGAGAAGTGGTTAAAACAACAGAAGGGGTGGAAGAAGAACTTCCACAGATAAGACGACCTCAAGTCTACGAATCCTGGTTAGCCTTAGCTAATGGTTTTCTTTCTTCCCACTTCCTTCCACCAAAAGTCGTGCCAACTTTCCACATGCCCTCCCATGGATTTTCTGCAGATGTGGCTGAACACTTACTGTTTAGCGTGGCTCTGTGCCCGTGGATTTTTGCAGAGCAAGGAAAGGCTGTTATACAGAGGGAGCCCTTACACAGCTGCTCTGCTCCTCTATGATTTTCTCCTTTCTACAGTTCATTTGTTGGAAGGACCAAAAGTGATTAATTGGCAAAAGCTGCACAAAGCTGAGGGTTTAGTGCCACTAAGCAACGTGTCTGTAAGACACTTCAGAAGACCGTGGCTAAATACTGGTTTGATCTCAATGCACGAGTTCTGAATTCCAGTGTGACGAACCCCAGCGCAGGAAGGAAACCTTAAGCCTCCACTTTATCAAGCTACACAAATACACAGTTTATCAAACTGAGGAGATTACTACTGCTTACTGTGCCGCTGCTGCAACTGTTTGCAGAAGCTGACTGTTTGATCGCTCTCAAATGTATGGGAACAAGTCAGCACGCTACCATACTGCAGCAACATCAAACAACGTCTTCTCTAGCCAACCTACTCGGTTTCCAAAAAAAAGGGAAAGAATGTGAATACATACAGGGCAAAAAATTAACTCCTAGCTCTGTGTGTGCATTCTCAAAGTCATTATTTCTAATTACTCAACCTACAACATCCAACTTTGGAAAAAAAAATGCACTGATACTACAAAAGGCACTTTCAGCGTAGGGTTTTAATTTTTTTTTCCCTAATTTTTAACTAGGAAAAATGTAAGCCATTTTTGTCATTTGTTAAACCCATTTCTTAGCACACTTGTACCGATCTGTTGTTCCACAACATGGTAACAAGGCAGAGATCTTTCTGACAAGAACAAATATCAACTGAATATACAAAACGTGCCTCTTCTACTTGCAAAATCACTGGTCTACAGGGACTTCCTAAATCTGATCAGAAGAGAACACCCATCGGGTTATTAGTTCCAAATAAAAAGCCATAAGCTTTTTACTTTACAACCCCAGTTTTAATAAATCACAATGCAAAGCTCTGCCATCTCTGCCCCGTTATATTTCTCAACGCAACTTGAGAAAGACCTGCGCTATAAGATCTGCCCTTTTCAACTTGTGAGGCTAGGAGTTCAATTTTAAGACATCTGGTAGTACAGGCTCCTAATGTCTGCTCTTTCCATGTGGGCTGGGGGAAAGTTATAGATGTTTTCGTCTTTTCTTTGAAAGGACAAAGAACTCTTGCTGCATCATTTCCAACCCAAATAATTCTGAAACCCAAACGGATATTAATTGATAGACGCATTGTACGAATCTTCATGAGCACAAAGGATCAGATTCAATGGCTTGGCTGAGGCCATTATGTTTCTCTCTACAAAAAATGTTTTGGACATTAAACACCACTATTATACCCTTTTCCAATTCAGTCATGCTTTAGAGAATCCCCGCACTCTGGTCAGACCCTTCACCCTGCTACGGGGACGATGGTGAACAGCCGCCGCGGCAGACCTGCACCACCTGGGCCTTCCTCCACGCACCCTGAAAACAAGGATAATCCTATTTATAGGCCCCTGCATGAAAACGGGGGGGGCAGCTTGTCAAATCGGAAGGCATGAGCTACTGTCTTTACCGATTAATATCGGGGAAACGCTGTCATTTCCAAGCGAGCACCCACTGTCGTCCCCCCATCACCACACGTTTTAGCAGAAGCAATACCCCAGCCATTCTGTAACCTGCACTAATTGCCTAAAAATGCATGATTTGATTATTTGACATTTTGTAAAATCTTACAAAGCATTTGATAGGGGCAGTAACAGGTGCACCCAAAGCCAAGCGGTACCGGCGGCCTGGCCAAAGATGACACGCTTTCAAGTCTCCGGATTTTGAAGTTTCCCATCACCAGCTAGCAGCAATATTTCAAGACTTCAGATGTTAGGTTCTGGGCCTCAATCTTAAATTATTTTTTCAAACCCTCTTAAAACACATTTAATCCTTTGTTTTCTTTCCGAGGAGAAAGGTTTCACATCTGGACTGTCAACCTGCATTCCAAAGCATTAGCCTGGCAAATTAAAGCAGCTGAGCTGTAAATCTCCAAGAAGAGGACTTGTCATGGAAATCACAACTCAGCATTAACTACGAACCCAGTTCAGCAAGAAAGCCAACATAAAAAGCCCAAACAATGCGGGCAGCCCCAAGACAACTTTGAAAATGAATCCTGCTGTCTGCTAGAGAGCAAGCTAACCTAACCGAACCAACCCAGACTTGTAGCAGCGTCTCTGACCCGGCTTTAATCTGAACCAGTCGCATAAGAGCCCACTGCGAGCAGCCGCCAGTTTACGTAGCTGAATTTTGCAGATCGTTTCAAATATGCCTTGTGAGAGTCGAATGCTCAATCCCCATGAACTCCAAGAGAGCCGAAGTCCTCGTTCCCTTGGACTGCCACCTCCAATGGCTCTCTCCTGGCTATGAATGACACACGCAATAAGATAGAAAGCAACAAGATAAGCTCCGAAGAATTAAATTCTTCCAGCCAGACTTCAATGGAAATTCAAACGCCAGCAACGCAGATGCAAAGTGGAACCGGCAGCAAAAGGGCGTAGAACAGTAAAACTGATAAAAATAGAAAAATCATAACCTCCCCAGCGCCCCAGGATAACGGCATGTTACTGAAGTGCCTCAGCTAATGTAATAAAAAAGTGTTAATGTAACATTTTTTGATCATTGCGCCATTTATTTATTCAGATTTTTAGATTTATAAGTTAGCTGCTAAAAAGAATTCCATTTTTGCTATTATTTTTTTTTTTCCCCTTTAGAGGGAAAGCAGTTTTGGAAAAAAACAACTTCAGGCTTAATTCGGCTCTAGAGCAGCTTGGAAGAAAGGACTGGCTGATCCACGGAAGACACCTAAGCAACAACGCTCTGCTTGGTTAACTCTTCTGTCAGCACTCCCTTCACAAAACACACTACAGTCTAACTCAATTACTTCTTCTACTTTCTACTGAAGTACTTTATTAACTCTCTCTTCCTACCAAGCATACAATGCGGAGCTTTGTGTGCCGGGCTCTTACGATTATCTCATTCTTTCAACTCTGGTTCCCTGAGCCTGTCTCTCCCGATCGGAGCCACACCACCTCTGAGTCCATCTCTTCACCTTCGCCGCTGAACGCCACGGCCGAGTCCTCTTACTTCTTCCAAAAACTGGACAAACGCTCTTCATGACCAACGCAAACCTGTTCTTCTGTTGAATTAACAGCGTTACCGCAACGCTCTGCTGCCGCGTGAAGTCTGCCAAAAAATACCCTTATCCTGTAACGACCGTAACTGTAACGTAGCCAGCTTGCTAACGTGTACAGAACCACATCGAGTCCTTCCTGTCTGGTTCCTAAACGAAGAAGAAAACACAGAAGTTTTGCTCCAAACTAAGTACTACGATACAAGTACTATGATACCTGTACCTTGATACCCAAAGGAAAAACATTGTGTAGGCGCACGTTGTTATCTACCCACACCGCTGCTATCAGCATCCTGGGCCACCAGAACGGCTTCCTCTGCTATTTCTGTGCTATCACCTACCAACTTTTCCCCCTCCGCTCCCCATCTCGTACTCCCCACCTCCTGTGCGCTGACTCGGTAAGCTCCAGGCTAAACCTCTGTGCGGATCCGTGTCCGACTGCTCCCGAGGGCGTCAGAAGCGAGGTCGGGGGGAAGACACCACGCGCGCCGCACCTGACTCTCGCCCTCCCCGGCGGTGAGCCTGCCGCGACAGCGCTGCCTGTGCCCCTTCTCCGGGAGGTGCTGGAGGATTACCCAGTGTCTTCTACCTGCAGACCTTTCAACAAAAGACACTATTATAAGATTAAAACCTAGCTGAAGTAATTGCGTATGGAAATTCCTTTTATTAGGGCTGTGGATCGAGTCTTATCAGGTTTCACAGCTCCGAGAGCAGGCTCTGGCAGCCAGGCATGTTTGTTAATAGCTATTCCAGCTGCGGCCGACTATTTCTGCTCACCTGGTTTTTGTCACGCTGAAACAAGGCACACCGCCATGTTCTGGGAGATATTTTTGTTAGAGTAACACGTTTCTCCTTCATCACTTAATATTGAGTGCTCGGCATAATTAAACTGGTTAACACAACACCTCTGCCATCCAGCACGCACAGATACCCCACTCACTGCTCACGACACCAGAGAACCGTGGCTTATTCCTGGCACAGGTCTGAAAATGGAAAAAAAGCCAGATAAGCCACTAGAAGAGCATCCGCTCCAGCCTACAGTCCAGAAGCAGCTCTCCGAAAGTTCAAGTCAACACTTGAAACGGCAAAAAGCGTTACAACAGGCAAAGGACAATAAACAACAGACAAGATTTTGACCAAACAGTGCCAACGTTGCCGTGGGGTTACGCTCCTGTGTCCGCCATAGGGCACTGCGCTACCGCAACCAAGAGCCAAAGCAGCTTCAGGGAAGCCCTCCAGGCCAGGAGCTTCAGGCAGGCTAGGACGTCTACACCAGCAGCCTATACCACCACGTCTATACCACCTTTGCGGTGGTATTCAGTGCCCAGCCTAAAAACTTGTCGTTGCCAAGGTTTAATGCTTACTGCACTAGACAGGCGAGCGCCAGGTACCACCTGGTAGGTATATACACCACGCCACAAGGCAGAGAGCAAAGGGATGGCAAACAGCGAGAGAAACTTGGAGTGAAACAGAGAAGAGGGGGTTGAGGAGAGCAAATATGCTGGCAGAAAGAAAAGGGATGGCCTGGCGAGTTGGCATGTCAGTCCTGTTCCCTGACCCCGAACCTGACCGCCCAGATTGGCTCAGACATTTCGATCTTCTGCCTCAAGCTGCGATCACTAGGCATCAGCTCCTTCTCAAGGAGGCTTAAACAGAGCACTGAAAACCCACCTGCCAAAGCCTGACACCCTTCTCCGACCAGCACCTGAGCACACGGCCAGCCTGAAACATGCTCCTCCTGGGTAACAGCCAACGCAGTCCGAAATCTCGGCTGAACAAGACCCTCAGCTCACCAGCCTCCCTTTCCTCTCCTGCTATCGCCTGTTTTCCAAACTCTGAATGTCCTGGAGATGCTCCTTACAAGAGGAGAGACACAGAAAGCATGCCATCCGCTGAACTGCTCTCCTGTCAGCGTTATAACGTGCAACATGAAAACCTACGAGAGCACAGCCCGAGCCAGACAGAAGATGCTGCTTTTCTCAGGGCGCTTCAGCAGCCCCCGAGAGAAGACTTCTTTGAAAATCACAGAAGCACAGGAATTTCTCATTCCTTTTCTTGTCCTCAGCACACTTATAAAGTCCAGTCCGGCTTCTTCGATGCCACTGTCACCCTCACGTGTGGGGTTCAGCTACTTGAAATGCCTTTTAAAGTCGGTTGTTCTCACTTCCAGCAAGTTCTGCCCCACCACCTGGAGACCGGGCCCCGGCGCATCGCACCCGCACCCAGCCGCGTCCGCCCCAGTGGTGCCGATGCAGCTGGATGCACCACGTCTCTGCGTTCTGAGCTCACCAACACAAGCTTGGAGACCCCCGCTCCATCCAGCCCCGAATAACCAGATATATGCCCTCGGAGGTCTTCGAAACTTTATTCTTACAGGTTTAAGGCTGCAGGTGTTTAAACAATTAGCAAAATATCATACATCCTTTTTGCTTCAAGCTTGCTTCATGCTCTTGGCCAAAGCAGAACGATGTGTGCACCTGTGGATGCAGAGAGCAGATTAAAGCCCCGAATCAGCGACCGAGTTAGCTCAGCCCACGAGCCATCTCCCCAGCATCTCCTCCCGTACGGACCGACAGCGCTGCTCGTACCGGCCTGTCATAATTCCGGAGTAAATGAAAACCAAACGGCGAAACGAGCGCTCATTTTCTGATGTTTATTGGCTGAGGTAATGGCTCCGAGCAAAAAACGTCGCTTTCACAGGGCAGAGCGCACTGTTTATAATGCAAGCTTTTGAAGTCCAGCAAGAAAAAAAAATAAAGAGGGTTTTGTTGTTTTGTGTGGGGGGCTTTTTCCCCCCTTCTTTTTTTGAACGATGTGATACAAACCAGCTTGATACACAAATTAGAGGTGATCTCATCAGTCCATTAGCCCAACTAAAGCAAGACCATCACTTGCGAGGGGATGTGCTGGCTAGATACTACTGATTGGCCTGTGAGTAGCATTACTATGGGGGTACAAATGCAGCCTTCATTACACAGGCAAAGCATGGCTCCCAGCTTTCAATCCGCTGCAAACAGTTTCGCTGTATTGAAAAGTGGGATTTTAGAGTAGCGTCTCGCACTTACCGCTCCGGTATTTAGGCAGAGACTATGGCTAGTCTTGCCACCTCTCTTGATAGAAGGAAATGACCTACAGACATCATATGCATCGCTGATTCACACGAAACAGATGCCTTGTACAGAGTGTCAGCCCCTGAAAGGAGGGGAGGAAAAGCACTTGAAAATTCAGTAAGAATAGTAAAATGTGGTTTAGAAGCTTTCGCCTTTCATTTCTCATAAACTAGAACTCCATCCCATCTTTCCACCAAGTTTCTTTTGATTTCTTTGTTGTAGAACGAACAATGCTTGAAAGCTAAGAAAGTCTCATTTCTAAGATGTTTCTGTTTTCAATCGAGCAGCAGAACTATTTATTTTCCTAGCCAGTGATGGAATTAAACAATTTGTCTTTGAAAACTCTATAAGCCTTCACCCTGACAACCCCCCCATCTGCTTTTCAGATTAAGGTACTTTGATTTTTACCAGCTAAAGGTTTATGAACTGCTGTATAAACCCAATTACTCTCATAGTAAATTATTTAAAGCTTACATGTTATTTTTTAAATTTCTCCCCATGGAGTACTCTGGAGATTCAGAAAAGGAAAGGCTCGCTAGGGCATTTTGAATTAAAAATGCGTAACAGCGTTTTGGAGCTTCCAGAAACTTGGAATAAAACAAACCAAAAAACTTCAACATAGTTAAGTGAGGATGAGACACACCCCAGGAGAGACTCTTCAGAGTAGGACTGTTAAAAAAGGGAAAAAAGCTCCATTTCAGTGGGAGGGAGTTCTTTAAAAACAGATTAAGTTTCATCTGAGGTAGTATTTATTCTTTAGCTGGTCTCTGCCTCGCTTCCTGATTGAAAACAGGGATAGGAGAGGTCCTCGTGTACTCGCTTCGGATGCCATCGGCAGAAAACACACGGTGGCCAGCGGTTCATGAGAAGGAAAGCTGCCCTTCGTGCTCACCGTCTCTGTTTTAGCTGTGTCCAGAGCGGGACGGAGCATCCCAGGCGCAGACAGGGCAGGCTGGAGCCCCGGGGGGGACAGGGAGGCCACATGGAGCACGGGACGCAAAGACCTGAGCCCCCTACTGCATCTCCAAACCGGGACTGATATAGAAGAAAAAAACCCACGAGTCCCTGGCAGTAATCACAATATAATGCTAGCAAGAGTGAATTCATTTTCTGGTCAGCAGTTCTGGGACAATTTGCGTTGCCCAGAGAGAGAAGGCGGCAGGGCAGGCCGCATCGCTGCCCCAAGAGCAGGTCTCCTTACGGATCAGCTCCTGAGCCTGAGCCCAAATCCTCCATTCTCCAGAGGAACTCCTCGCCGCCGGTCACCTAAACAAGCACAAGACCTCTCGTCTGCAGTCACAGTGCTTTAGCGAGACTACTGCAGGGATGATATTTGCTTGGCTATGGTAGGATACGGTGTTATTTGGAGGCCACTAGCAATGCACCTCTACCTTCTGCCTACCCATCAAAAGCTAAGGAAACATCCCCAAACTCCATTATCAGATTCTTACTTTTAGGACAATGAGTAATAAATCAGCAGCGTTCACACAAATCAGTATTTGTCACATGCAAACTGTCAAAGAAAGTTCTACCCTTAAGCAAGCCACAAGAGTGGCCAGAAGCTGGCAAGAAGTGTCCCTCCAAGACATACCCCGACCGGGGCACCCCAAGGGCAGGCAGGGGAACACCCCGCTTTCAAAGAGCCGGCACTCCCAGCCGTTCGTTCGGCGCGGTTCTCTCCCTGGTACGTTTTGTCATTTATGCACTCAAGCACAAAAAAAAAAGTGTGTTAAAACAGCATCGCGGCAACGCTGAGCGATTCACTTGAGATGTCTGGTCTGCATGTGCCTGTAGTGCAAAAGGCTGACTGACGTGACCAGAAGCACTGATTTCCAGCGTCCCTGCCTACCGGTTACTCTCCCTTCTGCCACCGGTACAGCACGGATAAGCAGCAGCCAGGTGAAATGACTTAGTGCTGTTGCCTGTTCTTCCCTAATTAATTAATCTAGATAACTAACTCCTGCAAGTGTGATATGGCTAAATCAAACCGATGCTTTCCTTCAGCGCTGGTGACTTCAGCTTAGCGGGGCTGACTCCTGAGGTTCGGTGACGTGTCCCGCATGGCGTACGAGGAATGCCGGGGAAAGCACGCAGCTCCGACGGCACAGGGACTAGACCTCCAGCCGCAGAATGATAAATAGTTTCTCAAGAGCTCCTTGCTGTGAGACCGGCCCCTGCTGTCAGACCAGCATTAATGGGTTTCGGCTGGGGGTGGTTACCCACCGACTGGCCCCCAGACGAGGAAGACCAAGGTGCTGAGCTCAACAGCTGCGGCTCGTCCAGGGAAAGGCAGTGCTGCCGGCCAGCGCGGCCCGGCCAAGCCCTGCAGAGCTGGCTCTGGGGGGATGAGGACCGCTGCCTCCAAAGACGCACCCCTGGCGCCCATCTGCGAGGCGAAACAAGAAGCAATTTTCAAAGATGTCAGTTTTCTAACGTAAAGTGCTGGTATGTGGCTATGAAAGAGCAGGTAGAGAGGAGTTACAGCTACGAGGGAGGTTTTAAGAGCGGCTGGAAGACAGCAAGGAGCTGCAAGCCACAGAGATGCGCTCCGTCGCACTGAGATGGCATCGAAGGCCGGCAGCTCGCACCCCTCCGCAGCTCCCCGTGAGACAGTTCAGAGGAAGAGCACAGAGCTCACGTTGCGTCTCCTCTTTATGATAACCACCTCCCAAAACCAAGATACGCTGCACAGCACCTTGCTTGTCCAGGGTGGCGTCTAGAGAAGGACAAACAAATAGGAGAACGGTTTAAAAGACCTCGAGAGCACAAGAACCCCAAGAGAGCAGAACCAGAGCGTGCTGCAGGCTGGCCGCGCTGTGCCCTCCCAGCAGCCGCAGCTTCTGGCCCAGGCTGCCCAGGGAGGTGGTTGAGTCCCCATCCCTGGAGGGATTTAAAAGCTGTGTAGACGTGGTGCTTGAGGACATGGTTTAGTGGTGGCCTTGGCAGCGCTGGGTTAACGGTTGGACTCGATGATCTTAAAGGTCTTTTCCAACGTTAATGATTCTGTGATTCTGTGATTCTCTCCCATTTCGGTCCCTCCTCTGCTGCCTCCAGATGCACCAAACCTCAGCTGCTGCGAGGACACAGCCCCAGCCACTTTTACCATCTAAATTCTGGGGTTCATCCGAGTGAAACTGAGCCCATCACTCCAAACTGATACATCTTTTTTCCTCTCTTCACAAGCCTTTTTTTTATTTTTGAAAAATGGAGTATTTTGGTACACTTTGTACACTTTCTCCTTCCGTTCACCTATACCCACTATACATCCCTTTGGCTCCCATCTCCCATCGCTGGTGGGAGTCAGGCCCCATGAATTCAGGGCACTAACAGAATTTAGCACTTGCTCAGGCCAGGAAGGGAGCTGACGGCACTTTACCCTCTAACCCCAGCACAGAGCCACTCAAGCTCAAATCGGTTTTGTTGCCTGGATTGCCTCCCGACTCCCAGTCTTACTGAGGCCAAGGACATTGAGGCTGGTCTGTAATACTGGCTCACGTGCTTTTAGGACTGACGCATCCGTGTCAGCTTTCAAAATCTCTGCAGAATGCTGTGCATGCTTATCACACTTTTAATAAAAAACATGATGTAATATGTTTCCCAGAGCAGTTGCAGACCTCCTGCCAGGGCCCTGTGGAGAACCAGTGCTCTCCCTATGCTTGTGCCATTTAAGTTCCATTAAGCTTGTATTTTCAGCAAAGAGATCGTATCATCAGGTTCTTCCCCAGCTATGATTGCCACTGGAGTCCTTGAAACTCTGAACAAATAAAAGTCCATCTCCTGGTCCGGTTCATTAGTATTTCTATGCAAAATGCTGACAATCTGCACAGTATAAGGGGTTCGTTTGTTTTTAATTAAAGACTGAAGTGGCCACTGGTTACACTTCTGTCAGCCACCCGGGATTCCGGGCATTTATCAGCCTCTCTCTGCAGGCAAGGGCGGTGTGCCAGCGGCGCTCCGCAGGTCTGCATCGAGCTCGGCAGAGCTGTCGCTCGCCCTCCTGCACACCACCAGCACCGACTACCGCTCTGCCTTCAACCACTTCAGAGGCTTCTTTTCACTTCAGGATCTACTGCTAAAGCTCCCATCTTTTTTACGGCTCCTCCTTGCAGTGCCGGTACTCCCTCCTCTCTTCCAGTAAGATTCCTCAGTCTTGCACGATAGTTCACTATACAAAAACCAGTATCTAAAAGTATATTTTGCAATACAAAATTTATATCATACAGGCATCTCTATTATGCAAGCGTGATGATCTTGATGCCAAATCCGACTCTCTAATTTCTAGCACGTGCGATGACCAAGTTTGGCCCCTCTTTATCAGCTGAGCCTCCTCTCAAATCCCCGATTCGTTACGGGAGGTCCTGCCCATGCCGCCCTTTTGTCTGCTCTGCTCGCAGGAGCGCTGGAGGAAGCTTGAACAAATCCCTGCCATGGCAGCGTCAAGCTGTCAACACAACCACAAGCCTACTCTGTTTATGAAAGGGAGATGCTGTAAACCAGCCTGGCAACACGGCGTTACGCTGCAGAGCGCGGCTCTGCGCAGCCCAGGACGCGGCACTTCTCAGGAGCTTCTTAGGTGGGCTGAAAATAGCGATTCTTGATTCTAAAGCCAAGCCTGTCTATCAGCAGTAAGGATTTGAAAAACTGATACAGACTACGAGGAAGAAAAAACACTCCAAAGGGTTCTGAAAAAGGAAATAAAAAGATTTTGAGCTCATATGAGGACTGGAATATCTACAACAGTTTGGTTTAGCCACTTAATAATCTTAAAACATTTTCAATAAGCCCTGTTTTAGCTAGGAAGGGTATGACCACCACGGGGACGACTCAGCTGTTGTGGGCGAAAGGTGCCTTACAAACCAGCCAGCCTTCCGCGGTGCGGCTGGGAGGCCAGCGGCGTGGGCGCAGCACCTCCAGAGCGCCCTGCCCGCCGGCCAGACAGCCACGGGCAGCGACGCGGAGAAGGGCCGCGCGTACGACGGCCACCGGACACTGCTCCAGGCACAAGGCAGCCCCACTCGAAGAGACACGCTTGAAAAAATTAAAATATTAAGAATAAAGCAGGAGGAAACATGCAATAAAAGTATTAGAGAGATGGCAAATTAAGAGAGGAGTCTCCCTCTTCTTTTAATTTTCTTTAAAGCTTTTTTCCCTCTGTGGAAAAGAGCAGGAAAGTCATCCTCTTACGCAAGATGTTTTAATTCACATTATCGTTCCGACATCCCATTCACAGGCCCACCAAAACAACCCAGGGAAAAGGTCAGACACTGTGTAATAGCTATACATTAAGCAGCAATGAAAAACAAGAAACATCCCACACTGAGGACACGCTAATGGCTCTTTCGAGTCAACACACACCTAATTCACTTTTGAAGACTTTAAGTTGCAAATTTTTATTCAGCTTTCACAGCACAAATAGCCACAAGAAAGCTACCCAAACCCCCAATTTGCCAAGTCAGGATTATTTGATATGAAGGTCACTTCCCCAGTCCCAGGCAAACTGCTTTAAACCCTTTAACAGACAGAAGTAAAAAGTACAAGGAATACTTTTATCGATTTTAGGATACGAGAGACAGGTCAAAGACTGAGCGCGCAAAAATAATTCACGCTTCTAGAGGAACACAGAAACACTAAATACTCAGAAATGCCCTGTGCTGGCATCAGTGGGGTGCAACAGTTAATTTATTAAGGCAGATTAATGCACCCACAAAACCGACAGCGTTAAGACAATTTTGACCTCTCTAGATTGGCTGCCAATATGATATAGGTCCAAAAGAAATTACCCTTTTCTGCTGCGACAGAACAATAAATTGGCTTCCTCGAATACAGTGGTTAAAGAATCCAAGTTCCTGACCTTGAGTGTTTTACTAGTACTATGCCGTGCTGTAGGGAACGATCAGGATGACATTTGCTGAAATGTCTGGGATTTATGATATAATAGGTTGCACATATGTGCCAAAAGAGAAAAAAACCCTCTTAAATCCAAGCAAATCAAGATTAATTAGCTATTAAAATAGCTAAGAGAACACAGTGCAGTACAGGTGGTACAACAAACCGTCCTACTTTCTGTACATGGTGACTAAAGTTATTTTTGAGGTCACATCGTACGTGTATCTTCGATCGCACTCTCACTGGGAAAAGCAAAAATTGCTGCTCCTTTGTAAACTCCTGCTCTTTGTAATTCTGTAGGTTTGCGCTTTCATAAACAAACGTCACGCGGGCTTTTCATAGGAAGTCCCACCAAGCCCACAGGAAAATCCCGTATTGTCTGGCTTTGATCATCAAGACAGACTGAAAATTAACTCTGCTATTTTCACAATGATCCTCGTATGAAGGGAGAGGACACGCCGTCCACGCCGCCCCATCAGTCCCATTCACTCTTAACTTTTCCCCCGCCTTCATCCACCCCGGTGCCTTTTTGTTTTATTGCTGCTAATTGCAATTACAGGTGTTCGGAAATCAGCAGCTTGACAGATGCCTCATACCTCAGATGCCATCCCCGCAGCCCAGCGCTTCGCTGCGGACCGTGTCTCTCCAGCAGCACCGAGCGGGCTCCGGGATCACAAAGCAAACATTCTTCTGAAATCATAGCAGCCCGACTTCTTTTTTTTCTTCCTACTGCCCCAGGAATGCGAACAAGTTGTTAATACCCTGCAATCTGCTCGGTTTCCCTCTTAATCCTCAGTTTAACCAAGCCTCTCCTCGCAGGAGATCATATCAATATGTCCCTAGCAGTCAAACAATGCGGAAAAAAGCCAATGTTATTGTGAGCCTGAGGTGGAACGGCTCGGTTCCCAGCAGGAAATCAATTTGTACCAGGAACCAGCGAGTTCTTCTCTAGCAGGGGTAACCACTTCAAATGAGCCAGACGCCCTGCGACAACAAATATCCTCGCTGGGATACGGGCAGCTAGCAAAAGCGGACACACAAAGGCTGCCGTTCCCCTTCCGCAGGTCGGGAGAGCGAGGCACACGCATCTCCCCTCCTCCTGCACCCGTCTTCAACCAAGACGCCTTTCCACAGCTCCTCACCTCCCGCAGGCATCTCTCGAGTCTCATCAGGGACCACGCCACGGGAAAAGATGCCTTGCGGCCGTGGTTTTTGTCCGCATTAACCCACAGCCTGGAAACCTGAACCGCATCCCTCCTTCCACGTGCCTTCGCTCTAAGTTGGTTATTCTGCCATACGGTAAACTACCCGTTGAGGTTATTTTCACGCGATTTTCAGCAGCTCTCCGTTCCCCACCGACTGCAGTTCAATTCAGAGGCGTTCCCAGCGCTGCCCCCAACACCCCCCAGAGCTGCGCACCCTTCGGGTCGCCGTACACAGCCCAACGGCAGCACCCAAGACCACCAACAGCGACCAGCTCACCGGTGCATGTCAGGCACCTACGTTCGCCCTAGTACTCTTTTGTTCCGTTGCCCCATCCTGGGAAAACTTAAGTTATTGACAGATAAAATAATTAACATGAAAATAATTACAGAGCAGAATGCCTTGTTGGAGAGGAGAGGAGGACCAGCTGATGCAGGGCCACCGGGGTACCAACCCAGTAAAACCCGAGCCAGAGAAAGTCCCTCCTCTCCAGGCTTTGGGAAGTCTCCTTTAATACTTACTTATCTCTTCATTCGGCTTTTTACAGGATAGTTGAGCCATTTGTTAAAGACTCAACATCTTCTACCACTTTACCAGAGAGTGGAAAAACTGCTTTATCCACTCTTGTAGGTACCAAAGTACCACCCTGAGCAAACTAGGACTCGATTTACACGGGAAAATAGCGGCTCAGCAAAAGCCTCCCACGTGAACACCCGGATCTCAGCTAGGAACATTGACAGACAAAATTAGCACGGAAAAGCTTCAGATCCTCACCAAAACGGATTTCTGTAAAGGCTTCCCTGCTTAGGGAAATGTGAAAGGGATGCAGTCAAGCCAAACACCGCTCCATCACCTGAATATTTTCAAAACACAATCTCGTTGCTTTTCCTTTTCCAAAAATACAACCGAAACAGCCACAGAGAATTCCTCATTCCTCAGTGCGACTGTTGAAGAGAACAGCGATCCGACGGTACCTATACACTGGGATTACGACGTTGTTACCCTCAGAATTGACGGACATATTAATTGGAGACAGCTGCAAGGAAAAATATCCTAACGACATGATTCATTAGTTTTCATAGATAATTACATCTGCTCATGGCCTCACGGTGAATCATTCATTTAGGGAATTTTTGGGGTATTAAATTTAAATGCAGTAATCAGATTTGTTAATCTGTGGGACAAGGCAAACCAAACAAAATTTTATTCAGGGAATTGTTTATAGTTCCAACGTTGACATTAATTCAGCAGCAGGAAAAAATTAGCAGCATAATGCATGCTCATGTAGGTTAAAAATTATTAATGGTAATCTCCTTCGCTCCCCCCAGTGCTTGCAACGAGACTGCACAGATCTCTTCAAGGCTGCCTGGACTGCAATTTTTTTTCCCAGATGCATCTTTATGCATGACACAATCCAGTGGCCTTGTAAAAATATACGTATTTTTTGATAGAATAAAAGCATTAAAATAATTGATACATGGTTTTGCCACTCTATAGACTCAAAATACACCTGGTTTTTTTTAATTATTACTGTACGATACACTTAAAAATAATTTTAAAACATGACTTAGCTTTTTTTGTTACTTTGAAGAGGCAGCATATATTCTCAAATAGAAACCCCATAAAACCTTGAAGATCCAGGCCAGTTCCCTTCCTATCAAGTCACACAAACACTTTCATAAACTGAACTCCACCTTAAGAACAGATAATTTTTTTCCCATTTCTTCTCCTGGAAGCTACTCTGGAATTTCCTCTCTCATTAAAAAAAAAAAAAAAAAAGTCATTTTCTTGCCTGTACTATTTGTGGTCAATTTATCCCCATTTTTTCTTGAACCAATATTCCTCTTCAGCTTCAACAGTTGTTTTCCCGCCCCGATACTTTACTGCCAAAACACGAACAGAAAGCAGACCATATCTCCTATCCATCCCCATCGGGCCAGACTACACAACCGAAACACCACAGCCTCTCTCTGTGCTATTCCATTGCCCTCCACAGCCTCCACGTCTTCTCTGGGCCTATTTCTCCTCAAATTCATTCTTCTGGAACAAGAACCTGAAAATTAAGACACATTTTTTCACAACGCAGCGACTCCAAGCGCCGTGGTGGCCCCGAGCACGCTTGGCACCTGCTCCACGTCACGCTGCTTCTCTCCCCATCAAACCAGCAGATGTTTGGTTGGATTTGGGACAAGCTCAGGACAGGGTCAGTCGATGTTTGCAGCTCACTGGATCAGAGATAACCTCAGGGTTTCATCCTCACGACCACATTTTAGGAACTCCGCCATCATCAGACGATGATCTGAACCGTGTTGAAGAAAACATGAAGGATCAGGCAAAAGGGATCTCATGGCCTTTCAAAGAATCCCACAGACTTTTAGCAAACTAACTTTCAGAGAAGAGCAGCTAAGGTTCACAAGCACCGGAACAAGGGAAATACCTTCTTTGGGGGGGGCAAGAAACAAAGAGAAAGGTAGAGCACCCTGCCCAAAGACACACAGCGAGCCCTTGGGCAAGCCAAGAATGAAAGTCCCGAGTTCCAACCACCAGACCCCAACTATCAACAGCAGCCACAAACGGAGCGGTTCCTAGGTGTAGGGGAGAGAGCACCCCTGGTACCACAGCTTGGGTTTCTCTGAATCCACGTGCTACTGCTGAGAACCAGAAATTAATGTGCAACTTGATAGCTCCTGCTTTGGTGAGGCCGCACCTACGCAGTCATATTTTGCTTCGTTGAGGTTTGGGGGACAGGGGGTTGCTCCATGGAAGCTGGAACAAATTAATATTTCCCTGAGAATTATTATTTTAAGAGAAAGAACCAGCAGAAGTTAAAAGGTAAGCCAACATCTTCTATTTTCTTTTAGTTAAGCATCTGACACCACACAGTATATTTTATTCAGGATCCAGGCCCGAACACAACATGGCGATAAGCTCCTCGTTAGGCACAGACTGTTACTGGAAGGCATCCCAGGCTCCGCAACAACGTCCCGATTTTTGCAATACCTATAAGCTTAACACCCATGTCACAGCTGTGACTTGGAGAAAGACCTTTCCCAAAGAACGGCATTTGAGGTCTCCGCTCACCTCTCCTGAAAACATGCCGTTCAGCTTTAGCTAGTGCAGCACCGCTTGTTTGTGTAACTGGAGAAGCGGCAAGCCCTCTCGTCCAGTGATTTAAACTCCTCCAGTGTTAGAAGAAAAACAAAGAACAAAGATGCTGAAATATCCATCATCTCGCACAGCGCCCACGGGGAGTAGCTGGAGGAATGCAGCACGCCGTGATCCGCTGGCCTCGCTTCCAGGTTACCGCCTGCTCGGCGCAGGCAGACTCCCTTTCCTGCGCATACGGAGAGGGCTCGGGAAAGAATTCACCTCGACGGCTCTTCCAGACCATCCGGGGCTCAGCACATCCCCAGGAGAAGCTGCCTGACCTGGAGGCATCGTGGACCGCTCGATGCCGGTACCGCGCTTGGTGCCGTACGACCGCGGCAGGTTCCCGGCCCCTCAGCTTGCAGACCGCACGGCCAGCTCGTGCTTCTGCGGAGAAGGCAGAGGCATGCCTGTATTATTCTTGTAACGAGTTCAACAACTTGAAAACAGCAAACCCGAGCGCCAGAGCTGTTTGCTAAGAAGGGCTTTGGTTACTAAATGCAGAAACCCGCACAAGACATTTTTCCCTCGTTCTCTGAATTTGGAGATCATATGCACATTTTTTTATTAATACCACCAACTACACAAATGCCAAGAAGGGAACTCATTGCCAGTGAAAGTTAAGATACCAACTTCCCTCTCACTTACTAAGAAAAGGAAGTACAAGCGGGGAGATAACTAAAATAAACTAGATAAGTTCCAGAGAAACAGGGTAACAAGCACACTCAGCGGAGCAAAACAGGGGTCAAACACTGTCCTTGGTAACCTCAGCACGAAAGGGCCAGGCTAAGCACAAGAACGGTCTTAGGACGGCTGCTTCAAGAACAGGCAGGCAGGACCACGCGGCGCTGGGTGTCCCTGTCCCTCCTCCCTTGGTCAGCGACTGCTGTTCCCCATCAGTGGAGCCCCCCCGAGCTGAGAGCAGGTTAAATGAGAAGACACGGATGCAGAACATTAGGCCTTCCCTTATTTAATTTATTGCGTTTTCTCATTGGAGAAGAATTCATCGGCTACAGCCTTAAGTCAACTTAAGGAAAAAAATACAGCAGTCGGGGCCATTTTCAGGAGCGAGGGAATCAAACGAGCAGAGTCTCGCTTCTGGAGGAGCTGAGCCACAGTGCTGGAGAGAGACGCGAGCCTTACAGCGACGCCAAAACTGTGGCTCGGCACCTTGCAAAACACGCCCGAGGTGCATTCGGTGCTTCTCATCGCTGGGATGGAGAAGGAGACCCAGGAGGCAGGGACCCTGCTCCCGGGACCAGACCGGAGGGGAGAGACTCCTCCCTGCCGAGCAGCTGGATGGGCCCGACCTGCCGAGGCCGCTGCCGCGCAGCCCTGCGGTTGGGAGGGAACACTTTCATCTCCTCCTCCCCTTCACATGGCACTTTTTTTGTTGTTTTTTAAACAGTTGGGCAATTGTTTTAAGGAGAAGTCTAGGAGGAGAAAAACCACATTCCTCTGAAACAGCATCACTGCCAGGCACCGGACTGTGGGATCATCAAACCTGTAGCCACTTGCTGACCCCACGCTTAAAAAGCACCTTGGAAATGACATATACACATTATTTCAGGCAATATTAAAAGCAAGAAGAAAAGCAGTGCCTTCTTTTTACAAGGGATAAAATATACCTTTTGATTTCTAACTCTCCTCTTTAAACCGTTTATTCTGTGCTTCTCTCCCACATGGAAAGGATGAAGAATTATTGGGGAGGGTAGTGGTTCAGGACAGTTTAAGTGTGCATGAAACGGCTGTTCACTCTCAGCACGCCACTTGTGCTCCAGCGAGATTGCCACAAACCCATGACACCGCTCATTTGTTCAACAAAGTTTCATGAATTCCAGCTGGAGACTCCTTTTTTCTTCCCCCAGGGCCAAAGGGAAACTTACTGATATTTTTCATGTTTAGGATGTGGGGAAAGGCACACAGGAACATGGAAATGTATTAAATTGTTGGATTTCTCTTCCCCCTCTCCTCCCCCTTTTTTCCAGAAGAAGGGAGGCTTCCAATCCCTAAAACAGATCAAAAAAGCAGCCTGCATGTGAATAGCATCAGCCAGCGCTGAATTCATTTACCCCTCTGAACCCCCGTTCACCGTATAGAAGTTGCCGTACGCTCACAGCAGCGATCCAGCTCGACTCCCAGCTCCTTTTGCTGGCATTAAAAAAAGATTTCGTTTGGGGGTACAAGAACGAGAGCATCGGCCCCTCCGCGGGAAGAAACACGAAAGCAGACTGGTACGTGAGCGATCGCTGCAGCGCTCGCGACAGCTCTAGGCCGTCGGTATTAGCAGCTCATCGGTTTTCAGCTTCGGGCAGAAAGAGGAGAAGCGGCGGCTGCCAGCCGCTGCCAGCAATGATACATCTTCCTAATTTACCTCGGATCTTCCGAGCAAAGCTAAGATTGGAAATGTCAGCGGTTACCACCCCTGCTTTGATTTGAAAACACCAGAGGATCTGATGGGAGCTTCAGCGGAGCAGCGATCAACAGCCCGAGCTATCGAGGAGGGCTGGGCAGGCCCGCAGCTGAGCAGTGCCCGCAGCTTGTTTTCATATAATAACCGCTACTGGAAAGCTTCCCCCCTTTCAGAAAACAAATCTCTCGCCGAAGTCAATGGTGCCAGTCAGTTTATCAAACGTTTCTGTCCCACAACTGGAGAACGGCTTTTCTGCTGCGCTTGTGCTTTGGCGACGTCAGTACGTTCGTATGACTTCAGCCAGACAATATCTGCTGCTTTTAGTGCCCAGCTGCTCTATTTAATCCCTGTTAAGACTGTTCTTCCCCTTCAAATTTCTTTAAAAATTGTATTGGGAGCCTTGTTTAAAACATATTCCTTATAAAGGCTCCTGGCAACTCTGAAAGTGTTTTTCTTAATCTTCCTACTAATTTCAGAGGATAAACTGTTCAGCTGTCACAGTTTAACAGCGTGGACAATGTTAAGGAGTGGGACAAGAAGCCAGGCCACAAAACAGCCGGGGTCCCACACCACTTCCCTCTGTCGCCGTTCACACAAGGTCTCCTGACGCGCTCTGACAGATCAAGCGTCCCCGAGTCCCGCAGAACAGCCGGGCATCTGCAGCCAACATTTATAATTCATATCTACTAACGAAGGTCCTCTTCACCAAGCAGATGATGTTAGCAAACGTCCACCGGGACTTGTAGAGCAGAACAGAAAACAGTTCCTGGGCATTCTGTACCTGAAGCTTTACCTTCCTATAGGAATGATTCCTGTAGCTGTCTGACCGGGTCAGGTTCACACCTGCATTTTGCCTTTGTGGGTAAGAATGTCGATCATCCTTCGATTCAGTTTCACATTAAATACATACAGATTTTTATGATCAAAATAAACATAGCCACCTTTAAAAATATCAAACAGGCAAAACTCCACACACATCCCAAATGAGCTAATTCAGCTTGTTATCAAGCTGAAAACAGCGTGAAGCAGAGCAAGCCTGGCATATGCTCTCTTTAAGAGGCTTCCCTCCCCCGTATTAACATTTTTTCTCCATTATTCACAAAAACCCAAAGCCTTGTCTTTCAGCAGGGACGGAGGAACAAATATTACCTTATTACAGGGACACGCAGATATTCAAAAGAGCTGTCGGTTCCCACTGATCGGCAGCCTGCGTACCACGACAGGCAACGGAAGGCGGGAGAAGCTGAGGAACCCGCAGCCGCGGCTGGGCGACGAGGTAGGTCCTGCTGCAAACGGCGAATTAGCGCAGCCGCCCCGAGAACGGACCATTTCAGTGTCGCACGGGCCGGCCCAGCACTTTGCCTGCAAGGGCAGCCTATTATAAGGAGATCCCTCAGCCCTGGAAATCTTGTTTGAGATGCCATCACAGTTGCACTGTGACTGCTCAACAGAGAGCAGAGTGAGAAATTTGTCTTATCCTTACAATAAAGCAATACGATTTCTTTTAAATCAGCTTTGGTTATTATGTTTCTGATTTATGCCTGCTTCTCAGGGGTGCAACCTTCCACCACTTAAACCCTCTCTTGCCATTCTCTTCCAACGTGAATTCCAGTTTGATACAGAGCCGGTTAGGAAGCACACAGCAGATTTGGGTTTTCCATTTCAAAGAGTTCCCTTACGCTAGGAAGTGAAAAAGAAACGTGCCTCTTCAACAGCTCGCTGCAGTGTGGGGAGGCAGATCACGAGGTATTCCGTCCTGAACGCTGACACGGGTCAGCGCAGAAGGCGACTCAATGCACTGGTTTCCCTTCTCCGGCACCTTGCCTGAAAGATCAAATCTGTTTCAAGTGCTAAGGGAAGGTGGAATCGGTCCCCGACTCAGATGTCGGTCTCTCCCATCTGCCTTCTGTGCCCCATCACGCGAGCGGCCCCACGGCGAGCAAAACGAGCTGATTTTCTGTCAGCAGCGCCCCAGAGGCGCAGCGAGCCCAGCGGGCTGTCAAGTGCCGTGCCAGGGGAAATCCCAGCAAGCTTCTCCTCGCCACGTGCCGACACTCAACAGGCAGCACCAGAGCACCCTTCCCAACAGACGTCACCGCGCGCCCCGCAGCCGCCCACCCCGCCTTAGTCCTGCCGCACCTACACATCGGCAGGCTTGGATTTCAACAAACGGGTGCTGAGTAGAGACCCTACCATCACCCGGCCTGGCCTGGAGGGAAGCAATACAGAGCTCAGGATGGGAAACCAACCATCAGGTTAAATCTGTTGTCTCTAGTTCTGGTCCAGCGCAAGAAAACTTTGAAAACGAGTTTCAGAAAGCGGAGAACAGAACCAGAGGGGAGGGATTAGACAAGTCTCCGGAATGACAGTGAGCTCGGGAAGAACAGGAGGTTACTAAGAGTCATTTACTAAAAGTCATTTTCAGTCAACACAACACCCAGATGTGAAGAACCTCTCCTATCTGCGCTCTACCACCTCCTTCATGCTCAACATCACTGAATATTCAACCTCTCCGCTTTAAGAGTAAGCACAAACGCTTGTGGATGAAGGTGCAGCCCTGTAACAAAAAGGAGGAACGCACTGATTTTACACACGAACCTTCAGACCTTCCCTTACAAAAGTCCTGTGGTCTCCAACTATGAAAGTAATTTTCCTTTCATTGAAAACACACCACCCACATTACCCATAAGCAAAACTATTATAGTTCCTATTGTAACAAAGCATCAAATGGAGTTTTTCCGTAAGAAGTGAAGTCACAACAGCTTAACTAGCGGAAAGTACTACACTTCAGCTAAATAGGCTTTATTCAAGTTGAAGAACCACTACAATTACCTATCATTAGTGACGTACCGTAAAACAGCGGGGAAAACCCAACTGGTCAGCACTGACCCCAGCTGCCACCCAGATGCACCAGTACCAGCAAATGCATAATCCAGCCCAATTCGCACAAGCTCTTCGATCATTAGCACATGAATGTGGACCATGCTGCAGTCCTCTCTCTCTATCCACAGGCCGGTGCCCTGAGGCAGCTTGGTCCCAATAATAATTTCCAAGTGAAAATACTTATTTATAATGGGAACTATTACATAAAAAGCAGTCTATGTCCTAAGCTCAACCAGAAGGAAGCTTTCCTCCCAGCTTATCTGATTTTCTATTCATTTAAAATATCGTGTTTCGGAAGGCCACCTTAGAGTTCAATTCACACTGCTAATTTTCTTTGGCAAAAACCCACGTTATCTACAAACATTGGTTGAAAACTCAATTACAGTAATGTGATACCCACACCCTGTTGCATAGCAACTGGATAACACAGGGATATGGAAAATGTTGATATTCCAAAATAACAGCAGGTAACAGAGCTACTTCCCAACTGCACGCAGAGCTACATCAGTAAGATGCCCGGGTGGGATGCAGGAGTTCAAGAGGCAAGGAACAGCAAAATTAAGGGGTGCCACCCCAGTGCCCTGGCTTGCTTGGGGCACTGTCCCGGACACCTCCAGCCTGGAATGATCCCTCCTCTCCGAGATGCTGTCCTGGCTCACAGCTCATTCCTGCCCACCGCCGCAGTGCCGATGGGCATCTCCTGCTTTCCCTCCACGTGGAGAGCCCTACCCCGGCCTCTGAACCCTGGAAAAGGGTGAAGTGCTACTTACCCCTGCCAGCCCAAGGCAAGGTTTGCTCAGGGAAACATTAGCTGGAGCAAACGAAGCGGACAACTGAATAGGTCTCTAGCAGAGCGTCTTCAAGGAGATTTCAGAGGTCCAGCTTAGCCACATCATGATAGGTTTTTTTTTTGCTTAAACTAAGGACCATTTTTTGCTTAGACTAAGGACTAAACTCAGGCTAGCACCCATCCCCTCCAGCACTACATCTCTATGCTGCAGCAGAGATACTAGACCTCTGCAACATAAAACCAATTAGAAGAGTTTCAACACAGTAAAATAAACCATCCACAAGTTTCTTCCCAAAATCACCATTTTTTTCCCCACTACAATTCTCTTGCATAAAAAAAAAAAAAAAAAAAAAGACAAGCAACCAGTAAGAAACAAAAAATCTTCTCTCCTCTCCACCCCCAAAAGTAAGACTTTGCCCTGCAGCCTTTGCGAAGGGAGGGCCCGGACACCGATCGCCTCTCCCCAGCGCTGCTGCAGGGCGGCACGACCACGTGCGCTTGCACTCAGGTGCCAACACAACGGTTTGGCTGGCTCTGTCAACGGCAGCTGGTCATCTTGTGTCGCTGTTGTCTCTAGTTTCAATGCGGCACTATAAACACAAGGGTCAGAGTTATACAGAAAAAACATTTTGGGAGTTTACGCCAAATGTTATCTTATTTTTACGCAGGGTCTGCCCAAACCAGACCAAACCCAACCCTCTCAAATCCCTGGCAATACTTGAAACCAATATTCCTCCCAGCATTTCTGCTAACTCCAAAGGGAGATACATGCAGCCCGGTGGCCGTGGGGAACCCCGGAGTCTCTGGTCCCCGGGTCAATCCATCAGGCATCCTGCTTCAGAACTGGGAGCCCCGCGGCCTCGCTATCCCAGGGCCAAACTCATCACTTTATCACAGACAAAGGTATCCCTTGAATTCCTGCCCTGAGCTTGGAAAAAAGCCGTCAGGCCCAGATGTTTCAGACTAAAGACTGGACTCAAACCAGCATTTTTCAGCAAAACTTGATTCTATGAGAAAATTTCCAACAAAATTTTGAGATCAAACACCACTGGAGTTATTTCAGAACAATGCAATCTATGTAGCCAAAAGGACATAGTTGATAGTGCCCCTGCACTTTCACGCCAGCCAGTTCATATTACGGCATCTTTTTTCAAGTATGCGATTTACTCCATGCTAACGTGTTTCTTACAAAGCTCCGTCAGGAGAGAATAAAGAGGAATCTTGCCTGCTTCCATGTCCGAGACCTGTACTACTGTCGTACTGGAGGATTATTCTAGTTCTTGATGCCTAACAACAAAAGCAGTTCATGGGGGCAACAAGCAGATCACATCCCCGCTCAGAGGTCTGCGGGGCAATAGAAAAGGACCAGGGTCAGGCAGCGAGGCAGAATACTGTTCACAGTACACAGCACTAACAGGATAACACCTATATCATCTTATCTTTTTAGGGATGCATAGGGATAAAATACATTTTAATACATCAGCAAATTAAAAAAAAAAAGGTTACGCTCATAAGACTTATTCTACCCAAGCTTGCAAGGAAGTTATTTCATTTTTTATTTATAATAATAATAATAATAATTATAGTACAATCATTTTATCTGTTTTTAAGTGATCTCAGGATGCTTTAAGATATCAACTTCACCATTTTAAAAGCATCCCATGTCCATGTCACATTAGTTATGTTTATGACCAAAACACAGCTTTGAGCAAGCAATTGCTCCCACCACTCTTATTTCTGCTTCCTTCCAGTAGGGATGAACCGCGTACACGCATCCTACAAACGGGTAGCCCTGGGGCCGATTTCAACGTCTGAGCGCAGCCAAGTATTACCTGCCACTTCCAGGCTGGATCTAACAGCAGATTTTACAAATATCTAAGCAGTATTTAAACAAGCAAGAAAGCCATGGTTCCCATTCAAATACTGCACAATAGAAATCCATCTGCACGCAAGCACTTAGAGCAACCAGCTTTAACCTGCTTTCTGTTCTTGCTATGGGCAGAGCATTGCAAGATGTTGCATTTCATTTTCTGGTTCTGAGAGGTGCTGATTACCAAACCAACTCCATATGTTACGTTTATTTATTGCAGAACAGATCAGCAAAGAACTGAAACTGCCTCGCGACTGATAAATGTGCCAGGGTCTATCAATTTTCAATACAGGTGCCCCAAGTAGATCTCTGTTTCAGGACTGCTCAGTAAGAGCGGGGCTGGAGCGGCCTCAGCACCAGTCTGACGGGATTTTCCTGGCACCGCTGGGAGCTGATGGCATCAGCCTCCTCGCCGCATCCATCCGCGCTCTCTCCTGCCACTGCACGCGCTTGGAGCGTTTCACTGCACATCACGTGCAGCCCCTCCAAGGCCACGGGAGGGGTTGCCCTGAGCTCAACCCACCTCCAACTCAAAACTTGAGCTCTCATAATTACCAGGAGCGGCTGGGGGAGCTGGGGGGGCTCAGCCTGGGGAAGAGAGGGCTGAGGGGAGCCCTCATCGCTCTCTGCAACTGCCTGAAAGGAGGCTGGAGCCGGGGGGGTCGGTCTCTTCTCCCCAGGAACAAGCGACAGGACCAGAGGGAACGGCCTCAAGCTGCGCCAGGGCAGGGTTAGGTTGGGTATTAGGAAAAACTTCTTCCCTGAAAGGGCTGTCAGGCCCTGGCCCAGGCTGCCCAGGGCAGGGGCTGAGTCCCCATCCCTGGGGGTATTTAAAAGAAGGGTAGACGTGGTGCTCGAGGACATGGTTTAGTGGTGGACTTGGTAGTGATAGGTTGACGGCTGGACTCGATCTTAAGGGTCTTTTCCAACCTAAACAATTCTATGATTCTATAACTAACAGTATATCCCACTCTACCACCTCACCTCAACTCCATACCACTGTATCCAAACTGCTTTTCACGCTGTAGCTCCCTGGCATTAAAGAAGGAGGTCCAACACAGGAGAGGCTAAAATCCTTCCATAAAAACCCAGCTCCCACAAACCCTATAGGCAAAACTCTGGCACTTAACCTTTCTTAGAAACCCAACATCCAACACTTAAAAAACTGCAAGGCAAACCCGCCCATAGTACCGCACCTACGAGCTGTGCCCAGCTTCATCGGGAGCAGCGAACGCTGCTTGATATTTCGAGTTGTGTTGGACACCAGTATAATATTTAACAAGTCAGCAGCAGTGATTTCGGGCACCATAAGCCATAATCACCAAAGGACTCTAAGACACAAGCATCGGAGAAGCAACATATTCTACTCAGTGCCTAGGAGAACGGGAGAGAAACAGCGAGGGCAGTATCTCCGTGCACGGACAGGAGGAGAGACGAGCTGGAAGCACGCTCGGAGGTAATGGGAAAACCAGGAGAATCTGCTAGAGAGTGCTCACCAACCCACTCGGTGGTGAGTAAATCCAGTTCAAAGCACTCTTTGGATTCCAGCAATACCTCACGATAATAACGTGCCCAGAAACATGGGTTTCTTATTCTCTCTTGTGTTGTAACCGTTCAGGTTTCAACCCTACAAGTTTTCTGGGAAGTCTATTAAAAGCCTATTAAGCATCCAACAGCCCACTCACCGAAATCACCATGACGCAAGAGCATATGGTTCCTACCAAGCATGACTTAAAAGAAAGGCTGAACATCACCTTCTTTCCAACAACGCCTAGGCAAGCAAGTCATCAAGTGAGGCGGGACAGAGCAGTCACCTACATTCCCCCCCATAAATCCTCCAAAAATCCTCTGAGAAGGGGAAGGGACAGAGGCAGCACTAAAGTTAGTGTCTTTTGAAGTATAAACTGAAGTATAAACTCTCCAGCCGCATTTCATTGCCACAAATAGCAAATATTTAAAAATAAAACATTATTTTTAGCCTAAGTGGTGCTTAATGATTCGAGAATAAAATATTGCCCAGAGACAGCGATATGTCAGCAGCTGAAAGCGCTGAAGCAGACATGTCCTGTTCACACCGAACACCAGCTCACAGGGAGCAAGCAAGAAAGCGTTTGGGACCCTGTCTCCAAAATGCAATTAAAACCTTCCCTGGTTCAGCCAAAAACCAGAGGGGCAGTACTCAAGGAGAAGGAGCCAGATATAATGCCTTGGTATTATCTACGAGGGTAAAATAAATAAAATTATACAGAAACTCCCGCAACAGTTTCCTAGACCTTCTAGCAAAGGCTGTTCTGCACAGGACAATTTATTTCCTGCCTTTATTTTCTGCAAGCAGCAACTGTAAGGTCAGGATCTATAATTTCAGCTGCTCGCAGACAGGTCTGTGATTTACCAAAAAGGGGCTGTAAAGGAGAATAGACCGGGCTTGTGCCTTTCTGCTTCTTTACGATGCATGACAGCCAGCCACCCGCAGAAAGCAGGAAAGCAGGCTAGGAAAATAAATCCCCTTCTCTATGGTCTCAATTTGAGATTTTTTGAACAGGGGGGAAAAGCTAAATTAACACGGAAAAAAATCATCAGAGTGTTGAAATATCTACAGTTACAGCTAGGTTTTGTTTTCTTTTTAAACAGTTTAAATCAAATGGCTGGAGAAGCAGATGGGAAAAAGAACTCTCTTTTGCTAAAAGTTGAGGCTTATATGCCTATTCGAGCTTTCCATAAGCCCTGCTAGAAAACTAAAGACGAGCCTTAACAAACAAGATGTTTAAGATCATAATTCTTATCGAGAAATCCTGAAAGGCTTCAAAAAAGTTAGAAACTCATTTTTCCTCAGCAGTAATTTCTCCAGCGTTTCTGATCACCGTGAAGACAGATGAAGGAAGACAGCTTCCCCCCTCCCCACCGCGGTGTGGGTGAGGTAGGGATTGACTAACTGTGGAAAAATCCACATAATTGAGAAGACAAATGTTGAACAGTTATTTTACGGCTTGAACTATTCAAGGAAAAACGCTAAGCGTGCCAAGAGGCCAGCCAGACTCATTGTGTATGTGTGCGAGTATGCAGGAGCCCAGTCAGATCGCAGAAGTGCAACGCTTTTATCCTCATCCAGGTTGTGCCTTGCTGCTTTATCTGTTTCTGTAAGCGCTGCGTCAAGCTGTAAAAAAATACCGAAAGAAAAAGTATCATCTCCCAGTATTATGTGTACATAAAGCGTAACAAAAATATACACGCGGGCTCGGTAGCATGACCCGCTATTAAGGCCATTACTTGCTTCCCATGAGAAGGCCCTATTTTCGGTTGCTAAAAACGATGAAAAACTTTAACGACTCAGGCTCAAGATTCCCAACTTGGATGTCTGCTTCCAGATGAATTTAAAAAAAAAATAAATTCAAGTTTCAGCCAAAATATCTCAGCCATTTCAGAACAATGCTGTTTTTTCCATGTTAAGACTCTCCAGCGGCGTCAGGAGCTACAGTACCCCAACGCTTTCTCATTAAAACACACAGAAGCGAGAGGGAGACGGAAAAGGACCCAGAAGGGGAACTAGTTGAGCAAGAATGCTGGAATACTGACGGGCAGTTTCAAAAGTGAGGATTAGACATTCAGAAGGGGAGATTAAAGATCAACTCAATAAAAGCAGCAGAATGAGAAGGCTGAAGGAAGCCAAGTTGTAGAAGAGAGAGGGAAGAGCAAGCTAGAGAAGGTCACAACAGAGAATAAGAAGTTGTCTAGTCCATCTCCTGCTCTCACTCAGCTCAAGCTGTCAGGAACAATGCACATTCTTAAAGACGTCCCACGACAGGGACTTCCCAACCTCCTGACATGGGCCACTTCACTGCTCCTGGAATGACTTTCCTGCTCCTTCTGATCTTGACTCGATCCCATTACCAAAAGCCTTCTCCCTCCTCTCTCGAACCAGCTTGTTTCCTTCTTCAAGAACCTTGTGTTCCATCTCAGCCTTCTCCTCTTTAAACTCGGCTACCCCAGCTAACCCATCTCTCTTGGTGGGCCACACCTCAGTGCTTTAAATCATGCTTTTGCTTCCCCTTTGGGCCCTCTCCCCAGGTCCACGTTACCTTCAGGAGGTCTGGCCCAACCTGCATGGTCCCAAGCGTAATGAAGGATCGCATATTCTCCAGACAACACTGCCTTGTACAGAGCCTTTTCCACAGTATCATACTACCCAGTCATGTTTAAGGGTTGACCCTATACGTTCAGAATGACAGAACGCTTTGGGATGGCAGGGACCTTTCCAGCCCACCCAGTCCATCCCCCTGCCACGGGCAGGGACATCTTCACCCAGATCAGGTTGCTCAGAGCCCCGTCCCGCCTGGCCTTGAATGTTTCCAGGGATGGGCCATCTCCCACCGCTCTGGGCAACCCCTGCCACTGTCTCACCACCCTCAGCGTAACAAATTTCTTCCTTATATCCAGTCTGAATCTCCCCTCTTTCAGTTTAAAACCATTCCCCCTTGTCCTATCGCTACTGGCCCTGCTAAAAAGTCTGCCCCCATCTTTCTTCTGAGCCCCCTTTAAGCACTGCAAGGCCACAATGAGGCCTCCCCGCAGCCTCCTCCTCTCCAGGCTGAGCACCCCCAGCTCTCAGCCTGTCCCCACAGCAGAGGTGCTCCAGCCCTCGGGTCATCGTTGTGGCCTCCTCCGGCCCCGCTCCAACAGCTCCATGTCCTTCCCGTGCTGAGGACCCCTGAGCTGGACGCAGGGCTCATCTGTAATTTGATTAACCCTTACAGAAGAGCTACCCCTTGCAGGTAGACTGACTGAATGTCCCTCTAGTTTGTCAAGATCATTTGGAGGAGTTCTAGCATTACTCCCAATCTAGCTGCGGTCTTTCCCATTTTTGTATTACACGGGAGTTGCAAAACTACAGTGTGTACTTCATCATCCATGTCCTTAGCAAAAATGCTAACAGAACCAGATAGACCTACACAGCCCAACTCAATACATCCTTCTATTCCAACTATGAATTCCTAATTTCTGAGTACAATTTTCCAATCAACATCAGATCTATTGAAAATTATTCATTTGAACCCGTGCTTCCATAGACTACTTCTCAGGAGACAGTATCAAAGCCATTCTTACGTCAAAGTGACACCTAATTTTTTTCCCCTACTTGTAAGGCTCTTCCGCAGAGTAAGTCCAAACTCATTTCACACAACTGACTCTTAACAAGGACTTACGTGAGAGCCACTGCAGACTTGTCATCTCATCAATACTTACAAATAGTTTGTTTTGTCGTACCGGAGTTCTCCCAGCAGAGTCCGACTGCTAGAAACCCATCCCACCAGAGCCCGAAAGGGAGCACAAAGATGCTTACTCCTTATTCTTAACCTCTGCTGTCAGCAACCATCCACGAAGCCTACAAGAAAGACATCTCACCCCTCTCATGCTGCTCCCCATCACCCAACACCGGTAAAATTACCCTGTCAGCCTACGCTGCAGAGGTCCCCGTGTAGGTGTTCTCATCTGGCTGCTGACCCAGGCTTGGAGACAGAT
The DNA here is from genome assembly GCF_047370975.1 of Nipponia nippon. Classification (NCBI taxonomy): domain Eukaryota; kingdom Metazoa; phylum Chordata; class Aves; order Pelecaniformes; family Threskiornithidae; genus Nipponia; species Nipponia nippon. The sequence continues at coordinate 11,927,119 of NW_028262330.1, read as the reverse complement.
CCATACTGCAGTGGCTTCTCTGGCTTTTTCAGTTTTAAGAATACCAGGAAAATTTACAGATAAATAAACACTGGAAACACTGAAGCAGCAAAGTCATGTACTTAAAAGGTTAGGAAATGCTATAAATAATACTATTTTGTGTAGATACATTTTTTCAATCCAATGCAAACTCAGCATAACCTTGGTTTTCATTACACGGCTCCTTCAGCAGGCAGCGCTTCCCTCCTTGACAGATACCGAATATTTTGTTTTATCCTCATCATCCAGCACAAGGCTGCATTCCTTACGGGCCGCATACAGCCCCAACTCTGCTCTCAGGAGTTAAAAGCTTCCTCCCAGGCCTTCCATCGATGGCCCTCCTGACAGTAAGTACGAGTGTATTTTGATTTTGACAGCTTCCTCGGGGGATGAAACACTATCATCCCCAAGTCAGAAGGAAAAATAAGAAAATTAATAGTTAAGGTTTATTTTGGATGTTCAGTAAAAGAGGGTTTGAACCTCTTTTTAAAAAGCCACATATAAACCAAGCCTCATCTATCCTTCCAAACACTACTTCGTATTCCCCAGTACCTCATGGGGGATGGACCAAATAATCTTTAAAGGTCCCCGCCAACCCAAACCATCCCGTGATTCATTACACCCAGCGCACGGCCCGCACCGATTTTTGTTAAGTGCCAATGCTCAAAACCTCTGCAAACCAGACCCTACGATGCCGGGTCACACACACAGGAGGGAATCGTTTCTGAAAAAGCGTGGTTACGATGGGTTAACCACCGTCACACGGAGCTCCTGGGCAAGAGCAGAGATCGCCTTATGCTCTAAGGCAACATTTATCTGTTGCTGCCACCACAAAAACCTCTTACAACCCTTGTCTTGCTCACTAAACATTTTCCCACACCTGAAAGAAACGAGGCAGAGACCTTACAAATAGTTTCTGTCACCACGTATACTCAATTCAACCCCAGAAGAGATCGAGTCCTATGCAAAAAACAAGGCAGGACCTGCAGAAAACAGCGTGCCATTGCTTTAAGCCTAGAAATACAGGCACGAAGTGCCATCTCACCTCCGTTTTGGCATTCCCCAACTTCTGAGTGTCCATATTGAGACTAAGTATTCCACTGTTTAGATTGCTCGTGACAAAAAGCAACGTTTTAACGCGGGTGTTAATTTTTCCCCTAAGAAGGGTCAACTCTAACAGCATGCAACAAAGACAGAACATTTCTAGAATAAAACTGAAGTTGTTTCTATTCCATACAATAAGCTCAGGAAGCAAAAATAAAAATCTGTCTACATAGTATGAGGTCAGTCAGGCTACGGGTGGTTATTTTACATCTGAATATTAAAAACATATACTTCTCTGTAGAGGATTTTAGAAAACTTGAACCTGCTGGCGCTCAGCGTTTCTCAAGGAATGCTGAACACGTTCAAATCCCAGCAAGCAGAGGACCTGAGCCATCTCAGAAGGGGGTCAAAGCGTGCAGGACTGTAACTCTATATGATGAAAACATATATTGTTTAGACAAGATGATGAACATTTTTTAAAATTTAAAATTTAATCATTTCTTATTTACAAACTAATCCTAACAATGAGGTAATATATCCACAGCCCCATTGGGTTTAGGTTCATAACTCAAACATATTCCCTGCACAACGCTAATTAGTTTGTATTAGAGCAAAAATGTTCTTAATAAACAGAAATGCGAAACGACTTCAGGGTTCCTTTCTGATTATGCAATAGCCATGTAAAACAATCTTTAGGAGAAGCGTTTTACTGTACGTATACCTACTGGGCTGTAAGAGATGGGCTTGTGGTTGAACATTGCCCTAGGAGAGACGAATCACATCCCTGCTGCACTATCATTTCCGATGTTACTGTCAACGAGTCTCTGCATCATCAAGAACACTTTCACTCACTGTCTCTGATTTTACAAGAATACTTCTCTGTGTGTGTACAGAGCAACAGCTACAACAGGGCTCCGGTCTCGGGTGGAGTCTCTAAATTGCATTTTGATGGGAGCGTTGTCAGGTTAACAAAAATCATACACCAGGCTTCGACCGTCAAACTGGCACCAAAGGAAAGGCTGAGCTGCGTTCACCTCGGAGGCTTGCGTGCCACCCACGATGACCAGAGGTGACACAGCAACCTTGCTTTGCAAAGCTAATAAAATAAAAATACACAATGCTTCAATTTTTGGTTGGTTTTAGAAATTTGATTTTGACAAGAAATTAAAAATGTTACATAACCATGTAATTAAAGCATCATTATGACAGATCGTTTACTTAAAAGGAGCCATTTTGGTTAAGAGCATCCCAGATATTCACTCTGTATACAGCATTCTCTTGACCAGTAAAAGGACGTAAACAGTGGTCTGGTTTTGCAGCTTATCTATTTATGAACATATTTATGCTCTGACATAAATTTTAAAGGAGTCGGAAGCAAAAGAATCCCTCCTCGATGGTGTACACCAAATGGAGAGCAACATGGTACAAATGCCAAACACTACAAATTTTGCAAGCTACCAATATTTACCATCTGTCACAGAGTACTATATTCTCATGCAAGCATGCCGCAATGAGAAAACATCATCTCTATAAGGGCAAAATAAACAGCATTCAGAATTTCTGAAAGCATTCTTCCAGAATTATTGCATTAGATTAGATTGCCTCATCAACAGGGCCAGAGGCCATTTACACTATTTTCTTTTTTTTTTTTTTTTTTTTTAAATGTAACAGATGAAAGGATTACAGAAAGTTTTCTGGGGCCAAATTTGGAATTAATGATGGGAAAATTCTTTTGCTAATCCCCCATCTCTCCCACTGCTAGCAGACTCCTGAGGCTGGAAAAAACCAATGTCTGCTGGTACCCTGCTTCTACTTTGCTCATCAGTGCAAAATACTACGCTCGGGAGGTTTGAAAAGGACCCTCGGCTTTGAGCAGAGCCATAAAATCGCAAGGACAGAGCTATACTGAAAATCTGAGTAAAGAACGACATGAGACTCCAATTAAAACTTGGACGCATCGCAACCAAATCAAAGGATGGGACTCATCTGCTCAGGGCAGACGTCTGCCAAGCAGCCACCTCCATCCGGGCCCAGGCTCGCTTTGCCATTAGTGGGGAAAAACGGGCTTTTCCAGGACACGCTGTGCCTGCCCCGAGGTGGACGGAGGCAGGCTGGAGGGATCGCTCCTGAGCAATCCCTGCTGGCTGCGGAGGAAGCTCGGAGAGATCGGCCGAAGGACGGGGGCTGCAGGGACGCGGAGGCAAGCGACTGCCCGAGGGGAAGGACCGGAGAAGGACCGACTCTTCTGCAGAGCACAGCAGCCACCGCAGCCGGGCCCGTCTGCAGGATGCCCTCTTGCAAACCTCGAACATTACTCCTCGGCACTGCCTGTCAGCCCACCAGTGAAGTAAAAATAGATACCGCCAAGTAACTACCCTTCTAAAAGCGAAGTTTAATCATTTTTCAGTCATTTAACAAACACAAAAGAATTTACACGTACCAACTCTACTCGAGAAGTAAACTTTGCATAATTAATCGGGATGCCTCCGATACTTGTGCATCTGCAAACGCACAGCTACACCAACTGGCACCCAAGGGAAAATGCCTCGGGCCACCTCAAAGAGCTGGGAAGTGCAAATATCTCAACTGAACACAGCCTGAGCTGCTAGGGAAGGAAAAAAGCAGGCCTGAAGAACAAGCTGTCTGGAAAATAAGTACAGTTACCCAGCTCCCTAAAGTCCGTTTCATTAACTATCAGATATTATCAGCTACTTCTGAATTAAGCCATGTTTTCTCATAACGCCAGAAGCAGCTAAAGGCACCTAATTAGTTGCAGAAGGTGGGAACGTCCAAAGCAGGTCAGGGAAGTGGAAGTCAAGCTTCCCGCAGAAACGGGCAATTTGATGGAAAATTTGACTTGAATAAAAAGACACATTGATGCGGCACTTAATGAAGATGAAGTTCGCCTGCCGCCCCACGATACAGACGATGCCATTATCACTCAGCACTAGGAAGGAAAGAGATTCCCAGTAAGGGGAAATTACAAGGCAGTTATCCTCATCAACCTGACTGTGGAGCAGTGACACGAGATTGGCAGCGTGCCTGAGAAGTCTGGAGATAGTTAACCACAGGGCATAAAATAAGATGCGTAAAGGGAAAGTAGCCCCTGGAAAATATTGCTAGGGATTTCAGCTTTTCCAGTGTGCCAGTGGCAACGAAACACCCGACCATACACCCCTGTATCCACAAAAACAAACAAAAAATCGCCCTATATCTGGAAAACAAAAAAAAAAAAGGATTGCATAAAGTCAGAGAAAACATGGGAGTTCCACTTGCTCGGTAGTGACGAAGCCAAGTGCTGAGCGATCTGGTCTCCCGTCTGTGAGAGTCGGACTATTTCCCACCTTTTTCAGACTGCTTAAAGATCTACAAACGACTGGCTCTACATGGCTGGCAGGTTTTATTCTCGTGATTCTAGGGCAGTGAGAAGCAGAAGCAACTCGGCGTTTTCTCTTCCCCCAGGATCTGGCCCGCAGTCAGCAACAGGCAATCCTCGCCACTTTTTACTCCGAGTGCTCGGGAAAGTTTCCATCTTTTGAGAAAAAGTTGCCTGTAGCTCAAAAAAGAGCTCACAAGAAAACATTAAGAATTTTGCTCTACGCTTTGTAACTATCCGTAAGACAAGCAAGTCAAACAAAACTGGCATTATTTTGCGTTATTTGTAAAAAGGAGGGTTAAATGCATTCCCAATTTCACAGATGTTTCAAGGCTTCGTTGCTAGAAAAAGTCTGGCATGGTCACGCAGAAATGCAATGGTACAATACACATTACGTTCAGGGTCCCAAAAACATAAGGATTTGGGGAACCTTCCCCTACCCCCAACAGAGGGAAATGGGACACAGATCATATATTTTCCTGATGAGAAACCAAAGTTTCACAGAGAATTAGTAAACATGCTCATGCTTCCCACCTGTTTTCTATTTAGAGCAAAAAAGCAATTAATATGACTTTTTAAACAACGGTTAATAGAAGAAACTTAGGAAACTGAGATTTCTAACTGAAAATGTCTTTACTCACACGAGGCAGAGGATCAAAATATGACAAGACCACTAAGCATAGTTTCTCCCAGCTGCGCAAACCATTTCTTAACAATCTTAAGATTAATAAACAAAGACATATTCTAGACATTTCACATCCCTCCTGGATTTAGCCACGTCTGCAAGGCAAAAATGAGAAAGCCGTCCTCTTGCTTCACTCTCAGCTGGACCGGAGCTCCCAAGTAGTACTTCACGTTACGTGAGTGTTAATACGGGAACCCCCTCGCTCTGAGCAGGCATGCAGAGGAACACAAGGGGAAAAAACCCACAGGTCCAGGAAGAAGCCGATTTAAGCATATCATTTATTAGCAAGTAAAAGGACATTTACCTTCTCAGTGGTTAAGCACAACACAACCCAAGGATAAACCATATGGCTCAAGTCTTTGTGCAAGGGAGAAAGCTGGCAGGGTTCCGCGGCTCTAATTGAACTATTACCATATTGTAAGAAATGAAAAAGTCAGAAGGGCTGGAGGATCTGCTCTCCTAGGGACAGTTTATGTCATGCGAACAATTAAGTGAGTAACAAAGCATATTTAACAGGAAAGCAATTCCACCGTTTGGATAGTGGCTCATTTTAAAGAAAAGAGGTACTCTTCTAGTTCAATATTGCACTTAATTTGATCCTACATTCAATGCCATGAAACCTTCAAAATCCAAATCATTTGTAGCAAACAATGCAACGCTTCTCCTTTAGTCGCTGGCTCAAGACGTTTCCATTTAGTTAAAAAGGAACAACACAGAATAAGAATGCTCAAGTGAAACCCAGCAACACGTAACAGCTTCCCATAAAAACCGCCATAAACTGAAAAATGCAAAAGATCGAGTACAAAATTAATTTTGTACTACGTACAAATAATCACCAATCTTTTCTTTCAAAAGACAGGCTTGATAAAAATATACCGAGTGTTATACATTGTACACGCACAACAGGGAAGGTAGTGAAACACAATAAAACAACCAGGTCATGAACAGAGAGAATCTGTAGTGATTGTTCGTACATAAACCCTTAGAGTATTGTCTTGTTACTTGGTGGGCAAAAAGCAGTGCAGTTGCATGAGGAGTGAAAAAAAAAAAAAAAAAATCACAACCTTACATAAAAATGAGGCAAAATGAGCCTCTATGAGTCTTGTTCTTACCATTCTGTTCATCCAGCTCGTTCCCAATTTCCTGCCCCATTTGCTTTTGCCGGGATATGATTGAAGAAAGAGCATCAAGTCCAGCATCTTGCTCTGCACCAGAAAGATATATAATAATACATGAAAAAATTTGCTGATGTGCCAGGCTATGTACCGTAAAAGATGCAGAAGCGAAGAAACAGATCTACTCTGTGCTTAAAGAGTTAAAATGTATTGAGAAAAATACATCAACACGACATGAAAATGAGTCCTTATGTCAACAGCACTCAAAATAATGTGAATGATGGGTAATTAATTTGTCTGCTCCGGCTGGGACATTCAGCTGAGGGTCCCCTCCCCCCCGCCCCCCCAAAAATCCAAGAATTCAACATTCAGGTGTTACTCAATCATAAATGCAGGAGATTTTCTGGCACACGCATAGAGATCCCTGATTAGCCTTTTTAAATTTTCCAAGAAACTTTTAACATGAATAAAAGACAAACAGGTGATGCAAACAGCAAAGAATTCAAATAGATTTTTAAAGCTGCAAGAGGATACAGAGCGCATGGAAGAGAGCCTGAGTCAGAGCGGGGACAGCTGAAGTTTGACGTGTTCCCATCAGCTCTGCAGACCCTCCTTTATTAAGATCCGTATCACCTCTGCTATTCCAGCTTGCAGGTACCACGCAGTCCTTAGTAAGCACCTTACCCAAAACGTGCAGCTCTCCTTGCCCCAAGTCGTCAAGAAGTAGAACAAGAAGATGCTGGAGGCTGGACTGTCAGTGGTCTGACAAACTGCAAGGCAGCGATGGTGCGCAGAGCAAGACTGCCAGCCGGCTGCGGTCTGGGAGCCAGAAATTACACAGGATGGGCAGAACGCCCTTCCCTTCAACAGGGTGAAGGTCTGGCCCCCAATACCTCTTTCAGCCTCCCCGAGGGATACCTGTGGTGTCATCAAAAACTGGAGCTTGAGGTCTCTCCTGGACCATCCAAACAGTTCCTGCCGTTCTCCTGCACTGTAGCTCTAAATGCTGTTTCACATGCGGACTGAAGCGGGCCTTATCGGGAGACTGATTTCATTTGATCACTTCCAATGCCTTAATTGCACAGAAACTACCTCATTAACCACCTGATGTCCTCAGGCTGAGGTTCTCCAACACTTCCAAAGTTAGAGACTCTTTATGGATGCCGAGGGCCAACATCTACAGACGCTTTTTAGATTAGTTAATTCTTAGCTCCTTCCAATTCAACAACACATCCAACACACCCCAGCCTGAAGCACGGCAGTAATACCACTACGCTCAGTGCAAATAATGAGATCTCCACTGCAAACCAAAACCACGAATACAGTCAAAATCAGGGATGCCCTGTAAGGTCTTTGAGAATTTGATTTAAGAAGATGCCGCCAGTTAAGAATATTGCAAGCACAATACTGCTCCTGCAAATACATAAAACAACCACCTGGAACTATTATGTTTGACCTCTCCAAATAATAAAACTTCAGCACAGGTTATTGTATTGACTTTCTAACAAGGGCTCCTCTCAGAATCCTGGCGATGCTTATAAACACCAGAAAGACTCTTGTACCTTCTATGATCCTTCGCTGCTGCTGCCTGAGATCGTCAAAGCCAAGCCCTCGGGTTTCCTCAGATTCTTCCATGAGCCACGGGTTGGTTACGCCTCGTTTGACCCCTCCCGTCATTAGGCTGGATCTGAAAATAACTTCAGTAAATAATTTTCAACACAAAACCCACTCATCGTGTCATTTGTGCTTGCAAGACCGGCTGACAGCGACAGAAGCGTATGTGTTTGTTGCACTCCATGCGATTCTCTGCAATCACAGAAGAAATCAGCCAAAAAGAATCCAACGATCTCCAATAGCAAATACATCTCGCAGGCTCCATACCACTGCCTAGAAGTGGTAAAGCAGGGAGAGAATGAATTTTGCAGTGAACTATTAGGCTACATGGTGAAATGTGTATCATACATTGTATAATATATTCATATTAAATATTGTTTGCAAGTAGAACACACAGCATTCAATGCTGCTACAAAAACAACAGGGTTACTGGGAATACACGTTATTCATGTATTTGCTATGCGATCAAAATGCAAAAACACTGAAGTACAGTCTGGAAGCTTCCAACAGTAAAAGGATCAACACATGAATACAGATGCAAATCAGACGAGACTACTCATTTTCTGCAACCTTGATCAAACCTACAAGGGAACATTTCTGCTTTTCAAAAACTGTAGATGGAAGTCACGCCGTTACTCTCGTGCATGTCCTCGCCTGGCATCAACACGAACGAGAGGCCAGGCACACACGCTCTTAAACGAAAGAGTAATCACGTTATGGGTTTTCTTTTAAAAGAATTACGACGTGAGGTTGTTCACGTTATAGACACTTCCCCACTTACAACGGAAAACAAGTTTTTCATGTCCAGGGCCCATAAATTCGAGCAGTAAAGTGAAATGCCACTTAAATATTTTTCTCAATACCAGATTTCTGGTTTCTGCCTTTCAGCTTTTCGTTGGTTTCTCCTACAAGAAAGCCATTATATGACAGACTGTGAGCCACTGGAACCCACAACTGCAACTCAGATTTGGGGTAGGAGTCATCACAAGACGGGTTCCTCAAGAGCACTACAGAAGTAAGAGGTTTCGCTTTTGGCTTTGCTTTTTGTAAACTCTGTATTTTATTCTCATTTTACCTTTGCCCTGTTCTTTCCCAAAGCACTTCCACAAACAAAACAAGAACAGAGAGTATTTTTAGGATCTCTCAAATTCTCAAAAATTTTTAATTACACTAAGACCTAAATTTTTTAAATTTTTTTCTTTTTTTTAATTGAGCCCAGGTCCCTTCTCTGTGCGATCTACTGCAACGCTGTACGGTACACACATCTGCTCAAAATCATTCTGTGCTCAAAACCCTGTATCAAAAGAAGTTAATTCTGCACAAGCATCAGTGGAGCTAGGAGGAGTTAACGCACCCTGCCGATACGGGGCTCAGCTCCCCGGAGGGAGGACTGAAGTCTTACAGCCAGGGTATCCAAGCAAAATCCAGAACTTGTGTCTAGGAGTTCCTGGAGGAATTGTGGGGAACTAGAGACATCTCCTGGCCGTGAGATGAATCAACGCTGCTGAGAAATAATTCATCTCCCCCACGTGAGGTTTGGGCCATCCATAAATTACAGGCACATACGCCCTCGTCCATGTGCAGCCCACTTCGCACTTCATATCGCATTCACAGCCAGTCAAATTGGAGAACGCTTAACTTCTTCCCATGTAAAATTTTAACATATTCTTTCAACTTCCTCTCAAGGTAATGGATTTGTCAGAACCAAACCAAAGAATTCTTTTGCTACAGGACTAAAAAGCGCCTATTGTAAATCACATCATCTCCCTTAACCACCCTGCCGACGCTGGAACACCACTCCAGAGCAGAACGACCAGCCGCCGACCAGCTGGGGCAACCTCCAGGGCAACCTCCAGGGCAACCTCCAGGGCAACCTCGGAAAGAGAGGGGCTGGGATTCTTCTGTATTCCCGTCCTTTGCACCTCCATTAAAACTTACATGTATTTATCGAGGCAGGGAATCAGGCTTGATGAGACAAAGACGCACGCACCTGAAATACAGTTTTACACATTACCGACTTCCGTCATTGCTTTGGGCAATTAAACACACTCTTGTATTTTCTAGCCTCACAGCCACTCTACCACTTTCACAAACCTAACCACAATGGAAGCGCCAGGCTTCTGAAGATGCACAGATCATTACAGTTCACCCCGTTCAGCAGTTCAATTAGCAAGCACACAAAACCTAGGGTTAACGATATTCTGACAAAATTGCTTAAATAAAGCAAACGGGACATAAGGCGCTCTGCTTGCTGAAAAGAGCACAACTATTTCTGCCTGTTAAAATAAAAAAGCCAAGGCAAGCAAATTTGAAATAATTTGCACCGCTCGCTCTCTCCCTCCCCCCTAATAATCTGCCCTATTCTGTAGGTTGGGTCATGACAACTGGCCTGCTCGTTACAATAATCTTTTTGACATGTTTGGTAACTACCTTCCCACACAACACCACATAACTTCCTACTTCCTCTGATCTTACCATGTTTCGCTTTGGTGGTGTGAAGATTAAAGCTTATCCAATTAGCCACCCACTGCCTCCGCCAAGTTAATCACGTAAATCTTTGAAACCGTCACAGAGCAGTGGAGTGTGCGGATAGCTTTTGATTATAGGAGCAGATTTAACTAATTACGAGGCTTAGCAATGCACCCAAGTATAAAAGATGATGGGGTTTAAAATCAGGGAGCTATGTCACTGCTTAACAAGGGAGGGCTTATCTTCCAGAAGGCATTGTTTCACCGATAATTCTTATAAAACTTCCCAAGTAACTTAGATTAGTCAACCAGCACTTACTTTAGACCAAGGCCACACATCACGGCTTACGGCTTTAGAAGACTGATCAGCAAGACTGAATTTTAAACAAAACCTGGGTCATATGACAATTGGTTGGATGATCACTTGAACATTCCCTTAACGATACAGTTGTACGGTGGGGCTCTTTGAAGTGCCCAGAGCACCTCAGCTTGGCTTCGCAGGTCAATCGCCAAGGCAGTGGCGAAGAAGCGGGGGTATTCTCTCACTTACAATCTAATTGCTCCCACCGGCAGGCTGTGTGTTTTAGGAAGCCCCAAGCTAGTAAATAAAACAAGTATAATTTTAACATACAAAACAAAAGCTCTCTCCCCCTCCAAAAAAACCCAGGGGAAGCTACATGAGCACAAGCACTTCCAAATCCCTGCCAGGTACCTTCCCAGGCAGAGACTTCCCCACAAGAACCGCTCCGGACGGGAAGCCTACAGAAGGGGCAGGATTCCCCGCAGCTGGCAGAGGACCCACCGGCTCCACCAGCACAAGAACCAAGAGCAGCCTATCTCATCTTCAAGGAAATGCCGTGTTGCTTTTGACACCACTTCCCTGCAGTTCGGTTAACTGGTCCCACTGGTTTCCACGACTGGAAGCCGCACCAGCCAGCTGCCGCATGGGATGCCGGACGGTCGATTTGCAGAACGCGGCTATTTTGCGGCACCACCAGGATCACTAACTCCTGCCCGCGATGTAGGCACGGCAGCTTCGCACCGCGGAACAAGCGGCTCCCAGCCACCTCGCACTCGTACGGTACAGCAGGTGCCCACGGAGCAACAGCACAAAGCAAGCAACAAGCTGGAAGGGTGTTGCACAGTTGTACGGGCTCACTCATCTTGGAATAACACACCCGCTCCAAACGCCGAGTGTCTGGATGGTGGTGCTGTGGCAAGAAACTACGCAGAGGAGATACCCCTACACCAGGGTAAGCGTCCCCAGGGAAGCTACCCTTATAACAACATTTACACTCACATTTTATGTCACAGCAGTCTCACTTTCCTCTATGAACCCTCAAAATATACACCCCGATAAACATTTCCATCAGAGATTAATCTTGCTGTCAAATATTATCGTCTTCTTTCTACAGCATCCCTTACTTTCTATGCAAGATTGGACATAGCACAATAGTAAATATATTATAAACCATCTTATACCGTCCTCATCGAAACAGTCTTGCCTCTACAGCTCACTTGCACTCCTCAGGAATGAGAGAATTCTTTCTAGAAAGGAGAATTCTTTCTGCATCTTGTATAATTACACCCAGGGAAAAGGTGAAGGGAGAAATCTACTCCTGTGAGACTATTTGTCCTGTTCACAAAACGCTCAACAACTCCATCACCTGCAACCCGCGTCTCTGCGCCCGCGGCGATGGACCCCCCCTCGGTGCCGTTCAGAGGGCTGCTGTCGCGACAAGACGCAGCTCCAAGCTCGCGCCTGAACCTTCGCTCCCCGCGCGGTGGCTGAGGTCTGCCTGGCCACGAGCAACAGGAACGCGAGCCTCCAGGCAGGTCTCAGCTTGGCATTTGCTCTCCCTACAGCCCCAGCACGCCCGTGCCAGAAGCAGCCAGGGACGCTGCTGGTACAGAAACAACCTTGGGCAGGAAACTTCTGGTAGTTTTGAGCAAACTTAGAAGGCAAAACATAAAGCATGGAGCTCAGCCTTGAAAGCTGCCCTCCTACTGGCATTTTTTCCTGAGGCTAATGAGCGATAAGCTTTAATAACAGGCATGCAGGCACAACCTGAAGCACGATGCCTAAAATTACAGGGTTTGACTTACTTTTCTCAGTTGTGTTTAAATATCTGTTCTTTGTTATTCCTTATAAATACAAGTATATGCAGTTTTCTCATAACCACAGTCCTGACTTCAGCGAGGTCCTCAAGGAACCTCTGGCATGCTCTGAAGGAAGGGACATGCAAACTGTCCCTTGAACACAGACTAAACCAAGGAGACTTCACTATTGTACTGGAATCGTCCTTAAATTTGGGGTGGGCACAAGAACTCCCTGTTTTTACCAGGCGCTGTACCTGCTGCTTGCCTGAGGACACACTCACGGCTGCACACGCGGTAACCTACAGAGTGCTTCCAGGCGACGAGCGGTACGACGGGAGGTGACCCGGGTACAGAGCCACGGCTTAGTGGACGAGGAGGGTGTTGAGACAATGACAACCACGTTGGGTCGTGACTACATGGCCAAAGACACATTAATCCTGGAAAATCCTGCCCCAGGCCCTGGATTTGGTCTTATGACTCAAGCCTCAGGCGTTCGCGAGCACGGGTTTCTGGATGGACACCTCTTCCTCCACCCTGTCCATCGATCTCCTAGACACAAGGATAATCGCATCCGACGTTGGAACGCCGTAGCTGCAGCTGGGAGGGCTTCCAACAGTCACTGGCAGGGAGGAAGGACAGCAGGAAGGAGTTTTAAAGGCACCTAATCAACTGTTTTTAATCTTATTTTCCAAAGAGCATTTACTCCTCCATAAACACCAGCCAGATTCACCAAAGCATTTAAGCACCTAATGGCTCGTTGATGGAAGTAGGACACTCGATGCCTATTTGGCATTAGGCAAATGTTTGGAATAAGCCCTAAATGCCCTACATCTGACAGAAAAGTATTTAAGCAGAAAAAATGGTAACCCACATTAAAAAAAAAAAAGCTGGACTCTTTAAAAATTATCTAGGGTAGCTTTTACTTAAGGTGTTTTTGTGTCCCACAGCTATCAAAAGTTTTCTATATTTTTGAGAAATTCAAAGAGAAACCAAGAAAGGCACGTTGAAGTACACACAATGTATTTATTCACTGGTGATCGACACATACTTCTACATACTGACTACCTGGTCAGGCAGGAGGAGGAATATTCTTGATTCCTTTGCCTCCACAAATGTTTAAAGACTCACAAAATTCTGATATTGTGATTTCCAGAAAGTCAACATTTCTAGTTGCTTTGTTCACTTCTCACTTTCAAATAGCGTGAAACCGCGGGGATTTCTACTCCATTAAAGTCTGTTAGAACACCCTGCACAGATCTCTCTCCAAGGCGAAAAGAGGGGAGAAGATACTGAAATCGCCTATTGAAAACCAATTAAAGAAAATTTAACTGACCCTGCTCAAGCGGAGTCACGTAAACAGCGCAACCTTCCCCCTGGAAAATTCCAGTTGCATCTTAATTAAGGCCGACAATGCCGGAAGGTAAACTCATGCTATATCGGAGTAATGTAGTGTCCTGCCCTGTGTTCTGGCCCAAGTTGTCAGTTAGGATAAATACCAAGAGCATTAAGGCCACTGTACTTCACAACCAGAAATAGCTTTACAGCAGTTTTCAAAGGATGTAAAACTCACTGAATGGTGACCAAATATAAACGAAGATTAATTCTAGTAAAACCTTCACAGTTATAGGCCATGGGGACAATAAATATGTGATCAGTGGTGCAAGAAGGTTAATGAAAGGAATGACTGCTGGAAAGAAAAAGACTTCTGAAAATGTGTGCTGTCACATCAGGGATGGATTAGATACAGAAAACCAATACAAAACCAGAGAAAAGTGTCACTGCTAGAACTTAATCAAACAACATGTGCTGATTTTTCTAATGCAGTGGGAAAAGCTGACTTTCAGGCTTCAGGCACGCTGAAGAGCGGCCTTTGCCACCTACTGAAATCCAAAGCAGGCTGTTCCAGAAGCCTGCAACAATTTTAGAGAAACCCAGTGCTGTAAATAACAGCTTAACCCTCCCAGAAGCTGTCGTCTTCTGTGCCTACGAGCAGTATGGCAGGCAGGGGAGACGAGCTCCTTCCCTGCTGACCCACATGCGGGCCAGGCTCCGGCAAGAGAGAACGGTTTGACTCATTGGCACGAGATTCAGGCCCCGGCTACGTCTCTGCCCACATCACTGAAAACAAGACCTACAAGAGAGAATATGGAAGGGGTGTGAATTCACCAGGCAGGGAATAGTTGGCATAGTTTTATCCATTTTTAATTAAAGAAGTTAAAAGAGAACTATAAAACTTCAAGCCTTGCAACACTAGCAAATAAATACTGTCTCTGATGTTATCTTGTGCTGGAAAATACTGGTCGCCCTGATCATTTCTAACGGAGCTTGAAATTACCATGGGATTTCAGTATTTTCCTCCCATCTGCCTCGACACCTTCACGCCAGCTCTAGGTTGAATCCTCGCCCTCTGCTCCACGGCAGAAACGTGCCCGCGCTGCCCCGCCGCGGCGGGGACGGCCACGCTTCAGGAGGTCACGTCAGCTCTTGGGCTGCTCCGAGCGGGCGACACACAGGAGCCTTCTCACACCGCCAGTCCCTGCAGACGTTTTGCCTTCTTGCTATTTTACATGTTTCAGTTGACTCGGCGATAGATGTAGAAGCCAGCAGCAGTGCATCAGCTGCATTTGCACTGCGCTCCGGAGAATGCCAAACCTAGAACAATTTCACGGATTCGATCAAAGTCTACAGCTTTACCACCCGCAGCAACTGTTGCATTGACAACGTCTGGTTACGCAAAGATGACAAACCATGAAGCGAACCACGTGCTTTGGCTGTACCAAACACCGCACCGGAGAACAAAAGCAAGCAGAAACCAACCTCTACACCATGAGCAGACCCTCACAACACATGAATACAGGAGACTATCAGTTAAACTTTGAGTATCTCTTATACCTGCTCCAAGACACACAAAGTAAACAAGCTAGGAAAAAAAAAAAAAAAAAAAAAAAATCTTATTTTCAACAGTTATGGTAGGACACAATGCTCGCATTGGCACCCAATTTTTTACTATACAATAGCTTCGAAACTGTCTCTGCCTTTTTCAAGAGCGGAGTGCTGAAAAGGGACTGGTTCTCAAAGAACATCAGTAAAAAGGCTCACAAATTTCTCCAAAAGTGTGAGGAGTTAAACGTGTAAGAAGGTTTGTTCTAAGAGTGAGGGCTGACATATTGCAGAAAGGTGAGAAACTCTCTCGGGAGGACTCTAACGCTCTCCCTCCCACAAGTAACCTTACATGTGCAGGTATAAAATGCAATGCTGTGTATTTGCTACAGAAAAGGTCCAGGGAATGTAGTGCATTAGAAAATGCCTGCCACTTAGAAACACAAGCTAAAAATTTTAAAAATATGTATTTCTATCGCATGTCCATATTGGAGAAGCACAGTTGCGCTCCTCAGAGGCAGACGTCACTGCACCGCGGGTCAGCAGAGGTGAGGGAGCTCTGCTCGGCCACGGCGTGCGACCCAGGCCACACAGGCAGCGTGTGCAGGGCTCGCGGCCCCGTGCGTGACCCACAGCCGGCCTAACAAGTCTGTGCCCGCTGCATTCAGGCTTCCCGCTCATCAACAACACAGGTGCCTGGGCCCAGCGGCTGTGATTTGGATAAAACTCCTGAGAATGTATGTACACTTTTTTAAAACTATGAGGCTTTAAAACAAAGTTTTACCAATTACAGTCTACACTCGAGAGTAATTTCACTGACCATGGAAACAGAGCACGCTCTGCAAACTCAAGAGTCTGCAGCTCCGTTTCTCTTCTGCGCCATTTTGCAGGAGAGAAGATTACCGGAATCTGCAAAGGAAAAATTAGGGAGAGCAAATGCAATTACCTGCGCTGGAATTTAGCCAAAATGGTAACTCTCACACAGAGCAGTATTTAGTGAGGGGGTCAGGAGACAGGTAAGTCACACTCTTTGATAGTGGGGCTTTTCATTCTTCGCATGAATGTTGGCTCAGGGCTAATAGAGATCAAAGCATATCACCCCGTGAATCATGAGGATGCTTCTGAAGCTGTCCCTCAACACACGCCACTTCAATTCTGACACATCACCGCCCTGATCCTGTGCTAAGGTGGTAGACCTACTGCCCATGTGCTTGCAGAGGAGGAGGAAATGGCAGCTCCATTTTGCTGTCTGTAGCCTGGCTACCAGCTTAGGAACAAGGCTTATTTATTGCTACCCCTTTTCTCCTCTCTCTTCTCCAGCAATGCATTCATTGGGCAGTTTAACACATTGAAAGAAAAATGAGTCTCAAAGAAAAATCGGCTTTTACAACACAGATGAAGAGGCAGAAGAGACAGAGCCTCGTTAGCAGAGCCTTTAGACCATCTGTAGCACATGTAGAGCTCCAGGCTGAACCCAGGATACTCCCTCTCAACCGGCGGGGATGTCACTGAAAACACAGGGGGGAAGAGGAGGAAGGAGAAAAGGGAGGGTGCGTTATGCTATTTGAACTGGGAAAGGGAAGGGTAACAAATTCACAGGAATCTCTCAATTCTGCTGCTCAGCAAGCATTTTTCATTCAGTATTTTAGTGAGATGTAAAAGCTCCTGGATGTGAAGTAGCTGCAAGGAGCTCCTCAGCAAGCCACGCGCATGCTCATGCAGGAACTGAAGCTACCAAAAACTCTGGAGTACAGCCAAGCGGAGCAAATACTCCCAAGTGGAATTCCATAGGCAAAAGCTGGTGCTGACCTAACTAGAAACAGATAAAATCCAAAAGGCCATTAACAAAGCATTAGAAACAGCCCATCCTTCCTTATTCCACTGCACGCTGAGTTTGCAGGACTGCAACATCTGCAGTAAAAGATGTCTTTTTATACAACTAGGCACCAAGTCTGTGCCTAACACGGTTTGTATGTTATGGACACAGCACCTGTGTGACTCCCACCAAACCCAACTTATGCACTGCTAATAATTTATTCACTCAGGCAATAGGCCTGAAAGTCACATTTCAAGAAAAGGCCCTGCCTTTCTCCCGGATCAGAGACCACCAGGGATGGATTCTTTCTAAGAACACATTAGAGATGACAAATACAACTCCTTCCACTACAAAGGGAAGAACCACCTAAGGAGAGCACAACTTGCAGGCTATTAACGGTAATTATTTTTCCCAGCTGTGAAGGACATAACAAAATTGAAATTAAAATTTGAAGGCCCCCACGGCCTGCTGCACAATACGATCACTGGGCACCATTTGAAGCTTAAGCCTCATCCCGACAGTTTTGTTTCGAACAATTCGCGGAGTACGGCGGCACCCATCAGTCCAACGCAGTGATCGACTCTGCTAGATCGCTTACTCAGCACGACCTCTTCCGAGCAACTCTCCAGGCCCTCATGCTCCCCAGCTTTGCAGACGTACATGATACTGTCACCAAAAAACCATGATTTCTAAGCAAATGAAACTGCAGTTTGCTACACGTAAATGAGTTCAATGGATGCATTTAACGTTATCTTCAGACATACTCAAAGCACAAATCACATTGCTCATTTGAGGTGGCAATGCCATACCTTATCACGTCGGGTTCTGGGCCTTCATTCTTATACGATGCCTGAAGTTGCTTCTGTCGTGTGAGAAGGTCGTCCACCAAATTCTGCCTCCTGTCTCCCTCCAGCTGCGTGCTGATGATACTTGGTTAAGGACGAAACTTAAAAACACTGAAAAACTTTAATTTTATTATATAAAATTCTTAAAATAAATATTTATTCTCAAAATAAATCAGACCTCCTGATCATCAAAATTAACTAGAGTAACCTGTAACTCAAGAAAAGGCTGTAACGTCTAAGAGAAGGATAGGTCACACATTTCTGAATGAAATCTGCTGTTACTCTAAATGTGTTTGTTAAGTTTACATATCGCAAAGAAAAGTTTTATACAGTGACCACAGAGTGATCTTCAGGTCATCATCTCAAAGTAATAAGAGAACCGGAAGGCTATTTCCTGCCAAATTAGCATAAGTATTAAGAATAGCATTTCCCCCTCCAAAATCCAGAATAGTTCTTCTTTCATTTATTACTAAGTCCTACGCAGCTGATCTCTTCCAGAACACTGACAGCGTATAACAGGACCGCAGGAGTTAAGCTCAGGAAAGGATGAGTCTTCTTAAAAGAGCTCCAACTTATACTGTTATGATATAAACAGGGCAGGTTCAAAGAGAATAGAGCTTTTAAAATCAGCAGGGTACTTCATATCTTATATCACTGGAGGCTCGTAACACAGACCAGGTGAGTAGCTCCCAGCCAAGTGATCAGGGAACAACCACAAATTTACTTTGAGCATCTGTTTCCATTTGCAATTCATCAGCAGAACACCCCAACAGATGCTCACGCAGCAGAAAAACAATACATGCAGTATCTCTGAAAGACAAGATGCCCTGAAGTGCTGCAGCTTCGACAGAGGACGTGTTTGCTTTTTTTAATTCATCTTAGTGACATTTTGAAGGACTACTAACCCTCTTCCAAGCACTCTTCAGTAGAGTATGCAATAGCTGAACTGATTTGTCTATGTTTTCTGCCACAGCAGTAGCATTCGTCTGCTCTCAAGCACTGACTGGACAGGAAAGTTGACTCCTGGCCGTCAGCACAGCACTCAGGGGGCCCGTGCTTAGAAGGGATTTCTGCTATAGTAAGCCTGAAATTAAATATTCGTTCATTAAATCAGATTGCTGCTGGATGTCTTCAGGGAGACAGACGTACTTTGACTCCTTAAGCCTGACTATCCCAGCATATGGAAAGAGCAGCAAATCCAAGCCAGGCCACAGGGTAATGCTCCTAGAAGAAAACCTGTGGTTTCTTCCTATGGCATATTTTAAAGCATTTGGGCATCATTCTGAAGATGCAGTTCTATTGCTCCTTCA
The DNA here is from genome assembly GCF_047370975.1 of Nipponia nippon. Lineage (NCBI taxonomy): Eukaryota > Metazoa > Chordata > Aves > Pelecaniformes > Threskiornithidae > Nipponia > Nipponia nippon. The sequence continues at coordinate 11,907,848 of NW_028262330.1, read as the reverse complement.
GTCAGCCCAAGTCGGGGCTGCCACATCCCTGCCCACACCCCGAACAAGGCTTCCTCCTTCCCTTTTGCACACGCTGGCACTCCTGCAGCCAGCGACTGAGCCAAGAGAAAATAACAGATTAGCGAGTTTTCTGCTAGAGGAGCGACCTTAGCTCATAACCAGCCACTCCACCAGCAGCGTCGGCACAGCGCACAGACGAGGCGATGGCAGCTCTGAGATTATTCAGACCATCTTGTTAAGCTTCTCTCTGATGCAAACATAACCAAGGCCAGCCTCATGCCCACTGCACCGGAGATGCCCGGGCTCCCAACTCTTCCTGCACTACAGCTGCAATGAAAATATTAAACAGCAGCAGGAACAAAGTTCTAGTGACAAAGTCGTCTAAAAATGGAAGGAGGGAAAAACCCTAACTGCGTGGCAGAGCAATTATAGCACATTTTTCCACTCTCTCCCACAATACAGAAAGGTCAGCGAGTTGATGATTACACAGATGCATTTGGCGTGTTGATACGGCCCGAAGCAGTAAGTCCTTCAGCTGATCGATCTTCTCTCTGAGATTCTGCAACGACGATCTGATAACCACATTGAGCTGAAGGGGAAAAAAAGAAGGTGTTTTTTTTTCAGTCTGAGTTATAGTTGCGTAAAATTTAATACTACTACATGCAGGTGACAATATATTTAGCTTCAGCTATACTGGTGTGAAGGACTCTGTTCTGAACCAAGGCGGCCTGCCCCAGAGCCGCAAAGGGAACGATACAGTTAACCGGTTTGGAATGCTTACAAAATAATGAGATAAATAACACGAGTTTCGCAAACACAATTCTAACGCATTAATGCTGTTTAATACGGAGAACTTTCTTTCAAGTCTTTATAAACACACTCCTTTATATGGGCAAAACATTTCAGCACATTTTAATATTTTCCAGTTCATTTTCCAGTTCTTTCCTCTGATCTTTAATACAACTACAGGCGCCAGCTGCTTCTGCCACCAGGTTTCTTTCCCAGCTCGTAGGATTAGAGGGAAGGCTGCTACAGGTTCAGACATTCCCTCCACTGAATTCCCCCAGACTTCAAACTAAAGATCCCAGAGAAATTCAGATTTCCTCCATTTCCCCTCTCAGCAGCACCTCTGACTCCCGACCCTTTCCCACAACCGACCTGCCCCAGATTCAGACGCGTCTGTTCTTACTAAAAATGTAGTTAATTTGTTCGCATTCTTCCCTGCTGCAAGCAAGCCCGAGGTTTGCGGGAATCCTCCTCTCTCCCCACCCCTTCCCAAGTTAGGCTGACATTCTCCTCTGGGCTTTTCCTCCTTAAATGTTATTTCTTTTCATTCCAGTGATGTAGAACACACTAGGAAAAAACGCTGTAACTGCAATTAACTGTGCAAGTCATCCTAATTAAGACTTTATGTGCTTCTTGTTTACAAGATATTAGCCCCGCTGTGGGTTACAATGGTTAGCAACCTCAGATGCTCTGTGTGATGAGCTAGTAACAGAGGAGGAAGATTTGCTTTGACTCCAATTCCTGCGTTCTTGAAGACACGGAGGCAGCAGCCAGACACCAACATCTCACTGACTGATCGCTGGGCTGCCTAGAGCTAAACTGCACTCGGTGTCTGCAGAGGGATGGAGCAGGAGTTCCCCCAAAAAACCCCACCTGGTAGCCCCAGAAGTTTAAATCTCTCCGACTCAGCGAGACTTGTTCTCAAACACTACCAAATATGAGGACAGAGAGCAGATGCAACCACACTGAGGCAGTCTTGAGAGTACGGAGCTGAGCAAAGAGCTGCAAAATCCACCTTCAGACCCAAAGCCGCCGAACACTGAGGCAACGTTTCCAAAGCCAGGACAGGGTATAAATGCTTTTAGGAAAGTTCAAGCCGCTGCATAGCCTCTAGCTCTGCAATTAGGTAATAAAAGGTCTTTTCATTTCACGTGTCCATTTCCCGCACTTGTGCCCAGGTGGAGAACGCTGCATTTCATCGGCCCCGAACAGCAGAGTAACGCAGAGGTATACACGTCCAAGTCATCTAACGTACATACTCCCTCTGCTCCTCTGGCCAGAAACTGCAGCGCTATCACAAAAGATTTCACTTCCATTAAAGAAAAAAAGTAAAAAAGAAACCAGTGGAAGTTTGAAGATCAGCTCAATAGAGCAGAGTTCACAGATGGTAAGTGCTGGCTTGAAATCTTTCCCTACAGGGCTTTTTTTTTTTTTCCATTTTAAATTTTATGCTCTATTTTTTACTCAGCAATAAGCAATAAGTTTTTTTTAGCCACGCTAATGGCAAAATACTATAAAAATAAAAACTTGTTTACATTCTCCCTACCCGGGAAATATTGTACAAAGACTTTTTCTCCGCTAAAACATTCAGGAGTCATAGAATATATGACTGCTCGGCCGTGGATTTCTCAACATGCATTTCTGTTATGAAAACAACTCTCTCATTGTTGGAAACTTGTTTATAGTAGAATCAAACACTGCCAAATATTCCTCTTTAACTGTTAATGGATTAAAGGGAAATTGCGCTTGGAAAACACAGGGCATGGAACAAATGATTTTATGAAGAAATAAGTCAACTGTGTAATGTTTCCATAAAACACAGCCTCGGAGAGTCACGGTACAAGAAGGGCTCCAAACAACACTAACACAACCCTTTGTTGGGGTTTTTTGGAACACATCACAGATTGCCATGATGCAAATAGAGAACTTTGTCCTCTATAAATACAGATGGATTAAGCAGCAATCTTTTTATTAGTCTTCTATTGCTTGAGTGTATATCTGCACAATTTCTGATACTTTATTGCCCTGAAAGCAGGGAGTGTAAGCACTACCTCTAAACGCTCCTCTCAATTCTACAGCTAGAGAAAATATTTCTCTCAAATCCCACTTATTTGGGCTTTCTGAAACCTCTTTTCAATTCATACCAAATTTGAGTCATTCATTAAAAAGCACTGATTACTGTACAAAGCCTACACAGTTTTCTTCAACATTTCTTCAAAGGAAACATTTCAAAAATGACATTTTATTGTAAAAGCTACCAGCAAAGAGGCTGGCAAAGAAGATTCAGTGATCACGCATCGCATCACAACCCTGCTATAGAGAGGGGCAGAGCCTACAAAATACATCAGTGGGGTTTTAATTATGCAAGTTATTATACAAGACTAACTCAAGGGCTTGCACACATTTTCATCTTAACGCAGCCAAGGGAGAAGTTAATGGCACGATCCTTGGGGCGTGCGATCAGGCAGGCTCCTCCGCTTCTCGAGGAAAGGACGAGGCTTTTAGCCCTAAAGAAAGCAGCCTCCTGAGAATCTTTTTATTTTATTTTATTTTTTAAACAGGAAGTGTGAAAAGGCAGAGAACATCATATTCCTGGGTAAGCTCCAACTTCTGCTTCTCATTCATATTTAACTCTGCTCTTATAGTTTGTTAGAAACGTAGCGAAAAAAAGCCGCAAAAATTCATATTTCATCTGATCTACAGCCACTACAGAAAGGAAGCAAGCCAGCCTTGCGAGGAAAAAATACCTATTCAATATTTACACAGAACGGAGTACGCAGAAGCTGCCGTGCATCCCAACATCTTTTCGGTTCAGGATCTCTGACAACAGTTCTGGTCCCAGCTGCGACAGCCCTGGGCAGCCAGCAGCGTGTGCCCAACGCTCCCGCAAGCCTCTCCTGTTCTCTTTTTGTAAAACCAGCATTAGTGCATGCATAAAAGATTCATTACTGTTAAATCCAAGATTATTTTTGTGACACTGAAAAGGTGCTGTTAATTTAGAAACCGTATTCTTGTTTTCTTTATGGCTATCTTCAAAAACACACCATTAATATTAGGTTCCTGCCATTAAACACAACTTTCAACCCACAGATTGCCAGCTGGCACCAGCGATGGCCTGGCACGGCCCGGCCCCTGGGCAAAGGCACCCCGTCCCCTCAGCGCACCCGGCCACACCGCTTGGCCGACCGCCGTCCCCGGCAGCACCCACATCCCTCTGCAGCCGGCAAGGGAGGAAATCCAGCACTGACAGCTTCCTGGACACAGCTGGCTCCTGCAGATTTAATGCTTAACCAGTATGTAGAACGGCTAAAAGCAAAACCTAGCTAAAAATAGCCACGCTCACAACCCCGGCGCCGTCGGCAGCAGAGTACCTTGGCCGAACTCTCCCCGCTCCTTTGGTACCGGTTACGCTCCTGGATTTTCTCAGCGATCTCCTGGGCGATCTGGCAAGCGGCATCGTACAGCGAGAGCCTGCCGAGGGGAGAGGAGCGGCTGAGTCCCCGCCACCCGCCCCGGGCCCTCGCCCTCCCGGCCCTGGCTGTGGTGCTCTGGCCTGGCTCGGCGGGGAGGCCGCCTGTGCTTCACCCCAGCGTGCGGCAGAGCCAGCGGCACATCACCACCCGCTCTGTAGATTCACCCAAAAGGAGACTTCTGGGGAAAAAAGGACTCTGTAGGGAAAGGGTACCCCCCCACACCCCCCCCCAGGGCGCAGAGCCGGCCCTGGCCGCGCCGCTGGGCCGCCGGGGCCTCCACAGCCGCCCGCGGGCCCGCAGGCTGCCGGGCACGGGGGGCTCGGGGGCGGCCCAGCACCCCGAGGCCGGGCCCGGGGGCCGCGGGCGGGGGCGGGAGGGCGGCGGCGGCGGCGGCGGCGGCGCCCGGCCCGGGGGAGGCGCGAAGGGCCCGGCCCGGCGCTCACCAGGGGTCCGGAGCCATCGCCGCCGCCGCCGCCGCCGCCGCCCGGAAGAGCCCCGCGCTTCCGGCCCGGGTCAGCTGACGACGGCGCCCGCCGAGGCCCAAACCCCGCCCCGCGCAGGCGCCGGGCGGAGCGGAGCGGAGCGGGGGTGCAGGATGCGGGGTGCAGGGTGCGGGGTGCACGGTGCAGAGGTGGACAGTGCGGAGATACAGGGCGCAGAAGTGCAGGGTGCGGGAGTGCACACCGCAGCGGTGCAGAGGTGCAGGGTGTACAGTGCAGGCTGCAGAGGTCCACGGGTGCAGCGGTACAGACGGCGCAGTACCAGGTGCAGAGGTGCTAGGTGTGCAGTACAAGGTGCAGCGTGCGCAGTGCAGGAGCGCAGAGGTGCATGGATGCAGAGGTGCCTGGGGCAGAGGTGCAGGGGTGCACAGTGCAGAGGTGCATGGGTACAGAGGTGCATGGGTGAGAAGTGCAGGGTGCAGAGGTGCACAGTGAGGGCTGCAGAGGTGCAGGGTGCAGAAGTGCCCAACGCAGTGGCGTAGCATGCAGAGTGCAGGGGTGCAGAGGTACCAGTTGTGCAGTACAAGGTGCAGAAGTGTAGGATGCAGAGGTGCTAGGCATGCAGTACAAGGTTCAGGGTGCGCAGTGCAGGAATGCAGAGGTGCATGGGTGCGGGGTGCATAGGTGCAGGGCATAGCACTGCAGAGGTGCACAGCCGTGGCTGTCCCCACCTCTGCCCCAGCCCTCCCGCTCCATCTGCAGGGGCCTGGGCACTGGCATGGCCCCGCCGGACGTGGTAGCAGAGCTGGGGCTGCTGCTATCCCCGAGCTGCCCGCTCAGCTGCGGCACTGGGTTCGGCTGCCCGCGCCATGGGCCAAGGCCACCGCGGGCCGGGCAGGAGGGGTAGAGCCCTCACAGGCGTGGGGCAGCTGAAACCCCTCGCCCCCAGCCGTCTCCTCCACTGGCCATATCTCCATAGCATCGCATTTAACCTTTGGAAACCTTTGTAATGTCTGGGGTGCTACTGGGACCCCGGAGTATTGGATGCTTTTCCTAAAGCCCAGGGGGGATTTGGGATTTTTGCAGCGTGTGCTCGGCGATGCTGCTGCATGGGGAGGGACGAAGGATCGTGCGTCAGGCCGGGCCCAGGGTGTCGCACGCCTCCGGCCTCCGCTGCTGAGGAAGAAGGAAATCCTTTATATTTCAATTTTGCATGTCAACGGTGAGCTCTGAACGCAGCGGCAGCTCCTCGGGGCAGCGAGGGTCTCTTTGTGCAGCTTGCACCCAACTCGGGTGCGTTGATGCCACCAGGGCACCTGTATCTTGCTATTGCGGTAATAATAAATGGTCTGGATTAAAATGTACAGCTATAAGCACAGCAGCAGGGGAGCCTTCAGCCCAAACTGTGCCCGGGGAGCTTTGTTACAGCGGGTTGGGCAATAACGAGGACAGAGAAAACCAGGAGGCAGAGAAGGCGCGGGGACACAGCCGGTGTCCCCCAGGCCTGGGTACCCCCGCGCCCTCGGGGACCTGGGAATGGCAGGAGGATGCTTGGGTCAGCAGCAAAGCCGTGTCCAAGCCCGTTGCTTCTTCCTGATTTTCCAGGAGCCCTTTTTCATCTTCCGGAGGAGCACAAAGTGCCCTGGAAGATGCGAAGATCCAGCCCAACGCAAGGACCAGCTGCTCAGTGCTTAGGCAATTTTCCCGGCCTCTGTAACTCTGTGAAATAACAGCTCTGCGTGTCAGAGCAGTTCCTTGCTGAGCGGTGGAGTCCAGAGGGACCAGACGAGTGCTGGGAAGCGGGAATCAATACTCTGCATCCCAGCAGCGTTATCTCTGTGTGATTGCACGCCAGGACCCACTGCAGTGATCTGCAAGTTAAGAAAGGAGGGGAGTCATTTATGGAAAAAAGTTGTTTTGTTGTTTATTCAGGGGTTTTGTGCCAGCGTTAAATACCAGCGTAACAGAAGAGGACGGGGAGCCCCCGTGCCTGACGTCCCGTGGGGTCGCTCCCGGGGCCGAGCCCGCAGACACGCCATCCTGCCCCGTGCGGGACGTGTCCCCATGTCCCCATGTCCCCCTGTCCCCGTGCCGCGTCTTCCCAGGGGCTGCTTGCCCAGTTAGCACCTCTCTGCAGCGCCCCGGCCCCTTCCTCCCGCCTTTCCCCCCCTTCCTTCCTGCTGCCTCCCTCCTGTCTCTCTCCTCCCTTCCTGCCTCCTTCCTCCCTCCCTCCCTCCCTTCCTTCTCCCTTCCTCCTCCCTCTTTTCCTCTCTTTCCCTCCCTTCCCGCCTTCCTCCCTTCCTTCCTTCCTTTCTTCCCTTCTTCCCTTCCTCCCTTCCTCCCTTCCTCCCTTCCTCCCTTCCTCCCTTCCTCCCTTCCTTCCTCCCTTCCTTCCTCCCTTCCTTCCTGTCTTCCTTCCTGTCTTCCTCCTGTCTTCCTCCTCCCTCTTCTCCTCTTTCTTTCCCTCCCTCCCTCCCTCCCTTCTTCCCTCTCTCCCTTCCTCCCTTCCTTTCTTTTTCCTCCCTTCCTCCCTTCCTTCCTTCCTTCCTTCCTTCCTTCCTTCCTTCCTCCCTCCCTCCCTCCCTCACACCTTCCTCCCTTCCTTCTCCCTTCTTTCCTCCTTCCTCCCTCCTTTCCTCCTTTCTTTCTTCTTCTTCTCTCTTTCATTCCTCCCTCCTTCCTTCCTCCTTCCTTCCTTCTTCCTCCCTCCTTCCGCCCTTGTTCCTCCCTCCATCCTTCCTGCTTCCTCTCTCCCTCCCCCCTTCTTTCCCTCCCTCCCTCCCTCCCTCCCTTCCCCACCGCCACATGAGCCCAGGGCCAAGCGCGGGTCCCCCTGTCCCTTTCCCACCCTGGGCTGCAGCTCCTGATGTCACTTTACAACACTCCTGCGCTGCCGCCACAGTGTCTCCCTCGTCCCTGGACCCCTGGCCCCCCGGCCCCCCGGCCCCTGTTCCCCTGTCCCCCCAGCCCCTGTCCCCCTGTCCCCTGTCCCCTGTCCCCCTGCCAGCAGCAGCAGGCAGGGCCGGGCTGCGGGGAGGCCGCCCTGACGCTGGGTGGTGTTGACACCGTCAGTGCTGTGGCTGCGAAGGGCTCTGCGGCCACCGGCCAGCGGGCGCAGGCCCTCACTTTTGCAGCAGCCTCCATCCGAGCCCAAGGAGCCTTTCCCACACCTGATCCGCCAGGATTTGGCCTCCCCTCTTTTTCTTGGGTGCAATTGATGACGCAAATCAATGCAGATACGAATGTCGGTACGGGTGCCCGAAAAGCAGCAGCAAGGCACTGATAGCGATGTTTTCTTGCCCTCGTAATGCGGGGGTGCCACCGCGCTGCTGGGGCGTGCCGCGAGAACGAGCGCAGCCGTATACCTGGAGGGATTTAAAAGCCGGGTAGACGTGGTACTTGAGGACATGGTTTAGTGGTGGCCTTGGCAGCGCTGGGTTAACGGTTGGACTCGATGATCTTAAGGGTCTTTTCCAACCTTAACGATTCTGTGATTCTGTGATTCCATATTTACAGGTGGCTGCAACGGCCGCTGTGCTCCCAGTGGGCACTGGGACCCGGCAGCGAAGCCCATTTGGCCGGGGCTGGGGCTGGGGCGGCTTCCAAGCGAGGAGCAAGAGGAGCCACACGTGCAACGGGGGCAAGCGCCGCCGGAGCGATGCCACCCCCGGGCTGCCTCGGGGTGGCACGGAGCACTCCCGGCCGCCCCCCGTGTCCCGTTTTGCAGGGCGAGGGGACGCGCCGGGGTGGCGAGCAGGGGGACAGCCCAGGGCTGCCGCAGGCGGGCCGTGACCGCTGCTCTCCAGGCAGGCGCTCAGGACCATGAAGATACGGCCGAGGAGGACCCACGTGCCCCGAGTGTCCCGGGCACGAAGCGAAGCAGCGTGGGGCGGCTCGGGGAGCCCCGCCGGCCCTGGCAGCCCCCCGGTGCGGGCTCCAGCCCTGGGGTGATGGCTTGTCTCTTTGCACATCCAAATCAGGCTGGCTCCTCTTGCAGGCAGTTAGCATGAAACATTTATGGCCTTCAGCTGCGCTGCTCGTCCGGAGCTGGCACGGCCTCTACATATTTAATTTTTTTGCCATTAAAAACGCATGAAGCGATGATCCGTTTCGCACTGTCCCTAATTCACTTCCATCTCCTCTCTCGGCGCGGAGCGCGGCGTCGGACAGGGGGGCTGCGGGAGGATTCAGAGCTGCTTCAGTCTGGCAGGGAGAGGCGTCCTCTGTCCCAGAAAAAGCAACCGAGGAGAAGGCAGCCAGCAAGGTCCTGGGGAAAGGCAGCAGGACCCGCTGCTGTAAAAGCCTGGGCCAAAGGGTTTGAGTTGGAGAGAGCATAAGCGACCCTCGGCACTGGGAAGCGGAGCAGGGTGCAGCGTGGGGACCCTCAGGGGCCCCAGGAGCAGAGCTGGAGGCCATCGCCCGCCCCTCCGGGTGCGGCGTGTGGAGCAGAGCGGCCCACGGCACACGGACGGGCTGCGGGTGCGGAGCAGGAGCCCCCCGCTGCGGGACAGCCCCTCGCCTCCCACCCGCCCAGCACAGCACCCTGGGGGGCCCCTCGCCGGCACAGCCCCTCGCCCCCGCTCCCTCGGGCCCCCAGCTTGCCCCAAGCAAAGGGAGGAGAGGGACGACAGGGCAGCCGTGCCGCTCCCCTCAGATTTGGGCACGTCACGGAGAAGGTGCTTCATCCTCCCTTCAGGGAGGGATGAGTAGAAACCCTCAGAAGGAGAGGGTTTGCTCTTGTTCAGCGGCCCATGCCCTGAGACTGGTGGTGCTGGCAGATGCTCAGGGATGCGCTGCAGGTGCAGGCAGAGCCCACAGGCCCGCAGGCAGGGAGGCAAGGCAGGAACGACCCGCGGTTGCCGTTAGCATAGGAGAAAAAATCAGATTTTTTTAAGGAAAAAAAAAATCTTAAAAAATTTTAAGGTGCCCATAAAAATGCCCTCTTTTAAGTGCAGCCTGAACTGCGAGTTCTCCAGGTAGCGGTGTCGGATGGGTGCGATGTTGCTGGGAGCATCTCTCAGCTGTTGGAGGGTGCTTCTCCTCCAACTCAGCTCTTTTGCCTGTAAGTACAAGGTCAGTTTGTAATTCTGCAAAGCACTTTGAGGTAAAAGGCAATCAATAACAACCATTTCAAAGAGGGGACAGATTGGAAACGCCGAAGCACCAGCACTGTGCCTGCAACGATCCCATTCTGTGCTCCCGCTGAGCACCTGCGCGCATGGGAGGCGCGGGGTGCTGCGGGGTGCACGTCTGCCTCGCCCTGAATTCCCCCCGGCGGCTTTGCCGGCTGGTGCTAAAGAAGTGCCGCAGAGAGGGCTGGCACAGCCCCGGCACACCCATCCCGAAAAGCCTCCCTAGGGCGCACGGGGCGGTTGCGGGAGGCCGTCACTTGGTCCCCGTGGCCCCAGTCTCTCCCTTGTCACCTGCTGCCTGGCACTTGCTGACGTGCTTCTCTGTCCAGCTCCCCCGGGACCATCCAGCGGGAAGCGGTTGCAAACCCACGGGCTGTGTTGATGTTTCCTTTGCTCAAGGACAGGCGATTGCCGCAGCAGGCGGTTCGGCAGCTCCGGCCCTCCCTCGCCCCCGCGGCACCCTCCCTGCCCCGTGACGCTGGCGAAGGGAGCGAACCCCAGAGCAGGAAAATGAAGGTTATTCTTGGGGAAAAATAAATGATTAAGTTTAATGGTCGTGTTGGTGGTTTGATGGCTATCTCATCCCACAGGGTGTTTACGTCCCCCTCCCCGGCCTCGGCGCAGAATTGGGGCAGGAAGGGGCGACGCGGGCGTGAGAGCTGCTCCACCCCTCACCCTATTTACACCAAACAACCCTGCTGTGCCGGCGGGCTGGCCCTCACCTTAAAAGTCAGGGCCGGTGGCGGGGACAGAGGGGAGCCGGCAGCGGGGTGCGCCGGAGCCTGGGCAGATGCTGCAGGTGGGGCTCAGCCTGCCCCGCTCCCCCGGGGGGGCGGCCGGCGGCCTCCCCACGGCCGAGCCGGCCGAGGGCGATAACACGGGCACCGGGCAAGGTGAGTGAGCTGCAGCTGGGGACAGCCGCCCATCGCGCGCTGGGGAAGATGCAGGAGGCTCTCGCTGGCCCCGCTCAGGCCGGGGCCACATGCAGCAGAGGAGAGGGGCTGGAGCAGACCCACGTTTCCTTCCCCACGTCCCGGGGCGGGCAGAGCTGGAGCCACCAGCCAGCACCCTGGGCCACGGCACCGGCGGCCGGGTGGGCTCAGGTTGATGCTCCTCAGTACTTTGGGCAGGGCAGGACCCTCGTGACGTGGCCGGCTGCAAGGACAAGGTGAACTGGGGGACCACGGCAGTGCAAACAGCCCCGCTTCAACCCCAGTGTTCGTTTTAGCCTGGTTTCTATGGCTAGAAGCCTGCGTGGCTGTGCGCGGGGTCTGTCTGGCTTCAAAGCAGGGCATCAGGCTGAGCCGCAACCGGTTAAAACTGCTGCCCTTTCCCTGAACCAGAACTGAACTTGATCTGCTGGTTTTGCTGAACTGGAGCAGGGACCAAACCGAACTGGAGAGCAGGAGCCAGCGCCGGACCCAGCCTGCTGGCGGCCCGGACCCCTCGATGTGCCACCACGTGCTGCCACGCACGCAGCGCACGGGGCCAGGACCGTGCTGTCCCCCCGTGTCCCCTTGGGGCCAGAGCAGAGAGGTTTGGCTTGGTGCAAATCCATCCTAGATGCCCCAGCCCAACTGAGCCCATCCAAGATAAATACATTAGAGAATTAATGGGTGCGCTAATCAACTTTATCCTTGCCAAGTCACCACTGCCCAGCAGAACTCACCCATGCGGAGACAGCTCCCGTCTCCTTGTACACGGTTTGGAGCTGAGCTCTCTTGCAACCCCAGGGAAAATGCCGCTTGCCTCTCCCTAGGAGGAGCTCAAACTCTGCTCTTCCCAGAAGAGGGCTGGCGGCTGCCACAGCCCTGCTACGGTGCTGTGTGCCCCAGGCTCCCCCGAGGGTCCCCCGGGGACCCTCTGTCTCCCAGGGGCTTCCCAGGTGCTCACCAACCCCTGCGTGCCGTCCCTGGACAGGGTCTCTCCAGGCTCATGGGGGCATGCGGGAAACGGGGACCCTTCGGCACCCCGCAGACCATCCCTGCGTGCCCCCCTCGCTGCAGCACCTTCTCCTCCTGCCTTCTCTCTGGCAGTCGAGTGGCCAGAGGGGTCAGGAGACTTTTGCAGGAGACTTTGGCAGGAGGCAGTAAGATGGGGGCAAACACCTGAGGCCAGCTTTGCCCACTCGTCTGGGCTCGTAGCAGCCTGGTCCTGGGCTGCCAGACCCGGACAGGACATTGCCTCCCGCCCCGCTCTGTCCTTGGGAGGGGACACGATGCAAATGGTCCCTCTTGGCCTCAGCATCACTTGGGCCCCTGCTGCCCATGAGGTCCCTCCTCACCCCTGCAGAGCTGGGCCCGGACCGAGCTGCTCATTATCCTCGGTGGAGTAACGCTGCTGTCCCACAGTCATCCCTGGGGGACAGGGACCCTCTCCCTGCTCCCTGCACCTCCCTCTCGGCAGGTCACGGGCTGGGAAGTCAGGAGCTTTTTGAGGGGTGCAAAGCCCCTCGCGGTGGGGAGAAGCAGCCCTGACACCCAGCTGGTGCCTGGCCCCACGCTCCCCTCAGCCCCTGCTCTCACCAGGGGCCTGAGCCGACGTGAGCGGGCGAGGGCAAAGCAAGCAGCTCCAGCCAGGCAAAGCCTTCTGAAAACCTTCCCTTTGCAGGGGGGAGAGTAACTATTGAAATACAAGACGTTGCTGTAAGACTTCAAAGCGCCGTCAGCCAGGGTGAAACGCTGTCAGCTGGGGTGGTGAAGTGTGTTGAATAAAAGGTCTTTGTCCTACAGAGATGTATGGCTCATCTCCAGTCACTGTCGTGATCACGTCCGAGGCTGACACCTGGGACATCGACGCCTCCTCTTGTCTGGGCTGTGGACAGTTCGTGGATTGGGACAGGATGCCAGACCCGGAGCAACAGGCGCATATCCCCAGAGACATCCTCAGCAAGCCCCCGAAGGAGCTGAAGAAGCTGGCAAGAGAAGGCTACTGGGCAGCGAGCCGTGCTCTGAGAGCTCAGGTCTACCAGCAGCTCATCCAGCAGGTCGCCTGCCGCCTCGTCACCCCAGATGCTCTTGTCTACAGGGATGTGGCGACTCGGCTTTTTGGGAAGCTGAGTGTGAGCTCCCACCCTCTGCCCGAGTTCCTGGAAGGGTGTTCCATGCCCACGTACTGCCTCAACCTGGAGGGGGTCACCGCCTTGAAGAAGATCCTCATCTGTGTTGGCAACCTTTTCCCCGACATAACCTACAGCCCGGTCCTCCCCTCTCTGGTGGCTCTGCTGCTGCACTACAGCGAAGACGAAGCTCAGTGCTTCGAGAACATCTCTCGCCTCATCGCCAGCAACGCTCCCCACACCAGCTACATTGACCAGTCCTTCCTGGCCCACCAGGCCTCCTGCATGACTTTTGGGGATCTGGCCAACAAGCACTGCCCAGCAGCTCACAAACTCATAGCCAGCACCTCTGACAACGTCTTTGAGGTCTACTCCGAATGGTTATCGTGGCTCTTTCACTACCTCCCCTTCAATTACGCCATCCGCGTCTTTGATGTCTACCTGCTGGAGGGGCAGAAGGTCCTCTACCGCATCGCTCTGGCCTTGTTGAAGCAGTACAGGCTGTCGGTGGCCTCCGCCGAGCCGGAGGGGACCGACATCAAGGCAGACCTGCAGGCTTTCATGCAGAACATTGCTGAGCACGTGACTGTCGACAAACTCCTAGAGAGAGCCTTTGGCATCCGGCTGTTCTCCCGCAAGGAAATCTGGCTTCTCCAGATGGCCAACAGGAAGGCGTTAATGGAGAGGGGCATAACCATGGTGCAGAGCAGGTAAGGAGACCTCTCTGTCTGCCAGCTCTTGTGGCTAAGCAGACAAAATATGAGTTACAGTGGATACAGCATGGGGGGAACTTCAGGTATCTCCCGTAGTTTGGCTATGCTGGGTGCCTCACGGCCCCTCGCGGGGGACCCCGTTCGGAGGCACTGTACGGTTAAAGCTAGCGAGGTTAACAGAAAGCTCACAATGCAAAAAGCATGACAAAACCTGCTGTGTGGGGGCTGCGCCCCTAAAAGCAGACAGGCACCCCAGCTTGGCAGTAATGGATGTCCTCCCTCGCACAGGCAGTCCTTCCACCTGGCCGTGGACATGCAGAACTTCAGCTCCAGCATTGTAACGGCTCAGGAGATGCGCATCGTCTGGTCCTGGATCCCGGAGCGCTTCTCCCTCTTTCCCCCACTGCTGCTCTTCTCCACCTCCGAAGATGGGTGCAGCCTGCAGAGGTAAAGCATCTGCCCATCGGGTCAGGTCGGGTCGGATGGGCCAGGCATAAAGCTGGGTGGTGTAGAAAGGAGCAACATGGGGCACATCTGGGGTCTCCTGGGGACTCTCCTGGGCTCAATTCAAGATCTCAAGTGTGGTCTGGGCCAGCGCTGGCTGTAGGGGAGAGGGCTGAGGCTCAGTCAGACAGCAATCAGCAACTCGGCACTGCACGGGGACCGTGGAGCCCTGCGGATGTGCTGTGGGGGGGGACGTCCCCACGTGCCACGCCGTGCCGGGCATGCTGCGATCGGCCAGGTCCGGCCAGCACGCCACCCCCAGGGCTCCAGCTCCCTCCCAGCGGCATGGAGCACAGGGCAGCTGCTGGGCGCTGCAGTCAGTGCTGTGGCTCAAAACTGAGCTGGAAAACCAGTTTGCCGTTGACTTCCCAAGCTGTGAAGCGGCAAAAGCCTTCCAGTGGGCTGAGGCCTGAATGTTTCCAGGCAGGAAGCCCAAACCTGTTCCTCTGTAGGAGCACGTTAAGCTGAGAGGTTGCATTCACAGAGCAGGCAGAGCTCAGGGCAGGAGCAGACAGCATGTGGGTACATCCTGCGATGAGTAAGACATCAAACCCTCTAAACGTGAGTTAAGAGAGCCCAAGTGTCACAGTCAATGCCCAAAATTGCAATAGAAAGACCAGTGTAAGCGCTGGAAACAGCCCAGTGACACCCACTGCCAGGGCCGTGGAGCGAAGGCTGGGTGGGAAGCAGGGACATGCCCGCAACGCTCAGTGCCGGGGCGTTTCCCTACTGAGGCGCAGCTCACTGCCGACTGGGAAGGGATGCCGGGCTGCCCAGGGATGGGATGCTGCCCATGCCGCCCCGGTCCTCGGGGCGGTGTGTAAAGGTGGGGCTGCGACGGTGGTGCCTCTGTTAGCACCACGAGCGTGCTGCCCCGGCCCGTGAGAGGCGAGCAGGAGCCCCGTGGCACAGTGGGGCAGCCATGGGGCAGCCCCGTCCTGGGGAGCACAGCCCTGCACCTTGTCAAGGCAGCAACAGGGTACAGAGCCCAGATTACAAAACACATCCAGATTAAAAGCAAGCTCGTTTGGTTAAATCCCCCCATGAAGCGTCCCTCCCCCACCTGGTGCCTGAGGGTAAGGTGGGAGGATTTAGTGTTTGGATTTATCTGAGCTGTTACCTGCTTCACCAAGCAAAAACGATGACTTGAGAAGTCCCATAAGCCAACTCCCTCCGTTCCTGCACAAACACTGAAGCTGCTCGAGCTACACAGCTATGAGTTTCTGCTGCTGGCCTTCCGCGAGCTCCCCGCGGGCAGCTGCCAGCCCAGCAGTAGGCTGAGAAGAGCCGCCACTGCTCTCCGCTGCCCTTGCCAGCTTCGTGCTTGCCGCACGCCCGGGCTGGCTGCAGGGCACGCTGCTCCTGGGTCTCAGCCCCCCACCGACCCAGCCTCCTTGTTCATCTCTGCAGGTTTTACACGTGCTGTGAAGGCTACGAACCGACGGTGCTGCTGATAAAAACAACAGAAGGGGAAGTAAGTATTTCCCAAGCAGAGAAGGGAAAGCACCCTTCCCAAGCACCGCCGGCTGCGCTGGTGCCGACGTGGGGAAGGGGACAGGGTGGTTGACCCCACCGGCACTCGTTGGAGCAGCCGTGGGGCTGCGTGGTCCCTCTCCTGCCCTGCCCCGGGGTCTGTCCCAGCTCCCAGGAGAGAACAGACTGCACCCCCGGCACCCAGAGCCACCTCAGACACGGGCTGGTCTAAAGGGTGCTGCTGGGGGGGAAGAGAGGAGGGGTCCGTGAGATGGAGAGAGTCTTTTATTGCAAATACACACTAAAGCATGAAGTCCTTGCTCAGCAGACGTTCCTGAAGTCAGCAGATGCTTTGCCTGAGCCAGGACTTGCTTTCAATCCATTAAATGCAAAGATCTCTCTCTGAGTGCAAGAGCAGCCACACAGGGAAATGGAGGAGAAATCAGGACAGCTTCCACAATATTTGAAAGTCGTGAAATAACTGCAAAAAACCCCTGAGCCAGGCCTCTTCCCAGGGACTCTGCGAGTGGCTCATAAACCCGTATTTTATCTCTCCACTCTTCATCAACCAACAGAGGCAAGTTCTGTAAATTGTTCAGGCTTCCCAAAGATTTATTGACCTACCAGTCCTGATTTCCCACACCTGACACTTCAACATGGTGCGCAGATAAACACCCTGCCACCCCCTAGGGCCTTGTGCAGACAAGAGAAGGTGACTTACAAAACCTTGTTTCCTACATGTTTTAGCTCATTTTATTCCTTAGCCAGTACCAAGGACAGGCACGAGTTCCCACCGCTTGGCAGGTCCCCTCCAGCCGTGGTCAAGTCAAGGACAGCCACACCAGGGCCAGCCTGACCGCGGGTGGAAGAACCCCTGGGACTGGTTAAAAGCCTTGTAGGTAAAAAAAAATGTTTTACCTGAGGCTTTGCCATTTTAAAACACATTTTCTCTAAAGACTCCTAAAACAGGCAACCACCTTGTCACCGTCCAGGGGCCAGCTGAGGACAAGGGACGCCTAGAGCCCCGTCCACAGCGTGTGGCGATGCTCTTCACGCAACGCTTTGAGCCACAGTTATTCCTTTCCGTTGCGGGAGCTGGGTTGGGCTCGGGGGTGGGAGGCACGGCTGCTGCTCCCAAGCCCGGCGCGGGGAACGCACCAGCACAGCCGACCAGGCCCAGCTCCATCGACCAGCACGCAGCCCACTGCAATCGCCTCTGCTGCAAAAGAGCAACCCCCCGACTCTCCCAGAGCCCCCCCTTAGGCACTGAAGCTGAGCGGACTCACGTCCAGAGCACCGGTGACTTGTCAGTGCGGGATTTAGCTGGCACAGCAGAATTTGGCTCTCAGTTCCCCCAGGGGACCACGCAGAGCCCTTGCCCTCCCGAATGCACGTGCAATAGCTGGCGTTTCTGGGGCTTGCCCTGGTCCCAGCCGTCTCCCCCGCTGACTCCCCGCAGCGCTGACGGCTCCCTGTGCTCTCTCCCGAAGGTGTGCGGGGCGTTTCTCTCCTCCGACTGGAGCGAAAGGAAAAAGAACGGGGCGACATCGGGCTTTTTTGGGACAGGGGAGTGCTTTGTGTTCACTGTAAGTCACATTTTATTTCTGGGTTTACACTTATGGGTTTGTCTGTTAATGACTTCTTCCTTTACCCCTCTGACAACTCAGGGCATGGTGGCACCGAGCTGCTTTCTTACCACGGTCCCACCGCTGCCCCTCAGCTCTGGCAGGAGGCAGCAGCACAGAAATTGCTGTGCTGGACCAGGGCAAACGGCGAACGAACTCCTGCCTCGGGTGAGCCGGCTTGGCCCGAGCCCCCGCGCAACATGCAGCAGCCCCGGGTGGGTCTTGGAGCATCCTCCCGGGGTGGCAGCAGGGCAGCAGGTGCGGCAGGGCGGGTTTCTGCCCTCTTTGCTCCTGGATGGAGCGTTCCCAAATCAGCCTCCGGGTTCCTGCAGAGGGAAGAGGCTGCATTGCTCCAGGAGATCCTGGGGACAAAGTCCAGCATCTCCATCCAGTATCCCACTGGCGTCCACCAAGCACCCACCCGGCGATGGGGGCAGTGCAGGTTTGCCCATCTCCAGCAGCGCCTGGCAAAGACAAACCCAACTTCTCGGCCACAGCCACCTCCAGAACAGCCCTGGCACTGCCAGGACGCCTTGTCCCTTCCCTGCCCCAGGTCCGGACCTGGCAGGCAGCATTTGGCCCCCGACCCGCCTGGCCAGGCAGCACTGTCCTCCCCCAGCAATGGAGAGATGCCCCAAAGGACAGGGCTCACCACGTTTCTCCTGCTTTCCAGGTGCGCCCCGAGACAGAGCGGTACGAGTGGGTGTTCATCAAGAAGCCGGAGCTGGCCAAAGCCGTGCCGCGCTCACACCAGTGGTCGCCTTCCCCCTCTCCTGCATCCCTCCTCAGCTCCTCCCCGGATGGCCGCGGCACCAGCTCGAACCGTCTCACTGTGCCCACGCTGCAGAGGAAAGGCCGTCTCTCCCCGTTTCTGGCCATCAGGCATTTCCTTCTGCCTTCCAAAACAGCCTCCATGTTCATGTCCGGGTCACGGGAAGGGATCATTGTCGGTAATTACCGAATGGTGGGCACCCACCCACCGACACGCCGCTGCTTTGGCTGAAAAGGGCTCTGCTCCAGATGAAAATCCTAGATGCCTCTAGAGGCAAAGACCTCCTGGTTTAGGATGTGAACTTAAAGTCAGGGGAGATGAAGTCATCCCCCTCTTCCTCAAATTAGCAGGAGAGCGCAAAGCTGCACAAGGGCAAGGATGCTCCTGAGAGCACCAGATGGGCCCTGCCAGCCAAGGGGGAGCACCACAGCCCAAACCTCCTGGCGAGGTTTGCACCCTTGGGGCTGGCGTGTCCTTTCCCAGCCCTTTCCTCCACTTTGTGTGGGATGGAGAGGAGATGCAGATGGGGATCGGCCCGAGGAAGGGCCGGGCACGGTCACCCAGGGGCGGGATCAGGGCAAGCCTGGCTGCGGGGATGCGAGGAGCTTTCCTTGTTCTCCAGCTCTCCAAGCAGTTAATAATTTAGCTTGTGCTACCAGGGCAACCTCCCGCACCGGCTGTGTGTGCCAGCTGCCCTGCAGATAGCTCTCCGCGAGCTCCGCCGCCACGCTGACATCCCGATCAGCAGAGAAGGCGGCTCAGGGCATCCCCAGCCCAGCTCTGCGCTGTGGCCAAAGGACAGAAAGCTGAGAGATGGGCGCAGTCCTGAGAGACCTCGTCGGCTGGGCCAGTGTCCCTGCTTGAGCAGCGATGGGGGGAGAGCAGATCCCAACCCTCTTGCTTGCTTTTGCAGGTGGAGGGGGGGGCCAAGCTCTGTCCCTCGACGCCAACCTGCTCTGGGGACGCACGGAGCACTGCGAGACCTTTGACAACCCTCCGCTCTGCCAGGAGAACTTCAAGGTGCAGCTCTTGGAAGTGTGGGGCTTTCAAAACGCCTAGGTCCTGTGAGGGAGAGCCCCTCACGGGCCGCCGCCCCGCCTGCCTGCTGCGGTCTCTGCCGGCAGCGCCGCGGGCAGCTCCACTCGCCATCCTCCCCTCCATGGTCAGCCATCGCGGTGGTGTGGAGAGAGGGCAATGCGGTGCCGGGAACAGGGCTGTGGGCGCTGCCTTTGGGGACATTTGAGGTCCCCTCCCGCAGTTTAGACCCAGCCTGCTCCACCCAGTCTGTCCCAGTTTAGGATGCTGGAGGGGAGGTGAGACAGTCCAGTGTTTCTCACACCTCCCCGGCCTGTTTGCAGCTTGGGGTCAACAGTGGTACCGCAGCACAGGCAGACTTTGTAGGCATTTTGAGCCTAGGCAAAACCCAACACCGAGGTACAAAGCTCACCAGCAACACGCTCAGACCCCACTTCCCTGTGGTCCCACGCCCACTGCCACCCTTCAAGCCATACGCAGAATTTTGTAGCCTCTGCGGGTTGCCAGGACTCGCCCGGGCTCATGCACTGACCACCATCCAACAGAGTGCGAGAGACTCTTTTTGTCCATGGTGGAAACTGCTGATCAGTGACGAGTAAAGTCCGACCCCGTGTTTATACACCAGCAGCCAGCGAGAACCCCCCAGCTGTGCACCTGCCTTGCCGTTTTTGTATTAAACTGAAGATCTATATTCGCTGCAAAGCGCTGATGTAAGACTACGAACAGTGAATATATATGAGCCTTAACCAACGTGTCCCGACTCCCTGGGGTCGGGACAACAGGACACGAGCCATTTTAAAACATGAAACGTGAACGTGTAGCTCGGTCAGAGAAGGGAACCCTCGCGGGAGGGTTGTAGACCGCAGAGGTATCATTCTGGCTGCAGGGTGAGAATGTCTCCCACGTCCAAATATACTTTCCACTTATGGTTTTATCTTTCATATATTTTACTTCTCGAGCTCTTCAGAGCAGGAGCTATCACTGCCTCGGTGCCTGCTCCCGGCGATGGCAGGAGGGCGCAGGCAGGAGCAGGCGCCGGCAGCAAGCTCACACAGCACCAGTCAGGCAGCAGACCGAGGCATTGCCTGTAGCCTTCAGAGGGTATCGGGGCAAGATGAGGAGGTGCGGCACAGCCCCCCACACCCAGCCTTCACCCACAGAGCTCAAATGAAAGAACACTGCAGAACGACTCTTTCCCTTCAGTTACAAAGCTCTGCTAAGGTGTCCTCAGCACTTCTCTTTCCATGATCATGTACTGGACTCCCTGTCCGGCTGGAAGTTTCCCGTGGGAGGCCCTCTCTGCTCCCAAGAGGCTGTTTCTCTCCACCCGGAGATGTACAGGATGGACGACATGCCTGGAAATGCAAAGCCCTTCACCAGCAGCCTGGCCTGACCTCCTCTCAGCAGTCCTCAGAGTATTTCCTCCAAAGGGCAAGCAGGCCCCGTCTAATGTATTAAAATACCAGACGGTGGGGCTGTATCGTGCAGGCCGTGGATGCCTCTGATGTGGCGGCAGAGCCTGCGAGTCCCTTTGTGCCCGCCGGGTAGAGCCGCAAATCACGATGGATGTCAGTGCGCTTATTGCATTCGCTGCCTGTAATCTGATGAGTGCCTTTGCCATTTCTGAAAGGGACGCTACAGTCCTTTCTTCTTACGCTTTATTCCATTACTGAATAAAGTTCAAATCTCTTGGAGAAGAAAAAAAACCAAGTCCTGAAAGCGCGGAGGGGAAGCAGAGGGCAGGAGGCGGGGGGCCGTGTGCTGGGGTACGAGGAGACCCCTCGTCTGCGCCGTGCTGCCACTGGGGTGCAGCGGGGCCGGCAGGGACCGGGCTGCGCTCCAGGGCCGCGGCGGGGCTGGGAGAGAATCATAGGATCGTTTAGGTTGGAAAAGACCTTTAAGACCATCGAGTCCAACCACTAACCCAGCACTGCCACGGCCACCACTAACCCATGTCCCGAAGCACCACATCTACACGGCTTTTAAATACCCCCAGGGATGGGGACTCAGCCCCTGCCCTGGGCAGCCTGGGCCAGGGCCTGACAGCCCTTTTGGTGGAGAAGTTTTTCCTAATACCCAACCTAACTCTGCCCTGGCGCAGCTTGAGGCCGTTCCCTCTCGTCCCATCGCTTGTTCCTGGGGAGAAGAGACCGACCCCCCCGGCTCCAGCCTCCTGTCAGGCAGTTGCAGAGAGCGATGAGGGCTCCCCTCAGCCCCCTCTTCCCCAGGCTGAGCACCCCCGGCTCCCCCAGGGAGGGCGCAGGGCACCGCCAGCCCCGCCGCCCCGGCCCCAGACCCCCGCAGCCGCCGGCCGGGCGCTGCCCCCCGGGGCGGAGCCGCCTGAGGGCCGGGGGAGGCCGCCCGACAGCGCCCCCTGCCGGCCGGGGCGCGGGGCAGGGCCCGGCGCGCAGGCGCGGTTGCCATGGCGGCGCGTCCGCGCGCGGGGCGATGGCGGCGGCGGCGGCGGCGGTGGGGAGGGTGGGCGAGCTGGAGCTGCGGGCGGCCATCGGCTTCAACGGTAGCGCGGGGGGCCCCGTGAGGGGCAGCCGGGGGGGACGGGGCACCACAGGGGCAGCGGAGGGGTTATGGGGCACTGTGGGGGGGCAACTGAGGGGATACGGGGAGACATAGGGGGCAACGGAGAGGGGTAGGCAGCTGGGGGGTATGGGGCACCATACGGGCACCGTGGGGGAAGCTGAGAGGGTACGGGGCACCATAGAGGGCAGCTGAGGGGTTATGGGGCACTGGGGGGGGCAACTGAGGGGTATGGGGCAACACAGGGGCAGCTGGGGGGGGGGTATGGGGCACCATAGGGGCAGCTGGGGGGGTATGGGGCACTGGGGGAGGCAACTGAGGGGGTATGGGGCACTACAGGGGCAGCTCAGAAGTTATGGGGCAGTGTGGCGGGGGGCAACTGAGGGGGTATGGGGCACTGTGGGGTGATGCTGAGGGGGTATGGGGCATCAGAGGGGCCGCTGGGGGGTTTGGGGCACTGTGGGTTGCAACTGAAGGGGTATGGGGCACCATAGGGGCTGCTGGGGGGCTTGGGGCACCATAGGGGCAGCTGGGGGAAGCTGAGAGGGTATGGGGCACCACAGAGGACAGCTGAGGGGTTATGGGGCAGTGGGGGGGGGGGGGGCAACTGAGGGGGTATGAAGCAACACAGGGGCAGCTGGGGGGGGGGTATGGGGCACCATAGGGGCAGCTGGGGGGGGGGGTATGGGGCACCATAGGGGCAGTTGGGGGGTATGGGGCACTGGGGGAGGCAACTGAGGGGGTATGGGGCACTGGGGGGGGAAGCTGAGAGGCTATGGGGCACCACAGAGGGCAACTGAGGGGGTATGGGGCACTGTGGGGTGATGCTGAGGGGGTATGGGGCACCATAGGGGCAGCTGGGGGGCGTTGGGGCACTGTGGGTTGCAACTGAAGGGGTATGGGGCACCATAGGGGCAAGTGGGGAGGTATGGGTCACCGTGGGGGGCAACTGAGGGGGTACGGGGCACCGTGGGGGGGTGGGAGTGGGGTATGGGGGTAGTGTGGGGGCAGCTGTGGGGCACGGGTTGCCAGCAGGCAGGCTGAGGGGAGGGCAGGACCCTACGGGGGGCAGGTGTGGGGCAGCCATGGGTCTCGGCTGGGGCCGTGGGGTGAGCTGGGAGCAGTGGGTGTGCGGGGTCCCTCCTGCCCCCCCTCGCTGCCTCCTCGTGCTCCCCATGCCCGGCACCCTGTGCCCAGCATTCCAAGAGACAGACGCAAAGTTAAGAACAGGAAAAGTTTGACTGAATTGCAGGATTATTATTACTATATTTTCTAATTACCTAGCTTACTAGCACGAGAAGAGTTTCATTTCGAAATAAAACCCGCTCAGGTTGCACAAAATACTGTCATAAACACTCCTGTGACCCGGGGATGGGGGCTAGGCACCGGGGCTTCTCCAGCCGGCCGCCTGCTTGGGAAATTTATGGCTTTGCAGCTAATTTGAGGCAGGTCATGGCAACGCGGACTGGTGATGTGGCCTCCCTAAATCAGCAGGTGCTCCTGGAGAACCCTCCCTGCTGAGGGGCTCCGATCTCTGGGCCAGTTAAATCTCCGGGTAGCCGTAGGAAGCACAGCGCCGTCCAAAATGAGTAAAGGTGACCCTGTGTAAAACTTTCACTCCTTTCCCTTGCAGGGCATGTACCCTGTGGCCTCATCTGCCACCCTGATAAGGAGCACGTTCTGTATCCCCTGGGATGTACTGTAGTTATTCAAGACCTGGGCAGTAAGAAACAGACTTTCTTGCATGGCCACACCAATAATGTCTCCTGCGTCGCCGTATCCAGGAACGGGGTGTACGTTGCTTCTGGACAAGTCACTTTCTTGGGCTTCAAGGTGGATAACGCTCTAATTTTAACCATGTAATATTGACCAAAGACATTGGAGTTAGCTTGCCAGCGGTGGGAACACCTTTCATTTATTTTTTCTTTTGTTAGAAAACAAATGCCTACAGTGGGAAGACATTGCAGAGAATGGGAAATTGTGGCTTAGTCCATTGCTGGGTGTGCCTGTATGTTTTTGTAAAGTATTAAGCAGTCTCCCTAGGATTGAGTTAACTAGATTGAGGGATTTCTTAGTTCCGGTCCTTTTTATCCGGTGTTGTGGGCATGTGGCAGCCTAAAGCTCATTAGACATTAATTAATAAACGGTGTTATATTTAAAGTGAGACCTGAGTTCCAGAGCTGCTTAGGACTTTCAAAAGCCCTTGACAGGTACCCACCTGCATTTTTAGACCTCTAAAGTTCTTTATGGTTTAATTTTTGCCTATTTGAAAAGACCCTGAGATGCCTGGAAGGAATCAAGTATTAGCGTTTTCAGTATTGTAAAATCTAAAAGTCAAATACTCAGTGTCTCAGGGTAAATTTTGGTTCTGAAATGAAGCAGAGCTACTCAGCCGGTAAGCGGGAATAATGCTTCTTACAGCACCTAATCTGAAGCGTATTTGTGTCAGTGGAGCCCTGGGCTGGATAGAAGCTAACCTTCAGCTGGGCTGCTTCTAACAATGTTCCTGCCAGAGAAAGTTGTTCTGTCTAATCCCGCGTCTTAGGTTTAATGCTCCGGCTTTGACCCCTTCCGCTTTGCACCTCAGGCAGACATCATTCTGTGGGATTTCCAGAGGAAGGAGTTACTTTCTCGGCTGTCGCTGCATAAGGGTAAAGTTGAAGGACTAGCGTTTTCTCCAAACAGCCTTTATCTCGTGTCACTGGGAGGCCAGGACGATGGCAGGTAACAATTTCTGCTTCTCGGCACAAGATTTCTGACAAGTTGTAGGGCACCGAAGAGTGCTCTTAGGGAGTACTCGCTCCTCCCTCCTCCGGCAGTCCGACTCTTTCCCCTGTTGACGTCTCTCCTCGATGGTCCAGCTCTGTCCGATGGGAAGCCGGGGCGTTACTGCAGGCAGAGCGCAGGGAATGGGGAAGCAGCTGAGGGAGAAGATGAGGGGAGCAGCTAATTCTTCAGTGGTGTCATTGCCCAGAAACCTCAGGGAGCCTGCGGAGTTAGCTGGTTAGCTGAAGTATAAATTTCACTGAGGGCTTGCTTTGGCACACAGACAAGTAAGAGTCGAATAAAAAGTTATTTAAAATCAGACTCTATGAGTGGCCTAAGATAGGATCTTGCTCGGCAGAAGGAATCTGACAAATACACATACCCTTGCTTCAGGAGCAGGGGATGTAAACTGCAATTCCTCACATTTGCGATAAGGTTTTTCTTGGGTAAAATCTCTACAAAGTTACTTTTATCGTGCATCCTGGTGGGAACAGACTGCAGGAAAATAGCTTTTGTCTTGCTTTTGTTTTTTAGTAATTTGGTTTTCAGTAATGTCAAAAAGCAAAGCTATTTAAAGTCCCTCCTTCTCCTGCAGTGTGGTTGTGTGGCACGTTGGGAAGAGAGAGGCTGTCTGCGGGAGCCCTGCCTCGGCACGCAGCGCGGGGAGCGCGACCGTCGTGGTGTGCTCCAGCTGCAGAGACGAGATGTTTGTTACTGCTGGAAAGTAAGCTTTTATTTAGATGAAAGAAATGAGGGAAAGAACCCGTGGACCTATTTCCTTTTACAAAGAGTCTTGACTTAAATACAAGGAAACTTAAGCAACTGTGTGCTGGTGTTTTTTCTTTTTGCTCAGAATGGGCCCACGAATATCCATCAGCTTGTCCCTTTAAGGCATTCCTGCGTGTTCTACACATAACAATATGCTTTCAAAGCAGCACACAGGGACCCGCATGCGTCATTTCTGTTCCTGATAGCAGGATTTTGTACTCAGCATTCCCCATGCAGTGTTTAAAATATTTAGTTGCCAGTGTTTACACAAGAAAAGCAGTCAATGAGTGGCTCTGAACAATGGTTAATTAATGTAGAGACAATGATATCTTGCAGGTCATTGGATCATCTCCTATCCTCACCAGATCTGATGTACAGTTGGTCTCTGGCTTGTAACAAAAGCTCGTACAAAAAGTCACGTTTTGCATGGATTTGCGACAGCCCCCATATATCTAGCCTGACATTGAAACGTGTTGAGGACCTGCGCCTCCCTTTATATCAGGGAAGGCTTTGGATGCTCTTGGCTGCAATTGCACTTATGAGTGCTGGTCTTTGCAATTTTAGCACTTTGTTAAATGTAAGGGTGACTGTGTGTAAAGATTTTATATTGGCTCCTATGTTGTCCATTAAATTGTGCTAGAAAATAGTTGAAAGTGTCCTATACCGTTCGTTTCCTATTCTAGGAACTAGGATTTGCAGTGTCTCTTTGGGAAGTGAAGTGTCAAGGTTGTTACATACTCCTCCGTAATCCTCGTATATGTTTTTGCTGAACCTTTAAGATTTTTGATTTACCCAAAAAAGTCACCGTAAGACACAGCGGAAAAGACAGAGACTTACTTCTGGCCTCTCTGATATTGTTCTTTTCCTCCTTATTAAAATTTCAGAATAATGTAATCTTGTAAAGGCTTTTTAATACTTCTAGTAGTGAAAAAACTTGGATGTTTCTGCATATATGGATTTGATCCCACTATATTCGTTCTTATAGTGGGACCATTCGAGTATGGGAATTGGATCTGGCAAATAGGAAAATCCAACCGACTGAATGCCAGACAGGGCAACTGAGAAGAGTGATCACATGTGGTAAGGTAAGTCTCAGCCAAAATGATTTGGCTAAACTAAGAAACTCTCTACAGACTAGAGAAAAACCACGAGCTTTTATAGTAATGCTGGAAATGCCAATTACAACTGCATGATGGCAGTGAAGTTACTAAGTGTTGGCTCATGGCAGATGGTCTCCCACCGTTTCTTTATCCTGGGAAAGAGTGTTTTGAATGCTTCTGAGGAGAAGCAGCGTGTATTTTAATCGCAGGCTCTAGCACCCAGAGAATTCCACCTTTGCTTCAAAATATTATCTAGATTTGGTTAGAAAATGTCTTGCATTCAGCAGTGTTATGGATCTTTGAGTGTGACAGGATGAAAACATTGGCTGTATCCTCTCGGATTATATCTTGGCAATACACTGAAATAAAGCTGTTTGTGCAGGCTTGGGACAAGTGTCTCAGTACCATCATCTCTTTTTTTATGCTTTCCTATAGATGGCAGATGATGATAATTATTTTTATGTTGGCACATCGAGTGGTGATGTCCTGAAAGTGAATACAAACAACAAGCTGATGACTGACTATGGGCCCCAGAAGGAGAAGTTCAGCTCGGTGAGTAGCAGCTCTGTGACTTGAATTTTTTCCTTCTCCTCCTCTTTGTTAGTAACTGAAAGTAGGGCAACCTCCCAGAGAACCATTACAAAGTTGATTCACAGACTAACCCTTGTTCTGTGCTGTTAGTTCTTTGTGTCTCAGTCTTCATCCTGAAGTCGGAGGCCGTTAGCCCAGCTTTGTTCCCTTTCATTTGGCCCAGAATTTGGGTTTTACCTGAATCTCATGTGTCATCCCACAAACTCTCTTTTATAATAAATCTGGTAAAAGTCATAAAAAGTGAAAAACAATCATAAAAATGGAGTAGTTCCTGAGTTGGTTTTTTTTTAGGAAGATACTAGCTGGAGTGAGACAGGACATTCCTGGGAAGACTGGTAGAAGTGCTTATTTGAGAGGCTTTCCCACACTTACTGCTTTAAGATCCTATATTCAGATCTTACAGATTTGGTAAGCTGCCTGGGCTGAAGTTTTCCAAGACTGTTTGCCACAGGAGGAGTATTGTGGAAAAACTTCAAAACACTACAACTGCTCTTAAAAAACCCCCAGCCCCCTGGGCTTTTGTTTGCTCCCCATACCATTCCTCCCCCTTCCCTTCAGGAGGCTGTCTTTTTGAAATTCTGATTCTGCCACTGAGGAGGCAGAGGTCTAACTGAAAAAGGTAGTACAGATAATATAATTAAAGAGTTTATTATAATGCATATGCACAACTGGGACAAAACAAGGTCGCACAGGGTACGTTGATTCTGTTGCTTTTTAACTTCTGAATGGTTGACTTCCTAACCCCAAAGTTCTTCTAACATAGCTTTTTTTGTCTATAACTGGGACTCATGGGTCTTGGTATGAGTATCCTCAGACAGGAGTATCTCCCGAATAAGGAGCTTTTGGCCTTTCATTGTACAAGAATTCTGCATGCAGGGCGCCGTAATGATCAACAGTCAGCACCAGCTAGTACACTTGTGCTTGATTTCTCTTTATTTGCTGCTATAAAAGACTTCTTGTAGCTTCTCGGTTTATACCCAGTGGAGAGAGTGATACCTAAGGAATTGAAACACTTGCCTGAAAAATGTTCTTGCATAAGGTTGAATGTATTTTGCGATTCTATTAGCAACCGCGAAAATCAGTGAGCAGCAGGGGAAGCAAAGCAGATGGAAGTACCGAGTGAACCGTTAGGGATGCCATGGGAAGCTGTCCGACAAAGCAGCAGATCTTGTTTGAAAGCAAACACAAGACTAACAAGAACTGTAAGAAAAATTCAGCAGTCAACCCCAGCAAAAAAGCTACTCTGGACTTGTTTCTCTAAACCTCCTGAAGTTTGCTTGTACCGACACATGTGCATACAAACCGTATACGTGCCCATTCAAGATGTCGCATTTCTTGCGTTACAAATGCAGGCCCATATCTCTGGGATAACCTGGAGCCACTGAATTCTTTGAAATATATTTCAATGTTTATCTGTTCCAGAAGGCTGGAGAAGTTATTACTCGTTTTTCCCACTGGCACTGTAGGAATGTACATAATTTAATTCTGTGTACATAGTAAGTGACAAGAATGTACGTATTTTGTTTTCCTGGTGATAAGTTTGCTGCAGGTGCCTCCTCCTGTGGGTACACCTGTACTGTCTGCTGTTAAGCTAGTCCTCCAGCAGCCATCCCGCAGGGTTTTGCATCCACACAGGACCCGTGTCCTGCCTGATCTCTGCTGCCTCTTACGCCAAGGTCTTGAGGACTGAATATCACCTCCTCTTTTAAATGCTTGCGTGCTTTGAGTCCTTCTGCATCTAGCAGTACCGTACCTTGCCTGGAGTACCTGGCTGAAGCCACACAAGGTCCTGAACTCCCTTGCTTTCAGGGGTGAGGGAAAGGTGCCGAATGCATTTGAAACAAAACTTCACCAAAAATATACTTCTGAGACCATTGCTAAGGAAGCGATCAAATAGGGTCATTAGCAGGATGCCGTGCAATTTGGGGGTTGAAAGAGGGCCTAGGGCCTCTTAGGAAAAGCAGAGGCTCAAAGCCAGACCACGGTCCAATCCATGCTGTGAGGGGTTTTATCATAAGGCAAATCCATAGGAACCACAGTTTGCGGCAAAGACCTTTGGAGCATCGTGAGCTTCAGCTGACATTGCTTCTGCTAGTGAAAAGCTGAAGAAAAACAGGACCTTTGGCTACGCAAGAGACGGACAAGGTGCTAGGGAGAAGAGAAGATGCAGAAGTGGATCTGGTCAGAGCTGCCTGCCGGCGCTGTGGGTCAGACCTGAGCTGGTAGGCATTCATCTGGCTTAAACTTTTATTAGTGTGATGTCATGGCAGCTACTTAAGATCTACCACCGGTCATTTTGGGAGAAGGGAGAGAAAAGGAGGCATTCACACTGGGTGAAAATAACAAGTAGTCCTTCCAACCTCCTGTCTGCTTAAAACAGACATTTCTGTTCAAAGACAGGCTTTTCCGTCAGACACGTGCTCGACCCTATCGCCCCTTCTCCTCTTGCTTTCCTTCTCTGTGCTCTCTCCCCTCACTCTTACCAGTGCAGTTTCCATACGCCCGAAACGGGAAACCCATCAGGGCAAACCTGTGTTGTTGCAGTCAGTGGGAAGGGGCTGGTACGTTTTTATCTCCAGCTACTGTTAGATCCACTTTCATACTTCCCAGTTCTCCCCTCCTAGCTCCGTGCTGTGATTCCCTTTCCACCCACCCATCGCACACCTCTGCATACAAATAATACCTCGTCACTAGACTGTCAACAAGTCTCTGCTGAACACACGGCTCATCTAATGTTTTATGGCAGAAATTCCCAATTGTAGCATAGCCTTCAATGCCAGAAGAGGTATTTTGCAGATGTTTTTTCAAGTCAAAAACACAGCATTTATCAAAACAAAAGTATTTGCATCCTTGTTTCTACATGACTTAGTACATCATATTGCTAACCCTAGGAGAAGTGTTGATTTTTATTTTCCCCCTTGCAGAGCTGTGTGTATTTCACAAGACATCTGTTGTATCTTTCTGGAAAATGTACCGTGTCTTAGTACTTGTAACAAAAATTCTCACCTCTCTAGCTGTCCAAAGCAAAGCTGTCGGGTAGCTCGTTTCAGAAGTGAGCCGTGCTCTTTCAGGGTAGGCAAGACTGCTCCGAAGCATGGCTTTTGGCATTCCTAACCCGGCATTTCCCCCGCTCCCTGGCAGGGAGGTTGTCCGCACAGCCTCCAGTGGTGGACCTCTCCCGGCCTCCCTCCCTGTGGAACCGTTTTCATCACTTCACGGCAATTCTATCTATCTGAAAAGATGTGTATTCGTGCCTGAACGTCATCCTGGGTCTCTGAAAGCCTTGTTCACCCGTCACCGGGGAATTGTGAGCCACTGGCATACCATGAAACTCTGCACCTGGAATCCACAGCCGCCCCGCGACGACTCTATCTTTAAAGAAAGAGTTTAGATACTGCTTGGGTGAGGAGAAAATATTTATTGAAAATAAGTTTGGTCAACCTTAAAGGAACTTTGCCTTGAGATATATAAGAATGTGTTTATTATATAGACATGATCTGAAGATTCCTTTGTTTCTGTTTTGAAGAGGAGTGGCAGAACAGTTCACAGGTATGATGAAGCAACTTGTTTTCCATCTACATGGAATTAAGTGCATTTCTGTAACGTCTATAAATACTGGAATAAACAGCAAAACCACAGTCTTGAGGAGCTGTAAGGCACCCGTTCAGATGCAAAGTGGCATGTACAATTGCAAATGCATTTTCAGAAATAGTTGGAGTGACTTGCATTGTAAAAAAAAAATAAATAAAAATTAAAGGAGCTGCACTGGAAGAGTTCATAGAGCGCTCAGGAACTTTGCAAGAGATCAGAATGGGACAAAGAGCAAGTATCCCTGCAGGGAAGGGAATGGGCAGGCTGGATTTTTGCTGGTATTTTTATTTATAACCATACTTGAAAGCAGTGGTTTCTTTTTGTAAGAAGTAAATAATGAATGGTGATATTTTTAACCTCCTACATTAGGCTCTGCACTTCATCCACAAGAGGACCGGCAGTATATAAAATAGAGTATTCATCGCGTCATTAACGTGAACTACTTGCTCAGTGAGTAACAAGTGCAACTTGTAAAGCTGTCTGTTTACTCGTGGTGATTCAGAGAACAGACTGGACAAGAAAGAAGCACAAGTGTCCAGTTAAGGTTGAAATCAAACTCTGATGATTTTTAGAGCCTGCCAATGAATCCTGGCCACTTTAAGGGTTTTTTTTCCTGTCTTAATAACACCTGCTTCCCTCTCAAATTGAAGAACTGAAGAGAGCACCTTGGAAAAATCAAAGCGGTCCCGGCAGTGCTGCAAAAAGTTTAATTTATTAGCAAGTAGCAGGGAGCTGTAATCAGATAAACTACGTAGTTGTAGGTTTGATTTCTAAGGCTGCCACCTGCCATAACGCTAAACCCAAAGGGCATTTGAGGTGGAAGGCTTTTACAGGGAAAACTGCAAAACGGTAGATCAAAAGACAGCTGATGGGCCTGCAATAACAGGGGACTCGCAAAATGCTGCCAACACCTTGCAGGAAAGTTTTTAAAACATTGTTCAGAAACAGTTCTGCTTGTGGATCATATTTCTAATTAAAAAGGATTCCTTTGTTCTCGTGCTTTTGCTAAGAATATTTGCATGAAACCTGGCTTTCTGCCTGGTAGTGTTGTGATAGTATGGCATCAAATCCTCTCTGGAGGTTGTGTTTTTCACAGTGAACAGTCCTGACATTACAGGAGTCTCTGAATATGCTACTGGTGGAGACAGACTGATGAAGAAACCCAGTGCGAATAAATTACAAATCAGGAACATTTTTTTCCTTTTTTTTTCCTGCAATCCATATTTATTTGATCCTGAAGTTAAATCGTCCTTAAGCTGCTGCGTAGGTAGGTGCAAGGCTGCCTGGAATGCCAGTGCTGGAACGCACAGTTACGTATATGGTGATTATATTTTTTTTTCCTTCAAAAAGCATAAGCAAGACTTTAAAAACAACCAGTTGCTTCTAGCTGGTTGGATAATTGAACCAAAGTAATTTTCCAAATTCATCAGACCTTGTCTGTGGCTTTTGCAACATCCTTTCCGGGTCGAAATAGCTCCAATGTCCATTTCGTTTTCTCTTCTTTCTTCGCTTTCTCTCTCTCCTTCCTTAGAGCTTCAGTCCTTTCCACACAGAAAACCAACGCTTTCCAGCTTTCATTCTTTTAAACACTCTGAAAGTGTTTAATCCTGAAAATTTACTGGGGTTAGGCCAGATGAATGCTTGAAAAGAACAGGAATGCTGGGTGGTGCTGCTTAGATGTCAAACTTTATCATAAAGTGCTAACGCCTGGATTTGTTCAAAAATCACAAGGCAAGCGCACGACAGGGATTTCTTCCTAAAGAATAAATGCAGAATTACTCTGATTTGCCTCTTGGTTATTCTTTGACAATTCACTTCTTCATGCTTTCACAACACCAAATGCTAGAGGTGGGGCTTTTTTTTTTCCCAGAAAAAACTCCACTCAACAGGAATTGTTGTTTTCACATAATGGCTCTATGAGCTCAGGCTTAATGGAAAAAAATCTTAATCTTGTGAAGGTGCTGGTACTACCCCAACAGTTGGCAGTCCTGCTTATTAACCTGGGGAGTGGCAAATGTTGCTGGAGCCTGCGTTGCCACTTCAAATGTCAAGCTCGCCAGACTCCGTACAAGTCCCGGGGAGCCGGGAGCCGTGACCAGCTGGCCCCTCTGCTTTGGGCCAGCTGACGGCGAGGAGCCTCTGCCCTCTGGGTGAGCGTGGAAGCGCCTCTCGTATGCACCTGCTTCGTGACAGAGCTGAGGTTTCAGTCCGAGTTTTGACGGCATAAAGCTCCTTTATTTCCTTTTTTGTTTTCTCTTTCCATTTCGCTCAGGTGTATGTTCCCCCAAGCCAGGAGGGATGTTTTTCTGAGTAAGCGTATGAGGATTTAACCCCACAGAAGTCATTTCACCCCTCTTGCGGCCTATCTTGGAGTCTCTCGGAGATTTTTCAAGAATTAATCTGTTGTCTTGTGTACGGAAGAGTAATATTACTTCACAGGTAGCAGAACTGAAGCAGAGACTGACTTTTCTTATACTTGAAATTTTGTGGCAAGGCTGAGGGCTGGTTTTGTTTATTTGTTCATTTGTTGATTTTGTTGTTGTTGTTTTTTCACTGTAGCCTGGTACTTCATCCACCGAAAAGCACTTCTCCTTTTTCTAACGGCTGACCTCCTGTTGATCTACTCATCTTAGTAAACAGCACAGCCCCGTGTTGATGGTGGGCCGACTGATTTCCAAAGCTTTTCTGTACCAAATGTGTTTTATTACTAATAGGCGGGAGATGGGATTGCATCTTTCAGACGGGGCGAGAGGCCTGGGACGCAGAGAATCTCTCCTAAAAGGAGCTGTAGGAAAGGCTGCTTAGGCTGGGTTTTATCCCCTGTTGCTTTCACGTCTGACAGATGAAGGAACAGCGGAGGCACTGGTACAAAATGTGTGTATTGCTTGCAGGAATGAGGTAAGGGGATGTAGGCTCGTACGTGGTCCCAGCTGCTCTGAAGGATCCATGATGATGCTGCTTGCTTGCTCCTCATACTGTATTAGTTCATATATACCTGCAATTCATAGCTCTTTTCTCCCTCCTCCCTCTAGAGTCACTCTTTAGCCTCGGTCAGCCGAAGAACACTGCTAAAGCCGTATACGAGTGGCGTGAGCACTGCCGTCGGGAGCATGATGGAGACTCCGTTGTGCTATTCAGCGTGGCTGCAGCAACAGAGAGGCTCTGCTTCCATCCAAGTGTGTTTTAATCCTGTTTTCTCCTAGGGAGTCACAGCTTTGCTTTTGCTGAAGACGGGCGATTTAATAGTCGGCACCGGAGGAGGGATTGTAGCTCTCTGTAAAGGCTCAAACTACAAAGTAATGAAGTGAGTTTGTAGATGGGAGAATCAGGAGGGTGGAGGTGACAATTCCCCCAAAGGGTCACAGTATAAGAACCAATCATTTCTACATAAAAGCATAATCCAGTTTTTCAGTCCTGCAGACAAAACAGACAGTATGGTTCCAGCATAATGAGGTTGAAGCAGACTGAAAATTACTGCATGCATTTGCACAGAAGTGAATTGCCCTACTCATCGTTCGTTTTAAACGGCGACTGTTTACTTTCAGGCCTTAGGAGTCAGATCCTCAATTGATGCATAGTGAGACAGGTTTGTTGAAATCAGTGAAATTATGCTTATTTGCACCAGCTGAGAAAGAGATTTGCCATCTAAAAAAGGGTTTGTTGGAGGACATGGGATTGTAAAGGAGGGCTCCGCTAATTTTATAGGCAAGTGTCTGGCAGTGCTGGAGTACACGCAAGGCTTTTTTCTGCATACAAAATAGAAAGTTGCAGGCGTCATTTCCCCATATGCAATTTGAAAATGGGGCTCGCACCTATTCATTTTGCGTTGTTTGAATAGCCAACTTAAGCATACAGTTCTGCAAGCTTAGCTTTGTACAATTAAAACTGTTCCCAGGAGATCTAAACTGTCTGGAAATATTCTTGAATATGGGATATTTAAGTGCACTTGAGCAAGAATATCAACAAAGATGCTGTTACCTTAGGCCCTGGTCCAGAAAACAAAGTCTCCAAAGCACTGCCTTTGCAAGCCCTGGCAGAGTAGCAGGTGGGACAGGCAAGATCATCTGAAATATTAACATGTGACTGGGAATGAAATGTTAGTCCTGACCATGTTCTTGCATATTGATATCCCAGCCTCGTACGGAGCTTTTTGGGGAAGCAGGGAAAGTCAAGACTCTATAAATCCAGGGGAAAAAGGAAGCTGGAAAATAAATACCTCGGGGTCAATGTCAGGCCAAACCTCTGCTTTCTCTTAACAGGAAAATTCAAGTTCAAGGCGCTGTCACTTCCCTGACATGTAGAGGTCAGGGCCACCACTTCTTTGTAGGGACAAATGAGTGCCAGATTTATCGAATCAACTACACGGCGTTTAAAGAGGAGCTGATTGCTGCCTGTCACAACGAAGCTGTCCACGACATTGTTTTTCCTTTGTGAGTATAACTGGCTGGGATGCTTTTGGCTGGAGAAGAGGTTTGAGTAAGCTGCCAGTAAGGTCAGGATATCTATGTAAACGCCTTTTAACCAACAGGAACCCAAAGCCCGTTGACGTCCTTACGGGACGATTCATACAGGCAGTGCTGTCACCCACCAGCGAAATGCAAGGGTGACGGCGAGCGGCTGCTTGAAAGCAGAAGGCAGCAGTTCAGTTTGAGAATTGGAAAAATCATCGATTTACAGAAAGAATTCTAAATAAAAAGACTAGAATTATTCATGGTTGGGGAACGGCAGCGACGGCAACCTCCCCCTTTTCTCCTAGGGTTGGTGCTATGAGACTCGGGCCTCGTAGTCTGCCCGCAGTGTGAATTCCGAGTCAGCTTTTGTGTCCCGTGCTGCAGCGAGAGCTGGTAGAGGCGTCTGCTTTCCTACCCCCCTGCAACATCAGCTGAAACCCGACTAACGGAGCTGTTCAAAGAGGCTTTCTGGGTCTCAGCCTCACCTATGATTTCATGTTTGACAATATGGTATGCTATATTAAATTCTAGGCTTGTGACAAGAGATGCTGGGTATACTGGTGTGTCCTCTGTCTGCTTTTGTCTTGTGAACAGACAGCAAATGTTCCCTTTTCCTGAATAGTAGGGTCATGGCACTTCATTAAAAAAAAAAAACCACAATGGATTGGTTGTTTCCTCTCCAAATAGAGAATGGGAGTTTGATCCCAATGAAAGTTTTTATTTTTGGCACGTTGTTATTGCATCGCTTCTTGACATGGCACAAAGGATCACATCTTATCAAGGTACAGCACAGCGCACAATGCAAGATGCCCTCCTCCCTGCTTGTCACCAGCCTGAAAAATCCCCATCCTTCTGATTTAATGAGTAAATCGTTTGGAGCTTCAGGGTAATCTGATGCTAACACACCTGACGGGCGCATCTGTGTCACAGAGGTATCTGGATGAGCTGGATTTAGTGATGACTGTAAGGACTACAGGACTACATCCTTGCATCTATGCTTAAATTTCTTATCTGTTAACTGCTCAGGAACAGAGCATATCACTGATGGGGAAATACAGGCTTAATTTCCCTGTTCTGGCTTATTTCAGAATACTTCAATTGCTGACGTTATCCTGCTTTATAAAGCACCTGCGCAGGCCTGGCTTGAAAGGGGCCACATTTTTGTTGTGCCAGTTTTCTCTGTCCTGCTTCATCTTTCCGGGCGTTGATGGTGATGTTGAACAAAAGCTTGTGGTACCTTTCTACATTTCACTTTCTATCGTATCCCTAGGATGTGCGGTTTAGAGCTTATTTCAAAGCATTCAGTCCCATAGCTTTTGAAATGCTGCAGGTCTTTTTTTATTCAAACGTGTAACAAGTATATTACGAACAGGCTTTTGCCATCGTTTCTATTGCCTTCAGCAATGTTGAATAGGAATCATCCAGTAAGCAAGATAAAAAATGACATCTTTACAATATGAGGCTGCTGTTAGTCCCTGATGTTAAATCTGGGCAGCCAGCACCTCTACACCCACTTTTGTGTCTATTATATACAGCACGTGAAGTTGTTTAGAGATTGGATATGGGAAAGAAATGTCACAACTTCACGCGAAGTGGAAAGAATTCTCTTAGTTTCACTTTAATTTAACTGTTTCTTAAAATAAATCTTTGAATAGAAACCAAACCAGGGGAATTCTGGCTGAGAAAGGTGATGCTATGAAAAAAGCCTTTGTCTTAACCATGGTGATCCCTGTTGGGAAGGTTACAGTTGCACGTTGGAAACAGCTAAGCTTTGCAGGACGAGTTAAGGCCTGACAATGAAAGACGTGTTTTCTGTGTGCCTCTCCTCTCTGAATTCTCCAGGGGAACCTCCGACTTGTTTGCTACCTGCTCCAAAAACGATATCCGGGTGTGGCACACTCCAGAAAACAGGGAGCTCCTACGAATCGTCATCCCCAACATGACCTGCCATGCCGTAGAGTTTATGAGGGATGGCAAGAGCATCATTTCAGGTAACGATCAGTCCAGACCCATGGTTGGGTCCCGTCTTTAAGTGTTGCCAACTTTCATAACCATCAGTATGTTGGAATGAAGAGAGGTTTAAATTGGGAATGTGTTTCAGTTCAGTTCATTGCTTGACCCAAAGGCCTCTTGCTTGCAGCTGATCCGATGAACTTGGCTCGTGGCCCCCAGCGTCCTGGTGCTGTAGTTACAGTCTCCGTGGAAGGCAAGGTTCTGAGACCTCGCTTTGGCTGTGAATTCCAGCAATTCAGAACTCAGATCAGTCTTATTCAAAAGACCTAATTCTAAATATTAACCTTTTTGTATGCAACAGATTAACCTGTGATGTGTGTAGACCACCTTTTGCATAAACCCCGCTACCCATCGCCGTATGCAGATTGCTTACACAGGACCTACTGCAGTCCTAGAGAAGCAATGCAGTCCCCTCATTGCTACCAAACCAATTTGGCCATAGCCAGAACCAAAAAGGTTTATTTCAATAGTTTATTTGGGGCTATAGCTCTCTGGGGTCATCTATAGTACAGTGGTTTTCACGTGTGTACTGGTGATCTAACAGGCTGGCCTTATAAAGGAACTTAATAAAAAACCAGGTTAATTTGGAAAGGAAAGAGAGACAATAATATGAGGAAAGTCTGTGCACCCAGGTAATCTGTTTCTTTTTATTCATCAGGTTGGAATGATGGGAAAATCCGTGCCTTCATGCCAGAGACTGGACGGCTAATGTACGTGATTAACCATGCCCATAGCTTGGGAGTGACGGCAATTGCTGCTACAAGCGACTGTAAACGCATCATTAGTGGAGGAGGTGAAGGGCAGGTAATTTTCGCTGAAAAACCTGGAGCAGCTCTGTGCTCTCATCACAGGGCCTGCGAATTGTCTGTGACTGCTTAGTCAGAAAGTCAGCTATTCTTAGCTTTCACTTGAGCAAAGGACCGAGTTTGAAAATATTAGCCTTTGATACATGCAAATCTCTTGCTCTCAGAGGGCATAATGTAAAACAATGCCCTGATTTCTTCTGGCATGGCAGTCTTGGAAATCCTTCCAATGCAGAATATGCTCTTAATCCTTTTTGTTCATTTGTCTCTCCCCTACATTTGGCTTATCTGCATTAGTCGTTGTTTGCAAGCCTTCGTCTAACGGTGCTCTAGCACGGATTTTCTTTCTGTCGTTGCGTTGGAAGTCTTAGTCCAAATGGACCTATATGAATCCATTTAATATTGCTATAGCGTCTATGGGGTAACTTCCTGATTTTCTGGGATGGTACCATCTGGTTTAGGTGATGGTGTTAATAAGGGACTCTAATAATAACGCAGTTTCTAATACAATCATGGAAACATTCCAATACAAATAACAATAAAACGGAGAAAACGTGTTGTAGGCATCATACCTGTGCAGTTCGACAATTTTTTTCCAGCCATACAAAACAAACGCCATGTACTTTGGCTGCTCCATGCGCTTCATATAGTTGTGGCCCTTTTTGGTCTGTAAGAGTGACACTCCTCTCCTAATGTTTAAATAATTTAAACACAGGGGGTTTATTTATATGAAAAATAAATAATTAGACTCGGAAGGCGCACGTTCAGTTTCGTGCCTTGCTTTGGACTGCCTCTCTGCGGTCTGGCAAGCGCTCAGAACCCGACATTTAATTGTGCGTGGATCCTGACTGTGATTTACCCGCTCTGTGCTTGGTTTGCGTACCCTGATCTCAAGCGCTCAGTGTGCTGTGCTGGAGATGGCACGGCAAGTCTTGAAGAGTGAGGAATTGAACTTAGGTTTTCCAAATCTCCGGCTAATGTCCTAACCACTGAACCATCTTTCTGAATCATTCTGCACCACAGCTCTCCTGTAGAGCAGTAATGGCAGCACTGCCCTGTCTCGCTGCGTTAGAGATGATGAGCCACTTCAATCCTCCACTGATAAAAGAGCAGCTAAGTACCTTGGGTGATTAGGGCTAGGGGATGCAGAAGACAGAGGACGTAGATTCTGTATCAACACACAGAGAATGGCACGGGCTCTGGTGAGTTCATCTCTGAATTGAAAAAGACAGCTGAGACAGAATTAAAGCTAAGGGTTGGTTAAGTAGAAATGAGAACGGCAGGGGAGCGCTTGCAGTATTCATTCGGAACACAAAAAAAGGTGTTCTGAAATGCTAATGGTTCTGTCAAAATCAGTCATCTGAAAGCTCTGACTTTCGGGGTTGCTTAAGGGATCTGGATGCTCTGATCATTTAGCAACTGGGAATTGGACATCCAGGTCCCATAGGTAACTCGGCATCAGACTGGAAAACGTGCAAGGTCAGCGTGCTCTGCTTTTGATGGCAGTGTCTAAATTTCTAAATTTGCACTAGGATTTGACCTTAGCAGAATGTAAAAGCGAATAGATATCATGAAGTTTGGCACTAGTGGGACAATAAACGCAAGGTGTGAAGGATCAGATCCTCAAAGCAGAAAGATTTTTGCTGTTACCACCACTGGGAAAAGAGGTGCCTTCAGGCACATATTTCACATCAAAGATTTAAAGAGATGTTTTGTATTTACTTACTGGCATTATATGTAGCACAAACAGCAGGTAGCTTTTTCATATTCCATTTCAGAAGCCTTGCTCTTTGATCTTTAAAGCACCATTGGACATATATCATGGACTAGGTGCTTTTTCCCGGTCGAGAGATGAATAAACTGAAGCATGGGAGAGTGGGAACTTGGCAAAAACAAGGTCTGGGGTTAATGGTCAGGAATCCCTGAACCACGTGGATTACACTCTTGAGAACTCAGTTCGGTTTTGTGAGTCAGCTGCATGAATAACACACAGGAAAATAGAGACGGTCCGTCGAGATCGAGTTGCTGTATGTGTTATAAGAAGAGTTCAGGAAAGCCGTAGGCGCCCTCCTGAGCTCAGTCCGGACCAGGTGGTACCAGAGCAGATGTTTGTTGCTCATTTTCAGGTGCGGGTCTGGGAGATCGGTGAGAGGACCCACAAACTGGGGGAGGTTCTGAAGGAGCACGTATCTGCCGTGTCCTGCATTAAGATTAAGAAGAACGACCGAGAGTGTGTCACAGCCAGCCTCGACGGAACGTGCATCATCTGGGATATTGGGTAAGGAGACAGATAAGTGTTGCGAGGCGCTCGAAGTGCTGGTAATGTCTCTGTTGGGTCACTGTGCCCGATGGGGGACACCACATAGTGAGGAGGAGGGGACAGAGAGCATTAGGAAATCAAAATAACTAGAAAGAACACTCAAGTCAGGGAATGTAGAACCTCCAATGCTAGAAACTTTTCAGAAATGTTCAGACAAACATTCGTCACGAGTCATTTACTTGTATTGGATCCTGCTTGGCCAAGGCGGGGAGCAGGCGATTTCCTAAGTTTCCCACTAGCTCTGGTTTCCAGCACTGTCTGACTCTTGTAGAGCTATTGCAGATCTGCAGATGTTCTGCATTGTGGTAAGGATAAGGAATTTTTTGTGCAGTGAATAGCACCTAAAAAGCATTCCGGATTAAAAAACTTTATTTCATATGACAGCAGATCAAAAGTCTTAAGAGGCAGCTGTGATGGGGAACAGAACTGATGACCCTGATAGGCTTCATGAAGCCCTGAACTCAGACCAACACCTGAAAATATCCAAGTAGAAAGCGAGCTCTGATGTATAGCACAGACGTAGTTCAGGCAGTCGAAGTTCATTTTTTGACCCTATTGCTCTATCCTGTTTCGGGGGTGTTTTGCAGGCGTTTTGTAAGAAACCAAATGATT
Organism: Nipponia nippon; assembly: GCF_047370975.1. NCBI lineage: Eukaryota > Metazoa > Chordata > Aves > Pelecaniformes > Threskiornithidae > Nipponia > Nipponia nippon. Next base: position 11,867,287 of record NW_028262330.1, on the reverse strand, counting down.
CTAGCCAACACGTTGTTCAAATGTGTGTGTTACCACCCTGAAGAGCACCAGATAATCACCAGTGGAACAGACAGAAGGGTAAGCAGCACTGCAGGAAGGCTGTTTGCAGTAATTCTGAAACACGAAGTCTGGCGCTTGTGACATGATGAAACTCCTGGACCTCCATGGAAGGTTGTATTACAGGGCAGTGCTGAAATCTGTGTGCTGTTCGTGCACACCTGAGCCTCCTCTCTGCTCTGCTCTCTAGATTGGGTACTGGGAAGTGTTCGATGGCTCTGCAATCAGAGAAGTGGAAGGGTCTGCATCGGGTTCCATCAATGGCATGGACATCACGTCAGATGGGGCATACTTTGTCACAGGTGAGTGGGTGGATGAAACTAGAAAAGAGGAGGTCGTATTAAGAGCGGGAAAAGGAAGGCAATGAACCAAGGACCTCAGTAAAGAAAGAAAAAACTAAAAGGAGGGGTCAGCTAAAGGGAGAAAATAAAATGAGTCACTGAAGAAAAATACTTAGAAAAAGGCTGTGGTTCAGACTTGGAAGATCAGATATAATGTAAAGGTGAAGACAGGGTTCAAATGTCTCCAAGGCAAGAATACAGGGCTTCACCTTGCCCTGCTCCTCGTTCAGCTCTGTGGTGTTCCCCGTGCACTTGAATGATTTGTTCAAGTGCCCTGCTCCAGCAGCCTGGCAGTCTCTGTGGGTTTGTAAGCGGGAATGACTCCAGGCTCCATCCAGCCTCAGGCTCACACGTTCCCCACCGCCGTGACATCTCTTCTGGGAGCCTAGCACTAGCATAGACGAGCCGTGGTATCGTGTAGAACAGCTATAGTTAAAACCCACAGATTTGATGTCAGCACCAGTTCTTTTAGATTAACCTCTTAAACAAATGCTGGTTAAGAGCCTTTCGAAGGGTCTCTGTATTATCAGTCCCGATTGCTGCCCATAGCTCACTGTGATCTGCCGGTGCAGGTCCTGAGCGCTCTACTGGACACGGACTCTCTACTTCAGTTGAAAAGAAGTAGTTTTTGCCATAATGCCCAAGACAACGTATCCCTAAATCAAATGTATTCCTAAATCAAATGAATGCCTAAGTATTCCCCTGCCTGTGATCTGGGAACAAAAAGCAGCAGAACTCTGTGTAATCGTTTGTTCTTCCCTCGTGCCCAACGCAGGTGGTGATGACCATCTGGTGAAACTCTGGGACTATAACGAGGGTGCGGTGACTCACGTTGGAGTGGGCCACAGCGGCAACATCGCCCGTCTCAAGATCTGCCCTGGGAACAAGTACATCGTGAGCGTGAGTGCAGACGGTGCCATCCTGCTCTGGACATACCCAGACTTGCACTAGCCGCTGGCACGGGAGCTGCTAGGCTGCTACTTCCTCGGCCAGGCCTAGCGATCCTTTTCTCTTACTGCTGAAGTTGTTTTAAAGCCTTTATACTATTAGAGGAGATGCTATTTTTATACTCCCTGGTATGCATTTACCAGGGCCTTCAGATATCCTTTCTAGCAGTGAATAAATAGGTCTGATTTTTTTTCAGGGTGGCTAAGAATTTGCTGTTCCTTTCAGATTGGTGTGAAAGGATTCATCACTTCTGAAAATCATCTTGGCTGTTGTTATAACACTTGCATGTTGTTACTGCCACCTTTCCTGGCAGTCTCCTAGCGTAGTTTTACTTGTCTGTCTGCTCATTTGTGGGCTCTCGCTTGCTTCCACGTGGTCTCTCTTTCTCTTCCCTACCCCCTTCTGTCCCTGCCTTTAATGAATAACTTGTTGTGTAAATTCAGTCTTCTGTGTTCATTTTAATTTGTCTGCTCCCGATTAAGGAAAAAGCCCTCAGCTCCAACTCAGGCGTTTTAACTGGGAAGCTCTTTGGAGTCAACCTTTTAAATCACTGTTCTCAAAGGAGTACAAGGACGTCGAGGCTTCTTCATTTGCGGTGTCCAATTTAAAACTCTCTTCAGGGGCCTGGTTTTCAAGAGTGAGAGTGCAGTCATTTCTGAAAAGGCCTGGATGTTTCCAGCTAGACACGCTCAAATTCCTGGGCATTGGCCTAATTTTTCAAACGGGCTCCAAATTTGCATGAAATATGTATTTAGTCTGAGAATGAGTACCCGGTATCATATCTAGTATTAAAACCAACAGCTCTCAAGATACTGTTTGTTTAAAGATGAGTGTAGGCAGACAGCCTGTGAAGTGATGCAAGCGAAGTAAATATTTCTTTCGCAGGCATTGAAGGCCTGTGGGAATTCTGTCATAAATTAAAACGGTAGCAAAATGTTGCATTCCTTAATGTTAGGGCTTGCAGATGTTTTAGTTAACTAAGATAAGGATTTAAAAGCAGTGTCAGCTAGATACTGTCATACCTGTATTGATATATAGATATATATTGAGATACATATATCGATGTATCGATATATAGATATATATTGAGATAAATATACATCGATGTATCGATATATATATAGAGAGAGATATATATCGATGTATTGATATATAGATACATATTGAGATAAATATACATCGATGTATCGATATATAGATATATATTGAGATAAATATACATCGATGTATCGATATATATAGAGAGAGAGATATATATCGATGTATCGATATATTGAGATATATATAGCTGTTCTGGTAGGCAATGGGGGATAGGAATTTAAAGGTATGATTGCTTATTATTCTTTATATGCCATTAAAAATGTTTACTGCTCATAACACAATAAGGGTGGATCCTTTTGGACTGGCTCAGAGGGTATCTGTGCGCCCGTGTTGTCCACCGCTACGCAAGTCGTATTCCTTCTGGATGAAATCTCTCTGCTCTTACTAATGGAGTCTTTAGCAAAGGAATTAAGTCATTCCTTCCCCTTTTTCTTTGGAGTCAAGACCTGATGCTACGCAGCGATAAACACTCCAGCAGGTTCTACAAGCTCTGCAGCAATGCTCGCTGTGGTTTGGAAGGCAGGATCAAACCGCTGGAATGTGGGACGGACAGGCAAAACATTTCTGCTTGTGCTAGGAGAATGCAAACAGAAGCGGAGGCTGGGAGAGCTCACCAGGCAGTCCCCAAGTCCCGCGTCACTGCCAGCTCCCCGTGCTCTCCGAGGTGCGGGGTTTTCCGATGCAGATAACTGTCCGGCAGAGTCCCACGTCAGCAAAGCAATTCCGTTCCCATCGGATCACACCAAACCTGTCATTACAGGTGGGAGGAGAATCCAAGTACCCACCGGGGAGCCAAAGTCCTGTTCTGGTGTGGCTGTTCCTGGGGTGTAAAGCCCAAAGCCCTGCACACCCCTCCTGCACTAGCTGGTTCTTCGCGGCTCGGAGGCAGCAAAGCGAGGCCTGGCCGCTGTCACCCACTGACTCTGTGGAAGACAGGAGTGGGCAGGCTGAGAGTAAGGGCTGGTAAACCACACTTTGTTTGTTACAGCCAGCCAGCAGGCTCAGGCCCTGTGTCTGTCACCTTACAGAGCTGAAAACTGAGAGCACAGATTCTTTGGAGAAGTCCTGTCCTGCCCATCTTTCTTTTTCAGTGTGAAGCAGCGTCACTTTATTGAAACCAGCCCAAATTTTAGGCACGAACACTGGCTGAATTCACTTGCTGCGGCATAGCCAGCCGATGCAGGTCGCTGCCCAGGGTGGTGCTCGGTACACTGTAGCAGCAGCACGGCATCTCCCCTCCTACGGCACGGCGTGCACCCTCTGCTCCGTTAGACCCCCCCGGTGTCCGTGCATGGAGCTGTGCCATCATATCCTTGTGCTGCAGGGGCAGATGATTTGGGCTGCTGCCCCACATACTGTAGAGAAAATGGAGGCGATAACCACATAGGCTGTGACTGCAAGTAGCTGTGTGACCTTTCAGTCTGTTGGTGCGTTTGGAATAGACGGGCCCCCGTGGCTGGGCCAGGCGCTGGCAAGCTCGTCTGCTTTCCGAGCAGCGCTGAGCTACGCGGCAGCTTGGCAGCACCGGTTCCCCCAGCACAACCTTCCCCCTCCCAGCAATCTCGCACGAGCGCCAAGAGCCGTGCACGCTCCTCGCCAGCACGGCCGGGGTCCCCAGGGAGCCCCAGGAGCTTTACAAATGGGTGTGACCTACATGAATAACGCCGAGAAGCAGACATGCAGAGCGACCTGGGCTGCTCTTCCGCCAGAACTCAGGCTGTGTTTGGAAAACATGAACTACAGTCACAAATTTCTCCATGATGCGCTTGCCTGACGGCAGGCATGTTGTATTTTACAGCATGAATGTATTCATTACGCTATCATTAGTCATGAAGAACAGCCCGATTAATAATGGAGATCTATCATACTCGTGCACAGTCAGCCATAACGACCGTGCCCTTGCCATAAAGCGCTGGGGAGTTTCAGTGCCCCCCTCTTCGCTGAGGCAAAGGGAGCTGACGTCGCTCCAGTCGTACCAGCAAAAGCAAAGCGGTGTCCCTGGCAGAAGGCGTTTGCGTACCCGCCGCGTACGCTCCTGACGTCCCTGCCCCTATAGCTGGCTGCTCGTCGGGAGGAGGAGCAGCCGGGGCAGGGCAGGAACGCATGGCACCGCCGTTGCACCAAGCTCCCTTACGCTGTCTTGATCGACTCCAGTGATGTTGAAGTGGAGTTAAATTCTGGTCTCTGCGGGGCTGGGGGAGCGGATGAAGGGAACGTCAGTGAAAATCAGGCATGTAGTGGGGTTTGGAAATGGCTTTATAATCCTTATGGTTAGGGGGGAAAAAAGAAAGTTATGGTAAGCAGACTTCAGTGATGTCTGACTCTTGGTGAAAGCAGTCATCGGCTTTATGGCATTGGGCCATGAGATGGGAGCCCCAGGTTTCCAGCTGTACCATCGATTCACGGCACAATGCTGGGATCAGAGCCCCTTACCACCGGGAATTTGGCTTCCAGCCCCCTGATGCCATTCCCCTGCTGTGAGCTGCTTTCTCCTGGGCTCGGGCCACGGACACCGCTGACGTACAGCCCTGCAGAAAGGCTTCTATCGCCCTCCGTGCCTTCCTGTCCTCAGCACGAAAGCTTCATAGTAAGGTTTTTTAACACATTAGCATCCGAAGTTAATTTTTTTTGCTGTTGATTTGCACATCCCTCAGCACCTTGGGGCGTCTGCTTGTGTGGGAATGAGTACCCCGGTGCTCGTCCCGGCGGGTGCCCGAACGCACGGCTGGGCCGGGAGAGGGGGAGCCCAGCCCCGGGCTCAACGTGGGCAACAAGTCCTGGGGAATTCAGCTTACCCAGACCTTGCCGAGAAAGGTCACGGCACGGACATCTTGCTGGAGATTGCAGGGCCAAGCCATCGCAGTGCCACAGCTCTAAATACCGGGATTTTGGGCAAAGGTTAGCAGGAGACACCCCTCGATCTGTTGGCGACGAGCGAAGCATCTCCGCCCGCTCCGGGGCTTTGACCACTGCGCTGTGCTATTTCCTATCAGTCTGGGCTTTGCAGGTCCTTTAAGGGCTTGGTCCTGAGCATCCTGACCACTTCCCCCAGTCACCCGGGCTTTCCTCTCTGCCAGGTAGCGGGGCAGTGATAGCGTTCGGCTCGGCTCTCCTCCGGCGGCTTCCAGAGCAGCCGGGCTAGGAGCTGAAGGCTGGCAGAGCCCGAGGCAGTGCGGTGCTTGCCAAACCTCCAGAGAAGGCGCTCCTGTTCTGGGGCGTCTCGGCATCTCTGGTCAGCCAGGCCGTGGATCTGCTGGGAGACCTGTGAGGAATTCCGGTGGCGCCTGGCCACAAGCAATTGCTTTATGGAGATCCTTGCTGAGCGCCATGTCCGTACCCTGCCCCGTGCAGGGCGCTGGGGTCCCGGGATGTACGGACTCCCCTGGGAAAGGGGGAAACTTCCCATCCTTCCTCACAAACGTACCTCCCCTGGCATCCTGCGGGATTTGTGCTGGTGCTCCCTGGTCTGCCCTGTCCCCTGCAGCCATGCTACGCGCTAGAGGGGCGAGATGAGCAGAGGGGTCCTGCCTCCCAGCACCAAACTGGTGCTTTCCCAGTCCCCCAGCCAAAAACGAGGTTCCTGGTTGAGCAAATATGGGAGTTTGTTGTATGGAGCTCTGCGAGCTGGTTTTGTTTATCCTGGAGATACCCAAGGTGCGAGGCTGGTTCCCACTCAAATCCTCTGATCTCCCCCAGCCTGGCCGCGACGCCTGGGAGAGCCCCGGGCGGTCTCCGCAGCGCACGCCCTGCTCGCCACCGGTGCATCGGGGCTCGGCCCTCCCCTCCCGCCCCCAGTTTCAGTGCCTGCTGCCGAGATCACATCATCGTAGTTCAGAGGGGATAATGGGTGAAAACAGCCCGGAGACACCTGCTCAGTGAAGCAGCCAGGGACCATACATATGCATTAAAAACAAAGCAAAATGGCTGCAAACAAAGTGCAGAAGTTCCTGCAGCTCGGGGTTATCCGCTGGCCTTCCGTGTTCAAAACCGACGGAGCATGTTCATCGCCACTCGGCAGCATGAGGCGAGATCCCTGGAAAAGCAGCATTTACCTGCCTTGGTGCTGTTCCTCCTCAGCCATGCTCCAAAAAAAGGCAGGACCCATGCATCTTTAATAGGGGTACTAAATAACTTAGTTTGCTATCTATAATTTAATTATAGTTGGAGAGGCTGAATACGGAGTGTCTTCCGCAAGGGGAAGCTTTGTCTTTGTGCCTTGAGATATAAAACTGGATGTCACCATTAGATGGGGGTTGCTGGTGACGCTGTAATCACCTGGGCAGGCTGGAGAGGTGGCCCTGTGCGACCCTCGTGAGGTTCAACAAGGCGAAGGGCAAGGTCCTGCACCTGGGTGGGGGCAACCCCCGGTGTCCGTACGGGCTGGGGGATGGAGGGATGGAGAGCAGCCCTGCAGAGAAGGACTCGGGGGGGACTGATAGATGAAAAGCTGGATGTGAGCCGGCAATGCGCTCTCGCAGCCCAGAAAGCCAGCGTCTCCTGGGCCGCATCCCCCGCAGCGTGAGCAGCAGGGCGAGGGGGGGATTCTGCCCCTCTGCTCTGCTCTGGGGAGACCCCCCTGGAGCCCTGCCTCCAGCTAGGGGGTCCTCAGCACGGGAAGGACATGGAGCTGTTGGAGCGGGGCCGGAGGAGGCCACAACGATGACCCGAGGGCTGGAGCACCTCTGCTGTGGGGACAGGCTGAGAGCTGGGGGTGCTCAGCCTGGAGAGGAGGAGGCTGCGGGGAGACCTCATTGCGGCCTTGCAGTGCTTAAAGGGGGCTCAGAAGAAAGATGGGGGCAGACTTTTTAGCAGGGCCAGTAGCGATAGGACAAGGGGGAATGGTTTTAAACTGAAAGAGGGGAGATTCAGACTGGATATAAGGAAGACATTTTTTACGCTGAGGGTGGTGAGACAGTGGCAGGGGTTGCCCAGAGCGGTGGGAGATGGCCCATCCCTGGAAACATTCAAGGCCAGGCGGGACGGGGCTCTGAGCAACCTGATCTGGGTGAAGATGTCCCTGCCCGTGGCAGGGGGATGGACTGGGTGGGCTGGAAAGGTCCCTGCCATCCCAAAGCGTTCTGTCATTCTGTGATCCCCCCAATACCGATGCGATCAGATTATCAGCCCTGTTTTGCCAGCAGACCGGCATTACGAATCCCCTTGGGACTTAAAGAATCTCTTAAAAACCACCGCAGGCTTCAATCACCCTTGCTTGTACCCAGAAAGCGCTTGCCATTACCGAAATCTGCAAAGCCCTGCACCAGCATCGCCGCCCCAACCTGCCTGGTGCTCGGGCAGCGGTGCAGGCAGCGGTGTGGGCAGCGAGCCGGGCAGCGGCTGGACCATGCTGGTCCTCCCAGACCCACCTTGTCTCCCCCCAGCTCCCCTCAGCTGCCCGAGCCCCGGCAGCGGGACGGGGGTGTCGAAAGCACATTTCCACTCTGCCGCACAGATGTTCCCAGCCCGTGCCAAGATTGCGGGAGAGGCTTAAATAAAGAAAACATTGTCCTGTGGCAAAGCCCAGCGAGCATGTACGAGGATTTCTCTTTTTTTTTTATTGTGATTTGGCAGCATGAAAATGAATTTCTGCCAAGCCTGAATCAGCTCGGTTCAGATCTGTTCAGGATTTTTTTCTTGCGCTCATCCTAATACCCAAGTGCCTCCCTGGCGCAGAGACTCTTGCCCAGCCAGAGGAGATGTTTCTAACGCCGTCCTGTCACCGCATCTCCCCAGTCAAACCAAAGCTATTTTATATTTTATTATATATGTTTTTATATCCATCCCAGCAGTCTGGTGTCCAAGGCAGTGGGACGATTCATGCTGTAATGACAGGGAATTTGCCATAATAGCAAGCAGGCATTTTCCTCCCTCTCTTTGCGTTTGACACGGAGATTTTCCCCACCCCAAATGTGCTCCAAAGGCTCAGCCTGGTATGCAGGAACCGGCAGCTGAAGCTGGAGCTGGAGACAGCCAGGAGCTCCCGAAAAAGGCATTTTTAGAGAGAAAGCGCTGACGCAACCCGGCGCTGCAGGCGTGCTGCAGCGCCGATAAATATTTGATTTAGCCTGAATAAGGAGGCATCGCGTTCAGAACGATTTGAAGAGGGAGGATTGCAAATATGGTATTATTGAAAGGAAGATGAGCATAGCGAGCAATCCTGGCGCTCGGTCCAGCGTGCAAATTGCTTTGGATTGGAACAAACTGGCGTTACCTGTCGGAAAGGTATCGCTGCCTGCTGCCTGCCTGCTGCCTGCCTGCTGCCTGCCTGCGCCGGGAGCCGGGCGGGCTGCGCTGCCGGCCCGCAGGACGACTGCACCCCGGGGCTTGGAAAGATGCTGCTAAATCAAAATCAGAGCAGTTTTAAGTCGTTGGCTGGCGCGTGCTGTGAATATTCCCCCGTCAGCATCGCGGGGGGCGGCTGGGAATCAGAGCGCCTCGGCGCTACGCCACTGCTGCACGGTGTCGCGGGCTGCCAGGGTCCCCAGGAGAGCCGCTATCACTGTCTAACACTTCCTAATTCGGGCAGGTTTGGGGCTTTTTGACTTGACTCTATTTCACTGTCGCATCTTAGACTATTTCCCCTTCACGCCTTCATCAGGTCTCGCTTTCTCTCCATCCCCTTCTAACAAATGCCGGTTTCTGACCTGACTCCCTCCATCTGGCTCCTGCCTCTCCGACTTTCTGGCTCCCCTTTGCTTTTTCTTTAGGCTTTTCCTTGCTTTCATTATCAAGTTGCTTTGGATTTCTGGTTCCAGTTAATTCAGCATTAAGCCCTGCTCGGGTTCCCTCTCTCGCTCCCACCACTGCTGTTTTGGCTCGGGTGGGATGCTGCCGGGCTTGAGCGTCCAGCCAAAACCAACCGGAGAGAAACAACAAGTACTTTTTATTTTCAACGAGCCAGGAGCTTTCTAGATTCGATAAACTCCATTCTTCCCACACTGCGTGAAGCACAACCTGCCTTTGTCAAATAATTCAGATAGAAAAAATCCCCGTATCCTCATGCAAATGCTCTGGTGGATTCCAGTTGCCATCTCCCAGGGTTTGCAGCAGGGTTTGCAGCGGGACGGTGCTGTAAGCAGGGCTGTGAAGCTGCCGGGAGCCCCAGGGAGCGCTTGGGACTTTGCTGTAGGGATTGCGACCTTTGTATAGGAGAAAGGAGCCCAATTTTAAGGATGCCTTTCCAAAAGGAGCATTTTATATATTGGCTTTGTAAAGATGGATTTCACAGCTCTCTGGCCAGGAGGATGCTGAGAAATGAGCTTTAACCGTGGGTGCAGAGCCAGCCTGCGAGTCAAACCGCTGAGCTTGGAGGTGTTTGTAGCCGGAGTTTCAGCTCAGCCTTGCCGTTCCCCGGCTGCCCGAGATGGTGAAAGCCCCTGCAGCGCCAGCAGCCCGTGGCTTTCCGTAGCCGGGCTGGGAGTTGTGAGCCAACGTGGTGCCAGGGGCTTTCTCCAGGGCCAGACCCTGCGCGAAGCCACCGCACCGCATCCCACCAGCCCGGGAGCCTGTGCCCCAGGAGGGTGGGCTCAGTCCCCCCAGGCAGGGCTGCTTCCCGCCTTCATTCCCTTCTCCCTGGGAGGAGAGAAAAGACCGAGCGCCCAGGCTGGCCCCAGGGTGGCAGCCCCCCGGGACGGAGATTTGGGCAGCCCCTAGAAGGGGGTTGCTCCCCCAGGAGGCCTGGCAGGGGGGCAGGGGGTGCCCCCCACCAGCGCCAGGCTCTCGGGGGCCATCCCATACCCATCAGGGCTGGCTGCGGTGGGGAGGGAAACTTCAGCTGGGCTCAGTCCTCTCTCCTCTCTGGATCAGCAGCTCCTGAGCCTGCCGGCACCCCGGGGCCACCCACCGTAGAGCTGTCCCTGGAGGATCCGTGGGCGGCTGATCCCTCTCCATCTGCTCAGCATCGCCAGGCCGTGATGGATTTTGTCTGAGATCACGTCTGGCCCTGGCGGCAGCGCATGGCCCTCTGCCCGCGCCAGCCCGCTGCCTCTCTGCCCTCCTCCATGCCCACCATGCTGACAGCCGCCAGTCTGGCGTCACCCAGGGAGGTCACCATCTCCCTGCCACCACCTCGCCTGAACTCACACCCACGGCCCTGCCCCACGGGGAGGAGGGACCTGACACCCAACAGCACCTCCTGGCCCTTCCTCCATCACCTTGCCCCATCTCTTCTGAACCCCCGTCACCTCCAGCTGCCTCCAGGGCAGGGCTTGCAGCACATCCCCGTGCCCGGGGTGCCCGTGGGGCAGGGAAGGTGGTGGGGAGGCCGCCTGGCACAGCAGACCCTTCCCCGGGACATGGGGAGATGCTGCTGGGTTCCATCAAGACCCGCAGGGATGGAAGAGAGCCCACAGCACCCACAGCCGAGCTCAGCCCCCCAGGGACCCCCTCCCCGGCTCAGCGTCAGTCTCGGCAGCTCCCCAGGGAGACAAGAGCCACGCGGCCGCAATGGGGCCACTGCCACCCTCCTGCCTGCAGCCAGGTGACATTTAGTGGCAGCCCTGCCTGGCAGAGGGACCCCCTTCCCGCTCCGTCCCTCCCCAGCCCCTTGGCCCTGGTTAAGGACAGTGGCTGCCCGAGACGTGCCTGGGCTCGTCGGCACACGAGGCATCCCTGCCGCCCCCCGCCTCCGCTCAGGGCTGTTATCTCAGCGGTTTGGGGGGAGCTGGCAAAGCAGTCCCGGGCCAGGGTTAATCTCGGGGTTGTTTGCAGAGGCGAGCGGGTCCCAGCCTCACGTGGCCGGACTTCGTTGGGAGATTTGAGTCTCCTGCGGCTGTTTGAAGAGCAACACGCTGCCACCGGGTTGCAGTCGAGCGGAGAGAGAGTTGCTGCAGAAACAGCCAGTCCCGCTGCAATCCCCCTCCTTGTGCCGGCGTGGTGCGGAGGGATGGAGCCAGCTGGACCAGGGGACTGATCCCTCTGAAAACCGCCTGTCAAAACCACAGCGGGCTGCCTCTGCTGGCGGTGCTGCCGGTGGAGAGCAGGGAGCTGGTGGTGCCTGGGCATCCCGGGGTCCCCGGCCACGCAGGGAGGGCTCAGGTGCTGATCCCTGCAGCGGGGGGAAGGTGGCACCGTCCCTCCCCAGCCAAGCTCTGCCAGTGCGGGGTGGGCAGGAGGTGGCCAAAGCCTCCGGGCTCTGCCAGCGCTGGGTTGGTGACCCTGGTTTTGTGGCTCTGTGTGGAGGGATCCCCATTAGGTCCCAACACCTGAGCGCGGTGGGCGCAGAGGTGACCATCGTCCCCCTGTCCCAGCTAAGAGCACCCAGAGGTGGCAGGATTGGGGCACCTCACAGTGACGCTGTGACACCCTGGGGTGATGCTGGGGGCAGCGCCGGTGGGGCATGGCTGGGGCTCCTGGGAAAGCCCTGGGGTGATGCTGGGGGCGGTGGGGGATGCCAGGGGGACATGGCTGGGGCTCCTGGGAATGCCCTGGGGTGATGCTGGGGACTGGGGGGGCCGCCGGAGGGATACGGCTGGGACCCCGGGAGAGCCCGGGGGCCGTGGCGGGGGCAGCGGGCCGGGGCACCCCGGGTGATGCTGGGGACGCCGGGGCAGCCGGGGCTGGGCCGGTTACGCCGCCAGCGGCAGCTCCCCGCGCCCTCCGCCTCCTCCTCCTCCTCCTCCTCCTCCTCCGCCCTCTCCCAGCGCCCGCCCGCTCGGGGGAGGAGCCGGCCGCGCACAAAACCTCCCGCCCGGCCGCCCCGGCCCCCGCACCGGCACCGGCACCGGCGGCGGGGGACGCCCAGCGCCCGCCCGGGGCCATGCGCGCCGCGGCGGGGCCGGGGCCGGCGGGGCCGGGGGAGGGCGGCGGCGGCCGCCGCCCGGGGCCATGAGCTCGGCGGGGGACGGCCCGGGGCGGCGGCGGGGCGGCGGGGGGAGCCCGGCGGGGCGGCGGGCGGGCGGCGGGCGGCGGCGGCGCGCCCTGCGCTCCCTGGGCAGCCTGGCCGGGCGGCTGCTCCGCACCTGGGCCCGCCTGGCCGGGGGCCGCGGGCGGCGCCGGGCCCCGCCGGAGGACGACGAGGGCGGGTTCCGGGGGGGCGGCGGCCCCGGCGGGGAGCGGCGGCGGCGGCGGCCCGGGGGGGCGGCGGCGGCGGCGGCGGGGCCGGGGAGCGGGGAGGGGCGGCCGCCGGGCGCGCAGGGGCTGCGGAACCACGGGAACACCTGCTTCATGAACGCCGTGGTGCAGTGCCTGAGCAACACGGCGCCGCTGGCCGAGTTCCTGGCGCTGGGCCGCTACCGCGCCCGCGGGGCCCGAGCCGAGGTCACCCACCGGCTGGCGGCCCTGGTCCGCGCCCTCTGGACCCGCGACTACACCCCGCAGCTCTCCGCAGAGTTCAAGGTACCGGCCCCGCCGCGCCGCGCCCGGAGCACCCCGACACCCCCCGCCCCGGCCCCCCCGGCATCCAGCTGGGAGCTGCCCGGCAGAAGGGACCGGGGGGTGCTGGTCGACAGCCGGCTGAATGCAAGCCAGCAGTGTGCCCAGGTGGCCAGGAAGGCCAATGGCATCCTGGCTTGTGTCAGGAGTAGTGTGGCCAGCGGGAGCAGGGCAGGGATCGTCCCCCCATACCGGGCACTGGTGAGGCCGCCCCTCGAGGTCTGTGCTCAGCGCTGGGCCCCTCACCCCAAGGCGGCCATGGAGGGGCTGGAGCGTGGCCAGAGCAGGGCAGCGAGGCTGGGGCAGGGGCTGGAGCCCAAGGCTGGGGAGGAGCGGCTGGGGGAGCTGGGGGGGCTCAGCCTGGAGAAGAGGAGGCTGAGGGGAGCCCTCATCACTCTCTGCAACTGCCTGAAAGGAGGCTGGAGCCGGGGGGGTCGGTCTCTTCTCCCCAGGAACAAGCGATGGGACGAGAGAAAATGGCCTCAAGCTGCGCCAGGGCAGGGTTAGGTTGGATATTAGGAAAAACTTCTTCCCTGAAAGGGCTGTCAGGCCCTGGCCCAGGCTGCCCAGGGCAGGGGCTGAGTCCCCATCCCTGGGGGTATTTAAAAGCCGTGTAGATGTGGTGCTTAGGGCCATGGGTTAGTGGTGGGCTTGGCAGCGCTGGGTTAGTGGTTGGACTTGATCTTAAAGGTCTTTTCCAACCTTAACGATTCTATGGTTCTATCCCCCCACTCCCAGCACCCACCGGCACCCCCTGCTCACATCACCCGCTCCCCTGCCTCACGCTCCCCAGGGACCCTGCCCTGCCAGACCCCCCAGCCCCGCTGTCCCCCAGCCCCGCTGCCGTCACCTCACCTGAGCTCCCAGCTGTGGCCCCCCCCATGCAGCCGTAAGGGTGGGCGCGATGGTGGCCGCAATGGTGGGGTGAGGCGGGATGATGCCACGGGAGCCCACCTCAGTGGCCTCGGGCTCCGTCACCGAGTGCCTGTCGCATCCCTGCTGGGCACGTGCCAGCGTTCTGCAGGCCTGCGCCCGGCTTGGGGACAGGGACAGGGTGGTGGGCACAGGGTGATGCTTTTAGCCTGGCATTGCAGCCCCCCGCGCTCGGGGACGCGTGCCCGCAGGTGACATTTCGGCAAGGACCTGCTGCTGCAAATAAACTTTGCAGAGCGCTGTGGGCACGGAGGAGCTGCTCGGCCCCGTCCTGGGTTGGGGTTTCCAGCAGCGCTGTCGGCTCCTGTCGTGGCAGCTGGGCCGGTGCTGCCGGGGTGGGGGTACCTGCTGCTCTGCCCCCCTTTCCCGGGGGGACCTGCCTGCCTGCCCTGCCTGGAGGGTGGCAGCGCCCACCCTGCAGGGACTGCTGGGGTGCAGTGGGTGCTCCTGGGGGAGCAGGGTGCTCATTGCCTTTAATTTCCTTGTAGCAAAGTAACCAGCTCTTGCAGCGCCAGGCACAACATTTCCATGCCCTCTGCTCCCAAACACGCACGTTCCTTAGGCACAGAGCAAAAAAAACCCCAAAACTTCCAGCCTTCACTTTGAATTTCCTCCCTCCGGGTGGTTATCTCCATCTTCCATGAATTTCCACCTTATGTGTTTTTTTTCTTTTTTTTTTTTTTTCCCCCCAATCTGCCTAAATAAGATTTTAAAATAAGAGCTGATTCTGAGACTCATTTTGCTTGAAGCCCATCCGTGGTGGCCTTGCTCCCTCTGCTTGTACCGGGATGCCTGTACCGCTGGGAGCGGGGCCGGGGGCGCGCGGGCTGGCGTGGCGGGTGGCCGGAGCGGGTCTTGGCTCGGGGTGTTTCCCGGTGATGCTGGAGGTCTGATCCCTGTCCCGGCAGGTCGCGGCATGCTGGTTAAAATCGGCACAGATGGCTGCGGTTTAACTGCATCAGCTGGTTAAAATCCACACGGATGGTCAGGGTTTCTGCTTCTCGGTGCTGGTTTTGGGACTGAGCTCCCCAAATTGTCCTTTCCTGCTTGGCTCTGAGCAGCCCCTGCCAGCTCAGGCTCAGAGATGGGTCCTTGGGGACCCCCAGCTCTGCCTTTTGGGGTGCTCCCTGGACGCCGGGGCTCCCCACAGGGAGGGGTTTCCCAGCCCTGTGCGTCCTGCCCTTTCAGGGTTAGGGACCCATCCTGGCTCTGCAGGTGCTCAGGGCAGAGAGGTGACCCCAGCCTGGGACCACTGGGCTGGGAGCTGGCGATGGACCCCCCGCGGGTGCCACCCAGGTGGGTCTCGGAGGAGGGACCCCCTCTGAGCCGGCAGCGCTGCCTCGCCAGCCCCTGCCTGTCCCCGGGTCCCATCCTGGCTCACAGCCCCTTGCCTCGGCTCCACGGCATTTCCAGCCACGTTCTTCCCGCCGCAGCCCCTGGCGAGGGGGAGCCCCTGTAAGGTCATCACGCCGCTTGCCTAACAGTGCAATTAATGCTAATTAGCCAAAATGCCGTGACGTGGCTGGTGGGAGGCAGGCACAGAGATTAGAGCCTGATCCAGGTGTGGGCAGGGGGATGCTCTGGTTGGTGGCACGGGGGACCTGGGATTTCAGGGCAGGGCACCCGGAGGGAGCATCATGGTGGTTTCATCGCCTTCGCGCCTGCTCTGGGCCCGATTCCTGTGCTGTGCACGGAGCTGCACATCTCGGGGGGGGGGGGGGGGGAGGCGAGGGGAGGGGAGGGGGAGATGGGGGGATGCACCAAGGAGCCCTGTCAGCACCTCCCGGGGGGAAGGAGGAGAGGGGGTGAGTGGAGGGCAGCCTCGGGCAGGGGGAGCTGGCAGGGCTGTGGGTGGAAGGACGGAGCCTGGCAGGGCAGGCAGCAGCACTGCCCTCGGTGCGGAGGGGCTGGCGGGACCCCCAGCACTTGGCTCCATCAGGAACATCTCCTGTCCCCGTCCCCGATCTCACCTGCTCCGCTTCAGTCAGAGGGTGCTGAGTGCCGGGCTGCGATGGGCCGAGCATCCCCAGTTTTGGGATGCAGGAGCTTTGCTCAGGGGCTTCCCTCCTGCCTGTGCGGGCAGGGCAGGCAGGGCTGGCCGCTCCCCTGCCCACGGGCCACACGTTTGCTTGACTGTATGAACAGCCTTCGTCTCTTCTGGGGACTTGGGTGGCTGAGCTGGCACCACCAGCATCGCCTGGCTGGGGAAACTGAGGCACGGGGAGGCACTGGTGATGGGGCAGCATGTGCAGGCAGGGGCAGGCAGGGCCTGGGGGAGAGCTGCTACCTGCCGAGTAATCCCAGTGCTGGGAATTGCCTTCCCCTGGTGGTTACACTGAGTTGATGCCATTGGAGTGTGTGGGGTGGGTGATGCCGGTGGGTCCCCGTGGGCTGGGCTTGTATGGGTTTGTTGGGGTGTGCTCTGTCCTCTCCGCTGCAGCAAGCTGTCCCCTCCCGGCATCACCCTGGCAGCTGAAAGCCAGGACACCTTGGTGATGGGCCACGGAGCTGCTGTCTTGGCCGCATGTCCCCAGTGTCCCCACTGCTGCTGTCCCCGCGGTGGCCGTGGTGTCCCTGCAGAGGCAGCGCAAGGGCAGACACTGTTGCAGGCAGGAAGCGGGGATGCGTTTTTGTGATGGGCGCTAACGAACCGGCCCTTCGTTAGTGCCGGGCAGCGTGGCCCGAGGCTCAGCACCCTCCCTGCCCGTCTCTTGCAGAACATCGTCTCCAAGCACAGCTCGCAGTTTCGGGGCAACGCGCAGCACGACGCCCTCGAGTTCCTGCTGTGGCTGCTGGACCGCATGCACGAGGACCTGGGTGCCGCCTCCCCTGCTCAGCAGGCCCGCGTCCCCGAGGAGGTGGGTGGCCCCCGCCGGGGTGACCGCGCACCCTGGCTTGGGGTGGGGATGTCCACGCCAGGTCTGGGACCAGGGAAGCCGAGGTGTCCTGGGAAGGATGGGCTGGGGTTGTCCCCCCCACCCCAGTACGGGTTGGGGATGCGGGTGATGGCCAGTGTGGTGGGGGAGGATGGTGGGGTCCGGGTGCTGCGGGGCTGGGCAGGGTGGTTGGGGTGCTAGGAGAGCGTGGGGGTGTCAGCAGGAGCCTGTCCAGCTGAGCACCCCAGTTCTGCTGGGCACCCTGGTTCCTGGGGTTGCTCGGTCAGGAGGAGATCCAGCCCCCCCCATCCCTCCCCACTTCCAGCTAAGCCCGCTGTAATTACAGCGCTCGGTGGCTTTACTGCTGGCAAAATGAGTAATTAAGTCTCCTTCCATCCATCTGCGCTCATGGCATCACCCTGGGCCTGCCTGCCTGCCTGCCTGCCTGCCTGCCGGGGTGCTGCCTGTTCCAGCGGATGGGTTTGCGCAGCCGGTGTTTGCTGCTCCGGCTCCGCTCAGCAGCGTGCTGTCCCCGCGGTGGGGGTGATGCCCGTCTTGGGCACGGGGGTCTCGGGAGCGGCTTCATCCTCCCTGTCCCCAGCCTGGGGCATCGCGGCTGTGGCTGAGGGGCTGGGGACCCCGCAGCAGCCCCAGCCTTGCATGGGCACAGCTCCATCCCGCGTGGGAGAGCTCGGCTGCGGTGCCCATCTCCAAAGCTTCTGGCTGGGGCAGCCCTGTGGCTTCCAGCTCTTCTTGGCTGGGGGGGCTGCAGCCATCCCTGCACCGAGCTGAGCCGTCCTCAGCCCTGCTCCGCTTTCCCCGGAGGCACTGAGGTACCCCAGGCTGTTTGGGAGAGCCTGGCAGTGGGCAGCTCCCCTTGCTGACTTGTTCAATGCAAGGTGCCAGCAC
This sequence comes from Nipponia nippon, assembly GCF_047370975.1. Classification (NCBI taxonomy): domain Eukaryota; kingdom Metazoa; phylum Chordata; class Aves; order Pelecaniformes; family Threskiornithidae; genus Nipponia; species Nipponia nippon. Next base: position 11,849,751 of record NW_028262330.1, on the reverse strand, counting down.
GTTTTGTGGGCTGTGGCGTGACGCCGGCGGTGCCCTCAGCTGCCCGCGCTGGAGGCGGTGCCGTGGCAATGCCCAGGGTGCCCGCCTGGCTCTGGGGACGGGACGCTTTGTGCCCCCCCCCCCCCCCGCCAGCATCCTTGGTTTTGTTTGGCATCCCCCAGTCTTGGCCCCTTTCAGGGGCTGCCACCTGAGTGGCCCCCACGGGCCCGTGTCCTTGGGGACGGGGTGCCCGGTGGGGCTGTGAGCCTGAGTGAACGGCTTTGAAGCGTCTGGATGGAGGTGGGCACGCACGCGCCCGTCCCCGTTTTGGGTAGGGCGGGCTGGAGGAGGAGGAGGAGGCTTTGTGCAGATACCGAAGGATGGGGATGGTTTGCTCCTGGTCAAGCCCGTGCCAAGGCTCGTGGACCGGGGGAGCTCAGCTGGTTGAAAGCAGAAGATGAGGAGGTCGGTGGTCCAGGGCACGGAGCTGGGCAGGCTGGAAGGGTGGGAGTACCGTCCTGGCTGTTCGATGGATGCCCAGGCGGTGTCTGCTGTGGCACCCAGGTGGAGCCCAAGGCTTGGCTGCCCAGAGGGCTGGAGGAGGAGGAGGAGGCATGCCCTTGGGTTTTGGGGGGATTCTGGGGGCCGCGTGGGGCACAGGCACCATCCAGGTCCCCTCTCTGCCACACCAGATGGACCCTGGCCGCGGGCAGGCTGTAAGGACACGCCAGGCTCAGCAGGACCCAGTGCCAGCAGATGGCGTGAGGAAAATCCACCTCCTGGCCAAACACCTCATTGATTTTCTGTCTTGCTCATCATGACACTAAAAACTCCATTTCTTGCCCTGAAACAGCCCAGTCCTTTCCCAAACTATCAAGGCTCCTTTCTGCGATGTCTCTTCTGCCATCGGGCTCCGTGTGCCATAGCAGGGGGTGAAGCCGGTGGCTCCTGGCCCCTGTGCGTGGGGACGGGGGCTCCCCAGGGTTCCCAGGGCAGCGGGCAGGCAGGGAGGTGTCTCCTAACCAGGCAGGTTTGGCTGTGTAACGTGGTCGTGTCCCAACATCCCTGTTCCCTATGGAGCAGAGCAGAGGACCCGGCTCCTCTCGGGGTATCCTGGGTGCGGGGCACGTCTCACCTCCCCCAGCCGCCGCTGGCATCCCCTGAATTTGTCAAAGGCGGCTGCCTCCCCGGCCAGGCGTCCAGCCTTTCCTCGGGATGGAGGAAAGGATCGTGTACCGGCCCTGGGAGCAAGCGGCAGGGACGTGGGCGGCCCGCCAGCGCCATGCTCGGCGTCAGTCCCTGTCGAGAGCAGAGGCTGTGCCTCAGTTTCCCCATGCACCACGCAGCGGGGGTGGAGGGAGGGCTCCCTCGCGCAGGGCTCCTCGCCGACCCTGAGGCAGTGTGCGGCCTGTGGAAGAGCCGGTTTCTCTCGGGGAAGGGGGCCCAGTGTCGCTCCTGCTCTTGCTCAGGGATGTGCTGTGGGCTTGCCAGGGGGAATGGGTGCAGGCACCCAGCCGGGGAGCGTGGCTGGCTGCCGTGGCTCAGGGTGCCGGGAGCTGGTGCATCAGGCCTGGAGGCAGGTCTGGTATCTGCGGTGTGGGGAGAGAGGCAGTTGCCCCAGCATCCGGGGCCGAGCCGGGGGACACGGTGACATGGGGAGGTGGCCGAGGGATGGGTCATCGGCAGAGCCAGCGCTCCCCATGGCTGCCTCCCCTGCCCCTCGGGGGATGCTGGTGGGATGGCACTGCTCCCACCGCCTGCGCCGGACACGCGGCCCCGGAAAGCCCAGCTCTGGGGCAGCGAGTCGGGGTTCTGGGTGCTGTGCCTGGGCTTGGGGTGCTGTGCCGGGGTGCTGTGCCTGGGGCTCAGGGTGCCATGCTGGGGTGCCGTGCCTGGGTTCAGCATGCCAGGTGCTGTGCCAGGGTGCTGTGCCTGGGCTTGGTGTGCCGGGTGCTGTGCTGGGTGCCGTGCCTGGGCTTGCTGCTGGTAAGGGCGCTGGGGGAACACGCAGCGGCGGCGCTGGCAGCCCCGTGCTGGCACACCTGCCTGGGAGGGCATCCTGCCAGCCAGGGCTTTTTTTGGCTCCCTGGTTCTGGTGATTTGCATGTGGTTACTTCGCACCCGGCCGAGTCTGCCTCGGGCAGGTGCATGCACAGGAGCGTGCACACCCGCTCCAGGAGCTCTTCTCACAGACACATGGACACACGCAGACACACGGACACCTGCTCGCTGCAGCATCCCAGCCCGTCAACGCCCCAGCTCCCCGCAGCACGGCTGCTCCCAGCACCCATGGGTGCATTTGCTGGCACAGTGGGTGCCGGGGTGCTGCGGGTGCTTCCCTGCTGGGGCTGCCACTCCTGCAGGTGTGTGCCCGTGGGCGCTGGGGCTCTGGGGGGGGGATGTCGCAGGGGGGACCGGCTTTCCCCCCCAAAGCTTTCCCCTGCCAGAGGTGCCCATGTGATGGCATGGATGAGCCGTCCCAGCCGACTCCCCTGGGATTTCCCTCCTGGAGTATCTCAGCTGAGCTCGAACATGTTCCCAGCTCCAATTCCTTGGTGTCCAGAAGCTCCGGACACCGGGGCTGCATTGGGTGGCCCCTGGGGGTCTCGCTGCTGCAAACCCACGGCCAGGTGCTGGGGCAGGGGTTATCCCTTGGTGCCCCACGCTGGCTGGTGGATGGGACGTACCCCAAAATTCCCCCAGAAGAAGACACGCAGGGAGCCTGGAGGGCATGAGGCCGGGGGGTGCCGGGCAGGGGTCACTTTGGTGTCACCTTCAGCTCGTTTGTGCCATGGGGACACTGAATCTGGGCTTGGTTCACTGGGACGTGTCCCCAGCCACTCAGGGGTGGGGGGGTCACCGCGGCACCTCGCTCACCCCACTTGTCTCTTGTCCCCGCAGCCCAGTGAGGACAGGAGCGGCGGTGCCGGCAGCTCCCCACCAGCCGCCCAGCATCCCCGTGGGCAGAGCTTCGTGCAGAGCCACTTCCAGGCACAGTACAGGTGAGCGGAGAGGGCCAGATCCTGCCCGGCCACGGGCTTCATCCTCCTGCGAGCCCCGGGCAGCGTGGAGGGGCTTTGCTGGTGGGAGGCCGGACTCCGTGAGCCGAGGGAAGGGAGGAGCTGGGGAGCGCTCAGCCCTGCCGAGAGGCTCCATCCGTCCATCCATCCCCCCATCCGTCCATCCATCCCCCCATCCGTCCATCCATCCCCCCATCCATCCATCCATCCATCCCACCCAGCCCGGGCGCTGGAGCTGCTTCCCCTGTGGGCGGTGCAGCCACAGCTGAGGGCGAAGCGCTGAGCGAGGGGTTTAAGGACATTTCTTAGTCCACTTCAATGCCAGCAAATATTTTTGCAAGTGCCATAAAAGACACGGGGAGGGTTGGAGCCTGAATCCCCACGGCAGCGAGCGGGGAGTCCTGCCCGCTCTCCACCCCTGTCTGAGCCCCGGGCTCCCAGTGATTAGCTGGGAAGCTCCGGGAGCAACGAAATGAGGATGGAGCCGTGTTTTGGTTGCACGGTGCAGTGCTGGCAGCGTTGTCCGGGCTGTGCGGGTGCAGTGGGGCAGGGGTGATGGGCCGGGCAGCTCTTCCCAGAGGAGGCAAATTGGTTTTAGTGTGGACTGATCCAGAGCAGGGTCTGAACTGCGTCCCAGGGATGGGTTTTGGTGCAGGTGGATGCCTGGGAGTGGGGGCGCAGGGAGTGACATCAGCCACGTCCAGTGTCACCTCTTGGCATGGACACGGACATGGGCAGACCCCAGCCTTGCCCCTGCTTCCACCCGCCGCGCCCCTTCCCTGGGCATTTCGTACCGCCTGCCTTTGGAGGCCCCACCGCCCGCCTCGCCTTGGCCCTAACGAACCCTTAAGTGGTTCCCTTTGTTATCACTGCCCCAGGGTGGGGAGGGCCACCAGGAGATGGCTTTTGCTGGGACAGCGGCTTTTGAGCCATGATAGCAGTTCGCTGGCAAAAGCAAGGCGGCTGCTGAGCCGGCAGGGCTGGGAGGGCTCAGCCTGGGGCAACGGGCAGGGCTGCAGGCAGGGGTTGGGCAGGGGATGCCCTGGTTGTCCTCTGTTGGTGCTGCTGGGTTGGTGGTGGTGGCTGGTGGAGCAACCCAGTAAGGCATGGTGTCCCTCAAAGGTCCATACTGGGACCAGTGCAATTTAATTCCAGTGTTGGGCCCCTCACCCCAAGGCGGCCATGGAGGGGCTGGAGCGTGGCCAGAGCAGGGCAGCGAGGCTGGGGCAGGGGCTGGAGCCCAAGGCTGGGGAGGAGCGGCTGGGGGAGCTGGGGGGGCTCAGCCTGGAGAAGAGGAGGCTGAGGGGAGCCCTCATCGCTCTCTGCAACTGCCTGAAAGGAGGCTGGAGCCGGGGGGGGTCGGTCTCTTCTCCCCAGGAACAAGCGATGGGACGAGAGGGAACGGCCTCAAGCTGCGCCAGGGCAGGGTTAGGTTGGGTATTAGGAAAAACTTCTCCACCAAAAGGGCTGTCAGGCCCTGGCCCAGGCTGCCCAGGGCAGGGGCTGAGTCCCCATCCCTGGGGGTATTTAAAAGCCGTGTAGATGTGGTGCTTCGGGACATGGGTTAGTGGTGGGCTTGGCAGCGCTGGGTTAGCGGTTGGACTCGATGATCTTAAAGGTCTTTTCCAACCTAAACGATTCTGTGATTCTAATATCTTCGTCAATGACATGGTGGGATTGAGCGCGGCCTCAGCAAGTTGGCAGGTGGCACCAAGCTGAGTGGTGCCGTTGATCACCAGGGGAGGAGATGCCGTCCGGAGGGGCTTGATGGGCTGGAGGAGTTGGCCCATGTGAACCTCATGAAGTTCAGCCAGGCCAAGTGCAAGGTCCTGTGCTTGGGCTGGGGCAGTCCCCAGTACCAGTACAGACTGGGTGATAAATGGAGAAGGACTTGGGGATGCCGGTGGATGAAAAACTGGACATGAGACAGCAATGTGCATTTGCAGCCCAGAAAGCCTGACAGATCCTGTTGGATCCTGCGTGGCCAGCGGGTCAAGGGAGGTGATTCTCCCCTTTACTCTGCTCTCGTGACACCCCACCTGGAGCACTGCATCCAGCTCTGGGGCCATCAGGGCAAGACAGACACGGGCCTGTTGGAGCAGGTCCAGAGGAGGCCACAGAAATAGTCAGAGGGCTGGAACACCTCTGCTGTGGAGGAAGGCTGAGAGAGTTGGGGCTGTCCAACCCAACCCATTCCGTGGTTCTGTCACAGGACTCAGGATCTGGGTTGTCCCAAGCCTGTCCCAGTGGACCAGCGTGGGGATGCCCCCGCATGTGGGTGATTGGCACCCCACATGTTCATCCAGCTGAGACTCATGGGATGCTCGGATGGGCCAGCATCTGGCCACCCCGTCCCCATCCCATGGCATTGCAGGGGTGAGGGGACACATCTGGCACCACAAGTCCTTCCTCCTCTCTAAATCCCTTGCCCTTTTGTATGAAAAAAAATTCTTTAATCATCCACCCCCTTCCACGTGCCAGAGCCCGTCTGTGCGCAAAAGGATTTATTAATTGTTGCAGCTGCTTCCCGGGGAGCTCGGTGGCTTTTCGAGGTGACAGATAACAGGGGCTCAGGATTTTGATTTGATTTTTAATTTACTTTTCCCCTTTTTGTTGAACAAAAAGGAGGGAAAAAAAAGAAATAAAAGACAGAATTGAAAAAAAATAGGGCCTAAAGTGGGTGTTGGTAGTAAAGGTTCACTTAAGCCGGGCTTTGGTGGAGCATCTCCTGCGGGATGCTGTGGGAAATGGGGAAGCCTCCCCACTGGCCCCATGTCCGCTGGCAAAGTGGCCAGGTCCCCCCTCACTGTCCCCAGGGCTCCCCTGGAGCCGGCGGCTGTGCCGTGGTGGGAACCAGCCCTGTGCCGGCAGGCTGGGAGTGCTGGGAGCACATCCCTGGTGGGTGCAGGATCTCTCCCTGTGGTGCTGATGAGGATACCAGCCCGGCAGGTGCAGGATCTGGCCCTGTGGTGCTGGTGGGCAGCTGGTTCCCAGCAGGTGGATGGGGAGTGCGGCAGGACCGCGGTGTTCCCTGGGGGCAGTTTGTGGGTGGGATGGTCACCAGCCGGTGCCACCACCGCCCTTGCCTCTGGCTGTGGGTGCCAGGGCGGGCAAGGGGCCAGCGCTGCCTCCCTGGGGAATGCACCGGGGTTTGTCATGGGGCTGCAGGCAGCTGCCCGTTTGCTGCCCACCACCGCCTCCTCCCTGCAGCCCAGCCACAGCCCTGTTTTTCAGGAGGGGTCCTGTCTCCTCCCAGCACCCCAAGGTGTTGTTCCCACTTAATGCCCAACTGGGCAGGCTGGGGTCACCCCAAAGCCTCCAGGAGCCAGAAGCCACCCCGGGCTCTGCGAGCCCTTGGGAGAGGAAACAGGATTTGGGGGGATTTTGGGGCCACAGCCACACATGGGAGTGGGAAACCCCCCAGCCCCAGCCCTGGGATTTCACTCTGGCTTCTGTAGCACAAGTTACTGCAGGCACCCTCATTAGGTTTCAGAGTGTACAGACCGTTCAGCTGGGCAGGTGGGTCTGGGCTGCGGTGCCTCGCCCTGCAGGAGGTCATGCAAACCTTGCGTGATGCTGGGACCTTCAGAGCCCTGTGGGATGCGGTACCCGGGGTGCGGCACCAGTGGCAGGGCGCTGCAGCCCCAGGGTGGGGACTCTGGGGGTGCCATTCCCACGCCGGTGACGCGCCCCGGCCGTGTTTCGCAGGTCCTCCCTGACGTGCCCCCACTGCCTGAAGCAGAGCAACACCTTCGACCCCTTCCTGTGCATCTCCCTGCCCATCCCACTCCGCCAGACCAGGTGAGCCTGGCCCCGCGCCTCCCCAGCCGCTCGCCGGTGCGGTGAGAGGCACGGCTGCTGCTCGGTTGGGTTTTGGCTCCAGTGAGAGTAATTTGCATATTTTGGGGTAAATAATTAATTTGGGAGGTTGTGGCAGCACTGGAACAAGTGACGGTCACTGCTGCAGGAGCTGTGTCCGATGGGTGTTTGCTACCCAGGAGTTGGAGCTGCCACGTTGGGATGTGGATCCCTCCGGCGTGGTCATGAGCGGTGTTGGGTCTCAGCACGGCATGCGGTGGCTTTCCCTGCTGAGGTGTGTGTGTCTCCGTGTCCCCAGGGCTCTCAATGTCACCCTGGTGCTGCAGTGCGAGCGCTGGCGCTTCGTGCGGGTGGGGCTGGCCGTGCCCCTGCGCGGCACTGTGGCTGAGCTGCGGGAGATGGTGGCGCGGGAGGGACACATCCCCCCAGAGCAGGTAACGGAGCGGGGGTACGGGGCGGGGGACACCCCCTATTAGGGACACTGAGGGTGCCAGGTGCCGTCTCGCAGGTGATCCTGGCCGAGGTGTCCCCGCGGGGCTTCCTGCGCTCCTTGGGCGACGCGGAGGAGCTGGGTGCTGCCGGGGAGGGGGCTCCCCTCTACGCCTTCCAGCCGCCCCCCGCCCGCTGCACAGGTACCACCCCCTCCCGTCCTGATTGGCTGGTGGCTGGCCACCTGCACAGCCCTGATTGGTTGGGAGCGGCTTGTGAGGTGCTGGGGTTGGTGGGATGGGAGCTGTGCTGGGGGAGATGGGAGCATCCCCAGGACTGGTGGGAGGCAGTCGTTCCCCCTCGCTGTGATTGGTGGAGGAGTGGTGTCCTGTCTGCTGTGATTGGGCGGAGGCAGCTGCTCTCCACTGGGATTGGAGGGAGGTGGTCTCTACTGGGATTGGTGGGAGACTGATATCCTTTGCTGTGATTGGTGGGAGGCAGGTGTGCTTTGCTATGATTGGTGGGAGCTATGTCCCCTCTGCTGTGATTGGTGTGAGTCTTGGCACTCGTGGTTGGTGGGAGGCAGGTGTGCTCCGCTGTGATTGGTGGGAGCCTTGTTTCCACACACACTCCCCCCCCCATGATTCGTGGGAGGCAGGTGTGCTCTGCAACGATTGGTTGGAGGCAGGCGTGCTTTCCCCTGATTGGTAGGAGCCTTGTTTTCCCTTCCCCCTAGCCCCATGATTGGTTGGAAGCAGGTGTGCTCTGCAGTGATTGGTTGGAGGAAGATGTGCTCTGCTGGTGGTAGTCTTGTTTTCCCGCTCCCCTCCTGCCCCTGATTGGTGGGAGGCAGGCATGCTCTGCTGTGATTGGCAGAGGCCTTGTCCCTGGGCCGTGATTGGTGGGAAGCCTGGGGGTGCAGGAGGCAGCGCTGCAGGCAGGGGAGCACAGGCAGCCCCAGCAGCAGGCAGGGGACCCGGCAGGGGACCCCTGCACGCTAATTAACGCCTGCGCTAAACGAGAGCCCCCTAATTACCCCGCGCGGCGCTGGGCGCTCACCCGTGCCCTGCCCCGCCCGCAGGGTGCCCCCGCAGCCTGCCCGCCTCCCCCGGGGCGGCCCGGCCGGAGGGGCAGCGCCTGCTGCCCGCTGCTGCCCGCTCCTCCGACTGCCTGCACCGCGGGGCGGGCGGCCGCATCCTGCTCCTGCTCTGCAACACGGCGGGCACCGGCCCCCAGCTCGCCAGGTACCTGCCCGCCCTGCCTGCGCTTTGCCTGCGTGCCGCCCTCCCTTCCTTGCCCCCCAAGCATGAGGGGCCGTGGGGGTGTCCCCCCCTCAGCTGGTGTCCCCCGCTGTCCCCAGGTTCGGGCCGCCGCTGGTGCTGCGGGAGGAGCGGGGTGTCTCCTGGGAGCAGCTCCAGCAGAGCATCCTGGCCCAGCTGCGGGCCCTGCTGCGGGGAGAGGTGCGGGCACAGGTGAGCTGGAGGGGGGGACACCGCTGTCCCCTCCCGGGGGACACGCTCAGACGCGGCTGCTGGCAACTGCTGGCACTGCGGCCGTGGCGGGGAAGGAGCCAAGGGTGGCCATGGTGGAGCTGGGGGTGGCCGTGGTGTCTCCATGGGTGGTCATGTTGTCCTGTGGGTGGCCGTGGTGTCTCCGTGGGTGGCTGTGGTGGCCCTGTGGGTGGCCATGGTGTCTCCATGGGTGGTCAGGTTGTCCTGTGGGTGGCTGTGGTGTCTCCATGGGTGGCCGTGGTGGCCCTGTGGGTGGCCATGGTGTCTCCATGGGTGGTCAGGTTGTCCTGTGGGTGGCTGTGGTGTCTCCATGGGTGGCCGTGGTGGCCCTGTGGGTGACCATGGTGTCTCCATGGGTGGCCATGGTGGCCCTGTGGGTGGTTGCATAGTCACTACAGTTGGCCAATGGCATCACTGTGGGCGGTCACAGTGCCACCCAGCTCCCACGGCAGAGCTGCCCCAGCCCAACCACCCTTCCCAGCACCCGGGTGCCACCGTCCCACGGGCACTGGTGTCCCCGTGCTGCCCCTTTGCCCCCCAGCCATACTGCAGCCAGTGGGCCAGCTCGTCCCCCAGCCCTGCCTCCCCATCCCCACGGGTGTCCCCTGCCAGCCCGGCCACGGGGACCAAAGAAATCTGATTTTGGGGGCGTTTTTTTGTCCCATGTCACAAAGCACAGCTCCTCCCACGTGATGGCGGGGGGGGGGGGCTTTGCCCCCCAACCAGCCCCACAGCCCCCTCTCCCCTTGCAGGGCGCGGGAGCCCTCTTCCGCATCCGCCTGGCTGGGGGCTCGGCCCCCTGCGCTTACCTGTCCCCGCAGGACCCCCGCCCTCTCTGCCACCCCGCCATCGACAGGTAAGGGCACCTGCAGGGATGGGATTGTCCCCAGACTGTCCCCTCGTTCCCCGGAGGTGGCCAGTGGTGTCCCTGTGGGTGGCCATGGTGTCCCTGTGGGTGGTTATGCTGGGTCCCCAGCCCCATGTCCCCACCATGGGTGCTGCTCGGGGAGGTGGTGGCCATCCCTGCCTGCCACCGTGGGCTGGCAAGGAGGTGGCCCCGCAGGGAAGGGGGGTTTTGGGGGACCTCTCACCTCGTCCTCGCCCCCAGAGCGCTGCAGCTGAGCGGGGCGGGTGGCCCTCCCCACGTGAAGCTGACGGTGGAGTGGGACGTGAGCACCAAAGAGCGGTGAGTCCCCTGCACCCAGGGTGGGGGGACACCCCAGCACGCAGGTCACCCTCCCTGACCACCCCAGTGTCCTGTGTCCCGTCCCGTCCCGTGCAGCCTTTTCGGCAACATCCAGGAGGAGGTGGTGCAGGACGCGGAGAGCGTGCGGCTGCAGCAGCAAGCGCACCGGCAGCAGCACAGCTGCACGCTGGACGAGTGCTTCCAGCTCTACACCAAGGAGGAGCAGGTACGGGGCACCCTGCCCGCACCCTGCCCGCACCCGGCAGAGCCGCCGCTGAGGGCAAGCCCTGCCAGTTGGCGGTGCTGGGGGTGGCTTTGGAGGTGGCAGGGGGGTGTTGGGGAGGGAGGTGGCCGTGGCATGTGGTGTCCCCAGCTGGCCCCGGACGACGCCTGGCGCTGCCCGCACTGCAAGGTGCCCCAGCAGGGCACGGTGAAGCTGAGCCTCTGGACGCTGCCTGACATCCTCATCATCCACCTCAAGCGCTTTCGCCAGGTGGCTGAGCACCGGCACAAACTCACCACGCTGGTGAGGTTCCCCCTGCGGGGTCTGGACATGGCTCCCCACGTGGCGCAGCGGGGCCAGGCCGGCGGGCAGCTGTTGGGGCGCTGGGCGCCCTGGCAGCCCCCCCCCTGCCTGCCCCCGAGCTGCCCCCGCGACTACCTCTACGACCTGTACGCCGTCTGCAACCACCACGGCAGCATGCAGGGCGGCCATTACACCGGTGAGTGCGGTGGGGTGCGCGGGGGCGCTCGGGGCGTGGGAGCGGGGTGGGGGGCACGGCAGGGGATGCGCTGGGGGCACGGTGTGGGGTTCGGGGGCACCGCAAGGGCTGTGGTGTGGGGCGCGGCAGCAGGGTGGGGGGCACTTCGGGGGACACGGCGTGGGGTTTGGGGGTGCTGTGGGGTACTGTGGGTTTGGGGGGACCTTGGGGATCTGCTGTGGGGGCACGGTACAGAGTTGGGGGGCACCTCAGGGGTGTCTGCTATGGGGCGCAGGGGACACACAGGATGGCGTTGCGGGCATGGCACTGGGACCTGCCCCCCAGCAGCGTCCTGCACCCCCAGGCCATCCCCGCACCGTGGGGCTCACGCTTCCCCCTGTACCCTGGGGCTGGGGGGGCGCAGGGTAGAGCCCCCCTCACCCGCTGCCCCCCCCCCTCACCCCCTGCCCCCAGCCTACTGCTGCAACGCCCTGGACGGGCGGTGGTACAGCTATGACGACAGCCGGGTGGAGGGGGTGCAGGAGGCGGAGGTGAGCACCCGCAGCGCCTACATCCTCTTCTACCAGCGCCGCAACGCCGTGCCCGCCTGGTCGGCCGGCAGCACCGTCAGGGGTGAGCACCCCCACCTCCCTGCCCGCCTGCGCCCCGACAGCGCCCGGGTGCCCCAAGGCCACTGCCACGGGCACGCATGGCACGGCTGAGGGCACACACGGGCGCACAGCGTGGTAGATGCACATGCAGCAGAGCCAAATGCGCATGTGTCCAGCACATGTGCACAGACACAGAGCACTAACGCATGTGCACGCGGTATGGTGTGCGCACACCGCACAGCTGCATACACACACATGCATGTGGACACGTGTGCACACCCGGGCATGGACAGTATGGCAGGCACGTACGCATACAGCATAGCTAAGGGTGCACACGTGTGTGCATGCCTCTGCACACCGGCACGGTGTCGTGCACACACAGCGCAGCCAAATGCACACGCTTGCAGACGCATGCGTGAGCAGTGTGGTAGGTGCGTGTGCACAGTCACAAGGCACAGCTGAGTGCACATGTGTGCACACAGTATGGTACGTGCAGACGCAGCAGAGCCAAATGCGCGTGCATTCAGCACGTGCACACACAGCACAGCCAAGTGGACTTGCATGCACACGGACACGCATGGATAGTGCAGCAGCAGGCACACGCACACAGCCTAGCCAAGTGTGCACATGTGCACGTGCAGGCCATGCACACCGGCATGCAGTGTTGTGCACACACAGCACAGCCACATGCACACATGTATGAACAAGGATAGATGCACGCAGTCACACAGCTCAGCTGGGTGCACACACATGCACACACGTGTGCCTGCAGGTGCACAGCGTGGTGGGCACGCAGTCACACAGCGCAGCTGGTGCGCACAGCATTGCAGGTGAGTGCGCACTCATGCACTGGAACTGCAGCCGCGTGGCATGCAGCAGCGCACGCTCGCCATGTGCTTGTGCCTGCACACATACGTGATGCGCACGCAGCTGGTTGCAGCCCCGTGTTCCCCCGTTGCTGAGCACCCAGGGTTGTGGGCACAGGGCACCCCACAGCCCAGCCCAGCCTCCCGCTCCCTGCAGGCTCCGTGGCCACCTCGCTCCCGGATCACTGGCTGGCCCGCCTGGGCGGCAGCGCCCAAGACGCCTCGGCCACCCGGCCCTCCCCGCCCAGCACCCCTGATGCCACCGCCGCCCCGGAGAAAGGTGATGCTGAGCATCCCCGCCCCAGCACCCCAGGGTGGCTCCCGCTTCCTCCCAGCTGATGATTTTTTTCTAATTACAGGTGGCTTCGAGGCCAGACCCTGGGTGCGGGGCGTTCAGGGCCGCAGCCTCAGCGTCAAGCTCTCGCCGGCCGGTGGCCCCCCCAGGGCTGTGCCCCCACGCTGGTCCTTCACCAGCAAGGAGCGGGGCCGGCCGGGGGTCCCGGGGGAGCTGGTGGCCTACCTGGAGTCGGGGCGCCGGCCCCGCTGCACCCGCCGCTCCCTCCTCCCACTCGCCACGGGTGGGGAGAGAGTCCCTGGCACCCCCCCGGCCCCCAGCCCCGCGCCAGCCGGCCCCTCGAAACAGCCTGGCAAGGGGCAGGAGGAGCCGGGGCCCCCCCGAGCCCCCCGCCGGCCCCTCCGTGTGCCTATGCTGCGGCGAGCCACCAGCGCTGGCGCCGAGGGGGCCTTGCGCCTGCCCCCCAAAAGCCAGAGCAGCCCAGAGCAGAGCAGGGGGCTCCGTCGCCCCGGGCTGCCACGGCCGGAGGGGGACGCGGGTGTCCCCCCGGCACGGCTGTCCCCCAGCCCGCTGGCCCTGGCGCGCTCACAGAGCTCGGCCAGCTTGCCCCCGCGCCCCGAGGGGGGCCTGCGGCGCTCGGCCTCATTGGGGAGAGGCACAGGGGGACCCCCCCTGCCTGCCCAGGGTCCCGCCGGGGCCACGCTGCAGCGGGGACGGCAGCCCACGGGCTCCCTGTGCCGCCCGGGTGTGCCCGAGTCCAGCTTCTGAGCCGTGGCCAGTGGCCATGGCTGGTGGCATCCCCACCCGGAGCAGCCCCAACCAGGGGCCATCCTGAACTGGGGGCTCCCAAACTGGGGGTGTCTCAACCCAAGGGCTCCTGAACCAGGGAATCCCAAACAGGGGCATCCCAAAGCAGGGTCACCCTGAACCAGCAACATCCCAAACCTGGGGGCTTCCCAAACCAGGACATCCCGACCTGGGGGCTCCCAAACCAAGGCACCCCCAAACTGGAGGCATTCAGGTATCCCGAAGCTGGGTCATCCCAAACCAGAGGCTCCCAAACTGGGGGCTTCCCAAGGGGCATCCCAAATTGGAGGCTCTTAAAGCAGGGCATCCCAAACCAGGGGCTCCCAAACTGGGGGCATCCCAAACTGGGGCCTTTGCCCGCTCACCTCCCCATGCCCCTTCCCGGGAGCGGGCAGGGGGGCGCAGGCTCCCCGGTTCCGCCAGCTCTGAGACGCGAGAGTATTTATTGTACCAGGAGAGTTTTATTCAGAGACGCTTTTTGTTTTCTAAAAGGCGACTATTGCGGGGGGCAGGCGGGTCCCCCGCACCAAGGTCTATGCAATACGCGATTCCTCCTGCCAGCTTTTGTACGCGGGCGCTGCGGCCCCACTGCCGGCGGTTTCTATTAAAGACCCGTGAAAGGAGCCCGGCGCGGTGCCTGGGGGCAGCGTCCATCGCAGGGGACGTATCCGGGGGGTGGGAAGGGCTTCGTGTCCCATCCGTGGTGGCCGCGGTGCTGTGGTGTGTGCTGTGCCCCGGGGTGGTGGCAGAGCGGGGTTTGGTGGGGTCAGTGTGGGCCTGATCCTGCCCCCGGTGTGGTGGCCGTCTGCCTGGTGGGAGGTCCTGGGGGTGGTGGCAGCACGGAGAGCACTGGAGTCACAGTACTGTGCCCACCAAGGAAGGGGATGTCTGGAGAAACTTGGTGTGGCCACGGCAGTAGGCAGGAATGGAGGTGGGATGGAGGCGGAGGCAGAAGTGGAGGAGAGGAAGAGGGTGCTGGAAGTAGACATGGAGGTGGGATCAGGGTGGAGGAGATGGAGATGGGTGTGGAGGAGGTGGGATTGGGGTGGAGGTGGAGGAGATGAAGGTGGAAGTGGAGGAGGTAGGGGTGGATGAGGTAGGATGGAGGTGGAGGTGATGGAGGAGACAGACAGAGATGGAGGTAGAACTGGAGGAGATGGAGGTGGAGATGGAGGAAGTAGGACTGGGTGGAGGTGGAGGAGGAGATGAAGGTGAAGGAGACCGTCCCTTGCTGGATGGCTGCCCCAGGCTAAGGCCCTTGCTGTGTCACCACTGATGCCATGGCTGTGACCCTGCTTTGCAGCAGAGGACCAACGTGGGTTTGTCACCCATGTGTCACCCAGGCAAGCAGCGTCCCTGCACACAGCAGGTTCCCCGGGGCACTGACCAGGGGATGCCACCAGTCACAGGGTATGATCGGCCATGGGATGTCCCTGACGACGGGATGTCACCGGCCGTGCAGTGGCATGGCATGCCAGTGGCCATGGGGTGCCGTGGATGGGGGCAGCTAGGAGGGACAGCTGTGCTGCCCGGGCCTTCGCCACCGTTGCTGTTGGAGTTGGAGGGTGGGAGGTGCTCCAAGAGATGCTGTTGGGTGGGGGGTTTTGATGCCACCCTTATGACCAACCCGAACAGCCGTGACCTTCCATCTCCCTGCAACGTCCAGAGTACCCAAGTGTCCCTGATGCCCTCCTGGAGCAGCTCCCAGGGGTGTCAGAGGTGGCCCTGGGGCTCCTGGTGGCATGTCACAGGCTGCAGAGCCCCAGCAGCCCCTGTACCCCACGAGCCACCCCCCGCACCCTGGCCTTGGCTCGGGTGCATTGCACCGGCGGCGGGGTGCTGGGGGAGCAGTGCTGAGCCCAGGAGTGGCACGGGGGCTGCTTGGGGTGTGCAGCCCTTCCCAGCCGTGCAACCCTTTTTGGGGTGGGGGATTTCCAAGCTCTCCTTCACCAGAGGGGCCCCCAGGCTGGGGACCCCCCAACAACGGGCCCAGTGTAGGCAGAGCATCTCAACCTTCCCCAGTCCCTGTGTCTGCCCGCAGGCGGGACGGGACGGCCCAGAGGTGCCTCCCCAGGCAGCAGCATCCCCTCCCCGCACCCCACGGACGTGCCCCTGCGTACCCCACAAAGCGGGGTCCCGGCCCCATCCCCACCCCACCAGGCTGGGGGTGCCCCTGGTGCCATACAGCCCCATCCACTGCCTGTCCTCCCCCACCGTGTGGGGGTCCCCACTGCACGCAACACTGCTCAGCCCCAAAATGCAGGCAAGGACCTGCTGCAACTGGGTTGGTGCCCACCCCGGGTATGGGATCACCCCAAATCCAGGCTGGGACCACCCCAAGCCCGGTGCTGCCCCATCCCATGGGACCAGGACCACAACAGGCTGCACAAAGCAAACCCCATCATTTTAACCACCCCAAAACCTCCTTAATTTCCTACAGCAATTTCCTACAGCAAACCGCCCTCCAAGTGTCCATGGCCATCTCCACGTCCACCAATCCCAGCTGGGACCACCCCAAATCCAGGTTGGGATCACCCCAAATCCCAATCCAGGCTGGGACCACCCCAAATTCAGTCTGGGACCATCCCAAATCCAGCCTAGGATGACCCCAAATCCAGGTTGGGACCATCCCAATTCCAGGCTGGGACCACCCCAAATCCCAATCCCAGGCTGGGATCACCCCAAATCCCAATCCAGGCTGAGACCACACCAAATCCAGGCTGGGACCACCCCACGCCTGGCACTGCCCCATCCCACGGCACCAGGACCCCACCACCCCGCGCAGCCCCCACCCCACCATTTTACCCCCTCCACCGCCGCCGCCACGGCGCTGCCGGTGCCGACAGGCATTAACCAAACGCCAGCGCGGCCGGGCAGGTCACAGCCAGTGGCACACGGATTTATTGATTGCTTTGGGGTGCTGGTGCCCCCGGGGGCCCGCCTGGGGCCAGGGGCACGGCGCAAGCGGGGCGGGGGGCGAAGCGCTGCCATTTCCGTCCTCCCCCTGTGCACCGGGTGGGCGGGAATGGCTCCAAATAAAACAAATCTCTATATATTTCTTCTCTATATATACAAATATATAATATATATATATCTCTGCCGATATATATATATCTCTCTCTCTTATCTCTCTGGAAAGGATAAAAGGTTAATTTGTCTTCGCATGCACGACCAAAGCCACCAACCCACGGGGACAGCGGGTGCCGAGGGACGCGTGCCCTCGCCCGCCGGCACCTGGCGAGCCCGGGGGGGCCGCATCCTGCATCCCCAGGTTATTGCTGGTCAGGTCCCATCCTGCTCCGGCGAACAAGCGGAGGGGGAAGAAGCCAAAGAAATGAAATCCCGCTGCAAAGCGCCAGCGAGCTGCTTGTCACCTGGCCGGTAGCCGGTGGCACCCGCCGCCGGGGCACGGACGAGATGGTGGCGTCACCCCAGGACCGTGGGTGCTGCGGGGTGGGGGGGGGGCGCAGGCACCCGGTCAAAAGGCAAAGTCTGGATAAGGCGAAAATAAAATGAAATAAAGAACAGCGACCGCCCCCAAACCGGGTGCTTTGCCACCCAAAACTGGCGTGCCGGTGGCCCTCGGTGCCGGTGGCCATTGCTGGCCCCTGGGTGCCGCAAGGATGAGCTTGGGGACAGGGACACTGTCATAGGGCTGTGCTCTCCGATTCCTCCTCCTCCTCCTGCCGGGTGGCCGGGCCTGGCCCCGAGAGTCTCTGCGGTGCCTCCGGCGGGTCCCGGCCCAGGGTGGCATCCGGGGGGACGTGGAGGGAGGGGACCTCAAAACGGAGCAGACCTGCGGGAGGGCAGAGTCAGGGGGACGCCGCGGCGGCAGGACACCTTGCCGGGGCTGGCGCGACGTCAGTGCCACAGCCAGGGATGTCACCGTGGGTCCCTGCTCTGTGCCACCCCACCCTAGCTGCAGCCTGTGACGCCAGCCCCGGTGTCCTCGCTGTCCCCACATGCTGCCCGTCCCACGCAGGTGACACCGCTGTCCCCCCCTCCTGAGGGACGCGCAGGGTGAGGCAGCACGTGCCGAGGCTGGCGCTGTCACCGCCGTCCCTTGCTGAGAGCGGAGTAACCCACCCCCGGGTAGAAAAAGCGCTGCTGCCTGCGCTGCCAGGTCCTGGTGCCTGCTGCCAGCTTGGGGACCCCACGACGGGCAGCCGCTCCCGTGGGGACGTGGCGGGGAGCTGCACCCATGCCAGGGTGCAATGCCAGGGTGTGATGTCAGGGCTGCACCCAGGGCTGCAGCGATGCCAGGGTGCAATGCCGGGCTGCACCCATGCCAGTGTGGGATGCCTGGGTGTGATGTCAGGGCTGCACTGCTGCCTGCATGCAATGCCAGGGTGCAATGGTGGGCTGAATCCATGCCAGGGAGCAATGCCAGGGTGCAGTGCCAGGGCCTCAGCAATGCCAGGGTGCAATACCGGGGCTGCACGGGTGCCAGGGTGCAATGCCAGGCTGTGACGCCAGAGCCGCGCCAAAGGCCGGCTGCCCGCCGGGGGGGCGCCTGGCTGGGCTCTGCGGGGTGCCCGGGGGCTCGCTGCCACCCGTGCTGCCCACCCTGTCACAGGGCTGGTGGGACCCGGAGGAGCAGAGCCCCCATGGCCAGCTGGGCCAGAGCCGGGGGCTCCCAGCCGTGCCCGGCCCCACGCTCCCCCGGCCTCCGTGTCCCCCGCTGTCCCCGATGCCACCTGGCACTTCCAAAGCATCGCCCTGACTGTACCCCCCGCAAAGAGCGCAGCCCCCACTGCTGCAGGGACACCGGGGGGGGGGGCGGGAATGACACCAACAAAACGTGGGGACAGGGAGGTCAGGACAGCAGCACAGCCTCGTGGCGCTTCCCGGGGACACTGCCACCTTCCCGGGGACAGTTCTGCCTTGCCAGGAACATTGCCACCTTCCCGGGGACACCACCACTGTCCCAAGGATGCTGCCACCCTCCCAGTGACAGTTCCACCTTCCCAGGGACATTGTTACCTTCCTGGGGACACTGCCACCTTCCCAGGGACACAGCCAACTTCCCAAGGATGTTGCCATCTTCCCGAGTACATTGTCACCTTCCTGGGGACAGTTCCACCTTCCCAGAGACATTGTCACCTTCCCAGAGACATTGCCACCTTTCTGGGGGCATCATCACCTTCTGGAGGATGCTGCCACCTTCCCAGGGACAGTTCTGCCTTTCCAAGGACACTGTCACCTTCCTGGGGACACTGCCACCTTCCCTGGTGATGCTGCCACCTTCCCAGGGACATCATCACCTTCCTGGGGACACCGCCACCCTCCCGGCCCCCCCCCGCAGCCGCCCCCTGTGTCGTGTCCCCCCCCCCCGGGGTTACCTGTGGCGGTGCCGTCCCCGGGGCCCGCGGCGTCCAGGCGGGGGGGCTCGGGGGGGCCGGGGGCGGCGGGGGGGGGGCTGGGGCGGGGGGGCAGGGCGGGGCGGGGCCGCGGCTTGGGGGTGGGGCGGGACTTGGGGGGGGCGGTGGCGGCGGGGGGGGCAGGGGCGGCGGCGGGGGGGGGCAGGGCTGCGCGGCGGGGGGGCAAGGGGCGGGGGGGCCGTAGGGGGAGGGGGTGCTGGGGGGGGTGGGGGAGAGGCTGGCGGGGGAGGGCTGCCCCCCCCCCTGCTCCCCCGCGGCCGCCCGCGGCGGGATGGGCGCCAGCTTCTTGGCCCCTGCGGGAGAGACGGGGGGGTCAGGGTGCGGGGGGGGCCCGCACCCAGCGGGGGGACCCCTCCCCCCCCGTGTCACCCCCGCCCCGCTCCTACCTTTGCGCGGGGCGCGCGGGCTCTGCTCGGCGGGCGTGGGGGGGGCGGGCGGCGGCGCGGCCCCGGGGGGGGGTCCTTGGGCCGGGGGGTGCTGGGGGGGGGAAAGGGGGGGAGAAGGGGGGGGAGAAAGGGGGGAGAGAAGGGGGGGGGAGAAGGGGGGGGGGGAAGGGGGGGGGAGAAAGGGGGGGGGGGAGAAAGGGGGGGGAGAAAGGGGGGGAGAAAGGGGGGGGGAGAAAGGGGGGGGGGAGAAGGGGGGGGAGAAGGGGGGGGAGAAGGGGGGAGAAGGGGGGGAGAAGGGGGGGAGAAGGGGGGGAGAAGGGGGGGAGAAAGGGGGGGGGGAGAAGGGGGGGAGAAGGGGGGGAGAAGGGGGGGAGAAGGGGGGAGAAGGGGGGGAGAAGGGGGGAAGGAAAAGAGGGAAAAGAAAATTAAAGATTAAAGGGAAAGGAAAAGAAGGAATTCAAAGAAAAATAAAAGGAAAAGAAACAAAATGAAATAGAATGAAAAAATGAAGAAACTGGAAAATTACAATAAAATTTAAATAAAATAAAAAATAATTAACAAAACTAAAACAAAAAGCATAACATAAAAATTAGAAAATATATATCATTTATAATAACTTCTATAAAAGAAAAAATTGAACATAAAACAGAAATAAAATTAAACAATAAAATAGCAAAACTTAAATGAAAAATAAAAATTAAACAAAAAATTAAAAATTAGCAATAATAAAGGATAAAAAATTAAAAAATTTAAAAGTTAAACATTAGCAATAGTAATAAAAATAAGGAAAAATAAAAAATAAAAAATTTAAAAGTTAACAATGCTAATAAAAAAAGGAAAATAAAAAATAAACAAAAATTTTAAAATTACAAATTGAAAATAATAATGAAGAGGAAAATCAAACATTAAAACTGAAAACCGAACGATAATAATAACCAAGAAAAAGGAAAATAAACCCCAGCGAAGGCAGGAGGCGGCCGAGCCCTGAGGCCCTGCCCCCCCCAGCCCCCCGCCAGCGGCGACCGGGCCACCGCCCCCCCCCCCCCCGGGTTTGGGGACCCTGCGGCCGGGCGGGGGGGGGGGAGCGGCGAAGGGAGCGACCAGGGCGGGGGGCGAGCAGCGAGGAGGAGGAGGAGGAGGAGGAGGAGGAGGAGGAGGAGGGAGGAGGAAGGCTCCCGCCGCGCCAGGGCTGGGGACGGGGGAGAGCAGCGGAGCCGAAGCCCCCCCGCCTCGTCCCACCGCACCAGGATCGGGCCCCGCGGCACGACCCCCCCGGGGCTGCCACCCCCACCCATGGGTGCACCCCGGGGCAGAGCGCGGCTCGGGGGCAGCTGCAAAGCTCGGCTCCCCTTTTGGGGCAGGACAGGTGGAATTGGGGTGCTTTCCCCCACCCGGCCCCTGCAAATTGAAGTCGGACACAGGGCAGAGGAAGGGCTCGGGCTCCTTCAGGCTTCTCCTTGCACCTCCAGCCCCCATTCCGCTGCGGCCCGGCGACACCCGCTGCGAGCCGCCCTCGGGACCCGCAGGAAAATCCCTGAGGATGGGGACATGGCGGTGGTGGCAGGGATGCTGAGCATCCTCCATCCCGCTGTCCCATGGATGCCGCTCCTCTCCCAGGGATGCTGAGCATCCTTTCCCGCTGTCCCATGGATGCCACTCCTCTCCCAGGGATGCTGAGCATCCTCTGTCCCGCTGTCCCATGGATGCCGCTCCTGTCCCAGGGATGCTGAGCACCCCCTCCCGCTGCCTCTGGTGCGGCAGTGGGGTTGGTTTGCTGCTGGATTCATGCATGGGGAGGATGCCCAGGCTGGGGACACGGTGGGTACTGGTGGCCTTACCTTGTCCGCTCGGCTCCCGGGGGGAAGCCGAAGCTGGTGGGAGGTGGGGAAGGGGTAGCTGAAATATCCGGCGATTGCTCGGGAATTGGCGAGTGGGGCGCGGCGGGGAGCTCGGCGGGCGGCGCGGGGGGCTGAGTGGCCGGCGGGGTGGAGGACGCCTTGCGCACCCCTGAGGTGCCTCGGCGAGCCACCCACGAGGTGTCCATCACCCTGACGCCCATGCTGCGGGGACACAGAGACAGGCGCTCAGCACCCGCCCGGCCGGAGGGGACCGCCGGCACCGCGTCACGGCTCCTTTGGGGTGCTGGTCCCTAAAAATGCCTCTTCCACAGGGAAGCTGCTGGGAATGAACCTCCAGGGCAACAGGGCAGGGGTGGCAGCGTGGGACGTGCTTGTGTCACCCACCGGCCACCTCTCCCTTCCCCAGGCACCAGCAGGCACCAGCATCCTCCCAGCACCCTCCCAGCACCCTCCCAGCACCGCTGCAGAGGACACAGTACCTTTGGATTTTCCTAAGGCTGCATGGGCAGAAACACACGATTATTAGTGTAAAGAGACCCTAAAACTTGACAGTGCCCAGGCTGAGAGCCCGCTGCTCGGAAGGGAGCTGCGGGGGCAAGGGGCTTCGAGCGAGGGGGCGGGAGTGGCACGGGGGGACCAGGCTCTGCCGGAGAAGGGGAGAGCCCTGGGGACATATTTTTGGAGCTGGGGAGAGCCCTGGGGGTGTTTTTTAAAGATGGGGAGAGGCCTGGGAACATATTTTGTCGATGGGGAGAGCCCCAGGGTGTTTTCTGGAGCCCACCCGACTGGCTGTGGTCCCTGGGAGGTGGCACAGCAGGGGACACGCACAGGCTGGGAGCGGGGAGCTTTGCCCAGGAGCGGAGCCCGCAGAGCTTGGGGACACCAGGGCACCCGACCCCACCATGGCACAGCCCCGGTGCCACACAGCGGGCTGGGGGCAGGCATCAAGCCCCCGGCCACCTGAGCATCCCCAAGAGCCCAGCATGGGGAGCAGGGGGGTCTTCCCACCCAACCTCCCCCACCTCAGTGCCACCACCTCCCTTCTCCCCAAACCCTGGCACCGCAAAGACCCTACCCATCCTTCTTGTAAAACTCCAGCATCATGTTGTCCGTGGCCACGCTGAGGGGCCGCCGCGCCTGGTCATGCTGCCGGCGGTCTGCGTGGTCCATGTCCGGGGAGGGCATGGAGCTGTAGTTGGCGTTGTGGTTGACGTGCATGGGGCTGCCGTAGTTGCCGGTCACATTGAACTCGATGTCTGCGGTGGGGGAAGGAGAGGGGAGGGGACCTTGGGTTGTGTGTCCTCAGTGAGGGGTGGGATGGGGGTATTGGCACTGCAGGGGATGCTGGAGCGGCTGGGTTGGGCTCACTGCTGCGATGAGTCTTGCCAGATCTCTGCCTGAGACCCCCCCCCCAATCCAAGGCAAGCAGAGGGGGGTGGCAAAAATAACTACAGCAGCTCAGTACCCCCTCCCCAGGAGGAGGGCCGGGAGGTCCCACGAAGCCCATCCTGCCCCACCATGGCCACGGGGCACAGCCTACCTCCGGGGAAGAACCAGTCGGCGTGCTGGATGAGCGGCTCGATGATGCCCACAATCTGCAGCGAGACGGTCGTCATCATCTCCGTCACGTTCCTGCAAGGCGGCGGGCAGCGGCTCAGCAACCCCGCCGCAGCCCAGCATGATTCCCAACAGGATTTTGGCCCCAGACACCCCCTTCCCCAGCATCCCTCTGGCACGCTCGCTTTCCACCCGGATACCTTACCCGTCTGCCTGCGGCCAGAGGAGGTTGGGTCCCAGCACAATGGCCACGTTGCTCGGCGTCATTTTATTCGTGTCCTGGTACTCAGTCAGCTTGGCCAGGAATTTAATCAGGTACCTGGCAAGCAGAGCCAAGCCGTGTGGGTGTTCCAGGATGACTCCCACTCCATCCCCTCCCCGGGTCCCGCTGGCCCCAGGCTCACCTGATGTTGTTGTAGTTGGCTTTGGGCAGCTTCTCGCAGGCGTTCCAGAGAGCCTGCAGCCGCTTCTCCTGCTCCGGGATGCTGCGAGGAGGTGGGCGAGAGGGTCATCCCCCATTCCCACCCCACCCCAGGGCTTTGGACCTCCCAGCCCTGCCCTCAGGGACCCCGCGAGACCCTGGGGCTGCTGCCAACATTATATAAATAAATTAACCCCAAAAACCTGGCCAAAATGAGAAGGAAACCTTTCGGCTGCAGGCTGGATGCTGCTCCTCCCCTCACCTCTGCACAGCCCCCCCGAGGTTTGCGTTTTGGGGATGTGTTCCCCTTTGAAGGCGAAATTACTGCAAACAGCCCCCCAAAACAACAGCCTGCTCCCCCATGTGCCACCCTTGGGGACTGTCCCCTCCGTCGAGCCACCGCCACGTCCCTGCCATGCTCCAGCAGTCCCAGGACAGGGGGAGGACATGGTCAGACCCATATTCAGGCACCACTGAGGTGGTTCCCACCCTAAAAGGAGAGCTCCTTCTCCCACCTCCCTCTGCCCCTCACCCCCTACCCCAAACACCTCCCACGGTGGAGCAGGCACCCTGGTGCCACCTCAGCTGGCCCCACCCTGCTGGTTTGGGGGGGTTTCAGGGTGCAGAGCACCCCAGCAAAGCAGGTGGGAGCTCCCTTGGCCAGCTGTCCCCAGGCTTTGCACACCCATCCAGAAATGGCCGCAGCGCCCGGCACCCACGGGCTTGCCGAAAGATGCTAGGAGAGCTCAGCCACCTTGGCCAGGGTGCTCTGGATCACGGTGGGGACATCAGGGGTGGGGGACGCCAAGGCCACCCTTGCTGCTGGGACCCACGATGCTCAAGGAGCATCACAGGAACGCTCCTGGCTCTCAGACCCCAGAGGAAACATCCAAAACGCTGTGAGCCATGTCAGAAATCGCTCACGGTCCCCAAACCATCCACGGGGACCCGAGGTGCTACCGCCCGTGTCATGGAGGAATGGGGGAGATGCCCCAGACTCACTTGGAGGCCTGGATCCACTCCTCGTACAGCTCGAACGTCATGAGGGGCTCTGGCAGCTCTCGCAGGTAGGACTTGAGGGCTCCTGCGGCACGCAAGGGACACAGGGCTCAGCACCGCGGGAGGCGTCATGAGTGGCACTGGCCACCAGGCACCGAGCGGTTTCACTCCTTGGCATTTTGACTCGCATCCCTCCCAGCCTCCCCACCCACACATCCCAAAGCACCCATTAGTCCCTCCAGCCTGGCAGAGCCCGTAGCATCCCCTGACCCCCAGCAACCACCTCGCCACCTCCACCTACTCCCTCTGGGCACCTCCCCAATTCCCTCCACCATTTTTGCCTCCACTGGGTGTTCACGCAGCTCTTCAATACTCATTTTTTTGTCTAGGACGTTCACCGCTCCTTGCACTGGAAGAAGGTTCCCATTGCAGTCAGTAGGAAACCAGGGTCCAATCCTGCACCCGCTGGAGAGCCCAGCCCAGGATGGGGGCAGCCGACTGGCATTTGAACCCAATTAATGCTTAATAGCAGCCCTGCGGGCTCAGATCTGTGCTTGGAGAGGGTCTTCACCCCACAAGAGGTAGAGAGAAGATGGCTAGCTTGATGATAACACGTGTGAAACATCCTGACCGCTCTCTGCTCCTGCGGAGCCACTCCTGATCAGCATCACCCTCATTAGTGTCACCAGGTCCCCAATGCCACCTTGGATTACAATTGCATCCCTGTTTTCTTCCTTGCCTGTGACCAAAAGTTCTGCTCGAGCCCTTGGCTTGGGGAGGGGACGTGCAGGTCAAGGTTACGCAAACTTGTTTGTGCGCCTTGGTGGATGGCAACTCCCGAACGCCCCAAGAGCTGTATTTCTGCACCTACATTTGTCCCCCCATATACGCTGCCTTTGCTGTTCAAAGGCTTTGGGACAAATCACAGACAGGTTGAGGTGGGAAGGGACCTCTGGAGGTCATCTGGTCCAACCCCATGCTCCAGCAGGACCATGACTGTGTCCTGATGGCTTTTGAGTATCTCCAAGGATGGAGACTCCACCACCTCCCTGGGCAACCTGTGCCAATGCTTGGTCACCTGCACAATGACAAAGTGTCTCCTGATGTTCAGAGGGAACCTCCCGTGGTTCAGTTGGTGCCCACTGCCTCTCGTCCTGGCACTGGCACCACTGGAAAGAGCTCTGACTTCTTGGCACCCTCACTGCAGGTATTTGTATCCATCGATGAGATCCCACCCAAGCCATCTCTGCTCCAGGCTGAACAGCTCCAGCTCCTTCAGCCTTTTCTCCTAGCAGAGATGCTTCAGGCCCTTCATCATCTTCATGACCTTTCACTGGAGACTCTCCAGTATGTCCATGTCTCTCATAGTGCCCAGCACTGGACTCAGCACTCCAGGTGTGGCCCCACCAGTGCTGAGCAGAGGGGCAGGATCACCTCCCTTGACCTGCTGCCATCACTCCTCCCACTGCAGCCCAGGACACTATTTGCCTTCGTGTTGCTGGCCCATGGTCAGCTTGGTGGCCACCAGGACCCCTGGGGCCATCTCTGCTAAGCTGCTTCCCAACTGGTCCCAGTGCCCGGGGCTGCTCCTCCCCAGGGCCAGGACTTGACATGTCCCCTGGCTGAACTTCTCCAGGTCTCCCTCAGCCCATCTCTCCAGCCCATGCAGGTCCCTCTGGATGGCAGCACGACCCTCTGGAGCATCGGCCACCCCTCCCGGTTTGGTGCTGAGGGTGCGCCCTACCCCATCGTCCACGTCGTTAATGAAGATGCTAATGAGGACCGGACCCCATATCAACCCCTGGACTACACCCCTAGTTACTGGCTTCCAACGAGA
This sequence comes from Nipponia nippon, assembly GCF_047370975.1. Lineage (NCBI taxonomy): Eukaryota > Metazoa > Chordata > Aves > Pelecaniformes > Threskiornithidae > Nipponia > Nipponia nippon. The sequence continues at coordinate 11,824,087 of NW_028262330.1, read as the reverse complement.
CTTCGTGCACCCTCTGGGTGCCCAAGGTGGGCGCTTGGGGGCTGGATGGGTCATCCTGCTCACCCCAGCCCCCCCGCCCCGAGGCAGCCCCTACCTGCAATGGCGTGCGGGTCGGCCGAGTACTCCTGCACGTCCACCACGCAGCAGTCCAGGGCGGCCTTGAGCTTCTTCAGCTTGGAGGCCGAGGGAGCCACTCGGAAGAGACCCTTCGCAGAGGACACGGGAGAGCATCAGACAAGCTTTGGGGCCAGGGATGTCCCCAAAGCCCCCCGGTTCCTTATCCCCTTGCACCCATGTCCCTTCCATCATGCCCAACCCAGGGCGGTAGGACATGGGACCCACCTCCTCCTGCATGCCGCACTCCAGCAGCATCGTCACGCACGCCTCCACCGGGAAGGCGATCTCCCGCCCGCTGACAGCCAGGTGCTCCTCCAAGGGCTTCCCGAAGGAGGGCTTCTCCATCCACGCCTCTGTGACGGGCAGAGGGGGTGAGAGGAAGGAGAGGACATGGCGGGGACGGCACCGGGTCCGGCCTCCCCTCCCCGAAAGCCCCTTGGATCACAGCGTTTCAGCAGCAAAATATTCCATCTGAGTGTTGCTAAAACAACAGGACCCCACACCTCCGTCCTGGGTGGCTCGGGAAGTGCTTTTTAAAGATGAAATCCAAACAAAATGTTTTCCAGTCATCACACAGGACATTTCAAAGGGGCTGGATAACGTTTTCCGGGGGGAGCAATCACAGGCAAACCTTTGCAATATATTCCCCCTTCTTCCATCACAGTTTGAGGCAGGAATATTTTGTAGGATCAAGAGAAAAAAATAAAATACAGATCACTCCCTGCCCCGGCAGCACCCCGAGCCCTGCCCTGGGGAACGCGCTGCTCTTGGGGCCATCGTGCGGGGCTTTCCCCGACCTCGGTCTCCCAGCCCACCTCCTGCGGAGGTTGCGCACTGCAAAGCAAAGCCCCAAGATCCCCCTTGGCGCTGGGTTCCCACCTCCGGTGCTGCGCTCGATGGGGATATTTGGGCAGGTTTCCCCCCGCCCCGCTCCATGCTGCCGGCTGGATCCTGCCCCCTGCCACCAAGTGGGACGGGGATGCCCTCCCCAGCGCCGGGGCGGGCGGGATGCAGACGGGGCGAGCAAAGGGAGGATGCTCAGCCACAAACCCAGCACCACACCATGGCGTGGCGTCACGCTGCAGCCAGCTCATCGGCACGGCGCAGTCCCGTATGGCTCCGGCGTGACGTGGAGTCCTCGGCATTGCATGCAGGAGCGGGACAGACCCCGCCGGCACTTACCCTGCTGGGCTTTAATTTGAGGCAGGACATTCTGCAAAAGCGCTAAGGATTTCCGATGGTACTCTGCCTGCACCTCGATCAGCTGGGGGGAGAGACGGCACTGGCTGTCACCCCTACGGATGGGGACGGAGGAGTCCCATGGGTATGGGTGGCACTTACGGTTTGAAAATAGTTTGCATAGTCTACTTCTTTGGCCACAAAATTGTACATGTCAGCCGAGAGCTGGTCCTGCGGAGAGCAGAGAATTAGTCACCGTCCCACTCGTGCTGCCCTGATACCACCATGATGGGCTTTTCGGAGGCCACCAGGAGGGACCGGCTTGGCCACACCAGGAGCCAAGGTGCAACGTGGCATGTTGCAGCACCCGCTCAAGATGCGCTTGGGATGCCGCACACACAGCAGCATTGCAGGGCTTTGCTTTCTGCTGCCCTCCACCCTCGCTGCCCTGCTCCTTCCAGAGCCCACAATTAGCCAGTGCCTTGCAACGAGCTCTCTAGAAGTGAGAGTTACTTGGAAACAACCTGTCAGCCTGTGCCGGTTTGGCTGGGAGAGAGTTAATTTTCTTCACAGCAGCTGGTGTGGGGCTATGGTTTGGATCTGTGCTGGAAACAGCGCTGATAACACAGGGCTGGTTTGGCAAGTGCTGAGCCGTGCTGACACTGAGTCAAGGCCTTTTCTGCTGTCACCCCCCCACCAGTGAGGAGGCTGGGGGGCACAGGGAGCTGGGAGGGGACACGGCTGGGACAGCTGACCCCAGGGATATCCCACACCGTATGGCGTCACGCTGGGCATGTGAAGCTGGGGAAGAAGACGGAAAGGGGAGCATGTTGGGAGTGATAGCATTTGTCTTCCCAAGTCACCGCTACGTGTGATGGAGCCCTGCTTTCCTGGCGATGGCTGAGCACCTGCCTGCCGATGGGAAGGAGGGAATGAACTCCTTGTTTTGCTTTGCATGCATGGCTTTTGCTTTCCCTATTAAACTGTCTTTAGCTCAACCCACCAGTTTTCTCACTTTTACTCTTCCACCGGGGGGGAGCGAGCGAGCAGCTGCGTGGGGCTCAGTTGCCAGCTGGGGTTAAACCACAACACAGCCAAAGGCTGCACATCCCAGCGGGCTGAACGGCGCAAATTAAACCCCAAGTTTGCTCGTCCCAGCACCTTGCAGCATTGCTCCTCACGTGCAAGTGGCTCATTGTCACGCAGCAATTAGCCCTGTGGTTAAAGCAGCGCGCACGGCTCGGCAGCCGCGGGCAGCGTCCCAACCACTTGGTGCGGACCAGACTGATGGGGCATGGGATGTTTCTTGCTCCGAATTGCAACGAGCCCTTTGGCACCAGGACACGCGTCTCTCTGTCCTCATGCTCGCAAATAGACTTTGCCACTTCCCAAATTGCTCCTTTCTGAGAATCCCCTTGGATAACTCAACTGGAGGAAAACAATCAGGGTTTCAAAACACTGCGAGCACGTCCCAGTTGCAACACCCACCATGAGTAGGGTGAATATACTGGGGGGCAGCTCCTGGCTGAGCTAGTTTGCTGGAAATTGCTGGGCACGTGGGGCTGCGATGCTCGAAGATGGAGAGAGCATGAGTTTGGGACTGGATTTTAAAGGCAACAGGGGTTCTGGTTGTGCTCCTGGAGAAAAGAGCCAGGATTTGAGACATGCACCCAGCTCCATCTCCTACCCAAAACTCATAGTGCAAGGTTCACCTGAACCTTTGCATCTTCTGCCCGGGGGAATTTAAAGCCACACAAAATTGCCTGCAGGTTTCATCGCTGAATCCCGCAGCCCACGATGAAGGCGCTGGCAGCAGCGTCCCCCTCTCTTGGACACTCTTCACACCCAGCGTGACCAGCTGGGCGAGTCATGCTCCCGCAGGATGGCGGGGGTGACGTGGCTGGGCGGCATGCGTGGGCTCGGCACGTGCTGGTGCTTCCCGCAGGTCTCTGGGCCAGGGCTGGGTTTACTCGGTGCTGAGCTCGCTGGCTCCTGCTGGGATGGGTCCCCTGGGAAGGGGATGCTCTCTGGCTCCGGCGGGGTATGGATGGGGACACTGGAGCTGGGGTCGCCCTGCTTGGCTGGCAAGCATCACCCATGTTCGGCAGCTCCGGTGCAGCTGCTGTCTCTCAAAGGTGGCACCTCGAGCACCCGGTGAGCCCCGGCAGCACCCGGTGGTGATGGGGGGGTCAGGGCTGCCGCCGGGCTGCCTCTGGGCATGGGACCACCTGGAAAAGGGTTCCCATGGGCACTGGCATAGGAAGAAGGTGAAGAATGGGGTAAGAGGGGAGGCTGTGGGTTTTCCACGGTGCCTGGGATGCTGAGGTCCCCCCACCCCAGCAAGAAGTGATCGCCCCAGGACCCCTGGGTACCCTGCAAATCTCCACTCTGTTGGCCGCCTCCTCCATCTCCTCCCTGAGAGCGTCGGCTTTGGCACCTGAAGGCTGCAGGTTGCTGGCCAAACCCGAGGACTTCGCAGACTGCTGCCACCTGCGGAGAGAGGGCAGAGCTGTCACCGGGAGGGACGGGGACCCGCAGAGCAGTGGCCAGATCCCTGCGGACTTGGAGGGCAGCCCAGGGACCCCCCTCAGCCAAGCCCACCATGGTCCCCAGGGCTGAGCACCATGGAGATGGTCCCAACCCAGGCTAGGATGCAGCACCCGCTCCCAACCCTACACATCCCCAGTCCCCACAACCGGCTGCACGCGCTGGGCTCTAATTAAGCAATTATTTTCAGCAGGAGAATGAGCCTCATCCAGGCGGGAAGAGAGAGGAAGGCGATGGGAGAGCCTGGACATGACGTTGGGGACTACGGACACCTCCCAAACCTCTCCCCAGGGCACACCGCGATGTGTGGGCCTTGGCCAACTCAACAGCCCAGGCAAAACCCAAAGCACAGCCTGCCGGGTCCCACCACAGCATCTGGGACACAGGATGGTCCCAAGGGTCATCCCAGCTCCACCCCAGAGCTACTCTACAGCGGCAGGAGCACCCGGCTCTTTGCCATCATCTAAGAATTGGTGATCTTAAAGGTCTTTTCCAACCTAAACGATTCTATGATTCTATTGATAGGACGAGAGGAAACGGCCTCAAGCTGCACCAGGGCAGGTTTATGTTGGATATTAGGAAAAATTTCTTCCCTGAAAGGGCTGTCAGGCCCTGGCCCAGGCTGCCCAGGGCAGGGGCTGAGTCCCCATCGCTGGGGGGATTTAAAAGCCGTATAGATGTGGTGCTTCGGGACATGGTTTAGTGGTGGGCTGGGCAGTGCTGGGTTAGCAGTTGGACTCGATGATCTTAAAGGTCTTTTCCAACCCAAACGATCCTATGATTCCATAAGAACTCACCAAGATAGGGAAAAGAGGAAAAAAATAAAGATTTGTGTCAGAAAAAAAATACTCTTTTCTGCAGAGGGCATGCAAGGAAAAGGGGTCTACGGATTCTGCAGACAAGAGCAGAAATCTTGGCTCCTTGCAGAGCTTGACTTCAAGGCACACGGTGACACGGCTGAGATTTATTGTCCCAAGGGAGCTGCGGTACCAGGGCTCTGGGACGTGCCCTCCCTGGCACTACCCATTGCTTGGGAATTTTTATAAAGCAGCTTTGAAGCTGCTGCCCACCGTGTCCTGGAGGAGTCCATGTCCAGCACGAGCTTCGCCAAGTGCTTCCTCTGCTTTTGGATATTCGGGATTTCCACCTGCAGCAACACACAGGAACGGGAGGAGATAAACATCCCCGGGGAGAGGTGCGGGGTAGGTCATACCTGACTGCGACGCTGGGAGTTTGGGCTGGTGCAAGCCCGGCGGATAAGGATGCAGCCCCTTAGTTAAACACCGTGAGGGAGATGGCAGGGCTTGTCCCTCCTCCGCGTCCCCACCCGGGCTGTGCCACCCCCCGACACCTCCGACCGCAGAACCTGCATCCCGGAGAGGAGCATCCCTGCGGGATCAAAGCCTCTTGCAATGGGGAGCTGGATGAAGGCAAGAAAAGGGCTTTTGGGAATGGCAACGCAAAGCCTCCCATGCATGGGCACAGTTTGCCAAAGGATTTGGCAAAATAAAGCTGTGGTCTGGCTCTGCTCGCCTGTCCTGGTAACACCAGCAGTGCCACAAAGCTCTTGCTGTTTCTGCCAGGGAAGATAAAATCGGAACCAAACCCGAGACATTTTGTGAGATGGAAAAGCAGGGGAAAAAATTGTTGGGTAAAATAGAAAAACAAAGTTGGCAGCAGAGGGGAAAAGGAGGAAAAAAAAAATCCCAAACAACAATGGTATGTGTCTGGAGCTTGGAAAACCAGGTCAGAAATAAGAGTGTTAATGCCTCTGCCCTCAGGAGAGGCAGAAAGGAGCAAGGGCAGCGAGGGCAGGCGAAGGGGCCCGACAGGGACCACTGCCCCAAATACACCACCGAAGCACCGAAACCCTGCTTTCCCCCAGGCTTGTTTCAGATGCGAGTCCCCGGCACGGTGACACCCCGACCCGAGGACCCCCCCGCCCGCCGCTCACCTCGGCCAGCACGAAGAGGGGCTCGATGACGTCCCTCTCCACCTGCAGCTCGAAGTGGATGAGCTCCTGAGCCAGCTTGTCCTCCGCCTCCCCGCACAGCCGCAGCATCTTCCTGCAAGGGCACCGGCAGGGCTGGGCACGGCGGGCATGGCGGGGAGCGATGGGTCCTGTGCCCACGGGGGTGGGCAAGGGCCACCCAAAGCCCCTGGGGGCTCGGCAGCAGCGCAGGGCAGCCCGTCCTTGGCAGAGGGCTGGAGGGAGGGCAGCAGCCCGGGGACTGCGGGCACCCTGGGTGTTAGGAAAAACCTCATTCCCTAACTATTGTACCAATTGTAGTCTGAAATCATACAAACTTTCTTAAAATATATATCGTTTACATTGTATACTGCATGACTAAAGGACCCCAGCTCATCACAAGAAGAATAAAGCACACCCCTGGGCTACCGAGATCACACCAGCATCCCAGCCCCTCCGACACCGCTGTGAAACCCCCCCATTATCTGGCATCACAGATAAGGAACCGCAGCAATTCCCGGCGGCGGCACCCCGGCAGAGCACCAGGGGAGACCTGGACCCCCCTTACCCCAGCAGGGAGTCGTCGCCCAGCACCGCCGATCCCTCCATCAAGCACTGCGCCAGCGTCGTCAGCGGCAGCTTCTTCTGCAAAGAGAGGGCTGCATTTCCCACCCCGCCGGCCCCGCCGCCGGCAGCCCGCCCGCCATCCTCAGAGCCCCGCCAAAGCCTCACCGAGCGCTTGTCGGCATCCACGCCTTGCTGGCCCTGCAGACATGCCGTCAGCTTCTTGTGGGTGCTGTGGGAGACCTGCTTCACCAGCTCCAGGCGCTTCTCCACCTGCGGATGCAGCCATGCCCATCACCGGGGTATCCCGCCTGGTCCCGCACCCACCGCACAGGGACATAAGAGACTTCTTGCTTTTCATTTAAAGCAATTTTAATTGCTGCTGTGTTGGATGCGACAGCCCCGGAGCCCAGCCCCTTCCCAGGGCAGGGATGCGTTAAGCAGGAGAAGGTTTCACCAGGCTGCCCCATCTTAACGCCCCAGCAAGGCTGAGGGCCGGATCCCGAGCAGCCTCCATGGCCCTTGCATCCCCAGGCGAGGTGTCTGTCCCCTGCCGAGCCCTGCCACAAACCAAACCGGCCGCAGCTCCAACCCAGCACTGCAAATTGCCTTATTCGCCCCTGCATCGATTAAATTAAGAATTTCATCCCAAAACTCAGCAAGATGAGCCATTCAACGTAAGCAAACATCTGCTGAAATACATAGCTGAGACACTCAGGGAAAACATGGGAATCTCAAAATCTTGGGAAACAATCTGGAAAAAAAAAATATTCCCTAAAGCTCAAAATCTTGAGAAATATTCTGGAAAAAAAAGAAATGCTCCCTGCCTGGGGGAAGCGGGAGAAGTCCTGAGCTTCTCCAGCGTGCGAGTCCTCGAGGCAGGAGGGAGCCATGCAGGGACGGCAGAGGATGCTCTGCCTCAGCCAGGCATCACAGAGATCTATTATTTTAAAATATACATATACAATTTTCATAATATATATATAACTTAATATATAATATATATTATTTTTATCTATATAGATATATACGTGTCCATCTATATGCTGAAAGGAAAGGGTGTGATGTTCAGAAGGGCACAGACACGGGCGCACACCCACCTGGAGGAGCCGGACTGGAGGCCGTTAGAAGGCCCAGAAGGGTTTGGGTTCCCCGCCACCCCTGGAGACAGACCCCCCGTGAACGTGGCTGACTCTTCAGGAGACACCCGGACAAGGCAGCACCCGCCACCCTCCCGGCCGAATTATCCACCCCTCCAAAAGATGCAAAAACCCCCGTTGCCGAAGCCAAGCCTGCCCTCGCCGGTGCCGGCGCAGATGCCGGCTAGCGCCGGGATGTCACCGGACGGCTGTAAGAGCAGGGTCTGGCTCTCAGTGCCAAGGGGTCATGGAGACCTCAGAGCTTGCAAGGAAAAATGCCCAAAAAATTAAAAATTAAAAATAAAAAATAAAAAGGTTCATTATCGACGTTCCCTCTGGCTGCTGGTGGTAGGGAACACTCAGCTCCCCTCTGTCCTACTGGGGCTGCCCACCCCTGGGGACAGCGGGGCACGTCACCGCCGCACCCTGCCCATCCCTGCCACCAGCACTGGTGAAGAAAGGAGACAAACCCAAATCCCCAGGGCTGGAGATGGACTCGCAGGGGTGCATACCACGAGGACGGCACTGCCGACCAGCAAACCAACCCACCAACGCCCCGGGAGCCCACCCGGCCGCTTCCACCAGTGATTCCTCACCAGTGCTGGTGGAACCAGAGACCAACCTCGCTCCCCCCGCACAGGCTGGGCTGGTCCCGATGGAAACGGCTGCTAAATCCCCGGTAAAGCAGCAAGAGGCCGTGGGAGGGATTAACCGATGCGGGCGGCTGGGACATTTGCACCCAGAGCTTCATTTCACCCTCTTCCAGCACGGTTTCACCTTCAGCGATGGCTCACTCAAACCCTGCTCACGTTTCTGGCTAGGACACGGCTCTTGCTAAAGCCCGATGTGTGCAGGGAGCAGCATCGCTAGGTCCAAGCGAGGGCACACATAGGCAGGACACGGCGGCCAGAAAGAGCTAAAGGTCACCCTGCAGTCACTGTCACCTGCAGGCCACTGCCTCCCGCCACCGGCATCCTTGCACACCGGTTCCCTGGCTGCTTCTGCAGAATCCGCGACCTGACAGCAACGGCACAGACCAAATCCCAAGCTGGAAGGCACAAATACATCAGCTTCCCCCTAAACCAGGTTTTGAAGCGGACCCAACAGCAGCCGGCCCGGCTGACGCCAGGGGATGCCTGCACCATGAGGGAGGAGGAGGAGCGGGGAGCACCCTCACCGACGGCTGGGCAGCTGTTTTGCTCGTCGGTGCCCAAGTTATGAGTGGTGATTTAGAGAACATGTAGTTAGAAACCTCAGGAATTCAGTGATGGATTTGGGAATTCAAGTCCCTTTGCTGGCAATTTCTCAGCCGCCTCCCTCCCCGGGGCGTGCAGGAAGCCCTGCTCCTGGAGCGAAAAGCACCAGGACGAGACGTCCCCGACAGACCGTGACCCGAGCACCACAGCCGATGCTCCAAGGCACCGCGGGAGGTTTTTGGCTCGGGCTGTTTTCCTGAAGTCGCCCGACCCATCAGCTTTGGGGACCGTCCCCTGCTGCCACATGCCCCGTCCCCAGGGAGGGCTTTGCAGCAGAGATGGGAGACGTGGGTGCCCGCAATCCGGCCGGCCCTATCAGGTTGCCATCCTGGCACAGACAAGACTGGATCCGATTCCAGCTGACCTGAAAACCAGGCTGGGAAAGGGCTGGGAGGGCGCGTGGGAGGGAGACAATGCCGCTTCCCAGGCTCCCACCCCCCTCCTCCTCCTCCCAGCCCATCTCACTGCCACGGGACACCATGGCACCGACTGGCACGGAGCTGCTGCCACTTCCAGCACCCACGGGTGGGTTGCCCAGACACCCACAGGCACCCCGGGCATGGGTTGGACCAGCTGCAGAGGACCTCACCTGCAGGAGATCTTCGCTCAAAACCTCCGTCTTCTCAGCCCTGCAAGACAAGAAAGAACATAAAGCGTCGGCGCAGGGTCCGGCACACACGGCAGCGCCGGGGCTGCACACCGCGGTACCAGGCACAGCTGAATGTGCTTTTCCATCGGGATGCAGCCGGTGCTTCGAGGCTCTCTGATCCAACCAGCCATCACCTCACCTCCTAAATAAGCAGAGGATGGAGACCTTCACGGCTCACTGCAAGTGTGCCACATCCCAGGCCACTTTAGGGTCCACCCCTGATCTCCCCCTTATTTTTCTACTATCCCCAGCAAAACAGGGATGTTAAATTCCCAGGAGGATGTGGCCAGTGCTGCACAGGGAGGCGGGGTATCTATGCATGAAAGCAGCTCCTGGGCCGTGCCGGGCTCTGGCACCTCCTCAGCTCCGTGGATTTCACGGACACAACCCGTCCGCACGACTGAGCCTCTTCACGACTGAATCCGCGGTGGCAGCTGCTGCCCGGGGCTTCGCTGTAACCCTCCCCGCTGCTCGTCGGAGCCGGATTTCCCGCTCCAGAGCTTGTGTCATCGCTGTCTTTGCCAGCAAGGAGCACCGGGGATGCAGGAGACACAAACCTGCTGCAAGACCCTCCTCGGCCACGCACGGACCCGTAGCATCCCTGCCCGCCAAGCCCCTGCGGCCGCTCCTCACCCGATCTGCTCAGGCTTAGTTAAACCATCACGCTCTGGATCATTTATAATTTTCTTCGGGGCTTTTTTTACAACTTTAGTGCATCATCTCTCTTTGAAAAATGACCTCCGTCAAGATGTGCTCAGGCAGAGCTGTGATTTAGCCAATTAGGCCCTAAAGGTTCATTAACAAACAACAAAAGCTCGGTGCTCTTCTTCAAAAAATACCTTTATTGCCTGAGCCCTGGTTGCTTTCTGCTACCCAAGCTGGTTTCTCAGCTTTGAGAGACTGAGAGAAGCACTGAAGAAGTGGAAATAAGGAATAAGCATCGGCAGAGCAAGGTTCAAAGAGCGAGCCCGGCCAGCCAGGGCAGGGCTTGGTCTATGGGCTCATCCGCAAATACACCACATCCAAAGGCTTTTAAGAAGCGTAAATTAACTGCATTAAATCAGGTTTGTGTATGAAAGTTGTCCCAGTGTCTGATTTAAGTTGGTTTTAAAAATGAAAGAAAAAAAACCTATTTATTTTAATTTAAAGAAAAAAGGATTTAAATGAAAGCCTTATAATATCTTCTACACGACACGGAAGCGATGCGCTGGCCGCCCGGGAGCAAGGGCTGCTCAGGTTCTCCTCCTCTTCTGCAAATCACCGTTGCTATCGTTTATGGACAGGGTTGGAAACGCCGCAGAATTAGCACAAACGGGGAAGAAAGCAGCAAATATCCACCGGCACCGACACAACGGCCAGCCCTGCTTCCCGACCCCGGCGCAGGATGTATTTAGCATCCCGAAGGAGAAGGAGGTGGCAGGGACGCAGGCGAGCGTTGTGCACCCCAAAAATCATTTCCAAACTTTAAAAAAAAATGCCAGGGGAGAAAGAAGTCCCTCCTGTCCTTGCACCATTGGGAAAACGTGCCCCCAAAAGTGATGTTTTTAGTGCGTTTTCTCCTCTTCCAGCCGGGCTGATGGATGGGTTTTGCAGACCCCACGGTCCCGCGCCAGCAGGTCTCCCTCCCAGCAGCTGCAAACCAACACGTGCTACGCTCCACCGTGCATTCGGGAAGCAGAAAATGATGTTTCAAACAGGATAACAAAAATCTGGCCTTGTTCTGCTTTTAAGCATATCCTCAGCATGAGAAACCTCAGCAACTCTAACAGAGAGCATCCCCCAGCCACAGCCCCGGCGCAGACACCCGCACCAGCCCTGCCACATCCCGGGATGCTTAAGCAGGTTGGGGAGCCTGCCAGAGATTAATTTGGCTTTAAAAAGCGGCGGGAAAAAAAGGCTGCAGCATTTTATGGAGAGGAATAAGCAAAGAGGCTGTTGGAGTCCTGTGACACAGCTGCCCAGGACGCAGCGGAGCGATGGGCACGCCGTGGCAGCACGGGTTTCCCTGCCTGGTTTCGGCATCTGCAGGAGCTGGGATGCTTTCTCCTCCTCTCTGGCTTGCGATGGGGATGGGGGTCTCTGCGTGGCCTCAAGGACACGCTGCAGCCACCGGCAGTGGCATGGGCATGTGGCAGGGCTGCGCTGGACCGGTGTCACTCGCGGCGGTGGGAGCCGGGTACCACGTCCTGCCAGCACCAAGCGCCGGCACCCGGAGCTGGGCATCACCCTGCTCCCGTGCTTGTCTTGCAGAATGGGGTAAAACGTGGCCCCAGAAGCCACCACAGGGTGTTTTCGCAAAGCCAAAGCCGGGAACAAGTCTCCTGCCTCGGGGCAGCCGGACCCTACGGGTGATGGCACCAGCAGCCACGGCACAGAGCTCCCACGGCAGAGCCCGGCCCCGCGGAGGTACCGGGGCAGCAACCCGGCCGCAGCAACATCCAACGCGGCTTAGCAGCTGCGAGCGGGACGGATCCTGCTGCTCTACATATGCACGGTCCTGCTGACAAGGTGGCTCTGCTGATGTCCTGCCACCCCACCTAAAGCTCCTTATTAATTTTCCAGAATGCACCAAAAAAATACAAATAATTCCCCTTGCCTCTGTACTTGCTCCCACCAGCAGCACTCCACAACCTGCAAATCACATCCAGGAGTGCGAGAACTGAGCAGTGCCTCCCAGCCCACAGAAAGCCCAGCCCAAGCTGCTCTGCATGGCCATTTTACGTGAAAAGACTACAAAATATTCTAAAAAATTCTACACCACTGACATTGCATTGCATTATAGCTCCGTGCTGCTAATGCCACTGGGAAAAATCCCATTATATCCATTATGTTTCTGAAGTCTCGGCCTAAAGTTAATACGGTTTTACGGGAGCTTATATGGTTTTATGAGCCATCCTGCGAACCTGCAGCAAGCGATGCTTGGCGGCAAAACACACGCGCTGCCAGGGAGCGGCCGGGGCAATGGAGGCTCTCCTGCACGCCCCAGGCTCCGTCCTGCCTGAGGGGTATTTTTTGGGTGCTGAGCCCTTGCCGGCACTCAGATGCTGAAGGAGATCCCGGTGCCCCAGTGCCACCTCCCTGGTACCCAGGGATTTCCCCAGGGCACCCAGCGGGGATGGAGGAATACCCTGCTGCCTTTTCTGGGGACGGGACGGCAGCATCGCTCCGTGGACTTCGGCAAAGCATCTTCAGCGGGCTCAGCCCTGAGCAACTCCGCTCAGCCCCTCCTTGTCAACAAACCTTTCTGGTTTGTGCTTTCTTCTCTCTCCTCATATCGTGCTCCCTCCTGCTCCAAACAGCGTCCCACTCGAGGGGGCTGTGGGTCCCCGTGCCTCCCCCGAGCCCTCTCGCCTTGGCCTCCCATCCCCAGGGAAAACCACTCGCTGGAAGCCCCTGGGGTTCAGGAGCCCCAGCTCTTGGGTTGCTCTCAAGCGCTTCGTTCAGACCACGCGGGTCTTTGGAGCCCAAACCACAAAGGGGCTTCCGAAACCGCAACCCTACAGAAATCCATTAAGAGCGTCAAGAGGAACCAGTTTGGATGCAACCGATGCTGGGAAACGTGTCTGGCTCCAGCAGAGATATTCTCCCTGTTCCAGCCTGGCATCTTGCTCCCATCCAAGGAATCCCCAGCCCATTCCCAGCACACCCCAGCCCATCCCCTGCCCATCCCCAGCACCCCTCCTTGCCCCGGTGCTGGTTCCGTACAAGCAGCCGGAGCCGAGCGGGGATGAAGCTGCTCGAGGGGTCGCACAGACCCCCGAATTCAGCCTCTGCTGTAGCGGCAACGGCCGCCCTGAGCCCAGGGGCCCCCGGGACCTGCTCCCTGCCCATGCTGCTCCAGTCGCGTGTGGGAGGCAGCCGAGCTCCTGCCTGCACAAACCCATCTCCTTCCCAAACTGCCATCACGCCTGACGGAATTCCCAGGGGTGCCAGGACCCCAACGCCGGGCGGGCAGAGGGTCACAGGCTACCGTGTCCTGGGGCAGCTGGGGAGCTACACCAGCCCCCCCTCCTTGTGCCCCGGCGGGGTTCAGGTCCCATCTGTGGTTATCCCATAACCTCAACCCTACGAATGATGTTCAAGGGTCTGATGTGCAGCAGAGCCCTGGGAAGGGGCTACCCGGTGGCTGTGGCATCCCACGGCGCAACCATCAGGGCAGGCAGCTGGCAGCACCAGTGAAGCATCTCCTCTGTGCACCAGTTTAAAGCAGTATCAGCTTTGTGCAATTCTTCCCACCCATTCATTTTTACATGGGTATTCCCATCCCCGTGTCTCACGGGGTGAATGCAGCCAGGGCTCCTGCACTGGGACACGACCACCCCCGGGGAAATGCAGATGGTTTTTGCTCATGCAAGGTGGCCTCAGCAAACAACAGCACCCAAACCAGGGGTGCAGGAACCCCCCCAGTTTCCCTGGCTGGTCCCTAATCCCCCAACACTTCATACCTTGTGAGTCAGACGCATCCTGCAGGAGCATCCCTTGGAGAGGCAGCCAGGATTACCAGCTTTCAATGCTTTCTTTCATCTTTCCTTTAGGGAAGTAAAAGCCCACTCCTCCCCTTCCCCTCCAGTTTTCCACCCTGGGGCTGTTTTTCTCAGCACAAATCCAGGCAATCCTCAGCCTCAGCCAGCACCCAGACACTCAACAGCTGGGAGAAGAGGGACAATTAATATGGAGGGTTAAAAGCAAATGAGCGGGGGAAGCAGCTACAATTTGGTTGGGCATTCGCTTCTGCAAAAACTAATTGCTGCCAGCAGAAATCAACACCAATCAAGCCAATTAAGTTGATTTCCAAATAAATACTACATGAGCTTCCAGTGCCTTGACCTGGGGAGTTGTAGCAAAGCTGGTGTTTTTCTGGAGCATCTCCTGCTGCCAGGCATCTCCAGGCTGGACCATCCAGTGCCTGCCCTGTGTCCCTGCCACCGGCCCCCTCTGATGCCCAAGCTACCCAAGACAAGGAGCTCCCAGTCTTGGACTTAGCCCTCGGCCAGCAAAACTCAAAGCATGAGGGGGCTTCCCAGCGATATTCCCTCCAAAGGGGGGAAAACCATCGCACCTGGCTTGCAGGCAAGTGCTTCACCCAGCACGGGGACGGGCAGGAGCAAGGATGCGTCTCCGGAGGCAGAGCGTGTCCACGATGCCCCAAGGACCCCCTTGCCCACCAAACACCCCTTTCACCCCTGGCCCCAGTCACCCCCTTGTTGCAGCGTGCCCAGAAATATTTAATTGCTATTTAATTACTGCCTCCGGCCGGTTCCCCTGATTTCTGTGTGCTCCAGCCTAAAAATAGCCTCATGGCCAAGCACAGGCAGAAGGAGGCACGAAAACCCGGCCAAGGCCGTCCCGTGCCGGGAGCGTTAATTCCCACGGATGGGTCTGCCCCGCCATTCCGTGCCGGCTCGGGGACGGTGCCCAGCTCCATCGCAGTCCTGCCCGCATCTCGCTCCGGTGCCGCCACACATGCCTGGGGGCTAGTACCCGCGGGAAAATTCAAGGTCCTCGAGCCCCCAAAGCTCAGAGGTGAGCTTGGTAAGGTGAGGCTCAACCACACAGCTCGGACAAGGTGCTGAGCATCCACCGTGTGTGCCGGAGGGAGGAGAAAACCCCTCGGGTCTCATCCAGGCAATCCCTGGAACCGCTGGGCATCACGGTCCAGGCTGGATGCTGGTCCAAGGACCACGCCATCCCCAGCTTCTGCCGCCACCTGAGCTCTCCTTGCCACTGCATCCCGGGGGACACACGGCCCGACGGCTCGTAACCAGGATCCGGCCGAGGCCAAATGGAGCTGCGGATTTTTCCTGGTGCCTTTTTAGCAGGCGAGAAGTGAAACATCAAATATTTATATCTTCAAATTGCTGCTCAAATCCCTGAGGGAAACAACTCTGGGCTGCAACATCCAGTGAGCTGCAGTGGGATGGCCCCGCCAGCGCCTCCTTCAGCGCATCCCGGGCTTGTCCTGCCCCAGCGGGTGACCCGGAGTGATGGTCCCCGTGTCCCAAATCTGCGGCTAAGGGCAGTGATGCCCACCCAGCAGGCACGGTGCCAGGACAGCCCCCGGCCGCTCGCCCGCCTTCGGCTGAGCCAGGCTGGAAAAGTGGGGTGAAACGGGTTGGGGAAGGCTGGTCCAGCTTTCCTCCGTCCTTCTGCCCACCCTTGGGAAAACCAAAGCAATCGAAGCAAAATGGGGGACAGAGTTTTAAAGGCAGAAAAGCCTCTTTTCCTCTCCTCCTGCCCCTTTCCCGGCTGCGAGCTCCCTGCGTCAGCATCCCTTTGGCATGGGATGCACGGGGTCCTTTGCTCCTCGCTCCCAGCACATCCCTGGCAAAGGAAAACGCCCCCCAGGGTCGCATCCTGACCACGCTTCGGTCCGGATTTGAAAATCACAGAGAAGCCCCTGCAAAGTGCAGGGTCCCGAGGCTGCTGGCCGCGGGGACAAAACCTTCAGCCCGCTCCATGAATATTTCAGTTCGCCAGCGCTGCGGCCTTGCGAGGAGGATAAAAATATCCCCGGGGCTGCAGGGATGCTGCCGGCACCATCCGAGGGGTGCGGCGGCGCTCGGCAAAGCCAAAAAGCCCGGGGGGAGTCTGCTGATGGCGAGCCCCCGGCACCCCAAAGTGCCGACGTGGAACCCAGCTATTTAAAGCATGTTATTCCCTCTTGCAAATCCCATCGGAAAAATCCCAGGTGGTGCTTTTATTCCCTCCGTCCTTATTTTGTACACGCAGAATAGAACGTCCTTATTTCTTGCAGAATATTCTTGCTGCACAGAGAATAAAACCTCGCCGTTTCAAGGCTTTATAGTTACATGCAGACGTCTTGGTGCTTGGAAAAACATCTGCCTCGAGAGCCACCAAAGTGACAGCCAGTCCAAAATGCCACCGCTGTCCCCCGAGATGGAGGATACATCTTGGGATGCTCAGAAAGGACCAGGAGGCAAAAACCAACCCCCGCAAGCTGACGCTGTCCTCCCCGGTGTCCCCCCACCGCCGGCCATGCCGTTCGGGAACCCAGACGTGCCATTCTGCGCGCGGCTGCAAGCGTCCGTTTTATTCCCGATGGAAGAAAAAAACCATATCGAGCTAATTCTGGAAAATTCACGGGGCTGTTCCGGCCGCTGGAGCGAGCGCTGCGGCACGCTTGCGCCCATCGTCCTGCGACCTCGAGGCGAGGGTGTGAGCTCCCGCCGGCTCGGCTGCCGATGAAACAGGTAAATAAAGAGAAATAAAAAATACAAGCGCTTTGCAGAGAGCATCTTCAAAATGTTTTACAGCCACTTATTGATTTATCTTCCCTTTTTCCACCCCACAGAGATAAATATCATGGCCCCTTACAGACTGGGTGCAGTCGTTCTCCTGAAGTTGGGTACCAAGCACGGGTCTGGGCTGGGACGAGCATCCCCAGTTCTTTCTATCTAGGGAAATGACTTAAATAAAATAGATTAAGTAAATAAAATAAATAAATGAAATAAAATAAAATAAATAACATGCTCAGGGCACAGCAGAGCGTGGTCTGCTCTGGTTGGCCCCATTCACTCACCCACTGGGCACCCTAACCCTGATCCTGACCCTAACCTCGACCTTAACCCTAATCCTGACACTAACCCTTATCCTGACCTTGACACTGACCTTAACCTTAACTCTAACCCTAACCCTGACCCTGACCCTGATGCTGACCCTAACCCTAACCCTAACCTTGACCCTGACCCTGGCCCACCCCGCCCGCTCCCCATGCAGGTGAGCCCTGTCCCTCAACCGCCGACAGCCACAGGCTCCCCCGGCACAAGGGCCAGCTGCAGCCACCTCACAGGGACACAGGGCTGCTCCTGCCTGTCCCCTGCCTGTCCCCTGCCTGTCCCCTGCCAAGGTACTTCTGGCAGCTGTGGCAGACCCAGGGACAGGGTTTTTCCCTTCGGCTGCCTTTTTTCTTCCCTTTTTTAAGGAAACCGCATCACCAAAAGCAGGAAAAGCCACCAGGGGCTGGGACCTCCCTCTGCACAGCCCGCAGGGTGGCTGGGGAGATGTCACCCCTGTCCCCCAGTCCTGCGGGACACAGCCCCAGCTCAGCCCCCCGGGCTGGTGGGGGGAGTGCAGCCGCCCCCGCGGCAGCAGGATCTGCTGGGCCGGGTGCTGCTGGGAGGAGTGACACCGGCTGGATGCCACCACTGCCACCGCCACTGCAAACTGTCCCCCACGCCCCCGTCTCCCCCTGAGGGACAACCTCCACATGCAGTGCAGACCCCAGCCCTGGGGCAGCATCCAGCCCGGTGGTCCTCAGCGCTGGACTCGGGGGCGCTGGCACCACAGGGTGATGGTGGCCCACTGGCATTTGGCGACGAGCAGGAGGGGACCCCCCTCAGACCCTGGAGGGTGACGGCACACGTACCCCGGCGAGCCTCTCCCGGGGCAGACAAAACACCAGGTTTCTATTATTATTCCATATTTCCACTTATTATTCCTTATTTCCATTTATCATTCCTCATTTCCATTTATCATTCCTCATTTCCATTTATTAATCCTCATTTCTATGTATTATTCCTTATTTCCATGTATTATTCTTCATTTTATGTATTATTCCTCATTTCCATGTATTATTCCTTATTTCTATTTATTATTCCCTATTTGCTTTTATTATTCCCTGTTTTCCACGTATTATTCCCTATTTCCATCTATTATTCCTTATTTCCAGCTGCTGCTCCGGACTCTGCGGTGGGGAAGAGGGATAAAACATCAGCCCACGCTTGCAACGGGGACCAACAGAGCTGGGCCGAGGAAGAGGATGGTCCCCGAGCTCCCGCTGAGCCCTGCAGAGGCTCCAGCCACCCTGGCCCAGCGCTGAGCAAAGAGGGGTCCGCCTACCCCCCCAGTAAACCCAGCCCGAAGAGCCTGGCAGCACAGGCAGCTCTGCAGGCAGCAGACGTGCCAGGGTACCGACGGAGCCTCCCAGCTGCCCGGCACGAGCCGGCATCGCAGCGAGCCCGTAAGAGGATTAGGGGTTTAGTGGCTGCAAGGCCCGCGACCGCCGTCCCCGCTCCCCAGGCTGCGAGTCGGGCGCTGCAGGGAGCCCGGCGTGGCCCCACGCTCCTGGGGGATGCGGGAAGGAGGATGCTCGCCTTGTCAGCGGCACCATTTTGAAGCCGGGCGTGCGCGCGGTACCCGGCTCACGTCTCCCGCGCGGCGGCGGTGGGACCTGGGGACACCCCTCCCCTGCGACCCCCAGCCGTGGGTGGGAGACGTGTCAAACCTCCTCGGCGCGTCCGCAGAGCAAACCCAGCCCGGCGCAGATGCAAGGAGAAAATCACACACTCTGTCCCCAAAACAGCCTCCTCCTGCCGCTCCCCCAAGGGAGGCAAGTGCCGGTCTCCCAGCGCTCCCGCACTGCATTCCCACACCGCCCTCCCTATACCACGTTCGCTGTACCACGCTCCCGCACCATGTTCTTGCACCGCATTCCTGTACTGCGCTCCCACACCGCGCTGCCAGCACCACGCTCTTGCACCACGTTCCTGCATCGCACTCCTGCACCCTGCTCCGCCACCACATTCCCACACCATGCTCCCACACCGCGTTCCCGCACCGTGTTTCTGCACCACGCTCCCGCACTACGCTCCTGCACCGCGTTCCCACACCGCACTCCTGTACCGGATTCCCACACCGCGCTCCTGCACCAGATTCCTGTACCACATTCCCAAACCGCGTTCCCACGCCGCATTCTTGCACCACGTTCCTGCCACCGCGCTCCCGCACCGTGTTGCTGCATACTGTTCCCGCACTGTGTTCCCGCACTGTGCTCCCGCACCAGATTCCTGCAGCGTGCTCCCAAACCGCGTTCCCACACCGCATTCTTGCACCGCGTTCCCGCACCGTGCTCCCGCACCCTATTCCCGCACCGCGCTCCCACACCGCCCCGAGCCGGTGCCCTGCGGCCATCCCAGCCCCGTGCCCATGTGCCGGGGCGTGCGGCAGCACCGCGGCCGAGGCAGGAGCTGCCACCACCGACCGCCTCCAGCCCGGCCAAGGACGCAGAGCCGGTGCGGTGTCCCCCATCGCCGTGGGTGACACGGCGAGGGGGGACACGGGGCAGCAGGCGACAGTCCAAGCCCTCGGGTCCAGGAGGGGATGCTGAGCCCGCCGCCCCGGCTGTGCCGATGCCCCAGCACCACGCTGGGGAGCAAAAAATAAATAAATCCCCCTCCCAGCTGCAAAATCTCCGGGAGTTACACAACCGCCAGCACCAAACCCGGGCCTGGCCACGCATCGGCGCGCAGCGGCATCCCCGCGGGCACGGCCGCTCCACCCGCACCCCGATTCACCCCTGCCTCCCCCCTGCCCCACAGCCAGCCAGGGCCACCCATGGATGCTGGGGGGAGCAGGCCAGTGGGGCACCCCACAGCATCAGGGCTGGGGTGCCTGGACAGCTGGTGTCCCCGCGGCCTGGCCCTGGGACACAGGGAATGGGCAGGGGCAGAGGGGCAGGCAGGGTGCGGGCAGGGGCAGGCAGGGAAGCAGTGGATAAAGGGGGCAGGTGTGGGGCAAGGGCAAGGGGGGCAGTGGGGCAGGGTGAGGGCAGGGGGACAAGCAGGGGTTAACAGGCAGGCAGGGGGCTACAGGCAGGGAATGGGCAGGGAGGGGGCGGGGTGTGGGCACTGGGGCAGTGGGGCAGGCAGGGTGCAGGCAGTGGGGCAGGCAGGCAGGCAGCAGGCCGTGGGGCATGGTGTGGGCAGAGGGGTGGTCAGGGTGCAGGCAGGGAGCAGGCAGGGAGCAGGCAGGATGCAGGCAGCAGGGCAAGGGGCATACAGGGAGCAGGAAGGCTGAGGGCTGGGAGCACAGGCAGTGGGGCAGGCAGGCTGCAGGCTGGCAGTAGGGTGGGCAGAGTGTGGGCAGGAACAGGGGCGACGGGAAGAGGGCAGGGAGCAGGCAGGGCACAGGCAGGGAGCAGGAGCAGTGGGGCTGGCAGGGAGCAGCCAAGGAGGCGGGCAGGGGATGGGCAGGGGGCAGGGGCAGTGGGGCAGGCAGGGCACAGGCAGGGTGCAAGGTGCAGGATCAGGGGTAGTGGGGCAGGCAGGGGACCAGGGAGCAGTCAGGGGCCGTGGGGTGGCAGGGCACAGGCAGGGAGCAGGCAGGGTGTGGGATCAGGGGCAGTGGGGCAGGCAGGGCTCAGGCAAGGGAGCAGGCAGGGTGTGGGATCAGGGGCAGTGGGGCAGGCAGGGCTCAGGCAAGGGAGCAGGCAGGGAGCAGGGGCAGTGGGGCACGCAGGGAGTGGGGATGGTGGAGTGGCAGTGGGGCAGCGGGATGCTGGTGGGGTGCAGGATCAGGGGAGTGGGGCAGGCAGGGAGCAGGCAGGACGCAGGTAGAGTGTGGGATGCGGGCAGAGGGGCAGGCAGGGGGCGGACAGGGAGCAGGGGCAGCAGGGCAGGCAGGACCCTCGGAGGGTGCAGGCTGAGGGCAGCGGGGCAGGCAGGGAGCAGGTAGGGCACAGGACTGGGGCTGTGGGGCAGGCAGGATGCTGGCAAGGTGCTGGAGCAGGGGAGTGGGGCAGGCAGGGAGCAGGCAGGATGCAGGCAGGGTGTGGGATGGGGGCAGAGGGGCAGGCAGGGGGCAGACAGGGAGCAGGGGCAGTGAGGCCGGCAGGGAGCAGGCAGGATGCAGGCAGGGCGCTGGATCGGGGCGGTGGGGCGGGCAGGGCGCGGGCAGGGCCCGTCCCCATCCCTACCTGCCCACGGTCTGGTTGGCGAGCTGGCGCATGCGGTTGAATTGCTTCTTCATGGTGGCGGCGGCGCGGGCGCCCCTTACGCGGGCAGGGCGGGCAGGGCGGGCGGGCAGCGGGGGGCCGCGGGCCGCCCCTCCCGCATCCTCGCCGGGCCGGGCCGGGCCGAGCCGAGCCGGGCCGAGCCGAGCGGGCCCGCCGCCCCTGCGCGGCTCCGCGCCTCCGCCTGCGCTCCGCGCCCCCCGCTCCGCGCCGCTCCGCGCCGCCCCGCACCGCCCCGCACCGCCCCCGGCCGCGGCGGCGCTGGGAAATGTAGTCCGGGGCCGCCAGCCCCCGCGGGCTCTGCAGGGCAGGGGGGGCCTTGGAGCGGGCCTGGCCCTGAGCATCCACCCCCGGCATCACCTGGCATCCCTTGGCACGGCCCCAGCATCCCCCGGCATCCCCCCGGCATCACCTGGCATCCCTCAGCATCCCCCCCCGCATCCCTTGGCATGGCCCAGCATCCCCTGGCATCCCTCAGCATCCTTTGACATGGCCTCAGCATCCCCCCCTGCATCCCACCAGCATCCCTTGGCATGGCCCCAGCATCCCCTGGCAGCCCCCCAGCATCCCCCCTGGCATCAGCCGGCATCACCTGGCATCCCTGAACATCCCTCGGCATCCCTGAGCATCCCTCAGCATCCCCCCCAGGCATCCCCCCCTGCATCCCTTGGCATGACCCAGCATCCCCTGGCATCCCTTTGCATCCCCCAGCATCCCTTGGCATGGCCTCAGCATCCCTCCAGCATCCCCCCAACATCACCTTGGCATCCCTTGGCATGGCCCCAGCATGCCCCTGCCATCCCCCCCAGCATTCCCCTGACACCACCCCAGCACCCCTTGGCCTGGCCCCAGCACCCCATGGCCCCAGCATCCCTCCGGCATCCCCCGGCATTCCTTGGCATCCCCCTAGCGTCCCCCTGACATTCCCCCACCATCCCCCCGCCATCCCCTGCCACCCCGACCCTGCATCCCCCATGTTTTCTCTCCGGATTTGGGGTGCTCAGGGCTGTGGTGGGTTTAAACAGCCTCTCGCTGCTGCGCATCCCTGGGCAGCGCCGGATGAGACGGAGCAGGAGCCTGCCTGCAGCCCCCCGGCAGGGCAGCAGGAGCTGGGCCCAGCCGGGACAGGACTGGGGTGGCCAGGGGACCTCGCTGCTGGGCTGCTCTGCGCCACCCAAGCTCTGCCAGCCCCGGGGGAGAAGGTGGGGTGATGCTGACCCGTACCATCACCCCAGCTGCCTGCCCAGGGCACAGCGCTGCGCCCCGAAAGGGCTGCTCTGCCCACGCTGGCATCGCTCCCGGTTTGAAGGACACTTGATTGATTTAACTTCTCCATAGCATCTTGCTGTGGAATAAAAAAATTAAGGCACTGATCCCTGTGACAACGGGAAACCTGCTTAGGAAAAGCCTCAAATGGGATCAGGAAACCTGCGCTCGCTGTTGGAGCTTGCAAAGCATCTGCTCCATCACAGCCCCACGGCCCTTGGCCTCAGCCTTCCCGTCTGCAAAATGGGGCTAGAAAGGTGCTCCCAGGATGTTTACAGCCTCTTTTAGGACTGGTGGGATTTTCTGGTAGTCAGCGGTTCCCATGAGCTTCTCGGCACACTGGTGATCATCCCCCAAAGTAAGACGATGGGATGCTGCAGCTGCTATTTCAGGCAGTCCGAACAAACCTCTGAAATAGCATTTCCCTGCCGGCTCCAGGGCAGTGCTCGGTGCAGGCAGGGCACGCTGCCTGCCAGGCGCACGGAGGGCTGCCCGTGCACGCCAGACATGCGGGTGTTCACGGAGCACAATTCCTTAAAAAAAAATGATCAAGCCGTGCTCCCTCCAGCTCTCTGAAAACCTGGGGGAAAAATAAATCAATGCTCATCTAATGGAAAAAGCCAAGAAATTTAATGTTAATGGAGAGCACAAGCTGCCCTGGGCGGACCGTGCTGGGGACAGTGCTTGCTCGCTCCCCGAGTTGTGCCGTGCCAGGGGCCGCGCAGCAGCCCCTCTCCTCCCGCTCTGCTCGGTGCCACCTGAGGACATTCCTAGGCTTTTCTGGGTTTTAGATTATTTGTAAAATAATGGTCCTTCCTCCCCGTTACCGTTTTCTGGCAAAATCCGCGCCTGCGGGCAGCACCACACCACGCCTGATCCTGGCGGTGGGGCAGCTGCCTGCGCTGCCTCTCTCCCGAGCTCCTCAAACCAGGCAGCTCCCAGGGACGCTTTACTGGGGGTCTAACGCATGGGGCTTACAAAATCAGGCTGTTCCTGGGAAAACCCATAACAACCCCCCTGGAGCTGTTTGGGGAAGAGCAAGGATGCTCTCAGTTAATATTAAGCACCGAGGAGCGATGATGGGCATCTTCAGCAACCAAACCCCCCCCGAGACTGCCAGGAGGTGGCAAAGCGAGAGTAACATCGGTGGGAACAGCGTCGCTCACAGTAGCCCCAGGCTTGAGCTCAAACCCAGCCTGATTTTGTGCTTTCCCTGGCCCTACAACACAGCTCCTTCCCCTGCGCTGCACCCACTGCGGGGTTGCACTGGCTGCCCCAGGAGGTGAAGCCCCAGCCCAGTGTCTCCCAGTCCAGGGGAGTCTGCAGCACCCCAGGGATGAGGTTTGGGTCTGTCGACCCCTGTGCCTGGGCGGGTCAGGCAGGGACACCCCGGTGCAGGAGGGCAAGGACCGATGGGGGAACACCCCTGTTTCGGGGCTCACGGGTGGCTGGCAGGGGGTCTGAGCTGCTGGTGGGGGGTCTTTGTGCTGGGGAGCCCTGGGACCGGCAGCGAGGAGGACGCTCCAGAGCTCCTGCATGCATCTGCCACTAAATTTAGCCATTGTCACGCGAGGGCTAAGATCGGGTACCGCAGGCTCGCTGTGATGGAGGGGAAGGCAGCTGAACTCCGCGGCTGGGCTGGGACACACCAGGAGCAATCCCAGCGGCAGCCCCAGCTCCGCTCAGCCACTCCTGAGCCCCTCCATCCAGTGGGATGGGGGTGAGGGACCGGGACTCCCGCTGCAGCAACCCAAAGCCTCTGATGGTGCCCCGGTGTGGGGTCTGCCCCCGGGACTGTGCCCATGGGAGCGGGGCGGGAGGCTGCACCCAGGGGTGCCTTTCCTCCCTGTGCTGCTGCGAGACTTTCGGTGCATCACAGGGCACAACCTGTCTCAGGATCCAGGAATGTTTTGCATCCAGGGAGCTCCTGGCATCTCCCCTGGCATCAGCTGGTGCAGGCTCAGTGCTTCCTCTCTCTTTTTCCACTTGTAATTGCACCGTTATGGCAGGATGGCAAAAGGGGACATTTTATGGGGTGTCTGGGGATGGATACGGGGAATTTTGGCTCCTTGGAAGAGGTATGGAGAGCCGCACGGTTCAGAGCTGTGGTTCCCACCATGTGGTGTTTTGAGACCTTGCTGGAGAGATGGTTTACAACCTTTCACTGGAGCAGGAAGGGTAAAACTTACGGACACAACTCTGGGAAAAGCCCTGTAGGGCACAGTCATGGTGCCCACCTTCTCCTGGCCCAAAGGCAGCTTCAAAACACCATGTCAGGGTGGATTCTTCTTGTCTTCACCAACGCGGTGGTGCCAATAAGGTCAATCTGACCAGCCCAGCTTGCTTCTGGCTTCAACCCTCTTGCCTCGTCTACACAGTGACCGAGCTGTCCCTCCCGTCCACCGCCCCACCATCTTGGCACTGTGAACCTCCGAGATCAGATCATGTCAGCCCAGATGGGTCAAAGCAAATTAGCATCAAAGCAACCCATTTTAGTGGAAAACCATATGATAGTTAACAGCCCTGACATGAACCGAGCGCTGGCCCAGTTGCCGCTACCTGCAGGTCCAGCGCGGGCTCCTCCTGACCCACATCCATCCCTCCGTGACCCAACCTGCTCCCAAAACACCTCACCAGCAAATGTCACATCCCACCGTCCCTCTTCTCGGGCTTTGGTGGGCACCGTGCTTGGGCTATGTGATGTGAATGTACCAGGAGCAATAGCCCCTACTGTGTTGATGCCAGCCCTGCGAGCACTGAGGATGCTCTCTCCCAGCAGTGACGAAGCTAATGGCCTTTCTGCAGGCTGATAAATTCCCCTGGGAAAGGGCTTTAATCATATTTCCCTGTTTTCTGTTCCAGGAGGCAGAGATAACGAAGGGCGTGATGGAAGCTCTGTCTGTGCAATCCCTGCAGCAGAAAAACAGGAGGAAAGGGAGGCGGGGAGCCAGGGAAGTGGCCGGGGAGCTCCCATCCATTGTCATTTGGTTAGCGGGCACCCGCCTGCTGCGGGCGAGCCTGGCTGAACCGGGCTGGCACCCACCGTCCTGTGACCACCACCAAATCCCTGTGGCCGAGCTGCTGCTGGAGCGCAAGCCTTCATCCTCTGCAGGACACCGTTCCCCAAAAACCAGGAGGCGCTGGACTCTCCGCTTTCTGGTTTATTCCCCTGCAAATGTAAATAATCATTTGGGCACTAAAAAGGAACAAAGGAGCAAATTTCCAAGCAGCAGGGCTTCGCCGCCATGCCGACTGTGCCGCAGCCCTCTCCTCCCCATGCCCGCTCAGATTTGGCCGCTGCTGCCTGGCACAATGCCGTGCCCCCGAAGCCACTCGCCCAGGGAAGGGCAGCTCCGCTCCACCTGCCATCTGCTTACCTGGCTCAGCAGCGCCCGTCCTGCCGCGTCGCATATGGCACCGGAGCTGCCCCTTTTTGGATGGGTAACGAGTGCCGCTGCTGCTCGGGGCTGCGCTGGTGGCTCCGGCAGAGGGTCTGACTCCCAGATCCCTCCTGCTTCCACTCTGTAGGGATTCCTCCCTGCCTCGCCTGCGGCCAGCGGGGACACAGATGCCAGGGGTTAAATCCCCTGGGAGGGGGACCTGGCCGACGACGTGGCGCAGGAGTGCAGACATGGCCAGAGCCTCTTGTCCCCAACCCAAAGTCCTGTGGCTTGGTCGTACGGGTGTGCAAGGCACACCGAGCCCCGCTCTGCCCTCCCCAGCCGGAGGGAAGGGGCAGGGAGCCCCGAGCCCAGATCCCAGGACCTGTTACCTACTACAGACAGGCAGATGATGGAAAGCCCCAGCGGAGGTGCTCCCTCTCCCCAGGGAGCGTGCCATCCCGTCTGCCGGGACGCAGTGCCAGTGCCTGATCACCAGCCCGGCTCCCGGGCTGGATCGCTCCCAGCCGTGCTCGGGAGGGTGTAAGCATCACGCTCAGCCACGTTGAGTGCAAGTGCTATTTTTTCCCTTTCTTGGAATTAACATATTTTAATGAGGTTTATAGATGTGGTAAATACACACACGCACAGACCAAAGGAACGGCGTGCCCTGGATAAGGACGTGGCGTGTTTGCAAGGTGGCAGAGGAGAAGGGGGGGATTTTTTCCTCCTCTCCATAATTAGTACAGGAACGGTGAAGAGCAGGACGGGAAGGTTTCAGGGCGGTGCAGCTGTTCTGAGAAATCCCATGTATTTTACATCCTTTGAATGATTTTTATAACAAGTCACTGATGTCCCTGCTGGGATGCCCATCTCACTAGCAGGGAAAACGGGAGCATGGCAAGGGTCAGCTAATTTTCCTCATGCACTGTTCAAGATTTGCCCTCTCCAAACATCATTTAAAAATACACCCATGTTTACCGAGAACTGGGAGCAGGACCAGTGCAACTGGTCCCATTAGGAGCGAGGCTCCAGGGAGAGCAGCGGGCTCCCTCCCTGGAGTGATTCAGAGCACAGAATTGCACCCTTTGTCCGTAATCCAGAGCCGCTACAAGCAGCACGAACCGATCCCCCCTGCCGCAGCCAGCCTTGCTCTCCAGGGAATTACAGGGAGGGATTCATGCTGTGTAATTAAGCAAGCGGAGGCCGTATGGGAAGCGCCTGGTGCGGCTGTAAATCCGCCACGGCTGCCCCTTGCTCCCCGTGCCCGGCTGCGGCCGACACACATCGGACAGGCGGCATAGGGAAGTGGGGGGAAGATTAAAAATGAAAACATTATCGGAAAGTTTAATCCCATTTTTCGGTTCAATCACAAGCACGGTGCTTGAGATCGTGTCCCCCAGCGGTGATGAATTTCCACCCGTTGGTGATTCATCCGGCTTATTTGATTTACAGTGCGGCGGCAGGGGTGGCCGTGCGCTCGCAGACCAGGACCACGCTCTGTCAGTGCGTGTCTCCGGCCAAATATTAATAGATATTTGGGCTGTCTTCACGCCCGGCTCTCCCGGGCCGAGTGACCTTCAGGGCATGCCCGCCTTTGATGTGCATCGCTTTGGAGCGGGATTGATCCTGCAGGCACTTCAAACACAGTCTACTTTCGTTTGCCTTCTGTGCAAACTCTGATTAACAGGCAAAATGTCTGTCTCTCTTTTTTTTTCTGTCCACTGAAGAAATCAAAATGAAGGCTGCCAGTCCCTGATTAGCCACTACCCTTTCCGTGGCTGTTCCCAACACTGGGATCGTGCTCTGCTCTCCGTTGCCACCGCTGTACAGATCCCCTGCTGTTGCTGCTCTATTAAAAAGAACACCATGGTAGATGAGAAGCAAGCTGATGATGACATTTATTGAATGCAAATGGGAATTGCTTCATCTTCCTGCTTGAATTATGTCTTCCTGCTTGGCAAGATGGGACGCAGGTGCACCTCCCTGCCTCTCCCGCTTGCAGCAGGACCTGTCCCCGATGTCCCACAGGGCTCCCAGAGACCTTTGAGATGTTCCATGGACAGGGGGACCAGAAGAAACGCGCTGGCACTGGAGAAAGCCTTGTCCTCCTCAGGGGATGAGCAAGCCATGGAAAACCAGACCAAACCATCTGCTTGGTTTAACTGCGACATGTAGATGGATGAAGGAAGGGCCCGATGCTTCTCCAGTGCTGAACCCTCAAAGGGTGCAGGGTTGGGCTTGCAGGTATCTCAAAGGGCCCATGCTGCCAGGGCTGTGACCAGGAGCTAAGACCACAACACGCTGATGCCATCCATCGCCAAGGAGCAGCCAGCGTGGAGGGTGGCTCAGCCGAGGACCTCAGCTGAGACACGCAGGTGAGTAGTAACAGCATGAGGATGGCAAGCGGGCAAAGGGTTCCTGCTCCACTGCTTTGCCTGCCTCACACTGGAGGAAGCCCTGGGACCAAAGAAAACACATTTTTATTACTGAGACAAATCAAACCGTACCTCTCCTACACACCAGAGCAGGTCTGGGTTGTAAAACCGGATTTTCTTGAGAGATCTCATGGCAAACCCCAGAAATGATCCCCCAGGAGTGTGAAAGGGGCTCTAGCATCACGCTGCTGTGGAGCTACACCCCAGCAAGAGGAGATGACGGTGATGACAAATGGCACTCGCCCTATAATTATGGCCAGATTCCGATGCAGCGAGTACTGCTGCATTATTAAGAGCAACCAAAAATACTCCCAGCTTAGTCATTAGCTGGCCTGGGCTGCGCAGCGAGCGGCCGCCGGGGCTGTCTCACCCCTGTGCTTGCACATGGGAGAAGAGGAGAGACTAAAATGGTTTGCAGCTATTTTTCCGCATCCTTCGTTCTGCACGGTCGAGGCCCCAGGGTGAGCAGAGCACCTCGAGAGTGCCCTGGCTTTGGGCTGCTGACGGGGGAAAAATTGCATTAGGATAATATTAATTGCCTTAGTGTAAGTGTAAGGGCTTACTCTAAGCCAGCAGAGCTGAAGCAAAGCACGAGGTCAGGGAACCCGTGGGCATAGCTTTGCTTTATACCCGAGATGGGATCTGGGCATCAGCCTTGAAAAATGGTTTCAATGGGAAGGGTGCGAGGAGGAGGGCATGGAGGTAAGGTGGGCTCCGGAAAGCCCAGGCTGAAACGTCTCACGGTGTAAGAGCTACCCAGTGGTGCTGCCCCGAAGGCTGTGTTTGAAAGCCTGTGGACAAGAAGTCTCCAGAAATGCTGTCCGACATCTGCATTAGTGATGTGGATGATGGGGCAGGGTGCACCCTCAGCACGTTGGCAGATGGCACCAAACCGGGAGGAGTGGCCGATGCTCCAGAGGGTCATGCTGCCATCCAGAGGGACCTGCATGGGCTGGAGAGATGGGCTGAGGGAGACCTGGAGAAGTTCAGCCAGGGGACATGTCAAGTCCTGGCCCTGGGGAGGAGCAGCCCCGGGCACTGGGACCTGCTGGGGCCACCCAGCTGGTAAGCAGCTTAGCAGAGATGGCCCCCAGGGGTCCTGGTGGCCACCAAGCTGACCATGGGCCAGCAATGAGCTCTCAGAGCAAATATGGCCACCAGCCTCCTGTGCTGCCAGGAGCATCACCAGCAGGTTGAGGGGCAGATCCTGCCCCTCTGCTCAGCACTGGCGAGAAACATCTGGGGTTTGTGTACCACGTTGGGCTCCCCAGGGCAAGAGAGACATGGACATGCTGGAGCAAGTCCAGAAAAGACTAAGGGCCTGGAGCATCTCTCTGATGAGGAGAGGCTGAGAGATCTGGGATGGTTCACCCTCGAGAGGAGACGGCTCAGGGAGATCTTATCCACGTGGATAAATGTCTGATGGAGGTGGGCAAAGAAGGCAGGGCCAGACGCTTCTTAGTGGTGCCAAGGGACAAGAGGCAATGGGTAGAAACTGAAATCTAGAAAATTCTCCTTAAACATAAGCAAACACTATTTTACTGGTGGTCCAACATGGGAAGAGGTTGCTCAGAGGGGTTGTGGAGACTCTACCCTTGGAGATATTCAAAGCTCCATGGCCTGGAGCAGCCTCCTCCCGCTGGCCCCGCTGGAGCAGGGGCTGGAGCAGATGCCTGACCTCCAGAGGTGCCTCCAGCCTCGGGGGCCTGGTGTTGCTGAGCGACGAACCCCAGCCAGGCCCCATTCCCAGCCCTCCCGTGGCTCTGCTCCCCATCCTCCTCCCCGTGATGTGGGACATGTCCTGATCCTTGCCAAGGTTTTTTGACACCGACTGCAGAGAAGCGCTAGCTGAGAGACAGGAACAACCGTTACGATTTCCTCCAGCAGATCTTCCTAGATCTAATAACCCAGACAGTTTATTGACTTCTTTTTTTTAACTGGTTTCATCTTTCCCTTCTGTGCTGCCGTGTTTGCCTTGCAGCTTTTCCAAGTACACGTCTACACCGAAAAATACTCCACAAGCATCATTTCTTCTAATTCTTTGAATCTACCCCTCTGATATATCCGATTTAGCAACATGGCTATTTAATTGAGCAATGCTTTTCCCCGTCCCCTTGCAGAGCCACAGCGTGGCAGGCAGGAGCCGGGCTCCATCCCGGTGCTGGGACCGGGCACAGCTGGGACCAGACGTCCCCCCTGCGCCCTGGGAGCACCCAGCCCAAGTGGGGCAGGCGTGGGCTGCTCTGCTCCTCAATTGCTTTTACACATTATTTCCGCATGAGTTTTGTCCCAAAACATGACTTTGAATTAAAATCCAAAGGCCCTGGCAATCTCCGAATGGATTTTTACATTTTTTTTAGAAGTAAAAATATTCCCCCTTTTTTTGTTCATGTCACATGGATCCTTCCACGTGGGTTTTTAGCTGACCCGTCCCTACTATTTTAGGTTTTTGGGGCAGAAAGGTCTCACCGACTGCTCCTCAAGGGATCCCAAAGCCTTGCAGCAGCCTGCTTCTCTACAGACCCCTGCTCTCCACAAGCCCTTATAAGAAAATCAGTAGAAAGATGGACAAAGCACCAACAGGTCTGGGTTCATATGAAGTGGGTTGGGCTCACCTGAGGTCCCAGCTCTCCAAAGTGCAGAAGCGCCTGTGCCGAAGCCCATCTGTGCTCTTCCCTCTTGAGATGCTTTCAGGCAAAGCGGCCTTTAGCTGCTAAAAGTTTAGTCGACAGCTTCTACCTTTCCCTTTTTTTTTCTGCACACTTGACAAGAGATACTATAGGGACACTACATTGCAGGTCTTTTGGTTTAATTTATTCTCTAGATGATGACGAGAAACTTAAAGCAAAGTTTCATCAAGCAGTTCAAGAAGACAAATACAAAATTTCATCGTCCCTGGGAGTTTTTTCTTGTTAAACTGCTTGTCTGGTGACCTGGACTCACACACTCCTAATGCCCAGGGTGATTTGTTTGTTTTCTCTATTAATAATGTTTTTTTTATTGCATTAGAGACATTTGTCTTTCAAAAAACCTGCCGTAGCAATAAGTGTCGCACCAAAATGCTATCGGTGTCCAGGCAGGCGGCCACGGGCTCTGCCTGAGCTCGCCCGGAGAAGAGGGAATTTTCCATCGGATTGAAACTTTGCAGCTCAAATGAATCCCCACGGCTGTTTCTTTTCCTGTTGTTTGAGTGATTCCTTTGTATTGTTTGGCTACCATGGAAAAAACAGTGTCAGTCACCGAGAGGCTGTTCACCCCCCTGCCAAAACCCCAGCCACTACATCACCTCCCCGAGCAAAGTTCCCCACTTGCAGGCACCCGAGCCAAGAATTTAGAGCAATCCATGGGAAAAGCAGGGACGGGACGGGATGGGACGGGGTAAACAAGAGAGTCACAGTAACCTCCTGGCCCCATCCCCAGTGGGTCTCAGCTACAGGGCTGTTGGCATTGCTGTGGGGCTGCCCATCCAGCCGCCACCACCATCTCCCCCAAAACCCCTCTTGCCGAGCGCGTTTGCAGTGCTGGCGGAGGCAGGAGTGCCCTCCAACCCCCAGCAGCATGGGGCGGTGGGGGGGGGAATCAAAATATTGAAACAAAGCAGTCGCGGGGCTGCAGGAGGTTCATTGCCAAGTCACTTTTGGGTGATTTGAGTGAGATTTGGTGCATACATGTAAGGAATCGCACTGCGGCCACGGGAGAGCATCCCCCAGAGCCCCGCTGGGACGAGCCCAGCCAGCGGCACCGAGCACCCCTGGCCCGGCACCTGCAAACCACCCCGCTACGTGGCCAAAAAGGGGTGCAAGTGCCGAGGTCCTGGCTGTTTCTACCAGCCCTGACCAAATGCAGTCCTGGCTCCTGGCCATTCATCCTGCGCTGGATGCCGGGGGATGCCGCCTTGCTCTGCTCTGGTTGAACGTTATAATTCAGGCTCCTCTCAGCGAATACCATGCAGCGCTCTCTGCTGAGGCTCTCCTTCCCCTGCAGAGACTAGCATGGAATCAAACCTTCTCCCTCTTCTCCTCCAGCCCTCTCCTCCAGGAGAAATCGCACCCTTTGCTGGGAACTGGCTTGTAACCAGCCTGCTCGGCCAAGGGCTGCAAGTGCTCTCGAGCAGAGGTGTGGTGGCTGAGCCAGTGCCAGATGTGCTCGTGTGCAGCCAGATGTGCCGGTGCTCGGAGCAAGATGCTCAAAAGCATCAGAGGAGCCCAGGGAAGAGTTAACCCCACACCTGCAACAACCGCAACACCTTGGGTTGACGTTCCTCCAAAACCCAAGTGAAACCCCAACATATTTTAGAAAAAAATTGTTGTTTTTCCCAGGACTGACCCATTTTCCGTCAGAAAGGAGTCTGATGGAAAATTGTCACCTAACCTAAACCCAAGAGGTACCCAACCAGACACACGTGCCCCGCTCCCGGACTCCCTCGGTTTGTATTTAGAAGAACGTTCCCTCCAGGGTCAGTGCACTGGTAAGCAAGGCAGTGACAAAACGAGCAATGACCTGGCGGTGACATGCAAGGTTTTGCCAGGACGGTGACATCTTCTTCCCTTACATGCCACCAAAAGGGAGCACCAAGCAAAAACTGACTCAGCAACGCGGGGAGGGGAGAGCCGCTATCTGCCCCGGCACGCCTGCGGGGTTTTGCAATGCTTCCACCACCCTGTGTCAGGTCTTTGAGATCGGTGTTACAACACGGCGGGGCCAGGTATGTGCTTGGCCGGGAGCAACCAGCATTTCCGTGTCACTGACCGCCTGCGGAGCGGAGACGACCCCGGGGATATGGAAAGGCTGTGCCTATATAGAGGGCAAGGAAGGGCAGAGGCAGCAGGTTTCGGCTCCTCTCTGCTCACTGCTCGGTTGTGATTTTCTCCTTGAAGGGGGAATTTCTTGATTTTTTCACTGCTCGGCAGCACGGGACGAGGATGGATGCTGGATTGCCTGGGGTGCTCGTTACCCTCCTCCTCCTCTCCATCCTGTCGTTCCTGGTCTGGAGAACTGACAGGAAGAGAAGCCGGCTGCCTCCGGGACCGACCCCGTGGCCCATTCTGGGCAACCTGCACCAAAAGGACGTCCTGCCCCTCTACAGGACCTACGAGAAGGTAAGAGAGGAGCTGGCGGTGTCAGACCCGCTCCCAGCCCCGGCAGGGCAGCAGGAGAGGCAGTGGGAATGTCCCATGTCAAAATAAAAGGGGAATTGTCCAGGTGACTCTTTTCCCACCTTTCTGTTCTCTTTGTCTACCTTTCTTTTCTCTTTGTCTACCTTTCTTTTCTCTTTGTCTACCTTTCTTTTCTCTTTTTCCCTCCCTCTTGTCTTGCTCCGCCAGAATTGCCTAAATCCCTGCTACTGGGAGCATAATCAATACTGTTACTGAAGTCTTTCTCCTCCTGTGAGGCACCCCCGGTGCTGACACGAATCCCTCTCTGGGCTGCGGCACTGCCACCATCCAGAGCTGCTTCCTGGAGATGGTGCTTTGAAGCCCCAAAGTAGCAGCGGGATCAGAACCCCGCCGGGGACAGGGCTGGGGCGGGAGCGGGGCGAGGATGCCGGCTCCGAGGGAGGCACCTCCCCTCCCTGCTCGTGCATTCGCCACCGCTGTGGCCACGAGACCTACTTTAAAATTAAACCAATGACTGGGGTGCGGGACCCTCATTCACGGCAGCTTTCCTGTCCTCCCCCAGCTGAGCAGCACGTACGGCCCCATCTTCACTGTCTGGCTGGGGCTGAAGCCAGTGGTGGTGCTCTGTGGGTATGAGGTGGTGAAGGATGCTCTGCGGGGCCACTCTGAGGAGTTTGGAGGAAGACCTGAAATACCCCTTCTGATGAAGCTATCGAAAGACTACGGTAGGCATCTGGATTTCTTCTAGGCACTTTATTGCTCTCTGGGTGAGCAGAAAGTCCCCAACTGCAGCTGGCCATGCTCATGTCTAGTGAAGGACTCAACACCCAAGACCTCAAAAACCCATTTCCCACTCTGCAAGTCCCTCCAACTATTAAGCCTCTTGTCCGAGGACATTAATTCCAGTTAGCCAGTTCCAGCTTTTTTCTGAGTTTCCGTAGAGATCCTCAGCCTTTCAAGGACACTGTGCACACACCTGGGTCATTCCCTGGCTTATTGCCCTTTTGCTCCTCAGCTGGGCTCAGAGCAGGGTCCCCCGTTCCCGGGGAGGAGTGGTGGGGCGGGCAGGTGAATGGTCTCCACTGCCTCCCTCCAGGTATTGTCTCCAACAACGAGAAGAAGTGGCGGGAGCTGCGGAGGTTCACGCTCAGCACCCTGCGGGACTTCGGGATGGGGAAAAGCTCCATGTCGCAGCGGGTGCAGCAGGAGGCCCAGCACCTGGTGGAGCTGCTGGCAAACCTCAAAGGTGACATGAGTCCTGTCCACCCCGGCCCCCGGGGCAGGCGGAGGACACACAACAGCCTCATGGGACACGTGTGGTTTCTGGCGCTTTTTGCAATGGCTCATGTGGATGATCCTTGTAGAAAGAGGGCTTAGACCTAGCTCCATCCCACCCAGAGGGGACAGAAGGGATGTGGTACGGTCATGGCTTAAAGGCCAGGGTGGAAGATCCTGCTCCTGAATTGCTGCATGGGGTGGGGGACCACCGAGGAACATTTCATGCCAAAAGAACAGAAATAGGAAACTAAACTGCGTGGCACTGAGAATGCACAAATAAGATACTGCCCTGGTGACAGGGGGGTAATCAGGGCAATGTCCTTCTCTCCAACAAAACTGAGCTGCTGCCAGTGCCACCATCTCTTCTGGGGCTTCCTGAATACAAGAGGAGATGGAGGCTGAGTTGTACGCTGGCCCCTCTGCCTCTGATGTGCGGTGCTGGCGAGGGGCTGGTCACTGCAGGGAGGTGCTCTGCAGCCCCCAAAACCCCAGACACTTCAGCAGGAGCCCAAAGCCCCTGGAGGTGCCTCAGCTTTCCTCAGTCCCAAGCACTGGGGAGGGGTTTAGGAGCAGGGAGGTAGATTTAGAAGCCCACAGCTCAGGAGGGTTTTTTGCTTCGGCTGTTAGACCTGGCAGATTCAACCAGGGCTCAGAGCTCAAAGGAAAGGGGAGGAAGAGTGTTTTCTGTGTTGAAGCAGATAAATAACTGTTGACTTTTTGACACCTTTCTTGCCTCTTCTGTGGCTGCAGGAAACACTTTCGAGCCAGTGACGATGTTCAGACATGCAGTTGCCAACGTGATCTGCTCCGTTGTCTTCGGGAGCCGTTACAGCTACAGCGACACGGCCTTTCTGGAGCTACTGAACATTATCGGGAATTACACCAGCTTCTTCCTCTCCCCCTTCGCCTTGGTAGGTGTCCTTGGTGTGCTCAGCACCCTCGTGTCTAGTGCATTGGGGTGGTTGAGGGATGCTCCTTGGCTTTGGGTCACTCCTTGGCTTTGATGGGACAGCATGGCTTTGAGGGAAGGTGCAGGAGGCTCCATCCAGGTACCTGAGCCCTTCTGTGCCTCCTCCATCTGCAGATCTACAACACCTTCCCCAACATCATGCACCACCTCCCGGGGCCACACAGGAAAGCCCTGGCCGAGTGCGAGAAGCTGAAGGACTACATCCAAGAAAAAGTCGAGCTTCACAAGCGGACACTGGATCCCAGCTGCCCCCGGGACTATATCGACTGTTTCCTTATGAAAGCGGAGAAGGTAGAGGTGGTGCAAAGCAGGGCGAGGGTTGCTCTCCAGAGCTGGCTGCAGCCTGGAAAATCACCTAGACCATACTGAATCCCCTCCCCACTGTATCCTTGCAGGAGAAGAGCAGCCTGGAGAACATGTACAGCAATGAAGACTTGGTCATGTCAGTATTCGACCTCTTTGGTGCCGGGACACTGACCACTAGCAACACCCTGGTCGTCTTCCTCTTGATCCTGGCAAAATACCCCCATATTCAAGGTAAGGGCAGCAAAATGCGACGGCTCCCTGTGCCTGAGGAGGTCACTGTGCAGCAAAGGCACAGACAGAGAGTCCCAGCCCTGGAGGGTCCTGTCTGGGGGGGGACCAAAATCATCCTGCATGTGCAGATAGCCCCGGACTGGCCCATGAGAGATGCCTTACCCTGCCTGATCCAGGGAGGTATGCGGGCTGAGACCCTATTTCTGGTCTCTGCGAGGGGTTGCTCCCTCTCTGCTAGGTCATCCTTTGGCTGTAGGATCGGTGCCCATGGAGGGCAGTGAGAAATCACGGGGGTGGCTCTGCACCACAGCCCCACGCCCGCCTTTTCCCCAGCCAAGGTCCAAGAGGAGATTGATGCGGTGGTGGGCACCGGCCGTGCTCCCTGCACGGAGGACAAGCTGAGGATGCCATACACCAATGCAGTGATCCACGAGATGCAGCGCTTCCAGAAGACGCGCGTGGAGAACTTCCCGCGGATGACGACGCAGGACGTCGTGTTCAGGGGCCACACCATCCCCAAGGTAGACATCGTGGCCCTGGAGTCTCTGTGTCCCCGAGGGAAGGGGTGGCAGGGGGGCTTGAATGAGATTCGCCTTTGCCCCTGGACTGTTTGCTCACTCCTGAAGGTCCTGGGTCTTTCCCAATCCTCGGTGGGGGGAGATGGCGATAACCTTTTAGCGGAGGAGTAGAGGGAGGTGAATGCTGCTGCCAGTTCTGCCCACACACCCGCGTCCCTTGCCCGTCCTGGAAAACACCTCTTGCCACCAGGGAGATGTGCAGGGCTGCTGGGGCTGGGACCCTGAGCTCAGATCTGGGGATGGCCCCCGGTCTGGGTTTAACTGCAAGCAGTTTGTACAACACCCACCTTGAAGGAACATCTCCCCCCTTTGGACTTTGCACAGTGCGAGGGGTTTTAACATAAATCAATGGGAATAACTCAATAATTTCTGTCTCATGAGCTGCACAGAGACCAGCAGGACCATGGGGGCCACGGAGCCCCACGTTAGTTGTCCCTGCCGGGCACAGAGCCATCGCTCCGGGCTGCCTCACGGGCATCTGGGTGGGCATCGGGGTGTGCACCCAGCCTCCCCCGTGTCCCCCAGATGCTCCTCACTTGCTCATTCAGCTCAGCAGAGCCCGATGCCGTGACACTGATGTCCCTCCTTGCTCCCCTGCCTCTCCCGCAGAACACAACTGTGATTCCGGTATTTGCTTCTGTGCATACGGATCCAACCCAGTGGGAGAACCCCAAAGAAGTCGACCCAAGCCACTTCTTGGATGAGAAGGGCGAGTTCAGGAAGCGCGAAGCCTTCATGGCTTTCTCGGCAGGTCAGTGCTCAGCCCCGCACGCCGCCTTTGCGGGCACCCTGCCTGCAGCGGCCCCGCTCCAGGGACCACCAGCATGAATATCAGTTGGCACCAAAGCTATACCCTTAATATGAGCTTTCTCACTATCCTTTTATGCCCTTTTTTCCCCAAACGCTGGATGAGGCCATCAGCCCGGTGCTCACTCCCCCCTTTCCATGCCCGCAGGGAAGCGGATGTGCCCAGGAGAGGCGCTGGCCCGCATTGAGCTCTTCCTTTTCCTCACCACGCTGCTGCAGAGCTTCACCTTCCAGCTCGCCGTCGAGCACAAGGAGACAGATATATTCTCCCTATGGCTCGAGATAGAGAGGAAAGCAATACCGGGCACGTTCTTCGCTATTCGGCGCCCGGTGTCCTCTTGAGCAGAGAGCAGCGGGGAGAAGGAAGGGGTCTTCCAGGTGCCTTCACTTCTGAAATCAGAGCAAGCCATGCGACCGTGAATGCTACAGCAGCAGCCACCAAGCAGGAGGGTCGCTTTGAGCTTCTCCTCAGAGAACTGCCAGGCATCTCCACCACCATGGACAATCTGCTCCCAACCCTTCCTTCCACATCCCAGTAACACGAGGAAGACAGCACTGGTTTTCCTCCTCCCATACCTGTTGGCTCTCACTGAGCCTCTAGCTCCTTGGGGCAGGGCTGCATGGAGCTCCCTGGGCCGAGCTGGGCGCTCCCTCATTTTGGTGAGAGATTAAGAGTGCTTCTGCAATAAAAAGTAACCATCGTAACTGGATGCTGGTGTTTGTAAGGACACTCGCGGTGCCTCTTGACGTAAGGGCGGTGATGCTCAGGCTTCCCTGCCCTTCACGGCTGGTGTCTGAGCCAGCCACAACAGCCAAGGTGACAAACACCTAATGCTTCTGCTGCCCTGCTTGGACCCCTCTTGGTACCCTCCAGCGTTACACAAGGTCTGCAACACTGCAAACTGCGCTCACTCCCATCCCTGCATCCCACCGCACAGGGATGAAACCCCGGTGAGCACCCTTTAGCCCATCAAAATGTTAAAAAATGATGCATAAAGGGGAAACGTGCTATAGGAGCGGGGTGCCGCGCTTGGGAAGCGAGAAGTGTTTTGCCACCAAAGTCACTGCTTCCTTCTCAGGGTGCTGGATAAGTCTGCTGTGCTTGCGCTGCTTTAACCACCCCTGCATGAAGAGGGATTTAGTTGCTAGCCCCCAGGAACGCTCCAGCCTTTATTCCAAAACATTGGGACTTCAAAGAAAAGAGTTTTTTCTTTAAATACCTGTGCAAGGAAAAAATGACCCAGACACATGCCCGCCCTGCCTGGCCTCAGCAACGGCCTGGGCTTCTCCTTCCACCGGCGGGCAACTGAATGTGTCTCCAGGCCTTGGAAAACCAGTATGTTTCCCATTGCGTCCCGTTCTTCCCAGCGCAAACCTCCCAGATACAGGACTTCAGCTCCATGTCTGTTCCCAGGGTGTCTTCATCCTTCCCCGATTTTTGCGTGTCCCAGGACAGACTGAGCCAGGCAAACATTCAGTTTGTTTTAGCTGATTTGCCTCCATGGCTTTAATCTTCAAATGAATCTTACGCATCTCAGGAATTTATTGCTTGCTTCAAAACACTAATCCCCACAGCTCTGCCCACCGGGAGGGCTCCCCAGGCAGGCAGGCAGGCAGGCAGGCAGGCAGGCAGGCAGGCAGGCAGGCAGGCAGCACTGCCTGCACCAGGGACAGGCAGAACCACCCCAGCTCTACCAGCAGCAAAATGGTTTCAGCTGGAGAAGGAGCACAGGTTTCCAATAAAAGGGCTGAGCTGCAGCACAGCAGAGCTGTGGCTCAGGAGGGCTATGTGGGAGAGTAGAAGAGATTAAAAAAAAAAAAAAATATCCAGCTTGCTATCTCAGCTGCTGGGCTGTGCCTCTCTGAGGTCTCCCATGTCAATATTTACCTCTAGCAAATACCCTCAGGTGCCTGTGCAGCTTTGTGTACTCATGTGCAGCTGGCAGAGTAGCGCTGGGGGTTACCTGAGAGGAGCTGGCAGCGTGGGACATGCGCCCAGGCCGCCCGTGCTCCCTGGGTCAGCCTTGCTGCAGGGGGAGCGGCCGCAGTGGCGGGGCTGGGGGTCTCTGTGAAGGCTGGGACCGGAGGCAGTGGGGGTTATATGGGGGTCTCAGGACTGGTTTTGGTGGGGGTTGCCTTGTTGGGGTGCTTGTACCTCCTTGGAAGCATGGGGGCGGGGCAGGGATCTGCCCTGGGGAGAGGTGGCTGCTCCCTCCAGAGCCCTCCTGGATCTGGGATCGGGGATGCTGAGGGCTTCTCTCACCCTGGGACAGCAGGTCCTCAGGGGTGGGTGCTGCCATCCCAAAGGGACTATTTTGCAAGAAAAGGTTATTTCCTAGATACCCTGAGGCACCTAGGAGGGTAGGTAAGAAAGAGGAGCATTTCTGTGCATAGGGAGTGAAATGCATCTCTGGGAGGGGCTGCGGCCTCTGCAGAGGGGAGCTCCAAGCTTTGACTTAATTTAACAAGCAAGCACAGAGCGGCAGCCCGTAGCTGGGTTTGGAACCGGTGAAAAGGGGTGGGCTGGCTGTAAGTAGCTCTTTGTGGCAGGAGAACAACCCTGCACTGGAGAAGAATGGCTGGGGCTGGAGCCCTGCTTTTCTCTGCTCGCTCTGCCCGAGAGCTGTGTTCCAGTCCCGCGTGGGGCTGTGGGTGGGACGGCGGCTCGGGTGCCCCAGCCCGTAGGGCTGCCAGCTCCGCACCGCGCGTTCGTTTTGCACGCACCAAACTTGAAACCACTGCGCCGGCAGCACTGAGGTCTCTGCAGGGCGGAGAGCGTCGTGTTCCCATCCAGCGCTGGTTTTTCCATTCCTGCCTACAAGTGAAAGAGCCAAATGGGCACAGCGAGAGCCCCAAACCTGCCGTGCACAGAGCAAGACCCAGGTACGTAGCCCTGCCATCCTAATGCATTTGTGCCCGTCCCCGCAAGGGAGGAGGTGGGTACGAGTTTATTGCTTGGGGAGCTACAAGTTCATTGCTGCCTGCCTCTCCTGCAATGCTCTGCCTTGTCAAAAGGGTTTTTTTTATGACCTAGTTAATCCTTCTACCTTCTCCCAAATGATGGATGAACCAGCCTTTACTCTTATTCTACGTGCATTTTTGACTCATTAAATGACTAAATGAAGGTTTTTTTCAACCTGGGGAAGCTTGGGATTTGGGAAACTAAGTAAAAAAATGTGTGTTTGATCAAAGTAAGCTGATTGTGAAGCATCTTTGCACCATCTCTTCCCGACACCCCCCCGCCCCCCCCCGGATCAGTACTGTCCAGCTTCAATTCATTGCCTCCGGGCTTCTGTGTCCGAAAGCCGCACAGTGCGATGTCCGAAGGCCACCGGTGCTCCCGCTTCCCGGCACACTTACACCCGTTTGCTTGGGCTCCGGGGGCTCTGGGGTGCAGGGCCGGGGAGGGGGCCGGGGTTCTTTGCCTGCGGGCGGGAGGGGCGGCTATTAGCAGCAATACGGTCGGAGGTTTACGGTAGCGGTTGTCTCCTAGCAGCCGCGACGCGGCGGGGATGGGCGGCCGGGCGGAGCCAGCCCAGCCGCCGGCCGAGGGCAGGGCAGCGGCCCCGGGACCCCCGGCAGCGGCCCCGGGACCGGTGAAGGTACCGGTAGCCGGCCCTGGCACCACCGGCTGCGCGGGGGACCCAGGGACAAACGGTCTTGTCCGGGCGGGGGGACACCGGGGCAGGGCTCGGAGCTTCTGGTGATGCTTCGTTCCCCGCCTATCAGGCAGAAAACAGCGAGCCCAAAACCTCCCACCCAGGGCAGCCAGGCCGGCGGGGTCTGATGCTTGCTGAGGCCGCGGGGGTTTTCCCTTTAGTTGTTGTTTTTTTTTTTTTTTAGTTTTTCCCTTTTGAGGTTCTCAGCAGATGCCGCCTTGCTGGGGCTGTGCCGGATTGCCCTCAGCTCCAAAAATGGAGTTTAAGGCGCGCTGTCGGTGCGGCAGGCTGGAGGCTGTCGCCCGTCAGCGGGGCGCGGGGCTTTTGGCAGAGCCCTTCGCGGCAGGGCCAGCGGCGGAGAGGAACGGCACGCAGCCCTCGCCTGTGTATCGCTTCTCGGGGAATGAGGTTTTGTTTGCAGCGTGGCAGGGCTGGGATTATCAGTCACCCTCCGTCCCGGAGATCAAGATCTGCCTCTCGGCGCGCTCAGGCCAGGCTCTGGGCCGGGGTTGACGCCCGGGCTGTGTCAGAGCCACCCCTCGGGTACAAGAGCCGCGGGCCAGGGGTGATGCTAAGGTGGAGGTAATGTTCCCCAGGTTCCTTTCCGTCACCTGCAGCGCTCCGGCAGCTCCCGATGCCGCTGCTCTGGCTGCTCCCCTCTCTAGCCCAAATTTTATTGCGTGGGGCAAAATTCCCCGTGCAGGCGGTACAAAGGGTAACTGCTGAAAGAAATGGCCCAGCCAACATCACTGTTAATTGTAGCTTTACTTGCCCTGCGCTATTAACCTTCTGGTTAATACTGCAAATTGGTATTGCTCAGGTCTCTGATCCTTCCAGCTGTAGGAAATGAGGGGGCAAAGCCGGGGCGAGCAGAGGTCATGGAGGGAACGGGCCGTTCCTGGCAGCAGGCACGGGGCCAGGCGGGACTCGGAGCCGACAGCTTTATCCTGACCCAGCGCCAGCCTCCCGGGGCCAGCGCTGCCTCAGGGCCGCCTGTGTGGGTGCACCGGCGTGCAGTAACCCTGTAAACGAGGTGGTCATTAACGGGAGGAGGAATATGGCTTGTAATGGAGTATAGATGGCAACCACGCAATGAAAAAATGTTCCTCGTGAATTCTTCTGGGCCACACATCTCGGGAGGGGTGGTTGTGAATTGAATGTTTTAAGTAATGAAAACCATAATAAAGAAAGCGCTGAAGGGACTAATTCTGCATAGCTAGAAGGGATAGAATAAATAATGTAGCATAATTTATGTATTAGATACTTAATATACTATTCTAACATCTGCAGTCCCCTAATTCAGCTCTACGATGCCTACTGTAAGGTTTGACTCTGCCTAATTCTTCCAGAGGAAGAGGTAGATGGATCACCTGCTGAATCCCAAAGCAGCTTCAAGGAAGACATCTGTCCTCAGCCCAGTGCCCGGATTTGATTTCCACTGTGGCCTGCCAGCACTTCTTCTGCAGCTCTTGAAAGTAAAACCTCATCTGCAAGAACTGGCCAGCTTAGTATGATGGGTACCACTGCCTGAGTATTTAATACTGGGGGGGGGGGGGGGAAATCTATGGTGTTTCATACCAGGACACTAACGACTGGCCCTGCCTAGAACAGTTCTGTTCTGGGTCATTTTGGAAAAAAGCATGGCAGGCCATGGCAATAGTTAGCTGGAAAGTTCAAAGTGCCACGCAGGAGGAGGTGATGCCATTCAAGAGATGCTTGCTTTTGCTCTGAGAGGCTTCCCAAGTCTGCCGAGGTGCTGACAGTATCCTCTTAGTGAAGAGATGAAAGGCAGCGTCTTCCCTTCCGCTGGCTGAGATGTTGTTCTGCCAGGTGTAAGGTCTTCCACCAGCACAACCTGAATTTCAAAACCTAGCACGGTGGCTGGTGTTGCACCTAAAAGGAAGGGAAGCCTTACACCGAGGGGGGGTGACGTTTGGCAAAGATGCTAGAGGTGTGTGCAGACACCAGCAAAAACTGCTAATGTGAGAAGGGCATCACCTGCGTTTACCCTTCCGTTATCTCAGGGACAACAGAGAAATTTGTCCCCCTTTCTTTCCTTTTGCAATGTCATAACCCAAGTCATATTTTTACTGAAGAAAATGTAATGGCTAAAGGAAGAGAAAGTTTTTCACCTTTTAGGAAGGAAGTGCTATGCCCTTGGCATGAGGGTGTTTTGGTGTTCCCCTTAGGGCCTGGGACAGTCACCCCGCCATGCTGGTGACTGCTGTAGGTAGAGGTGGCGGAGGAAAAGTATTTTGTGTTTGCAAAAGGAAAACTGTCACGCTGCGTCCCCACCAAGCTCAGCCAGGGTCTCCCGTGACCCCTTGGGTCCCCTGGTTTTCCCAGCCGTGAAGAGCCCTCTCAGGGCAGTGGTGAGTGGGAAAGGTTGTCATTCTCTGCCCTCAGACCCCGCTGGTGTCAACTGTCCTGCAAGACCCTGAGCGTTCTCAGCATTTTCCTTTGAATGGTACAGTACCAAAGGTTTAGCAGAAGAGTCACGTTAAGATCAACCAACTCTTGCAGTGCATGACTATCAACAGGGCCGTTGATAGCCACCGAAGCTCAAGCGCATAAGACTATCAATTCCCCTGTCTTCTAGGTGGTCACCCACCAGCAATGTGCTTCTGGCCCCAAAACACCGACTGCCTCATCCAGGAGGATCCTGATCCTGAGGACAGCTCACCTATTATCTCCTTAGCCGATCAAGATGGCACTGTGGTTCCTACATCTCTCCAGTCACCCTCTAATGCCAACCCATCCAAGGACTTCATTCGCTGCCTGCCACCTCACCTCTCCATGTACATCCTGGGTAAAGCTGCTCTGATTTTCCAAGGGTGGCTTCCCATAAGGGAAATGAATGGTCTCTAGTGTGTCTAGGGGGTTGCCAATCTGTCCCTTTAATTCCTCAGGGCTTTTGGATCAAAAATCCCTCCACACGTGTGCTGCTGTGAGTAGATGCTGGGCTTTTCTGGCCACAGAAGTCAAGAGGGAACGTGTGTGTCAAAGGGTAGTACAGGAGAACATCCTGTATTTGCAGGTATGATGTCTGGGCTTCTGCACTGAAAGAGTGTTTTTCTGTTGCTTCCCAAGCCATCAGATGGAGGAGCCTTCACTGGAGGCCACCTCCCAACTTCACCCTGTTCTTTCTTCCTCCATCTGCAGAGCTAAGCCACGTTAGATGTTTATACTGTCACAAGAACAGCCTTTACTGACCTTTAGAGAGCCTGCAACTCTAAAAATGGATCAAAACATTCTTGTAATCAAGAAAACAGTGTCTGGTCACAAATGCAAATACTGGACTTCCAGGAGCCAGTGGAAACTGGGCAGAGCTACAGTGGCTCCCTGGGGCAGCTGGAACACTGAGCTCTCACAGAGGAAGACGGGAATGCCAGGTTTCTTTGTGAGAAGTCGGAGCCGGTGGGTGGGACGCAGTAAAGCAGAACTTCTAGGAAAGGCTTGTCTTGGTTAGTATGGACCTGCCAGAGAGCAAGCTGAGGCTAACAGTAAATCT
Organism: Nipponia nippon; assembly: GCF_047370975.1. Lineage (NCBI taxonomy): Eukaryota > Metazoa > Chordata > Aves > Pelecaniformes > Threskiornithidae > Nipponia > Nipponia nippon. The sequence goes on along the minus strand of NW_028262330.1, from coordinate 11,779,377 downwards.
CCAAAGAGACAAAGTTAGGGGTCTCTTCGTGCTTTGATTTGTGAAGAGAGCATGGAAACCTCAGCTCTGTGCTAGCATTCAAAGAAGGCTTACTGGAAGTTTTCACACATTAAAAATGAATCTTGGATATTGGTAAGATGTTTTCAGAGCCTCTCATCTAAGTGGGTTTGGATTCTGAATCAACCAAGCGCTCACCAAAGACAAGCTGCGCTTTGGAATTTTTTTCTGTTGAAATGGGAAAGTTTTGCAGCTTATTAAAAGCTTGAGGCTAGAGTTTCGGAAAAAAAAAATGAAAGCAATTATTTTTTTCACAAGAAGTTAAATCTTATACCAATGAAGTGGGAAATGCAAGCCAGGTCTCTTAAACAATAACAGCGAGCCAGTGTGTGCAGCTCAGCTTTGCATGTAACTTCAGCACCCCGTGGAGATGCTGAAGCCTCACATGGGCAGCATCCTTTGTGCACGCAGGCTCTGCAGTGACTGTGTTGCCTCTACTGGTTTATTCAGGGGTTGTGCCCTAGAGGAGCAGTTTCAAACTACGCTAAAACAGTCGATGTGATGATTCCGCAGTTAAATGAAGAGGGAGATGTCATCGAAGTGAAAGGCCGTGAGTGGGGATGTAAAACAAAGGTATGTTGGAAGTTGTTTGCCTTCCACGGACCCTGCATTTCTGCATTTGGGGAGGAAGGAGAGCATGGTGGTCCTGGAAGACAGGACTGAATTCAGGGTTGCTTTGCTCTTCTCCCACTCCTGCTTCTGACTTGCACCATCGTGAGCAATTCGTAAGGACTGATGCTTGCTCAGCCCCTTCTTGCACCGGAGGGAGCCTGCTTCCCTGAGCTCCTGCCTTGGCCTAACGTGTCCCCCCGTCGCATGAATAGCCTTGAGGCCAGAGGTGCTGGCAAGGCCAGGCAGCATCACAAGGACACAGCATTTTTCCCAAAGAATAAATGGTTGCAGCTGTCAGGTCTTCCGTTTTCACCACGGAACATGGCATGGGAACAGCCCCCGTTTCTGCACTAACCGGGAAGGTCCTGCACTCTGCGTGGTCCTTACCAGCACTTGCTGGCTCTAATGGTCTCATCACTATAGTGGGGACCAAGCCGCTACATTTAATACTGTGGAATAATGCTGCATTCCCCCCCTCCATGACTTATATTTCCCTATTTCTCTTTCCATCAGGAGAAGGAAGACAATCTGCAGGCAGCCTATCATGATCTGCAAACTGATACGATTCAGCTGGAAGAGAGAAATGTCTTCTGTGGCTCCTACAATATTCGTGTCTTCACAGACCGGTGAGTAGGCTGCCCGGCTGTAGGGCCAAACAGTGGCTTCCAAAAACCCCTCCCGTTCCTTGCAATCCTTCTGTGGGAATGTATGGCTGGAGAAGGGTCTCTCAGCATCAGTGTTAAGAAATCCTCAGTGTCAAATCCAGTTCTTTATAAAGACAGCAAGGTAAGTTATTTTTGAAGACGTCAGGGTTAGCGATCCATGATGTATCAGAAGGGACACGGTGCCGGGAGGAGCCCTCTCCCCTCTTTAAGCTTACCCTCCGGATGCAAACATGGCTGTGCAGAGCTAGGGACCTGGGTTGTGGTGCCCTGCAAAGGGTTCACCCGCTGAAGTGTGTTGCCCATCAGGGTGCTCGGTGAGGACTCTTAAGCATCTGAGAAATGCCCGTCACAGTCTTAGACCTGTTGTACCTTGTTAGCTGGCTAAAGCTCATCTCGATCACTGTTTCTTATCCAGATCAGACCAAAGCAGAGTAATCCATTACAGTGGTGGAAACTTGGTAGCCATTGGCTCTGCAGACCGAAAAGTGAGGCTTCTTGGTATGTCGGGAATGAAAGAAGTGCCTCCTCTGCTCTCTGGCCACGCTGGGAGCATCAAAGCACTGTTCCTCAATGAGAAGAAAGGGTTCGTTCTCAGTGCAAGCTTTGATCTCAGCATCAGGTGAGCAGCACGGGGACCGTGCCCTGGGATACCAGGCCCTTGGCAAATCTAGGAAAAATGAAACTTTAATTCTTCCAGCCCAAGCTTTAGGAATCCGCCTTCCTACCATTTTCACTAATGAGGGACAGTGGATAAGGAAACACGTTCCCTGCTCACATAGGACAGCTGCTGTTTCCCCGTTTCACCTGGTACTGAATGCTAGAATAGGAAGATAAGTGATGCACAGGTTCTCCTCAAGCCTCTTAAAACACCAGATATGTTTCCCATAGGCACTTGCAGTGAGATTCTGGCCTTTTTAAGGTCAGCATCAAGTTCAGGGGGGCTGGGTGTCGTGGTTTAACCCCAGCCGGCAACTAAGCACCACCCAGCCACTCGCTCACTCCCCTGACCCCAGTGGGATGGGGGAGAGAATTGGAAGGGTGAAAGTCAGAAAACTCGTGGGTCGAGATAAGAACAGTTTAATAATTGAAGTAAAATGAAATAGAGTAGTAGTAGTAGTAATAATAATAATAAAATACAACAATAATATACAAAGCAAGTGATACACGATATAATTGCTCACCACCCGCCAACCGATGCCCAGCCCGTCCCCGAGCAGCGATTGCTGCTCCCTGGCCAACTCCCCCAGTTTATATGCTGAGCATGACATCATATGGTATGGAATAGCCCTTGGGCCAGTCGGGGTCAGCTGTCCTGGCTGTGTCCCCTGCCAGGTGCACAAGAAGCTGGGAGAGCATGGGAAGCTAAAAAGTCCTTGACTGGTGTCAGCACTACTTAGCAACAACTAAAACATCAGCGTGTTATCAACATTATTCTCATACTAAATCTAAAACACAGCACTATACCAGCTACTAGGAAGAAAAAAATCAACTCTGTCCCAGCTGAACCAGGACACTGGGTTTCTCCGTGACATTTTAGAAGGCCTCAGTACCCTGGTACCTGCTGTACAGCTGCTCCTTTCCAGGTACTGCACCCTGAAGCATGGGGTGGAGATGATCAGCTCTTACATCTTATTTATCACTAAATCTCAAAAGTATCATGACGAGGGGTGAAAAGCTAAACAGCGGGTTGTCTGGCTCTGGTATGGCAATTGCACAACTTCATCAAAAGCAGCATTTAACAAAACGGGAGTTTATACCGACCCAGGCTCTGTCCTCCCTGCTCTTCCCACTCCAAAAGCGCTGTTTGTTTAAGTGCAGGCTTGAGTTCTCTAGATAAAGTCAACAGAAATCATCCTGGCACCGGCCAGTAAAGAAACAACCTTATCTGTAAAGCTCTACATTTTAAGGTTAATTGAAGGCAACCATGCCAAAGGTGAAATCCAGCCACGCGTTTCCAGGTAGTTTGGAGGCAGAAGAACAAAGTGTATGGGTAAAAATTTAATACTAAGCCTGACCTGATTGTTCTAAATTCTCCAACACCTTAGTGGAATGACTCCTGATTTTATCCTAGTGTGTATGGGAGAAGAGCTGGGCCTGTTAAGTAGGAAATAATGAATAAGATGAATAAGCCATTAATTAAGTTAATCACTGTATTCTCTTTTCTGTCGGTCCTTTGTAGATGCTGGAATATATACAGTGGTGCTTGTGTGAAAATCTTTAATGGTCACTGTGGGACAGTCACCTGCTTGGATTTACACGAAGAGCAGTTTGTGTCAGGAGCCAGGGATGGGATGGTGAAAGGTGAGAGCAGCTTCCCAGACACAGGCAAACTGTAGCGAGCAATGGGCAAAGAGCTGGAGAGCTGTGATGAGTGTGACGCTTGCAGGGTGTGAGTTTGAATGTAAGTCTATACATCGGAGGGTGAATTTTAGTCTCATATTTTTCCTTCCAGAACAGCCTAAGCTGTGGACACATGCACACGCCAGGTCCCTGTCATTGAATAAATTCTCATTATTTCTGCTTTTATTCAGTTTTCATGGCTTTGTGGCTATAGGGCCGGATCAACTCTTGGGAAAGTGGTACCAACTTTCAGCTTTGCCAGAGGCTTCCTTATTATTAGCTTATAGAATAAGGACGAAAAGGACATACTATTTTCTGGACTTTGCATTTAAATTTTTTGCCATGCAATTATACTTTCTAAGTCACCACTTGGCTACACGCAGAGGTGCAGGTACAAGATGCAACCGTAATTCCCATAGTATCTTTTAATTCATGTTGTACTCGGCAAAACTTTATCATTGGGGCATGTGTATTTTAATATTTCTCCCCTTTGCCCCTAACAGTGTGGAACCTGGAGAGTGGGAAATGTCTCAAGACTCTGAAGCACAACAGTGCTGTTTGGGTAGTTAAAATGGATGGCACCCGTGTTGTCAGCGGGTGCGACCGAGGGCTGGTGAAAGTCTGGCGTGCTGATACGGGTGCTCTGATCAAAGTAAGTTTCTTCTTAGGTGGATAATTTTGTGCTAAATGGTCAAAAAAATCTTCTGTGCTAGTTTATCACAGCTTTTTGCTTTTGCCAAAGACTTTCTAAAAAAAAAAGAATCCCCCTAATCAAAACCAAAAGCACTCTAAACTGATAAACTGCAAAATTATTTGTAAGCAAATAATGAAAACCAATTTGCAAACAACTGTCAATTTTAACCCAGGGTTTGATTTGCCTTGCTTAACCCCCATCACTCCTTGCTCTCTGTACATACATTCATCTCTGCTCCTGTAGAAGCATTCAGAACCTGGGAAGAGGGAGGGCGGGCTTGACTAACAGCTCTCAGGGCTGGAGGCATCATCTATTAGCCCAAAATATGAAACTTGCTCTCTGAATTAGTAACAGTTTATAAAGCTGAAGCAGCTGGAGAGCTGCTCTGCAATTTAAAGATTGAGGCCAGAGCCTGCTAATTACCTTAGCAGGTGCCCAGAATTAGTCCATGGCTGAGAGGAGTGAAGCTCTTTCTACCTGTGGGGAAGAGAGTTGCAAATTGAGATGCATCTCAGATGCAAGATATCCCAGCTCCAGCTCAGCCAAGTTTGCAATGGCCCCTTCCACCATGGTCAGGGCAGCCTGCTCTCTTCTCTCCTGGGCGGACATTCAACAGATGACAAAGGCCTCGGTGCAGTAACATCTATTTAGCACATGTAATAAAGATGTAAAATGGATGTTAATTCCATGCCAGTAGCTCACCATCAGCAACGAGCCCAGAATATTTCTTTTAAGTGACTATAAAACTAACACAGTTATCCATAGGGTGTATTGGTGTATTATAATAACACCCGACAAAACTACAATACAGTATATGAGGCTGGTATTGTGAATGCTGTAAGATATCTTGGCATATTTACATCCAGATTGCTGACAGCGTTGTACCTATTTCTTTTACTTTGCAGACATTAGAGGGGCACCAAGGCCCAGTTAAGTGCCTGTCCTTTGATCAGTGGCACCTAGTCACAGGAAGCACCGATGGATACGCCCTGGGATGGAGCATGTTGGGAAACCTCAAGAGATGCCTAATAGCTTTCCGCCATCCTAAGTAAGAATCGGATGTGTTTCAAGTTGTATTCAACAGTCTGCTAAGTCTGTAAAGAAAATGTCTCCCTTACAGGAACACAAAATGCCTTAATTATCAGTCTTAATATTTGAAATATCCCCACTTTCAACAATCTTTGTCTTTAAACCAGTGTCAGGCACTATGTGGTCACAGCCAGTGTTTGTCAGTTAAGACCTATAACAACCTGAAATGCAAATATGCAACCACTTGTTCACAAACAGGGGTGACTTAAGACTGACAGTGCATAGTCCAATATTTCAAGGATCCCAGCCCATGTGCAAGAGGGTATCACGCTACCTGGTCAAAAAAAGATAGTGTTTATGTCAGAGGTGGCTGAGTTACGTGCTGAGCCCTACTAACTGTATACTATGTTAGTTTCTAATACTTTAATTGCTTATTAGAACTGTGAAAATGCAGCATCATATTGTTTCCATTTACTTTCCTAGACATAAAAATGAAATTTAAAATGCACCAGATAGCCATAACCACACTGGTTGCTCTGAGGATGCGCTGCATTGGTTGGTTTGGACGTGGAGCGATTATGAAGAACTTCACTACTAGGCCTTTTAAATATCTCAGTGAGCTTCTCTGTTAGCCTGTCGATGGAGGCAGACCTTTGCATCTCCTCCGAGACAAAAGAGGTAGCTGATCACGCCTCCCTGTGAAAGCAGGATGAATGTGCCAACATCAGCATGTCGTGTTTTCAGGGAAGTCCTGTCCCTGGAGTTCCTCTATCTCCGAGTCATCAGTGGCTGTGCTGATGGAAAGATTCGTATATTTAACTACCTGACTGGAAGCTGCTTGAAAGTGTTGATGGCCAACAGCAGAGGGGACCCCATATCTTCTTTCTATGTTGCAGAAAACAGGTTGGTGACAACAGCTGCAATCAGCCTCTGACCCAAATCAGGCAGCTTACATTGTCATTCAAATAATTGTGTATTTTTCCTTTTACTGTCCTTCTCACAAATAAGTTTTAAAGGGCTCTACGGCTTGTTGCCTGCTTCAGTAACTTGTTTTTGTTAACAGTGGCTGAAAACAGATTTGCTGAGTTCATTCAGCAATCTAAAATTTCCTGTTTCTATACAACTTAAGATATAGACCCAACTGTAAAGCTGCGTTCAGAACCCAAATTTCTTGAGGTTGGAGAATCAAGCCAAGGCCTGACAAAGCCTTTACCTGTTCCCTGACCTACTGCCTCTTTATAAAAGCCAATCATGGAAAATCCTTCCAGGTTCCTTCACTTCTGCACCTCTAAACAAAAGATAGCTGTTGCTTAAACAGAAGCTGGGAACTAAAACACTGGTGTGTTATCAGTGCTGTTTTGGTCGCAACTCTAAAACACAGCAATACATGGGCTCCTATGAAGAAAACTACCTCCATCCCAACCAGACCCAGTGCACCCCTCCAACTGAAGTTTAAGTGTTCCTAATAATATGGTATCTCCAGTTTCTTTCGGCATTGCACTGATCTAGCTCAGTCCACTGTTGGCAATTTTCATCCTAATTATTTTAAAATGCATTTTTTCATAGAGCTGAATGAAAAGAGGCCCATAGGGCTCATCCAGAGTATGAGTTAAAATGTACAGCGTCTGATTGATGGGACTAATTGCCACTGCTTCCTTAAACAAGCGATGGTTATCTCGCATCTGTTTAAGGCCCTGGGGTTTTGTATGGCACAGAAGCAAATGGGCCCCTTAGGCGGTAAGAGCTGCGTTAATGATATCTGTGCTTTTAACGGCTTTTCCTTCCCCAGGATGGTGATCAATTCACCAACTAGTCTGCTGATGTTCCAGTTTGAGGATGTCAGGTGGGACTATACCTTAGCCACTGACCGAGAGAGGGTGGGGAAGAAAAATCATCGCAACAGGACTTCAAGCAGAACATGGCTTCACCTTCGGCAAGCGCGACACCCGGACCTCAGCTGGATGCATCGACTTGCTCCGGAGACAGAAGATGCTGAGCAGCTCACGCTGTCTGGCTGGGCCCACTGCCAGTCACCGAAAGGCTGTGAAGCATCTCGAAGTACTACTTACGATACGGCGGCATCGTTTTCTAAAATGAGTTAGAAAGAGTTTCAAGTACCCGCTGCCTTCATCTGAATCAATCTACAGCCTCTCTGCTTTTTTTAAAGTGCAGTCTGGTAGATGTGCTGTTGCATTTCAATGGTTCTGTCACTTCCAGGCTTTTGTAAAACCTTTGTACCTTTTTAGAAAGGTTTGGTATAAATTCAAAGCGTTTGTCAAGGCAGGCACTGTCTCTTTCGAACCGAGTAATAGAGAAATCAGTAGTAGTATTCATATTCTTACAGCTGGCATGCACGGAAACATGCCGCTGATTCAGTGCTTGAATTATTTATTAGAAAATACTCTAGAAAATCATAGGACGCCTGCATTCAGGATCTGCCATCACCAGGAAATGCAATTGCACATAAGCAGGCACCTTTTAAATTGTAACATTGCGATGTTTTTTTTTTTTTTTTTCAATCAGCAGTTATTTAATACAGTGTGTATCGCAAATCTTCCAGCTCTACAATCAAACTGTATATTGCAGATAAACTCACGGCCTCGGACGGTTTTCATGCTTTTAAGGCCATCAGATGCTAACCTCCTTGATACAGTTCTACTTGGTAACAGACGTACAGTTTGGAGAAACGGGGAAACGAATAAGGAGTGCAATATATTTTAATTTTAGTGGCAAAAAAGTATGGGTTGTGTATACACAATATTTTAAAAAATGAACATTTGCTGTCATCTTTGAATTCTGTGAAGCATTCTGCTAATCAAATATCTTTGGATTATTGCTAATACCTAGACCTTTGGTTACTGTTTTGCCTCTTATCACAGGTTCTAAAGACTTGAAATCCCATCAGTTATGAAGATTTTAATAAAAAAAAAAAAGTTTAACACCAGCAAAGTTTAGAGATGATTTTTTTTTCTTCTGTTTTCTAGCTCTCTCCTCTGAACTGATGAAACCAGCAGCTTGCCAGCAACAGCAGCCTTTTCTCAAGACTGAAAAGGCTTTTCGTATTCAGGCAGAGCAGCAGAAAAAGCTTTTGATTCCTGGCACCAAACAACCCCAAGCCTTTGCCTTGGGAAAGTTGGCAAGAGCACGTTCTGCAAGAATCCTAGCAGATACTGGTAAGGAGCCTTGGCAGCTGGGTAGGACAGTAATTCTTCAAACAAGCACACCTAAGATAACTGAATGGATGAAACACAAAGTAAGGATCTCTAGAAGATAGGCCTGTTCTGGATGAAAGGTTCGCAGTGGCAAAACAGATCACTTGCAGAGCCTGCGATGGCTGCAGAAGCTGCTTTAGGTCAATCAAATAAACAGGACAAGCGATCAGCTCCAGCTATAAAGTGAGTTCTCTGGTATCTAGGGGTTTTTTTTTCACTGTACCCTTATTCCATTTTTTGGTTTCTTAAACAGGTGTAGGAGAATTGTGCACAAAATTTATTCAAGTAGTCGGTATTTAATCAATAGCAGTAACTTGGAAAATTGTTTAAAAAAAACCTATTTGTAAATTGTCTCAGCCAGCAACGACATGGCAACCTGAAACTTGAAAATGAGATAGTACCGAGATCACAAATGCAGTCTGTGGCCATATGGCATTTGTCTCAAGTTTAATTTTTCTCAGGTTTTATATTCAGAATCTGTTGGGATCTTAAAGTTTAAGTCATACTCTGAAATCCTAAGAGCTGTACCACCGAAAGTCTCTAACCCCAGATTCCTGGTGTTTGTAACAAAGATGCAGGGTCATACGTATGTGCAGATTAAATGGTTCTAAATTCTGTGAACAAGGAACAAGCAGTAACTTTCATTAGTTTGTTTTGCTGTATTCTGCCTTGCTGCACTGTAACTTAAATGCTCTCTGAAATACATTTCTAGAGGGCAGAAGATTCAGTTAACCAATCTGGAAAAACGGAATTGTATTGCAAAGCAATGGTACACAAACAGCATGACATTGCAAAGTGGAGTGACAAATGAGTCACCATGGCAAGGCCACGGGACCCAGCGTCTTACGCAGCCTGTGTCATAATCTCCATCCAGTTCTTAGCCAAGGGCAGAATCACAGAATCCACCTTGATATGTCTGTCGTAGAGCACAGGTCACTCCCCACAGCCCTTGAGGCAGCAAGCTAGGCGACCAAGCACGTCTTGTGATTTCCAATTCAAATGCAGCAGTAATGGTTCAAAGTGGTTCTCAGGTGTTGGCTACTTCCAAGACTTCTACCAGGAACTGACTTGTCTTGAAGCCTTTTCCCAATGCACAAACTGTAGGACAAGAAAGGGGTGCATGGGAAGAGGTGGTGGGAACCTCATTCCTTTCAGAAACTGTGGTTTCATCAAGGTGGATACCGATCCATCCACACACAAATACAACGTATGTTATGGAATCTGACTTTAGTTTGACCCAGACAGGCTATGGCAAGGAACACTTCTCAGCCAACCAAGACAGAGTTACCTCTGATGTTGGCAGCATCGCTAGCGAGGCCAAGGATGAGCAAACTGAAATGGGCACCATCGGCTGGTAGCTTCCTACACCGCCTGTTCTGTAGATAAACTTGGACTGTCCATATGCCTGTCAATCCAGCACCCACCCCTGGTGTTACTTGGAGTACTACCCTGCCAACAACGACCACAAAAACTACCCTCAACTCCCAATGTGTTGTTTTATTTTTGGAAACAGATGGCGTATCTGAACATGGCCCTTCTCTCCGTGTACCTGTGCATCCTGACGGGGCAGAAGCCGCCTTGCAGCATGAAAAGAGAAGAGGCCCGAGTTGGCTGATGTCCCCTGACAAGTTCCTCTTAACGATCAGCATGCTGCAGAACGCCTGCAAGTCAGCCCGAGTCAGCCCCAGTATTAAGCACACTGCAAAAGTCAGGGAAGCATGGGAATCTCCACGGGAACATCAGCAACACCGCCCTGAAAAGGTACAGCTGTACAAAACCCCTCTGCAACACAAAAAGGATCAGACAGTCCAGCTCCAACGTGCAAGAACGCACAGTGATTCTCTGACTATGAAAAAAATTTCTATACCCTTTGAAACCAAAATGCTGCAGCTCAAGCTGAAAAACTCTTTGCATGGACCCACTGTCAAATCCTCCATCCCTGCTCCCTCCGTTGTACGTCCCAAGACTTGCTGTGGATTGCTGCGAGAAAAGGAAGCTCACAGCGGTCACGGTAAAGCTATTCCTCTCCCCGAAGATGGGGTTGAGCTTATCGATCCCTTTACAGCTTCTTCTGAACTGATCAAATCGACACAGGTGGTGATTGCACAAATGAAAAATGAAGCGGTTTCCAGGAGAAAAAAGCCTTTTTGTCCGTATGCTGCAGACCCTTCCCGGAGTGACGGTGGGCTCAGGCTTCTGACAGGAAAACAGCGGGAGGTGCAGGAGGCAGCTACTGCCGCTCAGCACCAGGCTCACCAGGCAAAACTCGGAGAAGATCAGCAAAGAGCACGCAAGAAGGCCTGGTTAAGGAAAATTAAAGGCCTACCTATAGACTCTTTTACTAAGGAGGGGAAAATAGCTGCTCCTGAACTTGGGCTTAACACGTTTATCTGAGGTAATCCCTTAGTCCAACAACCAACCAGTATCTGTGGATTCTGGTGTCCAGCTGAGTCTGCCATGTCAAGATCCCTGTGGTTTCTGAGTATGAAAGACATCTCCACTGTAAGTTTTTCTAAGAGATGATATTGGTATATTCAGCTGTTTCTCAAGGCAGTGAATGGACTGAGTCCTCTCCTGGATTTATCTTGCCGGACCTGCTGTTACTACAGACACAGCACTGTTTGACACTAATATAGCTCAACATATGGCTCATGTGTGAATAATAATAAAAAAATGTTATTAGAGTTTATGTGGATTGATCAGTTTATAAGCTGAAGACGTGTGGACTGAAAACTGGCTGAGCAGCTGTGCCCAGAGGGTGGTGACCACTTGCACGAGGTCTAGTTGGAGGCCAGTAAGTACCAGTGTAACCCACGGGTCAATACTGGGTCTGATTTTGTTTAATGTCTTCATTAATTAATGACGTGGATGATGGGGCAGGGTGCACCCTCAGTGAGTTGGCAGATGGCACCAAACCAGGAGGAGTGGCCGATGCTCCAGAGGGTCATGCTGCCGTCCAGAGGGACCTGGACAGGCTGGAGAGATGGGCTGAGAAAGAATCACAGAACGCTTTGGGATGGCAGGGACCTTTCCAGCCCACCCAGTCCATCCCCCTGCCATGGGCAGGGACATCTACAACCAGATCAGGTTGCTCAGAGCCCCATCCAGCCTCGCCTTGAATGTTTCCAGGGATGGGGCATCCACCACCTCTATGGGCAACCCCTGCCAGTGTCTCACCACCCTCATCGTGAAAAATTTTTACCTTGTGTTTAGTCTAAATCTCCCCTCCTTTAGTTTAAAACCATTGCCCCTTGTCCTGTCAAGACCTGGAGAAGTTCAGCCAGGGGACGTGCCAAGTCCTGGCCCTGGGGAGAAGCAGCCCCAGGCACCAGGACCTGCTGGGGCCACCCAGCTGGAAAGCAGCTTAAAATTTAATTTGTATTAAATGAAAAATAAAGGTAGTCGTTTCCCTTCCTCTGTTTTTGCAGATAAAATGCCTACCTGTGCTTGATTTCCACTAACACTCAGGACTTAAATTGGCTTGAGTTGGGAAGATGAAAACCTCTCTAGCTGTCCAGCTTTGAGCGTCTGGGGCAGGGTGCCCGAAATCTCTCTGTTGCTCTCTTGCATTACAGGCTTGAGGCAGGGCACTCCTGCCCACCCTCACGTCAAGCAGCAGTCCTGGTTTGAGGTGAAAGCCTGTGAAACTCTCCATACAGTAGGGTGGTGATTGGTTTTGGTTTGTTTATTTTAATGTCATCTTCAACTTCCAAACCCTGGGATTAAGCCAGACCTTGCTAACAGTGAAAAATAACAATAGTTGTCCCCCAAAGAATAATAATGAACAGGTAATAAAAACCAAGTGTCCATGTAAAACTGTGAGGAAGCCAGAAGCTAATGAAGATGTGGGAGCTGGACTGTTGTAATTCAGATTTGCTGCTGAGGTGCCGTGCAGGCTGGGGGTGAGAGGGTGGGAGGTCAGCAGTTGGCCTTATTGCAGCAGGTCTGTGCTAGGACACATGGATTATAGCTGTCTGAGGTGGCTTTGCCCGATGTTCGATTTGAGACACGAAGCTGCAAGGATTTCCCACTTAGCCACGGGATGGCACTTTCTCACAAGAAATCTGGCGTAAGCGCAGCTGCAGCCAGAGGCCTTTTGGCACAACCCCTCTGGAAAAAAAGCATCTAATAGAGGGAGCCTGGTGGAAAGCCATCACGGAAAGGCCGATGCCTTTTTAGTCATGCTGAAGTGAGGAGGATTAGAGTGTTGTCTTCCTATTTGGAGCCAATAAATCAGCATCTCCCTGCAGGTGTGGGTCCTCAGGTGCTTGCAAGATGCTACAGCCACCAGAGGTGGTGTGTAATTACCTACAGAGGCAGAGCTGGACCATGTCCTTCTGTGATCGGCTTTAGCTCCGCGCAGCGGATGCAAAGCTGGGAGCCGGGCGTCAGAGATGCATTGGAAAGGAATTAACTTTTGGGAAGACGCCATACACAGTAGCTGAAGTCACTTATGAAGGTAACTAAGAGGAGGTTGTTTTACTATCTTACCAATTCACTTCTGAATTAAATTGACCTTTCTGTGCAGCTGGCCTCCGGGCGTGCAGAGGTGACAGCCTGGGGGTGCCGTGGGCAGCACTGGCGGTGTGCAGGGCGTCGGGCCCCCGCAAGCAGAGAGAAAGCCAGACAGAGTGGTGGCAAGATGGTTTCGAGAGAGTTTTGTTGGAACTAGGTGCCGTTAGTGTTACGCTTGTCATCCACAAAGCGTAGACAATATGATCCTGATGTGATGATACCGTACTGATGTCACAGCAATTTTGTCTGTATAGCTCGACGGGCGTTTCTGAACAAAACCTGCTTTTACCTGAGTGTTGGTTATAGCTAGAAGTGTTTGTGTTTCAGCAGAGGAATGGTGCCCGATGCTTCACACGGTGAAGAGAAAAGGAGCAAGACAGTCTTAAAAAGAGGCAACAGCAGAGAGATAAAAAGTAAATTAAGTTTTTATGCAGTATTGTATTTATCAGCAGCAGCTTTGGATTGCCTGTGAAATGGCATGCTGACTTAAGTGAGCATTGCAAGTGTACTTGTTAACTAGGTAAACAAAATGGATTTTTTAACATTGTCTTTAAATTGATGTGAAAACAAAACTGTATGCAGGCAGTATTGAAGAGAAAGGACGTTTTACTTGTTCGTGGCTGGATCACACCCCATGAGATTAGATCGTGTATGCCAGATTTAAGATAGCGGTGATTCTATTCTAAACTAACATCTACATCTGCCCTTTCTAAATTAAAAAAATATAAAATAAAAAATTAAAGATGTATGAGAACGCCCATTAAATAGCCAGGTCTTTACATGATGAACATTAAGTCTTCTGACGTGGTGCATAATACACTTATTTCTATGGTGCCTCTCTGCTGTGTTTTTTCAGATGTTATATAGAAATAAAGCATTAATTTGAATCCAGTACAGTTTTTGAGAAAGTCATGAGAGGAAGGGCTGTGTCACTTATGGCACTAGCAGATAGCAGAGCTCTTTATAAGTGCACGGCGATATTAACCCCGGAGCGTGGGTGAATCTGAGCCCGGGGTTACAGTCTGCATGTCTGGGGGTTTCCCCTGTACCCGCAGCTCCGTGCTTTGGTCTTCCTCCTGGATGGTCTAACTGCAGGGTCTGGGGCCCCAGCTGCGTTCTGGGGATGCAAGAGCCTGATGCTTCGCCGCACCCCAACAGGTACCGGTGGGTGGGAATGCCAGAGGGCCGCAGGGAGCTGCGTCCAACACCAATGCCTGAACAAGGTGAAAGCAGCAGAGACCTCTCCCCAGCTCGGAGCGTGTCCTGTCCCTGGCATTGAACAGCACCTTGGGGTCATCCGGGAGGAAATGCTGTGTGTGAAAATGCTGTATTGATCACAAAATAATACAGCATAAAGTACTATTAATATTTTTTTTCTTTGTCCTCAAAGCAAATGTTTGGCCATGTGCTTTAAAAAAAAGGAAAAAAAAACCCAAACGGGTGACTGTTTCCTTCAGAGTTTCTTCAGTAGAATTTTTGGTTGCCTTTTTTTTTTTTTCATTTGTTTTACTTTTTGATAGTTTAACATAAAGGTCAGGCCGGGGTGCTGCGTATCTTCAGAGGTCCCGAGATATTTGTGCTTCTCCAACAATAACAACGTATTGACTGCGTGGCAGCGGCACTGATGGTAATTTCTGCAATATCTCTTACGCCACGCCACAACCAGCTTTTAGATTTTTGTAAAGAAACCACAGGGAAGATTGTCCAACGAGAATGCATCGCTGGTACCAGCACTCCATAGGCCTCCACACTATTGCTTTAGACATTTTTAACTACCAGCTAGGGACTGTTGCTATTGCCACGTGCTAGTGCTAAAGGAGAGCTCACGCGGGCCCCCCTTGCTTGCTCTCCCCTCTCCCAGCAGCGTGTGGGAGACATGAAGCAGATGAGGTACCAAAACAGCTCAGAGTACTCCTGGGTCAGCCCAGTTAGAAACTTTTTTGTCCTTAAAAAGCTCTGGATTTCTACGTCTTTGCTTTGATGTATGGCTTGCTATAGAGATCATAGTCTTACAGGTCTGAAATCTCTTTTAAGGCATATGAATACACCAAAGGATGAGCTGGTCCCCAAAATAACGAAATCTGAACTAAACACATAGTCCCTCAAGGATACAGCAGCTGCCGGATCCACCCCGTAAGCAGGTACGCCTGGAATCGGCCACGGTAAGAGTGATCCAGACAGGGAGAGACCCTTTTTGCTTCAAACAGGATCAAGTAATGATCCTTCAAATAGGCAGCAAACAATAAAACGATGTCGTGCCTCATTGCAAGGCAACCTCTTTGTTCCTTTGCACTTGTCAAAACAGAGGGAAGAACAGCTGGAAGGAATAACCGTATAGTTAACTTTGTCATCTTCCTTTATAAATGAAGTAGGAATTCACTCATTTCTTCCCTAACGAATGGTTTCTGACTAAATTGTTCATGTCCATGAAACGTTGGGCAGCGTGTTTCAGGTGAGCTGTTTACAGATGGTTTCCTTGGAGCGCGAGTGAGCCCGCAGCTGCTGACGGATCCTTGGGTTTCGCTCCTCGCATGCGCTCATGCGATCGCTGTAATGAGCAATTTTAAAATCAGGGAGCCGTCAACTTGCACTTTTTTCCAGCAAGCTCCATGCCCTTCTGTAGAGTTTGTAAAAATTGAAGCTTAAAGCTTCCCTTTTCTTTTCAGCGCGGCTGCTCAGTCTTTCCTTATGTTCTAAAAATACTGATCTGAGGGTGTTGTTATAGTTTGAGCTTTTTCTATTGCATTTTCTAGACATCCAGTTTGATTTTTTTTTTTTTTTTGACTTATGCCTGGAGCAAAGATTTTATGATCGAGCCACTCAGGAAGAGGCGCAGCGCAGTGAGAGCTGGGTGGCGTGGGCAGCTCTCGCAGAAGGTACTGCTGTCCGAAAAGCGGATCCGTTACCCAGTGTGCAATAAGCCGATCGTCACACGCTCGGGAGAGACATTGCTTATTTATTTCAGGTTTGTGCAATCCTGGGTGCTTGGTGGTTTCCCACAAATCAAGCACACCGTCTTGATCGTACAATCCTATACAAAAGGCAGCATCAGCAATTAGAATCATAGAATCGTTAAGGTTGGAAAAGACCCTTAAGATCATCGAGTCCAACCGTTAACCTATCAGTCAAGTTTATCAGTCAAGTTTAGAGATAACCTCCACTTATACAACTGTTTTTTGAGTTTCTTGCTTTTATTTAAAGAGACAGTACAACCTTTTTATACTACGCATGCTCAAACGGTGAAGGTCGTCTCATTTGGGCTAGGGTCTCACAGCAGTGGGCGTGATTTTTAGTATTATAATGAGGGTAATTCACAGATATCTGCCTTTCCTGCTGACAACTCAAAGCTAAATGTATTAATCAAGACTCCGGGATGTTCAGGGTCGGTTCCTGATTAGGAGTTTCTCAACTAATCATTGCTGACAGCTTCAAGGATGGTCATCCTCACCCCAGACCATATGCTTGTATTTAAACTTACAGGCGGTCAGTTATATGAAATAAGGATATATGGCTGCTTTTGCCAAGTTGGCAATGCACACAAACCCTCCTTTAAAACATCTTGATTAACTGTCTCTTCAAGGCCTAATTGTTTAGCTTGTTAACTACAAGGTACATCTTACACAAAATAATCGGACTATTCTAAATTCCTGAATCAACCTTCAGCGGTACCGGCTGGTGTTAGCTGACGTGGCTACTTGCCGGCCCTGTGTGAGCGAAGAGGGCGGCTAAAAACCCGAAACCCGGCTTTGCAATAGTGTGTGCTCCTCAATGGACGTGTTTCAAGTATGTTACAGATCAGGACAGGTGAGGCTTGGGAAAAGCCACTGCTAAAGCTCTCCCTCGGACGTCAAGTCCACCCGACATCAAGTCTGGATGTTACGTGATCCCACTTCGTGGAGCTGGCAGGGCTGATTACCTGGAGAAGAGGGGCTGAGGGGAGACCTCATCGCTCTCTGCAACCACCCGAAAGGAGGCTGGAGCCGGGGGGGGGTCGGTCTCTTCTCCCCAGTAACAAGCAATAGGATGAGAGGAAACGACCTCAAGCTGTGCCAGGGCAGGTTTAGGTTGGATATTAGAAAAACTTCTTCACCGAAAGGCCTGTCAGGCCCTGGCACAGGCACAGTTCCCATCCCTGGAGATATTTAAAAGATGGGTAGATGTGGTGCTTAGGCACATGGTTTTCTTCGCCTCGGTCTTCAACACCGATGATGGGCTCTGGGACCCCCAGAGCCCTGGGCTAGAGAACCATGACTGCAAGAATGACAAACTCCCAACCAACCCTGAACTTGTGCGGGATTTGCTCCTCCAGCTGGATCCCTATAAGTCAATGGGGCCCAATGGGATTCATACTTCATTCACGAAGTTGGTGAAGGGTCTGGAGCACAAGTCTTAATGAGGAGTGGCTGAGGGAACTGGGGTTGTTTAGCCTGGAGAAGAGGAGGCTGAGGGGAGACCTTATTGCTCTCTACAACTACCTGAAAGGAGGCTGGAGCCAGGTGGGGGTCGGCCTCTTCTCCCTAGTAACGAGTGATAGAACGAGAGGAAATGGCCTCAAGCTGCGTCAGGGTAGGTTTAGGTTAGACATTAGGAAAAACTTCTTCACCAAGAGGGTGGTCAAGCATTGGAACAGGCTGCCCAGGGAAGTGGTTGAGTCTCCATCCCTGGAGGTATTTAAAGAATGGATAGATACAGTGCTCGAGGACATGGTATAGATGGACTTGGCAGTGCTGGGTTAACGGTTGGACTCGATGATCTTAAGGGTCTTTTCCAACCTTGACGATTCTATGATTCTATACCTAAAGAGCTGGCTGATATCATAGCGAGACCCTCTCAATGATTTTTTCAATGCTCTTGGGAATCTGGGGAGGTCCCAGTTGACTGGAAGCTCGGAAACGTTGTCCCAGTCTTCAAGAAGGGCAACAGGGATGACCCTGGTAACTATGGGCCTGTCAGTCTCACCTCTATGCCTGGCAAAATCATGGAGAAGATTATTCTGGGAGTTACTGAAAAACACCTGAAAGACAAAGCAGTCATTGGTCCCAGCCAGCACGGATTCATGAGGGGAAAGTCCTCCTTGACAAACTTGATCTCTTTCTATGACAAGGTTACCCACCTAGTTGACCAAGGGAAGCCAGTCGATGTAATCTTTTTGGACTTCAGTAAAGCTTTCGATACTCTCACAGTGTCCTCCTGGACAAAATGTCCAGCATACAGCTGGATAAACACATAATGCAATGGGTGAGCAATTGGCTGACGGGTCGGGCGCAAAGGGTTCTAGTAAATGGGGTTACATTGGGCTGGCGACCAGTCACTGGCGGGGTTCCGCAGAGATCCATCTTGGGGCCAGTGCTCTTTAATGTCTTCATAAATTACTTGGATGCAGGACTTGAAGGTTTGTTATCACAGTTTGCCGATGACACAAAATTGGGAGGAGCCATTGACACTGTCGAGGGCAGAGAGGCCCTGCAGAGGCATCTGGACAAATCAGAGAGCTGGGCAATCACCAACCATATGAAGTTTAACAAGGGCAAGTGCCGGATTTTGCACCTGGGACATGGCAACCCTGGATGTACCTACAGACTGAGGAACGAGAGGCTGGAGAGCAGCCCCGCAGAGAGGGATCTGGGGGTTCTGGTCGACAGCAAGTTGAACGTGAGCCAGCAGTGTGCTCTGGCAGCCAGGAGGGCCAGCCGTGTCCTGGGTTGCATCAAGCACTGCATCGCCAGCCGGTCGAGGGAGGGGATCGTCCCGCTCTGCTCTGCACTGGTGCGGCCTCATCTTGAGCACTGTGTGCAGTTCTGGGCCCCACAGTACAAAAAGGACACAAAGAGAGTGTCCAGAGGAGAGCCATGAAGATGGTGAAGGGTTTAGAGGGGAAGCCGTCCGAGGAGCGGCCGAAGTCACTTGGTCTGTTCAGCCTGGGGAAGAGGAGACCGAGGGGAGACCTCATCATCGCGGTCTGCAGCTTCCTCACAGGGGGAAGAGGAGGGGCAGGCGCTGATCCCTTCTCCCTGGTGGCCACCGACAGGACCCGAGGGAAGGGCAGGGAGACCTGCCTGCCGGGGGAGGCCTGGGTTGGACATCAGGAAAAGGTTCCTCACCCAGAGGGCGGTGGAGCCCTGAACCGGCTCCCCGGGGGCAGTCACGGCGCCAAGCCTGACGACATTGAAGAAGCATTTGGACGACGCCCTCAGCCACATGGTGTGAATTCTGGGGTCGTCCCAGGCAGGGGCAGGAACGGGACTCGATGACGCTCGGGGGTCCCTTCCCGCCCAGGCCCTTCCGTGGAGCAGCGGTGCCCGTGGCAGCGCTGTGCTAGCGGCTGGGCTCGATGCTCCTAAAGGCCTCTTCCACCCCGAACGGCCCCACACAGGAGCACCCCGGGGCCGGGGCCGGGCTCCCTCGGGGCACGGCGGGCGGGAGCGGCCGCTGACGCCACCGTGACATCACCGCGGGGGGGGGCGGAGCAGCGCGGCCACGTCTCACGCTCCGTGCCCCCAGCGCGCACGCGCGGGAGGGGAGGTGCGGGGCGGTGCGTCCCGTGATTGGCCCGCGGCGGTGACGCGGCGCGGCAGGCGGAAGCGAGGGGGCTCCCGCCATGCTGCGGCAGGTGAGGCGGCCGGGCCGGGCCGGCGGGAGCGGGGCCGCGGCGGCAGCAGCCGGGCACGGGGCGTGCGAGGCAGACGGGGGCTTTCTGCCGTCATCGGCTGCAGCGCCCGGGGCTGCGCGCCGGGGGTCCGCAACGCGGCGGAACCCGCCCGGCATCGATCCGGACACAGCGAAAGCTCCGGGGCGTTGGATGTTCCGTAGCGCTGGCCTCGGGCGTGGCGGCTGGCGGCCCCCGGGGCCGGGCGCCAGGGAAGGGGCTTTTCGGCACCGCCGGTGCTGTTGTGTCACGTCCGCGCAGGGCACGCGGCAGAGACGTGGCCTGTCCGCGGGGATAGTTCTGCTTCCGTCACCAGCGTGTGCTGCGTCGCTGTTACCATGGCCGGCTCCCGCTGTAACCGCTTCCCGAGGGACCTCCTCCGCACCTGGGGTGCTGTGCTCAGCGTTGGGCCCCTCACCCCCGGAAGGACATGGAGGTGTCAATGGCCAGAGCAGGGCAGCGAGGCTGGGGCAGGGGCTGGAGCCCAAGGCTGGGGAGGAGCGGCTGGGGGAGCTGGGGGTGCTCAGCCTGGAGAAGAGGAGGCTGAGGGGAGCCCTCATCGCTCTCTGCAACTGCCTGAAAGGAGGCTGGAGCCGGGGGGGGTCGGTCTCTTCTCCCCAGGAACAAGCAATGGAACGAGAGGGAACGGCCTCAAGCTGCGCCAGGGCAGGGTTAGGTTGGATATTAGGGAAAATTCTTCCCCCAAAGGGCTGTCAGGCCCTGGCCCAGGCTGCCCAGGGCAGGGGCTGAGTCCCCATCCCTGGAGGGATTTAAAAGCCAGGTAGATGTGGTGCTTAGGGACATGGGTTAGTGGTGGGCTTGGCAGTGCTGGGTTAACGGTTGGACTCGATGGTCTTAAAGGTCTTTTCCAACCTAAACAATTCTATGATTCTAAAATACAGGAGGGTGTGAACCTGTTGCCTGACATAGGAATAGCTTTTTTACAAGGTAATAAGTTCTCTAAGAGGACTGAAGCATAAAGGACCCTAGGCTAGGCTGGGAAGTTAACTGGGTGCAGAAAGGAGCCTAGGACTCATACTGTGAGTTTATGTAGGTTTCATAAAGCAGAAATCAAAACATATAATAGAACAGAATCCAATTACTGCATTTTTTTTCTTTTGTATGTGATTAAATATTCACATTCTTCCCAAATTCATTTTGATCTCAAGGTGCCATGATAATATTCTGGGTAATCAAAACTGTCCCCTCTTGAAGCTGAAAACTGGTTCTTTTTTCCGATATAACTCTTTGCATCTGTTCCCCACTTTAGGACAGCAGTGATGACATTGAGGATGTATCTCTCTTTGATGCAGACGACGATGTATCCAGGAGATCAAAAAAGTCTAAAATAAGGTCAGTGGCCATAGAGAGAGTTTCTAGATGAGCTCTAGGCAGAAGCCTGAGGAAGGAAGGACTGCTGTATTATATCAAAATTGGGACTGGCAAATACCTTCTTTATTTGGTTAGAGGTAATGGAGAGTAACTTCTAGATAACTGAGAGTGCCAATTCCAGAAGCTCAGCTGGAATTTGTAGATCTGTGCCTTCTTGCGTCTGGGCGCCCTCGCATTTCGTACGTGTTTGTCTTTCTGTGTGTAAGGGGTCTGCGCTGGTGCAATGGCTGTGTAACGGGAGGTTCTCACCGTGCGGAGTGCTGGTTCTGGGCTCGGCCGTTATCTCTTCCCCAGTCTTTCTTCTCGAGTATGTTTGGTGCTGCCCCGCTGCCTGCCATGTCCTGGCGTAGTTGGTCCAGCTGCCTCCTTCTGCCCAAACTCCTGCCACAGAGCAGCGTCCGTACGCAGGTGCTGTGCTGCCCCTGGCTCTGTACTGCACGTTTCTGGCCTGGGAACGGCAGAAATCGGACAGAAGGGCAAGTCTGCTGTGTTGAGAAATGTGATCTTTCCTTCAGAGGTATTTCCTCTGTCAGAACCTTTTTAAATTTACCTCATAAAAACTGCCTTACGTTGAACACGAGGTAAAAATCCCTGTCCCTTTCCACCCCAGACTCCTTCTGCACGTGGGATATTGCTGCGTGTAGAATGTGTCTCCTTATGATGAGCTTCTAGTCAGTTTATTTCCCGTATTTTCAGCAGTCGTTGCACACTGGGTTCATGTTATGATGCTGATCCTTATTCTGTGCGTTGGCGGGAGATCGCCTCGGCAATGTCATTTCTTTGAAATCACTTCGGTCTTGTCTGAAAGAGCTGTGACTGTACTGTACTTCATTCCAGGCATCCAGTGGCATCATTTTTCCACTTATTCTTCCGAGTCAGTGCAATAGTTGTTTATCTGCTCTGTGAGCTCTTAACTAGCAGCTTTATTGCCTGCATGGTGACAATTATCCTCCTCTTGTCGTGCGACTTTTGGGCTGTGAAGGTAAGTTCTTCTTACGCTTTTTGTTATTTTTGTCTTGCAATGTAAGAATAATTGAAGAGAGTGATATTCATGTCGCAAAACAAAGTAACTTCTTTGTGCCTTTCCAGCAAAATGATACCCAAGATACCTTCAAGTACTGGGATATATTACAAAGTGTTAATGAAATAACAGTTTTTAAACCTCTGTGTACCTGACTTCTTTTTGAAAATCAAATGGAGAACGTATATTAGACTTCCTTTTAAAGTAGCACAGGCTTTGTTATCAGATCACTTTCAAATCACCAGAAATACGCCTCAATTTATATTATTACAATAATTTGTTATTGTACTGAACATACCAGAAAATAGATTTTTGTGGACATAAGAGCCGTGTAATCTTGTTTTCCCAAACATGAGACAAATGAGCACTGTGGAAAATAGCAACCCAAACAGTTGAACTTTGGCAAATGGTTTCTTTTAGCAGAAGATATAAAGCTCATTGCTTTTCTTCTATTTCAGAATGTCACGGGGAGACTTATGGTTGGCCTTCGCTGGTGGAACCAGGTGGATGATGATGGTAGAAGTCACTGGGTATTTGAAGCCAGGAAGGTAAATTTCTTCTTTTTCTTTTTTTTTTTTTTCCTTCTCTTTTAATTGTTTCTGTTTTATGAAACCCCTATTAATTGGCGGTTATGCTTGTGATGGTAGATTACACAATGTAGACATTTACTTCCAGCCGCAGATCTGTAACCACCATTCAGTAAAGCTGAATGAGCTTTTTGATTGTTGAATTATTGAAAAATTCTCTTGATGTATTGACCTGGCTTAATGTAAGTAACCTAAAAGTTCCACATAAAATGCAGTAAAGGTTCCCACGTCACCTCAGTAATCTACAAGTTTTCTGGTGTGAACTTGGAACAGCTGACGTAGCTTTTGTCTCCTACAGAAAACTCTCGCAAGTAGGAAGAAACGTATAATCGTATAGCATTTGTCATGGCTGTTGCTTTGCCTTTGTGTTCATGATCTCTAGCATCCCATCTGTCAGGCACCTCACAACAGGTCACATATTTACCCTTTTGATCCCTGTCTCTTATCTCTGTGTGTATGGAGCTAATGGCTCGCAGATCTGGAGTGAGGTAAAGATCATTTCCTCGATCACGTGGGAGGTCTGTAGCGGTGTAGGGACTTGAACGTAAACCTTTCTCCAGCTGAGTTTGTGCACGCACTACAGGCACGTGCTTTCTCAAACCTGTGCTAGTTTAGAAAAGCCAGAGCACACTGAGGGAGGGGAGGAAAGGTAACTGAACTGCTGGTGATGCTGCAAATTTAGCCATAAGTTGTTAACCCAGTCCAGGTTTTTTAACTTTTTTAGGCAGAAGTGAGTGCTTGCTTGGGATCTTCTGCTCTCTGAAGACTTTCTAAAATCAACAGCGTGGTGTGAATCGGTGTGTGTGTAAAGAAAAAATGACCCTACTTTGATGCCTAAGAGTATCAATATTTAGTTCTGCCAGTGCTAGAATTAGTGAAATTCTGCTTGTTTGTGCAGTGATTCGGAGGAAGAAAACATTACCCCTTTGGCTGTTTCTAAGCTTTGTAACTGTACCATGCAGTAAATGTCATGTTTCCCAAACTTAACCTTTTAGCCCCAAGCATTCCAAGAGGATTTGATGCTGCTGCCTCCACTGTTTCTGGTAGAAAATTCACAAAAAGGTCCCTTAAATGGAAACATCTTCTGTTGCAGAAAGATCTTTATGTGATGTAGAAATTGATCTTGAAAGCATCCAGTACTGTTGTGTGGAGGCAAAAAATGGGGCTTGCAGATTCTGGACTGTTTTTAATGACAATGTGATCTATACAATGGAGCAGCCTGTTAATCTCCATTTCCTTTTTGCTTCTAGGTATCACCACAAGGGAGTAAAACCTCATCAGAAGCAGAGTCCCGAATTTTCTGGTTAGGTCTAATTACCTGTCCTATGATCTGGGTGATATTTGCTTTCAGCGCTCTCTTTTCTTTCAAAGTGAAATGGCTGGTGAGTTGGCTCCCTCAGCCCAGTAACAGATCTTGCACGTTACAAGTAAGGCGATGTAAATTAGTGACTTTATTTTCCTGTGTCTTAGGCAGTGGTTGTGATGGGAGTGGTGCTTCAGGGAGCCAACCTTTATGGTTATATCAGGTGTAAAGTTGGCAGTAGAAAGAACTTGACAAGCATGGCGACCAACTATCTTGGAAAGCAGTTCTTGCGGCAGGTAAGATTTCCAGGGTTTTGGAAACCCTCCGGTTATATTTCTTGCTGACCATAAACTTCCCTCCTGCCTTGGCATCAAAGGAAAGACTGAAAAAGTTGTTATTTAGAGTTCTGCAGTGGGGCCCTTCACACCTTATTTCCCTGTGAATTTGAGCCCCCTTAGTTAAGTCGCAGAGTAACTTGCTAATTATTGGTATCAAGTTCCATTTGCAGAATCTCGTGAGCTCGTATTATTTGCTGGTGCCAGGGACACGTGCCATAGAAGTTACTGGAATATGGCTGGTATATTGGAAATAAGGAACAAAGTGAAAGTGGTCACAGAGTGAAATAGCTTTTGATAAACTCTGCCGCTTTTGGATAACGCGTTGCTAAATTACTCCTTTCATTGCCCTGCTTCCTCTTCAAGTTGTGCTAGCCACAAAACCACGCATCTGGAGGGAAGTTGCATTGGTCCTTGTGCTTCAGTGCATCGTGACAGCATGCATAGCTGAAAGGGCCGCCACTGCCTTTTATATTCTCTCTCACAACCAACCAGCTCTTCTCAACAGGTCCTTTTCTGCCCCAGCGCTGAGTCCCCGCAGCAGTAGGCACAACTGTCCCCTGTTCCGCTTCTAGGCTGTCGTTTAACTTCTGCTTTTACCGGCTTTCCTGACTGGGGCTGGCTGTGCTACGCAGACAGCTCTGGGGACAGGTGGTTTGGCTGCCACAGGCTTGCAAATGTTTGCTGGAATTATTGTCATGAGTGTGATCAGAAGCTCAAACACTGATAAACCTTTCTTGGCAATCCATGCTGGAGTGTCCTCTTCTGTAGCTCGATTTGCTTCTGAATGCTTTTACCACTGCCGTGGTTAACCAAAGGCCCAGACCAGTCTCAGTCTCTGGCAGAAATGAGTGTCTTGCCCCAGAATCATGGCAGCGAGTCGCATAGTTCTCCTGTACTCCTTTTCTTCTTTTTTTCTGTTTTGCCATCTGCAGAATGTGGCTAAAGAGGACCAAACAGCATCCTGAGTATGGTGGACTCCTCAAGCTAGACCGGATTCACAGTAGTGAACAACAGAGAATGTTGCTCTGACCATGAGATTTGGGAGCTGCAGACATGGGGTGTGAATTAAAAGAAGTAAATAAATTGTGCAAGACTTCAGGTTAACACTCCTAGCAACTTATATTCGATTTTCCACTAGCAGTTTGTGTTTAAGTCCTTTCTTTAGTTTGATTAATTAGAATTAATTTGCCTAAACTTTGAATTAAAAAATATCCTAGGTGGCTGTCATACAGGTTTAGAACTACTGGATGAATTAAGAGAAAATTGCTGGACCTCCTTCTTCAGAAAAACCATGCACAAGCCGAGCCTTCTGTTATCCAACATCTCCCCCAACTCCTCAGGCAGTTGGTGCCTCAAATAGTTCCAGTTGTGAACGTTGCTGCGTTTTGTTCTTGGAGGTCGTTGCTGCTTCTGTTATGAAGTTTAGGTAGCGCTCGTTTGGCTCCGCATCTCGCTCATTCTGTGATTTGAACGGCGCTGAGGTGGTTGCAGTGAAGGACATCTGAAGGAAGCGTTGCTGTTGGCTCGGTGGGAAGATTATTGCAGTCTCATGGGAACTGCAGAAAGCGACTTCTGAGCAGCTCCGGTCTTTTATTTATCTGTAGCATTCTTGGAGGTCTCAGTAACATCTTAAACCCCTGGATTTATGGGAAGTCCCTTTCTACCGGTAGGCCTGCGTCTGTATGGAGAGCGTAGCAAGGGTAAACCCGGTTTATGAGGCTGCAGGCACAATTTCAGAGACAGAGTGAATCTGAGAGCAGTCGTTGTCTGACTAACGCTGTTAAAGCGATGCCATCTGCCGTCGCGTCGGCGCTGCGCAGTAGCATGCGGTCGGTGCCGCGGGTCTTTTTCCCTGGCTGGGAGGGTGTAGGGTGATGTGGTCTGCAGTCTCCTCCCCAGCCCCTCGGCACAGGGGAACGGGGCCGACGGGGGCTTACGTTTCTTGAATCCATGCAGTGTGTGGTCCTGAAGCCGTCCTCCCCCAGGAGTCTGTGGGCTGGAAAAGAAGCCCTTTGTAGGATCGTGAAATGTTGGCCGGCAGAGTTCGCTTAGATGGCAGAAAGTGGTGTGTTTTGTGTGAAAAGCTGTACAAAAGGGGTCAGTTCCTTCTTGTCATGTAATTCTGTTCACGACAGGTTGTGCTTTTGCAGCGGTGGATATTGTAAACTTTGGATGAGGTACTTTGAATTAAAAATGTGGTTTCTTTTTGAATAATGGGTATTGTAAATTGTGGGATTGCATCAACATGATTCCTCTCCCTGTACTGTAGCAATACTTGGGAGCTGTACATTTGTTTAACTCTTTGGACTGATACCTTCCTTTTGTAAATATGTATTTATAAAATCTTGAAATTAAATAATGCTTTGTTTAACCAGCCCAGATAACCCACTCATGACTGAGCTCTATTTATACGCTTTATATTTGTATTTATATTTATACACTGTGTTTTATATTTATAAACTGTAGTTTTAGCAGGGGTTACTTGTCAAGTTACACGGTGGTGTTTAGCGAGCTCTGCCACACTTCTTTCACCCAGGGGTCTTGGACAGTTTTCCCTGTGCAAACACTTCCTTCGTAAACGTGCTGGAGTCGTTATCACGCAGAGCTGAAGTGACTGTCCCTCCGTAAGGCTCGGCTGGAGTGGCTGAGATGCTCCTTCCGAGGGGACTCGAGGGCCCCTCCGCCCAGGTCCTGGCTGGCTCCTGGCAGGTGGCAGCGTGCTCCCGTAAATGCTCGTGCCACCACGTAGCGGGAACTTCCAGTCCCCATTTACGTGGAAGGGATGATTTATTTCTAAGGAATGAGTGTAAACAGGCAAAACGAAGTCAGTCACTGAAGGAAAAGTGCTGCTGCAGCCACGTGGGGACGCGCAACTGCAGCGTCTGGCCCGTGCGGCGCGAGGGAACGGAAATCCTTTCGGCTCCAGTCCGACCAGCCCCCGGTTCGCCGCCGCCGTCGGAGGGATGGCGCTGACCCTGGCACAGCTCCAGCCACGAGGTAGTTGTTTTAAAATGTGTTGAAAGTTTTGGACTTAATATTTATTCTGCTGCTGCCAAAGCTCCCCCCAAACTGCTGGAAAATAGAGAGTGCTTTTCTGGAAGTTGCAGTTTATTTAATCAAGGACAGAGGCATTTATTGGTATGTGCCTTTAAATATAGCCCTCTTCGGCTTATTTTTAGCCTCTTGGCAAACATCCAATCTTCTGCTTCTTTAATCCGGCATTTTATTGCGTTTCTCCATGGTATGGATCAGAACCAAATTTCTTATCGCTGCTCCAGTTGTGTGTGAGTCTCGTTTGATTTTTACTCGCCGTCTGCTGGGGTTTCCTGTGAAGCGGGAGGTGGGAGTTGCCGCAGAACAGGGAAATTCTCTGAATGTGTTGGGTGTTTTGTTTTTTTTTTTTTTTTTTGGCCAGCCTTGGGAATCCACACTAAGCCAGTTTCTGGAGCATTAGCTGGGTAATGGTGGCCCCACCTAAGACCTCCAGGCCTGGGTGGTGGCTGAACTTTCAGGGTTTGCAGAAGTACTCCAAGAGCAATAATAATAAAATACTATTTGCTCTGAAATAGCAAAGTACCCCTCGGCTGTTGCAAGCACAGCTGAAAGGTGGGCTTGAAGCCATCCTCACTGTACAGGCAGAGCCATTTTGAGTCCTCGGAGCATAGTGTCTTGGGCCAGCGGGGAGCTCGCTCGCGGAGCTGGGGACAGAACAGGTCGTGGGGGGCATTTGCTGTCTGCTTTGGGTTGCGTGAGGCCTCATCCCTCCCACAGTCCTAGGGATGAGCCGCTCCTGTCCTAGGCACGAGCTGCTCCGTCGCTTTTGGCCTCAGCGGGGACCCGTCCCTGCTGCTGCCACAGGGTCACCTGTGCAGCCGGCGGGGTGTCCTCAGGGAAGGCACCCGATTTCAGCGGCAGAAGCAATGCTTTTTCTGGCCCCGCGCTTTAACGCATTCCTGTGACGCATCCAGATGTTCTCAAAACACAGAAGCTTTAGAGGTAGTTTTGCCCTGTTGGTGCATCTCCCCTCTGCACTATGCCCCGGCCCGGGGGAGAACCACAGGGAGGGACGAAGGAGGGATGCCGAGTGCCTGCGGGCGACCTGGCCCCGGCACTTGGAGCCAGTCTGTCTTTTCCTCCAGAGATTTCTTGGAGACTTGCTGGGCCCGGAGGGCTGCAGGGAAAGGTCTATTGTGGTTGCTTGGCAGAGGCGACGGTCAGCCCTGCTTATATGGGACAGGACATCCCAGCTGGTATTTCCTGAACAAAAAGCTGCGGTGACTAATGGAGAGTGACCTTTGGGGAGACCAAAGGGAGCGGGGATGTGGGTGAGGAGGGTGGATGTTGGCCAGGACCCAGCGCTGCTTCCAGGGCTCCTGGCAGGAAGGAATTTCTCGCTTCCCTCCTGCCTTTCCCTGCAAACAGCCCCAATTTGGCAGTGGGCGTCCCTTCCCACCCTGCAAACCCACGGCAAACCGAGAGCCTCCCCACCGCCCTGGTAAGACAGACGAAGGGTAGAGAGAAAGGAAACGCTATTTCTGTTTTACTGATAGCACCATTTTTATACCACAGAGGACACGCGGGCCCGTCGTTATCTGCCTGCGTGTGCCGAAAGCAAACCGGGCGTGTTGAATGCGATTCCAGTTCCTTCCTATCCTCTCCAGTGCCAGCGCGTGGCTCGGGGCAGCTGATGTCGGGGACGCGCTGCGCTGGCTTCTGCCGCTCAGCCACAGGCTGCAGCGCTTGGCTGCTTGAATTTCCCTCCTGTTTCTCGGGAGGCATCGCCTTTGGGTACCGCTGTGGGGACAGCCTCCTCCTCGGCTCGCAGCAGGTACGTGTGCCCCCAGGCCTGCCTTGAAGCTGTGAGAACGGCTCTCTGGGTCAGACTGAACCCATCAAACCCAAGGTTTGTCTTGAGCTAATTCCGTGTGCCTTGCAAAGACTGTATGGAAATGGCAAACTCGCAGCCACGCTCCCAGGAACACCTTTTGTACCTCCGCAGGTTTGCGGCTCCCTCTGTGTCACCTGACGGATTTTGCTGCCATTAATTTGACCGATTCCTTTCTGAGCCCACGCAGACTTCTAATATTGGCAGCGTCCTGCGGCAGAGAGCTCCACAGGTTAACACTGGCCGGGGAAAGATGCTTCACATCTCGTTCGTGTGGAACCTGCCTCCAACTTAATTTGGTGCCCGTCTGGTGAGGGAAGGGAAGGCCAGGGGTGTTCTGTGTTCGCACCGAACGTGGCAGAGAGACACTGGGTTTTGCATTAAGTGTGGGGTTTGAAATCCCCAGCCGGACTGAAACTGCTGTTGGGATCCTCCTGGATCAGCTTGCTGAAGATCCAGGCTGTCCTCTCTCAAAAGCCACCAGCTCACGCGACAGTGCCGGGGAGCAGTTCGCATCCTCCAGGATAGGGATTACTGTTTGCCGGGCTGTGTCCCAGCAAGGTCACAGGTTTTACTGGGGTAAAGATGTGCAGGAGGACATTGTGGCCTCATGTCCAAGAGGACCTTTGTAAGGAGACGGTTGAGCAATTGGACCTCAAGAGAAGATCTGGGATGTGGGGAGATGTGGGATTCCCTAGCTCTTCCAAGTATCTTTGTTTCTTTTCTTATCCTGGCAGGGCTGAGGATGACTCAAATGCTCTGCAAGGACTGGAGGGTGCTTTGATGCCCGGCAAGGAAAGCGAGCCAGCGCGAGAAGGAGCAAGCAAGCCTGGGGCTGAGACGCTATTTTTAATTCATTTACATGTTTTGGGCTAATCCCAGCTCTGTGCCTGATACTTTACTGGGGCAAGCAGCAAGACGATATATGGTTTTCCGATGATACTCAGAACGGCTGGCAGGGGTTGTCCCCGTTTCTCCAGATGGGTAACAAGGAGCAAATGCCCCAAGCCTTGCAGAGCCGCCGGGCTGGGCTGGGGCTGAGCAGGTCCCTCGCAGGGCAGGAGCCGGCCCTGGGGAGGCAGTGGGGCAGGACGAGACGAGACAGGGTGTTCCTTACAGCGGGCAGGCTGTGGCTTCCCCGGGGTGATGGCGAAGGACAGGAGTGACCCCAGGGTGCGGAGCACCCAGGGACACTGCTGCCAGCCTCCCCCAGCGCTGCCCAGCATTCGCAGCATGAAGTGAACCCCGGGGTGACCGCGGGCACCCAGTCCCTGCAGCACCCTCCTCGCCCAGCTGCCCCCTTTGCACTCAGAATTAGCCGCCTGTTTGAGCCCAGGCACAGCTTCCACTCATTCTTTATAGCAGGAGGGTTTCCCAAGAGGGGCGGGTTCCTGCAAGCCCGGGGCTTTGTGTGTCTCTGTTGCAAAGTCCTGCACGCCTGGGGTTTCAGTTTTTAGCGATGCACTAGTGAGATGAAAGAGCAGGGTCTCTGCTAGGCATCTTTTATGCTGCTGACAAGCAGCATCTGCTGCAGCAGGTCGGTGGGGCCTGTGCACAGAGTTGGCCAAGTTCAAACTCATGGAAAAGGGGGTTCATTTTGACTCTCCTAAAGACACAATCCCGCAGCAGATTCTGTTAGCGTTATGGCTGTCTCCTGGGCTTTCAGAGCATAGTGACGCATCGAGTGAGCAGTTTTTATATCCTCAGGTAAAAGCAGAAGCGTTTTTCTGTGTTGTCCTGCTTCCTTCTGTTTCCTTGCAGAGGAACTCTGCACGCTCTAAGGGCAGCAGTCGGCATGCCAGAGCAAGCCTGCGATACCCAGCCGGTGGGTACGGCTCAAATCCCAGGGGTTTCTGGAGCCCCAGAGATGAGCAGGAGGATGGTTGCGTTTCCCTGTGACAGAGCCTGGGAAGGGAAGCGTCTCACTTTCCTAAGGGATATTTGAAGAGGAGAAGGAGGAGACAGTATTTAAAGCACAGAAAGCAAACTACAGTGTAGTACAAGGGAGAAATGGGCAGCAGAGGTGATTTTAGGCAGGGAAGCTTAGGGCCATAGGGTAGAGGCTATGGAGCTATAGCCCTCTAAGGTCGTGTCCTCCTTCGAGGACATGGTTTAGTGGTGGACTTGGCAGCGCTGGGTTAACAGTTGGACTCGATGATCTTAAGGGTCTTTTCCAACCTTAACGATTCTGTGATTCTATGTCACGCTACTGAATTATCTCTTGCGCAGACGAACGAGATCTACTTCAAATAGCTGGGATTGTTTGTATTAAAATGGCCACTCTGGGTCATGCCAAAGGTCGCTGTAGCTCAAAATCCAGCTTCTGACCCTGCTTGATGATGCTGATGCTAAGGAAACGGTGATATAAAACAATGGTGCCCTTCTTGCGCCTGCTTAAAGTCTGGCAGTCTGGGGAGCAGGATCTCAAAGCCTGTATCTGCAGCATCGTTTCTAACAGCTATGAACTTGTCTTGGGACTTAGTGGCATCCAAACCCTCCCATGGCAATGGGTTTCATCCAGAAAGGACGTGTTCCCCTTTGGTGACCTTCCCCTGGTACGAAAACTCCTATTTTATTCCCATCCTTTGTTATGGATTTTTTCACAAACTATTAATTTGTAAATTACCCAATTAATGGCTCTTAATGCCAGATCGTCTCATCCCCCAGCTGCTTGCTACATATTTCAAAGAGCTCGAACATTTGCCGGGGGGACTCCCCTCAGCAAAAGGCACATTGATGCTCTTCAGCTGTTTCTTATCTCTGCGAATCCCAGTCTGTAGAAGTCCAAACAGTTTGCTCAACGTAGGAGTTGGATTTTCTGGTTTGTTGTTCCTCATACTCCTTCCAAAATCCCTAAAAAACCCCCACTTTGCCACCTTCCACCATCCGGCAGCAGGAGAAGCAGCCGGTTTGTCTGGGGATTAGCAGCTCGGTGGGTTCATCCCTGAGCCCTTTGGACTGCTCCTGGAAACCTCCCCGGCCTGCTGAGTTATTCCTCTTCGTGCTGCCAGCTTGCGCAAACCTCCTTCTATTTAGTTCATTTTGGGCGAGTTCTTTAGATTTTTTTTTTCCTCTTTTTTTTTATTTCAGTCACAAAGCAATGTGTAAACAACTCCACAGTAACCACTGGAGTACATGAGTCATTTAGCTCTGCTGCCACAGGACATACTCACTTGCTCTTGCCTACTGTTATGTTTCCAGATTAAAGGAGGTTTTAGTTGCTGAGATGGCTACTCACAGTTTCCTACTGAGTGTACCGATGTTGAGTCTGGCCCTTTTTTCACTGTTTGTATGACTTCTCCCCCGTTAGATAGCTCCTCCACCCAGTGGGACCTTCCCCGCTTGTCATCTGTCCCCTCTGCTTGTAAGGTTTAAAACTCCGTAAGTTTGTTTTAACTAGTAGCTGGTTTATATTTTGCTTTTGTTGGAGCCTTCCCTTGCATCCAGACCCTGTTTCAGAAGGAATTTGAATCGTGTACCAAAACTGCCTCAGGTCTCGGGAACTTCCATACCCGCTTCCCAGCATCCGAGAGCCCACCAGACTGGAGCTGCCCAAACCCACTGCGGGCAGAAGTCCCGACCCAAAAGCTCACCTGAAATCTTTGGATGAGGAAGAAACTAAACACCCTTTGCACAGCTCTTGGGTACGTGAGCCCTTGATTTCTCATGTTTTAAATTGCAGGGTCATGCCCAGAAGGGCCACAACGATGACCCGAGGGCTGGAGCACCTCTGCTGTGGGGACAGGCTGAGAGCTGGGGGTGCTCAGCCTGGAGAGGAGGAGGCTGCGGGGAGACCTCATTGCGGCCTTGCAGTGCTTAAAGGGGGCTCAGAAGAAAGATGGGGGCAGACTTTTTAGCAGGGCCAGTAGCGATAGGACAAGGGGGAATGGTTTTAAACTGAAAGAGGGGAGATTCAGACTGGATATAAGGAAGACATTTTTTACGCTGAGGGTGGTGAGACAGTGGCAGGGGTTGCCCAGAGCGGTGGGAGATGGCCCATCCCTGGAAACATTCAAGGCCAGGCGGGACGGGGCTCTGAGCAACCTGATCTGGGTGAAGATGTCCCTGCCCGTGGCAGGGGGATGGACTGGGTGGGCTGGAAAGGTCCCTGCCATCCCAAAGCGTTCTGTCATTCTGTGATTCTATAAGTTTGGTTTAATTAGGATCTGGACTGGAGAGAGGAGGGGATGGGGACTTTGCATGGATCCTGCTCCGTCCCCAGCTCAGGGAGCAGATCGTCATCGCTGGGGTCCGGCCGGTAGCTGGGGCAGGAGAGCGGCACGGGTCTGGTTGCAGGTTGGGGGATCTGGCAGTGACCCCTGGGGTGTGGTGCTTTCCTCAGGCGTCAGGAGCCGTGACTTCGGCTTCAACCCCCAGAGCTCTGCCGCTGCTGTGAGCGGGGCCCCCCAAATCCCGCTGCTCCCAGCTGCTGCAAGAGCAGCCTCAGCAGAACGGGAGGAAAACGTGGGATCTGTAACATCCCTGTGGGTTTTTCCTCTCCGCTTGCAGTGGGGTGGGGAGTGCAGCATCCCCTGGGGTGCTACCAGGCTGGGCAGCCTTTAGGGGACATTAAACCAGCCTTTTCGTTAGCACCTGGCCACTGATCCCCTGGACAAAGGCTCTTAATCCCCCATGGCCCTTGTGTTTAAGGGCAGCATCAGCACACATCTGGAGCAGCACCGCTGGGCTGACCCTGCTGTCGGGTCCCTCCAGCGCCGACAGCCTCTGTGTGACGCAGATGTCGGTCCATCCCTCTCTGGTCTAAACCCGTATGGCGGCAGAGGGAGCTCTTATGCTTTTTCTTTTAATTAATTAAATAAATTAAAAAAAAAAAAAAATGGAGCAAAGAAAGTTTTCTGGAAGGGCTCGCTGGAAAAGCCTCCCAGGATCAACCCTGCGATGTGAGAAGCGCCAGGAGCACCCAGCCAGCCCGGCGCATCCCGTGCGAGCATGGGACCGCGGTGGGAAGGATGTCACCTCCCCGGGCGTCACCCCTGGCTGCGGCCGCCCGTCCTCCCGCGCCTCGCGGAGGGGTGACAAAGAGGAAAACAATAACCGAAACCACCTCTCCTTCCGTTAGCGCTCCCTCTGAGCTTTCTGGGGCCGAGCGGGGATATAACGGGAACATGATTTCACCGCCCTGGTGTTATGGGGTGGTGTGAGCAACCACTGGAGTTGGAAAAAGTAAGTAAAAAGCAAGTTTATTCCCAGCTGGGTGTGTGTGTGGGACCAGCCGGCTGGGTTGTCTCCTCAAACAGACCTTGGGACTGTCCCAATTCTGGGGAAAAAACTCTGATTTAAATAAATGCTTCCTAGGAAGTGATCCAGCCCTGTGCCCGGCTGGGTCCAGCACCCCTCCCCAGGGCGTGGGCTGGGGGTCCCCGGAGCAGCGCTGTGGTGTGCACGGGGTTTGGGGCGTAGGGATGGACAGCCCTGCCAGCTCCCGCTCCGGGTTCCTTGGCTCGGAGCACAGCCTCTTGCTCCGGGTCCTGGGAATCGTCCTCTTGGCGAGCACCTTGGCGAGGATTTGACTTGGGGCCCCTAAAGCTGAGCCGAGCTGCGCCACATCCACCAGCGTTTAGCGCTCTGGCACCTGCCGAGGTTAACAAAACTAAACCATCTTGGCTTAGTTTTGCTCCCAGAAACCAGAAGGGAATTTTACCATTGGTTTTAGTGGGAGCTGCCAGGTTTAATTGTTGGACACCACAATAAAAAATCATGTCTACTGCTTCCAGGCTCAACCATCTATCATCAATGCTTTGAAGCAGCAGCTAAATGCTTTCTCTGCCATTCAAACGATGACATTTTGGGATGATAGGACATGGGGGACAGGATAGCCTGGCACCAGTGGCTGCCGGGTCACAGCCCCCAGAGCAGGAAAGTGCAGCAGCATCATGCGGGTGCGCTTAACCTGGCCCAGTGCAAAGCAAAACAGATCAACCCCATCTTTTTTGTGCTGGATTCAGCTTTACTTTTCATGGGCAGGGATGGGGAAGGTGATCCCGTGATCCGTGACCGGGTGGTGATGAGGGGTAGTGCAGAGCCAGGGCAGCAGCTCGCACCCTGCGCAGCCCACGCCGTGTGCTGGCCCCCCGCTGCGGTGATGCTGCGGTGTGCAACGCTGCTCCCCGGCACGTCTGTCCCAGCTCAGTGGCTTTCCTCAGCTGACAACCGTGGGGCTGTGATGCCTTTTTGCAGCACAGCCCTGAGCCCAGGTCCCTGGAGCCCTTGGAAAGGTCCTTGGGAAGGGCCCGGCTCCCTTAGGTCCTTCCCAAGCTTCCCACTTGCAGCACTGGGTCTGGCTGGTTTTGCTGGTGGGTGAGGAACAGCTGTCACCTGCTCAGCAACGTTTCAGTGCAGAGCCACGCTTTCAAATCCCCCACCCCTCATCAGGTCTGCATATCCCCCTGCCGCGGCCCGTTCCTACCCGCAAACCCAAACCCATCATGACCTGGTTTTGCAGTTGCTCCTCATCCCTCGTGCTCCAGGCAAACGGTTCGGCCCCTCTACTCGGGTGGTCTCACCGAGAGACGTCAAGTACAAACATCCCCAGTGTAATTTTTGGCAACGTCGAAGTTTCTGGCTTCAGATATATCAACAGGACTTGTCATTACATTTAGCTGCTTTCCCCTGCCCTTGCTCCCACAAGACCCTGAAGTGCTCTTACATGATTTTAGGATATCCACAAAACAACCAACCTGTTATCTAGGCCTTGGATTTCAGTTTTACAAGGCGCGACCGCAGTTTGCACACTGCAGCCTCGCCCGGCTGACATCCCCATCCCCCCAGAGCCCCGCAGCACCCTCATCCTCATCCTCACCCTCATCCCGCACCAGCGTGGCAAACACCGGGACCCATGCGTGTCTCATGACTGCTGCTCGCTCAGGTCTCTCTCCAGGCACGGGGCCACACGTAGATGTGTGTGTGTAATGCAGGGGTTGGGCTCGGTAGGGTTTGGGGGTTTATATTTTTCTTAAAAGACGCAAGAAATTATTTCCTCTCCCCTGTGACCTGGTGCCATCACCACACACGGATGGCTGTGGATACCAACACTGATGAAAACAGCGGCACCCTGCCCTCCTCCCACCACTACAGCAACTGGGCTGAACCCTGAATTCTTGGTCTTCAGCCCCAAGTTTGAGGTCTCTTTTTTTAGCAGGCATGACACTACATTAGCCGCAGAGGACTTTGCAAGCTTCCCATCCAATTTATGTCAGCGCCACAGGCAGCTTGCTGCCCGTCCCGCAGCTCGCTGGCCTTGCTGAGCACGAGCAATATCGGGTATTTGCACTGACCATAGAATCATGGAATTGTTTAGGCTGGAAAAGACCTTTAAGCTCATCAAGTCCAACCGTAGTTAGGTGGAGGCTTGGGTAAGGGACTGGAGCCGCCCAGGAGCTGTGGCAGGTGAGCAGGGAAGGAGTTGCCACCTCTGGGCTGGGCTGAGGCCCTTGCTGGCACAGATCTAAGGTGGCTGGCGAGGAGTCTGGGACCTTCTCCGACCGAAATCCCCGTGTGCTGGGATCCCCGCTGTCACGTCTTCACCAGCACCTTGACCACCGGGTGATGGCCGTCAGGGACAGCCCCCAGCTTACAGCTGCTTTAGCTGCTGAAACTGCAGCAGAAGCTGGGACCTGGAGCTGAATGGACATGTCCTACAGGACAGCCTGCAGGGCCACAGGACAACACTGGCAAAAGAAAGAAAATTAATTCCCTTCTCAAAGCTAAAGGAAGGCTGCCCTGTGCCCAGATTTTCAGTGCTTATTGGCACTGTGGTAATGCCCACCAGACCCAGCCCTGTGCAACGCACGTGGGCACCCCACAGACACTAGAAGTAAAGATGGCTCCTGGCCAGAGCAGAAAGTGATTCTGGATTCCTTGGGCAGGAGGAAGGAGCCCTGCAAGGGCTGCAGTTGACAGGACTTTCTTTTTGCAATATTGGTTTGTATCCACGTTAAAAATTCAGACTCTCTTTCCTCAGGGTTGTTGTTCTTCTTGGAAATACGTGACTTCAGGGCTTGAGAAGGATCAGAGGGGCTTTTTCTCTAAAAGAGATGATGACTAGAAAGCCCAGGCATGTCCCACTTGACTGCCTCCCCCAAAACACGCAGCAGCAGCAGGCCCTGGCCCAGGCTGCCCAGGGCAGGGGCTGAGTCCCCATCCCTGGGGGTATTTAAAAGCCAGGTAGATGTGGTGCTTAGGGACATGGGTTAGTGGTGGCCTTGGCAGCACTGGGTTAACAGTTGGACTTGATGATCTTAAAGGTCTCTTCCAACCTTAATGATTCTGTGATTCTCTGCTTGCAGCCTGCTTCCCCCTGGGGAGGGGACCGTGCAGTCACTGGTTATCCTGCATTTCACCCTCAACTGAGTGAGTCTCTTTCATGCAGGAAAATCAAAGCCCCGTACCAGAGCCAAACACACCAGGTTATTGAGCCCTTCAAATTAAAAGTGTCTCAAGCATAAAACTCACCTAGCTGAACTAGAAATCAAGCCTCTGCTTTCAGGCAAAGCAAGCTTGCATACTTATGAATCACCCCTTCCTTGCTTAATCATTTTGTATTAAGGACATCTTAAAATGAATGTACTCAAGTCGAAAAGTC
This sequence comes from Nipponia nippon, assembly GCF_047370975.1. NCBI lineage: Eukaryota > Metazoa > Chordata > Aves > Pelecaniformes > Threskiornithidae > Nipponia > Nipponia nippon. The sequence continues at coordinate 11,741,479 of NW_028262330.1, read as the reverse complement.
CATTACAAATGAGAGTCCGAATGACTAAGGGAGGATTTTACATCTGCATCCAAGTTTGCAAGCAAATATGGGCATTTGTAGGAAGAGCAGTCATCCTCCAAATATTTCTGCAAAAAAAAAAAAAGCCCAGGCGGGGAATGACTAATGGGAGCGGGCAGGAATGGGCTGATCCGCGCAAGCGCCGGGCGAGGAGCCCGCCAGGAGTGGGGCTGGAGCCGCCTGCCTCCACCTTGACCTATGCAAATCTGGTTGGGTGAAGGCAGATTTCTTAGGAAATAAAATTTTCCCTGCTTTCTGGTGGCCCTTTGCCAAGCAAAGAACTCAGAGAGGAAAGTGTGCAGCAGCCCAGCGCCGTGGCAGTGCTTTGGTTCAAAGGGCTTGTGCTGTGCTGGGGACCGCGACAGTCGGTGGGATTGCAAACGGAGGGTGTCCTCTGCTTCTCAAACACCAAGTCTGCCTTTTTTTTCCTGCTGAGAAAGTCCTTATAAAATATTGGCCGTGCTCAGGACACTCCGGCAGCAGTAAGCAGGAGGAATTCAACTTTCTGCACTTTCTCTGCAGCAAGGTGTTCAGGGGCTGGGATCGCCGTGGGGCTGGGGGACAGGGGAGCTGGCACCCCGGGGCAGTCCCGTAGGGCAGGCACGAGCAGAGCGCGTCCGACCGTATTCCTCCATGAGAGCAGGAGAGAGAGACTTCGTGTCAGAGCAGCACCACACGCCTGCGGCTCACCTGGCGGGTTGCAAAGCCCTTGGTGTCCCGATGCACGGGAGGGACATGCATCCAGTCCAGATGGAGATTTGCTGGCTCAGAAACTCCTCTTTGCAGGCAGTGCTTGGGTAAACCCGCTGGTGGCAGAGGGCAGGGCTGCCCAGCAATTTGCTCATGTCTCATGCATGCACTGTGCCAAAGCAGGACGTGCCAAACACCGGCCATGGTGACCAGCTGCCCCGCTCTGGCAGCGGCTTGGCTCCGCGCTCGCTCCCCTCCCTGCGCACGCACCCACCTGCCTGGAGCTCGCTCCGAACATAATTGCTCCCAGGGAAAGCTGGTTTGGGAACAGGTCGCATCTCTGTCTTGGATGCTGAAGCTTGGAAGGTGGCGTACACATTGTCCAGGGGATCCGTGCCCAGTTGGGACTTGGAGCCAGGCAGAGGGCACCCCGCAGAACGGGACTCTGGTGCTACTGTCCCCCCACAGCAGGAGCTTCCCGGTGGCATGCAGACCCTTGCAGCACTTGATAAAAGCCACTTTATTCATCTCCTCCTGGCTTTTGTGGCAACTGTAATACCTGACGGCCACGGATAGACACCCTCAGGCATGCAAGGACTCAGCAACAGCCCCGAACACGCCAGGACGGGGAAGCCCGAGCAGATGGCACTGGTGTCCGCACAGCAACCACCGCCCAGATGCCTGGTGTTGGACACGCACAGATGCACAGAGGCACAACCGGGCACTAAAAAGCATTACAGCGGGGATCCCCGCTGGGCTACGGGGCGTGCACCCCACACCCAACGCATCCTCCCTGCTTTGGGGTGTGCTCACACGCCTGTGCACACACACACGTGTGTTCTCCACAGCAGCCAGTTATTTTTTTGCACGGCCGTGGCTGCTGTGAATTTTTGAACCAAAGGCAAGATCTGTGCTCTGGGCTGTCAGCAGATCCTCGGGGAGGTCTAACAGCCTCCAGCTGCAGAGGATGAGCTCAGCACCAGCCGGGCCGAGTGAGCCTCCACCTTTCACGAGCCCTGGAAGCTGGGATGGAGGTTGCTGCCGTTCTCATCAGGCAGTTTTTCAACTTCAAATAAGCTTCACTCTGTTCCTCGCCCACTCGGGTCCTGGGTGCTGCCAAGTGAGGGGGGTTTCATGGCCATGCCCTGTGCAGCTCTCATGGATTTGCTATGGATTTCATGGATTTTTGAACTTCGGCGACTGCTTAACTTTGGCTCAGTGATACCCAAAGGTGCGGAGGCACCGGGATCTTACAAGCCCCAGTGGGGTGAATAATTGCAGTGAGCTGGCACAGCCAACCCCTGCCTCCTGAGCATCCTCCTCCCAGCCTGGGAGCACCCTCAGACCCAGATGTGAGCTCCACAGCTCGGGTCTCTCCTAGTCGAAATATGTATTCGAAGGAAATTCCAGCTCAGACCCCTCCTGGCAAAGCTCTCTGGCTCTGCTTTTGTGGTTTGAGCACACAGGACCTCTGACTTACAGCTGCAAATATCTTGTAGTTATACAAGAGGAAGCAGCGTAGCTAATGTGCATGGGAATTATCCCATGTCCTAAAACTTTGCCGGGCCTGGAAGCCATCTGTGTGACCCTTCCCGGGGTCAGAGGTGAGACATTCCGTTTTTCCTGTGTCATTCGGAATAAAAAGCAAAATATTGGCTGGTGCTCGCAGCCCTGCGAGACGCTAAGTACGTGTGTCAGGACGCTGCGAGCTATTTTCTTTAAACATGATTTAGCAATGCGAAAGCGTGTCCAGCAAGCAGCCGCCGAGTCCTGCGAACACATGGCTGGGGGACGTGTCACGGTCCGTCAAGGAAAGGACAAAAGAAAATGAGCACAACCGAAGGGCTGAAACCTTGCAAGTCTCCAGGACACAGCAGCTGCAAGGGGAAATAGTAACGATCTCAGTGTCTGGAGCGAATTTAAAATGCAGGACATGGATACAAAACCATCGAAGTGCTGGCTAGACACTTAACTGCTGTAAGATGTGCATTTATTGCAATTCATAACATATATATCCTCGCTCGTAGTTGAACAGTATCAGTCATTAGCAACTGGGGTGGTCAGTTTAAATTAACTGATTTAAAATTTAATCATTTAATTTGAAACAACCCATTGCAGGTGAAGTCAAGCCCACCTAATTTTGACCCTATGGACCGCCCATGAGCATCTCTCGGGACACCCACCCATAGGGGAGACCCAAGGAGTCACAGCACCCCAGGAGCTTGAGATGTCCAACTCAGGGCAAGACAAACCACCTCCCAAAGAGCCTGTTTCTCCCCAGTTAGAATAGAATAGAATAGAATAGAATAGAATAGAATAGAATAGAATAGAATAGAATATTACTTTTAATATTTAATTACTCAGGATGGAGCTGTGCATCTCCTCGCTGCACTTTTTCCCACCAACACATGCGCACCCTGGGGACGTGACGATATATCAGGGCACGTCCCGACTTTCCAAGAAAGGTCCTGCCCCTGCTCCCTGCGGTGGGCTCTTTGGGGGAAGACCTGGCTGGTTGTGTAGTTCCACAATGAGGGAGGTCACCATGGGCTTGTGTTGAAGGCCATTGTAGGCTTGTTGTGTTGGACCAGTGCCAAAGACACCAAACTGGAGCCTTTTATCCTGGGCGCTGCCCAAATGTGGGGCGAAAGGACAGACATTGCCTTGATGCACAAGACAGAAGACAAGAAGTTGACATGACCATGGGTGGAAGCAGTAAAGCCGTGCCAGCCATCTTGGGTGACAAAGCTCCTCGCCCGTGCTGATGGGTGCTGGGGTCCTTGTTTAAGCCTCCCAAACCTTCTCCCAACCCATCCTTTGGAGATGGCACTGCCAAGATGGGACGACGAGTCCCAGACTGGCACTTTCCTCCCCCAAATAAAAAAGTTCAAGCCATGAATTGGGAGAGAGGAGGTGGGTCTGGGCCAGCTTGTGCTGGGATGTTTCCTATGGGGAATAAATGAGGCAGTGCAAGGAGGAGAGGAGGAAACCACCCTGGAAAGGTGGCTTGTTTACCACAGCTCATGCTGGTCCCAGACAGGAAAAATGGCCCTTGACTTCCCCCATCCCCTGGCAAACCAGGAGGTTGTTTTGATGTGTCGGGAGAGGTGCTGGGGGCTGTCTGAAGCGCTCATTGAGAGAAGCGCGTTTCCATCACTCCCATTCCACCGAACAGCCGGGGGTGACTCAGATTTCCTGGAGATGCTCTTATCTCGTCCTGCCCAGCGCTTGCTTGACAGCGAGGGTGAAACAGCAGCCCCTGGAAAGGCTGCCCTCTGCCCTTTCACAGGGTGCTGGAGGTTTCCTGGCTCTGGGGCTCCCACACCCGCCGAGAGCTGGAAAACCTCGGCAGCCGTGGTCGGAGCCCCAGCTCCCTGGGAGGGCTGGGGGCTGCTGCGGCGCACCCAGGGCTGCACTGCCCGGTGGGTGCTCGGAGGCTCCGTGCAGGTCTGTGTCCCCAGCTCAGCTTCACTGAGCAAGGAAAGGTCATGTTGAGTTGGGCATGGCTAAATAATCCTACACAGTCCTTGGCAAACCCCTCCGAAAGCTACGGGACACTTATGTTCGTGCGTCATGACACAGACCGCTCCGGCATCACTTTTAACCAAAATTAAATGAAGGCAGAGCTGGGTGTGCAGGGCAGGCACTGGGCAGCTGCCGTGGCTCTGGCAGGGCTGTACCATTTTGTGGTTCACCTTTGCATTGGTGACATTAACCTGTTCTTAGTTCCTGATTCCAGGTTTCCACCCTTTGCTTTTTAATGGCCCAATTAGCAAAATACCCGCCTTGGAGCCCACAGCCACCAGCCTCATCCAGGGTCACTTCTTGCCATGGCACATGGTGGCCATGGCCACCCGGCACCACTCTCGCCCGGACACCGTGTTTGCTGCCTTCGAAGGCTGTCTTTTCCTTTGGGGAAAAAAAAGCTGAAGGAAGAGAGAAAAAAGTTTAGCTTTTCATCCCAAACATCTAAAATGTGGTGTATTTATTTTTCCCAGCAGTTTTGTTTGTTCTTCTGAATCTCGGTGGTGTTTGAAGAGACACAGGAGAGGAATTAGATAGTTTGGGTGATTAATGAGAGGCAACTGGATGTGCAAGAACAAATTCAGGTCTCCAGTACTACTTGGCAACATTTGAAAGTCTTATCTGGTTTCTTATCTGAAATGCACTGGGGATCTCGATGCAGTCTCAGCTCTCTGCATCACACAGCTGATGGGCTTCTTGACCTCTGCAATATATGCAAATCCCTCATCGTTCTCTTCCAGCCTCAAAACGACGTGTTTTCTCCTGTCTTCGTATTCTCACTTCAGTATCGCCCTCCCACCCACGTCTACGTGCTGCTCTGCAAAGCTCATCTACACTAAAATGTGGAAATCAAGCCTTGGGCTGAGCCAAGTGGCATTTGCATGCTTTTAACAGAAAGTCTGGGCTTAGAGCATCTCCAAATGGACTTGTCCAGCTGTTGTGTGTACATAACTGCTGGGATTTCGTCCTCTCAAAGTCCCCTGTCTGCAGTGATTTTGCCACACAGAAGAGAGACAGCAGGTAGAAGAACAGACATGCTCATTACACCCTTATAAGAGCGTTCTTTCCATAATTTTAGTTTTTTTTTTCCCCCGTATATGCAAAAAAAGAAGTTTTTTAATAATGCATAAGTTACTGAAAGTGTGACTTAGCTGCTCGATATGCACACACACACAGAGCACTTCCGAATGTAATGTTTGATACATTCATGAAGATCCCAATCCCAACAGAAATTCCAGTAGGGCAAGGTGGATTGCCTGTAAAAGGTGGATTTTCCTTCCAAGTTTTCCATTTGCAGTCTGTAGTGCAGAAATGACTTCTGATGCCTCCTCCTGCCTGGGAAAAAAAGTTTCCATCACACTGTGGAAATGAAAGCCGAGGGGTTTGCTGGAGCTGTGGGAAAGCCAGGATCAGAAATGGGATATCCCCACCGCTGCTTCCTTCCCCAGGGGACACGACCGCCCGCCTGCTGCTCCCCAGCTGCTCCCGTGTCACCAGTGCTCCTGGATGGGCAAAGGCTGGGGGGATCTGCACCTCCCTGCGGGCTCATGCTTTGGCCACGCTGAGTGGAGAAGCCCTTCGCCTGCCTGCACGTCTGCCTTCACTTAAACCACGCTTAAACCGAGCGCTTCCCTACGTGCCTGTCTGCAGTGCCTCCTCTTGGGCACAGGAGATGATGCTGGAAGTCCGAGACGGAGGTGCAACCACACAGTGAAAGCCACACTCCTTCCTGCAGCCTCCTTGCTCCCAATTCAGCAACGTAGATACCCAAGACCATTATAATTATATTATTACCCTCATTATTTTCTTATTTCCTTGGAGGGTGGGTTTGCTCTTGCTGTTTTAGCAAATGGATGCAGGGAGGATGGCAGGACCTGGGCTGATAGGAGAGCTCAGGTTGTCGGTGGCCTCACTGTACGTCAGGATCTGTGGCACTTGCCAGAATTTTGCATTCTGCTTCATGGCTTTTTTTTAATCCGTGGCCGGTTCTTTTCTCCCCTCCCCTGTAATGTGACCAGCGTGACATTTGGGCTCTCCATCCCATCGCTTGTTGGCTTTCCCTGACACCTGGAGCCCTGCCATGGTCTCCCCGTTCTCCGGCCGCTGCGCTTCTGCCCGGGAAGGGGTGACGGTTTCTTGCCGGTCACAAGGATATCAGGAAAACATCCGTTGTGTTGCTCCAAATACTCCCAGTGCATTGGAGACAAACACCATCCAGGCAGGGCAAGGCATGTGAGAAAGGAGTAAAATGCACAAATTTAGGAAAAGAAACCCCAAACACAGACAAAATTTCATCTTGACCTGGCAGTGTTGCTGCTCGGGGGCAGCTTCGGTGACTTTGATGCCATGTGTGTACGTTCCTGTGTGTCTGTGCTGGGGACACCTTCAGATGTCGACTCCAGCCCTTCCCTGGGGCCCGAGACCACCTTCTTTTTCTCAACCCAGCCCAGAGGAGGAGGAAGGTGGGTGATGGCTGGATGGAAAGGGATTTTTTAGGACTATGGATATTATCAGCTGGACTCCTTTGACTTGCAGCTTTCTCTGATCATGAGACAAAATCTCCAGGCTTTAACCACGGCTTCAGTATCGACCCTTTCTAAGGAACTAGGCTGCCTCACCTCCCTGCCTCAGTTTCCCCAGACAGGGCTGCCAGTGTATCTACCTCGCACGAGTATTTTCACAAGGACAGTGTCGTTCTGTACACATCGCCACCGTGCTTTCCCTCTGTTCAGTAAGCCTGGACCAGACATCCCAGCACACCCATTTTCCTCGCCTGGTGAGACCGCTCAGACACGATGCTGAGCCCGAGAAGGGAGCAGGGACCCAGCCTGTGCGATAAATGACTCGGATGTTCCTCTACAGGGATTTCCGTGCCGGATCCCTCTCACTGTGCACAGAATTAGCACCTCTGACTATAAACAATAAATCCTGGAAATTCTTACGTCTCCCTTGCGCATCACAAAGGCATCTGGAAAGGGCCACAGCCCAGGTGAGAAGGGGTCAGGCTGCGTGATGGATCCGGCTTTGGGGGGACAGGGGTTAGCGTAAATGATGCAGCAGAGTTTGGCCGGGCCGGGCCGGATCTGTGTCACACCAGCAGTGGCTTTGGCTTCCTGCCCTGCCGGAGGCCAGCCCGGAGCTGTAACGGGTCAGATTGTCTTCTCGCTGATTTTTTCAGACCAAGGCTGGAGCCCCTCTTCCCAGGGCAGGGGGGCTGCCAGGAGAAGTGATTATTCATTTCCAGGAACATTTGAACCAGAGAAAGCTCCTGGAAGCCTCCTTAGTGCTTGATGTCAATGTGTTTCCTCAGTACCGTGACTCCTGCATCCGAAGGGGCCGGCGAGCCCTTCTGCATCACTGCCTGGTGCCACTGGGGCTGCCTGGGCAGCTCCAGCCTGGGCTGATCCCTGGAAGAACAGGGCTAACGTCACTCTCCAGAGGTGGCCAGAGGCAGGTGGCTGCAGAGCTGCGTGACACCACCTCCACAAGGACGGGCTCTCCCAGATGGTGTGGAGCTGTGGAGATGGTTTCAAGATGCGTAGATAAATAACCTGGATGGACACCTCTTCGTCTGCCTTACACCAGCACAGACTGTCAGCAGCTGCAGTACCTCTGCCAAGGTGTGTCACAGTTTAACCACACGCTGAAAAAAACCCTCTTTTTGCTTATTCTGGACCTGCATCCTCCTCCTTTCATTAATACAGCCTTGCAGGACTGAGATCTGGTTTTGCCTGCCATCACATCTCCCCTCCATGGGCTCCCTTGGTTGCTCCTAACGAGAGCTCCTTCCTTCAGCCACACCTCTGCTATCGCCTCTCTAGGATGGGGGACCGGTATCCACAGTGCAGGTGACTCGTGGCTTTTGCAGGTGGAATAACATCGTCCTCACCTCTGCTCCCTTTCCTCCCCTCTCCCTCTCTCCCCTGGTTTGGGGGGAGCTGGGTGCACTCACCAGCCCTCCTTCCCTCTGTCCCCACTCCTCCCAGCACAGGGCAGGGACATGGTGGGGCTGGGACGGCAGAAAAAGTGACCTCAGTGCTGAAACTCCTGGCAGGGCTCTGCCTCTTGTGTGTTCTCCAAACGCCTCTTTATTGACGATGCTCCATGACAACAGTTATTGTCAGTACCAGAGAGGCTGGGTTCAGGGGTGCCCGGGTTCCCTGCTGCTGGCTGGGGAGAGGGATGGAGGTGCCAGAACATGCCCAGGCGCAGCCATGAGGGATGGGGATGGCTCACTTAGCCCCAAAACACTGCCCGTCCCACGAGAGGGGCCGCGCTGGGGCAGCAACCGGCCCAGCTCCCTGCTCCCGGGGTTGTTTCGGCTGGAATTGCTGGGGTCAGTTGAATTTGCTGGTTTTTGCCTGCTGTATTTTGGTGCATCCTCCCCGTCCTGTCCCACCTCCTGTCTCGGTGCCTTCCAGCTCCCACCCTCTGCCTCCGCCGCGGGCGTTCCCCTCCTGCTAGCTGACTGCAGTCCTCAAGATGACGATTATTAAAATCTGCTGCTAAATAAGATGAAGATGTTCTGTGCCTCCTCCCGCGCCGGCCAAGCCTTCACCCTTCGCTTGAGGACACAGAGGGGCCACGCCACTTTCCCCGGGAGCCCAGGGGTGACCCCCAGGGAGGGGAGGCTGGCGGGGAGGAGGCAGGATCTGTGTGTTGGGTGCAGGATGCACCCCGGCAGCACCAGCTCCTGCCCCACGGGAGAGCCCTGGGACGGGCAGGGGGAGCTGGCAATGCCTGCAGAGCTCTGCCTGCACGGGTGGTCAACCCACCCCTCCCCTTCGCGGACAGGCAGCCCTCTGGGGCTCTCCTGGCATGGGCTGCACCATTATACACTTCCCAAACTCATATGCTTCTTGCCAGAGGTATTACTCAACCCAGACATACCATGAGCATCCAAATCCCTTTCCCATGTGCAATTGGATAAGGAATTACAGCCGGCTTCCCGCAGGGAGTCCTCACCCACCTGCTGCAGGTGAAAATCAACTGCTTTCCATGTGAGCTCTACCTTTCAGTAAGAAAACATTGATTTTGTGCCTAAAGGCATTTGCAGTGGGGACTGACCTGGCGGGACATCGCAGGCGGTGTCTGGGGCTGCAGCGGGAAGCGGTCCCCTTCCCGTCCCCTCCCCATCCACCAGGCAGGGACCAGGAGAGGGGAGGCACAGCAGCTCTGGGCTCAGAGCACACAAATCCATGGCACTGCAGTGGGGAAGGAGGATCAGGGACGGGCTGAGACATGCGTAACTCACTGGTGATCGGGCTCTTGCCCAGCTTCCTCCCACAGACTGTCTCTTCTTCTTCTCCTCAAGTTTATCACAAGAAGCAAACCAGAAGCTCTGCGAGGAATCACAAGCTCCCCAAAGCTTTGTGTAGAAAGTATCTATGATATCAGCCTGATATCAGCCCGTTCTTCCTCCTGCTATTACAAAACTTTTTCCTCTGTGGCTCTTCAGTATAATGTGCAGATGCAGAATTTGTCATGAAATCCACCTCCTGTTTCGGCAGGCTGGAGCTCCCGGTGCCTGGCTGGATATTTTTAAAATATATGGAGGTAAAAGCAGAATATTTAGAAGCGCTATGGGTCTGTCAGTCGATACACGGAGAGCACCAAGCCATGTATGCAGGTGATGCTCTGTGGCTGTGCCAGCACGTGGTGCTGCTTTGTACCCTCAGTGCCCAGTTTGCTGGGGTTGCAAAGATAAATTAAATGCACCAGCTGAGCTGTTATTTAATGGTTAAGGCCAGTAGTCAGCTTTTATAGGACCTAGGATCAGCTCCCTGTGCTTATAGACTTGAAGTCTTATCCCAACGTCGAAATGTAGCAGGGACGTGTATCAGCTTTGCTTCTCTGTGGATGTTCTCCTGGTTGTAGTGGTTTTACTACATCAGTGTCAGCAAATTCCGTGGTGTACCCAACCCTTTCAGCTTCTTCCCCTACATTTGCCTGTCAGTAAAATAAGAATAACATCCCCTTCTCTCACTTGCTGCTTGATACGTGTACCCGGATTATAAATTCCCTGCATGGGAACTGCCTAGCTCCAGGTGGTTAATTTGATAAAAATCACGTGTGAATACAAAAGCCGCAGGCAGCACCCACCCAGGTCCCTGCAACGCCCGTTCCCGACCCCTCGGCCGTTGCAGGACACCGAGCGGGCACCGAGCGGGCACCGAGCGGCATTGCTCTGCCCGCCACCGCCGGCAGCTGCCCGGGGAGCGGGCGAGGGAAGGGGCTGCCCCTGCAGCCCCCTGCCACCTCCGTGGCCTTCACGCCGCGGCGTAGCCTGCCGGTGAGGTGTTGCAAGGGGGAATGAAAGATGCTTTCTCTGGTGGGACAGGGGATGGGGGGGAGGCTCAGCCGGAGCCAGGTGAGCTCTCACCGGCGCTCCTGCCTGGGAAAGTGGCAGCGATGCCCAGCTAGGCGCCGGGCACTGCTTCCTAACACATCTCTGCATGGGATGCGGCTTCCCCAAATGAGGCTGAATCATCCAAATAAAAAAAAATAGCAAGACCCCCCTCCTCCCTTCCTTGGGGTTGGGCTCAGTGCAGGCCCTGGCTTTCACCTGCAGCGAGGGATGCTCAGCAGCAAACTCATCCCGGGGACGCCCAGCAGGATCGCAGCAAGCGCCAGCACGCCAGCCAAACCGAGCAGACACCAGCAGCTTCATCGGCTGCTCATGGAGGGGTTTTATGCTGGGAGCCCCAGCCTCTCTTCCTGGCACAGACACGACCCAAGACAAACCAGGAGATCTTAGCAACTGTAGTAGCATTTCCCAGCAGCAATCCTTCCCCAGTTAAAGGCAGGCTTTGATGCTGCCGGTAACCAAGAGCCACTGGGAGGACAAGAAGGTATTTAAAGTGGTTTTCTTCCTGTAAAATAAATTTCTCCCCTTTCTCTCTCTTTTTTTTTTTTTTTTTTTTTATTTTTTTATTAAAGGTCATGAAATCAACTGCCAGCCAAAGCGCCTAGGATTCATGAAATATCAGAGCCAAAATTTGCTTTTTATTCTGGTGCCTAATGAGCAGGTTCTGGTTAACGCTGGGTTTAATGGCAATCCCATGTTTCTGTGAGCCAAAGGAATGAGCTGGGTCAGCACCGCATGGAGCAGCACCAGTCCCTGGGCACGGGCTAAGAAAATGAGAACGCTTTGGGTTTTTAGGGTTTCTTTTTTTGTTTCAAATCTCAGAGCTATTTCTGGCTGTACCATAGCTGATGAACCAAGCCTGTTTGGTCTGAGTGTCTTAACATATGTTCCTGCTATTAATTAAACTTCCCAATCTGTCAGCAAAATAGCAGGTTTGCTGGATGGAGCGAGGGATTAATTCCAGCTCTTTGGACACTGAGGTGGGTGCAAGAACCACTGCATAGACCCATCTGCGTTATCCGTGGGGCAATAGGTACCATAGGTTGGTGACCGGCTCCAGCGTGTGCACGGGGCCGGCTGTTGTCTTAGGCATTTAATTGGTGTTTCCTTTAGAGGGCTGGATGTGGGTATTTTGTTCACGCTGTAGGAAGAATGATATCAATTGAACTGCATGTGCAACGTAGGCTGCAGGGACAGAGTGATGGATGGAGCAGCACCAAAGTGACCAGGAGGACTTTTTCTAACCAAGATATGTAGTTTCTGGAGCGTTGGTGTGGGAGGAGGATGGTGATATGGTACCACCACTGTCCCAGGAGTACACGTAGGACTTGTGTCAGCTGCCCAGAAAAATGCATGCCAGGGGACAAAGAAACAGCTGGAGAGAGACAGATGAGCCTGTACAAGGGCCGTGCACAGGACAACAGGAACAACCGGAGATATCTAGGCTGATTTTGGGCTTGTTTTCTAAGGAAATTAGCTCTGTAAGTGCACTGAGTGCCTCCCTCTCCCCTGATAGTTTTTAAACCAGCTGGCTGATCCAGCTGAAGCTCGTCAAAGGAGGAGAAATTCCCCATGACATTGAAAAGCCCCCTCCCAGGGTGTGCAATGTGGTGGCTGAGGCAGGGCTCAGGTGGTGGCACTGATTGAGGAGGTGGCTTTAGGGGGCTAAAAGCACCTCCAGCACCTGGCCTGAATTCCCACCTCTCGTTTTAATGGGTGCTTGAGGTGCTTTATGCTGTAACAGTCACCCAGCAATGGCCAGATCCACTCCTGAGTGTGTCCTGGGTAGTTGCCCTGCTCCTCCTTGGCTGCTGCATCCAGGTACTGGGAGCTGGGAAAGTGGTGGCAGGGCTGGGGACTGGTAGGTGTGAAAATGGGGATGGGTGAGGTTGCGACTGGAAGGGGAAAGCAGGGAACAGGGAAGGAGCTCTAAGGAGGGGAATGATGAGCTGAGGCTGGGGGAATTGGCAGCACAGGGAGAGGGTGGGCATTGAAAGGGAAAACCAAGGACTGTCTGCAAACCCTGCCTGTATCTGCTGTGCAGATCCCAGCTTTGGCAAAGGAGCCCCATGCTGGATACGCTTGTTTTTTTTGGTGAAACAAACCCAAGTACGCTGGGTAAGGGAGAGGCTTGTGGAAAAAAGCGTGTGCACCAGTGTAGCTGGAGCTCAGCTGGCCTGTGTACGCACAGCACTGGGAGGATGGGGGCTTAAATTCATCTCATCAGCTCTAATTCTGGTGTTTTCTTTAAAGTGCATGACTCTGCAACCTGCTCAGTGCTATTCCAAAGCAGTGAGCTCTGTGTGAAGTGTCTAATACCAAAGCCAGACTCAAATCCTTTTAGCCAGGCTGGCACTGACTTCAGGGGCTCTCGGAGCGATCCGAGGTGGCGGAGACCGGCTGCGCCGTAACAGCTCTATAGTAACACAGTGTTTGTTGGCAGCGGAGCAGCTTCCCGCAATCTGCTGCTGGCCTGGGTGTCCCTGAGGAAAAAAAATAGGAAGAAAAAAAAAAAAAATGTTTTGATCACTTAGCATCATGTGATGCTATTTTTTTTTTTTGTCTGTTTTGTACCCACACCATATATTCAGTGAGAAAAATGGACACTTTTTTAAAGGACATCCTGGAGCCTTCAGAGCAGGACACCTTTGACCACTTGACACGGATGGAAATCCCTTCTGTCAGCACCTCCGGGAGCCTGTGAGCAGGTAAGGGCTGCCCTGGGCCAGGGTGATGGGCAGGATCCTGCCGAGGCAGGGTTAATGTGGAGAAGGCCGGAGGATGCCCGCTGCGTGCGCCTCTGGTGTGGGCATTTCCCCTGTGCTAGTGCCCTGCAAAACCTTTGGGGTTTCTTATTTATAAGGTTAAATATCTCCTGGGTTGAAATTGAACCAAGCTGAGATGGCCACGTGCTGGGAACCTGTGGCTGGGTTGTGCTGAATTTGGATGTTTAATGTTGTGTTTGAACTGGGTTAGTTCTGCTGGGTGCTCTGGGGTCAGGGCTCGCTGTGCCTGTCCTCCAGGACTGGGGGAGACTTTCCATTCACCCTGGGTCTTTGCAGCTCACAGTGAAGTCAGGAGTTACCTCCTTAGGAAATGTGTGATGTATCTCTGAAATATCTGAAAATACTAGGATATTGTTATGGGAGCTTAGCAGAAACCAGTGAGACTCATTTAAGCTGCTTGTGGCATGTTGCTTCCCCAGGTGTAAATTCCCTCCTCCCAGCAATGGCATGTGATTAGTGGCTAATTACAGCCACTAGTGGCTTGTGTCAGGCTGGCTGTTTAAGGCTTCGCTGCCTGTGCAATGTCAAGCTGGTGGGGGGAGCAGGGAGTATGTATTTACAGCGGGTAACAGAAAAATGATTTTGTGTAGCTTGGTGTGGTACACCTAGAGTGAACGTGGTGATCGTTAAACTTGACTTTGTGTTTTAACCAGCCTCTGCAGAGGCATGAGAGCATCCCTGTGGATGGGTAATGTGCAGACTTCTTCCATGTAGGAAGCAAGCAACAAGTGATGCTTGAATGTATAGAATAATTCTTGGTGTTTTGCATTTCCCTGGATCTTTTCTACCTTCTGGCAGTTCTGGATTTACATGTGCCTGGTACATCACTACCTACACCTGCGACTTTTACCTGGGGGTGAGAATGTGCCTCTGGGACTACATGTCTGGCCATAGGTTTTAGTGTGCGGGTAGAGGAGGGGTGCTCTGATAGCTAAGAGGGTGCCTGGTGCTGCAGGAGACCCTTGCTGTGCCACAGCCTTGTGTCATCTCTCAGACTGGTGGCTCTCAGGACCTTCCTAAGACGTTTTCTGCCATCTCTCTAGGTAGTGAATCCCTTGCACATGATCTCCCGCTGTGTGTGTGCAGCCCTCGCATGCCAAGTGCAAAAGCAAGACCACTGTCCTGGGCTGTCCTGCTTGTTTTCCAAGCAAGAGTTTGCAGCACAAGGGCATTTCCAGCTGGAGAGGTTGATATTTTGGATTAAAAAGCTAGGTGCTATTTTCTCTGCCTGCAGGCTAATGGGTATGTAATTGCTCTATATAGCTGTACTCTCTTCTTAATTCACAAAAAGCCAGGGTATTTTTTTTTGTATGGGTCTTTCAACTAAAGTTTCAAAATCACACAAGCAAAAAAACCCCTATGAAATAGCAGGATAAATGGTGCTTAGATGGCCCATGACTGTCATCTTGGCATGGGACTGGGAGCTGGCTTGATGCCTGCGTGTCTTGGTCAGGACAGCAAGCTTCTCTGTGCCACCTCTGTGAAGCGAGAGCCATGGCATTGCTGCACGTGTGCGCTGTGGGGACAGACTGAGGATGACAAATTGCTCAAGGAGGTGTAGTCAGCTCTTGGGTACCTGTTGGTGGCCTGCGTGGGCTGCAGGTGATATGCACCCAGGTGGTGAGCTGTGCTAAGATCCCCCTGCCAGCTGGCAAGGCTTGTCACCTCTGGGACACTGCCCTGCTCCCCGTGTCACCTTGCAGCAGTCCAGGCCACCAGCAATGGTGTGGGAAGCCCCAGGGATGCTGAGCCTGTGTGGCTGCTATCAAGCCAAAGCCACTACAACTGGCTGATTACGTGATCCCTGCCCAGTGGTTTGAGGGTCCCTACCTTGCTCCACTGGGCCCTGGGCTGTGGGAAAACAGCCATCCTGATGGGGCTCAGTCGTTCTTTATCAGCACTACTGTGTGACTGCACAGCCCCATGGGGCTCGGGAGGGTCCAGGCTGTCCTGAAGCCAAAAAACAACTTGCCAAGGTGCAGTCCTGCTCCAGGCATCTTGAGGCGGGTGGGACTGGCTCTCTGCTGACCACATGTTTCCCCTGGTTCCTCCAGCCCTGTCCATCCATCAGCCTGCAGATGTTTCTGTTGCCACCCAGGTGGAAGGGTTATAACCACGCTGTCTGCCATGCTCAGGCTGTGCACTACAGAAATGCTGCTGCGGGGAAAGGATGCTCTTTATGGCTCTGCTAGTTTTTACTTGGTGAGGTTGAGCTGCTTTGCAGCCCTGCTTTAAGGGTGGGGATCGCTGCTGCTTCGCTTGTAACGTTTATTTTGTAGACTTGCTTCTTCCCAAGGGATGAGGTGTGTTTCTCGGGGAGCTGCTTTTTACCCTGCTCCACCAAGTTTTGCTGGGGTCACTGGTCAGCAGTGTTGGAGGAGACAAATGGCATGTGCTGTATGGAGACAGACAGGCAGATGTATACGTTATGTACTTGGAGGCCTGCCCAGGGGAACATGAAAGCAGCTGTTGGATCAGTGACCTGCTGGAGAAGCCATGGGCCCTCGCTTCCTCCTGTGCCTCTGTGGTCTGGCTTTGACAGAGCCGGAGTTAGTAACTGCGGAGGCTCGGGCGGGTTCAGCACAGCTCTGACTGGTTCAGCTGAAAGGAGTGTCTGTTCATTTAAAAGGTTGTATGGGAGAAAAACAGACACAAAAGTCATGTTAAATGGGAATTGAAGCATGATCAAGAAATTGAGGTACTCTGATTTCTTTTCCCCATTCTTAAGGTAGCCTGGAGGCTACTCTAAGTTATCTTGGGGTGACTGTGGACCAGCTGGAGGTAGCTGGGGTGTTGGGTGCTCCTCTGAGAGTCTGTTCTGTCCATCCAGACCCATCCCCACTCACTTACTAGACACCACTTGGGGCCAACATTGGTTATCTGGATTTAGGAGCTAGGCTCTGGTCCTTCTTATCCACAGAGCTGGATAAAAGCTGAGGGTTTGGACCAAATCTTCAGATTCGATTGAACTTCAGACCCAAAGAAAGACCCAAATGGGTGAGATCCTTGGCTGGGCTCCACAAACTTTCCTGACTTCCACTAGCAATGGAGCAGGAGACATCTGACTTTCTTCCTTTGTATTGTCCTCTGCTATGTCACCTAACGCTTGCCCACTAGACCATGATAACTGAGCAGGAAGGGCAGTATCTTGCTCAGGACTATGAAAGAGGGTCCTAATTAAACTCTCTACAGGGCCATGCAGCAGTCTGGGCTGCCGTGTCACCTGCGTGTGCTGGCAGCGCTTCTGCGGCTGTGCGTGGCGTGTAGCGGCTGTGCGTGGCGTGTAGCGGCTGCTTTGCACACAGGACAGCAGCACCTGCTTTTGCTGCTGCCCTGAGCATCCCAGGTGTGCTTGTGCCAAGACGAACAAGCAGTGCTGGCCCCAGGCTGTGCCGAGACAGGAGTGCAGCCTGTGTCTGGCAGGAGTAGCATTGGGCTTTTGGGTCTGGGCTGCCTTCATTTGCTGACCTCAGGGCATGAATATAACAGGAGGAGGAGCTGGTAAAACTGGGCAAAGAAACCTTTCCATCCCCAAAACATGAAATTTAGCAATTCCAAGTGTGCCGGGACCTTGGGCATGTTTGCAGCCCAGCTGGGTTGGTGTGGGGTGGAGAGGGTCCCCGCGCAGGCTCCGAACACTGCTGCTTGTGTCCGCCTCGGCAGGGTGTGACATTCCTCCCAGCTCCGGCTCCTGGCTGCAGCTCAGATGTGGCGAAGGAATGGTTTGCTGTGGAATAGGGAGGTGTCTGTGTGAGCCTGCTGGTTTTCTGCAGCCTGACGTTTCTTTGCTACTAAAAAAACTGAAGGAATTAATTTTACTCTGTCTTGTCCCTAGGCTCTGCTTACTGTTAAATTTACAAAGGGGTTTGATAATGCATGGCTGGAGAGAGGAGACAAAAAAATTGCTATAGGGGAGGCATGATCAGTTGTGCTGAGAAGGAAAACTTCATAGTACTGGAGTGATTTTCCTTTTGGAGTGAGGAGCAGCACTATTGTGAAATACATGCTGGAGAGGATGTTTCGAGTGACTTCTGCCTTTCCTGCTCTAAGCCATATGTGCAGCTGGAACAGCTTCAGCCCTGGCTGGCTTTCAGGGCAGATTAGAAAAACTAATTGGATCCAAATGCCCTGATTTGGCCCCTCTGAATATGGAGTATCTGAAGCCCAATGGGTGATTTGGGGAGCTAAATGCCTCTTGTGTAAGGTTGAGTCCCACAGGTGATGGAGTGGATGTGGCTGAGGGCTCAGAAGGGACTTGACTCTGGAAGCCCACCATGTTGGAGGGGGCTTAAGCTTTTGCTAAGGAAACTCCAGCCCAGGGTGTGTCACGGTTGGCAACACAAACCTCTGGATGCTTTTGGAAATAGTGGTCTGTACTTTCATTTAAGGGTGCCTCTTTTTTTTTTCTTTTTTTGCAATCAACCTGCTTTACAAAGTGTTTGTGCAAAACATCCCTTTCCTACCAGCTCAGGGAAAGGGCAGCCTTGTGGGGCAGTAGCTATAGCAACTCCTTGGTTTTGTTTTTGCCTTTTACACTCTTACTTTGCACCTCTGGGAAGACTGCCTTCCAATTCTTGCTTTCATTTTCTATGAGATGGAGATAATGGCAGAAGTGCTCCCCAGCAAGCCTAGGATGTTGTAAGGCTGAGGAGGGCTGTTCTCCAGGGACAGCTATGCAGAAATTCAAAGTAATTTATTTTTTTTTTGATCACAACTTAGGAAAAAAAAAGGCTCTAAGTGATTAATTCAGTGATGAGCACTCGCATTTCTGAAGAAATTTGTGTTACTGGTGTCTAGGCTGCTTTGGTGTTGGTTTTACTTGGAAATGGTACCAAATGCTTCCTTGCAGGAATGTGTGAGGAATGCAGGAAACTTGCAAGCAAATACCTTGGGGGTACTTGTAGAAAAGCAGTGCACAATTTTAACTGTGGATGACTGATGTGGAGGCTTCAATCTGAGAGCACGTGTGTCCTGCTGGGACCTCCGTCCCCACTGAGCGGCTGCCTGGTGGCCCCTGTCGCACCAGATGGGTTCAGGGCTGAACCCTGCTGATGGAGCAGGCTGTCTGCAGCAGCTCATCTGCAGAAAAGGATTAACAGTTTCCCTGGCAGTTGCTCTGGAAATCACCACAAAGCTCTTCAGATCATTTCGGATGTGCTCCTTATATTTATTCTGCACTGCTGGCCAGCTCTAGCAGTGCATCCTCCAAGTCTGTGTATGCCCGGGGAGTGTGTGAGCACACTTAGCTCTATCCTTGACCTCCTCCTCACCTAGATTAATCTCATGACCTTCAGACTTAATCTTTTTTCCCTTATCCATGTATTTCCACAGCTTTCAGAAAGTTGCTGCCATCTAAAGGGCACAAAAATGTTGCTCTCCAGCTACAAAACTGGAGGTCATGTGCACTGAGCCGGCGTGTCCTGGTTCATAGAAGGCTGTGAGGGTTTCTTTGGGATTAGATATGATCTTCATGTTCCTCTGAGAAATCTCCAGCTTGTGGTTAAAAACAATGCTGAGTGGCATTGAATTAGTAAGCAACTGCCTAAAAGCTTGACCACGTTACTAAAGTGATGGGGGTTTAGTTGTTGGCTTTGCTGAACATCAAGACCAAGTGTGCTTTGGGTTTGCTCATGGGGATCAGAGCTGTGAGGGATGGCCCTCAGAGCTGGGCTTCAAGTGAGTCTTGGTCAAAGCCAGAACTGGTCTCTGTAGGGGAGCAGGAGATCCACTGATAACAGGAAAGTCTATATTTGTGGAAAATCATCACATTTCTGTAGCTTTATGTGCACAGCTACCAAGCCAAAGGCAAAAGGTAAGAAGCTCCAGCAGATCTTGTGTCCTGAGAAAACATTTGGTTTGTTTTTTTCATGGCTTGTTTGTAGGACTCAGTGAGGGCTGCTTTCCCTTTTGATGAGATGTGGTCTAAAAATGGGGAGAATTGCCTGTGCTGAGTGACACTGTTGGTTGACAGAATGATCTCAATCTCAGATGGCAGATATGGAAAGGGTCGCACAAGTGATGACATTAGCGCTCTGACTCTTTCCTTGTTGATTGAAGCTGTTTACAGCTTCATTTATTAAAACTGATTTCCCAGCTCTGGATTGCAAAAAAAAAAAAGGCTTGGTTAGAGAAGGGCTGCTCAAACACAAAAGCCAGTTTGCTTGGGGGGAGGAAGGGATCCTTCTGCTATGCTCCTGTGACATTCGTGATGGATAGATGTGCTTGTATTTTGCCTTTTAAGACAGATAATTTGTTCTATGGTGTGCAGCATCCATCAGTTCTGCCAGGGGCTTGCAAACAAGTACAAAAGTGAAGTCATCAAGAAACTGCTTTAAGGGATACTCAGGTCGTTCCAGGAAGCTCCCCAAAAGATGCAACCCCCACCATACCTCGGCAACCACAGCTACTTGAGGGACTTTGTTTCCTGGTCTTGTAAAACATTTATCCTTGTGTGCAAACTGCTGCTCTGATAGAAGCGTTGCGGACTGTGGTGGGGTATATGGGGGAAATAAAAACAGAAGCAAGAATCTGCTGCAGCTAAACCCCTTCAGAAAGTCTTTTGAGTAAATAAATGTGACAATCCGTGTGGATAAACTAAGCAATCCATGTGCAAGAGAGGTCTTGCTGCTTGTATGCATTGGCCCCTTCCTGAGTTATATTTGGTGGGACGTACGCGCGGGGTTTCCTTTTATGCCCTCGCCTTTGTTCTGCTCTTGTTTGTTGTTTAGGAGTGAGGGACCAGGGAGCCCTGTCTCGGGTCACCCTGGGTTTCCTAAGGGTGGGTCAGGGGGATGTTCTCTTCCCCTGGAAGATTAATTGTACGAACCCGGTATTTCTGTTCCCAAGGCTCATTTGGCTGGATACTGAACATTCCCGCCTTGCATTTTTAGCGTAGCAGGCGGGTGTCACAGCCTTGCAGCATCTTCCTGCTAAAAACAGATGCTATTTCAGCCCCTGGCTCACGTTGCACGCCGCATCCAGAAAGGGCTCGTGGACAGAAAGGCGTGCTCACACACCCTGCTCCTCCTGAAGGCATCTCCGGGGAATGCGGGGTGTGTCGTGGATGTGTGCTGGGCTTTCATAGCATGCACGTTTAAGGTAGTTGCGTGGTGAGTGAGCTTGTCCATCCACTCCTGCTCTATTTCAAAGGGACAGATTGCTCATGAAGGGTGGGGGTTTGCAACCCTGGCTCCAGCGAAGCCAAAAGCAGGGGCTTGGGCATCAATGGAGCAAGGATTTTTTGCTACTGGCTTGGGGTTGTGGAGATATTTGGGCGATGACGTGTCCTGTGGGTCTCCAGCTGGAGTGAAGTGCTGCTCAGTGGGAGGCAGTCTGGGGCCACATCAAACCCCAGCCAGGAGCAAAAGCACGTCTGGGCGACCATGGGCTAACGCAGCACCCCGTGGCAGGAACGCCGTGCTTGGGGCACGGTGTCACTTCTCAGGTTGGCAGGGCAGCCCGACTGCTAATCAGTGGAGCTGGCTGGGAAACATTTTCCTGTGCTAAGGAGAATTTCGTAACAAAATGAAAACAAACAGTGCAAATTTTCCATTTTGAGAGATCATTTTAACTGAAAGGCAAAGTCTTCTGTTCTCTTGCCTGGTCAGGTTTTTGATGCAAAGTGGATATTTTCCAGTTGGAGTTCTTCATATTGTCAAAAAGTCAACAACTCTGAAAAGCAGATTTATTCCAACAAAATAGTTTCTAGCTGAAACTCTTTTCCTCCCAACTCACTTTCAGCCAGCTCAACTCATTACTGCTGTTGAGATTGGATGTTGCCTGATCTGAACACCTTTGTACAAAAATCTTTTTTTCTGTGATTAAAGAGTGAGATGTTTGTTAAAGCAGAAAAAAAATGAAGCAGAAGAGTCTCCATCCTCAGAGTTAGTCAAAACCTGACCAGACAACCCTGAACAACCTGCTGCAGCTGACTGCTGTGAGGAGGCAGGTTGGAGCAGATGATCTCCAGAGGTGCCTCCAGCCTCAACAGTTCCATGAACAACTGCAAATAAAACAATGTGGTTTAAGACTTAGGGGCTGCCCTGTGAAAGGGAAGTATTGGAAACCACAGAGGCTTGACCTCTTGCTCAGTGAAATTCCTTCTGGCCACCGCTAGAGATAGTGGCTTGCAAGCACAGCTCCTTTCTGGTATTTCCAAAACAGTTGGGAGAAAGTGGACTGGCATACGGCAAGGTCAGATGTGCTGCAGAGGTTGGGATCTGTTAGCTAAATGTAGACCTTGCTCCAAAGAGCTTTGAGGCTGGCTAGGCAGGGAAGAGAGAAGGGATGGATGAAAGCTTTGCCTCCTGCTTCTAACCGTGGAGGTGTGGAGAAGCTGATTTTCATGGCTGTCTCAGCCTTCCAGGAAATCCATGGAAGAGTAGCTCCATCCCTTGGTCCTCACCTGCTGGAAACTCCACAGCTATATGAGGTTCCTTCCTCTTTGAGATAAATTTATATCCCAAAGCCTTGGCCAGCAGGAAGCTTGCTTGCAGCTGCATGCTGCAGCTCAGCCCACTCTCTGGGTGCCAGCCTGGCCCTGTTGGTGTAGGACCATGGAGCATTCCATGCTGCCACCTTCAGTGCGTGTCCTGATTGTGGGACAGCAGCAGCCAACGCCACCAAAGGGCTGTGGCTGACTGATGCGGATGGAAGTGGTCCCTTAAGGGAAAGGTGGCCTCTCCCACAGCCCCTCTGGGAGTGAGCAGGTATCACCCTGGCTCTCGGATCAGGCTGCTGGGTGAGAAAGGAGATGTTTTCTGTATTCACTTTTCATCTGATATTCTGTGTTCAGCATGCAAATGGGAAACCATTCACAGTTGGAAATGGGGATGTCCATTCAAATGGGTATTGGAGAGGGTTTCTCCAGCAGCCACCCACAAGCTGTTAGTGGGAACTTGCCAGGGCAATATTTGAGTTGCTGCTGAACCGTTCAGTGTGAATGAATGAGGGAGCTGGTTCTCAGCCTGGAGAAGAGGAGGCTGAGGGGAGCCCTCATCGCTCTCTGCAACTGCCTGAAAGGAGGCTGGAGCCGGGGGGGGGGTCGGTCTCTTCTCCCCAGGAACAAGCGATAGGATGAGGAAATGGGCTCAAGTTGCGCCAGGGCAGGTTTAGGCTGGATATTAGGAAAAATTTCTTCACCAAAAGGGTTGTCAAGCATTGGAACAGACTGCTCAGGGAAGTGGTATAATCACAGTCCCTGGAAGTATTCAAAAAAACATGTGGATGTGGTGCTTAGGGACATGGTGTAGAGGTGGACCAGGCAGTTAGGTTAACAGGTTGGACTTGATGATCTCAGAGGTTCTTTCCAACCTTAACGATTCTATGATCTGAGCTCTCCTCATCAAGCTCTGAGTGCTCCAGGCAGCACAGGGAGCTCCACTGGGATTATCAAGCTGAAGTCTGGGTCCAAGCCACCCTGGGAGTCTTGCACCATCCTTTCTAGATTGCTTGCACATATGTGCTGTTTTTTACTCTTGTGATTTTCTGAGTCATGTTACAGTATATCTTGGTAAAGGGGAAATGTGTGGCTTTGCTGAGTAATCTGCTTCCTCTCTGTGAAACCCTGTTGGGACTACAGACAGCAAAATAGGGAGGAAGGTGCAGGGAGGGGGAGAGAGTGGGGCCCAGAGCATCCTTGTTCCTGTGGGGTGCCAGAACAGTCGCAAGCCCAGCAACGCTTCAGTTAACATTATGGCTGTTTTGCGTGACAAAAAGGCACCAGTAAACAGCTGGGTGGACCCCTTGGCATTGCTAGGTACTTCTGTGGTGTGCTTCACAGGTGTGGAATATGTGTGATCCCATCCCGGAGTTTCTTCACAGGAAAGGTGGTCTGAATGTCACTGGCCAGGTAGAGCTAACTGTGGCTGTGGCATTAGATAACCGAGTGAGCATCAGTAACTGCTGAAGCGTCACTTCTAATGTTGGCTGCCAGCAGGATCTTGCCTATTGAGTTAAGTTTACTGCAGAGGCTAACAGCACAGTAATTAAGGTAAAACAAATATTAGCTTTAAGCTGTGCCTGTAACTGGAATCACATAGCTCTACTTTTGATGTGAGGTTTGATTGGAAAACTTTATGCTTAATTTGTGTTGCATTAGCCTGATGGCAGCTGGTTTTGTGGGCTGAGTGTGAGCCAGATCTTCTGCTGTCGTAAAGCTCTGGCTCCGCTAATGCAGTGCTGATTTATGCTGGGTGAGGATCTGGGCCAAGTCTCCTTGCTGTGTTGCTAAAACCTGTATTGTTCAAGCATTTGCTGGGGTGTTGATTGAGGACAACCAAGTAGTAAGGAGGCTGTGAGGAGGGAGAAAACACTTTTTTTTTTTTCTTCTTGTGGGTCAGTGTGTTTATTTTTTTTCTGTTATAGACAGGCCTGTCTATAAATGAGGCCAGATCTGTGCCCAGATTTGAGTTTTTGTTGTGCTTCAGCATTGCCCTGTACCTGAATCTCTGTTTAAATGTGGGAGAAAATGCTTGGGGCAGAGAAAATGTCTGCCTTCGCTGTAGCCAAAATGTACTGGGTAGTCACATAGGACACAGATGCAGAGATGCTCTGGGTGGGCAGCTCCTGGGGAAGGAGGCAGAAAGGACCTCTGGGAGTAGCAGTGCATGCTCTCCTCCACAGCAGCGACTTCGTCACTCCTATTTGCTACTTGAGAAACGGACTGATGTCAGCTCTAGTTATGCCTGAGAATCTCCTTACGCAGCCTGCCTGCTTGCATGACGACCTCTTCAGCCTTGGCAGAGCCAGGCTTCGCAAGATCATGAGCAAGCCTGAGGTTTGCCAACATCCTTCTGAGCTTGGGTCTGCGCTGTTTCTCCGGATGAACAGCGTTTCATCTCCGGATGGATGTTCAGGGGAACGTCCTAGTTGAGGTTGTCTCATCCCTGTGGCACATCCTAGACTTCAACTCAGCTACACGTAGTAGACATGGTGTAGCTTTTCTGGAGGCAGTGAATGGCTTGGTGCAACGTGAATTTGGTGCATGACCCCATTCACACGCTGTTGGATGATGAAACTAAGTGGGCTGCTGCAGAGTATTTTGTCCATGGTGACTGAGATCCCAGCCTGGAGAGCTACCTGGGAGGTGCTGATCTCTACCTGGATTTTGGTTTTTCGCTTGCCTCCTGTCAAGTTTTGCCTGGGGCTTCATAGCCATGGAAAAAGGGCAAGTGGTATGTTGTGAGGGGGAAGCCCTCACTGAGAAAATCCTCTTTCCCTCATGTTTAAGTCCTTAACCTGAGTGCAATGCCTTTGCAGCACTTTTCTGTGGGAATAACGTGAACTTTTGACTCTTTCTGACTAATACTTAAAGCTGCTATCCCTCCCTGCCTGCGCTGCCAGCCTGGTTTCTCTCCCTTCATTTTGTGATTTCATCTGATCCCAAATCCAGTCCTTGCTGTGTGACGAGTAACCATGGTGTGTTTTAACCACCAGCATTGGGTTTTTTACTGCTTGTATGACTACTGGAGGTGTTGGAGCTGTGGCAGGATGCCTGGGAGGACGTTGCAGTTGACTCCATGTTGCAACCTCCCTGAAGCAAACTAACTGCGTGTACTTGTGCTCCCAGTGCAAGAGAGCCCTGCAATGTGGCTGTGACAGCGGGAAGCTCAGAGTTTGCTGCCTAAATACTGACCTGATTACTTGGGGAAGGTTTGAAGGAGTCTGTGCTGCTAGGTCAGAGCTGCTGGGGCCTTGTACACAAGCTGTGCTCAGGGCAGGCACCCTTAGTGGGACAGGACCCATGTCTGTGCTCTACTGTGGTTACAAGACTTGGAGCATCACCATTGAGGTGTAAGCCCTGCAGGAGAGACTGGGTGTATCTGCTGGAGAAATCTGGATGGAAAATGTTGCATTGAACTCTCATCTTGCAGTGAAAAATGACCATCCTTTCAGGGACGTGCTGGCTAATGTCTTAGGAAAATGATCACTAGGAAAAATGTGGTCATTACTTGTACTTTGGTAGCACTAAGACCACTTAGCCCTGATATTCCCCACTGTCAGACACCTGAAGTAGAAACAACAGGGTGATGCTGGACCAAGAAAGCTTGTAAGGACTTCTATCAGCTTGTTGCTGATTAAGCAAAAGAGTGAAATTTGGGGCTGGGGAGCTGGGAGGTGAGAAATTTTCTCTGGAAAGCTTTCAAAAACATGGGCTTTGTATGTCAGAAATAAGGCACCCCTAGAGAGTGGTCACAGGGTGGTCTTACTCTTCAGTGTGTGCCTTGCCACCAGGTGTCCTGGTGCTCTCCCTGATCTGGCACCTCTGGGTTACCAGCCAGAGCACTTGGGAAGGTGCCATGGCATTCCTGGGGGATTAATTTGGAGACAACATGAGAAAGCATAACCCTATGTGACTTGAAAGCCACACACCCCCCAGGATTTATGGTGGGGTTTCCAGCAAACCTACCACAGGAGTGTCCCATGCCTGTGTCATGGGACATGTTGGAAGAAAGTAATGCAGGAAAACCATGAAAGCTCCAACTCTGATATATGTTGTTCTGTACATAGGGAATAGCATCTCTGACTTCTCTGGGAAGGTTTATATGGGTGAAATTACATGCATGATTAAGCTTTTTGGAAGATCCGACTCACAACAAGGTTTGCTGCATTGCTTAGTCAGTGTGAGCTGTGGGAGGCTTGCAAGTCATTAAAACAGAAGCTGCACTAAAATAACTCCCCAGGCCAGCTCATTTCCAGGCAAAATCACGCTGAGTCACAACGTGTAGCTCAAACTGTATGGTCTTTACAAATGTATTTATTCATAAACACGTGAGGTATCTTGGCTTTTATTCAGTCTCTAGGGTAGGGCATCCTGTAGGACTTCCAAGGGGGTTGCTCTAGCAATGACTGAAGGTGTACAGCTCTACTGCAGTGGGTTTATTTTTACTACCAGGGTGTTTACAAACATCAGAATTAGTGGGGGGTATGAGAGACTGCAATGTATAAGGGTGCTTTTTGCACAACTTGGGTTAAGTGGAAACATGGATAGCAAGCCCCCAGCCTGCTGGGCTTGGGGTCAAGCAGGTGAGAGATGAAGGGTGGCACATGGGGAAAATGAAGCTTGGCAGGATGCTTCTGCTGGGACAGGTTTGTCACTGTGGCCTTGGGAAATGGCCCTGGTCCAGGTGCCTGAGCTTGCTGTGGGGTGGTGATGGTGGTGGCTCTTCCCTGGTAGAGGTGGGTGGTGTGGGAGGGTGAGGAGCCTAGATGGAGACGATGGAGGTGGTTGAGGCAGCCCACCTCAGTGCTGAGTTGCCAGCTGGAGTCTCCTCCCAGGCCAAGGCCACTGCATTGGTCCAACCAGCAGCTGAAAGAGACTGGAGGGAAACCTGGATGGAGAGGAAAACACTGAGGAGCCTCTGTTTCTGTAGAGGTTTTGAAGATGCTTATGGCTATCAGTGCTTTGAGAGCTCTGGAGCAGCGCTCACTGCTATCTCACAGCAGCCATTTCTGCTTTGCAGTGGTCAGAGTTAACTTTCTTGAGCCAATGGCTGTTCCAGGCAGCTCCTCTGGGAGGTGTGGTAGGAGGCAGAGATGTGGGGAAGTGATGCTGGCTGTGTCCCTTCCCTGCCACAGACAGGTGTGCCTTAATTTTTGGGCACTGGGTGGGTTGCTGGTTCGCTTCTGACTTCTGTTCTACTTCGTAATGCAAGTCTGTATCACGTTATTGTCTTTGGAAACAGATTTCATGGTTTTCCTTTAAAAGATGCTTTTGGGAAGCAAAAAATCAGACTTGATTGCACAAACATGCTTGTGTGACATAAACATATTTGTAAATGTGCTCACGAATATTTATATACATAGACATGGAAAGGGCTGATAACACTGCCAATTGTTCTGAAAGTCCAATTCTGATAAAGGCTTTTGTGGATGAAAAACGTTGCCTGGCTTTCCTGTTTGGTCACTGAGGTTTGCTCTGCAATAGCAAAATTCCCAAATGGGTGCTATGCGTATTCATGAGACTTTGTAGAGCTTGCTATTCCATCCATCTGCATTATGATAATTAGGTAGGTTGTGCATTGGTCTAATCAGCTGCAGATGCTGCTGCGTGGTAGTTTGGTCTTACAGCATGCAGAAGATGAATCTGGATTCCTTGCACCCATTCCTCACAGCCCTGTGCTTTGTACAGTTTGCACAAGCAAGGAATTAATGTGTGCTGTATTGCAGGGGTATTGGATTTTGGATGGGGATAGATGCTGCAGTCCTGCAGGCTTTGAGGATCTGGCCCCCTTCCCTAGTGTGCAACTCGTCCTGAAAAAGGCACTGAAGGCAAATAAAACAGGAGAAGGACGTTATTCCCTCCTTGTTTGGGGCTGCAAAGGGTTAACTGCTGTCTGAGCTCAGCCCAGTGTTATGGAAGTTGAGCAATCTGGGATTTATTAAGGAAACTCAAACTGGGAATTAAGAGAGCTCCAACCAGTAGGAAAGCTTTCTTGGAGGTTTGAAGCAAGTTTTCTTCAAGCTAAGCACTGATTTGAAGTGCCAATGCCAGAATTTCTTGCAGGGGCCTCCGGGAAGCAAAGGACGGACAGGCTGAGCTGTTTGAGCCGTCCCACCAGCTTAGCATGTAGCTTTTATTGCTCTGTTGTGTCTCCCTTGCCCGGGCTGACAAAGCGCCCATTGTTCGCCCCGGCACCGCTTCCTCCTCCGCACCCTGTGGAGACGGCAGCCGCTGACTGATCCTGAGCTTGTTCCTGGTGGACAAGGAGGTGGTTAAGTCCTCCCTGAGGGTGCACAGTGCCCCAAAGGGATCGGAGGCATGAACCTGGCTGGAGAGGTGGCTTATGGCCAGATGTTGGGGACCAAAAGGGCTCCTCTGCTTCCCAGAGGAGGTGGTTTTTCTCTACATCTGAGCTTATTTTAGAGGTGATCAAGAGTTAAAAGTGAATGGGTGTCTGGGGGGGGGGGGAAGCCTGTGAGCTGGGAAAAATAAAGCACATGAAACTGGAGCAGGTAGCTGGGGAGGGCTGGATGGTGCTGGGGTGGGCTCTGCCCAGCACACCGGCAAGAAGGGAGCAGGTGCTTAGTCCCAGCGTGGCTGGGACTGGTTGCCTCTTTAAAATGCCTTTATCAGATGTGGCTGCGGATGCACTCTGTATTTTTGCTTTCTTTCCCTGGAGTCTCACAGTTAACTGGGAATATATTATTCCACCAGCTCCTCTGCCGCTCCTCCCAGCGGGAGGTCCTCGTGCCCTCCCGCCAGCGCCAGCCGGGCTGCTCCACCACCGGCCCAACGCCGTGCTGTTCCTGCGACCTGCCCTCCCTGTGCTCGGTGGGATTACGCACGCTCTGCTGGCACGGGGGTCACGCTTGGCGCTGGCTGCAGGAGAATGGTGGTTTTATTTTCCATGTGTCTTCAGCCTTTTGTACCAGGGCTGTCCTGAAATGACCTTACTGCCCTGCCTGGGTGCTATATATGTTCAGGAAGGGGAAAACGTGGCAGATCTCCAAATGAACTTGGAAGGTCTCTGTTTCTCCCCTTGCTGATGAGTGGGTGAGGTGGGGAAATGCCTGTAAACAGCAGGAGTTGCACCATGCGCTGGTGTTAATGGGACTTTCATCCTACGGTGGCTGCTGGGTCAGGGTTGGGCTTACCGGGCATTTTGCTTCCACGGAGGCGTTGCTCTCTTGCTGGTTGTCAGCTTTCTTCCCTGTCCCAGGTGCTTTCCAGCAGCACCTATGGCAGTTTGGCTGCCTGCAGAGGACAAGCTCTTCCTATCATCTGTGGGCAGAAAGCGCCTTGGGGGTGTGAGGAGCTTCAGGATGAGCAGTGTGGTGGGGTCTGTGCCAAACTCTTACAGTCTTTGGGGTGGCAGGGGTTCACAGAGGGTCAGGTAGCAGGTACATCCATGTACCTTTATGAACTTGAAGAAATAGCTGTGCTTTTGCCAAGATGAGATGGAGAAGAGCTCTGCTGTGTTGTATAGGTGCCCTGTCCACAGTTGCTTGCGTGTTTGGCTGGCTGTTTCAAGCCCTGTGGGCACTGGTGCAGGAAACATTTTAGGGCAAAACTGTGTTCATAGAATCACAGAATGGTTTGGGTTGGAAGGGACCTTAAAGATCATCTGCTTCCAATCCCCCTGCCATAGGCAGGGACACCTTCCACTAGACCAGGTTGCTCAAAGCCCCAGCCAGCCTGGCCTTGAACACTTCCAGGGACGGGGCACCCAAAACTTCTCTGAGCAGCCTGTTCCAGTGCCTCACCACCCTTGTGTAACACTTCCACAAAGAAAGCTTTGAGAGGTGTCCTCGGCCCTGTTGGGAACAGCGACCATGAAGCTGCAGCGTGTGTCCTTGCTGGGGCAGGGGCATTTGCATGGAGGGGGAGCTGAGCTGGCCTGGAGGCTGGTGTGGGCTCGATGCCCCTCTTGGGGATGGTTGAAGCTGGAGACTTGTGTGGGACGATGAGTCAAGGCAACCTGTCCTGGCTCCCAGGCTGTGGTGTATCAGCTGGATGCAAGATGACAGCCTGGAGACCCTCAGCAAAGTGGGAGCTGCGGTCCCCTTTTCAAAAGGGGATGCATTCAGCAAATGGCTTCCTGCAGCATTTGCAGCACCTCCAGCCATGGGCGCAGCTGCGTGAGCCCTGGTCCCTGGGGGGCTCCCCTGGGGGGGCACCCCTGGGCTCTGCCCCTCTGGCTGCTGCAAGCAGTGAGAGCTTCTTGGGGGCAAAGGGTTTGCAGGGGGTGGGTGCGTGGCAGCAGGGGGGCAGGAGGCAGATGCAGAACCACGTATGAACATCGTGTCCTTTGCATCCTACTTCATCTGTCGCTTTGGAGCGCAGGCCCTTGCGTCTCTGAGGGGAAAAAAATGCCCAGAAATTCCACAGACCCTTCAATATCGTTTCTGTTTTACAGCGAGACAAAAAAGGTCCCTTTGTGTGCGGTCTGAAAGAAATAGCCTAGTCCCACAGCCTCCCCGAAATCTTAATGTCAACTATTTGCCTCCTTGTGTTTTCACATAAACAAGCACTTTCTCCTGAATATCTGTGCTCTGGCTGTTCCCTTGGCTTGGTATTCCCCCTGCTCAGTGGTGCCCACGGGACGGACAACCCGGCCCCCCGTCCACCTCCTGGCCAGGCTCATGCGGGTGGAGAGATGCAGGACTGGCTGGGTGGGGACGTGGGCCAGAGAGTAGCAAGAAAGGCAACTGAACTTGAGTTTGGAAGAAATGAATAGTTTGAACTGCTTTCCATTCAAGCCACTGCTTGAATTCGATAGCAGGGGACAGGCTCTTGCTTACAGATCTGAGCACAACCACGGGGAGGCTGGTGAACTACCCCTGTTCACACCAGCCTGGCCCAGTATCTCGTTCTGCTCTTGCCAGGGCATCACCCATCCTGCTTTGGGGTCAGATGTTCCCCTGGTTTAAGTGACTATCAAATTAATAGCACAACACAGATCGCAGCAGCTGAGAAACCGCCCCTTCTATTTTAGTTGCTGTTTGCATATACACACACTGGAGCGTCTCGGGCATAACGCTGAAGACTTCTATCCTGGAGTCCACCTTTTTTCTATATATTCCCTTCCCCTTTATGAGAAGAAAAACTAGAAGCAAAAAAAAAAAAAAAAGACTATAATGTTGCGTCTGCAAAGTAAAAACGAATTAGTCTCTAAAACGCGAGTGGCAGCAGCATTCCTGTGGTTATTGTTCATTCAGCTGTGCCGCACACGTGTGCTGCTCGGTGTTCCTGTTCTCGGCTGGGTAACCTGATATATGACTGGGCACACTGTAAAACGTGTCCCGTGAAAAGCTGGGAGATCCAGTGCCTGCAAACTGCTGCTGCTGTGGAAACCCTAATTTTTTTTTCTCTTACGTTCCACTGTCAGTTTTCAAAACGTGGGGCTTTTGGGGTAGAAGCTGGTCCTGGTAACTGAGTATGGATCCTGGGGTTGGGGCAGTGCTTGCTAAGGCAGCTCTGGAGAGAGGCGAGGTGGTGTGATCCACAGGGGTTCATGCCTCGGCTCTTTGTCTCAGCACCTTTGGAAGTATTTGGGGTGATGTGATGGGACCTGCTGGCCTGGGCCAGGATCTTGGCTAACTGCTCTTAGGCCATCATAGTTTAACCCATAGTTCAACTTCCAGTGGATCCAAAGCCCCTTGGAGGCAATGGATGGGCACCTGTCAACTCCACCTGAGGTCAGATCAAGCCCATCCTGGAGTAAACAGGAAAAAAACCCCCATGTCTCAAGCTATTTGTTTCTTCCATTGTTTTTTCACTGTGGTCCTAGCACCTAGGCAGGGTTTCTCCCCTTCACTGCAATCTGTTGTGGGGATCCCGAGTTCCCACATCTGCCTTGGTGCCTCTTCTGTTGATATCTTCCTCCGCCAGCCCTCTCAGAGCCTGTAATTGTCTCTTTCCATCTTTATCGCACAGCTTCCCAATTCACATATATGGGGAGGAGTTTGGGTTGGAAGCAGTTCATGGAGAATTTCAAACAGTAAAACTGGATGAATGAATGAATAAAGGGTAGTTTTGTTGCTCTTATCCTTTCAGCAGCTTTATTTGGTTCCCAGCAGTTCATTTTGCAATTGCTGTTCCATCTGGCTTCTTGCTGAGGGTCAAATTAAAATCTTGCTGAAGATGAGAGCAAACTGCTGTTGAGTCGTATAGGACTGGTAAGGTCTGAAGTTGATTTTTGGCAGAGTAGCACTCATTTCTCTTCATGTTGCTTAAACTGAGAGGTTGAAAAACCTTTGGACAGGAACCTTGGAGGCAGGAAACTCCTGTCCTGAGCATCCCCCAGCAATGCAGGCGAAGCTAAGATTGCAAAATACAGCATTAAGATATATCCAATGGTGTTTGTCAGCTTTCCTGAAGGGATGGATGTGGTGTCCCCCAGGACATGGGGAAGAGGAAGGGACATCAGCTACTGCTGTCTTCCCAACTTACATCAGCAGTTTTCAGTGCTATACTTCTATTTGGCTGTAGAAAAATAGATGCTCCAGTTTGACTGAAAAATCCCGTGTCAGTGGAAGATGAGATCCTAAGTCCACTGCAAGACTCTTTCCACCAACTTGGGAGGGCTGCAGGCTGGCGCTGTGCTGCGGGAACGCACGTGCCTGCAAGCTGCTCGAAAGGGATGTGCTGCTCAGGTTCCCGTGTCCAGGGTGAACCAAGTGTTGCATCTTCTCCCTTCTCCACCCCAGCCTTTGGAGATGTCGGCTCCTGCAGGCCAGCGTACCCTAGCCAGGAATATGGGAACCACATGTCCAAAGCCAAATGAATGGGAACCAGAGCTTGGGGGCCCAGAGCCTGTCAGCAGGGGCTGGCTTAAAAACAAATGAAAAGAACAGAGGAAAAAAAATAGTTCTAATTATTGTGAACTTTTTAAAACACAAAATAACAGCTTATTATTTCACAGAGTTCCCTTTGTAGCATGTAATTTCATTTCCCCCCATTTGCTTTTACTACTTGCTCTGGGCACTGTCAGAACACCCTGATTTATAAGCGACAGCTTTGGCTATTTTTCAGGCGAGTTTCTCTAAATATAAGAGTGTGAAAACTGTCCCGCTGCCAGCAGCTCTCTTAGAATTAAAACTTGTATGAGTTGTAGCATGAAGCAAAATGCTGGGGTGCTTTATGACTTAAATGTCTTTCACAAAAAGCTCCCTCCTTTCTCCTGGGATAATTTTTCCTTTTATTGCACAGAATATCTCAACCTGTAGTTGGAGAAAATAAAATAAAACAAGCAGTGGCTCTTACCTTACTGTTTCCCTGCTACTGGCTCCCTTGTGTGCTATCAGTAGAGACTTG
Organism: Nipponia nippon; assembly: GCF_047370975.1. Taxonomy (NCBI): domain Eukaryota; kingdom Metazoa; phylum Chordata; class Aves; order Pelecaniformes; family Threskiornithidae; genus Nipponia; species Nipponia nippon. Next base: position 11,708,313 of record NW_028262330.1, on the reverse strand, counting down.
TAGATCACAAGGGAAATGTTTATTGACCAAGTGTTTTAGCAACAGAGCTTTGTCTAAGGTTTTCTTCCCATCCTGAAGAGGTAAAGAAAAATGGGCGAAAAGCAGCATAACACAATGGCAGGTGTACAGCATAGCCTGCTAATTTTAAGTAATTTGATAATAATGTCTGAAAATTGGGGAAAGCCTTACTTGACAGCCTGAACAAAACTTAGCATATGCTTTAATACTCTGGTTAATCAAGGAAAGCTGTGTTCACTGGGTGATGTTACTTCTGTGTCTGTCTCTGTTTGTGAACACAGTCTCCCTTTTTGCCTGTGGAAGCACCTGGCTTTGGTGGGGCTGCTTTTTTGGATGCAGTTAAGAGAGAAATTTGGACCTTTGACTGTCAAAGTCTTGAAGCTCAGAAGCATTTGATTTGGATTTAAAGTTGGCCACATGTGTCCCCATTCTCATCGGAATCACACTTCTTGTTGGCGCCTTCTGCGCTAAAGTTCTGGCATTGCCCGTTTCCATTCGGTGTCTCAAAAGGGTCCCTGTTTGAGGGAGGGGTCTTTGAAACTCCACTCTCTGAAGTGTGCTGCTCTGGTAGCCAAACCACCTGAACGTGATTTAACAGCCTGGTCAGACTGAGCAGGCTGGTGGTTTGCGCTGCCAGACCAGTGGGAAGCGACTTGAGTGGGTCCCTGGCTCTGGTCTGGCTGCTGCCAATCCAGCAAAGCTAGATAGACGTGGCAACTTCTTGTGTACAAAGGAGGCTTTTTGATTTGATTTTTGGACTGAATGTATTTGCAAATGCTAGAATGCATGTAAAATGCCGCTTCTCTGCAGTGCTTGTGGGTGAAGGTGGTGAGCCCTTGCATGGCTGTGGGAAAGGTATGAGTAACTGTCCTCCTCTGCCATCCTCTGTGCTGGTGTTGAACTATGGCAGCTCCCACCCAGACCCGAGCCCAGAGAGGGCTCTTGGCTTTGATACTTGGTCACAAGTTGACCCAGAGGGTCTGGAGGATGCTGCGCAGTGAATTCTCTCTGCAGTAACTTGAAGGATATGAAAACCAGCTGCAGCCGTGGCCCTACGTACGTGGCACGTGGACACTCAGGGGCTGGGTCTTTGTGTTAGGGAGAAGAATGGAAACAGATCTCTGGATCTTAAACTCCCAGGTGCTGGTAAAGCTTAAGAGGATTTCCAAAGATTAGGACTGGAGTACCCCTGTGAAGTGGCCTGGCTGACTCTCTGGAGCAGGTTGGAGATGCTTTAACATTGAGGGGTTTGCAAAGGTCTGCCAGACAATAAATTTCCAGGAAGAACGGTCACAGGTGTAAAATCAGCATCCTTGTAAAACACACACTGTATATACATCTGCCTTCAACCTAAGGCTGTCCTCAAATAAACTCCACTTGACATTAAGATAAAAGTCTAGTCAAGTTGGGAAGCTGCAAGCTGATCTGAAGCCGCTTTTGCCTTGCAAGACCAAACAGGCTAACCTGACCAGTTACAGAGGATGGCAGGTCTTTACTTGCCTCGAATAGTAGGTGTGCTGCTTGGCCTCTGTCCTAAAGGGAGCTGGCTGCTCAGCGCAGTCCGCCCTGCGAGCAAGACGGAGCCCTGTGTGCCGCACAGCTGGTCGCAGGCTGCTGCCGCTTGCCAGGCTGGGTGGGCACTGCTGGAGGATTGCCCATTGCTCGGGAGAGTTAAGTCAGTCTCCTGAATTATTCTGTTTAGATTCTGTTCCATTGATGACAGTAAAAAAAAAAAAAAAAAAATCAAATTTGATCAATGCTGCTTTTGTGGATGGGGTTTTCAAAAACACTCATTCCCACTGAAGTCGATGGGGAATTTTTGGGTTGGATGAGTTTTATTTCAGGAGGAAAAAGTTAAGCTAACACAGGGTGTTTTTACAGTCCCATTCTAGATATTAAATCCTTCAAGGCCCTCTTTGGAAAGCTGCCAGGTGGGAGAGTTTTTTTGGTCTTATATTCCAGGGCTGGCCCTTTCAGCAAAGGCACATGAAGTTCAACACTGCAAAACTGAATTTTTCAGAAATGTCTGTGTGCTGTAGGGGCCTGGCTCTCGTTTCAGGTGCTCTCAGCTGTCCCAAATGAAAGGCAATACTAAGCTGGCTTTATAGCTGCACGTGAGCAGGTGAGGCGCCCTGATGCCTTTAGTCTTGTAACTGTTGTTTTTAGCCGTTTTCTGATCTTGCTACTTCAGTTAGGTTCTGTCTTTATATTTGGCGTTGGCTGCTTATCCTAGGGAAAGGAATTCGGGAATTCAGGCACGTACTGAGTTTGAGACCCAACAAAAGCACAGGATGGGATGTGGATGGAGAGCCTCACACAACCTGATTGCTGCTTCTCACAGTGCACCTTCTGCCAAGGACAGACAGCAAGAGCAGATGGTGAAGAACGTGATGTGGAAGCAGAGATGGGAGGGTAACGTGTGGTTCTGGTGGGGGAAAGTCCTGGCACTCATGGCTGCAGGGAACAGCCGGGCTGGTGGTTGTACTTTCCATGAGGAACCACGTTTTCCAGTGGTGAGTCTGCAGGTGGCGATGCAGCTGGGATGATGGCTTGTGACTGTGGACGGAGAAGATGTGAGCCTGTCTAGCTGCATTGGGTGGTGTGTGGCAGGCCAGACCTGACACTGAGCTGGTCTCTATTATCAGGGTATGCTGTGTTAGGGTCAGATTTGTCACTGGAAACCACAGTCGGGAGGGAATGTGAAAATCCCACCGTGGTGCTCCCTGATACATGCTGGCGAGATCCTGAGCTGGCGTCGCGGTGGGCGAGGAGTGTGTTGGTGCACTTCCCATTGGAGCGGTTCGTGAGCAGATATCTCAGTGCAGACGGCTTCAGAGAAACCCCAGGTGGGATTTGCAGAGGCAATGGCAGGCAATAACCCTGTCCCTGCAGTGGGAGGGAAGTCGACCCAGTTCTGCTCTGGAAAGCCTTTACCAGGACAATCCTGGAGACAGGTCTCATAGCAGGTGCTCATGAAGCAAAGCTGCTGATATGCTTAGAGGATTCCCAGGGATGTTGCAGAGCCTTTTCTCCCTGGGCTCTGAAATCACTTCCAGGCCAGTAGCCAAGCACAAGCTGTAAATAACAAATGGTGGCTGATGATCCCATCTCGTTTTTCTCTGAGATGTTGTCATCTCCGGGTTTTCCTTTGGCGTCTTCTCTCCAGTGCTTTGCATTCCTGTCTTCATCTCCCAGTGCTGTCGTGTCATCTGGCCGTCTCCTGTCAGGTTGTTGGTGTGAACTTGGTGTGAAGGAGCCACTTCTGTGGTGGCCGCCACAGGGATGTAACGCAGGAAGAGCTGAAGGATCCAGGCTCTGTGGTCAGGGTGACGTCTGTGTCTTCTCTGCCTGGGGCTGCTTTAGTCATTGCTGCTTTGGGAAGGGCTGGAGATAAGGTCAGAGAAGAAATGTCTGCGATTTGCATCAACCTCTGTCTCAGCACTCCAGCATGCACAACTTGGAAGGCAGATCTTGTGGCCTTATCCGAGGTTCTTGGCACCCAAGCACCCACAACTACACAGGAGAATTCACCTGGTGGGTGTCCAGACTTTATCCCATCACCAAACATTCCCACCTCATCAAATCTCCAAACTGGGGCTGCTGTCCATCACACTGCTTTTTTTCCCTCACCATTTAGGAAATTCTAAAACCCTTTTATTTTATTGCCCTGCGAGATGATGCTGTAGCAGTTAAGCAACACAGCTGGGCCCAAGGCCCTTTTGAAACCCCAGCCTACACAAATATCACATAAGCAGCGGTATTTATCCAGGATCAAAATAATACTGTACAAACACTGAAATATTAGGAGACGCCTAGTGCATGCACACGTCCTCCTGCCCTGAACTCGTGAGCTTAGCTAGTCTCTTCACATCAGAAACTCTTTGAGCTGGGAACATCTGGCTTGGTGCAGCAAAGGTAAATGTTCCAGTGAAAACACCAGGCCTGCAAGCGAGAGGTGCAGGCTGGAGCCACAGCTCAGCACCGTAACCCTTGTCCTTCCTTATTCCACCACCTCGTTGTGCTCATTTCTTGCCTTTTTATTGCACAGTTGATTGTTTGGGCAAGGGACTCAGCTGGATCTTTTTGTTTGCTCCGCAAAACATGCAGCACACTTTGTTTCATGGCTATATGCAGAAACAGCTCACCATCTCCTTGCGGCATGGTCCTCACCCATGTTAAGCTTGTGTTTGCTTTGTTAGGAGCTGGTGCTGCTGGTTTGGCTGTGGCCCTCGCTGTCACCCTCCCCGACCCCCTGGCACCCATCTCGCAGTTGTTTGGGTCCAGCCCGGGAACAGGCGGCGAGGTTTTGCTGTGCCTCTGGGGTGCACAGCGTTCTTTCCATGGGCTTTGTTACTGCTGAATTAAATTTACAGCTCAGCCCCATGTCATGGCTGGGTGCCCGGGTTTCACTCGGTGTGTTTATTCATTTTACAGAGACCTGAGATACAGCCTATAAAAGTGGGGAAAAGGGCTCCAGATCAGCTCTTTTTGTGCCTCGTTAGTGTTGTTTGGTGCCTGATGCTGCTGTGTTATCCACTGGGCTGCAGTCCTTTAGCTTGCACATACGCACGCTTGCTGGCCGATGTGTCCTGCGCGGTCGCTGCTCGGCGTGCTGCTTCCTTCTGCCGAGGCCGGGGTGCCCTGCTGCCCACCCCGGCTCTCCGGAGGGCAGGCTGGGCCAGCATTCCCTAGTCATCAGAAACACTTGGAAAATAGTTGAATTGTCTTTTAACACTTTTTTTTTTTTTTTTAACCCTCTTGTAGTGGTTTTTGCTGCACATTAGCCTGATGAGCTAAATTGTAAAACAGTTTTTAACAGGGGTTAAAAACTCCAAATTGTAAGTCAGAACAGGCATTTGAAGAGACATGGCCTATCTCAGCTTGTCAAAACAAACATTTTGTTTAAGCACAGAGTGTGCCACTGTCTGAAAGCTCGTAATTTAAAACAAGACTTTTTTTAGTTTGACTTTTCCCCAATCGTAAAGCTGAGTGTGTGTAGCATAGGTATGGAACGGCATAACTTAGAGCAATGATTGCAGTGAAACGTTTTTGGTATGGAAACTTTTTTTTTTTTTCCTGAAAACATGTCAGGCTGTTTCTATTTATAAGCTTCAGGAAGAGCCTGGGCTGCCTGTTGGCCAATCGTCCCCGTACGCCGCTCCCCTGCTGCCAGGCTATCAGCTTCATGGGGTTGTCCTGGCTGGATCTGCTGACGTCTCCCTCGCAGGAAGGGCAGCTGGCTCTTTCTAGAGAGCATGGTTCACGCAGGGGAATCGAGCAAAGCCCCAACACCCACCCTTGGGATGCAATGAAAACCAGTTATTGTCAGTGGGCGTTAGCAGGAGTGCCAGGTTATAGCTGGGAGCGCAGAGGGGCCGGGAAGGGGGGATGTGGGGAAGGCAGAGCTCAGCGCCGGCCGCGTTCCTGCGGCACGAGCGGGAGCACGGCTTATGTAAAAGCAAATTCCTGATGCTTTGCCCACCCGGAGCCCAGCTGGCACCAGCCATGGCACCGACAAGAGGCTGCAGGAGTGGTGGCTGTGGTGCAGGTTCCTGGGCTCGAGAGCCTGCAGGATGCAGTTTGGTGCAGAAGCTACTGAAAATACACTTTTCCTCCCTCCTCCTGTCCCTACAACTGTAGCAGAAGATAATCTGAAGCAGCGTATTTCTTTAAATGCTCTCATTTCTCTAAAACTCAGAGCTCCAAGCTTTTTGTTTTTAATTTCCATCAGGAGCTTGTGGTGGGACCTTGGGGGAAATACATGTGGCTCTGTCCCTGCACGTCCCCGCACATCCCCATCTCTGAGCACCCAAAGTTGGCACGCTTGTCTGATGAGGACCCTGGGTACCACAGCTGAATGTCGGAGCCCTAACAAACCCCAGTGTGTTTTTGTTCTGGGTGTTTCCCTGATGATATCATAGCTTGGTCACAAAGATCTGACCCTCTGTAGGAGAGGAGAGAGGAGGAGAAAAGAGGCAGAATTAGTCCCAATTTGAACAAGAAAAGAAAATAGTGCATAATGAGAGGTAAGGACCAGGCTTTCCACCTACGCCTGACAGACTTGGGGACAGGGAGGTGTTTGATGTGGGCAGGTTTGTAAATCCCACCTGAAGCAGCTTGCCTCCTACCTCTGCTGTGTTCCTGGCTTGGCTGAGCTTGGGGAGGGGTAACCAAGGGCTGCTGTGCCCTCCAGGGACATCTGGGGAACAGGGCTATGGAGGGGACAAGTATTTATTGGCCTCTACTTCTTCATGTGTGAAATGGTTCATAAAGCACCTAAGGAATAAGATTTAGCATCATTTTGTGTATTGGGCTTTCCACATCTGTAAACCAAATAGCCTTGCTCTTTAACAGGACTGTGTTCTGCCTCTGCTGCCCTCCAAAGCAGCCGTTTCTTGTCCTTGCCTGTTTTGAGGGCAACTGAGTCACCCAGCCTCCTCTCCTTGGGACTTCTGTGTCCACCACGCATGGGGGACTCTCAAACTCTAAGCATGGATATCCTAAGCCAAAACCTCGTTGCAGGATGGCTGCTCCATCTCTCTGTTCTTCCTTCCCTTCTTGCCTGCAGGCTGCTGTTCAGAGCTTGCTACAGACCAGTTTTAAATATGCTGTAGCATGGAAGTTTGTCCCTCTAACAGTGATGGACCTTCAAGGGAGCCTTTATCAGCAGGACTTTCCTACCATCTTATCCTAGCCATTTGTGCTAAGCAAGATTGCATTTAACTACTTTGACTATCTAGTCATAATTATGCTAACTGTTGTATTAGGTAAAGTTAGTGAAAAGTAAAATATTTAAGGCAGAAAACTCTGCTTTTGTGCTATATAACTCTTAAAGGAGTAATGGCATCCAAGTGAAAGCAAGCTGGTTTTATGAAAAGCCTTGTATCTAAAAATACTAATACTGATCTGATTTTTCCAAGATCTATTTGAATGCATCTTCCTTTTCTGCATGATTTTTTTTTTTCTTGGATTTTCTGCTTTGAAGTGTTCCTTGGACAGACACCTTCCCACATAGGTTCAGTCTAATCCCTCCAACTATTTCTACCAAACTCGTGGCTTTGTTTGAGGTGCAAGACTTGAGCGATTAATGGGTTTTGGGCAGAAAGCTGAGACTGGAAAGATCTTCGGTGCGGTCTTATCCTGCTGCGTGTTATCTTGGCCATTCGTCAGTGCTGCAGAAATGAGAACTGCTGATTCCTGCTCCCTCCTTTTTTTTCTTTCCCACTGTGCTTCACGATGTAATACTGACCTCCTGCAGCCCCTCCGTGGTCAGTGCAGTCACATCCTGTGCTCAAGTATAGAAATAAAGGCACAAAGGCTAGAAATGATGGACATCATCTGTATTTCTTGCATAGGTTGTTTGAATCTCGATGCAGAGTAGCTACCTGGTATGACACTGCTGTCCCTTAGTGCTGCCTGGCCCTCCACAGTCATAGCAAAGCCATCACTGATCCCAGCCATGATCTTTGGCTCCAAAGAGCATCCTTGGTGTCACCAAAGGCATCCTTCTTTCTAACCCTTCCCAGAGAGGGAAGAAGCCAGGAGGTAACTGGCTGCTCTCTCATGGTGTCTGTTTCTTGGGTTCCAGAGTATGCCCTGCCCTCGGCCACCATGGGTCTGCCCGGCCACCTCATCCAGTGCCACCGCCCACGGCCTGCCTACACCACTCACACGGCCCCCGTGGTCAAGATGCTTGTTGAGCAGGATCAGCGGAGAAAGGCTGCATCCAGCCGCCCAGCAGAGACAGAGCTGAACAGAGATCCTGAAGAAGATGGTTTTGAGGAGGAAACCCAAGTGCTGTCACAGCTGAGCAGAGGTAGCACCACCCCCAGGACTGGGAAGGACTCTGTAGGAATGTCCACGGCTGAGAGCAGTTTGCCATCACCAATTGTTTGCCATAGGGTTATTTTTGCAAGAAAACCTCCCTTGCATGTTCTACCATGTAGTTCCCTGGCATGTTCTGGTGAGAAGCAGCGATCTGTCCACAGCTAGAAACAAAGGAAAGAAAAAGATGCTCTCAAGTGTTTTCCGGAGTGCATTAAACTTCAGATGCAATAGCATTTAACTTTTTGACTCTTTTCATAAAAGCCCTGTTTGAATGAAAGCAGACAAGCACAAAAGGTGGTGGTATTGCATTTTGTGCTTGTCTGTTCTCAGGTCTGGAGAAAACCATGACCTCTTCCTAGTGAACTTGCTTCACATGCATCACTAGCTGTTTGCTGCTTTGCTTCTTGGAAGTGCCCCACAAAGGGTGCAGTGCAGAGGCACGGTATGGGGATGTGGATGCCTGCACGCCCACGCAGCCCGGCACACACAGGGCCCAGTTCTCTGCTCTGCTGCATCTTGTGACCCCGCTGGCATCGGTGCCGAGTGCCCGCAGCCGTCGCGGGGATTTGGCTGAGGGTAATGGCCTCTGGGGATAATCTGTGCTCTGCATCCGCTCGAGATGTTGGGTGGCTGAAGGAAAAGTGCACTGAGGATCAGTGTCCCCTCTCCTTGAGCTGTATGTTGCTGAAGAAGCATGGACTGGAAGGGAGAGGAGCTTACAATGAACACTTGCTTGTACTTTTACCCCTCTTCCCTTGGCCTGTCTGTCTTTACGGTGTAAGGTCATAGAATCATAGAACTGTTTAGGTTGGAAAAGACCTTTAAGATCATTGAGTCCAACCGTTAACCCAGCGCTGCCAAGCCCACCACTAAACCATGTCCCTAAGCACCACATCTCATCTTTTAAATAGCTTCAGGGATGGGGACTCAACCCCTTCCCTGGACAGCCTGTGCCAGGGCCTGACAAATGTTTTGGTGAAGAAATATTTCCTAATATCCAACCTAAACCTCCCCTGGTGCAACTTGAGGCCCTTTCCTCTCGTCCCATCGCTTGTCACTGGGGAGAAGAGACCGACCCCCCCCTGGCTCCAGCCTCCTTTCAGGCAGTTGCAGAGAGCGATGAGGGCTCCCCTCAGCCTCCTCTTCTCCAAGCCTGTTCAAGTTGCATTTATCTGCATATGTATATAGCCATGCGTGTGACACTGATGCACACAAGTCAACTACAAGCAAAGCTGAGCAGTCAGCTGGTAGATGAGCTGCTACTCCTTTCTCACTTTCATAGACAGCAGAGACACTAAGGTCAAAATTGGTGGGGGAGATGTGATTTTTTTTTTTTTTTTGCAAGTCCTTAGCCTTATGTGTTACTGGAAAGCACATACTTAGAGTCTCTAGCCCCTGTGTGCTGAGGAATATTGCCAGATTTTTTAAAACCATTTGCAAAGGCATCACCTCATTATTCTTTGGCTACAGAGGTAGCATCCAGTTTTCTAGGCCTGTCTATGGCCACCTTCATTCAGACCTTCCAACCTGTGCAGCGGAGCCTGCAGGCACCTCTGACAGTCTGTCCATCTCTGTTACAGAAGGTCCATCCCGTGCATCGAGCAAGGCAAGGTTCAAATTGGGTAAAATGCTGAGCGACTACTCAATTAAAGACTCTACCAGCCTGCACACCCGAGAGGTGGATTCTCCATCGTGAGCACTGGCATGGACAGCACCTAGAAGGGAGCAGGAGGCTGTGGAGAGGTGGGATGGAGGGTGCCCAGTTTAGCCAGTTGTGCTGGTACCCCCGGTGTCCTTGTCTGCTGGTAGGGCTCTGCTGGGGATGTGTGCCCTCACGTTTCTCTGGAGTTTCTAACTTTGGTGAATATGGTTGGGAATTTTTGCCATGAAGACGGCAAAAGACACCCCTTCCTGCAGGGGCGAACCCTTCTAATTTTAGATTCCACTTCTGCAGGGACTGAACTGGTGTCAGATCACTTCAACATTTAATGCGTTTGAAACAGTGTTTTCCTTGTGATGGTGGAAAAAAAAAGTCACTTTTTTCCATCAAAATTAAATTTGCTTGAGGAAACCATTGGCCCTGGAAAACTTTGTTAAAGTTATAAACAACTTATCTAATAATCAGGAGTATTTGCTGCTGTGTTTAGTGCACTGTTCCCAACTGCTGCTGTCAGCTCACGTGATTTTGGCCGAGATGAGGCCTGTGCCACTTGTCAGCTGAATGCTTTGGGAAACAGTGTTGGGCCTCTGCAGGAAAAAATAAAATGTAAAGAATTAGAAAACGCAACAAAAAAGAAAAATTACCACTTTCTATGGATGTATAAATAAATCTGTTCCCTGCCCTATTTCGAGCCCTGGGTTACTCGCACCCCTCGTGCCTGTGCACGCACAGACGCAGCACGTTGCGAGCCCTGTGTTTAGCAGTATGTGTCCCCTGCCAACCCACGGCTTTCGTCACACGCCACAAAATTGGGAAGAAATAAATAAACCTTCATTTCCAGCTCTTCCCTCTGACTTTTCTCTTTGTTGCGAGAGATCCTGGAAAAGGGCTGCGGTGATGTCATGTGCTTACGTATGTGCTGACGCGATGACTGCAGAAATAATTGGGAGCCCCAGCTGGGGCTGTGTCTTTCCCGATTGTGGCTGGGGGGGCTGTGGGCACTGTCCCTCTGCACCCCCCGGCATCCAGCCTCCTGTGCGAGGGGCACCCTCTGTAAGGGAGGTCGATGGCTTGACGCTAGGATGGTGTTGCATGGGAGCACTGAAGCAAGTGGAAGAGGTGTAAGATGTGCTGTGAACCACTGTCCAAGCCTCTCGGGGTTACTGGTTTGCTCTGCAATCACATATTCCCAGCGAAGCAAGGGTGAGGCACTGATTTCTCTCTAGGTTTGCTGTAGGAGAGGATGCTAAAGCAGGTATGAATTGTATGTGCTTGCACGGCTCGGGGATGGTGAGAAGGAAAACAGCCACCTTCCTTCTCCTGGCTGCACAGGGGCTTTACCAGGGCTGGGATCTTGTTCATACCTCTGTGTTAAACCATTTTCGCTATTACACCTCCTCCCTCGGGGAATGGCCTTCTCGCTCTGCAGGTGAAAGACCAGAGTTATTTATAGGCAGTTCTGCGGTGAGAAATGGTACAGAAAAAGGTTGAAGTCATCCCTAGAGAGCCACAAATGGTAGCTGAGGTGACTGAGAAAACACTTTTGTTTTTCTTTTGCATGTGCAAGTGTTCGCACATGTGCTTGAGCATGTTAAGGGTTCATTGTGGGAAGGTGTCCCAGGGCATCCCTGCAACAGCGTCTTTGCAGGTGAGGAACCCTGTCCCATGGTCAGGTTGAGGACTGGGGGAAGCGCTGTGGGCTGCTCTTTGCTCTCCTGTTTTCCTCACTGGATACATTAGCTGTTTGGTTGGTTTTTTTTTTCCCCTCAGTTTCTCTGTCTCTGCAGCAGGGGCAGTAATAGGTGGTTGGATTGGATTCTGCCTATGCATTGGAGTTCAGGCATGTTAAAGCTGCCTTGACAAAGTTCTGGCAGTACAGGTTGCTGTGGCAAAATGGCCAGAGGTGTAAAAGTTTCAAGGAATTGAATGATTTTATCATTAAAAAGAGTTGAAAACACATCATGTCTTGGTTGAAGTGCTGCTTCTCCGTAATGAATTAGCGTAAAACGGAAATAGGCATAATCAAGTGTTGTAAAAAGCGCTTGTAGGGAAAGAAAGTGCAGGGGGGGATGCAAAAGAAAAAAAAAACAAACAAACAAACTCAAACATGCTGGCTTTGGTGATTCTTAAAATGAGTTTTTCAGCAACTTCATTCTATGGGAAATTTTGACTTTTCTGTTGCTGTCACTGAGGATAAAAGGAACGTTTCCAGAGCTGCAAATTCACAGAATGGTAATTCTATGTTTCATCTTGTACTGCCCACCAATATGAATAAAATACTTCAAGGGCTCTGTTCAGCTCCACTTGAAATCAGTCACCGTTATTTTGGAGCCCCAAGGCACAGCAATGCATGGCGTTGGTCAGCCCAGGGCTGCAACGGAGAGGGTTGAGGTGGCATCGGGGATACCAAGAGGGCTCATCACGTCAGTCAGCTCTGTACTCCGTAAAGTAACGGTGTCCTGGGCCCTGCCCTGGGTCCGTAGCCTGGCGTAGGGTAGGAAAAGACTTGCTGCGTGGTGCAGGCGCAGCTGCAGGGATCCCTGCCCACATGCAAGGTGCTAGAGAAGGGCAGCAGCATAAGGTTGGATGCGGCACAGCAGAAAATCAGGGATCTGAGGATGGGAGGAGATGTAGGGTGTCTCTTGGGGGTGGGGAGGAATTGACCCCCCTGCATCTGTCAACAGATGTAGCAGCACCTACTTTGTTATTATAATATACAACTGGGGGCCTAGAACTAATTGCAGCTCTAAATGACTTTTATTATGCTGTGGTTGCTCCTTGCCTGCTGTATTGAAACCAGATGCTCAGGTCATTAAATAGATATAAGCCAGGTGCTGACTGCCTTATTTAAGCAAAATACGAATTGATTTCCTGCAGGAGCGAGTGTGGTCATATATATGCCAGCACCCAAGAGCAGGACGAGAAGGCTGGGGAAGAATGGTGGCCATTGTGGCTTGGGGACCCCTGGTGAGGTTTTTAGTATTGCTTTGGGACTTGCCTGATGGACTGACTGGATGCAGAGCTGCTGAGGGTTTGGGGGTCGTTACTGTGCTGCCCTGAGCATGCCACCAATGCGTTGCTATAGGTTAAGAAAAGCGTCTCTGGATGAGACGCCTGCCCCGCTGGAAGGCGCGTGGATCTGACGGTGTGGCACAAAGGTGACAAACCCTCAGCAGCATGTGGTGCTGGTTCTGGGGGGATACGGCGGTCTAGTCCCTAGATCAGGTCTGTGGGCTGTCTCTGTGCCTCTAGCCCTGTATTTTAACCTCACAAATGGAGGTTTTTGTTGGAGGATTTGTCAGCAAGAACCTTTAATCTCAGAGTGCTTTACCACGATCATAACCACAGCAGGTAGAGCTGGTCATGAGCAGAGCTAAGAGTTGCCCAGCTAACACCAAGGTGTTTCCGAAATAGCGTTTCTCAACAATTTTGCATCTGCATTCACCACTTGTCTGTCATCACGCAGCTGCCTGTGCCAGCAGCAGCTCCAGACGGGGAAGCGCTCGCTGCCGTTACCCTCTGCAAGTGCTCATGTTTGAGCCCTGGAGGAACGGAGCTGCTGCCAGCAATTACAGTCAGTAGTTCCTGGCTCGTGCCAAACACTGCCAGCGGTGCTCAACCTGTCCTCCCCAGCCTGCACAGGTCGAGGGCAGATGCTGCAGAAGCCAAGGTGATGGAGCTGCTGGTGCCTGCTGCTCTCCGATCTTCCGCAGCTCTTCACGAAGCCCATGGCGAGTGCCACGGGTGTCACAGCCTGCTGCAAACTCCCTTATTCTCACTGAGATAAGGATTTCTTTCCTTAGAGACAGTTTGGGGGGGTTCTGTGGGGTTATATGAAATGCAGGGGGGGGATTGAAGAGAACTGCTTGCTATTTGGCTGGGAAGGTTGAACCTGGGTACCTGGAAGCCTCTTGGAGTAGTATCAGACCTCAGGTGAACCTAGGGCAAAGCCGTGACAGCCTGGACTCGGGCTTTGCTCAGTCATTCTTATTGGAATCAAAGAGCAGTGGAAAACCTGCCATTTTCATGCAAGAATTCCCCCTCCCCAAGTGCTGCTGTGCCTGTTCTCCCAGGCTACAAAGATGCTTTTTTTTTTTTTTTCCCCCCAGCATTTATGCTGGGTGCAGTTGTGCCCCTCCAGATCTCGGGAATGACTCCGTCTCAGTAGGAGCTTGGTATGATGTCAATGTTTCGAGTGGGTGAAGCAGAGGAGGCAAAAATAGACATTTAGACATTTTTCCAGTTATGCCTTTTTGAAAAGGAATATTTATAGCTCTGTGCATAAACACAAGCTCTCTTTGTGAATCCCCTACCAATTGCAACGCAGTGCTCAGCCAGCACATTACCCCTCAGACCCTCCCGCTCTCAGATCGGGACCGATCTAGGCGGCTTTGACCTCCTCGCAGCGGGGAGCCTCCGTCTCCCCATTCCACAACACAGCACTGGAAGCGTTTTCTAGGCTAGGTGTGAAGCACCCGCAAAGATCTCGGGGTGCTCAGGGGCTGGATCCCTTGCAGCGAGCTGTCCTGGCTCATCTCCAGGGTGGGGATGCAGCACGCTGCATTCTGAGCCACAATTTTGTGATTAACTCTGAAGCATAATGAGGAGTCTGATCAGGAGCATTTTATCAGGTCACTCGTTGCTGGGTGCTGAAGGTCCAAATCACTGCATTTCACTTTACCTTCATTTCCCCATCTATGGAATTTGAATAATGGCCTTTAACCCACTGTTTAAAGTGCTTTGAGACTTTTTCACAGCAATGCTACCAGAACCACCTCCAAGGTCTGACCTTGCTTGTAAGGAGTTTTGGGTCTCAGTTCAGATCATGTGTTGTTAAAACTTTCTAGCTGCTCTTTTCTCCACTGTTTCAGCAGGAATGGAAGGTCAGATGTACGTGGCAGCTGAACAGGTTTGAGAGGCTAGTGCTGGCTTTTCAAAAACTGTATTTTTCAAGAAAACTGTCCTGCTGCCACTTTGCAAGAAGAACTGGCTATTTTTGGCGGTGCTCTTCATTGCACTGGGCAATCTGAACGGCAGAGAGATGGTGCCCTGAAGGGCTTCATCGTGTGATGCTCATGAGAGTGGCTGGGGTTTACATGTTTGCATTTATGGATCTGTTGTGATACTTTGAATAGCAGTTTGCTGGAGGGTTAACAGTGACTTCTGTGGGAGAAAAACCCCCAGGTCTTTGTAATATGAAAAAGATGTGTGGGCAGAAAGGTGGGGCTGATAATGTCTAGATGCCATGGGAGCCTCTCCAGGTTGATGATATTCAATGCCTTGCAGGATCAGGCTCCTAGATCCAGGGGGATTTAACTTTTGCACCTTAGAGCCTTAAAGGCAGGAAAAACCCCTCTGATGAGCAACGGGCTGAAAGCCTGGCATGCTCTGGGCTCGCCGTGACACGCGGCTCCGAGGGTGTGCCTCCAAAATGTTGCCAGAGATCTCGATCTCGCCTCAAACTATTTTTCATCAACCCTTCGTCTGAGCTCTGGTCTGCTCTCCAAGCTGCTTGAGTGGAACAATAAACTCCTTTCCTATGGCTTGTCTCACACTGCCTAGTTATGTGCCAGCTCATCAGGTTCCCCACGCGGTGCCTGCAGGCTTGTTGCGAGCTCCGAGGTCGGCGCTGCCTTCCTCGCTCGTGCATCCCTGCCCTAGCAGCGAGTGCATCTGCTGCATCAGCAATGGCATTTTGATTCCTCCCCTGCAGATGCAAAGTCTGGAAAGGTTTAGTACACCAGCCCTGTTTTGGTTTTCCTGAACTGTTCAGGCCTGAGCTCTGCATCGAGCTGTAAGCTCTGGGTGCAGGAAAACTCTCTGGGTGGGTCACAGATGCTGTTTGCAGTCTGTGGGTACCGAGGGGTAGCTTGGAAATGCAGTTCCACCCCCAAAACCCATCCGTTCCAGTGAAACCAACACTTCTACAGGGATTTTGCTGTGTTCCTGCTTGTATTCGGGTTCAAGGCTCATCTGGATATTGTAACATGGATGGGGATCATGGGAAGGAGAGCCCAAATGCTGTAATTCCAGTCTTTCCAGGCTGATCATTCTTCTGTTTCTTCTGTCTCCCTGTCCCCCCCATCTCTACCTTTTGGCTGAGCTGCTTGTTAGCACAGTGAGGAGAGGAGTAAAGCTTAAAGGCTGGATGAGATTTCCCTGGCTTCAATGTAAGGGTGAATCCCTGCACCTCATCCTCACAAAAGTCCAAGGATAGCCACCTTTAGACCCTGTTTGCAGTGGGTGGCATTTGCTTCTTCGAGTCCAACCTTACTCCTACAGTGGGAATTTTGGGTGTGCAGTTTGGGCTGAACAAGGGATTTTTCCGCTTTTCTCATAATGGAAATTTCTTACTTGCTAAATGAAACTGTTAGATGGTTTTTTAATGTTTTCTTAATGCACAGTAGATGCTTTCTTAAAGGTGTTACAGTTTCTTGTTAGAAATCTGAAAACCACAAACTGATTTTGGTTTGGTTTTGACCACAGATTTTCAGTTTTTAAATAGATAAATAAAAGACCTCTTGCCAATGAGCCCAGGGAAAGAGAGCTAGACTTTCTCCTAGATCTTGAGCTGGTGTGAGACTCTGCATTATCTGTTTAAGAAGAATAGTATTGAAAATAAGTAATGTCTCCTCTAGAAAATGCAGATCAGCTGAAGGAGCACAGGCTGTGAGCCTGTTCCAGAACTGCAGTCCTTGCCTAGGGGAAAGCTCCCATTCCAGTACTATTGCTTTTTTTTTTTCTTTTTTTTTTTTTTCCCCAAATAGTGATGATTAGGGTAATGTGTGAGCAGGTTCAGCTGAAGATTCGTGGCAAGCCTTATTTGGAGGAGTGCACATATGGCTGTCCAGGGCAGAGCTGCAGAAGGGTTGCCCAGTCCACAGTCCTTTCCTTTCACAGCAGATGTAACGTTTGCTCTGCTGGGAGCAGGTAGGATGGATTCTGCCGGAGTGGCAAAGCTAGGGATGAAGAGACTGATTTGGTATGATGCAGTAGCATCCTCTGAGACGGGCTGTGCTGGTGGGACCGCCGTGAGCTGAGGAGGTACCAGTCCCTTGCTCCCTGCAGTGTGCAGAAGTGGGGAGCTGCTGCAGGGGGGCTGGAGCTTCAACTGCTGATGGGGTTTGGAGCTTAAAAACACCAGTGGGGAGAGGGGGGAGGCCATCAGATCACTTGGTCCTTGTCTACAGAGGTGGGACCAGCTGCCCTTGTGGGGAATTGCAGTCTCAGCTCTCCCCATCCACCTCTATGCTCTCTGCTTGACCGCACTGACTGCGAGCCAGGGGCTCGTGGGGGCTGCACATGCAGGAAGAAGAGCAGTGACAGGTAGATTTTAGCCTGTGGTCCTCTCCATACATAATAGGATTATTCTTTACAGTCATCAGGAGCTGGAATCAGACCTGTTGCTCTCCAAACACAACTCCCTAAATGCCAGTGAGGTGCCAAAGCCATGATGGAGGATGGCAGAAAAGGCAGCAGCTGGGAAAAGTCTTTTGATTTGCAGTCAGGGTTGACAGTTCTTGCAGGACTCCTACTCTGGGCAGGGGGGAGTGGTTGTGCCAGACCTCACACGAGGCCCTGCCAGCCGCTTGGTAGGGTGCATGGACGGCCACTCCGCTGAAGCTCTTCTGTGGTCAAAAGATTTCCCCCCTTGGCGCTGGCATCCTGGGCTCCCTTTTAGCAGCCTCAGTAGATAGGTGGCATTCCATCCACCCACAGAAATTATGTCAGCTAAAGGCAGCCAGAAGCCTGGGGAGTTTACAAGTCATGTGCCTGTCTGCCATTGCATCCTACACTTGGTGCTTCAGAAAAGAGTTTGTCATATGTTACTTCTGCGCAAGGTGCTTTGTCCCTTCATGGTCTTCCCCTAAGGCTGCTCTTTCTTGTTTGTTTGACTATGTTGGATCTCCAAGAATTTATGAAATGCTTTAAAAAGAGCAAATGGTGATCTTGCCTGCAAAATTCAGCAGAGGTAGCAAGACATCCAGGCCCTTCTTAGAAATTGCTTTCTGAAGGCATGGTGAGGGGTTTAAGGGGAATGGATCCTGCCACTCTACAGTGGCCTGCCCTACAAGCTCAGTAAATTCATAAAAACCTGATATAAACTCTGCTGGGGAGCTGCCAGCCCCATGTATGTGGCTGCAGGATCTCTCTGCATCTCTGCACCAAGGCGGTGAACAGTGTGGATCTGCACTGCTGCTGGCAGCCATGGGCAGCAGCAACCACTGCTAGCAATGACCTGGACTGATGATTTCTTCTCTCAAAGGGGTCGTACCTGAATTTGGGGTGCTTCATAGCAGGATGACAGCCAAGGCAAGCCCTGCTCTCATGCTCACCACGTTGCTTCTCTCTGTTTTTCCTTCTAGCCATGAGTGGATCCATCAGCACGTTTCCTGGAAGATGCTCTAGCAATTAAATTGCTATTGATCTCTCTGAGCTGGAAACAGGATCTGCTATTAGCTGAGGCTGTTAGCAGGACCGTGGGGAGCTTAGCATGTTGGAGCTGAAAAATATGCTCGGGGAACAGAAACTCTCTGTGGCCGCCCCAGCCGTTCTGGGCTGCTGGCCAGACTCCTTCGGACGGATTAATGGCAAAGTACAATGACGATAACAAGAGCTATCCTTTCCAATGGAGAGCTAATCCACAGCGAGCAGGGCTCTAGACTTGCTGATTCACTCTCTAATGGCTAAACAGGGATGCTTTGCACACATTTCGGTGTCTAGACGAAGCGGGGTGCGCAGGGAAAGATGCTGCTGTGAGAAGCCAGGCAGTTTGCGGTGGGACCACGTGGACGTGTGTCAGCACTTCCACTTGAAGCTTTCCTCCCTGGAGGATCTGATAGCGTAACGATGCAGAAATGATAGGGTGAGCCTCTATAAAACCTGGGTGATGCAGGAGTTAGAGGAGACTTGTAATGGTGGCCTTGAGACCAGGTAACAGCAGTTGTGGTGTTTTGCCTGCCTGCACAATGGGGTGATTGGAAAGTGCCATTCACTTGGCAAGTGGGAGCGAGCAGAGGTCGTGTTGCTCCCCATGGAGTGGACATTCTTGCTTGCTTTGATTGTTATGGGAAAGGCTTGCAGAATCCAGTGTGTGATGCTCCGCTTTGCATAGGGCTTTGGCTGTAGCTTGGCATGGAAAAATGCATCCTGCTCAGACAGGCTGGTCCGAGCAGACCCCTGAAGAGCCTCTAGTCAGTGGGGCAGGGAGATTTCATAGTGCGTTTGATGCTTGCAGCCATGCAAACTCTGCTTTCCCCATAATGATGCAGCAGGGCGGGTGAAGATTCATGCTTTCCCCTGTCTTTTAAAACCGATTTCCACCCGTGAAAGGGGTTTTGTGGGGAAGGCAGTCGGTTGAGGAACATGAGTCTGTTCCTGCCCCTGCAGTCAGTTCCTTCATCCTTCATCATTGGAACAGGCTGCCCAGGGAAGTGGTTGAGTCCCCATCCCTGGAGGGATTTAAAAGACAGGTAGATGTGGTGCTTAGGGACATGGTTTAGTGGTGGTCGTGGCAGTGTTGGATTAACAGTTGGACTCGATGATCTTAAAGATCTTTTCCAACCTTAACGATTCTACAATTCTGTCATCTAGTGTGAGCATAGCCAGGCTGAGATGAAGCCAGGCTTCATGGAGGTTGGTGGCATTTGGCCTGGTGCAAGAGTCTTTGCTGGGACGTGAGCAGACGCAGCAGTTTGGTGCATCCTGGGAAAATGGTCAGGCCTAAACTGAGGGAAGGGCCATTGGTCTGGGGCTTGGTGTGAAACTGTGAGGTACTCCAAAGCCTGAGACACACCATGGGTGTCATTTCCCACTTCTCGTTTCCAGGGCATTTGGAGTGGTATTGGTACAAGAACATAACATCCAACAAAAATCCAATTTTTGACCTAAATATCTGTTTTATGAAGGAAAACCGAAACGGTTTTATTTAAAGCCAAGGCTCAGTGAGTACTCTTCACCGCAGATGGCAATCACTCCTCCAGTGGCATTCCTGGTGAGGTCACGCTCAGCTTGGCCATGCAGAACAGCTCTAGGTCTCACTTACCTTTGTGCTGACTTTAACTTTAAACAGCTCCATTTACCAAGCTGCTGAGGACTCATCAGCTTCCCATCCAGCCTCCAGCTTTGCTGTCTGCAGGCGGGCTGGCCCGGGGCTGAGCGGGCAGAGCTGGCAGGCAGGCATGGCAGCAGTTTCTCCAGCCAGGGATCGAGAGGTGGGATTTGAAGTAGGTGGAGGTTTACTTCACGCAGAAGTGAACTTCACTCCAAAATTTGGCCAGACCCTTTGCTTCCAGCACTGCAAATGAGGCAGATCATTTATTCTGAAAGGGAAGGTAAAAATTACGGGTTTGATCCTTTGAAGATAGCTCCCCTGGCTTTGTTCCAGCCTCTCAGTTTACACTGCAGCTGATGTACTCCATGCTGTGCACTCCCTCCGGGATTAAAAGCATCCTGCTGTAGAACCCAGAGCAAGGGGGTTGTGGCTGACGTGTTTGTTTTGGTGCCAAACCCCATGGGCCTGACCTGGCTCACGTTAAGGCTGAGCTCCCCCAGCCCCGCGGGTTGGGCTTTGGTCTGCTTGGTTGGTTCTTGGGGAGAACTAGAGGTGTCTCAGGCTGGGGATATCAAGGATGCTGCACATTAATGCTCTTGAGATGCTGGCTATACAGTCAGTAAACCCCAGCCATAGCCTTGTGAAACTGAGAAAAGACCAGAGGTGGGTGGAGGAAGAAGCAGAGCCTGTGATTAAGGATAGGATGGAATAGGAAAAACTGTGTTTAACCCCTCCTTGACTGCATTTGGCTTGTGAAGGCAGCTCGGTTGCTCCCTGGTCTTAGGCTGGCATCAATTAACCTTGTTAAAGAAAGCAAAGAGACAGCGAGGGCTGAGGGGTATCTAATAAAAGATGAAAGAGCAGAGACAAACTATGTCTCTGCAAGGGAAATCCCTCAATTTCTTGAGGCTGCAGTGTCTCTGAGGGCTCAGGGCAGCAGCAGCTGAGTGCTGGGCAGGAGGGCGAGCTCCTGCACTTGGAGATCAGCTTTTCAGAGCCTGAGGCTTGCAAACACGGGGGCTGGAGGAGGCACTTGCAGCGTTGGTCTTTCATGGCCTCATGTACAGGAGCGATCTGGGTAGTGACTCACGTGGTGGAGGCTGGTGTGGGGCTAAGCCCCAGGTCAGCTCCGTGGTCAGCCTCTGCCTGTGCACCTGGGATCAACAGGGGGCCACGCAATAGGTGGAATTTAAGATGTCTATATTTAATTTTTAATTATCTTTTATTACCCTCCCTCCCAAGAAACTCATTTTATTTGATCTGTCTTAAAGGTCAAGATGTGTAGGCTGTGCAAGCTGTGCTATTGAACAGACGCCTGGCAGGAGCTACGCAAAGCTTCCTTTTTGGTGCCCTAAGACGCACCAAGTTAATGCATACGGGAAATGCTCATTTCTGACAGTCACAGCAGCTCTCGGTGCCTCTCCTATCTGTTTATCTGCCAGCATTTCCACTGCCTTTGTAGCCGTGAGGATTTTTTTCCAAGGTGTGGAAAGAAGCCCACGTCCCGCAGGGTGCAGCTGCCACCCCTCTCTCTGCCTGCTCTTTCCTTTGGCCAACACTGCTCAAGAGTGCAATGCCAGCGTGAGTGTTGGGATGTGAGGAGCACCTGGGGATCAGACCTTCTATCACTTCAGAGCCATACCTGTAAAGGTTTGTGATACATAAAGCTGGTATCAAATTCATTGCAACAGCTCAGCTACTTCTGTAAGCCTCAGTTTCTCCCCCATGCACCCCTATCGCTACAGGCAGGAGCAGAGCAACGGGCTCTCCAGGACAGCCCCTCACACTGTACTACACTCCCTCTCCTGCCTGGGCATGTCCCTGAGGTCTTTGCTCTCCTGCGGTTGCCTGCTGCTCTCCCAGCCCGTCTTTCACTTTCTCTTTTGTTTGCATACAGATCCCTCCATCCCACCGCCCTGAGGCTTGCCCAAGCCTGTGCTCGTGCTCCCACAGCTCTGCAGGTGCTGGTGGCCCTCCTGGGAGCAACCCAGTGGCGGTTTTGAGTGCGAAGATGCCCTGTGAGCTGCGCTCCCTGGGCACTGCACCCCAGGACAGGCGCTAGGGCTGCATAGGAAGAGATTTTTCCCCACTACTGTATTTCCCCACAACTCGGTTTCTTTTACTGCAGCAGGACAAGCTGAAACTGGTACAAGTTTTCTGATGAAGAAGCAGAGCCAAGAAGTAGAGCAGGAGCCCTGCCTGGGAGGGGCAGTCCCACAGTGAACTTCTGCCCCCGATCCCACTGCAGGGAGGGAACCTTTCATCAAAGTCACGTCAGAAGAGGGACGTGCTGAGGAGAAGTTTCACTTCTTCAAACAGCCGGGTTTTGGAAAATTTTCAAATGAGTTCTGGTGATGAATAAGCACTTTTGCCCTGGAAAACTCTTCCTCCCCCTCCCTGTAGCTGCGTAGTCCTCCAAGACTACTGGCCGCATTGCCCGAATTCCAGGCGAGCCACCTCGCCTTCCCTCCCCATCCCTTCGGTGCACCATTGCCCGGGGCTGACGCAGCTTTTCTTGGGGACAGAAGTTTCCCGGGGGCTATGGGTACCTCGTCCCGGGCCGAAGGATGCTCTGCAAGCTCCCAGCCAAAAGCCACTGCATGTTTTCTACCATTTCTCTTGGTGGGGTTGCACCTCTGGGCTTGTGGCTGGTGACCAGCTGGGCTCACGCTGAGTGCAGCTTCTTTTATAATTTGACTGAGGTCATCTTAGATGGGCGTTGTTTTGTCTGCTCCTTTCCTTTGTGGCAAACCAGGGGTTTCCCGTGGGTGTTGGTGAGGGCGTGGGTATCCCAACAGCATCAAGACCAATATCTCCTGCCCAGGGCTTTTCCCTGACCCTCCAGGATGACTGAGTATCTCCCCCGTGTGCAACCTCTGGCCATTAAGGAGGCATTTCAAAGGAGGGTCTCTGCCTCCCGTTTGCAGCATCCCACTCTGCTGTTCCCCAGGCATGACACCAATGTACTTGCAGAAACTTTGCTAGGGGTGGTTGGTTTGTAAGGTTGTTGGTGTTTTCTGGGCCTTTCAGGCTCCAGCTGCCTGCCTTTCCTCCCGTCTCCTTCACTTTTGCCTCTTTGTCTTTAGATTGTTTTGCATCTGAGGTCTAAAAGGGTGACTCCCAGCTGAGGAAAGCTTGCAAGGACATAATCCAGGCCTTTAGAAATAGCAGTCATTAAACATCTACGTGCAGCTTCCCCTAAAAGATGTAACAGACATTGCGCTAAGAGGCGAGGTAAAGCAGAATATTCATAGAGCAATATAGCTCTAATGATACAGAGGCTAAAAATGGGCAGGAAAACACTCCCAGGGAGTCAGTCCCAGCAAGTCCCAGCAGATAATTGGTTTTTTGTGGCATGCCTTGAGCATTAATGTTAAGGGATATTTTGGACTGAGAACTGGGAACTGATCCCAGTGTGCTGCAGCCTTCATGAGAACTCCTGGCAAGCGCTTGTTCTCCTTGAACACAAAATATTTGCAAGTCCTGCTGAGCTGCCTTCCCGCGGGGAGTGGCGGTGAGGATGCCGGGCTGCCTGCATGGATACATCCCTCTCTCCTGGGCTGGACGGGGCTCTACGAGCACCCAGCCCACGTGGTTCATTCACCGTAGGGTCACGGAGCCAAATGCCGGAGGTTTTCTCTTTGAAATGTAATCTCCTTATGAAATGTGGTTTGTGCGATGGGGGATTGGTTTTCCTGCCATGACCTACTAAATGGCAGGGTTTGATCTATGCGGTGGGCTGGGAAGCAGGCTATGAGCAGAGGAGGAAAAGGTGCAAATGGTGGGGACTTACCAAGTGTCTTCTCTGTCCTTGCCCTGGCTGAGGTCCTGCTTTGGTGAAGAGGTTTCTGCACCAAATGCTCTGGACTCTCACTTTGTATTAATTTGAAAGAAAAATGTGTGTCTAAATCTCAAAAACAGGATTCTTAGTGCCTAAATCCCTTCTGAAAGTGGGTCTGGGGTTCTTCTGTCACTGGTGGGGTGACTTCCTTCCCTTTGGCTGTCTGCAAGTCGTGGGTGGCTCCACAGAGAGCGAGAGCGGGCGCCTCTGCTCTGAGACAGGTAAAAATGACGTGTTTTTGGAAGGGGTTGAAGCTGGGGATGAATGCCCCACTTGGATGTTGTTTTTTTTTAATCTGATCTGAAAGAAGGAACCCAATTTTGGCCAGCAGCTGGATCCAAACACAGGCTCTGTTTCAGTAGCTGTCCCCAAGAGCATCCCTGGTTTTGCTCAGTGGAAAATTCATTAGCGACATGTTTGATGAATGTGGCTCTGTTATGACACAAACGTTTCAGAAACCAGAAAAGCCCCGTTGGGTTATATAGGATTTCATGACGCTACATAAACATCCAAGAGGGTGAGCGAGCAAGCTGGTGAGTGGTGCTCTGCGCGGCTCTGCGCAGCCTTTGCTGTTTTTCCTGTGACCCTTTTAGACTTCCTGCAGCGCTCGCTGCTGTGGCAGCCGGGCAGTTTGGGCTGCAGAGTTTGTGAATGAGCACTTTGGTAAGGAAGGGGAGGGCGGGAGAGCCCGGGCAGGTGTCGTGCAGCCGCTTCCGCAGCCCCGCGGCCTCCGACGGCAGCCTCCCCGCTGTCCCCATCCTAGGCTGCTCCCGAGCAGCTCTTCCGATGTGCAGG
Organism: Nipponia nippon; assembly: GCF_047370975.1. Lineage (NCBI taxonomy): Eukaryota > Metazoa > Chordata > Aves > Pelecaniformes > Threskiornithidae > Nipponia > Nipponia nippon. The sequence goes on along the minus strand of NW_028262330.1, from coordinate 11,684,118 downwards.
GGGGGTCCGTCCAGTTTGTTGGGCTTTGAGCTCGTGCCTCTACAGTTTTGCTTTCAGATTCCAACCAACTTGGATAATTTTTTTTTCCAGGCTTTTTTTCCTCAAAGTTTCCCCATGTTAAGGGGAACCGAATCTGGGGTCTGAATTCTTTACTTTCCCAAACAATCAGTTTCATATTGACTTAAGCGCAAATATGCTCTCTGCAATCCAATGTAAAGACTCGCGGAGCCAACAGCTCCTTCAAAGTGCTTTGCAGTGTTAAAATGAAGGACTAGACCCTGCGTCCTGCCCCGATACTTGTGAGCAGCTACTCAAGTGCATGATCCCAAAGCTACCGAACACCAGCCCAGTGTCAGAACAGGTCATCAGGGCTCCTTGTGTAATTGCGCTCATCAGCAGAGTGAGGCCGACACGTCAACTGGAATGGAGCTTGAGAAAAGAAGCTCCTTTCCCTCGAGGCGGTGGTCTCTGCATCACACCGGGGGCTGCTGGGGCCGTGCCAGCCTGGTTTGTTGATGGCAGGTTTGTGTTTCTGTACTTGGCTGCTCTCTGCAGCGTTTGCCTCTGGCCCCGGCAGCGCTGAGCACGCTGGTCACATTATCCCGACCTTCTCACGTTACAGGGCTTTTTTTCACTGGAAGCTATAAAAAGCCAGTAGTGAAATTAAAACCACAACAGAGCTCCTGACTGTGCTGGAGGGATGTTTCTTTTCCTTTATAAACGGAGCGGAGGATGAGGAGAAGGGATGTGTGTGGCAGCGCAAGGAGTCTGTGTGTGCACATCAGAGGGAACGAAGGCTGTTGGGGCTTCATCTGTCCACGTTTGACTCCTGCTCTCTCACCACCAGCTCCCCAGGGAACCATGTCTCCTTTTTAGCAAAGTGCCTAAAGTTAGGTAAGACAAATCTGGACCACCGAGTCATTTAAGACCAAACTTCAAGTGTCACATAAGCAGAGACCCTCAGAGGTCCTCCTGGGTGGATATTCTCCAGCCATGCTTCCCTGGGCATTGAGGCATTGCTGGTCCAGATTTGACTGCATCTGCAGGATATTTATGGGCAGAAGGGGCCCCTGCCTGTGTGGGGTGGTTTGTCACAACCTCTGCGTAGGTTCTGATGCCTCCTTCTTTCCCATCCCCTCTGCTGGTGTTTGCAGAGGTATGTGCAGGTGCACGTGTTCACATGTTGCGGACCAGCTCTGGGAAGACAATGCAGAGCCCTCAGGACTCCCCAGCCCACCGGCTGAGAGCCCCCTGCCATCTCGGGATGGCCTTGGTGAGCTGGAGTGGGGACAGCAGGCACACTATTAATAAGGCAGAGCATGTAAGGAAGAGGGAGGATGTGGAGTGAGGTCCGTTGGTGGAAATAGCAATTGAGAATATAGGAATATGCGTCATGTCTTCCAAAGAGTGGTGAGATGCCTTGCTGAGTCCCATGAATTCCTATGTATTTAAGTTAGTGGTGTCTCTTGGAAATAAACCAAAAAAACCTGAAGCTGAATTGTTGAAAAAGTTTACTATGATTTCTTTTTACCTCCTTGGAAAATGTCAGTTTCTTGAAATCTCTCTGACCTGGAAACATTTTTGTCCAGAAGGTTTCTGAGTTTCAGAGTAGGCTGTCAGAGAGGGAGAGATGGGCACCCACTGGTCAGACTGGCTTTGGGACAGGAGCTGCGCCCGGGTGGACCCAGCTCTGTGTTCTTTGAGCTGAGGTCTGCCACGTCCACCTTTGTGAGATGTCCACATTGCCCTTAGCTGTTCCTGAGAGGGATGGCGAGAAGGCCTGAAAAGGGTGAAAGATGTTCCAGATTTCAACAAAAAAAGCCCTGGAACAAAAACAAGCCTGGGAACCTTATTTTGTTCCCACAAATTACTGTTTCTCAAGCTGTCGGAGCTGCAACACCATGAGATGACCAAGCTCAGGAGGGAAGGACTGTACATCCCCCTGGTCCACAGTGCTGGGGAAAGATGGGGATTGCCCAGGTAGAGGAGTCTCCTGGAGCAGCCTGGCTGCTTCATGGGTAATGCCCTGCCCCAAGGGATGCCGCAGCATCCTCTCATCTTCTCATCTCTCAGCTCTTGTTTCTTCCTGGGCTGGCAGGACATAGAGGTGCTATGGTGGCAGATTTTTCTCGCTTCTCCTTTGCAGACCCTCTTTGCTGCCTCCATTGCCCAGCTGTGACCTCTCGGCGGTGGGATGTATCCCTCTGCTCGCCTGCTCCCCGGAGCACGCTGTACTTTGCTTGCACCTGTTGTTCCAGCTGTGTCCTGCCAGCACAACCCAAGGCACAGCTTCATGAATCGCCACCCGGCCCGTTGTGCGGAATGAATTTAACTGTCGCCATCCGTCGCAGGGAGACATGACCTTTGAGGAAGCTTTGTGGGTGGGCAGCGATGCCCTGCAGGGAATGGCATGCCCTGCTGACGCTCTGGTGCGCACTGTGCCTTCTGGCTTCAAACCCCCGGACACCTTCGGGAGCTCTTGCTGCTCCTGGCCTCTCCGTTCCCGTTGCTGCAAGTGCAGCAGAGGGAAACCTCGTGTCTGGCAGCACATTTTTTATCTGTGCATCCTGGCCAGGGCCAGCTGGGGTGAGAGATTATGGTGCAAGTTGTCTGCTGGGAAATGCAGAACACTCTGCATCTTTTGCGTTTCTGCACAGGCTTTTCACTCAAAAATAATTCCTAGCCTTGCTAAGCCACACGTCTCCTTCCCACAGAAAGCTGGAAGTCTGCAGCAGAGATCTTGTGAGAGTAATTTGCCTCCAGCTTTGGCCTTGGTTACATCCTCTGGGCACCACCAGCGGTAGCCTAGCCATGTAGTGCCATTGCTTGCTCCCGTGTGAACCTGCCTTCATGCTGGAGGCCATTGGTCTAAAATCAGTCCCTAAGCTTAGAGGGCATGTGGAAAATTCAGTTGACAATCAAATGGAAAAGATACCAACTAAATGTTCAAGAAATATTGGCATCAGTTGGTATAGCTGGGTCATACAGCAACGTGCTCCATGGGACCGACTGGATGGAAAACCTGGGTAATACGTGGGATTCAGTAATTTATTTAGACGATAAATACTGGTTCTTCAAGATGTACACAGGGAACAGGGTGGATGCTCTCCACCCTTTTACTCCTTTTCTCTTTGAGACCCTGAATCAGTATAGGCTGTGTCCTCATCAGCTTGCAGGTAAACCCTCAGTGCTGCATCTGAAGCATCTGAAGCATTTTGAAGCCAAAGGCTTCAAAAGCTGGCTCCACACAAGCTGAGCCCCTGCTTTGCCAAAATGGCAGTGTTACAGCTGTTATAAAGGACAGTATACCTGCACTCATGTTTACGTATCTGATTTTTCTGCTTCTAAAGACGGGGAAGAGAAGTGAATAACAAGCACTGCGAAAGCTCTTGTTGCTTGGTGAGGTGGAGAGACTGGAAGATGTAACGTGAATGCAAATGTGTGGTTCTTGATTGTAAGGGCAAATCTGTGTGGAGACAGCCCTTGGTAAAGTCTAGGGTGGAAGTAAAAGATACCTTTTTAAATTAAATATCAGTGCTTTTCAATTGCAATTTAAATTTTGGAAAGGGTCTCTCTTTTCAGTAGTCTGGAGGTAAGGACGTTGCTATCTCCAGTGCTGTGGGATTTCCAGTGGGCAAGTTGTGCCTCTGGGGCCATTCTTGGTGCTGGAGAAATCCAGCCTTCTCTGAACTGTGCTTTTTCTTTCCATCCTATCACTTTCAGGCTCTGTTTTTGCTTAGGACCTGGGTGATCTGGGGAAGGGGTGTGTAGATAGGCAGAGAGGAGCTGAAGGACAGGGCCAGAGCCTCAGAATTTAAGACCCACCTTCTTATTTGTGTCTTTTCACTTGTGGCATCCAAGGGCTTGTTGTCCTGTTATGTTTCACTAAACCTTTTCATCTGGTTTCTCCTTCATTTTTCCTAGAAAAAGTTTTGAGGGGGTCAGCTGGAAATATCCCAGCATGGTATGGGGGGTCTGGAGAAGTCCCCAGATCCTTCAGGGGAGCTCCAAGTGGCAGATGTTTGAGAGCCATTACTGAACCAGTTCCTCGGCATGGAGCTAGGGGGAGGTACCGTCTTTCAGATGAGATAAAATCAAAGTCCTTGTGACCTTTAAAAATTCCAAGATGCTTTTTGCAAGAATAGAGATGTTAAGAACATTTTAATGGCCAAATGTTTGTACACCTATCCTAGTAATTTTGGTCCCAAGCTGTTGGTGTCCTGTAGCATTATAACATCTGCTACTTCTTCCACAGAGATGTCTGTGCTTTCTTCAGCATTTTGTGATTGTTACAGGAGAGATACTATATTCAGTACCTGTCAAGCAATTCAGGAACCTTTGGGATGAGAGGCATTAATTATGGAAATGACAGTGGTGGGGGATTTTCACGGACAGGAGCAAGTGATTCATTGAGGAGTTGCCTTCTGTATCGCCCACATGTGCTGCTCTAGCCCCTGCTCTGGCTTCCTTCTGTCAAGTGAAAGGGTTGGTCTGACAGCGAAGAGGTTTGAAAAAAATCCATCTTGGGGAGAATTCCCACACTAGTGCAGGATGGAGATGCCGTACCTGGCACTGTGCTCCATGCCCGGCCTGGCTGGCTGGCAGGGAAGGCACGTTGTGGTGGCCAGAGCTGCCTGTAGACAACTCCTCCTGATCCTGTTGTGGCCCTCCAAGCAGGTAAGGGCAAGCAGATGCAGAAGTAAGATGATTTTCTTGTCCCAAAACATGCTGCGAGTCTGGGATTCCCTCTAGAAATGCAAAATCTTTTGCTTTTGCCTCAGTGCAGTTTCATTTTCATCTCTGCAGGAGAACAAGTGATTAAAACCGTTAACACAAAGCATTTAGAAGATGTTGCCATGAACTATAGAAGAACCAACACTTAATACGTTAGTCCCATCATCCCTCTGTTGAAATGAAAGCATCTCCCAACTGGTGGTGTACTGCTGTTGTAACGTTTGAACCCCAGCCAATCTCACCACCTCGCTCTTGCAGACAGCTAGTTTTGATGTGTGGGCGTTTCTTTGCAAGCACGGAGATGTGAGGAGGTCACTCGAGTGTGCAGGCAGTGGGAAATGGACCATGAGGTCCTGTGAGGCCTGCGTGGGTATGGGATGCACCGGGCTGGAGCATCGATGCTGGGGGGGAGCTGCTGTAAGCGGGCACGATGGGAGAGGTGGCCACAGCAGGCTTGGCTGAGCGGGAGGGGCAGCCCTGAAGAACAGGATTCAGTCTGCAGCCGCCTTGGGACTCCTCCACTCTGGTATATTTTTGTTGTTGCTGTTTCTTCTTTCCCCTGGTAAAACGCGTTTTCCTCCAGAAACCTGCATTTCACCATGCATGTGTTTTTAATCACATGCACATGATGAAGAAAACAACCGGAGGTGTTATGTGTTACAGCCTAATTCATGGGCCCTTTTTTTTTTTTTTTTTTTTTGTAGGGCTGCTGCTCAACACCTAAGGCTTCTTGGCTTTGATTTTTCTCTTTCATGAATCAGGTCTCGGGGGAGGAAACTGTTGGATAATTCAACCATTTGTTTTGGCCGTTGCCTGCGGGTGCCGGTCCTCCAGCCTTCCTGAATTTGTACTCTGATGTGAACTGCTCAGCCCAAAGGGTCGGCAGGGCCTTGATCTTTAACCTTAATAAAAAGCTGGTCGAAATAACAATAAGCAAAGGAACCAGCTCGCGGGTGTTCACTGTGCTCTGCCAGCTCTGAAATGCAGACAGAGGCCAGCACCGAGCCGCCTCATCCAAGGGAGACCTTGTCTCCGAAGTTGGGGTTCCTCACACCTCAAGGTCTACCACTGCCTAACCCCGCAGCCAGGATGGGGTGTTTGGCCTCTGCTCAGGAGGGAGCCTTTGCCCACGGACTGCCTGCGCCGCTTTGCAATAGCTACAAAGCCACACTGAGCATTTCTTGGTAGCAAATGCAGAAAATGCCATAATTTCTCATGACCTCCAGTTCATAACAAATCTGGGTCCTGTCTGTGTGGATAGGATCAAAATATTTTGTAAACAGTTGTTGTCATTATTACTCTAAGCCCTGTTATCACAGGATCAGACAGCAGAAGCCCGTACCAGGGTCCTTTCCCCAAACCCTGTCCTCGTGCGAGGCTGCCCTGTGACTTTGGGACGCCAGAGCACAACGAGCTGTAAGAGGAAAGTGTTTCATCTATCCAACCCTGCGAGAACAGAAATCTCCTCCAGAGAAATCCCCCCTGTCCTAGCTTTCTCTGCCCCGCACGCTGCAAAAATAAGACACCTAAATTTTATTAAAGACATTCAGAATTTTTGCAGCCCTTTGCGGGGTGGATGCGGCATCTCCCGTGCTCCCACCCTGCAGCACCAGGGATGGGGGTAACAGGGACAACTCACACTTTTTTCAAGAAGCAGAGGTCTGTCAGTACGAGCTGGGAGTCTCCCCGAGATGCTGCATGAGTAAGACTTTTATAATGCTGCCCACACCTCAAGACAATGTTTTAGGGCTAATGAACTAAAGGTAAAATATTTAGATACTTCCCTCCGACCCAAGGCCGGGCACTGCCCTGGTGAAGGGGTGGCTGTGCATGGGCTGATCCTCTCTGGGAGCGGCGGGTTCGTGCCACCGATCGTAACGCAGGAGAGCTCCCCGGGGAGCTCCAGCGACTTCGGTGCAGCCCACGCCCTTCCCTCGGCGCGCACCGGGAGCATCACCGCGCCGGCTGCGCTACCCTGGGGACACGCAGGAGGGGCTGGGGTTTACGCTTGGGATCCGTTTCCGATTATCCCAATAAATCACTTTGCAAGGCTGATACCAATAGATAAGATTGCAATTATTCCTCCCACAAGCCATTCTAGCTGGGAGGTTTCTGTTGGGTTTGGGGTACCGATCCCACAGATGGCATGTGTGCTATTTTTGTGCTGCTTTTGCACGCAGATGAAAATAATTTGTTTCAGCCGTTGCAAATAACGTTATTAACTACAGAAAAATCAGAGCTAGTTACATATGAATGTTATTCCATTAGAAAATGTTTTCATCAAAAATTATTTGGGGGGGAGGGCTGAAGAGATGTAAGGTTTAAGTCAGAAGAAAGCTCACAATTTCTTTCTTCTTTCTCTGTGTTTTTTCCTTGCTTATTTATCTGTGGAGGTTTTTAAAAGATGTTTTCTCTGTGTTGAATAATGGTTGCTCCAGAAAGCCCTGGTGCAGTTAGCTGCAAAACCCTAGTATTGACTCTGATGGTGCAAGGTTGAGCTCAAGGCAACTCTGCCAGTTCTTATTAGAGCCTTTTCCTCTCCCTGAGACCCAGACTGGTACTCACTGACAACCTTTGAGCTAAACACTTTTTTGACAGAAACTATTGGTGCAAAATACGCAGAGCTCAGCAAGCTGCTTCCGAATCTGCAGCAGCTTTTGGAACCGGGTTCCTCTTACATCTGGACTTGTCTCTGCCTCCGTTTGCATTTTGGTCAGCTGGAAAGGGCTTGCACAAAAATCTGCTTGCTGGCAGTACAACGCCCATGGGCAGCTTTGAATAACATCAATTCAGATACTAATTGCAGGCAGCCTGCTGCCTGCCAGGGCACTGCCTGCTGCAATTGCAGCCCTGTGATGGATGGCAAAGTAGGGTGTAAGTGAATTAGGGAGAGCAAGAACATAATTAAATAAAAGCGATGGCACAATTAGATCTAGTCTGCGTGAACGGAGTTCTGGATGCCAGCCTGCATCCCCAGGCTGTGCTTTGGGTGCTGAGCCCCTTTTTGTGAGCACACAAGAACCTGCCTGAAAAACAAGGGTGCAAAAAGGGGCATGTGTGTGCCACAGACCACTTTCCCATGAGGGTAGTTTAGTTTTTTTCCCTTAACAGGGCAATCCTGTTGTTACATGGCTGAATAGCTCCATGTGTGGATCCCCAACCTTCCCTTTAGGTGTGACTCACTGTGCCAACACCTGAGACATGCCTATGGGGACAGCATCATCCTTCTGCTTCCCGTATGTCAGTATTAGACAAACTTCCCTCCTTGACAACCATTTTAAGGTCAATGTGTTTCTTATGCCGCACATGGGATTCAGTTGTGAGTAATGGCCACAACGTCAGGCAGCAGTGGCTGCACAAGGACCTGTAAAGGTCCCAAAGCCTGGGAAGGTCCAAACCCCTTTGAAATAACCTTCAGCTTCCTGGTGATGATGGTGGTTGTTAAGCTTTGGTGCAGCGAAGGCTTTAAAGGCAGGTTAGAGACAATGGTGTTAAAGCGATGCTCCCACGTAGCTGCTTGAAATGCCGGTGACGTTTCAGGGCTGCAGCTGTGCCAGCAGGAGAAGGCTTTCCCTGCGGTAGATGTGTGCTGGGCAGCGTGCAGGGGCTGCTTTCATTCTTCCTATGAAAGACCAGTGTTGGGGACCACTTGGCACAGCCCAGGTGATGCCCTCACATATCCAGGTTGACCTCAGTGCCACCTTGGGTTGGCAGAGACCTTCCAGCCTATCTCTGTGCTATGGAGGGACGTGTGAATCATGAAGGGACAGCCAGGGTGCATCTCCGTGAGCATTACTGAGGGCCCTGCCCTTGCTGACACCCTCCGGCTTTCTCTTATTTTGCCTGTGACACACCACAATCATCCCTGGAAGAGGTCGTGGCTGGAAGCCAGGGTGATGGTGACATTGGGTATCATGCGGGACTGCTGGGGTGGAGCTGTGAGCCCTGCTCCCTGTGCCCTGACCTTGCTCATGTTGTACGTCTGAGTACCTTGAAGAAGCTGTTTTAATGCAAAATGTGTCTGCTTTTGCTCTAGAGACGGAGATCTCTCCCTGTACAAAGCAGGAATCGTGCTGGAGGGCTGTGCTGAGAAGCGCGGGCAAAGAGCAGCACTGAGCTTACCAGTGTCTGCATTTCTGGGTGGGTCGAGGGGGTGGACGCGTGCTTGGCTCTTGGCTGTGTGTGCATCAGAGGGGAGAGCAGCACAGGGCTTGCACCTTACAGTGGAAGAAACCCCCCTTTTTTCAGTAATACTTCAGATAAGTAGAAGCCAAATATGTGTCTTTTTAACCAGAGCCTTTTCAGTTATATTAGGAGTTTGGGCTTTATAATATTTTCCACTCTGAAGCGTGTTTCTACGTGCTTTCCATTGGGGATTCCTAAATGCTCTGCAGATGATCTCTCTCCAGCCTCTTGAGGCAGGGCACTGCAGTAGCAGCTCAGAGCCCCCCTGGCCCTGCCCCTGATCTCATCTCTGCAAGCAGCTCCACTTACACCAGAGACTGGTTCTGCTGGGCACAGTGGGAGTCCTGCTGTGTTTGTCATCAAACAGACGTGTTGAGTGCCCAGGTAAAGCAGTGCACTGTGCTTGTGGGAAGATGCTGCCTTATATGATATTAAATGCACAGAGGGAAGAATTCTTTTTGATTTAGCCACCTCAGAGCTGGATGTCTCATCCACGCTACCCTTCTGGACTCACTTTATAGTCACTGGAAGGAGACCGGTACCTCTATCCATTTCTTAGACACCTACTAGGTGTCTCCTGGTGGACACTACTGGGATGGGGCTGGGCCACCAACTGACTCCTGAGGCTTCACTGCAGGTGGCCCAAGGTAGGAGAGAAGAGCCCTGCTCTCCCACCAAGGGCTGACTAGGCAGGGCCCCGTCCCCATCCCAGGGGCAGAGCCCCATCCCTATGGAGCCCTGTGCCATCCCTCCCTCCACAGCACGGCTGTGGATGCTCCCCTCCGCTCTGCCGCCGTGTCCTCCTTGCATTCCCAGAGTTGTCTCGCTGGCAGAGGCAGCGTCCCAAGCCTGCTGTCGGGATGTCATCCATCATCCCCCCCACTGGCCTGGGTGTCTCCCCGGGAGCATGGGGCTGGAGGCTGGGACAAGGGATATCTCTTCTCTCGGGCCCCGGTGCTCTGCAGGAATGCGCTAATTGCTGCTGGAACAAAAGCTGCTTCTGTGCGGTGCTGTGCAGGGCTGTGCTGAGCCTTCCCAGGCCCGCGTGAACGCTCCCCGCGGTTTCTGCCGTGTGCCCCGCACATACTCCTAGCATATTTGCAAAGGACTTAGATTTATCTTTTCTCATGCTGTTCTACTTAAAAGGCATATTTGGGGCATGCCAAGAGCTCGCCTGGAAAAAACATTTCCTCCTCCTTTTCTTTTCAAATACAGAGAGCTGTTCACTCAAATCTACCATGAATAATGCCAGCTGAAGTTTCAAGAGGTTTTCTTAAGAAAAATTACCCCATGCTCCCTAGCTATTTACTGCTGTCATGTTTGCCAGGCTCCCTGGTGTCTGATGATTCAGCAGCACTCCTTGTTCTTTGATATTTTTTTTTTTTTACCTGTGGATTTTGCTGAGGCAGCGTTATCTCCCTTATCTCTGCGCCAGTGTGTTTGGGCGGGTCGCTGTGCCTCTCCTCCCTGCTCCGTGGCCCGGTGGAAATCAGACGCAGCGGGTATGGCTGTGGGTGCCCTGAGTAATGGCACAAGCATCCCACAGCCATGTGCTGTGATTTCCCCAGCCCCGTGGAGCACTTCAGTGGCCTGTTTTAATCCCGCAACACCACTGCTCGGGGCAGCAGGGAACAACTTAGTGGCAGCTTTCTGGAAATTAAAGGATGCAAAGAGAAGTTAAGGAAATGCAGCGGCTTTTCCCAGGGAAAAGGAGCAAAATCATGTGTGCATTGTGGCAAGAACACAGTTTAAGTCACCCGGGGAAGTTTGTGCCAAGCACGTTGGATGTGGCTCCCTTCCCAAACACTCAGATTTTTGCATTGTGGTTCAAAAAGTAGAAGGCAATGGTTGCAGAAAGCCACATATATGGAAATAAAGTGAGTGCATGCAGGAACCAGAGAGCTAGCCCTCGGGTACGTGGGCTGATGGCTCGGTCGGTGCACCCACACAGGGCTGCTGCGAGGGGACGGGAAAGGGGCGGCCGTGTTATGCAGGCAGAGGGGTCTCTGGGGAGGTGGCTGGGCTTAGATGACAGGAGAAAACTTCTTGATATGGGTGAGCCCTCTCTGAGCCAGACCCACCATCCTGGGGCTCTCAGAGTCCCCCAGATGCTACTTCAGTTGTTAAAAACCGCCTCTGCGCAGAGATGGGCTGCTAAGTTTTGAATGCGGGAGTCCTGCATAAATCTCTCACCGTCGTCCCCTTTGCCAGGACGTGTGTCCTCGCGGCAGGGAGGAGGGAGGGATGGCGTGACGCACTCTTTTGTTTCTATGTTTAAGAATCTGTCGAGCCAAGGCAGGGGCCAGGCAGCCGCGGCATGGGGAGTGCTCTGCTGGAAATGTTTGTGTGTCGTTCCTGAAGAGCAGGCAGAGAGGAGCTCAGCCGGGGCGAAACTCCTCTCTGCACAAGAGGCAAAAGCGACATTGGCTCTGGCATTGCTCCCAAGTCCTTACGGCGTGTTTTGTACGTAGGCTGGCACTTTATGAGCCTTCAGAATAAGCTGTCTCCAGCCCCGAGATTAGGCTTTATTGCAGGTGGGGCTCATAGCAACGTCTCTGGCTGTGTTTGCCTAACAATGTCCATCGTGTTTTTATTTGATTATAATCTTGCCGAAGTGTGGCCATTAGCTTTTACATTTTTCATGCTGTGTGTCAGCTCCCTTTTCTCTTTCTGGAAGCTTTCCAGGGAAGGGTTTAGCTGTAAGGAAGAGCAGGGCTGGGGCACTGCCCCTCGTACATCCAACCACGTCGCATTTCAGCAAGCTCCCTGGCACCAGAGTGTGTGGCCCTGACTGTGTCTGAGTGAAGCTCTGTGCCAATATTTCTGTTTTCATAGGTTGCTTATAAAACCCCTTGGACATTGCGTTCCTCACCTGGTTAAGAGCCATGCTTGAGTTTGCCGTGCCACCCCTCTCGGTGTTGCTTTGGGGGATGCAGGCATCTTTCTGCATGCAGAAAGGCAGAGGCTGCTTTTATCCTGCCTTTGTTGCAAAATATGATTTTCCTAGAGGCAGCGCAGGATCGGGCCCTGCCTTGTCCTCCATCCTTGTCTCCATTTTCGGGCTGGCTGGTCACCAAGCTAACCTACGCGGGCAATGTGTCCCTTTAAGCTGGCATAGCACTGACACATTTGAGCTGCACCCAAATCAACCCAACTTTGGAGAGTGGCTCCCGGTTCTCCTTTCCCTAGGATTAACGCAGGAATGTCTGTCAGCAGCTGGAATAAGCTGCAGAAAACCAAACCCATGCTTAGCTCCTGCAAAAGATAAAGATTTAACTACAGGCTGAGAAGAAAGATCTCCCATGGCTGGGGAAGGGGCAGAGCGGACATGTCGGCGGGAAGGATGGATGGGCTGTACAGCAGAGCTGTTCCTGGAAGGCACCAGCCTGGCCTGGCTTCACTCAGCCTGACCCTGACAAATGCAGCCTGATGTAATTTTTTTTTTTTTTTAAGTGCAATGTCTGGATCTTGCTATTAGGAAGCTTTACAAACGGCCGAGGCTGACAGACGGACACGCAGGGCACTACTGAGCTGTCAAGCCCAGGGAAGAGCACGTAGCACGTTAGCTGGTGAGAGGGTCCCGACGCGATGTCTCTGCTGAGCTCTGCATCGTTGGTGCCTGGCTGGTTCAGTGATGCTTGGCGCAGGGCTCTGGGGTCTGGCATCCTCCGGCAAAATCCCGTCTGCCCCCAGCGTAGCCCAGGGGAGGGTGCCAAGCTGCCTTGCGGCTTTCCCTATCCCACACACCAGCTGTTGTACAGGTGCTTTTGGAAATGTCATCCTTGTTTTTTATGGAAAGTTGGTCGTCTTGTTGCATATGATACCCATGTTGTGGTCACGAGCAATGGGCTGCTGGGGGTAAATACACTTGAAAGGCAGCTTGTTTTGTAGGCGGTGAAAGAAGGTAGCTCTCTGAGTGCTAAATATCAATAGTTGCTGGAAGAAAAGAGCATTTTTGTTGTTGCAAAATGGCCTGCCATGCGTAGGTCAGTGCAGGACGTTAGGGCCCTCATGGGAGAGGGCAGGGCGGGAAGACCTGTGCTGCCCTGCAGAAATGAGCCCCAAGGGCCCACCTGAGCCCTGGAGACACCGAGATACCTCCCAGTGTCCTCAAAAGATTTGCCCTTCCCTCTTGTCCATGGGGTGTTTCCAACAAAGCAGCATTTGCTACTGAAAACCCTTTGAAGACAGAGAGAGCACCGAGCACCGGGTGCTGTAGAACAAACAAAAGTGGCATTTTCAGTCACTGCAACTAATTAGTCTGCAGTCCTGCTCCGTTCAGAGGTGGCTTTCATCATCTTTCACATCCTCAGGATCCCAACATGCAGCAAATCCCCCTCACTGACTGTGCTCTTTCTGAACTCCCTTTTTTTTCCACGTCTCCTTGTGAAATCAAAGTATTTGAAAGACTTTGTGGGTATCGATATATATCTATTTATCCATGTTTCTCATCATATTGCATCCAGCACAGTCAAGTCACGTAAAAGGTCTATTGCATGTTTTGTTGGTACAGAGAAGCAGAGATTTTGCCTGTCAAACCTAGCAGAAGTTGGATATTTAATCCAGAGTAGCCTATGGAGAAGTGAATGGGGATGAAATTGCTCTGAGCCTCTCAGTAGCCTTTTTGCGCCAACTTTCAGGATTGGAGTATGAGGTTGGAAAAACATGGTCTCAGTTTCTGTCTTCATTGCTTATCTGTTGGCACAACATTTTCACATCAGCAAATAAAAGATGGGTGAGAGTGTTTTGGGGATGAGTAGGATGGGAGTATCTCAGTTATTAAAGCCACTGAAAAATTATTCTTATTATATCTTTCCATATGAAAAAGCAGGTTAATTGAACTTGAGCCATGTAATAGAAATGTGCTGATTCCAACAACATTTTCCAGCAGCAAAGAAGAAGTTGAAATATTTTTTTTGGAGAGTATCAAAACTCCAGCAGAAGCAGAATGTATCTGTTCTGTCACTTAAATTAATTTCATGTAATATAGGCCATAAATTTTAATATTATATTGTCTTTATAGATTATATAATTCCACGTGCATGTAGTGCATAATTTAAGAAATGCATAGGAATGAAAGGAATAATGAAAAGAGTCACTGAAGTGAAACACTGTAATGACCCTAAATTGATTGTTGGGAGGAAATGTTTCTTGGCAAACACAAGAATTCTAGCTTTTTACACAGAATCAGAATTAATCTCTCCCTTAATGTCAGGGCTTCCCAAGTAATGGAAATTGCAGCTCCCAGCCAGTTCTGCTCAGGATGTAGTCTACATTAATTATTCATCGGAGTCAGATATAACAGGAGATAACTTAGAGGAAACCTGGGATAACACCACTGTTTTCAAGTCACGTCACATCCCCCGGCTGGCCGGGGACACGGATCAGAGGAGGATGCCCGGCTGGCAGTGCCTGGGGACGGACAGGCTCCTCCAACGGACAGTCGTGGTGGAGGGGGCGGTGGGTGTCCCGGACCCCGCGGGGCTGGAGGACACCGTAGCCCTGTGGCTGTCTGCAGAGACCCAATTTGAATGCTACAAAACCCTGACACGGGCTGAAGAGCCCAACAGCTCATCGTGGCTCTTGGCTTTGCCTTGCAAAGGTTCAGCCTGCGGCTGCTAAAGCAATAACGGGGCTGCTGCTGCCAGAAGCCAGAATCAGCTTTCGTTTGCTTCCTTTAGCAAAATACTAAAATCCTTATGGAGCGTGCATGCGTACGAGTGAGTAGCAGCAGTCTGTGCTGGTTTGCACGGGGGACCCCCAGGGAAGATGTGGGTGGTGGTTACTCACCTCGGCTGAACGTTGTCCAGTGATGGGGAGCACGTAGGAGGCACCCACAGCCTCAGGGTGCTTGTCCTGTATCGGGTCTCTCCAGCACCCGATGAGGAAGAGGCAGCGGTGAGAATTTATTTTCAAGGTTTCCAGAAAAATTGCTGCATTGGCATTGCTGTTGGAAAGGGAAAACGTGGAGGAGGGTAGGAGTGAGAGCCCGGGGCCCCCCTGGTCCTGTGCAGTGCCAGGGCTTTGCTGGGGCCAGGCAAGCCCCAGCTGCCACGTTTCGGGGTCGGTGCCGAGCCAGCTGCGCCAGGATCGCGGGACGCGTCTGTGGGGGAAACGCCGTGGTTTGATACAGCCCCCGTGCAAACAGAGCCGCTTCCTTGGTCCAAACCTTACTGCCTCTAGGTTTCTGCCATGTAATTCCATCCAGTCATTTTGAAGGAAGGTTTCGCTACCAGCTAATTTGATTTTATGGTGAGCACCGAGATGTTTAGGTTTGTTCCTTTCAAGCCCCCAGATCTTGGAGTCCTGTGGCTACGTCAGCATCTCAGCTGCTGTATGAAACCAGCAACCTTTCCACGTCCTTGGGATAATAGACTTGAAAGGCAAGGTGAATACATATTATTTTATGCAGTTTTCCAGAAATCTTACTGTATTGTTACCTGTGAAAAGCCATATTTATTCTGGCATTCGAGACACCTTTGAACATCTACCATGCAGCCCTGTGGCAACCTGTAGCACTGGAGGAAACCTGCATTAGGGAGGAAAAGTGCATTTCATCCTCAGTTTAAACTTTGAGTGCTGTTATGTAGAAGGAACAGAGCTGCCTTATTGCCCCAGGGTGGGGTAGGAGAGCCCGGAGGCTGCGATGCCTGAGCCTGGGACAGCGTGGTCTAACCTGGAGGCAAAAACAGTCAGTGGGACTCTTTTCTGCAGACTCCTGCCTGGTCTCTGCAGGGGCAGGGGACCCGTGCTGAAGCAGCAAACACTGCTGTAAAGCCAAGAGATGTCCCCAGGGTCTGCTCCCGGCTCTGCCTGGGAGCTGCTGCTATCAGATTCACCCCCTTGCAAGCGATTTCTGGTCTGGGAGTGATAATTGCATGAGAACTTTTCTGGTAATTCCACAACAAACTTGTATTCACCTTGAAAAAATAGCATCTTTTGCATCAGCAGGACCTTCCCAAAAATGTTTCCAAGGAGGAGAACAACTTTGAGTTTCTAACAAAGGTCTCCAACACCAGCTGATCAGGTTTTATTTTAATTTTTCTTCTCCACAAAAGTTTCCATTGTGTCCAAAAGCCCTTTTCTGTCAAAAAAAGTTTTGATGGAAAATATTTTACTAAATCTATTTGAAGCCGATACAAAGCATTGCCAAGAAAGAGGAAATGAATAAAGCCCATGGTAGCTACTCAGCACATTAAAGGAAATACCGCCTGACTTCCCAGAGCCTCAGGAGGGTGGTGGGGTGGTGCCAGCGGCTCCTGGTACATCACGGCCCCTGGTAAATGTTAAGCTAACAAACAAATCTGCTTCACTCAGCAGCCAGAATCTAGCCTTCAAACTGGGGTGAAGCTTTCTCAATATCTTTTGGCATGTTTTCTTTAAAGGAAGGAAGGATCTTAATTCCAGCATTCCAACCCAAAATAGAGGTCTCTAAGAATAGCCCTTCCCCATTGCGGGGCAGGATGCTGTCAGGAGGAAAAAGAGTCGGGGGAAACGAGAAGTGCTTTCCCTAAGTAGCCAGGCTGTAATTGCGAAGTGATGGGTTTCAACTCTGACCACTGGTCATCGCCCCCAGAGTATCCAAGCCTGTTGAGGTGGCTCGGAGCTGCCAACGGCCCCTTGGACCAGGGATTAGAGCGGCTCACCGGCTCCTTGGGTTGATGGAGCTGTTCCTTAGAGACCTGCCGGCCGCCCTGCGTGGACGTGCATTGGCATCCTCCACCCCGCTGCCATTGGAGCCCATGGCGCGGCCGGGCAGGGTGCACACCTGCAGTGCTGCATCCCGGAGCAAGGAGAGGATGCCCCAGCCGTGCTCGGTGTGTCCTGGCAGAGAGAAGCAAAGGCGTCCCGTGGAAAAGACGAGGTTGAGCGGCATGACCTGCTGAAGTGTCTTCCACTGTGAGTTATCCTCTGATCAGGTGCTACCAAGCTGGAAGGCTTTTGTGCGCGGCTGTGCATGTCTGGGGTAGGGAGGACTCTTGTTCCAATCTCTTTTGGTTTAAAAAGTGCAGTGCTGGAGTACCCCAGGTCCTATGAAGTTCAAGAAGAGAATTGCATGGGTGGAGTCTGTAGTCCCACTCCCTTTTCCCTAGAAAATATAGGTTTGCATCATTTGAACAGTTTTGACTTTAATATTCCCCTTTTGGGGCCACATTTTCTATGCAAATACAAGGTTTAGAGAGCGATCTCGGAGCGAGAGATGAGTTTCTCATATAGCCTTATGACCCTAGGAATTGTGGCTTTAAGAAAAATACTGATTTTCATGGAAGTCACAATGAAACAATAAAACCTGACAGCACAGGCAGGTCCTTCCGCCCTTATTTCCTTTCTTTCAATGCTGGCAGCGGAATTTAAATCTCACAAGTTATAAACACCCTCAGATACTGAAGCTTAACATCTCCTGGAGGTGCAAGCTGCATCTTCCCAGTTCCTATATATTGTACCTGTTCCTGGTACATCCTTCCTGGCGCTGCGTTTGAAGCTTTCCTCTGTGCCACTTTGGTGTCGCATTTGGATTGAGCTTTTCCCCTGAAGTCATTAACCAGACTCCGGTGATACGCAACGCTAAATAGCATAATCCCAAGGTTTTCAGGAGCATGTGTCAAACCTTAAATATCATGATATTGGCTTGGTGTTAAGTGCATAAGAAAGTGAATGGACTGTCTCTGCTTTTATAGCCGAGCTTTACAACTGAGATGATTTATGTATTCAGGTGGGTTGAAAACCGTTGGCCTAAAACCAGTCAAAACCTGCTGGGTTTGGCCAGTTACTGACTTTGTATTTTGGGCCCTTCTCAAATAAAACTCAAGGTGGGTGTAACAAAACCACAAAAACCCAAATCTGAAAGATAGCTTGCACAAAACCCTGAAACCCCCCCAGGAGCTGACTCTCACGCTCTGGAAAGAGGGAAAAATAATAAGATGTAAAAATGTGAGTTCCACCAGGCTGCAAACCTGAAACCCTTTGGTGCTTGTTTGTGAAAAATCAAGCCAAGGAGCTGAGCTCCTGCCAAAATTTCTGCTGCAGGAAGGGCTGGTCCAGCCCGAGCTGCCTCCTTCCTGCTGCTCGCACACACGGAGGAATAAACCCTCCGCAGAGATAAGAGGAAAAAACATTTCCGCTGAGATACGGCTTCAAACGCGCCTCCGCGAGTCCACGCTGCGTGCCCGTCAGTGGAGGAGGTCCACCCTCACCGGTGGGTCCTGGGGCTGCAGCTCTCCCCTCCACGTGGATGCAAAGGTCTTGTCTTAGTGCCACAAACGACTCTTTGGGTTGTCTTTGCTCAGCGTGCTGGTGGTGAGGGTGACGCCAGCCGGAGTCTGCCGTGCCAAAGGAATATGGACTATCTTTGAAGCAGCCAAAGGTTTTTGATCCACGTGATGCTCCTGCCCTTGTTTTCAGACCCAGCTGCCAAAGCGTGTTTGGGAAAACAAGGACATGAAAGTGCCAGGTTATCTCCTTTGATTCCCTCCCCCGCTTATTTTCTGGGTTTTTTTTTAATCATCTCCAGGAAATCAGTCAGTTTTATGTCCATACGTCTCCTTTGCAGACCACCTAGGAAATAAAATAAAAAACCCAGGGCCAGCGCATGCGGTCAGAGGGAGCAGAGCCGTACGGCAGCGGGGCAGCCACGGCACGTACGCCCGGCTCTCGCTGTCACCAAGCCACCCACCATTTATTTTCCCCTTGCTCTGAGCCCAGGTTTCATTCACCGATGCCTCTGTTGTACTCAGGAATCTCCCTGCTCTCCTGAGCTCCTGAAAAACATCCCTCCTCACCCCTCAGGTGGAATAATGTGGTGCTCATGGTATCCAGCCTTGCACAAGCCCATCTACAGGCAGAGCTGCAGACTGAAAAGCAATAGATAAATTCATTATTTCACAGTATTTGCACCTCTCTTCCTTACATTTTGTCTCTGAAAGCGGGTGCAAAGGGCTTCTTCACAACAAAGCACGTGGCCCCACACTCCTGTGCTGGGTTTTTATAGCTACTTGGCTTGGGATAAACACTTTTTTCACTCTAGCCTGGAAATCTTTTAAGGAGTCACTGCCCGTAGCTTCAGCCCCGGCAGATATTGCTGCTAAACTGGCATCGTCTTGCTCCACTCAGATGAGCAGTGGCCCCACTGGTTTCTCAAGTGCTACTGGTCTCTTCAGGTGCTCTGGCTTCTACAGTTGTTAGTGACTGCAGATGGTCAGGGCAAGCACATCGCAAGACCATTTTTCAACAAAGGATGGGAAAATGTTAATTTCCTAGTGTCCTTTTCCAGCTTTCATGATTTATTGCAAATCTCTTCTCATTATTATTTACTTTGTTTTCTTTATCTGGTTTTATCTATTTTCATTGTTCTAAGGTGAAATCAGGGTGGTTTGTTTTGCTTCATATAGCTGACGGGCGAAGGCAGATCGTGTCCTGGCGTGGGCTCACCAGCACCAGGCTCCCTCCTGCCCACCCTCAGGTTCATTTGTGTGATGAGTTTCTGGGTGCAGGACATCTCTGTCCAGCTCTTTCTTTCCAAGGACTGTTGGTGACACTGGGAAAGCCCAGCCTGGCTCCCAGGTCACGGGAAAAGCTGCTGTGGAGTAGGTGCAAAACAGCGAGCAAGAGGCTGCAGGATGCTCTGGTTAACATCAGTTATCTGTGTCTTGCTACTCAGAGAGACTTGTATCTCTGTTAGTGCTGCATGGTATCAGGCAGAAAACTATTTGCAGGTTTTTTTAATACAGGTTAAGGAAAAAAAAACCATTGAGGAACAGAATGGGTGATGTCTACCATAGAGCCAGCCAGTCTGTGTTGGGTAGGGAATGAGTCCCGGCTTGCAAATCTCTATTTGGTTTAGTAAATCTCTACTCAGTTGAGCAGCGAGGACTGAGGGAGCTGTGCAGCAGGTAAACTGATGAGGCTCCAGCACCAGAATTGGCACCTGTAACCATGAGGATACCTTCATGATTCTCCCGTAGTGTGCAGATATCTGGCACAGCTTCCCCCGTCTGCCCTGGGGGGCTCCCTACCTGGAGGAAGGGGCTTTGGGGTCATTGTAGATCTTTCCATGCACCACCCAGTTGTCGGAAGGAATTTACCCCTGGGCACACTCCTGGGGATGGGTTTTGCAGAGCTCCCTGCAGCTGAACAAATCCTACTGCGCACTCACAGACCAACAGAGCGGTGGCTTTGGGGAATTCGTGGCAATAAGGAGTCCTGTCCCTGGGTCCGTGGTACCAGTGTGTAAAGCAATGTGGGCTCTGTCTCTGGGCAGGCTGCTCATTCCCTGACTGCTCTGCACCCCGATCCGTGTCCCAGGACTGATGCAAAGCATTTGTGCCTTGTATTAGAATTGTGTAAGGCAAGACTCAGGAAGAAGCTATGGGATTTAGAGGAAAACTGAGAGACTGGCATATCACTTTTGGGGATGCAGGTGAAAACCTCAGCTGTTGACTCACACCCCAAACCAAACTGGCCCGTAGGTGCCTTTTGGAGCAAACCTTTGTGAGCATTCAGTGTGCAGAGACATCAACAACTTTCATCCTCTTACCTATTAGTCCGAGCAATATTCATCTCTCCAAGACATGCCAGAATTAACCTTTTTTTGAAGGCTGCTCAGGACACAATCAGAAAACACCTTTTGCTTAAACTGCTTGAAAATATTTGCCACTTGCAGGAGAAGAAACCCATGGATTCAACCCTGCTTTTCCATTTTCTTTAGCAGGCACCGCGTACTCCATCTGGCTAAGTGGACCACAGTGTTCCAAGGATAAAAATTACATGTAATATGAGATAAAGTATCAGGCAAAATATTGACGTAATGAAATCTTAATGATAGTTCTAAAGGTCTGCGGCAGGGCATGGCAGAGCAGAAACGCTCCTCTTGCTGGCTTGTCACAGCGGGGACAGATGCACAGCGAAAGACACTTGCAGGGGTAGGCAAATAGGGGGTTTTATTAGGAAATTTGATCTGCCTTTTCTAGCAAAAAAAAAAAATCTACCAAATGATATCAAGTTATTCACGGGATCTAATCTGATCGCAGCTGTCTTAATTATTTGTTAGCTTTACATGGAAATGGTTTCCCTTTGTTTTGAAGTAGTAAACATCCTCCGTAATCCTCCAACCCCAGCGGCTGCTGATGTATGGAAACCAGAGAGCGATGCTGACCTAAACCACCGAGGGCCCTGAGTGTCACAGGCTGCCGCTGGGAGTGGATCCAAATTCATCCCATACTTTGCTGGCGGATCCATCTCAGGCATCCTGGCTTGGGCTGGGACAGCTATAAGGGCCAGTCACAAATGTGGTAAGAAAGCCAAATTTTCTGAAAGGAAAAGACGGTTCAGATTCAGGCTCCAATTCCAGCCTAATATTTGGCCAAGCAAGGTAGGCTGCTTTGTTGTCCTTATCCAGCAACTAAATGTAGTTGGAGTTCTTCACGTCGCATATCGAAATGGCTCTTAAATACACAGACTTTATGCTTATCAGAGGTCTCAGTGGCCAAATCTGATAAAAGGAAATTTTGTCTGGAGTTAGATCCTGAATAATAAGTGATACTGAAATGTGGAATTACTGCTTTATTTTTAGCAGAAGTAACTCTGTCGGTGATCTCTTTGCAGAAGCGTCAAAATCAGTCAAGCAGTCTGGGTAGTGTTTTAAAATAAATTGTAGTCACAAGCGCTTAGTGTGTTTTGTGAGCATGTTAGGGACAGACCAGTCAAGGTTGCCTGTGTTTTGGAAAGTTCCAATAAAAGCAACTGGTATCTAAATTGTTGTGTTTTGGCTGCAGCCCTCTGAGGTCCCCTGGGCAGGTGCATGGGGATGGAGCGGAGCAAGGTGTTCCCTCTGCTTTCTCTCATCTGCCTACTCAAGCCTGAATAGCTGGTTGTATCCTAAGCCCGATGAGGGAGCAGGCATGGGAGCAAGGATGGGGCGAGCACTGGCCAACTTCTCCCCCTGGCCTGGGGGGAGTCAGGTCACCGCACACCCACGTCTCACCTTATCGAGAGTATTTTTTCCCTGAGCTGGCTGTGTTTTTCCCGACCTGGCTGTACCACGTGTATCACAGCGGAGCCTTGCTCACAGCTCAGCCGCAGCGTATTGCTGCTGCAGAAACAGAACAGATGCACTTCGGGAGCTTAAATGCAATATCAAGGAGCTCCCAATGCTGTGCCCAGCACGTTTGCTGCAACCATTCCTGCAAGGAACATTTGCTGAGTGTTTACTGAGGTAACTGCGCACTGGGAGATATCTTTCTTCCCCCTGAGCTGGACAAGTGCGGTAGCAGTGGGGCAGGGTTCCGCAGACCCGTCCAGTGCCTCGCTGGCACCCCGCTGCACTGATGGAAGTGCTACAGGGACCTTTCTCTTCTGGAGCTCCATCAGTCTCAGGAGTAGCTGGTCCACTGGAATTATTTGGTGTTATTTCCCCATGTATCCATCCCAGGAATTAGGGGCTTTTCTGCAGCAAAGGCTCCTCTCCAGTCGTGTCCTTCTGAGCGGCAGCAAAAGACGAGCAAGGGCTTGTGCCATGGGACAGTGCAGAGGCGCGTCTCTCCTTCGTGAAAGTTTACTGCCATGGGGAAGAGCGTTTATATGACCATGGAAAGAGCACCCTGGCAGTGCTGCAAAGGGAGCTGAAAAGTGAGGGGAGACATATATTTTTTTCTTTCTTTTTAAAAGCAATTTCCACGAAGGCTGTTTTTTTTCTCCAGATGAGCTTTCTGGGCACTTCCACAACGGGGCTGCATTCAGCCCTCGCTGTTTCCTGAGGAAGCAGAAGCTGAGGTCTTTCCTATCGGCTCTGCAGACTTTGTGATCCTTTTGCTGTCTGAGAAATAGTAGCCTGAATACGATGACAGAGAAAAAAAAATACAATAGCTCTTCCCTCCCCTTTCCAGCCCAAGCCCTTGCCAGAGCAATAAAAAACTTTAAACAATAGCCAGTCATGACATAAACCAGTCCTTGAGTGGCCTGCCAAAATTCACCTCAAGAAAGTAGGTCCAAAAATAAACACTAACCTATAAAAAGCCCCACAGACTTAAAGATAGTCTTCCCATTGTGCTAATTGCTTTCACATCTGGCTCAGAAATGAGGACTGTATACGAGCATGGAGAGGCCACCAATAACTCACTTCAGCTAAGCACAAAAGCATGTGCGTAGCATCAATCACGCGAGCCATCTATTTCTACTCAGCGGATCTCAGAGGCTGGGGCTCAATTTTAAGTTTGTATTTAAATTGCCCTCAAATAATGGGGCTGGTCATGATGTTAATAAACAGCACATGGTTAAATGCTTTCACGGGTGGGATATTTCAAGGCAAATATAGAGAAACTGGTTTCATTTCCCTTTTCCCCCCTCCATCAGTTATTGGACCACAATGCTGTTAGCTCTGAACAGTTTTTGCCTGGCCTCCTCCCTGGAAAGAAGTCAGCCCCCGGGGTGGCTGGAAGGTTGCACCTTTGATAAATCAAGGGCTACAGCAAGACAGGACATACAAAGGAAAGCTAGCTGGGGATGGTTTCCTAAGGCCTTTTCTGCGTGCCATGGAGGTGACCCCAAAATGTGACCTTGTATGAACTTGTTTGGAAGAACAAAACTCCCGTCAGGCTCCTGGCAGGTCCCAGGGAGCCAGAGTTGCGCTGTGATGCTCTGCATCCTCTGCTCTGGGTGTGCGTTCATCTTTTTTCCTGCCGATGTCCAGACCTTTTATATGACTGTGAGTCAGTGGGTGTGTGTAGGACTGTCTCCTACTTGCTTGTACGCCTATTTGTTTGTGTCGTCGATTGAATTTTATGGTGTGAGCAACCCTTTGCTTGTTGGATGCAATTTGAAGCACACTTTCCCCATAGCTTGGACTTTGCGGTGAGGCCAATATAGAGAGCAAAATCCAGACCCTGCCCCACGAGCCCATGGTGTAATGAAGTGGCTACAGGGAGGCTTTCCCCAAAATCCATGGTTTTTCTTTCTGATAGTTCCTTGGGCACCGCTGAGAACATCACCAGTAAATTATTACATTTTCTGAGATCACGATCGCTGTGATTAGATGAGTTATCTGTGTCTTAACCTTGTGGATGCGCAGAGCAGCCTGCCCTGAGCATCTGTGGTTTGGTGGTTGTGACTCATCACGAGAGCTCAAGGAGGGATTTGTAATGATTTATTCATGCCACATTTATTGTTTAGAAAGCTCAGTCAAACACTACTATGGTTAGACTGAATAATTCATCTGCCAGTCTACTTTTTGGTCTCTTTATTGGTTTCTCTCTTCGTTAAGAGCCTCGTGTTCGGAGGTGAAGTTCACCTTAGTCTAGAGGCAATTTTCTGTGCTTGATATCTTTGGAACCCAAAACTTCAAGGGGTAGATTTTCATCAGGTCTAGCCTTGCTGAAGGACTAAGGGTGTTTTCAAGAGAGTCCGGGTTCATCTGCGCTGGGTCAGTTAGACGTCCAAGTCTGGGTATCGCTCTGTGCATCTCTTATGGGACACGGAAGAAATGTACCTTCCCTTGCACCATTTGCCTCATCCTAAAAAAAGCATCTAAGATAGTTCGGATAACGGCCTCTGGAGAGGCTTATTTCTTCCTACCGACTGTAAAGGAAAATCATTTAGGTTGCAATGTCTAAACTTAGGTGAAGTGACTCCCGTTCAGCATGTCCCCCATGGGCCAAACTGGGGCAAGTGGCCTGCTATTACATGTCACATGTAGCTCCTGAGCATCCTGAGCTCCAGGGGAATTTTGTGTGAGGACAGAGGGACGTCAGCGTAAAACGGCATTTGTGTCTCCACACAGCGGGTCTCGCTGGTTTAACTCCGTCATTTCCCCAGTGTCTTTGAGAAATTTGGTGAAATGTTGCTGTAGATGAGAGCTGATCCCTCAGCTCTGAGGCAGGGCGGGAGGTGGGATGGGCTCGCTCCATTGGGACGAGGGTACGAGAGGGATGGGAATGGCCACCCCTGCCTTTGCACCAGGGGAATGAGGGGGTGGTGAGCAGGACAGGGCAGGGGTTTTGCTTTGCCTCCCCTCGCTGCAGCCTGCCCTCGTCCACTTGCTCAAATGTATTCCCTCACTTTATTGATAGAAAAGTCAGGGTGGAAAAGATGTGAATTTCGTCAGAAACAGAGGTTCTGGAAAAAAAATAACTAATTCTCTCAAGAAAGTTAAAAAAAACGCACATGAAACGCATGCATAAGGAATGATTCGCTTAGGTAACTGTCACTGATTTGTGCAAAATATTTGGGCTGTTGCTCATGCCTCTTTCAGGGCAACAGGATACATACGGCACACTTCCAGCTCAGAGAAAGGAAAGGTTTCACAACAGGCATTTTTAACAGTTTTTCTATGAATAGCTCCTGTGTCAGAACTGAGTGCAGGGCAGGACTGCACATACTGATGTGCTGACAACGTGAGGTGGTTTCTCAGGCCTTCGCCAGCACGTGCAGACAGTCCCGGCTGCATTGCAGCATTAACTGTGGGCTGATTCTTCCCTACCTTACACTATATTTACTCCAGTACAGGCTGACGGACATCGCAGAGGTCATCCCACCTCAAACCAGAGCAAGGGAGGGGGGTCAGGTCCTGCTGGGGTAACCTGTTGATGGACTGCATTTTTGTAGCTATTTAAGGATACCAAGGAAGTGACTCAAATGAGTTTGAATTAACCACAAATTTGAATTTGGCATTGCCCCTTATTTATTTATATTTGCCGTGCTGGGGCTCAGCTGTCTGCCTGCAGAGCACAGAGAGGTGCCTGCCAGCAGGCTGGGGAGCTGGGTTTTCCAAGTTGTCCAGCCAGCAGGATGGTGGCACTTCCAGGTACTGCACGGGGCTGTGGAGGAGCCAGCACAAGCACTTGAGCTTCTTCAACCATGGAAAAAGGACACAAGCTCTTTGAGGGGCTGTTGGCAGAGGAAGGGAGAGACCCAGATGACCTCCAGTGGCTGCCCGTGTCCAAAGCTGGCTCCTTCTCCTTGCCAACCAGCTCAGACTCCTCTCCCTCTCCTCCAGGTTCGGTGTCCAACCCCCCAGCCCTCCTCCTGCCAGTCCCAGCCTCCGCTGTGGCAGTGGGGGGCTCAGTGATGGCCATAACCATCTTTTTCCACTGGCCACGTACAGAGATCAAAGCAGCCCAGGCCTTACCTCGAGAGTCCTTGGCCGTCCGTGTTTTATGGTCAACTCATAATTTTCACCCAAACGCAGGAAACCCAGTAAAACCCTGGAAAATCTCACGCATTTCCCGGCCAGATGAAGCCTGCCGTAGGACTGTGCCAGCAGCTGCAGCTGTGCGTGCAGCTCATCCCTAAGAGCCAGCCTTGGTTTCATAAACAGATAAAATCTTGAAGCCTGTTTGAATCCCTAAAGTAGCCCTGGGCCAGGCGGGAGCATGCAGTGCCTATGAGCATCCTTGTCCTTTGGTGTGACAGCATGGGATGCACCACACACAGTTTTTTGTTTTTTTTTTTTAATTCTCCATTAATTAAGGTGACTTTTGAAAATTATTCTGTTATTGAATGGACAATTGATCCCTTTCAGGCAGGTACGGTGTTTATAGGAGACAGAGGGATATTCAAAAGCGGTGTGAAACTTTGTGACTGGGCAATGTTATGGGTACATGTAGACTCATGACGGATGCTATAAAAGATCTGGATCTGGGTATTTTCAGAAGGGTAGCTTATGATCCAGAGTAATGCTATATTAATAGACAGAGAGAATATAGAGCTGCGACAGAAAGACTGACAGCTTTTGGCAGTAGATTTTGTACTTAGGTATCTAAATGTATCCCTTGAAATTCCAGTTTAGTCAAATAGGCAAACCTGGGCTGATGTGCTGAAAATTACAGCTTAACATCAGCCTCACATTTTCATCCTTGTTTTTCTTGTTTGATTCTGAGCTAAAATGGCCCAGGCTTTGGGACAAACTGTGTTCTCACGTATCCATCAAAACTGGATATGCCCCAGGAGAGTCAGGAGTGGTAGTTTTGTAATTTTAGTGAATTTACTGCTGTTGGAGTTGCAGTCACAATTAAGGGACATGGTTTAATTACTGGAGTAAGTGAAGGCGATGTGAATAGTTCACTTAATTTGGTGTGGTACCCAGAGCACGAGGGATTTGGGGACCATTTACTGCATGCAGTTGATAACTTCTTGCTCAAGAGTCACATAGCTTGTTTTACCTGTGCCAGTTTTCCGTATCTTTGCAGCTTTTTAGGTACATCGTTAGCCCTTCACTTGAAAAGCCACTCCAGATTCTATTGTGGGACCAAAGCTTCATCGATTTTGATGTCCCCTGCTGTCCCTCTGCATCGCGGTGCTCATGGGTGCTTCCCCAGAAAGTCCCTGGTCCGTGTGCTCTGCAGAGCACCCCTGGGCCATTTACAATATTATCTAATTATTATTGCTTAATTTAGCAAATACTTCAAAAATGGTGTGGTTGCCTACAACAGTTAGTGGTGTTCCTTGTCGTGCAGTGATTCATCTGAACAAAATTAGCTCCGGGCAGGGAGTGAGAGCGGGCATAGATGGAGGCTGGGAGCGTGCGAGGACCAGAGCAGGGCTGGTCCGAGGGCGTGCGCATGTCCTGCCGAGGGCAGAGGCTGGCTTGCTTTAGTTGAAATGATTTGATTTGATTTAGCTATAGAAAAGCAACTTGTGTGCTGAACTTTTTATTTCTAGTGGGATTAAGTTGATTCTTTAGCTGGCTAAAGCAAGACTTGTGTTTAAAGTGAAATCAAAGTGTGCTAAACTTTGTATACATGAAACAGTTTGAGTTATCTTTTATGTCAGATCTTTGGCAGCAGAGGCATGGCTTTCTCATGGAGGCCAGCTCCGTGTGTGTGTGCACAGATGGCAGGAGTGGTGGGGCAGGGCGTCACTGCACTCACGCGAAGCTGTAAAACGTTTTGGTACAGTCTCAGTCTGCAGCTGGAATAGCTGGGAAAACAAGAAGAAACTGAAAAAGGCTACGGTGATGCAGATGTATCAGCCTGAATATTTGATGAACCATCCACATTGCTGATGGTTAATCTAAAGCGGTAAAATGAAGTAAATGAAAATGTTTCCTCTGGATAAAGTGGGACACAGAGGTCCTCACAGCGGACCTGATAGGCATTTTCAAAAGTTGGAGAAAAACCTCCTTGTGTTAGCCAGAGTGGCTGTGCTAACCACTGGCACTACCAGGCTCCCCCTCTTTCAGTGCCTTTTCTCAGTTTAAAGCCTGAAATAACTGGGAAAGAGCCCTCTCCCAGGAACCATTCCTGATGTCACTGGGTGACTGGTGCGTGATGCCGTGGTGCTGCATGAGGCTGTGCTCCTGGGGACACCGTGCATCTCCTCACTGGGGTGCCATCACCCCCACCCTGGGGTACCTGCCTGCCCCAGCGAGGCCTCCGCTTGGCCACGGGCTGGCCCCGGAGCACCAGTGCTGGCACTGGGTTGCCCAGTGAGGACACTGGTTTGCCCATGGGTAGCACTTGGTTGTCCAGGGGTGGCAGTAGGATGCCCAAGGGCTGTACTGGGTTGCCCATCAAGGGCACCTGGCATTGTCCAAGGACAGGATCAAGTTGCCCGGTGAAGGCACGAGGTTACACAGAGTCTGCATTGAGTTGCTCAGGCGTGACACTGGGTTGCCCACCAAGGGCACTGGGTTGACCACTGAGGGCACTCAAGTTGAAAGGGACCCATAAGGATCATTGAGTCCAACTCCCTGCTCCTTGCAGGACTACCAAAAACTAAAATCATATGATTAAGAGCGTTGTCTAGCTGCTCAACAGTTGCCTAACGGCTGTGCCTGGTTGCCCTGGGGCTGCATAACATTGCCCAGCAAGGGCAGTAGGTTGTCCAGGGCGGAAACTAGGAAGCCATCTGAGAGTATCTTCTTGCCCAAGGGTGTCACCAGGTTGCCCAAAGGCTGCATCAGGTTGCCATAGCAGCTCCAGGGAGTTGCCCAGGCAGAACCCTGAGCACTCTGTACCCGTGGCAACGCTGCCCTGGCCCTGTGTCACCGACGGCACCGGGGATGCTGCAGCACCTAGCGGTGCTGCCACCGAGCCTGACAGCACAGCGGTGAGTAGCAGCCCCCCCGGGCACCCCCAAACCCCTGGAGTCCACCCCGTGCTCAGGTAGCTAAGGGCGAGCATGTACTTTAACTGGGAGGGGAGGACTAAAAAAGCAGGTATTTCTCCTAATCCCCCCCCCAATATCATCCAAAGGTACCCAAACTAGGTGGTCAGGGGCTCCCGTCGTGTGTCCGTGTTCAGGAGTGGCAGAAAATGTCACCTGGGGATGGCTTATCCTGAGGGGGATGCAGGGGTATTTATTTCAGCTGGAAATGCAGGGAAATGTAACCCCGGTCCATTCCCAAGGTTTTTTCCTCCCTTTCTTAAATGTGTGTCTGTCAGTATCTGAAAGGGAATAATTTATTTGCAGGGGTGGGAGCCAGGAAAGCCGTCTCCCACCCTCTGAATGCTGTTTCTCAGGTATAAATAAGTGGTACAGAGCTAGGGAAAGCGCAGTCGTTTATCCCTAGCAGGGACAAAAGGGCTGAAGTGACTGGTTTGTGGGAACCGGCACACACAGTGGTTTTTGTTGGACCTGAGCACAGACATTGCGTCCTCGGTTCTGCCAAACTGGCTCGGAGCGTCGTGTTTGCGAAAGCTTTTTTGCTAAATTTGAGGGTGTGATTTTCCCGCTGCCTGTCCCACAGCCTCTTCTGCCAGGCTGGATGTGGGGGCGAGACTCGGTGCCCGCAGCTATGCTGCTCTCAAGTCAGGTACTGGGGCAGCCCATGCCAGCATGGCCAAAATTGGGCAAGGCTTGAAAGTACAGTCCTCAAAGTTCAATGATTTCCCAGCTGCAGGCTGTGCACTTTTCCCCTCTGACTCATCCCTATTTTTCTCTGCTTTGCCCTAGCTAAAGGACCTGTTATTCTCCTGCATTCGCTGTTCATTTATTTAATAGCTGCATTTTGAGACACTGTTCATCTGAATGCATCAAACCATTACAGGCACGGACGACACAAAAAGTCTCTTAGATCACCAGTCCCCATAGCTAGGTGTTGGAAAATGTACAGTTTAATGAGTTGTGTTGTCTGCTCATCACCTGGTGTAAATGGGCACGGCTCCAAGAGAGTCAATGGGCTGTGAGCGTCTGGCATTAGAGGGTTACGCGGGTATACAGTAACAGCAGCTCACGGGCAGAGCCTGCCTGTCCCTGTGTGCCTCCCATCTATCGCCTTCAGCTTTCCAGTAGGAAACCATGACTCCTTGGTCCTGCCCTTGCATAGAGAGAGGCCTTCCTTTTTGCAGAGGTGACTAAAATGAAAGAAACTCTTTCCCAAGGGTTTTGTGGTTTTAAAAATAAGCCAGCCTCTCTTAGCTTGCCTACACATGCAAATTGATTAGGGTAGCCCAGGAGGAGCAATTAAACCTCAAGTCATGTGATTGCTTGTATGGATGCTTTGTTCTAGAATAAAAGCAAGTTTATTTCATGCAAACATCCAATATTTAAAGGAATAAAATTGATTCCATGCTGTCATAAATGGGATTTAGCGCTTGCTTCATGTCAAACCCAACTCACATCCAGGGATCTGGTAGCACACTGGTGTCCTGATCTTTCACGAGGGCTCTGAGCCAGGCTGGGAGCAGTGGGGACGGGACGGTGTTAGGGGAAGGACACGTCCCTGCAACACGGCAGCTGGCTACAAGACCCACAGGGACTTATTCCTGCCAGTGGGTGACACTTGCAACCTTACAAGAGCTTCATACAGAACACAGCATACCCTCCTGAGTGTTTGTCCTCAGATTAGGTGTGTTAGGTACATTTGGTGGCCCTCTGCATTATATTTCTGATAACAATTGACTCATAACCTCAATCTGAAAAAAGCAGTAGCATCCACAGTGTCGTATGCAGTTATTGGTGGCAAAATCTTCCTGTGTGGCTATTCCTCCTAGGGTTACTGCAACGCTGGCGTTTATGAGTTGCTCTGAAAAGACACTGTGGGCTATCTCCTTTCCAAACACATTTATTTTACATCGGGTGAGCCATAGACATTTTTCTTCCTTTGCAAGTAAAGAGATGGCTGTTCTTTTTAGGTTGAAATAGGTGGGGGGTTTTCAAATTTGTATATAGTCCTGCAAAGCTCAGCTCACCTGCAGACTCCTCACTCAAGCATTTAATGCAAGTGAAGATAGAGATGATGAGGATGGAGTCCCTCGCCCGCAAATTGTGCTGGGTTGGTAGCAGCTGTGTGTCCAAAGCTATTGGGGCTGGTAATGGAACTTCTAAAGAGAAAATTACATCTGGAGTACTATAAGATCCGCAGATACGCCGGCCAAAAGAAACACACGAATAGCAGAGAATCAGCAACTACAGTTTCGCTGGATTGATAGATTTAAGGAAAATGAAGGCATAATATCTGTCATTCCCCTTAGCAGCCACGATTTGTTTCCCTCCACATTTCAAGACCTGATGCTGGACACTAACAACAAAGTCAAATCCTTATATATATGAATGCTTGGGATGCTGTCAGAAGGGATTTGCTTTCAAGAGTTTTAGGCCTGTACAGATGATGTGTGGGTGCTGCGTGCATCGCTGTTTGTATTATAAGTTGCATGTGTTGCTGTAAGAAGTAATGCAAGTGCAGGAGCTTACTGAGTGAGGTTGCCTTCTTCTGTCTCCTTTGTGCAGGACCCGTACACGAATAGCAGCATTCAAGAATGGAGCTGGTTGGCTGTCCCTTAACAGCAACGTGCGCCCATCCAAGATCAACACCTACCAAGTTTCTGCCTGCCATCAGCACCATGGCTTCAAGCTATAAGAACCGTTTTCCTTACCACCCCTTGCCTCAGAGCTTCAGCCTCCCCTGGATGGCCAGAGCTTACTATAAAACAGCTGCCATCAACCCAACTTTGGCTCCCTTTTCCAAAAGCTCCCAGGGGTTAACCCCCAGCAAGATGCTTCCTTTTGTTTCCAACAGAACAACCCTTTTCACCCGGTACACCCCTGACGACTGGTACAGATCCAACCTGACGAACTACAAAGAGTCGGAGATTTCCCGGCAAAATGCGGAGCGTCTGAGAGTTGATACCTCCCTCATGATTCAGGATAAATATCAGCAGACAAAGAAAACACAAGTAGAAAGCACCAAAAACCTGGGAGAACGTGTCAATGATATTGAATTTTGGAAATCAGAGCTCTGCCATGAGCTGGATGAGATGATTGGGGAGACCAATGCCCTCACAGACATGAAGAAACGACTGGAGAGAGCCTTGGCCGAGACGGAGGCCCCTCTCCAGGTAAGCACCATGTCAGTGGGCTGCAAGCTGTAGCCTTCTGCTGAAACATCTGCAGCCATTCAAACATCTAATTAAGTTTCATTGCAGCTCTGTAACGTCTACAAAGTTTTTATTAAGAGACCATTAGTTAAGTTAGTAATAAACAAATCCCTTGCCATCTGCTGCATCCCCTATCAGCACATGCTGAGCACATCAGAACAGTATTTGCTTAACCAAATATTTTTATAAGCGGTATATCCAAAATCCTGGTTTGGGAGAGAAAAGCCCATGTCTTACTACGAGGCTCTGGCAAGGTCAGCATCAAGCCTGACACAGGTCCCCGCATTCAGCTGTGGTTGCACCAGGGACACGTGTGCTCCCTCATGTTGATTTAATGCTGATGTTGCAGCTGGGCTGCTCATTGTCCGCTAAACAGCTGCCCTGGGCACTTTTTTCCCCTGCTGTCGTCTCTGTGCCCACCTATAATTTCTTTTCTTACGTTACTTGAGATGGGGACTGTCCCTGTACGAAACCCTGCCCCTGCAGCCCGCAGTGATGGCATGTCCCCAACAGGTCGCTCAGGAGTGCTTGCTTCACCGGGAGAAGAGGATGGGCATCGACCTTGTCCACGACGATGTGGAGAAACAGCTCTTCACAGTAAGCTTGGCAACTCAGATCACATGTTAAAGCTATTTTTACCTAAACTGCGCTAAACAGGTTTTGCAGCCTTGTTCCCTAACTTGCTCCTTAGTTCTGGTGAGGTGCTAAACTCTTCAAACCCCCAAAACCTGCTGGGCCAGGGGATGGCGTTCCCCCACGCAGCAGCATGCCCACGTGGCGTGGGTAAGGCTTGCCCTTACAGAGGAAGGAATAGCTGAAAATCAGCTGTGTGCTTGTGTAGCATATCAGGGTCCTCTGTCCCTCTTCAAGCAGTTTGTGAGACCGTCCTGCCTCTCAAAGCCCTGCCGGAACAGGATCTATATGTATATATATCACATACATATGATATAGCTATATATCTATATCACATACATATATCTCTATATATGTATCACACGCAGATATGGAGAAGGCAGCGCGTGCCTGACAGCTTGTCTGGTTTTCCCAACTATATCAGTTGGTCTAATAAAAGATATTACATCTACTCCCAGCTTTGCTTTGCTCAGAGCAGCGTGGCCGCAGTAGGAGTGCTGCTATGTGTGCTTAGGCAACATATTTTATAGAAATCATAAAAGCATGCGCTCCTGCCTGCCTTTGTATAGTCTGCTTTAAATTACGAATAAAAAGCAAACACCACAAGAGCTGGCACAGAAGATGGGATCCTAAGGCAGGATACAGTGACATACAATCAC
Organism: Nipponia nippon; assembly: GCF_047370975.1. NCBI lineage: Eukaryota > Metazoa > Chordata > Aves > Pelecaniformes > Threskiornithidae > Nipponia > Nipponia nippon. The sequence goes on along the minus strand of NW_028262330.1, from coordinate 11,650,601 downwards.
GGCAAAGGCATCGTGAAACTGGGAAGGAAATGGCAGCCCCTGGGACTGTGAAGCCAATGCTCCGTTAGAAGATATTTTCTTATGAGTCAGGCCCTAAAAAATAAGAAGATTAGTTTAAAGGTCATGAGATTTTAGGAAAATAATCAGAGCTGGTATCAGTATCTCTGTTATGGCATTTTGGATTTTAAGTGCTTAGGACACATTTAGGCCGTGCTTTTCAGTTGGCTCCTGCAGACAGGAGGGGTTAAAAATTACTGGATTCGGAGCACTAATCACCTGCCTCCAGTAGCTGGGGTTTCACAAACATAATAGATTTGTGCTAAAGTCAAGTGTGCTGAGAGCAACACATGCCTTCCTCCAGTGGAGCTGAATGTTTCTTAGAAATGACTGGGAATTTACACCAAAGTAAAATTCATCTCTTCTTGTCCCATATGGATGGGATTTCTCCTGGGGAGGAGAACATTTTGGGAGCAAAAAGGGCAGATGCTGATTTGGGGATGGGGGTTTGTAGCGCTGCTGGCCCAGGGAACCACTATAACTGTTCATACCGGGTCAGGATCTGTCCCTGTCGACGCAGTGGGACTAACCAGCACTTGGCACTGATGTCAAGATGAAAAAATACTTACTAACCCACCCTGAAAGTGAATGCAAAGGCTGTAGCTGCGGCCACAGCATCCTTCTGTCACCTCCCAGTCGCTGTGCACAGGCTCAGCTGCACGAGCGGGAGCGCAGGGGTTGGAGGGCACTTTCTCCACTCCCTGCCTGTTCGCTTTGGGCAGAAAGACAAGCAGGCAGGTTCTTGCTGTGTGCAGGGTTGGAGAGGTCCGAGGGGATGGGTGTGACCAGGATGATTGAGTGTGGATGCTGATGGTGTCATGTTTTGCCTTTTCCCAGGAAGTCGATGTCATCAGGTCGTGCCAGGAAAGGATGCAGCGGTACCTGGATAAGGCGAAAGCCCAGCTCGCGTAAGGAGGAGCTCCTCATCTCATGCTGTAGGGCTGCTGTGCATTTGCAGTGGTGATGTGAACCCCCAGCAGACCCCCAGCTCTACCCACACCCCGTGGGTGGAAAACCCACGCAGGCTCCATGGGAAGTGGACAGCGGTGCTGATGGGAGGACATAGCTGCCTGGGCAGGAGCTGCAGGGAAGCGGGATGGGGAGGAAGCCATTCCACCCATACATCCCCACTGATGGTTATTGCTTGTGTGTTGAAGGTCCAACAGGGCGGCCCAGCACGAGCTGGAGAGGGACCTGGTCAACAAGCAGGCGGCCCACCGCATTGACGACAAGTGCCACCACCTGAGGAACACCTCCAATGGCATCAGCTACTACCAAGGGGTGGAGCGGGTCGATGCCACGTGAGTGCACGTGGGGCGGCGCGTGAGCACCAAGCCGTCCCCGGGATGCATGGTGCCTCTCCCTGGCAGGGAGCTGATTGTCCCCAGCCCACCCTAAAGGCATGTGCGTCTGCATGGCACATCCATCCCGCCTGGAGACACCCACCTCGGAGGGGCTATTTCTCTCCGCTCACCATAAAGGGAGCACAACCCTCTGCTTTCAGCTGGATCCCAAACACGCAGAGGGTGAAAGTGAGTCCCAATATTAATTAAATATATAATTAAATATATAATTAAACATTATGTCAGAGTTCAGAGATCAGCCTGAAAATGCATTCAGTTCAGCACCTCTGCACAGCTCATTAATTTTATGCATATTTTCAAGGATGTGTCAGTGCTTGCCTGAGTGCTCTTCATTGACGTAAAGTCTGGGGGGTTCAGCCCAGCATGGAGGGGGCCTGGCAGGGAGCCGAAATGACACAGAAGATAAAGAAATAGAGAGCATGATCCTGGGATAGAGTTCAGCTGCTTTTGGGTGCCAGGAATTTGGCTTTGGCTCTGCAGTAAATGAATGGTGACCTAAACCAGCCTCGCAGAGATGTGCCTTAAGTGGCAAAGGGCTGAGGGAATAAATCTGCTGCTCACACAGACGCGTGCAGTTTATGGAGGGACGTACATTGATTCAATTTTTCTAGTATTTGAATAATTATTCACAGTAGAGCTCAGACATATTTAGACAGACAAATGAATTGCAAAGGTTTGATGTTAAAATTCAGAGGGGGGTAAAATGTGCCGAGGATCAGCATGTTTTAAATGGAGCTTATGTGGTATTTAAGTCTTTTGTTGACCTTGTTCTGGACTATTGCACAGGCGAGAACTTCATCCTGAATGCACACACAGGGAATCGAATATTATCTAATGCTCGTTCAGTTTAGTATGAAACTGAGATAAGTTACAAGCAAAATAAATTGACAGTAATCTGCGCGTCATCATGAACCTGTGAATCACTTGGCACTTAAATGCCTCGAACGTATAAATATGGGGTCTGATTAAAATCTCTGGTTTTTCTGGGGAAATCTTTTGTTTGTCTGAGCTTTCATAAGTATCACAGTTGTCTTCATGAACATGTCATCATTTGATAAGCGTTGTTGAACAAATGGTGTCCAGATGTTTCACTTTCATGTGGTCAAATTAAGACCATAGATTCCCATTAAGGCTGTGCTTAATCCACGCTGCTCCCTGGCAGGGTCCATGCCTGCCCATGTCCAGCTTCAGCAGCACGGGCTCACCGGGGGCCTCTCCTTTCCTTCCCCCAGGATCTCAGTGCCGGAGTCGTGGGCCAAGTTCACGGACGACAACATCCTCCGCTCCCAGAGCGAACGGGCGGCCTCCGCCAAGCTGCGGGACAACATCGAAAACCTGCTGGTGATGACGGCCAACGAGATGTGGCGCCAGTTCAACAGGGTGAACGTCGCCTTCACCAACCGCATCGCCGAGATGGCTGACGCCAAGAGCAAGATTCAGACCCACCTGGCCAAGGTAGCCTGAACCCCTCCCGTTCGGTGTCACCCTGTCACTTCCCAGTGACACCTCCAAAGCAGGACCCTCCACGCAGACCTGGCCCAAGCAGAGGAACAGTCACCAAAAGAAGTTGGTTATAGTATCATTTTCTGTTTGAAACTCAAAGTATTGGGGGCTTTCTTCTTGGAGCAGGATGAGTTGGCGCTGTAATTGCATCTCCAGGGATACTGGGCTTTGCTAGTGCATCCTAGATAACAGCCTGGTAGCACAGGGATCTCCAGCAGAAAATGCCAATGCTGGTTGCATCTCCTGGTAGTTACTTCAGAAGTGCTGGCTGCCCTGCAGAAAGTCTTTGCTGGGCCCCTGCTCGAGTGCCTGCCAGGGGGTTCGCAGGCTTGTTTCTCCTCCAGGGATGTGCTTTCAGTCTCAGCGCTCTGTGTTTGCTGCACAGGTATCCGTGTGTTTGCTCTGCCAAGCAGAGTAAGTGGAGGTCAGTGATGGGCACCTGGCTCAGACTGGTGGGTCTCATGGAAAGCTTCCTGAAAAGCGGTCAACATGGTATTGATTAACTGAGTGGAGACCGGGCTTGCAGCACTGCGAGCTGATGCCACGTCCTTAAATGAGGACCCATTAAAAACCTTCCCTCTATTAGTTGCTATTGATGGATGATCAGTTCCTGCAAGCAGTAATTTTGGGAAGCTGGTAATTCAATAGATCCATCACTGCTCCAAAACCTCTTCTGATACAACAGCAACAGCAAAGAGAGGCTTTTCCCTGAAGAGAAATCGCTGCTGGATCTGTGCCTCGATATGTGTCAGAGTGACAGTGGTCTGAGCCCAGGGTCTGCTTATTGAATTTGTTTTTTTCTGCAGATGGACAGGAGAAAAGGGAAATGATGTGGTCACTTGAGAATATATTTTTTAATTTACACATGTGGTTTTTTTCATGCCAGACACTGCAGGAAATCTTCCAGATTGAGATGAACATAGAAGCTATCCGAAAAGCCATTAGGGACAAAGGGCCTCCGTTAAAAGTGGCTCAGACCCGGCTGGACGAGCGCACGCGGAGACCAAACGTGGAGCTGTGCCGGGACACTGCCCAGCTCCGGTAAGGCAGTGGAGGAGTCACTGGTGGTAGCACTCAGGAGCATCACTGGATGACAAAATTAATCATGTTTTTTTTTTCTTAATAGTCCTTCCATAAGTGCACTGATATAATCAAAAGCAATGAGCAGGTATCCCAGCCTTTGGGTGCTGGGAGGGCTCTGCAGCCACGAAGGAGACTGTACACCATGGCTGTGTGTACACCGTGGCACCCCTGATGCCACCCCATGAGGGGCTGGATTTTCCCCACTTGGGTAAACATCATCTTCTCTCCTGCCTGCTTCCCGGCGGTTGGAAGTGCTCAGTTTTGAAGGATAAGCCCTTCTACTCTCCGACAGGCTCACATTGAGAGCACTTAGCTCCTTTCTTCTGGGTAACTGCAAGAACGGGTGCATCATATGGAGAAGCAGTAAGGGCTGTCCTCCCCTCCCCTGGGGACACTGGAAATCCTTTCAAGGACATAGTGAGCTCTTTGGGATTGCACCCCAAGGGGCTGTGGAGGAGCAGGCTGCCCTGAGAGCCCAGCAGGACCCCTGTGAGGCACCCTGAACCTCACACCTCCTCCTGGGAGCCCTCTGGGCATGATTCCATGCGAAGCCTTTTAAAAGCAATTTAAACCCAGCCCCAGAGCCTGTTTAGCATCACGCACGCCATTGTTTTATCTGTCCTCCACTTGTGTCACATTCACTTTTAGCCTCTCCCAGCTGTCCTGTGTGGCTGTGTGTGCATCCGTGGTTGTGGGGAGGACCCCTGCACAGGGAAATCCAGGAGGGTGAACCAACAAACCCGCAAAACCAAAGGGGAACAGGAAACCACAGCTGCTCATCTCTCATCTCGGTGGCACGAGCTGCTCTGGGAGACGCGGCTGCACATCGCCGAAGCCTTGGAGCAGACTAAATCATGCCTCCCCACCGAGGTCTGGAGGAGCTCTGCCCTCAGCTTTCCCATGCATCTGCCAGAAATGGGGGGTCCAAGTTACTCTGAGCACGCCGAAGGGGGAAATCCTGTGCCCAGGGAGCCCATCAGCAATGCCGTGCTAGAAACCACCCTCATGATGGGACTGTTAAGGGGCATTTCTTGCTGTTTTCCAGCCTTGTCAATGAGGTCCACGAAATCGATGAGACGATCCAGAGCCTTCAGCAGCGGCTGAGGGATGCTGAGGACACGCTGCAAATGCTGGTTCATGCCAAGTCGGTCTTGGAGCACGACCTGGCCGTCAAAGCCAACTCGCTCTTCATCGACCAGGAGAAGTGCATGGGGATGCGCAAGACCTTTCCTAGCACTGCGCGGCTGGTGGGTTACGTTTAGGCTGGGCTCAGCTGAACTCACCGTATCTGTTGTGGGAGGTATTCCCAGTTTTGCTAGGATTCATTCCCAGTTTTGCTAAGATGCTTTGAAAATACATGACTAGACTTTTGCTTTCTGATGAAAGCCCTGACTAGAAATTAAATGATCGCTTTGTGTGTTACATGGTCTACCAAGATTTTTTTTTCCTTGTTTTCTCTTTCCACTGCTCTTTCACAGTGTGCCAGAGAGCAGCTGAAAATACCTTGTATGCGACTAAGAGTAAATCCACCCACGGGGATTCATTCCTACCCTTTTAATCTGTGATTTTAGGAGAAAAACTGTTGTGTCTTCCTCTTTTTGAGTCTGTCTGGTGTGGAAAGCACAAGGGGAAGTAAAGTTAGTTGTCAGAGTAATTAGCGGTTGACATTCATAATGTATTTTTAATGGTGCAGCAGGAGAAACACAAACTATGCATAAAGTGTTGCAGTATGTTCTGTTCCTAAATAGGAAAACTTGCATTTTAAGCTGATTTCTAACGATAATTTTCTTGCTTTTGAAAAATTTGAAATGTCATCTAAAATGTCAGTGCTGGGGTCTTAACACGAGGAAGTACTTTCGACTAGCTAATTGAAGAAAATGCTGTGGTTTTAATTTTGGTGAGTATGGGTTGGTTCCTAATTTAACCTCTTGTATGTAGTTTGTTGGTGGAAGCACCAAGGCACTTTGAAGATAAAGAAATGAATCGGTCCTTAAGTCAGCCACCCTGTCTGCCATGGTACCGGCTGTCTTGCTGTAAATCAGACCTATTTTACCAAGGATTTGAATTTTCAGAGGGATAAGACTTTAATCAATCTGAGGTTCAGTGTGAAAGTCTCTTTGCAAAGTGTCTCCTTAGACTCACGTGTCAGACACTCTTGAATCTTTTAACCTAAGCAGAGTTGAGCTCAGCCTAAAGCCTGTAGGCACCAAGATCCCAAAAGAGCAGAAGCTGAAGTCCCTTCTCCTCCCTTGGGAACCCGGGGCATGGACCTCCTGGCCAGGGCATGGACCTCCTGGCCCAGCGTGGGGGCTTTTGGGAGGTGAGAGCATCTTTTCTTGTCTCGCATCCCCAGATGACTCCATCTCACAGCACAGGTCCAGCCAGACCTGCCTGCCCTCCCCGCTCTCCCAGGGGCAGCCCCCACAAGCTGTAACCTGCGCCGAGGTCCTGCCCCGGCCTCTGCACCTTGGCAGGATCTCTCTTCACAGCAGCAGCCCGAAACAGGAAGCAATTGTCTTTTAAACTTTTTTTTTACTAGCACTTTTGTCTCATGGAGGCTAAAAATAGGTTTCCTCTACTTTGTGTGTATCTTGGAGCCAGAGTCCGTCGGAGACAGCAGCCACCCTTTCTAAAGAGAGAGACAACCATAAGCAGGAAAAACTGTCCAGCTTATCACACCTTCCCCTTTCTCCACATATCTCCCTCCCCAAAATAAGCCGATGGCATGCTGATCGCATAGGCACTTCCAGTTTTTGTTAGCGTCCTCGCTAGCCTTTGCGCTGCTTTGTGGTGCTGCTCTCCCCGTGTTCCTTTACTGAAGACTTTCACAAACCCTGGTGATTTTGGCTGCTCTGCTGTTTTGAAGCCCCACTCCAGATGGCTGGTTTTCAGGGAGAGCTGCCTGTTTTCTTTTTTGAGAAATGGGACCAGTGGATTTGTCCCCAGCTGAGCACTGGGAAGTGGAAGCACCCAGAGTCCCCTTCTGAAAGGCTCATGCTTTTAAATAACTTGAGCGAAGTCCTGGCATCAGCGACAGCTTCATATTCATTTCACTTCCACCTTCATTTTTGAGTCACGTAAAAAAATATCTGAGTTACGTTTTACTATGAGGGCACACAGATAACAGTCAACACCCGAAGTCTCCTATTTTCTCCAATTTTGCTGTCAGAGCACCCCAAGCACTCATCGTTCCCACTAGCCCAACTCCTTTAAGGCTTTCTCCTAGTTGACAGTGTTTATGTAGTGTCGCAGTTATCTGACTCTAAATTTTATCTTGCCCTCCTACCCTCTCAATGCTTCTTTACACAATATTGGCAATGCATTTCTTTCCTCCACTTGAGCCACGACCAGAGGAATTTCAGTTGCAGCTTTCATTTCTTTCACAAATACTTTCCGCTTTCCTGCAGCCGATTTCCCAGACATTAGAGAATTCCCAGGTCCCTTTGGGGTTTCATTCTCTCCACGCCAGTTTTCCACAAGTTGACAATATTGATGTTTTTTCTGCTGGTAGCTGATACTCTAAAGTCCACCCCAAGCACTTTGATCATCTAATGCCATGTGTGCTTCAGTTTGAGATTTTTTTTTCCCCTCTCACAGTGTGTCCCATGCACATCCCATGATGGGAGCCAGCCCTGCCACAAAACTCCCGTAAAATGAGTCTCTAGGGAGAGGGTTTGGGGTGAAATTCCAAGAGACACGCAGCTTGGGGCAGGATCTCCTGCACAGGGATGGATTTGCCTCCCGTGACTGAGCTGCTGGTGAGTAAAGCTGCTCGGTTCAGTGGCTGCAGGGTTGGTTTTGGGGTTGCAGCCGAGCAGTCTCTATCTTTGATGTATACCAGGTGCATTAAACATCCCTCCTGCCCTCCTGCTTCTGATGCTCGGCACTGGTGAGGCCGCACCTCGAGGTCTGTGCTCGGCGCTGGGCCCCTCACCCCAAGGCGGCCATGGAGGGGCTGGAGCGTGGCCAGAGCAGGGCAGCGAGGCTGGGGCAGGGGCTGGAGCCCAAGGCTGGGGAGGAGCGGCTGGGGGAGCTGGGGGGGCTCAGCTTGGAGAAGAGGAGGCTGAGGGGAGCCCTCATCGCTCTCTGCAACGGCCTGAAAGGAGGCTGGAGCCGGGGGGGGTTGGTCTCCCCAGTAACAAGCGATGGGACGAGAGGGAACGGCCTCAAGCTGCGCCAGGGCAGGGTTAGGTTGGGTATTAGGGAAAACTTCTTCCCCGAAAGGGCTGTCAGGCCCTGGCCCAGGCTGCCCAGGGCAGGGGCTGAGTCCCCATCCCTGGGGGTATTTAAAAGCCGGGGAGATGCGGTGCTTAGGGCCATGGGTTAGTGGTGGGCTTGGCAGTGCTGGGTTAACGGTTGGACTTGATGGTCTTAAAGGTCTTTTCCAACCTTAACGATTCTGTGATTCTATGCGTGAGTTGCCTTTGCTTTCGTACCATTAAATGATTTGCTTTCATAGATCACTTCTAAATAGTATCCCTGTTTGCCTCGGCTGCCTTTCTGCACTGATGTGATGTTTCCTTTCTCTAAATGCCTTCAGTCTGAAGAACAACGTGCCTGCTTTTATTGCTGTTTATTGCTGGTTTATTGCTGGCTATATCAGCCAAGTTGCTGAGAAAGTTAGTTTGTGGAAATTCCTTTGCATCCTACATCCATATTCCCACCCTCCTGCCTCATTCCAATAAACCCTGCAGAGCTGGGTTTGTAAACTAATTGTTTACTGTCTGGAGGAAAGAAAATAAATTAATAAACCCAGGACAGCGTTGCTTCACGCAAGCTAAGCTTCGTGCCCAGGATCCAGTTGAACAGTCAAGGCCAGTCTATCAAGAAGCTATTCAGAAAGGAGGCTTGGGTGTTTTTGTTGTCTAAGAAAAGAAAAATCATTGAATGTCCTGGAGGAGTCTGATATGAATTTGGGTGAAATGAAAGCTTGCCAAAAACCATGTTAACGGTATATTGCATAACTAATGCAGATTATTGTGCTCGAGGGAGAGAGAATTCCCGAAACAGCATCAGCAGTCAGAAAAAAAACCAAACTCATTCCTACTATGAAAAAAAAAAAAAAAAGGAGAAAACTTTGGCAAAATACTAAGGAAAATTTGGGCTGTGTAGGATCATAGGAATGGCTGTGCTGGCTCAGACCAAAGTCCAGCAAGCCCCAAATTCAGCCTCTGACAGAGCCAACAGGAGATGCTTAGATAAAAGCACCAGAGCAAGGCAAGCGCCCTGTGATACTTTCCCAGTCCACTTTCCCAGCTTCCAGCAATTAGTATCTCAAGGACTTCCTGAGCTGACAGGGCTGTCCTTGAATTTAATATCCCCCGATGGATTTGTTTCACATGATCTTCTTCCAGTCGTTCTTCGAGCCCATGCAGACTTGCAGCATCTGCTGTGTCCCTCAGCAGGGAGCTGCAGGGGACCGAGCATCATCATGCTCAGAGCATCGGCGGCCGCTCTTGGGACCCTGGAAGAGGCTGAAAAAGGGGCCAGACCTGGGACTGCTGAAGCCAAGAGTCTAAAACTCAGTAACTTGGGCAAAAAGGTAGCTCAAAGGTGGTTTAGATCTATATCCTCTGTAGCTTCAACACAGGAGCGCGCAGAGGGGTGGCTCCTTTTATATGCTGTCAGCATGCGGGAGACGAGCACGGATTGCAATTTCTGAAAGTATCTGTGTCCTGACACAGCCATGTCCCAGCTGGGAGCCTGGGTTGGTTTTTTTTGGCTTTTGACATCAGTGGGTAGATTTTGGTTTCATTGAAGGCAGTGTGATTTTCTCCAGTGATTTCAGCCTGACTCTATCAGTGATGACATCTGGCTTGGAGTTGAAAGTAAAAAGTTGGATGAAGTTGGTTTTGGGGCATGAATGCAGACAGGACTGAAATATTTTATAAATTCTTCTTGGTTTGGTGGAAAATAAATGTCAGGAAAAGTAAGTAAATATCTCCAAGATGTGTTAGACATCTTGTTTTAGAAGTCTGCTGAATTTAAATGTCTCCCCTTCCATTTTTTTCTGCTTGAAATGGCTTAGCCATTCCACCAGTTTTATCAGAAAAGGCAAAACCTGCTCTCTCAGTGCATTTTGATCCAAACAGCGTTTTAGATTGGAGGAAAGGCCCGTTCCCCCCGCAGCCCTGCATTAGCCGTGTGGCCCAGCAACCCGCTGCGGCACCCCCTTCCCGGGCACGGCGCCCGCCGCCGGCTGCGGCCCCGCCGCGCTGGGTCCACAGCTCCCTGTGCCGGGAAAAGGGCAAGATCCTGGCAGGGCTCTGAGCCCCACTCTCGCCGCCAGCTGGGGACACGCTCTCAAGGTGGAGAGCCTTCCCCCAGCCCTTCAGCTGGAAATACTTATTTACATAGTTATTTCTCTGTGTGTATGTGTATTTATATATATATATATATATATATATATATATATATATATATGCATGTGTGTTGTTTGGGGCAACGCTATAGGTTCTCCATAAAATGCGAGTCAAACCATGCATTGCTCTCCTGCTTTCCCTAGTTACACAGTTGTTTGAAAACAGGATTTTTTTTCCCCGTTGTTCTGTTCCCAGCCCCACGCGAGCCATGGGCTCGCTGATGGCAGCGCGGATTTCCGCCCCTTCCCCTTTCAAATCCTCTGTTGCTAATGGTCTTAATCACCAGGGTAGAGAAGGGGAAGCGAGTCCCTAAAATTGTGATGACAGAGCAAAGTCTTGGGGTTAAACAACTGCATCCACAAGAAGACATACAGAGGAAATCTTGTTGTTTTGTGTAGTTTGAAAACGCTTGTTTTAAGAGTGGTTCCATTCACCTGGCCTGGGGAAGGGGATGGTGTACGTGTACGCTGGACCGATGGCACCAGAGCCCATGATGTGCTGGCTGGGGTGATGCTGCAGGCACAGCTAAATGAGGCTTAGACCCTTTTCAGGGTCCTCAGTGTGTCACTGCCTTGTGCCTTAGCATCTGAGCCCCTTAAAGTGATATAAAAACCACTTTCCCTCCTAAATTCTCATTATTTTATTCTAGAAATTCAAGCTAAAACATTGTAAAAATTTTAAATGATTCCATGGAATAGATTCAAAGTGAGAAATCCACATTTTTTTACCCAGTGTTTATAGAACCCGTCAGTCTTACAGTATTCCCAGCACAGCCTGTGGCGAATCTTGTTGGTACACAAAACATTTTTCAAATTTATTGTGGCGCCTGCTCATATTTAGGCAGTGACCACTGCTAGCCACGCTCGTACGGAGACTGAGCTGGGGAAGCTGGGCAGCTTTTGAGCCCCTTGATGGGAAGCACGGTGCAATTCCCCGGCTCAGGTGGTGATGCCATCGCTCCAGCAAAACCCGAAGGGCTCTGCTGTGAACATCCTCACTTTCTCACCTCCTCTCCTCCTGGCCCGGACAGACACTATCCAGCATCTCCGGTCGATGGAAGGCGTAAAGAGGAGCTTTGCCTCCAGCGCTTTCACGGGAACTCCCCGCGCTCCCTGGAGCAGCGTGGCCCCCCATCGCCAGAGCTGCCGTGATATAGCACGTGCTCAGCAGATGTTTTTCCAAAGCCCCACTCCATTTGGATGATGCACCTTTCCAAGAAGAGAAGTGTCTGAGGAGCACGGGAGTGATGTGCTCTTCTCTCTGGGCTTCCTCCGCAGTTTCTAATCCACAACTCCCAGCCAAAACAGGCTTCATTACCCGCAGGCTACTCTTTTCCCTGATTTGTGTTTCAGATATTTCTCCCGTGCTTAAAAAGCTGCTTTTGGCACTGTTTTCAGAACTGGAGCCAAGGTGGTTTTGCTCTCCCACGTTCACGGAGGAGCTCGGGTGCAGTATGTGACCCCCACACCTCCCGGCTGCCCTCCACCGCTCTGCTTTTGGGGAACGGGTCAGATAATTTATCCAGAGACACAGCAGCCGAGATCCCAGACCTACAAACCCGAATCAGAAGATCGTCTCTAACGGCAGGTTAGATTGCAGTCCTTGGGGACGAGACCCTTCTCGCTCTGTGTTTGCGCAGCCTTGAGCGCGGTGGCTCCTTCTGCTCCGAAAGCAGAGCAGACGCTCAACCCGCAGAGGCAAGAGAGCCCGAAATAGCCTCATTAGTGAGGAATGTACTGATGGCAGTCCAGATGTTTTAGTCCTCTGGGGCTTGCAGTCATGGATGGCACTGGCTCGGGACGGCGAGCGGCAGCCTGCTGTGGCAGGCGGCAGCGTCACAGGGCGCAGGGGGTGGCAGAGGCAGAGAAATGGGTGGGTATTTTTCCGAGGGAAGGGCAAATTGCATCCTTTGAAACCAGGCTGGGCAAACCTGCACAAGGCAGAGCCGGTGGTGCTGGAGCACAGTTTGGCTCGGTGGCATCGTGGCGGGGCGTGCAGGCATGTACCGAAACAGGGGCTCGAGCACGGTGTGAGGCCGTGGGCCTCGTTTCAGCCGCTGGCCCGTCTCCCCCCCACCCCCATAGAGCGCTCTGAACTCCCACTCGCTGGCTAGTGTGTGCGACGGGACCACTTACACGAGTGCGGAGGAGCCAGAGCCCGTGCTGCAGGGAACACGCCTGTGCTTGCCAGGAGGAAGGAGCCAAGCACGCTTCTCTCCCTCTTTCTCCCAAGATTTACAGTTTTGGTGGCTGGATGCCGAATTCCCTCATCTCAGCAACAAAGCAGGACTAGTTTGGAGCTGGTGCATGGAGAGGGGATGGGGAAGTAGGTGCTAGTGCTCAGGACTCCCAGGGGTGCGCAGGTCTCCCGCGGGGACTCTTGGGGGGTGTGGTGTGCCTGGGGTTTATTTCAACAGATTAGCAGTGCTTGAGGAATGAGTGAAGGCTGCCATACCAGAGTGCAGCACCTAAGTCCTCCAGCATTTTGGAAAATCTCACCCTCCATTTAGTGAAAAGTTGCTCAGTCCCACAGGATTTGGCTTTCAAGTGCTAAAAAACTCCAGCCTGAGAGCCAGAATCACATCACCATCACAGGAGCAAATTGTGAAGGTGTCACTTCCCTGGACGCAGCCACGCTGTGTAAATCGGAAGCAACATTCCCCTCGATTTCAGCACAGCCGGCTGCTCATTCCCCAAATCCCATCCCACGGATCCCTGGCCGGGGCTGCACAAACTGCCTGCGCCGGGGCGAGGGGAGCCCCCGATGCAGCAGAGCTCTCTGTCCCTTCCATGCAGCCTCACTGCTGACCGTGCCCGCCTCCCCACGCATCCCGGGAAGAGGAAAGCTCCCTGCCAGCCCTCCCCAAAACTCACTTATCTGCTTAGGGAACCACCCAGCTCCCCACAGCCCCGCACTCCGCTGTCAGCCGCTCCCAGACACGCAGGCGCCCACGCGTGGCCGCTGCGGCAGCGGAGCGGGGCAGAGCCGCCTGCCGGCAGCGCCCCCCCCCCCCCCAGCTTCCTCCTCCGCGGGTGGGTGAGCAGCGGGGGCTCCCCACGACGGGGAGTCCTCGCCGGGGGTCCGTCGTGGGGGAAGCAAGGGGAGGGGAAGCCACCACCCCCCCAAAAAAAAAAAAATCCCCCCGCTGCCCAGAGGGAGGGTAGAGGCGGGATGGGGATGGGGATGGGGATGGGGATGGGGATGGGGATGGGGATGGGGATGGGGATGGGGATGGGGCAGTGAGTAACTCTCGGCTCGGGGGGGGCGGGCCGGGGCCGGGGCGCTGCCGAATTTATAGGAGGAGCGGCCGGGCCCCGCGGCAGGGCCCTCCCCGTCCCGCGGACGCAAGCGGGGCGGTGGCCCCGGTTAAAGGGGAAACTTGACAGCGCCGCCGCCCGCTCCGCTCCGCTCCCGCCGCCCAGCGCCGCTCGGCTCCGCCGCGACGTGAGTACGGCCCGGCCCGCTCCGCTCCGCTCCGCTCCGCCGGCCCGAGAGGGGAAGAGCCGCCCCGAGGGGGAGAGGGGCTGAGAGACCCTGCGGGGTCCACGGGGGGAGAAGGACTGGGGAGCCCCCCCGCCCCCGCTCCGCGGGTCCTCTAGGGAGAGGGGTCAGGGCAGTCCCCCTCCCCTCTTCTCCGAGGGGAGATGGGCTGGGGAAAGATACCCCCCCCCCGGGGGGAGAGGGGCCAAGAGAGCCCCTGCTGGGGTGCCGAGGGGAGGTGGGCCGGGGAGACCCCCCCAGAGAAGAGGAGCCTAGGTAGATGCCCCCCACCCCGGGGTCGCCAGGGGAGATGGGCCGGGGAAAGCCTCCCCTGGGGAGAGGGGCCGGCAGAGTGACCCCGGGGGTCCCATGGGTAGGCGGGCAGAAGAACCCCCGCTCCTGGCAGAGAGTGGTCGGGGTAGCCCCTTGGGTGAGATGCGCCGAGATAGCCCCCCCCGGGGGTGCCGAGGAGCACACTGCCCTCGGGGAGAGGGACCGGAGCCCCCCCTCGAAGGAGAGGGGCTGGGGACCCCCTCGGGAAAGCCCCCCCGGGGGTTCCCAGGGGAGGGGGGCCGGGGCAGCCCCGGTGAGAAGTCTTGGGGGATCCCCGGGGGTATCGGGGAGCGGGGCCGGGCGGAGAGCTCGGACCCCCCCGCCTCCGTCGGCGGGGCCCGGGGGGAGAAGCCCGGGAGCCGGGCGCTGCCCGAGCATCCCGGGAGCCGGGCGCTGCCCGAGCATCCCCGGAGCCGGGCGGGCTCCTGCCGCCGGCGGGGCGCCTCCTGCTGCCCCGGGCCGGGCCCCGCACACACAGACACAGACAGACACACGGACACAGACACAGCCTCAGCAGCATCCGTCTCCCCCTCCAGTTCGGCCCTCCACCACCGCCAAGATGCTGCTGTTGCTGCTGGGGATCATCGTGCTCCACGTCACCGTCCTGGTGCTCCTCTTCGTCTCCACCATCGTTAGCGTAAGTACGGACTTTCCTTCGGTACCGGCAAGGCGGGGAGCGGCCGGCGGGGTGGTTATGGCAGGGCAAGACCAGGTGGTGTTATTTTTATTTGTGGTTTATCTTCCAGCCTGGCTTTTCGCAGGAAACCTTTACTTGCTGGTCTTACTAACAGTGGGATTTTGGAGTGTTGTGCACAGAAAGCTCTTTCCATGTTCGTGCTGTCAGGTGCAACTGGTGGGTGGCTTGGTTGTGTGCGGCAGCGGGTGCTCAGGGCATCCCCGTTGTTAGTACCGATGCGCTGTTGGAGCCCATCTCATCGTCCCCATGGTGGTTCGCAGCCTTGGAGCACCCAAAATACCCTCCATGGGCCTGAAACCACACTCCCTGCTCATAAAGGAGCTCCACCTGCTAACGGGCTTCAGCCCACAGGACCAGTACAGCCAGTCTGAGCAAAACCCCTTGAAATGGGACTGGTTTGGGCACTGGTTCCTCAGCACCAGCAGTTTTGCTCTCCAGCTCTGCTCCTTTGGGGCTGTGAATTAGGCACAGCCTCTCTCCTAACCCAGATGGGCTCCTGCTGGCGATTTTCAAGGCTTAAGCTTTGCAAGCAGTGGGAAGACTGAGGGTTGGATGCTGCACAGAGGGTTCCCAGCACCGTTCTCGGTCCAGAGCCCAGTTAACATGTCATTTACTTAGGAAGAGGTTTGTCTTAGTTTTAAGGCAGCAGTTTTGTGGAGCTGGTGAGTTCCAGGCTTGCTTCACCAGGTTCTTCTTTCCCTTCTTTTTTTCTTTTCTTTTTTTTATTTGGGGGGTGGTAATAGTAGTAAAATACGTTACAAAAATCTTCCGAGTCGTTAGAAATCACGTGGAAGCATTCAAATAGCCCGGCCGGGCACTAGGCCGGACGGCAGAGGGGAGGGAAGCGCGCGTCCCCCGTGGGACTTGGTCCGTGTTTCAAGAGAATAAAGAGCTTCTGTTTTTCTGCCGTTGAGGTGAAAGCAGCTAAAAGCAAATATCAGTATTTACTTTCCAAACCCTTTTCTAAAGAAAAGCACGTGCCTGGGAGCGCCCGGCCGGGCACACGCGTGCCGGTAGGCGCTGGGGCTGCTCGGTGCCGAAGCCTTGGCGGGGGGCACGTGGCTGCCTGCCGCCTCCCTGCTCACCGCGCTGCCGCTCTCTTGCAGCAATGGCTGGTGAACGGCGGGCACACGGCGGACCTCTGGCAGAACTGCACCTCCGGTAGCGTCTTCCACTGCCTGACGTCGTCCACGAACGGTGAGTGCTCCCCAGCAACCAGGGCTGTTGCTGCCCATTGCTTTTATTCACCTCCCCGGACTTATGAAATCAAGGGGGATTTGCCTGTACAGGTTATTTGTGATTCCCTCTTGCTTTTCCCTGCACCCCCCTGAGGTTGTTCCCTCCCACCCCTTCCCTTTGCCCCCTCCACGTTCCTGGTGTCCTGGTGGGGGCACGGGGCTGGCCCAGCAGCGGGGGATTGCTCCCCTTGGCCTTATCAGTCCCTGAAGTTGTGATGGGGCTCAGTATGGGTACCAGACCCAATGCCTGTTGCTCTGCCCCGCTGCCCTCGAGCTGTGGGGCAGCTCCTGGCAGCACCGCGGCAGGGCATTCGGCACACTCAGCTGCAGCAGAGGTGACCGGCTCGCGTGCTTTTTGGTGGTCTCCTGTTATTAGCCCATTTCCATTACACTTGGATGTATAAACACTAGGCAGTCCTTAGAGCAGGGCTTGCTGGGTACCCATCGCCCTCCTGGGAGTAGAGGGGCCGTTTTCGGCATGCCTCCCTCTTGCTCTGATTGTGAGGGGGTTTTAAAGATGCACGTGGTGCCCTGAGGACAGCCTGTCTCCGGAGGACACCCTGTCCCCTCTCTCGAAAGCTGCCCTGTTTTTTGCTGCTGTGACAGGCTGAGTTTTTGGACGTGCTCCTCACCCTGTGGTTTGCTACCGAGCACCGAGCGTGGGATACGCTGAGCCCTCAGGCCCTGCCTCATCCTGCTGCTGAAACGGCCCCTGTGGCACCTGCACATCTGGGGCGGCTGAAGAGCCACCTCTGGACTAAGCTGGGTGAAGGCTGGGTGACATCAGGGTGACATCACCCAGTGAGATGTTTGCTGAGGTCACCGGGGGAGGAGTGCTTGCTAAGACACCATGGCGCAGAGGTTCCAGGGCACCTAGTGGTACCAGTAACATGAAACTGTGCTCAGGGAGTCAGGTGAGCCTGTGCCTCAGTTTCCCCAGAAGACAGGGCTAATGCCAGTGGTGCTGTGTCCAGCATTTGTTTTCAGTTAGCCTGGTTTTTGCTTTCCCATGGAAACAGATTCTCCCAGTGTAACCCCCAGTGAAACCAGTTGTGAATCATAGTGATGTCACTGGGAGCACATTCACACTATGCTGGAAACATGGTCCTGGCGTAGGAGCAAACCAACGCCACGTGGTCTTGGCAAGGAGGGAATGAGCACAGTGCAGAGCACAAAATACTTTCAAAGGGTCTTGCGGTGATGGGATACTGTCAGAGGTTTTTGGAGATTCAGGTCACCCTAGTCCTCAGCCTGCTGGCAGCAAAACACTCGTGGGTACCCCACGTGGGGAGGTGGATGCTGATGCTCACTCTCCCTCTTATCTTCCCTGCACTGAAAGCAGTGGAGCGTTTCCTTGCTTGGGCCTAGGCTCTGGTTTCGATGGGAGCGAAGCCACCGCCGCGGGTCTCTGCTGACGCCTGGTGGTGTCCGGGCCGGCCGGGAAGCGGCTGGACCCTGTCCCAGCCGAGGAGCCTTCTGGAGCCATGTCCTTCATCAGCAGTTGGCTGGTGTTGGCTATATCTGCAGCGTAGGCAGGCTGCTTCACGGCCGTTCATGCGTGTTCCAAAACTGCTGAGCTTGCGCTTTGAAACAAAAGGCAGTGATTGCCCCCCTGGAGTCCCAGAGCTGAGGGCTGTAAAGCCTCCCCAAATCTTTTGCTTTTCAAACCTGCACCCATTTTTCCTGGGTGTTTTCAGGATGCTGTGTGTCAGGGAGTTGTCAGTGTTGAGAGGGGCTTGTCCAAAATGCAGTTGGGATGCTTTCTTCCACGTCTGACTGTCCTGCTGGGTGTTGTGAGTCTATATTGCCCTGTTCCCAGAAGCTGCTCGAAGAGGAGATTCCCTCTGGATCCTTTCAGTGATGGATTTTTATCATTAAAGGGGCTATATTCAAGACGGCCCTGCTAAAAATGCGGTCCAGCAGCTCAGTTTGGTTGATAAGGTGCCCCAGTGGGCTGCTGTTTGAGTAGAGATGCATGGTGCTCAGGGCTTAAGGAGCTCTCTGACAGCTCTTATTTGTGTGAAGGCTCTGCTCTGGCATCAGGAAGAGGGGGTTTTCCTTGGGCAAAAGCTTCTGCTCCCTCCACCCCGCGGCAGGGGTGTGGGAGCAGTGCTGCTGAGGACCAGTTTTCATCCAGTGGGACCCTGGATGCAGGATCCAGAGTTCACCGGTGCTGTAGGAACACCAAAGCAAAAGATATTTCCTAGGTTTATGCAAGGCTTTTAAAATCTGCTTGTAAAAACACGATAAAAATACCATGCAGCATCCTTTCCAGTGGGTCCCTGCACCCTCCCTCCCTGCTGTCTGTCTCTGAGCCCCTTGGTCCCACCGGCCCTGTGCCAGGGGAGCTGCGGTCGGCCACTTAGCGGAGCGACAGCAGGGACACGGGGCAGGGATGCTGTGGCAGGGCCACTTCTGAGGCTCGTGCTCGTCCCCTGCCTGGTCCTTGTTATGCTCCTCATACTCATAAGGAATATGCTTACTTTCAAAAAATATGAAAAATCCTATACCAAATACCGCAAACCGTTCTCATTTAAATTTCTTTCAAAACACAGGCTGTGCATGCTACACTGGGTTGTAGAAAGCCTTAAGAATTTGTTTCTCTGTGCTTCTGCCAAGGACAGTGCTTAACGGTTAATCGCAGAGCGCCAAGGTCTGCTCTGGGCTAAGAGCAAGAAATCCTCGTTCAGGAATTTTGGCAGAACTTGGTCTTTACGTAGAGGCAGTTTTTCCTCTGGCCATCACAGTGGCCGCTGTAGTGCTGTTATTTCTTCCTCTCTTTTTGAAAAGGAGTGGTACTCAGTACTCGGAACATGTGGAATTTGGTAGGGCTGGGTCTCGCGTTTTCAGCACGGATGGGGGCTTTGAGGGGCTTTGCCATAGCGCTGGGGTGGTGGTTTGTTGTGCTGTGATGCTCCCCTTGGCCTCAGCACGGTGAGGATGGATGAAGCCTCCTCTCGCCCACCGTACTGCCGCACAGGGACCCTTTTGTCTAGATGACCGTTATTTGGATGCCCAATGGGAAGATGAACTTGCTAAAACCAGGTGCCAGCAAGATTTGCTTGGTTTAACACTGGGGCAGGTTTGGGACCGTGGTCCTAACCTTACAGATTATCCTGTGGGGATTGAATAAGCAGCAAAACAACCCAAGGGTTGACCACAGGACTGTCAGACCGTGGCTCCCCAGGACATCAGCAGACCTTGGGCGCAGGATGGAGTTGGCCTCGATGGAGGCTGAGCTCCCACCTCCTGCATTCCTCTCGGCAGGGCTCGAACCCCCCGTGTATGCGAGGGCTGAGCGGTCCCGATGGGAGCGAGCTCAGGGAGGGAGGAGGAAACGCCGGGTCGGGGGCAGATGCCCACTTCTTCGCCTTTTACAGCTGCCTGCTTGTTGCTTTCATTTCTGCGTTTGCTTGTTAGATAATGACTTTTTTTTTCAAGAGGCCGAGAACTATGGAAAAAATGTTGCAATCTTTGCTTCATTTGCGTTGTCAGACATTCCTGGAAAAGACTTATCTGAAGAATTCAGCTCTGAATCCCAGAATTGTGCGTCGGCACGGCTGCGCGCCAGCCCCCAGCTGTGCGATCCCGCTGCAGACACGGGGCACACGGCCGGACCTGAGCCGCTCAAGTGCTCTTAAGTAGATTCCACCCCAAATTTCCAGACAGTGATATTTTTTCCTCCAAAAATGGCCTTTTCTTTCCACAACTGAATTTTTTATGCAGGCAAGAGGAGTTTTCTCTGCTACTTTCTACTGCTCTTCCTCTGATTTTGGTGGGAATGCTGAATGTGGGAAAGCAGTGGGAACCTCCGTGGAGATCCCTACATCCTTCCGTAACATCAGGAGGCATTTTTCCTGTTGTCTTCTTACACTTTCTCCTGTAGCCGCTCTGTGGCTTTTGCATGGCTGGCTTGTTCGCAGGCAGGCTGGTGTTTTTTGGCTTTTTTAAAGGGAAAAGAAAACCCCAAACCTTGGGAAATGCACAAGCTGCCAATCCACATGATTACTGAGTGCCGTGGGCTGTAGGATGCACCTGCTAATTTGCTGATGTGATGGCCACAAGCAAAGCCCAGGTGGGTCGCCCAGAGTGGAGATCTGCCCTGGAGCGCCCGAGCGGGCAGGGATGCACCTCCCGTCGATGGGGCAGGCACAGCCATGCACTGGGGTATTGCCCTGCTCTTCTGCACCCTGGCCTTCCCTTTTCCAGACCCCCTTTGCTCTGGCAGACGGGACCCTAAGCAGCACTGCTGGTGCTTGAAATGCATTTTCTTTGTGCTGGAGGAGGCAGGAAAGGTCTTCATCCCTGGCACGAGGCAGGGGCATCTGCCCTGACCCATCAGCTGTTCCCAGGAGGAATTGTGCTGCTGCTTCTCCACTTTAAAATGCATAACAGAAACATCTGAACCCATTGCTTTTGCTCTTTCAGCCCCCCAGAGTGGCTTTGCTGCCCCTTTTCTTTCAAATTCTTTGTTCCAGCAATGCTGGACTCACATGACATAGAAAAGGTACGGAGAGATGGATAACTTGCTGTAATCCTTTTTGTGGCTGCAAACGATGTTGCAAGGCTTCGTTGAAGCTTTGCACTGAGGTAAATTATTTCTCAATGTCTAATTCCATTATTGAGAGCGGGTATAAAATATCTCAACAAAAAGAGATGGGGGAAAATTCCCCTCCAGCCCACTGAAGAGCTGAGACTGTACCAACTGGATCAAGACTTGGAGAAGTGATCACTGGTGAGGAGGTATTTCGTAGAGCAGGAGGGTGAGGTGGAGGCAATAATCCAGTCACCCCTGCAAAGTAGAAGTTCAAAGATTTAAAGATTCAAAGATTTTAAAAATGGTTTCAGCTATTTATTGAATGCTAAAGCAACCTTCCACCCCTACGCTGTGCTGCCTTGCTGAGTCTGCGGGCACAGCGCTGTTGCAGCCTTTTGCTTTATTTCTGCTGGGCAGCTGCAAACTAGCAAGAAATTACCTGTATTTAAGGATGCTGAGTCTGTTAAAATGAAGCCCTGCAGTAAATACTGGATAGCCTGTGTGTGCGTTAATGCACAGCCTTTATTCTTGAAGTTCTAGCCCTCAGCTGGCCCCATTCAGCTTATGGACCACAGGTACAGATGCCTTGATTTGGGGACATCCGAGGTCCTTCAGGGACTTCACAGTTTGCAGCAGAGCAGCGAAGAGCCAGCTTTTAATCTCGGCAGTTTGTGGGTCTGGGGCACCCACTTTGCTGTTAATGATAGCAAATTTTCCTTTGTCCAAAAAAATTCCTTTGTCCAAAGAAGGGCAATGAAGCTGGGGCAAAAATTCCTTCCCTGAAAGAGCTGTCAGGCCCTGGCCCAGGCTGCCCAGGGAAGTGGTTGAGTCTCCATCCCTGGAGGTATTTAAAGAACAGGGAGATGTGGTGCTTAGGGACATGGTTTAGTGGTGGCCATGGCAGTGCTGGGTTAATGGTTGGACTCGATGATCTTAAAGGTCTTTTCCAACCTAAACAATTCTATGATTCTATAGATAACATTGGCCTAACTCAGGCAGGGTTGAACCCCTCTCTGCCAGCTTGTGGGTGACTGTAGCTTGCCGCTAAGTTGTCTAAAATAAACTGTGGGGTATTCCAGGAGAATATTTTGTATTTCAGATCAGTTTCTGCCATAACCATGTTGCTGGCGATATGAAAGGGATTTCTTCTGCTTAAAACCAGGTTTTTTTGTTGCTTGTTCTTCTTACGAAGAGCATCTGATAAGGAGAGGTAGGGAACCAGTGCTGTTTTCCCTGCTCTTGGCTGCTTGGCTCCCCTATTTCTGTGTAAGAGGGGGGGTTGGTCAACTTTCCTTGCTGGGTGGGGGGGCTTTGGCCCATGGAAGAAGAGCAAAAAGGAGGAAGAAGGCAAACCTGTTGGTAAACTATGACTGCAAAACCAGAAGAATGGGTGGGGGGGTCCACTGTAGAGTGCGGTGCTGGAAAACTTTTAATCCAACAGTTTTTTGGCCTCGATGAGACTCTTGGGTGTCCCCGTGGCCACGGGCTGGGTGTACCCCAGCAGCGTGCCTGCGGGTCAGCACCACCGCTCACCATCCCTGCTCCTGCTGCCTGGACTTGAAATCAGTGGGAGTTGGTACCTAAGCCCTGTGGAGGATCTGAAATGATGTAGCTACCACCTCAGCTCGCTCTCACACATGAGCAAAAAGGAGATCAGAGCCACTACACTGAGCGTCTCAGAGGGGAGCTGGCTCAGGCGTCATGGAGCTGTTGGAAGGTGTTTTTCACGGTGCCAGCAGCTTTCTGCTGCTTTGGCAGCATCGGAGGTTGCCTCTGCGGGATGTGAGCTTCAATGGTCAATGGGATGGCTGCTGCAGCTTCATGGCTGAACCACAGAGATGCAGCGGACAGGCCATGCTCTGAAAACTGCTCACGTTTGAGTGTGGTGGCTCTGGGGAGCTATGGACCTCCTGGCCTCAGGGACTTCTTGGATGGAGCTTCGAGGAGAAGGCAAAAGGGAGGAGAGCCAAGAGGAAAAGAGGACAAGAGGAGAAAAGAGGGCTTCGAGGGTTTCATCTCCTTCTGAAGGGAGCTACAGAAGAGGACCAGGAAGTCTTGGGCAGGAATTGCAGCACTGTGTTCATTCACTGCCTCCCTGCAGCCCTGGTGTTTCCCACCTGCTCATCCCCTGGCCCTTACAAATACCTTGGGAGCTCTTTAAAATCCCCCTTTTCTGGTGGGACTTCCAGGAATACCTCGATCCAGCACCCTGCAGTCCTCTTCACGGAGTGGACATGGGAAGATAGGAAAGGAGCAACTGTTGGGTGAAAAACCCACTTTTCCCGGCTTGAGCATCCAGCAGCCCAGAGCGCAGCTGGGGAAGGTTTGACCTCGTGCTGGTGGGAAGTCTGGGACCGAAGCAGAAGAAAGTTGCAATGTCACGGAGGTGTTTTCTCCCTAGGAGAGCTTAGCGGCTCTGCTGGATGTGGCTGAGGAACCGTGATGCTGTTCTCCCCAACAGGAGAGAGGTTCACTTTGAGCGGTGGGGCTGTGGGTGGTGGTGGGAGCATCTGTGCTGCTCAGGAATAGCACTGCAGGTAGCTGAGCTTTTTTGCCTTTCTGGGTTGCTGCAATGAGTTGCCAAGGGGCAGCAGTCTGAATTTCAGCCCCAGAAGAACGATGCAATTGAGCTAGTATTTCTGCATCTTCAGTTAACCCTTTTTCAACCCTCTTAAGGGGTGTTTGAATATCAAGGTTTAAAACCATTGCAAGCCCCTGCACTTGTGATGTGACCCGTCTGCTTCATAGGTGAGGATGCAAATTGGGTTCAGGTTCTTGATCAGACCTTGAAGCCTGAAAGTCTGTTTTGGAAAAACTCTGCTCAGAAAACACATCTTTTCCTGGCAGACCTGGGCTGGTACCTTTGTGCCAGCAGATGCATGTGCTGTTCCTGACCCTGCTGATATTTAGTTCGCAGCATTGAAGAAGCAGGTTTTACTATTCAGATGTGGTCATGAATTTCTCCTCCCTCTCGTTTTGTATATATGCTATACTACAGTTACCTCCTTAGGGGATGTTTTCTTCCTGAGAAGTGGTTGCTTTCTAAGTGTACAGTGCATACGCAGTTTGCAAAGGGAAAGCTCTACATGCAAAATGTATAGCATCAGCTGCAGGTCACGGCACACAGGTGCTTTTAATACATAGCACTAATTTAGTGATGTCTTAAAGCGAGTGTATAAGCTGATTGCTCAAATAAGTTCCTTTTCAGTTTGCACTTTATTCTTTCTCCTTGGCTGGGTCAAAAGAAGATAGGGTGTCTACGACAGAGCAGGGAATTACACCCTGGGGAGCCAATGCCAGTCCTTTAAGGCCCTCTGCTCCTGGCCAAGGGCATGCTTCTGCCTGCCCCATCAGTCCTGCTCAGCTGCACCCCTTGTCTGGGTATAAAACCTCCCTGTGAGCAGGGCTGGGGCTTTGCTGGAAGGGGTTGGGTTAGCTGCTGTCTTTCTGAGGGACTTCAGCTGCAATTTCTGCTCTAGGTTTCAATTTCTGCTCTGGGTTTCACTTTCTGCTCTGGGTTTCTTTCTTTCATGTTAGAGTTGAGGGCAGTGAAATGTGGTTTTTAGCATCCCAGGGGTGAAGTTTTTTTCCCTGCTGTTATAAGTGGTGGTGTGAGCACATCAGGGCTTGCAAAGCTTAGGGAAATTTTCAAATTTGTTTTGTAAAAACTTCTTACCTCATTTCTGACTGCCTGAAAGGGCTCTAGAAAGGCTCCCTCCGGAAGCGGTGTGCAGGGTGTTATCTGTCCTTTCCACTCCGTTTCCTTTTCTTCCTCCTCCTGAAGAGTGAAGATATACACACGGAGCTGAAGAGATGCAGGAGAAAAATGGAATAACCGACTCGTTGCCCAGGGGAAACCACAAATAACAGCCTGGGAGTAAACAGTGCTGACAGCCCTGCAGTACAACCCACGGGTCCCAGACCTCCCTGTAGGAAACTTGCTTTATTTTTGAAAGCCTATAGGTAGGACACAGAGCTAATAGCAAAGGAGTTAAAAGCATATGGAGTTGAGGAGGTAGCAAACCTATCTGCAGTTATAGTGGTGTTTTCAAGTGTATTGAAGGCAATTAGCTAGCCTAATACAGCTGAAGTCTATGGGCAGCTGGGCTTGGATTTAATGGGAGTATAGCAGCTTGCACTTGTGGGTCTCTGAGCCACAAGCAAAGGGCTGGATGTGAGCAGGCCCAGAGCTCAGGTCTGCGGGATCATCTCTTGATTTCCCTGCTCACAAGCTCGTGCGGCTGCTGCTCTCTGGCCGCCGAAACCCCTCACTCAGTGCCTGCCTTTATATTCCTCTGACACAGCTCTTTATTACAATGGGATTTTGAAAAGCCCATATAAATCATACACATTCAGAACCAAAAAAGAGGCATGGGGAGGCGGATGCAATTAAAAGGGCAGCTCGGCTCAGCTTTCCGTCTAGACAGCCTTCTCCTAAAATAACCGGCAGTTGGAGCATCCACCTCCGAGCAGAAAGGGCTCCTCTCCGGGCCGGATCCCGTGGCCTTTGAAATCACAAAAGACTTGGCTTCCTGGGTCCCGGACCAAACTGCAGGGCTTGGGGCCAGGCAGGCTTTGGCTCCACTGGTGCACGGAGCTGGACCCGGCTTTAGGGCTCTGGAAAGGCTGAGTCAAGAGCTCAGCTTCCCAGACCTGGGGTGGGAGCCCTTTCTGTGCTGAAGTGTGGAAGCAGATTGCAGTTCAGCAGCTGGACACCCTCTAACTATACTTCTCCGACCCCATCTGAACGATGATTTATGACTTCATTTTTAGCAGTGCTTGAGCCGCTTCATCCCCTCCGTTGCCCACTGGTTTAGCGTGGCCAGAGCCAAAGGTCAGGTGTGGTCGAGGCAGGGGTGTTTCCCTGCCTGGGCAGCTGACATACATGAAATATATGGGACATTTTGTGTGCCGCACTGGGATTTCCTGGAAGTGACAGCAGTGATAGCTGGCGGCATTGGCATGAGTGAAGCGCAGCAGCTCTTTAGCAGGGCCCGTTAATGCTGCAGAATAGTTGGGCATGGGAAGCGTGAAAAGGAGGGGAAGGAAAAAGCTGTCTGCGATGAGCAGAGGCCGCTCTGGGTGGTTTCAGTCTGCTGTGGTGAGCAGGGCCTGAATTTGCTCCGTTGCGTGAACGTCAGGAGGCAAGATGCAAAGACAAGGGGTAGAACTGATGGTCCAAAGCCAAACACACCAGACGTTACTGAATTGCGCAGGATGCTCCCCGCAGGCATGGATTTGCTGGAAGGGCTCAGGCGTGGATCGTCATTGCCATCCCAGCTGAAGGCTGGACCCTCGCTCTCCGGTTCAAATTCCTCTCTCACCTCCATGAGTGTAGCTTGCGAGGATTTGGTGGGGAAGCGCGATCGCTCTTCTGGAGCAGACGCTGCTCTGGGCAGTCCCAAATGGCCTCATTTGCTGCACCAAATATTGAAGGTTGCTAAGCTGAAGCATAGCTTTATTTGGAAGTTTTGCTATGTTTCAGCTATTTGCTGCAGAAAGCTGTTTCTTGCAGCATGCAGCTGGGGGAGCGAAGCTGGTGGGAGTAAAACTGTGGCAGAAACATGGGACTGGGACTGAGACTGCAGTGCTGCCTAATTCTCCCCTGCCTGAGGATCCAGCCCAAAGCATGATTTTTCTGCCTTTCACCGAGTGGTTTGTGCCTCAGTTTACCTGTACTGAGTCCTGTTTGGCTTTCATGGCGAATTAATTGATGCTTCATCCTTAAAGACCTCTCAAGGAAGGCTTCAAGT
Source organism: Nipponia nippon (assembly GCF_047370975.1). NCBI lineage: Eukaryota > Metazoa > Chordata > Aves > Pelecaniformes > Threskiornithidae > Nipponia > Nipponia nippon. The sequence continues at coordinate 11,624,194 of NW_028262330.1, read as the reverse complement.
ACTCATTTTGATCTCAAACTTCATAAGGAAAGGGAAAGGCAGAGGTATTTGTGAGCACAGCCCCGTCCCGGTGCTGCGAGGCACTGCCTCTTTCTGTCAAGCTGTGGCAGCTCATGGGATGGAGTGGCATTTTGCTTGTTTATTTATATTTTTTTTTTTACACGGGGAGTTACACACCCACGAAGCCTGGAAATAGCTGGGCAGTGACTCACACAGGGGCTGGTTTAACTGGTCTGCTCTGGGAGGCAGCTGCGTTTGGCAGCTGGGGAAGGCTCTTTCCAAAAGGTTTGACTCTGGGAGGGCAGAGGGTGTCTCACTCGCTGTATATTTATTTTACCTCTGAGCTTGGCCAGCTTGGTGTCTCACGGCTTGTTGCACATGGTTTTTCTGGTGCTAGTACAGCTGAACTCCCAGGGCCTGACACGAAGCTGGGGGAGAGCCTTTGTCTTAATTTCTTCAGGCTTCAGATCAGGGCTAATATCTCTGCTCATATTTTATTATAAATGCTCCCTGAGAAAGTGCGTGGCCCTGCAATTCATTTTACCCCAGCATGTTGGTCCATGTACGTGTCATCCTAAATCCCAGGCAGCGTTGTGCCCGTGCTGAGGACCTCACCAGCGGCACTGGATGTGGCCACATCCCCCTGCTGTTATAAAACTTAATGGGAACCAGGGGTGGGATGTTGGCATGGGGGATGATGCCGAGGCCATGGGCTGTGGTGGGGGCTCACTATCTGTGGTGCCCGCACTGAGATTTCCGTCTGTCTGTCTGTCCCCAGAATGGCTGCAGTCTGTCCAAGCGATGATGATCCTCTCCATCATCTTCAGCGTCTTGTCCCTGTTCCTGTTCTTTTGCCAGCTGTTCACGCTCACCAAGGGCGGGCGGTTTTACATTACTGGAATCTTCCAAATCCTTGCTGGTAAGTGGGGGCCGATCAATGGGGCTGTCGCTGGTGGGGAAAGGGCTTTCAAGCAGAGGAGAGGGTAATGGTGGAAACGAGCATGTTCTTGGGTACCAAAGCAGAAGGGCCATCGAACTGGCTCTTGCATGGCTCAGTGAAGGGAAAGGGGGATGAATAATTTGGGTCTGTTGAGGTCTCGCACACCCTGGGGTGGGGTCCGGCTGTCAGGGCGCGTTATGCATCCAAGCTCTCTGCCCTTGCATCATGGAAGGTGCAAGAGAGTTGCTGCCCTGGCTGGGGAGGTTTTGGAGGGGCAGGGTGCCAGACCTGCCGAGCCGGAGGCAGAGCTGTGCTGGCGGTGCCGGGTGGTGGGCAAGCGGGGTGCGGAGGCTGCCAGACCAAGGACGAGTCGCCCCGCAGCTCTGCTTCTTCTTCCCATGGCTCGGGGTGGGTGCTGACGGTCCAGGGTGGCTGTGCTGACGCTGGGACCCACCTTCGCCGGGCTGGGCGAGGTTTCTGCAACTGCTGGCAGGGTGGGGGAAGTAGTGACGATCGTCTTTTGGCAAAAGAGGATCCGACGATTATTTATAAACTTGCCATAAGGGGGCCTGGTGCTTTCCACATCAGCAAAGAGCTGCTGGAGCGTGCAGGGTGAGCCAGCTGACTTTGAACTGTCAGCTACTATTTTTAACTCTTAAAGAACTCAGCACTGGCAATGAGCCACGGTTCATGTTCTACGTTGCAGTTCTCCAAATATAGATGCTGTAAAGCCACTGGCTCCATTTACGTTTCTACGTATGAAACCACTGGAGAGGATTTTCAAGTGTTCAGACTAGAAAAATTAAATTGTGCAACGAGGTTCTGGCTAAATTATGACAGACTGTCTGGGAAGGAGACAAATCGTTTGCTAGAGCTTTAGATGTTAAACTAAAAGCCACCCTAGGTCCTGCCACTGAATCAGTGGAAAAACTCATCCACTGAATTTAGACAAAGTTTCTGAGCATCCTATAAGCAACTGGCCTTCACAAACGCTGGAAAAGTTTAGAGATAACTTTTATTAGCAAGTCTGGCATGAAATCTGTTATAAGTGTAACTGCTTGGCCATAATGCAGGTGATGAGTTCAGATCAGTTCACTGTCTCTGGAAAGATAGATGTGTAGAAACCCATTACAGCCATGGAGACAAGGAGGGGAAATGGGCATTAATAATGCAATTATCTGCCTGAGAGCTTGTCTAATAGATCTGGGAGCAGAAGGCTTCTCTCTCCTGAGTGATTGCTGGTGAATCCTCATTCTCAGAGGAAGAGAAAATGGGATTGCAACTCTCCTGTCCATGCTGTGCTGGGTGTCCTAAGGGGATGCAGGGTCAGGCCATAGACCTACTGTCTCTTCCTTTGTTGGGCTTGAGGCATGGGTCAAGTCCATCTCCAGCCACTATGAAGGACAGGAAAAGTGTGACCTGATCCCCATGAAGCTTTCCCATGGCCTGGGGGACCCGTAGGCAGAACTCTGAGTCTGGATGGACCATGCAGAGGTGGGCACTGGTGGCCATCCTTGAGGTTCTCCCCAGCCAGGGCTGGAGGAGGGGGCTCAGGGCAGCTGTGGTCTTTGTGACCCTAAATTTCAGGGTTGTTGGTAGGAAACAGGACATGACTGTGCCAGCGCTGCCAGGAGATCCTGCCTGGAGGTACAGATGGCTCTGGTCAAAGGAGCTGAACCTGATGTAGTCTCCTCGCAGCTTGCTGTGGAAGACCACCTCTGTCTAAAGCCAACGGAGGAAATTCCTGTGGCCTTCAGGCCTTGCAGGTGTTCATCCATGCCTTGCAAAGCCCTGGCACCACAAAGCCCTGCTACAGGTCTGCCAGGGACAGGGTTTTACCTGCTTGGGTGCTTTGTTCTCAGCTCCAGCAGAGCCAGAGAGGACCTCCCTCCTTCTGGGAGGGAATGAGAAGGCTCTTCCTGAAGCCCTCCATCACCCTGCACCTCCTGCAGCTTGGCAAAGCTGAGGGTCTCCAGGTTTGGAGCCTGACCAACAGCAATGCTGGACCTGAACCAGCAGGTGCCAGGAGCAGGACCACTGGGTGCTGTTGGGTGGCAGAGCCGGCAGCGGTGCCCTGAGAGCCAGGGAGGAGGACAGGGGCTGGTCTCCACTACAACTTCGGCTGTGGCTCAGGGGAACTGGGGAGTGGAGGTAAGAAAAGATGCACAAGGTCAATCAGGTCCATTGTGCAGCGGCAGGGCAGGATGCATCCCCAGCACGTTCTCCACCCTGCTTGGAAACGTGCCCCAAAGTCCAGCTGAATTTGCCCTGGTGGGATTTCAGCTGTCACAAAGGCATGAAAAGGCCCTCGACAGTTCCCTGCCATCCTTGGTGGGTCCATCACATCCATGGGTAACTTCTCATAGCTGTGTAAGCCCAGCATGGGAGAGATGTTGGTTTGGGCCTCTCAGGGTTTGACCCAACTTTTCCATCACTCTCTCTAGCCTCAGCATCACTTTTACCCCTTTTTTCTCATCTCTGCCCCCCTACAGCTGCTGTCCCCATGGGGTGGAGAGGGTAGGCTCAGCCTTGAGGGCTGTGCCTTCCACATGTCCTGCAGCTTTTTCCAAAGGCCTGCGTTGAAGAGCTGAGCATAAGCATGCACCAGCACCCAGCCCAGCTTCTCTGCAGGGCTGGGGCAGAATGCACAGACCTGCAGGAACAGATTTTAGGTAGCATTTGCCCTCCTGGCTTGTCAAAGCAAGACTAGAGCGTGTTCTTAAAATCAGGCTCTAAAGTGGTGATACATTATTGCTTGCATCGGTGCAAGCAGCTGAATGCAGCTGTCCTTTGCTTCCTGAGCATCTCCGGGCCAAAATCAGTGCAGATGCTGCAGAAATTGTCGCCTCCATTTTGCCAAATTCCTCATGCGGACAATTGCTGCTGTATTTTCTGCTGTCTGTAGGTGACTGGCGTGGCCGCACGCCTGTTCTTTGTCCCACCAGCATCCGCATACAATTGTTGTGCTCTCTTTGCATGGGCCGGGGCAGTGGGAGTTGGCTCTCCTGCTTAGAGAATGGAAACTGCTCCAGCGGCGCGTTAATGAAACGTATTCCCACTTCTGCACTTTCCTAGAACAAAGGAGCAGTGTCAAGTGGAATTACAGCTCAAATATCACCGTGGTTAAATGTAGGTGGTCCCGAGGTCCGTGCAGGGGATTTGGAACTCGGCTCCGACAACAGCCCCGCAACTGTATAATAGAGCTGCTGGGACTGACTGAAAGAGCTTGTTTTCGGGCAGAAATAGAGGTGGCTTTGTGTTAGCTCTGGGCAGTCCCCAACGCTGATGGGTTGGTTTTGCAACAAAGCTAAAATGCTGCCTACCGGAGCTGCGCCCAGCTGGACAGCCCTCGGGGACCTGCGCTGGCCCGTGGCTGGCGAGGATGGATGCCAGGAGCTGGGGAAGAGGGATGAGCCGCAGGCACAGCGGGGTTTGCAGAGAGCAGGGTTTGCAGTTGATCGCAGGGCACAGACCCTGCCTGGCCAGAGTGTCCTTGGCCCCCAGCTGCACTTGCCTGGGCAGGTGATAAAGAAACTTTTGTGCTTTAAAAACAACAGGGTTTGTGTCTGACCTCTCACAGCACCTCTGGTAGGGTGGTTCAGGCTACAGTCTCGGTTTTTAATAAGCTGCCTAAGGGACTGGGCCTGGTCCGGAGCAGCAGCCTGGGGCTGGGGGATGCCTGATGCTTGCTGGAGGGATGGGTTAGCCCAGGCCATGCTCTGGCTTTGCTTGCTCCAGGGGCCCCGGCTTTGCTTGCTCAGAGCCTGGCAGAGATATCCCCATTCACCTGCAGCCGGGGCAGAGCCCACAGCATCACCCCCCCCAAATCATACCATAGTTTTTCAGGAGACAGGATACAAGGGGGCAATAATAAAAACAGTTTCTCATGCTGGCGTTGGGTATTATCCTCTCTGGCTCTGGGTTTCCAGCAGGGAACTGCTCCGTGCGTGGCGTGGCTAACCCCTTCCTATGTGCGCTTCCCCGGCAGGGCTCTGCGTGATGAGCGGCGCGGCCATCTTCACAGTGAGGCACACGGACTGGCACCAAGCCTCGGAAAACACCTCCTACGGCTTCGCCTATATCCTGGCGTGGCTGGCCTTCCCCCTGGCCCTCGCCAGCGGCATCGTCTACGTCATCCTACGGAAGCGCGAGTGATGCCGCAGGAGGCAGCGTGGCGTGACAAGGGCACTCATGACGTCCACGGAGGAGACGGAGGCGGGGGAAAATAGACGAGAAAACGGAAAAGAAAATTAACAAAAAAAAAAAAAAGAAAAAAAAAAAAGAAAAGGAATAAACCCTCCCACCAAAACCAAACCCAACCGACCCCAAAAGGAAACACTCAAAGAGTTACTTGTTAATTGAAGATGTATATAGTATCTATGGTTTAAAAAACCTATTTATAACACTTTTTACATATATGTACATAGTATTGTTTGCTTTTGTTGACCATACGCTATGTTTTAAAGCCTAAAGCAAGTGCCTAAGGAACTATTACTCCTAACAGTGTAACAAGAGCGCGGTGATTTTTCTCTCATGCAAAATCCTCTTTGACCTGAACTCTCCTTCCCCATCCCAGCCCGTATTGAACCATCAGAAAACCCCAGCACTGACTGGTTTTAGGCTGGCGTAAATCGGAGTTACGCCTGCTTATGCCAGCCGGAGGGTTGGTCCCCACTCCTGCCACATGCTGTGATCCTGGTAACCGAAGTGCACGTCCAGATCTGACGGGAGACGCTTCCGAAAGGTTTGAAGGATTTCGGAGCAAAGGCTTTGATTGCCCCAAGTGCCTAAATGACTTATGTGCCTAAGTCCCATTGCCTTGCCACCACACCCGCTGGGAATTTGGGCTTTTAAATCACTTAGGTTGAATTGCAGTCCAGCGCGGGCTGTCCTCCTTCGCCCGTGCAGGCTCTGGGGGTGCCCCCGGTGCCCGTACTGGCAGGGCTGGGGTGTGTGCCGTGCCGGGCCGGGCCGCCGGGGCACTGATGCTCCCAACCGTGAAACGTGCTTTAGCCTTGCCGTGGAGCTAAACTACCGATGAGAAAGAAGCAAACCCAGTATACCTATGAAATCAAATACCAGATATATGAAATGGTGCTATCTATTTACCATTCCTTATATTGCTAGCCATTTAACCTTATTCACTGGAAATTCAGTTAACAATCTTGAGGTAAACAACAAAGCTAGAAATGAGAAATAATTCTGTGTAATATAAATGAGCTATAACTGCTTTTGTACTTAGACATGCTCTTACTATTATTTTTAATAAAGCATTTATAACCAAGGTTCCTTTTTCCCCCCCCCCCCGTGGTCAAGAGGAACAGAAACAGCTCTGGGTGGAGCCCTGCCAGTCTTTGCTGCCAGAGCGAGATGTCTGTCCTCTGTCTGTGCGTCAGCGATGTGTCTGGCCATGAATTGAACGGGCACCTGCGCAGACCCCAGGCTGCCTTCTGAGGACTCCAGACACTGTGTTGCTGTTGTTGTTTTTGTTTCATTTTGGGGTTTTTTTGGTTCTTTTTTTTTTTTTTTTTGCTTTGCTTTTCTGATTTTATACCGACTGTGTGGACTAAGAAGCAATGAAATAAAAGTCAGAATAACTCAGTTGCTTCTGCTTTTTGGCATTTTTGTGGGTTAGAGCTGGGCTGTGCTCCACCAGTCTGCTTGCACGCCCATCCCCAAGGTCTCTGTGATGCCGTGTAGCAGATTTGTGGGCTAATCCATGCCGCTGAGAGAGGCTCTGGGTTCGCTGGGCTGTCTGTCTGGCAGATGTACCTGCTGGAGGGGTAAGACTGCACCGGATTTAGTGCCAGGGCCAGGAACTGAGCTCAAGGCCCCGTGCCGTAGTGCTGGTGAGTGCTGATCTTTCTGCCTCTGTCCTAAGATGCTCCCATGATGTGACCACCAGCTCCCCAAAGACAGCAGCCAGACAGCAGCTGGCAGGACTACGCTTACCCCCTCCCAGTCTCCTGAGCAGGGACGGTTTAGGTCAGCACCAGCTGCCCGGGGGGATCTGGCCGGCTCTGCCACCCAGCACAAACAGCAGAAGCCTTTCAGTCCTGTGCGCCAAAACACCCAGGGCCTGGGGGTGGGGGTGCAATTACGGCCGGGGGGATTAGCACATTGTGCGCAGTATGTGCAGCCTTAATGGCTGGCACGGAAGCGTTCACACTTCCGTTCGCTCATTCATTTGGCTATTACATATCCGAGCTGATGTAGCAACTGGTGCTGGCAGAAACACAATGGCTTTTGCAATGCCACGTGTTGAGGCCAGTTATTAACATCAGGCCAGATCCCAAAGCCCTCAACCCAGCCACATCCCAAAGGAAAGGAGCAGGAGCTGCCTCGCACCTCCTCGGCTGCATGGCCATCCTGGATCCTGCCGGGCTTGGCACCGCGTACCTGGCAAAGGGGACAAATATTTCCCTTCTGAGGAGCAGGTAGGAACACAGGTGGTTTTTCCCCTCCTGTGAGAAAATTAAAGATGCTCTTTCTCACTTTGGGTCAGTATCTCAGAAGGCACAAAAAAGCTGACTGCTTCATTTTTACCTCCCAGCATGGTGCTCTTCATCTGTTCAAGGTGTAAACAAGTGAGCGGCATCAGTTCCTATCAACATCTGTGTTGCATAGCTGCTTTGTTTGGGGAATGCATTTTTGAAAGCATGCAGAGCAAGGTAACTTTTGAAGTGGAAACAGTGCAAAGGTTTGAATCCCTTTTGGAAAGGGTCCAAAGGGGAACTGCCACTGATTTGCATCAGAGTTGATGTCCCTGTTCCCCCTGCCCCAAACTGTCTCACTTAGGTTGACTCCACTGGGTTGGAAAATGCCAGATCCTGTTACCCTGGCTCTCAACCATGGTGGCAAACATAGAATTATAGAATCGTTTAGGTTGGAAAAGACCTTTAAGATCATCGAGTCCAACCGTTAACCCAGCACTGCCAAGCCCACCACTAAACCATGGCCCTGAACACCACATCTCCCCGGCTTTTAAATACCCCCAGGGATGGGGACTCAGCCCCTGCCCTGGGCAGCCTGGGCCAGGGCCTGACAGCCCTTTCAGGGAAGAAGTTTTCCCTAATACCCAACCTAACCCTGCCCTGGCGCAGCTTGAGGCCGTTCCCTCTCGTCCCATCGCTTGTTCCTGGGGAGAAGAGACCGACCCCCCCCGGCTCCAGCCTCCTTTCAGGCAGTTGCAGAGAGTGATGAGGGCTCCCCTCAGCCTCCTCTTCTCCAGGCTGAGCACCCCCAGCTGCTCCTCCCCAGCCTTGTGCTCCAGACCCTGCCCCAGCCTCGTTGTCCTCATTTGGACACGCTCCAGCACCTCAGTGTCCCACACCGTCAAACATGCCCCGCACCTCGGTGGCCTGTGGGGACGGGAGCTGCTGGGCAAAACCTGGCAGCTGCGCCTGGCCCCTCCACCAAGGTCCCTTTCGCAGGACCTCGAACGGGCTCCTTTGACGTTTTCTGCCTTAATTCAGTCAACCTGGGCCTCTCCGGTGCCAGGGATGCAGGCGGGATGCGGGGGGTGGGACCCAGGCTCCGGCTCCGGCTCCAGCCCCGGCCCCGATCGCGGTCGGCGGCCGCCGCCCGGTGGCTGCAGGCGGCACGGCGGGAGGGGAGCAGACCTCTGCAGGGACCCCCTCCCCTCTGCACCCCGACGGCCCGCTCTCTGCCTGGGGGGGCTGAGATTTTTAAGGCGCATGGTCAGGGTGTCCCACTGGGTGACAATAGGGACAGGGCTGAAGTGATGTCCCCTGGGGTGGGACCATCGCCCATCCCCGTGGGCGGCCGGTGGGTGATGGGACACAGCTCCCAGCCCTTGCCTGAACAGTATGGAGGGCTGCCCCCTGCCCCAGGCATCTCTTACTGCCTACTGGGAACGGCTGGGTTAAAGTACAAATAATTAATAATAACAGTGCTGGGAGCTCCAGAGGTTTCTGGAGCTCAAGGTGGGACCATCACCAATGCTAGACTTGTCTCCTGCTCAAGGTGGGACCATCACCAATGCTAGACTTGGGCTGGGCTTTGTTTAGCCAAGCCTTGAAAGCCTCCAAGTGTGGATAATCCCTGACACTCCCCTCCTAGTGAAAAAGCCTTTCCTAAACACCAGCCTGAACTTTCCAGGCCTCAGTCTGCCCCTAATTACATCAAATGGCCAAGGTGACCGTCCTCTAAATCCCAGCCCAGGAACCCAGCTCCACGAGGGATGTGGGGACCAGCACTTGGGCTGGAGGTACATCACCCACATCGAGTCCTCCATTCCCCACCTGCGGCTCTTGCAGCTCACAAGATGACAGAAGACATTAAGGCAGGACCCAGCAATTCTGCCCGATCAGCTGTAAGTACACTTTGAGCTAAATGAAAGTCAAAATTTTCAGTGCACCCTGGGGCTACAGCCCAATTAAAATCAAGGCAGCCAATAAACCAGCTAGCTGAACAGAACGGCAGCAGTATGGTACAAAGTGGCAGAGGGGTGAAAAAAATATTAGGGAAGTTTCTTTAATGTGTGTTGTATCATAAAAGCAATTGTTTAAATGGCTTTTCTAGTGCTCTCAGCAGTAAATACTTCTGAAAAATGCGCTGAGCAAATCTCATCTTCCTCTTTCATTTACTGCCTTGTAAATTGAAAAATTATGTTAGGAATAAAACCCATTGGTGCCTGGGAGCGGCTGGGTTGCTTGCAGCCCCTGTCCCCGCCATGGCTCTTGGGTGCAGCCGGGCGGTGGCAGCTCCGAGCCGTGCGTCCCGGGCCCCTGGGCGCACAGGGGGGTTTGGACTGGGCTTGGCCCCGCTGCAGATCCAGGTAAGAATGGCCGGGGTGTCAACCAGCTGTCCTTGACCAGGGTGTCAAGCAGATCTCCCTGGCCGGGGTGCCAGCCAGGTCTCCTTACAAAGCCTGCAGCAGTGCTCCGCTCCGGGGCACGCTGGTGTTGCTGCTCTTCAGCTGCGGTCCTGAAGCCCTCTTTCTTCTGGCACCAACACGGCCTTTGCACATATAGATAAGGCAGGTGCTAGCATGCTGACCACACTTGGGAAAGCCAGCTGCTACAGCCATCACTGAGTGCCAGCTAATTAGTTAATTCTGGCTTGACGACTTTGGTCAGCGTTGCATTAATTCATGCAGGGAAGGTTTTCTTCAGACCATAGTGGCTGACAAGTAGCAAGAGGCTTTAGTCTGTCAAAATTAACAAGTCAGCTCATTCAAGAATGACTCAACCAGGGAGTGCCCAGGTGTAGACACATGAAGATGAAACGAGTGGGAGCAAGCATAGTTCTTTGCGGAGACCCAGGCTCTTGGGGTCACCTCAAAGTCAGCGAAAGATGCTCCAGTCCCTTCTCATCCTCTTGGCTGGAATCTGTTAATGAACAAGGAAGGCACCTGAAGCAAATCCAGCATTGGTGACTGCAAGTCCATGTCAAGGGCCAATACCTTGCAGGGAGCATCAGGCATCCTCATGACAAACTCAAGTCAATCAGCAAAGTGGCAAAGTTTCTTAGCAACATGCAATTAATTATCCTGCATAATCTGCATGGAGGAAGCAGTATGGGCAAGCGACCCTGGCGCTGTACATCGAACAGCCCTGATGCAAATCATTGCTTTCATTTTCTTTTCTACCTTGGCTGCTTAGTCTCTTTTTATTAACTAAATAAGATGAACCACATCCACATTCATTTTATTGCTGACATTCAGCAAGAACTGAGGTGAGTAGCAATTTTTTTTCCATCTTTTTATGTTTTTATGTGATGATACAAATAACGTCAGATAACCTGTCCTGGATGGGAGGGCTCCAAAGCTGCCCACTTCAACCCTGTTCAAGACTAGAAGAAGAGCCTCAAATCACATGTGATTTGAGCAGGTTTCATTGCTACTTTTTAATCAGGTTAATTAAAACACATGTTATAACACCACCACCACTAGGACTGGGCTTTGAATAAAACTATCCACTACAGATCTCCCCTGCCAAACTCCGAAGCACAGGGGTGCTGAGGGCTGGATTTTCCCCAAATGTGTTGGAGCTGGGATATGGTTAGTGGCTGTATATTTAGATCCATTCAGGACTTGGCTGGAGTGGTCTCAGCCTGCTGCCAGTGTCTAGCAACACTTCTTCTTTTGCATCCATTACCCATCCCCTGAGCCCTCCCATCCCTCCGCCGCCCTCATCCTCCAGCCTGCCCTCAAAGCTCTCCCTCCCGTCTCTGCCCTCCAGCACTGACCCCGCAGCCCTCCTATTCTCACTTGGTCAACTTTTTCCCCCCGTAATTATTTAACATGATTATGGATGCTTCCCTGAACACAGCCTCTTTGTGCGGTGATTTATGGAGCGCTTCCTCTGCCGCAGCTCCCCTCTCCCCTCGTGGGGACAGGCCGCTCGGGGCTGTGGTCAGGAGATGCCACTTGAGCCCAGGTGCTGAGCACCGAGTCAGCGTGTGCAAGCGCTGAAGTCATAGAATCATAAAATCATACAATATCCTGAGTTGGAAGGGACCGACAAGGATCATCGAGTCCAACTCCTGTCCCTGCATAGGACAACCCCAAAAATCACACCGTATGTCTGAGGGACACATAGTCACATATGTTAATTTGAATACAAAAGTAAATGGAAACTGATGAGGATGGGCAAATGTCTTCCTGAGTTTTACTACAACATAAAGGGATATGTAATGTCTACACATAAAAATATGATTTTTTTCTAAAGTAAAAAAAATTTAAGGCTAAGCTATTAAAAAATAAAGCTACTTGGAATTTATTAAGAAGAGGTCACTGAGCAATTCCAGCATTTAAGGTATAGTTATCACCGATTTAAGAGTTGCACTGCATGCATAAACAGCTAAAAGTTAGGTTATAAGCATTGTATTAGGGGAGGAGAAAAAGTTTAAAAATGAGAAATGATTCAACTTTCAGACATTGGCATATGGTAGTTTCCTCAAGCAAAGGAAGAAGTCCCCTGCCTTGAAGTCTGGAGGTGACTGAGATGCTGCAGAGACACCCAGGAGTGTTCAGTGGGTCTAACCCCGATTTCAGTCAAGGATGATCTGTGCTGGGGCTGAAAGCATACAGCTCCAGGGATGCTCCCGCAGGGTCTGTCCCTGGTGTGGTTTCGCACCCCTTAGCCCTCGCTGTGTCTGGCATTGCCTCCACCCAAGGAGGTGCTGCGCCTTCCCTGGAATGGGATGGAGAAAGGGCAGCTGTGATTGCCCAAAGCTGCAGAAAGATGCTCAGGGCTGGGCTGGAAGCTGGCGGAGCTCCTGGGCTCTGATCTCCGCCTCGTCCACAACGTAGGAGGGAGGAGGTTGGTGGTTGCACTCCAGGACCCCGTCCTCCCACTTTCCTCCGGGCCTGCTGAGGGGCCATCCTGGTCCGTGCCCCACAGCCCCATGGCTGGTCATGGGTTTACCTTCTCCCTAAGCCTCCCAGCATTAACGAGCCACTTCTCCCCAGACTGATGAAAGGATAAAAGCACCAAGTTGTCCCCGGTTTATTCGCTTCCTGGGGGATAATTCAACATCTTTAACTTTCCCCAAAGGGCATGCTTTCCTGAGGGAATCTTCAGCTAGCACTTTGCAGGATGGTTTTATTGCTCCTCTGCAGGCACTGGGTAGGGAGAGGCTTTATTTTAAAGTGCTTTAACTGCTTCATTTCAGTCTTTGTCGGTTGTCTTTCCTTTCATATATACTTTCTTGGCTTTCATTTCCCAGGGCTCCCTCTTATCTGCCTTTGGAGGCAGCCCTTGTAAAAAAAAAAAAAAAAAAAAAAAATCAAAACCCAAAGCACTCTCCCTGGGATGCTTTCAAGAGAAAGGCCCCTGCCCCCTTTCAAACCTCTTTTGAGAAAAATATATCCTAACCCTGCGTACGCCACAGCCTACAGGAAAGCCTTTGAAGTAAATTAAACCAAATTAGTGTCTATGATATAGATGAGCAGAGGAGCTCCCTGCTGTGTTGCTGGCCTGGCCCTTTGCGTAATCTTTAACCCTTCTCCCTTGCTCCACGCTTGCCTCTAATTGACCGTGAAGCACTTGGGGGTGATTTGGAGGCGATCCCATCTGCCCTGTGCAGGGCAGGATTTCCTACCGCCCACACCAAGGGGCTGGGGAGTATTTAATAGCCCTGGGAGTAAGCTGGGATAATGAAATACTTTCCACCTCCCCTTCCCTGTGTTCAGTATCTATTTTTTTTTTCTTCTTCTCCCTTATTCCCCCTTAATGAGAGACCTCCTGAGCCCAGGGGCACCCCAGCATTGCCCTGGTGCCCCCGGCCGTGCTGGTGGAGCTGGAGCTGCACCTGACCCCTTTGCAGCCCGGGAGCAGGAGGATCCCAAGCCCCGATGGCTGTCGAAGCTCCGCGGGGTGTGCTTTCCCAATGCCCCACACAGCCCTTTGTGTGCACGGCCCGGGACTCAGGGAACCAGCTGAATTTGGCCAAGAACTGGGATGAGGTGTGTTGGTGTTTAACTTAGTCAAAAAAAGGTAGTGGTTTTTTTTGTGTATGTGTGTGAGGGGGAAAGGAGTGTTGGAGGAATCTGAGCCTCCTTTGGCCCCTGTGTCATGCCTGGAAAGCAGCACGTGGCCTCACAGCCTGCAAGCTGGGCCCACTCATAGCAAGGCAATGGAGAGATACCTGTGTCAACAGATAACTGCACGTGCAAATTATATGCACATATATGCAAGGAAGCATTGCATATGCAAATGACCCACTGGTGGCAGGAGGTAACTGTATGTCTGATTATCCTCTGGCAGCTAAAGAGGCCCATGCTTTGGTGCTTGACGCGGGAGAGCTGTGCTGTGGGCTGGCTCCAGTCACCATGGGGAGCCCTACTTGGCCTCCAGGTGCTGCTCCAAAAATGCACGGCCCTCCTGGAGGTCCTGTCTCACATCCCCCAGCCCTGGCTGGATGTCTTGGGCACCGGCCTCGAGTCTGAGCCCCAGGTGTCTTCTGGGCATGGTCTGTGAGCTGCCTCTCCAGGTACGCTCAGTGCCCTTTGAGAGGTGGCTGCAGGAGTGGTCCCTCCCAGGAGAGAGCAGGGAGCAAACACCGGGGCTGAGCTCTGCCTGGGTGCTCCTGGCAGGTTTAGCTCGTGGTCCTTTGGGCAGGATCCCTGCCGGAGAGGAGATTGCATTAGGTGCTTTCCCACCCCTGCCCCTAAGGCCTGTTTGGATGCCCCTGAGCCACTGACAACTTTTTGGGGTTCATTAGAGTGCTCCTTTGGAAACGCGCAGCAGGACCACCCACCCCTTTTCCCGAGACGTCTTGACACAAACCCTGGGGACTCCCTCGGGACAACTGTCGTTGCACTGAGACACCTTCTTGCAGTGGCAATAGTTCCCGAAGAGCTTTGAGCTCAGATGGTGGCACCAGCTGCGTTTCTTCTGGCAGGGAGTGACCAGAAGTGTCTGGACATGGCCAGTGAAAGGACTGGAACACAAGCATGGAGTTTTGTGTTAATACCAACAGCATGACTGACTGTCCTGGTCCAGGAGAGGATGGTCCACAGTCCTGTGGCAGCCTGGGAGCATTACCTCTGGGGCTGTTCTTGCCCAGCAGCATAAGTGGCAATTATTTCGGTCCCTGCAAGCATTCATGTGGACAGAGGCTTCAGAAGGGGCTGCATATTTTATAAGCATGTCTATAAATAAATCACAGCCGAATTAAATTATGAAGCAAAAATAAAACCCTGTGAAGCTGACAGGCAAACAAACAAGATCCCTGGAAGTGTGCAGGAGGGGGCAGTAGGTTCCTACAGCATTTGCAGCAGGCTGCTGGGTTCAGGGTGCTGGGGAGCTCCTGTGCAGACATAGCTCATCTTGGAGCGGAGCTGAGCACCCGCATGGTCTTGTGGCTTGGTTTGACAAAGTCAACCTGAAAAAAGTGCTGCACAACGCATTGCTGTCGGCAAGCCAGTGCTGCCTCAGTTTCCCCACCTGCAAAGCACAGGCAGGAGCAGGGTGTACCTGCCAGCCTGTGTTGCACAGTGGGAGGCTGGGCTTGTCCCCCCGGGATCCCTGCGCGGGGGAGGCAAAGGGTGTCATGAGAGTGACCCAGGCTCCTGCGCAATGCTGAGGCACCGATGTGCAAGCCACCCATTGCATTGAGCCATCGCTGAGCCGAACAAGCACCCATAGCATCCTCATCCTCCTCTGGGCTGGCTGAATAAAGCCAAACCCGAGCGTTTGGTTTTGCTTATTACGTATCGGGATTCACAGGCAGGATCAGCTTTACTTTAAAATATCAACTTTCCGTCTCTAGGCTGCGGATTTACTTTGACGCAGACCAGCTCAGACTGACACTTAGTGGTCAGCACGGTGTGTGGGATCGTTTTTGGGGATGTCCATGGACGTCCATGGATGGAATGATGGAATTAGTCCATTTGCAGAGTGGATTTGTGCCCTCCAGAAGCCTGGTGCTCAGCCCTTGCTGGGGCTCTGTGGGGGACTTGCACAGATGATTTCCTCCAGTCCTGGGCTTCTCTGACTAATGCCTGGAAAAACTAAACAGTCCCACAATGGGGCCTAATTCAGGGCAAAAGGAAGAGCCAATAAATCTCTGTGGATGTAAACGATGTCATCTTTAAACAAGGCCATGTAGTGGGTGAAGCTGTTACGGGGAGGGCAGACGGCTTCATGCTGTAAGGTCAGACTGGGTTATCTGTTGCCCTCCGGGGCTGGGGAGCAGTCTGAGCAAGTTAATATCCCTTGCCCTTTCCCACCAGCCTTGTAACATCAGGCATGGCACGAGACGTCCCCTGCATGGAAAACCTGAGTTTGTACATAGGAAAATGCAAGGAGAGGCTTTTTAGCTGCGAGTCAGAGCAATGAAAAGGCGATTCTCATTGCCGGGGGTGGTAGGAGGAATTATTCGCTGTTATGTTTTAAGTGGTCTTACTGAATGCTTCTAGTGTTCAGAGGTAAAAGAGATGAGGGGAGAAAGCAAAGGACAAGAATAAGAAAGACTGGCATTTTCACGTGGCTTTGCAGGGTTTCCTGATGTGCCAGGGTGACCAGTTATTCATGTCATGTTCTCAGGCTTCATGTGCAGATGGGCTGTGCTGTTGGTGGTTGAGCATCCCTCTTGTTTTTCCAAAGTGCTCCCTGTGCTTTCCACACCTCCTCAGCCTGTCTCTTCCAGCCCAAACCAGTCTCAAACCTACCTCTTACCACCAAGACAAGTAGATTCAAATCCTTCAGACTGCGATGAGCATCCAGGACCCACCTAGCAAAGGTCCAGGCATTCAGCCAGAGCTTCATCCCACCAGGATAGCAAGATTCCTCTACCCATTGCATCTCAAATGGGGGGTCTCATATATGCGTTTACCTGATTTCATAGAGCTGTGGCTGTTCTCTGAAAAGAGTAGCACAGATTCATTGTTCCCCCCTCCCCCTTCTGAGAGGTCAAAATCTGGGACTACTCAGCTGCTGGAGGCTGTGCTAGCAGCAAAAGGGAGCTGGACTGGCCCAAGGGCAGCACTGCCTGAACCTCTGCCCTCCTCTCCCATGCACTGCAGGTGTGCTGGGATTTGGAGCCTCTGGTGCTGTTGCTGGGATGTCAGAGCATGCCCTGCCCCTGGGCCAGCAAAAGCGTAAGGTAGGGCTCCCATTGCAAAAAGCAAAGTGACAGCAATTGCTGCAGAGCTGGTCTTCCCCAGGGTTGCCTGTGTATGTGGATCCTGGATGCTGCCCTCTCCTAACAGCCCCCAGGTGCTTTGCCTTTAGCCCTGAGGCTGTTGTCCCACCCAGGTGAGCAGCATAGGTGGGCACCGTGACTGCAGGCAGGGATTTAGGAGGTCCAGGCTGGGACCTCAGCCTAGTGTCTGCTCTACCTTGTGGTGTCACCTTGGTTTTCCCCAGCCCAGCACTGCCTGGGCAGGCAGGGCTGTGTCCGGCTGTGCATGGTCCCGTCAAAACACTGTGGCTCTGACCAGGGACCTGGTGGCAGGAGAGAGCATCCGGCAAGCAGGTACCACGGCGTGGAAATCAGGTGAGGAACCACGGTGGTGGTGATGATGGCAAACTACAGCGGAGCAGGGAATTCACTGGGATTGACCCTCTCCCTTGTTCTTTGTTTTATGGGCTACAGTCTTATAAATAATAGATGGGGCAAGCAGGGGGTGAGGCGAGAGGATAAATGACTTGCCCGGAGTGGCACTGGTTCCCCGTTAAACAGCTGTTTGGAGCACCCCAGTGCCCCCAGTCAGCATCCCAGGGACCGGGGCGGTGCATGCCCCCTGCCTCCTGGCGATGGCTGGATCCCAGCAGCGCCCTCCAAAACCCAAAAAGGGTGCTGAGGCAGTGGGGGGAAAGGGTGGGGAACCCCGAGAGCTTAAATGTTCTAATGACTCTATCTTCTGGGAGATAACACTTTTAATTTTTGTCTCACAAAGAATATGTCCTGAACCAGAAGGGGTTTGCCTAATTCATCATGCTTGCTTTCCACACAATACCAGGGCTGACAAGCATAACATTTTAAAATGAGAGAAGTGGACATAATTAATGCTCATGAATTGCAAACGCTTCTTTATTAAAGGGCTTTCGCTTGCCCCTGGACCATCTGCTTCATATCACTGGGCCAGGGTCCTGAGGCTATAATAACTTGCAGCTTTAATAATTTTACCTCTTAATTAAAGCTCATCTCAAAGTGCAGCAGCACAGACATGTTCCCAGCCCAGATTTGATTTTTAACGGAGGAAACCTTGAGGGATGGGTAATAAAATTTGCATCCTTTCCTTTGAAGTATCCCTCCGATGAGGGCCGTGGCCCTGTGTGAGACATCCCTGTGCAGACGTTGGCTGGGGGGGCTGCATGAACCTACTGTCCGGGGGGGACCATGGGGCCGGCGTCCCCCAAGATTGTGGGCTTTCTAGGGACTGGAGGTCTGAGCTCTGGACCTCTGCTCCTCCCGTGATGGCCATAGACCTGGCTCATGGCGTGCAGAGCAAAGGGGTTGCTGCTGCTGCCGTCCCTCGAAGGATTTGAAGCCCTGGGTGGTGGGGCTGGTGTGAGGTGGGAGACCTCGGAGGAGCAGCCCGTGCCTGGATCCTGTAGGGCTTTGGAGAGGCCAGGCTAAGGCATCAGGCAAGTTCCTGCCTAAGCAATAGGAGGGATGATGGCGTTTTTACCCTGCAAGGGGATCCCAAGCCTGTATGCCCCAGGTTAAATAAAGCCTGGGGCTAATTTAAATGTTGAGTTAAATAAAGCCTGGGGCTGTACAGAGGAGATGGTCCCAGGCTTTACCTGGTGCCACCAGAGCCTTGGGGTGCCCCACGCAGTGGTCCCTGAACCCTTCCAAGGGCTGCAGTAAAGCTGACACCATCCACATCTGCTCTCCCCACAGATTCGGGTGACCTTTCGGGGGGCTGTGCTCCATTTAGATGGGATGAGTTGACAGTGCGTGAAATACGGGGGATTAATTCACACTTCATTGTTGCGAGACATGAGGCCGAAGGTCGAGGTCCATTAAGAAAACTAGGTATGAATTAATGCCCCATAATTCACACATCACAGGCCTTCTTATGGACAGAACATTTTATTCTAAAATGTTGTTTTAATTATTTATGTGTTAATTGATTGCTAGAGAACTGGATTCACCAAAGGTTTGTTAATGAGGAAGAGTTTGGTTTTTGAATGACACTTTGTCCAAATTGAAAAATCAATAAATAACCTAAGATCCAGAGGGACGTCTTGATTTTTTATATATATATATATATATATATATATATATATATTTTTAAATTTTATTTTATTTTAATTTCCTAGTGGCTGAAATGCTCCGAGTAAGCCAGAGACAAGTCTATCAGAGTGATCTGCTTAACTCCATCAGCCTTGGAAAGAGAGAGCCATGTTCAAGGTGGGGGAGATGGAAACACTGGTCCAGGTAACTGAGAAAATGCAAAGTGATTGCAAACATCGATTGCATAGCATCTTCCCCAATGTGTCTCCGCTAGCTGTGCCCGACCACAGCCAGGCTTGGGGCTCCAGGGCTCTGTTCTGCACCCAGCAGCAACGCAAATGCTCCCCATGCACACAGCGCTGGGTGACTGCCTGGAAGGGCTTCAGATCTAATACCTGCACAAGACAATTAGTGTCCCCATGTGGGTTTGGTCCTCGAGAGCCTGGGCACAGGGTTTTTTTTTGCTAACGGAGAGCAGTTACCCCATCCTGCTGAAAGCACGGGACACCCAGAGCAGGAAAGGGCTGCGGAGGTCTGTGATGCTGCAGGCAGCAAATACTCATCGTCTGCAGCAGTGTCAAGCGACTTGAATACCGACTACAACCAATTGAATCATGCCTTTTCTTTATATTCTTGGAAGTTCAGAGAAAAATATTTATTTTAGTTGTTGCAACAGTTTCCTTTTGTTTTTGCTTTACTGACCAAAGCAGCTGGTTTTCAAAAACTGTTTCAGGACCAATCTTCTGGTTTTGGTTACAGAAAACAAAACAAACAGATGCTTTTCTGTAACCAACATTTGCTTTAAAGACAATTCTTGCTTTTAATGAAGAATTGGAACAAATGATTAATTATGTTTTTTCTTTTTTTTTCCTGCAAAAATTTTAATTTCTAGTGACGTGCCTCCAGCCAAATTTCCATTTTGATGGCGAGCACGCAGCCAGCTCTGCCGCTGTTTCCGTCTGCCTGGGCTCACCCAGGAAATCAGGCAATGTCTGGGTTCAATCTGCGACACTGCAGGTCGCTCGGCTCGGCAGGGTGCAAGCAGTTGCACAAGGGAGAGCCTGCGACCTGCTTGCTCCAATTAAAAATACCTGCCCATACGGTGCAGCATGCTGAAGCTGAGCACACAGGAGCACGGCCCGCCGGGGAAAGCACGTGTGGATGAGTAAGCGTGGTGCAGCGCTGAACCAGGCTACAGTTCAGCAATCCATTTATTTATTATTATTATTTTTTTCCCCTCAAAGGGAATCCCCCATGAAAAGGGATGGACAAAAGACCTGTTTCCTTCCCGTGCTCGGATCGCTTGCTTCCTTTGCCAGCGGTGCAGGAGCAGGGATTCGCAGCAGCTGACTTCTCCTGGGCTCCTCGTGGGCTTTTGATGCCTCGTGCATTATGGATGGAGCTGGGTGGGAAGGGCTGTCCCCCACAAGCTGTAAATGAGCCCTGATGTGGGCCTGTATCTGTGCGTATCTCTGAGAACCTTAAATCAAGTTTCAGGAGAAACCTTCCCATCGCATCTCTTTATGCTTTTTATCTCCTGTGATTGTTTGAGACCTTTTGATTGCTGTTGGGCAGAAACCCTCATGAATTAGTGGGGTGACAGTCCCTCCTCCTGCCCTCACAGGGGCAAAAGGGGAATGTATCAGTGGGGAAGGGTGGTGGGACAGAGGAGCAAGCACCCCGCGGTGATTTATTTACTATTTCTATATATTTATTTATTAACCCTGGAGGGCTCTGGAGCTGATGTTTTGCATCCTCCCTCTTCTCTCCCCCTGTGACCTTGGGCATGTCCTGCTGTCCCCAAGGTGGGGACACTGCAGCAAGCCCAGGAGCTGCAGGGAGGGCTGGCTCCATCACTTCTGCTCAGGCAAACAGCGGTTATCCAAGTGATGTTTAGGAGCTGCCTTTTGGGTAGTTTTTTCCCCTATAACTGGGAGGGCTAGAAAGGAGTTTTGTGTGTTTCTGGAAAGCTGAGATTCTTGAGGAATTACCTGTTTCTGGAAGCTGAAGAAAATACTTATTTTGAGGCCTGTGGTAAGCCCACAGTGTTGGATATGGAAGTGGGAGAAGGCTGGGAAAGGGCTGAAGGCTCTATAGGGAGGAACAACTGCCCTGGGATTAGGAGGAAAGGGGCAGGGGTGAATACATACTGTTAGGTTTATTTCCAAAATGACTCTGCAGATTGATCCAGCATCAAACCCTGAATTCGACAGAAACAAAGCACCCCCAGTCCCCCAGGTAACATCCACCCAGTTCAGCAACTCCCCCAAAAGACCGTGCAGCCCAAACGAGCTATTCCCAGCAGCTGCAGGAAGCCTTTCCTAATTTTGCAAAGGGTTTCGGAGCTATGGGGACACGAGAGAGGATGGGTACGGCAGGTGTGGCAGGTCCGTCCCACGCTGGTGCCTTTCCTCACTTGAACGTGTAGCATCGAGGAGACACCGAAGCCTGTAGAAAGGCAGAGCTTGGACTTTTTGAAGGTTAAGCTGCTGCCACGAGAGGGTGCGTGTGTCCTTATAGTTGAGCTCACAGGGTGCATAAAGAGCCTTCAAAGGAATTACTGCCAGGTCCTCAGAAATGCTGCGCAGCCGGAGTCTGTGTGTCCTGAGGAGCTGGGAGGAGGTTAAAGACCCCGACCAGCTCAGTTGCCTCTTAGCACTCTGCGGAGTCACTCAATGTGAGGGAAAAAAAAAAAAAAAATCACTGCCGAGCACTGGTTTCAGCCTGCTTTAACCCACCAAACTGTAGTGAAACCAAAGGAAAATTCCTTTGACCTCAGTGCCTGCACTTGAGTGGTTTGTACCGAGCAGTTCAGGGGGGTCTCGGTGGGGATATTTTATTCCAGCAAGAAAGCATGTAGCAATGGGGTGACTGGCACCCGCTGCTAAATGATGCAAACACTGAATAAACAAGAATGCTGGAGCAGAAAGTCCTCCCACATTCTGGAGGGGCTGTTTTCTCCATCCTGGATGACACTGCAGTCTGTGCGCTCGTGTACGAGACCACCTGAGCACGGCAAACTTGCAGCATGTGCTGGTGCTCGGAGGGGTTCGGCTGCTTCGTGCAGACCTCAAGGATCCCTAAAGGACCTTGCAAACAGTCCTGTGCCCACTTCTGCTACACCCCGGCTCAACATCATGGCCCCAAAAATAGCCTTTGCTGGTTCTAGCAGCACCATGCTGTGGAGGAGGCACCGGTTTGCATGATTCCTGCTTGCTCTGATGACTCCGGAGCCAAGCCCTGGGTGGGCTGCAATGGTCCCAGCATGTGCTGACCTTGAATTTTGTAGGCTGGTAAAACCTAGGGGCTAATCTACAGTTCAGGTGTAATCTTAGTAATTTGGGGGACAAGGAGGACTAATTGGCTTTTCATAACAGCTCTGCTTACATGTGGAGAGAAGGGACCTTTTTTGCAATAGGCAGGCTGCTGCAGTCCTGGAAGATGCCCTGTACATCGTCATTCATGGGCACAAGTTGCAAGTGCTCTTCTGAGCAGCCTGCAGCACTTTTCCCGATCATTCAACTTTTCCTTTAAAATGTAGCCTGAAAAGCAAGGGAAATTTAGGAGGAAGAAAGAAAAGAAGCATCTTGCTTTTAAAAAATCCACAGCATTTCCCCTGAAAAGTGGTTTGCATTTTTTCCATTGCACAGACTCCAAGAGCCTCCTCCTACTCAGCCTCGCTGGCTTGAAGGAGTCTGGGAGCAGACAGGACCGTGCTGAGTTCCTGATCACTAGCTGAAAAAAGAGATGCCTCCTGCAGACTTGGTAGCCTGATTTCTATGCCAAGTTGCCTTGGTTGTTCTTGTCGTAGCAGGCAAATGGACTCTCACTCCTCTACGAAAGAAAAGGTAAAGAAATGAGGCTGGGAGGATGTGGGAGACCCTCTGTGAATGGACTCCAGCCCAAGGAGCCTCTCAAGTGAGATGATAATGAGCAGGAGTGGGTCCCCCAAAGCAAGACATCCCTTTGGGCTTGCAGCTGCCCAATAAACGCAACCTGTGCTCCAGGGAAGCAATCTGCATGCCAGGAGCTCAGACAGTTCTCACCCCCAGCTCTCAGGAAATGAATGATTTCAGGGCAAAGGCTTGAGGGTTTTGGTGGGGTCCATATTGTGGTTGCAGTGCCGGAGAGTATGGAACAAGGCTGAAAAGGGTCTGTTGCAGGACAGGCAGCATGGACAGGAGGTATTTTGTACAAAAATAGGGAGGGAGAGAGGGAAATCTTTCACCATCAGACATTTTCTAAAGAAAACTTCCAGATTAAAACCAAAATCCCATAATATTGTCAAAAAAGGGGTATTGCCCATAAACACGTCTCTCATAAAGGATGGAAAAAGGCACCTATCAAAGGAGCTTTTCAGTGAAAAGCCTTCGCTCAGCCCGTGCTCACATCCCATGGTTTCCCTGCGGGAGCACACCTTGGCAAGGGGGTTTATTTACCCAGCTGGGACGCAGATCCTAAACCTTTATGTCCAGGCCAGGTTGTTTAGCCCAAGTGGTTTTGGGTGACTGAAGAATTACACCAAACGGGATAGATGCCCTCAAAGAGATGAAAAATAAATGCTTTGGCCATGCTCTTGAGTTTAATATTGGTGATATTGGTTCTGCTGTTTTGTTCTGTCAAAGGGACCTGGTTCAGGCATTAAGAGACGGGAGCTGGCAGGACATGGAACAGAGGACGGGAAGCACAGAGGAATTACAGAAGGTAAATGAATCTGCCCATTTCTCTCCAAATGAGTTATTAATCATCTCTCATTTACATATTCATTAACCATAATACACACCATATTTTCATTAATGTAGCAAAGAAACAATTATAGGTGAAAAATGGGTTGTCTGTTTGTTTTATACATGGATCTTGTTCCTCATTTGCATGATTTAAAAAATGATGTTTCTTCTTGCCACACAAAAAAGAAACTGGCTGCTCGGGACATGTTCCAGCCTGAGACTATGGAGAGGGCTGTTTGGATGAACAGCTGGGAAACAAGAAGTTGCACGTACCCACCAGCAACTGGCATTGGGGAATATTTTCTTTTGCCAGAAACAGGTTATACTAAGTCAATTCTGGGTTGGGACAAGGGAGAAAAGACTGGCTCGATCTGGTGGTCCCTGGCTACCTCCTTGTAGGGTTTCAGAAGGTGCTTTGTGAAGGCACTGCAAATCAACACAGAAGTCCTCTCTATGCATTTCCATTCAAGCAAGCGAAATGTGGGGAGTAGAAATAAATGAATATTCAAAGCCTAATTCTGAACTGATTATAAAGAGGAGCCATCAAATGGTCAATAGTTTCTTTTATTCTCATGGAAGTGACATGAACCTTTGATTTGAAATGCCTGAGGAACAATATCCCCAAGTTCCTTCCCACTTCCTTCCCCACAGTTTTATGATGAATATTACTAGCTTTCAATACGTTTTTTTGGTAAGTCAGACATGAGCTCAAAGGGGAAGCTCTCCTTCTCCCACTGCCATTTCTTTGGTCAAGAAGATTAAGCTAGAGTTAAGCAAAATGATGTTGCTGAGGAACAAATACATTGTCAATTAAAATCTCATCTTGTGAGTTGCTGTGGGTGAGCAGTGCGGTTGGGAATGTTGTCTGGATGCTTGCTGAACCAGACATCAAATCTGGCTTTGGGAAGAGTCTTTCTTATCTCCATCCCCATCTCCCCAGTCACATTGGCAAGCAAAATGAGAGCTATTTGCCTCTTTCTGTAGCAAGGGGAGACACCCAGTTTCTAGGGTTCTTCCTACGCAGGGCATGAGGCTCAGAGACAGCCTCCAGCTCAGCAAATTCCCATCCTGGTGACAATTGGGAGCCCAGGGCTGTCCAGGAGAAGCAAGGCTGTATTCTTGGCTTGCTTCCTACAACCGTTCCCCAGGTGTAGGCATTGGGCACTGCTGGACACATCATACAGGGCAGGATGGACCCCGGGTGCACATGAGGTGTCTTGTCTGCCCTGCATGCTATATTCTCATCATTTGGGAAAAAATAAGGTCTTTGAAACTGTCTCTACTCTGGGAAATGCTGTTTGTAGGTGAAGAGCATTTTACCACAACACTTGAAGATGTTGCTGACCTTGGGAACCAAGGGAGCACGCCTTGCAGCTCCAGGAGGGATGCTTACAACTGTCAGTTTTGTTTGTGAGCCCAGAGACCTTCCTGCAAAAATTTCTCCCTGTATCAGGAGAAAATCACATTTTGAGTCTGCCTGGGGAAAGGGAAAGGGCGTCCAGGCAGTCAGTTGGTCGAGGGACATGTATTTCTGTCTGTCCTCGTGCCACTTCTCACGCTCGAATGCACTGCCTGATTTCAATTGAATTTGACAGGAAGGTAAATATCTAAATAACAAATTTGTGAATGTATATGGGAAATTGGCTGCCAAGGGGGAAAAAACCCAAACCCCGTTGAGGTTTGGACAGCCTCAAATTTGCTCTAATCGCTTTGGCTGGATTCCCACAGCCGAGCACGGCAGCTGACATGTCACAGCCAACTTCTCCTGCAAAGGGAGTTGTAAAAGGAACAAGAGAGGAATTTTATAAGCATGGGCAGAGATGACAGAAATCTTAGCCTAATTCAGTTACAAAATCAGTCGAGGGAGAGACAAGCATCCGCAGGAAAACAGAGTACGTTCACTCTGCTGTTCACAGGACTGCTGGTCTGCCGTCTACGGGTAGGAGCTGAAAACACCTTTTTGTTCTCAACAAGGACATTGAATTATTTCTTATTTGAATACTTTTTTTAAAGCCCCTGATTGGGAAGGGGAAGTTTCTTTCAGAGACCATCTGCGATTTGGGTGAAGTTTGGTCCATTCCCGTAGGAGTCCAAGTCTGCCAGCACAGGGAGAAATGGCAAAGTTTAACGATGAATGAGGATTTATAAACATTTGTCAAAAGCACCTGGCTCTGGGCATAAGCCTTCTTTCAGTGTGCTCCGGTGGTTTCACGCTGCCCTGCTCCCCTTGATGGCGTGTAGCAATTCATGACACCTTCCAGTTATTGCGAGCAGGCAAAGTGCCCCGCAGTGTCTGTGGTTTTCCGTGAATTTGAAAGAGTCTGTTCAGTGTATTTGTTCTCCTTTATTAATGATATTTTTGATAGACTTCTGTGTCTCCATTTTCTGGCTTGCATTTCCCTCCTTTTTATTTAATGATTATTACTACTTAGGAATGCTTTCCCGCTTTCGGTGCTAATGTGTCTTGGAACTGCACTAGAAGTAGGCTGCACAGCCCCAATTTCTCTTCCCCAGTGTCACACAACGTACGAAAACCAGACGATCAGAGGTTTTGAAAAAGACTTCTATAATAAGTAAATCAAAAGAAATCACACCAAGGGTGCTTGGTTTAAAATTCGGGGAATGCTGGAGATGGAAAGCACCACATGGCTCGCTCTAAGGTCCCCTGCACAGTTGAGAGCTCCCAGAAGATCAGCAGGGCTATATTACACGAACATCAATTGCTCTTTCAAGAGAGAATGCCTAGATGTTATATAGCTATATCAAAGCTATACTTGATCACAAGGTTTTGCCTTAATTAATTATAGCATAGCTATTTTCCTTCAGTTTGAACCAGCATATGCCAATATTGCACTACTGATAAAAACACATTAATATGACAAAGTGCTTTTCGGTATCTGCTAAAAATTGATGGGCATTGCTGTCCTCATTTTCTAAATGGGAAACTGAGGCACGGGAAAGACTGCTTCCCCTTGGATGGTATGCGTGCTCCTCTCCCACCTCATTTCTGTCTCAATGGCATAAACTAGCTGGGGCACGATGGGTCTTGGTGTGTCTGCACAGGACCCAGCACAGCTGCGCCTCACCTTAGCTGAACCAAACTGGTCTCCTCATAAACAAGGTGGTTATCGTGACTATAACCCTGAGGGTTTTTCAGGACTTGCTTACTCTGCTTTTATTCCAGTCAATCCATCAATACTGTGAGAGGGAATGATTTTATCTTCTTTATAAAGTTTGAGTAGCTGCTGCCATCGGTCTTTGCACCACTGGGCTACCTGAGCTCGAAACCTGCCCCTGAGCCTCCTTCCCTCCTCTCCTTTCACTTTAATATTGCGCCTCTGGCTCTGTACCAGAAAACACCCATCTGCATCCCCTGTGGGAGTAGTCGCAGGCTCGCAGCCCAGCACAGGAATCTGTTTTGGCAGGATCAGGCCCCATCTTCTCAGAGCCTTCAGAGTGCACTTTGTAGAAACACTGCCTTTAAAATAAAGCTATAAGAAACGTGCCTCTGTCAGATTTTCTGCCTAGGTCATTCATAGTGAAGCTCAGAGATTTATCAGCAGTGAAGTCGGGGGAGCCAGTTTTCAGCAACTCCATTTCTGCATCATAATCAGCCCTGTTAAAACCACGTCATCTCCCCCAGACCATTGCATTCAAGCATTTCTTCCCTCCTTTGTTTCCATCAATACTTTTCTTCTCTCCTAAGCCCTTAAACAACCTTGACTGCAGTAAGTTGGCGATCAGCAGAGAACCCCATCCATTCAAAGTGAAAATATTGATGCTTCTGCGTCGTTTCATAGCACATCTGGGGTCCCTTGGGTCCACATACCATCACTGCCCAGCACACTAGGCCAAGAAAAGCATGAGGAAGAAAAATAAATGTGATGACAGTTGGGCTCTTGCAAATGAGTCTTGGTCTGAAACAAGCCAGAAAAGAATAAGCATCTTGCACCGACTCGCATACGGAGCGGAGCTAGCGACGCGGAAAGAGGGAACGTGCAGTGTTCACACTGTCAGGGCAAAGGTCTGCAACATGAGCTTGCGCCACTAATATAGGCAGATTTCCTGTCTAATAATGCTAAAGGAAATATCTGGGCACTTGCTGATCAGCTGTGTTACAACGCCTGCCTGTGAACCAAAAGGAGAGAGACTGGGCTGCTGGGGTGGCATGGGGCTGCTTCAGCAGAAGCTCCTCCAGCCCTGGTTTTCGGGGCACAGCTCTTGCCCATGCATGTGTTCAGGCTTTGGCAACTCTCCAGGTGTACCTTAGGTCTCCCTTGTTTTTTAGCCAACATGCTTCAGCTTGAGCTGCCTTGACATAAAATCTGTTCTGGCCAGGTGCTTCAAGTCTGTGTTTGGGTCCAGTGAGCTGCTTCTAGGGTGACTAAAATTTGCTGTTCACAGGGGCTTAAATTCACTGTTCGGGGGCTCAGGGTTAAAGGACAGATTTCTTTTGAAGGCAGGAGATGTTTGACTCCATCTCCTTTGTAATGAAGAGTTAACTTGAAGCTGAACAGCACATTTTGGGGCTTGTTGTCCTCCGATGCCACCATGCAATTCCCTGGGCTGCTTTTTCCAGCCTTTTTAGCTATTCCCTTTCCCCTCCCTTCCTGCACACCACGAGTCTCTGGGTGGTTTCTGCACACTTGGCTGAGGCTCAGTTCCCTGTGGTCCTCCCCATTCCTCAGCCTTGGGCCTCCAGCATATGCACTGGGTTCTGGTTAACTTCTGCTCCATCAGCAACCTGGAAAACTTCTCCAGCGATGTCAGAAATCTCCAGCAGTTGATATTTATTAAGGCTTTTGCTGCCTGCGTGAAATGTGAAAGCCAATCCAAGTGATTGATAGGTCCGATCTGCATTGCTCCATGTTTTCTTAGCCAGGTTGAGATTTGGCTTGAATGAATGAAATCTGGAATTCTCTTCTCAGCAGCAGCATGGCTGGCTGCAGCTTCTAGCTGGGTTGATAGCAGAGACAAAATAAAGGCATAGCGGGACCAGGCCTGTGAGAGCCAGGTAGACATCTGCCATCTGAGTCCATGCCTGTCTCGCTTGCGCAGCAGTGGCCTCCAGGGACTGCTGGCCCTTCGCTTCCCAACATTGGTCAGCTAAAGCCATGGTCAGCAACAGCAATGAATTATTTAGGCTTGAGTTCTGGCACCATCTGCATCTAGAGATACATCTGCCCCTGCTTGTTTGGGAACAAGGCATAACTCATGCCTTCAAAGCAAAACCAAACAGCCAAATTTCGGTGCAGTTCCTCGTGTCCACTAAATCTGGAGAAGGTTCTGTGACTGCTGCTATACCCCCTCCAAATCCTTTTGATCACAGCTGCCCTTCCCACAAATCTGCCACAGCAAACAAACGACCTCAGCCAACACGTAACGCGTGCCCCACATTAATCTGTAAAAGGCATTTTGTGAGATGTGTCAGAAAGCTCCCTGCAGCTCAGGACTTGCAGGGATCCATTGCCAAGGAGGCATCTTTCAAGCAAAAAAAATCTTGACGCATTTCTACTGCATGCAAACAGCCTGGGGTGGGGTGAAATATGGGAGCAGAAGGCAACTTTGCATGAAAGCAAACAGAGATGCTGAATCACAGGGCACCCCCTTTCAGCGCTGGGGAGGGGTGAGGAATTGCAGAGGCTTTGCTGGGTAGATGGCAAACTATTGGCACACTGCAAAGTCTCGACACGCTGGATTGTGTCTGGGCAGAAACCCTAGATGGAAAACAAAGCTGCAGAACCTCTGGTTTTGAAGAGACTTGGAGTCATGTAATGGAGAAGAAAAAGTGTCCAACCGTGTTTGCAAGACTAATACTGTATAGCACAGTAATTTGTAAGTGTTCATTTACTCAGCCATTGTTTGATCTATTGTTCCCATGCTCTCTCCTTAGGTAAACATATTTCCTTGCCTTTTTCTGCCTCAAATCAGATCTTCTCAAATATGATTCTCCTGCTTGTGTGAGAGAGTTTATAAAAAGGATGCAAGCATTGACCCTGAGGTGACTCATTGATATTCCTCTGCTGCTCCAAGACTGCAAGCTGGTGTTTATGGGGCAGCAGATCCCAGATTTTATATTCTGTAACTCAAGAGTGAGTTTCAGGTGACATCTCCATGTTTCTGCTGTTGCCTTGGAACAGGCAACGACAACCTGTCACATCTGTAAATAACAGTATTGAGGCATTATGCAGGGCAAGGCTGCAAAGCCTTTGTGGAGAAGCTTCTGTTGCAACCAGGTGGGAAAATAAGGGCTTGGGTTAGGAAGCTCCTTTCTATAAATCACAGCAAACCCAGGTGAAGGTCTTGTGTCTCTCTGTTCACCAGACCATGCTACTTCCTTGGTAGTCATCAGGGGTGGTTTTGGCTCCTGGGGCAGACTGAGAACTGTGACTTTAAAAATCAGGAGCAGAGGGCAATGCTCACATTTTCCCACATGCTGGAGCCAAGGAGCTGTTAAGCCGTGAGGTCATGCTCGAAAGGGGATGGCTGTCCCATGAGCTCACTTTCAGCTGGGTTGGCGAGGCTTGCGGTGGGTGCACGAGGAGCAGGTGGCTCCATTTGACAGTGGTGATGCGGATGGGCTGCAGGCTGTGCTCCTCCCAGCCCAAGCTGAATCATTCCCTTGCAAAAGCCACCCGAGACCCAAGGAGGAGAACATCCCAGGTAGAAGGTAGTTGGAAACTTTTCAGTAAAAATGTATTTTTTTAAAAATAAGAAATTAATTATCAGCTAAATGGAAAGCTTATGGTTGAAAATGGTTCAGGTTTTTTTCCAAAAAATTTTCAAAATGGAAAATGGGAGTGTTTAAACAAACACCTAAAAGCAAGACATAACTTGGAAGTAGTGTTTAGATGAAATTAAACAAGCCTAATCATACTGGTCCATTACTTTTTGACAGGAGAGATAAATAGTTCCTGATCATCTCGGTTGCAATGGGCCTGTTGAGTGGAGGCTGAACTCTGTGTAACAGCTTGCTCAAAACAATGAGATCATGTATCTGTCAGCACGGCCTCCGCATCCGACTTCCGCAGGCATGTGTGTGTGTGCTGACAGCGCGGTCCCATGCTTGGAGCCATTTGGAGACGCGTCTCCTGAGAGGCCATGCAGAATTGCACATTACAGGTAGATTTTGCTCTCAGACTACATGAGCAGCCATTGCTCGCGTGGTTGGAGCCTGTATGTACAGATCTGGGAACAGGGTTTGGACTGTTTTCAAGGTTTTCTACAGCTTAGTCCTAAATTTCAGGTTTTATGCTTGTCTAGTAAGATTTGCTCAGGAATATTGTCACCCAAATAGCACTTGTTTTTGTTTGCACCAAAACCAAGGCAACTGGCAGCATCTATTCCATGCTGTGAATTACATGTACAGGGAAAACTGCAGATCATGCTGTTTCATGGCATGCACCTGAATATCAGTGGTGGAAAAAAAAGAAAGAAAGGTCAATCCATCCTAATAATACATAAATTTCTAGAGGGGCTTGGTACTGCAATATATAATTTCAACAAAAGGACCTTCCTTTCTTGCCTCAACAGCTGAACAGAACATGATAGTCTGATGTTTTCCTTTAGTATCATGAGCAGACAGTAAGAGCAAAATGCAAGGGTGCACCCCTCTGGGTTGGCTCTTTCTTTATATGATGGGTGCTATGATGCCTTGGGATTATTTCCTCAGGCTCCAGATGATCAAGTGGAGATGTGTCCGATTGCTCTTCTCAGCCTGCCCTGAGGACATGGCTCAGGCCAAATATAGGTTAAATAGCTTTTGTCTGGGCTGGAGTATGACTGGGAGTAGGGCTGCGATGCAGGGTGTGTGCTTGGCTCCCCTCAGCCGGCTGCTGGTCGTCCCTGGGGACAGCAGTGTGTTGTAGTGATTTCTGGTAGGCAAGCGTAGCATCTTGGGATCTGTTGAACAGAAGAATTTTGATTTGCATTATTAAAATGTTTTTCACGATGTCTAATGCTGAGGATGTAATTTGGTTAACAGCCTTGTAATTTATGCCCAAATATTACTTGGCACACTGGCTCCTCCGTGACAAACGGAACTGATAGGGATACAATGGCATACCTTCTTCTTGCTCCTCCCACCATCTGCTTGCAATATTCATGCCTGAGCACATAAAAACCGTTAATGTCCATAAGAACTGGCCCATCTCATCAAGCTAAATATGAACAATGTCAGAACGATTACAAGAGAACTGGGCAAAAATTGGTTAAACACATAGCACTCATCATTAATAGCTTGTTATTGGCACAACTGATGTGTATTACTATCACATACTACACTGATCCAGTACATAAATGTTTTCTTTAGCATATTTTTAATGTTGCTAATTTATCTGTTACTGTCACACTGGGGCTGTTAACTTTGAACAAATGGCTGTTATTAATCACTGGAGAGCTATTAGACACCACAGCCATGGTGTTAAATCAACTCAGGAGTGGCACTTGTAGGAATATTCAAGCAGAAATTTAAAATTGCCTGGGTATGAGCGGTGAGGTTAACGCCTCTGGGATCAGAGCCATTGAGTGCTTGCAAATACTGCTCCTGTGTGTTCAACCCACCCAGTGGAAATTCCTTTCTCTAAAGAGCAATTTCAGTTTAAGACCTTATTTATTACAAAGTTGCTTTGGGGAAAAACAAAGAAAAAAAATTGCAACTGCTGAAGCTCAGCAGTGTGGTGTTTACACCCTGGGCATGCTTTCCCCTTGTTAGATTTGGGGGTCTCTGAGCAGCAAGGGGTTTGCTTTCCCTGAGTTACCCTGCTGATGCTGGGGGAGGTCAAGATCCACAAGATCGCCTGTCTTGGGGATGAGGGGGGGGTTAATTTGTGCTCAGCACCACTCTCTTGGGAGGCAGAGCCAGTCTCCGCATGCCTCCTGGGCACAGAGGGTACCTCAGATGTTTGTGGGACCTGAAGAGCAAATATCTTCAGAGCAGTTCAGGCTGCAGGAGAATTTGGCTGAAGTTTTTGCTGTTTTCAACTTCATTTTCATCAGGGGAAACTGAGCTACAGGGAGATCAACATTATTTAACAGCATTGAGCTAGTATCAAACCCAGATGTGTCCCTTTCAGTCCCCTGCCCTTACCAGTGTCCCAGGGTAGCAGAACACCCCTGTTTGTCCAGTCCCTCACATGGCAGGTTCTCCCTGGGATGCTGGGAACAAGTAATAATGATCTAGGTTAGACCTACCCACTCAGTATCCTGGGAAGCATCACTCTGGTTCGGGCACTTCCCAGGGCTGAATGGAGATGAAAGAAAGATAGAGCTGAATGGAAGGAAAGAAACCTCAATGAGAGGCCTTTCAAAGGGGAGGCGTTTTAAACAAAACATTTGGGGGCTTAATGAACTTGTGTTTTCCAGCAAGACTCTAATTCATAAGAAACCTTTGATTCATGAGACCTGCTGGACTCATAGATCCATTAAATGTATGGGCTTGCTGGCTGCTGTAACAGAACTGCCAAAAAGCAGCTGTGAGTGGGAGATCTCTGGTGGTCACCTACGATGCTCCACAAATGTTTCTTCAAATGAAAACAAATGTAATTTGGAACAATTTTATTGCTGTTCTGGAAGGGCTGCTGTAATTTGTATTTTGTCTACCATTTATGTAAGCTTAGTCACCACACATTTGAAAGTACAAATCTCAGTAGCAGAGTGGTCTCTTCATTAGCCTTGTGGTAGACTTCAAAGGGAAAACTTTGGAAGGATTTTTGGATCCCGTGAAAATGTATTATCTCAGATCTTGTGGATTGTCAGTACAAATCCACTGTAACTTTACAGCGTTCTGTGGCTTCCTCGAACGATGGCTATTTACATGTACTTTCTCAGAGCATTGCAAGGGAGTTACCCGGAGAAATACCACAAAGGACTCGTAATTAATGGCAGTTACATGTTTATAACTGCACCGCAGTGCACCAATCACGAGGGGCTGCTGCTGAACTGCCTGTGAAAAAGGGACTTTTCTGTCCTTTTTGCACTTCCTACAGTATTTTTCCATACCTTCAATGGCCTGGGCAAACATATGAGTTTGAGAAGGCGTGCAGCCAGCTGAAAGGCACTTCCTTTCAAAATGGTTGGATATTCTTACTGGCATATCATTCATGCTGAGTAGTCAACTGAACGGAGGTGTAGGCCATGGTTTTACATTGCCACTGACTTGTAAATATTTGCTTTGTGTTTTTGTCACTGATTGGTGACCTTACAGCTGGGTTCTCACATTTGAAATAAACCTAATCGGGTGCCTTTTGCAAAAACCCACCATGCAAGGCCAGAACGGACCCCAGGGATGATCCAGTCTGACCTTCTGCATAATTCAGATCCAAGATTCCCACAAATTATTTCTGTGTTAAGGTGCTCACGCAGGACTGAGCATGTGTAGAGACAGACAAGATTTCTGAATTTGCACTTATTTCTGGAAAGTTTTGTTTAAATTTTGGTTGACAGCCACAAAACCTTGCTGCATCTTTCCCTCTTGGTTTTAGAGCCTTCTCTGGAGGTTTTGTGATCAAGTCACTTCTCTGGTCTTTTCCTGAATAAGCTCAGTAAATAGAACATCCTAAACCTCTTGCTGTTGGTCCTTTGCTGTCATCTCTGCTTCACATCACAAAGCTTCCCGCACCGGACAGCTGCCTACCAAATCCTCATCTGGCCATGCAATTAGTGGAAGGTAGCAGAGGGTGTTATTTTTTTTCCTTAATACATAATACCAATTTCTCCCCTTGAGAAATTAATTCTGTGTTGGTTCCAAATGGGTGGCCCCAAAGACTGCAACCCTCCACTAAACAAGGTCCCCTGGGGTTCCCCAGCCATCAAACCCTTTTCCAGGCTGCTAGACTGGCATGCTGCAATCTTGGTTTTACAGCAGAAAAGGCACAGCGACAGTCTCCCTCTGTGGCCAGGCTACTCCTTGGCAGGTTTGCTGCCAGTACTAACCTTGACCAGGCATCAGAAGAGGAGAGTGATACACCCGTTCTTTAAAAAAAACCCACTGAATGGGGTATCTGCTGAATTCACACTGAGATGCTCCCAAAAAAAGAAAAAAAAAAAAAAAAAAAAAGACATCAGTTGAGCTTATAGTTTCTGTGTGCTCCCCTGGGACCAGTTGCTGCCCAGCACCTTCGTATTTGGGACCAGTGTAAATGTAAGTGAGCTTTGCTAGCGAGGGTTTCAATTCTTTCTCTCTTTGGGACCACGTTTCCGGCAACTTGCACTGAAGATCCCAAAGTGATGTTTTCTGGCTGATGAGATGTGAAGTTGCAGGCAGGTAAAATACAGACAAAACAGATTAGCTGCCTCATTCCTTTATACCCAAGCTCTTTTCTGGCACGTAATGGAAACCTAAAGCCTGCCTTTCTCTTAACTCAGATCTAAACAGTAGCTGCTATAAAGTATTAGGTTGGAATATGAACTCTGTATGAAAGATGAAGGGGGAATGATGTATTTTAAAAAACGTTCTGTGTGGTGTTTAGCTGCCTGCCAGGTTAAACCACAACAGTCCTAACTTAAAAGCATCAGTATAAATTCATTGCAAGTAATATGCTCTTAATTATTCATTTTCCTTGGCACCAGTTAAAGAGCCAAGTAACGGCTTCTGTCTCTTTATATTTAGTCTATTATTGTTTGAAAAAGGCCAGGGGGAGGCCAGCACTGTGCAGAAATGATATTCCCCCTTACATATACACATACATATTACCAGCAGCCATAGTAAAGGGGAATATAATCACCAGCAGCTGAGAGACAATGACATTTTTATAGACTTCCTGGCAAATCTGCAGTGGGAGAGAGCCTGACAACTCCTTGGCTTTCGACCACATTCCTCCGCAAGCTCTGCGCGGGGAGCTCGGGCGAGCTCCGAGTCGCTCCCGTCCCCGGGAACCAGCTCACGTTGGCCAAAAAGCAGCTGCCTCATTAGGCTGAACCATCCCCCCTCCTT
Source organism: Nipponia nippon (assembly GCF_047370975.1). Classification (NCBI taxonomy): domain Eukaryota; kingdom Metazoa; phylum Chordata; class Aves; order Pelecaniformes; family Threskiornithidae; genus Nipponia; species Nipponia nippon. The sequence goes on along the minus strand of NW_028262330.1, from coordinate 11,588,937 downwards.
CTGCTGGAGGAGAAGATGGGAGTGAAAGAGCAGGGCAGATTTGGATGCAGGAGAGGGTCTTGCTGCTGAGACAAGATGCTTGCATGGCCAAATTTTAGAAAGCTGGCTCAGCCGAAGTAAAAGCAGAGGGGCTGGCTGGCCGTTGCAGAGCTTGTTTGGAGGAGGCAAGAAGTCATTGTCTGCCTTTTTACAGCAGACCACCCCAAAAGCCTCCATGGTGAGCAATCTGGCCTTGATGGTCTCCATCAGCCCGATGTGGTCCTGTCCTTAGGCAGGTGAAGGCTCCTGCTGACTCCAAAGGACCTGGGGGCAAGAGCATGGGCATGTTTTGCTGAAGAGGCCCAGGATGGAGAGTGCAAGCTTGCTTTTTCACTGAAGTGGAAACAGTAACGAGAATTTAGTTGGTCTTGAAAAACCTGAAAAAAATTTTCAAGCTCTTTTGCTCGAACAGCAGAAGAGACCTCCCTGGGGCTGAACACGTGGGGCACCTTCTGGGATCTGAGTGGGTAAACTCAGCTCCTCCTTTGCTTGGTTTGATCTGTGGGCTTGATCCTGGGTCTCTCAACACTGAGTCAGTGCTGCAAATGCTTGCCCCTATTTCTTACGCTCTGGTGGCATTTCATGTGATGCTGATAATTTGATTTTTATTTGGGCCAGAGAGCAGCAAGGTCAGTAGTTTCATCTTTGTGCTGAAAATCAGCAAACCATCCTCGTCTGTTCAGCCATCCTACCCAGGTTCCAAGCACCGGCAGTGAGGGGGTCCTTGCTCTCAGTTTCCTGGACGCAATCCCCCTAAGCACGTGTCCATGGCTGATGTCCTGTCAATGCCATTCACCTGAAAGAGCTGCTTTTATCCTGCTTTTTGCTATGAACACGGTCACGTTGCAAATACATTTCTGTCTACTTGGGTGTCCCAGGGTGTGTGGGAAGGATCTGCTCCGGGCTAGCTGCTGTCCTCTGCAAATAATAAATATTAAAACCTTTGCAGTCTCAAGCAGATGCAGTCACCCCCACTCAATTCAGAATAGATGACATGAAGACAATTTCTGGGGGAAAAAAGTTGATCAATTGTAAATAAAATTAGTTGAGTTTTGTCTAAACGCTAGAGACCAAATATTCCTGGGTTTTGGCAGCTGACAAGTTAAACATTTCAAGCCGCTCTTTGGCAATTCAAACAGAAGAGAATTAGCTGCATGGTCTAAATAAATAGGTTTTGCTGAGTTTTTCCTTTGATTGGTAGGCATATTTCATTTTTCAGCTGTCGAAGTCCTGAAAGATTTGTGCTTTGATAGAGAAACCTCAGAATATCATCAGGATGAGCATTTCTATTGGGTCAAATGAGTCTGGTTTAAAAATGTCTTGTATTGAAAGTTTTGACTAGCTCCAGCTGACGGACTGGGCGCTGAGTTTCACGTTATTGCTTGAAATCCTGACTTCTCTCAGGTTTGCTCAGTCCCATGCCTTTTCCCTGAGAACAGCTTGTGTACCTCAGGCAGCTGAGGTTGTGTTTAAATCTCCCCTGAAAACAGGCAAGGTTTGCCAGTTTCAAGGGTGGTTTTCTGTTTTTTTCTTTTTTTTTTTTTGCTGGAGCCTCAAATGCAGCCCTCAGAGGCGGTGCCAAACAATTTAACACTGGCACTATTTTTCCCAGCCAGCGCATGGGAAGTCTGGGGCACTTAATATTCACACTTAATATTTAGTGTGAATAGAGTCCTGGTGTCTGACAGCTCTGTTTACCCACAGCAAAATTCAAGGGGAGGTGTGGGAGCAACACCTTTGGGCCGCTGCACTACGGCGCTTTGCAGAAAGACACCCAGGTATGGACACGGGTGAGGGGTCCCAGGCTTGTGGAGATGCCAACACAAAAGGGCTGCTCTCAATTTCCTGCTGAATACACTAATTAAAGAAATGAATTTTCCCAGAATGCTGAGCCCAAAGACTTGCTCCCCCATCTGCTTCCATGCATGCCAGCCTGGCCCCCCAGCATCTTCCCACCCCTTCCTGCACACTGGTCCCTTATCTTCCTTATGTCCTCAGACTTTTGTCCTCTCCATGCCAGAGGCTCTTGGCATCCTCCCTTTTCCCACCATGCCATTATTTCTTTTTTTCCCTACTATTTTGAATTTTCTTCAGTGTCTTGTCTTTTCTATTAGTATTCGCCCTAAAGTGGTCAGGCAGTTGGTCTGGATGATCATTGTAGGTCCCTTCTAACCAAAATATTCTATTCTGTTCTGTTCTGTTCTGTTCTGTTCTGTTCTGTTCTGTTCTGTTCTGTTCTATTCATCACGTGTGCAGGCTGCCTGCAGGGAGACCTTTCCATGTCACAAGAACCAAGCGTCCTCAGCAGATGATGGTTATAGCTTTACTGAGCAGAGGTCCAGGAACCCCTCTGGCCTCTGTTTCCTTATATTTTCCCCCAGTGTTCATCAAAATCAGTGAGCACCTGTTCAAGGAGTCCTAGATGCTTCTTTGAAACATCATAATTTTAGGAATATTTCCCCCCCACCTTCCGATAGAAATATTTGATGAGTGCAAGAACAGTTTTTAGTTCATCAGAGACACTTTTCTGCTGGAATTAGCTCTTTTTCAAAGCAGTAATAATAATTATTATTACAATTTCTCCTATATTATTTCCAGATTTGATAACTACAAACTAGTTGGATTGAGATTCCTTTAGCACAGCAAAATTAAAAGCAAAATTAACTGAGCCCTCCCCTCTGGGAGCTGCTTTCCCTCTGCTCTGCCCACCAGTGCTTTAGCATCAGAAATCTGAGGAGCTGTGTCTTCACTTAAATGCGTAAGAGGACTCTTTCTTCTTTAGGGTTTTGCTTACGAGCTGTCTAAGTTGTATTTATAATTTGTTTTATTCCTGCTCTAAACATGGGCCAAAATGGATGAATCACTTTTTAATTCTGCAATTTGTGCACAATTAATTTAGGGAGGTGACTCTTGCTGACACATTTTGATTTGCTGCTAGGAAACTCAAACTGAAGTACTTCAGTTTGAATCACTCTGACATTAAATCTTATCTAGCTGGCGTGCCGTGGTGCATCGCAGGGATTGCTGTAGCGCTGCACGGGGAGTTCGTGGAGCTCCTGAGCACAGGGTGTGCGCTTTGCCTCCTTGGCTGGCACACAAACCCCATAATAGCCTGCTCTTGCTCTGACAAAGCCAAACAGTGCATTAAAAGAGGTATAACAGGGGAATATGAGGTGGAAAATGGTGTTTTTGAGACTGGCACATTTCTCCCCAGGAATCGCTGTTCAGGCTGCTGAATTTCCATCACACTTAGCTAAGTTTTGATCTGGTTGTTAGGAAACTGCTGTAACAGATATCTGGAAAGACAGACCAAAAAAAACTAGAATGCTTTTTATCTTCTTACTTGCCATGTCATTCCCAAAGTCCTCCTAAGTTTTCCCCCTACAAAAAGTGGGTGAGAGTTACCTTGAGGAGAAAAGTGATGATGATGGCTATGAAATGTAAGGTTGGATGAAATCAAGTGAATTACCCTGATGCGACACAACTATCACTGAGCCTGTGTTCAGCGGGCACGTGCCGGCATAGTTCAGGTGAAGGCAGAGGGAGTGTGAACACAAAGGGGTGACAGCAGTGGAACAGGAAAACCACTCAGATCCAGGGTACGGACAGGGGCTGTCTGAGCAGGGAAAACTCGGTACTTCAGAGATGTGTTTTATATTGCAAAAGTGGGATGGATTCCCATAGGTAACGGGGCAATAAAACCAAACCGGGATGAAAGGAATAGAGGCCAGCTGAAATGAGCATAATGCGGATCTGTAGAAATGAGCCTACATATATACAATTTATAGGGAATAAATTCCTTTCTGTATCTGCATGGTTTCTGAATACTATTTTATAGAATTCTCTAGCAAGGATGTAATTCGCTTTTTTCCCCCCATTCTTTAGGATGTCCTAATTCTTGGGCTGGTGATTATTCTCTACAAGTTCTTTTTCAAAGAAGTTGGAAAATTTCTTTGGGGCCTTTTTAATAAAGTGCCATTGGCATTTCATAGCTCACAGTGTTTCATAAGGTATGAAATGAAAGCATCTAAGAAATTCACGATTAGTAAAGCCAGCAGGAAAGTGAAATTTTATTTTAAATACATTTGTAAATCCTCCTTATTTATCATTTATTTCTGGCTTTGGCATGCACGACAGTCAGTGTCCTGCTTTTTCCCGTTCACAGTGCCCCTTTTATGCAGGAGTGACAGGGCTCTGGTCTGCCTGGCTGGGTGGATAATGGCTATATTCACCGGTGCATTTTTCCAGCAGATCTGACAGCTAATCTAAAGAATGACGTTGCAGTAAGACACTTCAGATAAATGGAAAGAAAGAAAAAGAGAACGGGAAATCTCATCAAGCCCGGGGGAGCCTCCACTGCCTGGTTTTCTTCAGGAGGCACAGGGCAGATCGTGGTGTTAGTCATGAACACCAGCATGCTGGGAAGGAGCAAACAAAGCCTTAATTTTATATGGTGCGTGACGCCTGGTTGCACCAGATTATTTTCTTTTTAATTGTTGTAGCTGGAAGGGTTGGAGATCTCAGTCATTGAGAGTTCAGTGGTTTGGAGGCAACCTATCTAAGAGATCCTGGTGCACGTGGGGTTGGGAGGGAGCATGGCCAAGGTGTAGCCGCATTGATGGGAGACCCCCCTGCAGTCACAGTGGAGCTGCTTGGTGGGAGAGCTGTAGTCCCCACCTTTCACCCCGACGCTCAGTGCAAGATACGACCCCTGTGGACATTTAATAAGACAAAACAAAGCCTTCCCCAACACAGGAGGATGAGTGAGGAAGCCGCATGGAGCAGATGTGAGTCACTCTGCTGAACTGATGGCTAGGAGGTGCTCGGCATCCTCAGCAGTGCGGGTGATAGACGATGTAATGTGCAGGCATGATTTAACACTGGAGAGGAGTAAGATCTTACTATGGGCTCTCCACGACAGAAGGTGGTACCTGCAGGTTTGTATCTATGTGCAGGCCTGATCTGCGAGATGCCAAATGCTTCATGTGAGTTATCGAGTGCACTCAGCCCCTGGATGCCTCCTTCGCCCCCTCCTCTGCTGGGTGCACAGTGAGGAGCGGAGCTTCTGGAAACATGAGCAGAGGAATCAGTTACATGAAGGGTATCTCAACATGGCAGCTCCTGGTGCTTCCCAGGGTGAGAATGAAAGCATCTTCAGAGGGAGCAGAGGGAATTCATGATGTCAGCCCATAAATCTCCTGTCTCTTTTCCATCTTCCGTTGAACACAGAGAATCAGTTTCCGATAACATCTCCAAATTGCTGGGAGCAATTTTGCAGCTTGTGTTAATTGCAATCTTCTGTTGAACGCCTCTGAGCTCTTAATAACTTTGTAATTAAAGTGCAATTAACAAATTAACTTGCATATATCAAATGGAATGCTAATGTTGTTGTTAATGAGGAGATAATTATCTGGTGTCATGGAGAGACTCATGGGGCATCTTCAAGATTCAGAACCCTTTTGGCTCATGTAGGAGGTTAATGGAGTTTGCTATGAATGAATGAATGAATGAATTGTCCTTCGATGACATGCAGTGGAGCAGTCGAAGATAGCCAGGTAACCGATGACTCCACAGCCAGAAAACAGAGGTTTCTCATTCAGTCATTTTCTAGGCAGCAGGCCAGTGTTTTACAAAGGTTTCCTATAGCACAACTGGAACGCTCATTAGAACACACGGCCGGGCTTCGAGAGGGGTTTAACAGGTGATGAAACCACTCAGCACCATCCAGGCTTGGAGGCAATGTTCCCGCTCCAAAAAAGCCCTGTGCAGCTTGCGCGTGTTTCACTCCGGCATCACTAGATGAGATGCAAACCCCAGGACAGCTCTACCTGCCCCGTCTCTGCAGGACACAGGTCTCCTCTCCAGCTGCCGTCACGCTTTGTGGCTGTAGCATGGCAGTCCAGCAAAAGTGTCCATATTTGTTAAAATTGACTCCATGAGTCAGTCTCAAATGGAAATTAGGTATGGGCTGTTCCCTCATACGCCTGGGAAAGCACAAACAAGCTTTGGCAGAAAAGGGTGTGAAGTCAGAGGAAGGACAGAAATGCTCCATCAGGGTCCCTGACTCACAAGTGGTGGTGGATATTGGGTGAAGGGGAACTGTGGGGCTACAGATGAGGGGGGTACAGGAGAAGTCAGTGGATAATGTGATAGGACCTGAAAGTTATCCATATAGTGCATACGCCTGCCTGGGTGTAGCATGCTGCTTTTACAGCTTTTGATCTGTGACCTTAAATTTGCTATTCGTTGCTGAATCCTGAGGGTCGGACCCATCAGGTCTAAACACCTTCTCCATGGCTCTGGGTGAGGATGGAGGTCCAGACTGCAGGATGCGATGTGGGTCGCTCCTCGCAGTCAGATGGTCCTAGAAGTACTGGTAAAGAGAAGTGAGGCCCTATAACTGGTTTGCTGGCATTTCTGCCTCTCCTTTTGGGTTACTTTCCATTCAGACAGACCATTGATCTTCCTCAGTCCTCCCCAGCCCTCGCACAGCACCACCGTTAGTTGCAAAATGCTCTGTTGAAGGGCTTTCTTGAAGAAAAAGCACCCAGTTCTCCTGGCCTCTGGTTTGCAGGCAGGAACTGGGACTCGAGGGAGTTGCCAGTAACATAATGGGCTCCCAGTGATACAGCTTATCCTGGGGTGCCGCACGCAGTGCTGTGCTCAGCCAGTTCTGGGCTCGTGCAGGGGCCCTGCTGACTTTCCACATTAGGCCCCCGCAGTGCATGTGGGGCTGTGGATGCTGTGCTGGGACGGGCGTGCTCTGCACCGGGGCACACTGAAATGCCCTCCCTGCAGTTCAGCTGTCCCAGTCTGGCTCTCCAGCCTGAATGTGGTCTGGGAACAGGAGATCTCATTCTCGAGGAATTTGCTCCTGTTATTTGGCCTTAATTTTCCTTTGCTCAATTTCATCTCATTACCCACAGTTACACCCTGCCGGGCCATGTGGCAGCACTCTAACAGGTATTTAAAATGTTACGGAGTGAGCCAATTGGTGCATTTAAAATCCATTCCATACCATGACATAATATATTTTCAATATGCTCAAATTTGTCAAGATACATTGGGACTGAAAAGAGACTGGCCAATTGCATGGGAATTTTCTTCTCGCTCGCGGTCAGGCGGATGCCGTGCCCCCCACCCTGCACTACCCGCACGTGTCCTGGGGCTGCAGGGCTGGCTGGTCTCCTGCACACTCTGCCAGTGCCCATCGGTCCAGAGCCACAGCTCTGGGAGCTCCTCCGGCCATCACCCATCTCTGCCAAAACACATGAAGCTAGGTTTGCAGCTACTGCAGCCATTTGATTTCAGGATCTTGTTTGCACAATTGCTGATGCTAGGACATGTTGGGATAAATGGTTTTGATTTCATCCCAGGGTTAAGATTAAATGTCATTTCTGCTTGATAGTACTGCAAGCGCTGACTTTTTCTATTTCCCATTTTCTTTTTCTATTTATTTATATGGCAACAACTCTGTGTTGGGAACTATCAGGAGGAAAAACCACAGATGACAAATGTAAGGAGAAATAGGAGGAGGAGAGTAGCCAAAACTAGACCTTTTCCCCACAACACTGGACAAGGACCCGCTGCCACATGAAGAGAGGAGTGGAGGGTGCAGGTAAGGCTGGAGGATGGGGACTGCTGTTCCTACTGAAGCAGAGGCTTCAATTTCTGCCCCTGGGGCAAGCTCCAGCCCAGCAGAAGCATCACCCAGCCCTTGCCCTGCTCAGCAGCAGCCTGGTCCCCTGGGACCCAGGGACCGCACCAGCAGCATGGCTGGGCACATCTGCCTTCATCCACCTCCCCAGGCTCTTCTTGCTTGTGATGAAATCTGCCTTGTACACAGTCAAACCACTTTCCAGTTTCACTGCAGATCAGAATTCCCTTCTCTGTGCCCAAATGATGTGATCTGACTGAGAAAACCCCACTGTTGCTGCAGGCAGAAGGTCCAGGAGGGAAGGTGTGTCAGTGCAATGATGCTGCCCCCGTAGTCATGCTCACAGCAGGGCGCCTTTCAGACAGCTTTACATCACTTTTGTGTAAAAAACTAGGCCTGAATTCACATATCACACAGGCAAATAAGCAATCACTGGAGAAGAAAGAAACTGCTTGTGGTCTGAAGCCTCAATTCAATCTCAATGACTTTAAATTAATTATGTGCCCCATGCTTTCCTGAATAGCGATGCTTTCCTGAAACACCATCTTAGGTCAGCCATAATATCCTGCAGATAAACATTTTCCCCCCTCCTTGGATCTACAAAGAGAGGTAGCTTTGGACTACATATTTATAGACAGAGTCTGAGCTATAAATTGGACATTTCTGCCGCACGCATTCCCTTAAGGGCCAATAAGACTACACACATCAGCTAAGTAATATTTTACTGGGATTTTCTTTAATGACTTCAAGAGTGCTTAGTCTTTCCCTCAACCAGCATTGCATGACTAACATAATTCTACAATTAATCCTGAATTACTCATACAGTGGACTCCATTTTCCTTTGCATTCAGGACAAGTTTTAAAAAGTTATTGCTTTCCCCCTCCTTTCTCTTTTTTTAAGGACTTCTTTAATCAGACCAAATGGGGCTTAAAAGTACTGGAAATGTCTGGTTTTCTTTCATTTTCAGCCTGTTTAAAATCAAGCTAACGACACAGGACAAGAAAAGTGCTTTGCACTCACAAGCTGAGAAAAGGGACGTGAAGGAGAAGGACTCCGTCGCACGCTGCTGATGCTCGCTTGTGGATAGGAATTCTTGAGCAACTGTGTTGGATTGCTGTGGAGGGACAGAGGTGGTTTCTTTACGTGTTAGACCTATGTTTTGAGATTGGTCTCCACAAGAGTGATCATTTTAGGGTGAGTTTAAAATGCATTGAAAGCTGAGTGGATGCTTGAGGCAAGTCCTGAAAAGAAAATGAGATGGACTTGAGGAAATACAGTGACCCAGACATGGTTCATGGTAAGGACCCAAAACCAGCCAAGTGCTAACAAGTACCAGCTCCCCCAAGACACTCAGCATACACAAAGACAGGCAGGGACAGCCCAAAGCTGGAGCTCCACCATTTCCAGATGTTCCTGGGCCTTTTTGGCCCCTCTGTGCAGTCTGGTATTAAATGTTTGATCTGCTAATTGCCAGCAAAGGTGGGGAACACCTGAAATCTCCTAATATTGTCAGCTGCCAGCATTTCTTGCAGACAACTTTGCACTCTCTTCATCACGATACTAAGTGAAAACACCCAGATGGGGGTAGGCTGCTAGGGAGCAGCTGCAGGCTATCTACCACCACGTGTGCTCACCTGTGGACCATGGCAACCTTGATGAGGAGATCCTACTTTAGGGAGTCCTAGGGAGTGGAATGGTTTGACTGACAAGAAGGGGATAGCAGGTGGTTAAACCTGCTAGAGAGGAGAGAACTGATCCTTGTTTCCTACTGAGTAAGGTAATTTCTATGCTTTCATCTTTTTTCACAGGAATTTGAAGGATTCACCTTTAGCAGCAAGTGCTTGGTCCGAAACTACCTGGCTAGAGAGACAGAGTTGTATGTCACTGTTGAATTTGCTAAATACCTTTTTAAAGGCAAGAAGAGTAGATGTGGCAACAAAAAGCTGATGGACTAAAGAAATCAAAGCATTTTATTTTGAAAGTGCTGAAAAAAAAGTTTCTTTTTTATTTATGGGATGCTGGGGAGGGGTGCAGGCAGTATTGAAACAATTTGATGCAAAACCTGTTATCTAGGTTTATATGCAGCTGCCCCATGAGCTGTGCAATGGTGACTGCCTTTCCCTGCCTGGGTGATGGGACAGGGGCGCACACCCATGCACAGGGATGTTCACAGCATCCATGAAAGCAAGCCTGTGATCTCGGGAATATGCTCAAACACTGTCCCATAGGGAGTGTCTGGGCTGGGAAGCTGGCAGTGCTCTCTCTCCACATCGACGCTTTGCTGGCTGACACCAGTTGTTCGTGCTACACTCCATATATCTGCATTAGCTCAAACCTACCCGCTGTGGAGTCAGCTAATCCTTTGGGAAGTGTGTAGGGCTAAACTCCTCCGTGTTTTTTTCTGTTTAGTCTAGACTATTAGACTTAGTGGCGCGGCAACTTCATGGATTGGTGATAGATTTACTGGAGTTGGGATATGGCAAGCAGCGGGTATTTATGCACGTGTGCTGACGCACCCACAGTCCCCAGCGAGCGTATTTCAGGCACGGTGGCTGAGCCCTGTGCAAACTGCTGTCTTACCTTTATTGCCCCTCTCCCTGCAAAGACATGAAATAGCTTTTTGGGGAGGTTGAGGCACGGGAGCTTTTTAGAGCGAATCTATTCTCTACCTTCGGAAGCTGGTTGGGAGAAGCTTTCTCGATGTCCGTTGCATGGCCCCTGGGCTGTGTAACAGTGGACTTGAAGAGGCCAAGGTCACCAACTAGTCCCTTCCACTGCCAACGTGCTTGTCTTTCTGCCTTCTCCAGGAAATGTTTACTGCTTGTTAAAGACCTGAGTTGTGGGGTCTGCATAGGGAGAGGCTCTATTTCTCAGCTGACACGCTGCAATGCCAAAGAAATGGTACTTGCACTGTCTTGGATTTTGTTTCCATCCATGTCATCTGCTAAGACACTTAAAAGCCCAATTACATTGCCACAGACAAATGGGAGGTGTCCAGCTGTGTTCTCATTCCTCAGCAGAAATTTGCAGAGAAGGTTATATGAGGTGACTTTTAGCTGACTAAAAAAGCAACCTCAGGTGTCAGGCTCCAGTTGAGGCATCACAAGGAGGTCCCTAATTATCAAGGCGATATGGGAACTCCAACTTGACCACCACTCTTGTAGCTCTTCTGAGCTACCCAGATCTTCTCTCCCTGTTGATTTCCCTTTGCTCCTCACTTGGCACCTTGCACGCAGGCTGGCCTTGACCATAGCTGGGCTTTCCTGCATGAGACAGATCTTCCCTCTCTCACATGCCAGTGCCCAAGTCCCACATGTCAGTTATGTGATATGCGCTTTATCCCCTGGGACCCAGGGCTGTAGATCCACATCATCCCTCGGAGCCAGTCACGGTGCCATCGGGGTGGTACTGCTGTCCCTCTACAGGTCATCACCATATTTCGTGTTGGCCTAGAAGCTGTCTGGTCTGTTTGCAGAATCAAATCACAATGAATAACATGGAGGTAACAGATGATGTCTGTTATTACCAGGGTCCAAAAACTTCCAGTGATCTGAGGGATAAAGTTTATAACATACAGTACTTATCTGAGCGTTTGCCTCTCTGTGGAAAGACCAATATGTCCCCCCACACACTGCCACCAATCCATTCATTTAATTGCAGCATTGTTGGTCGAAATGCACATAAAGGGAATAAATTTATATCTTGACAAGAATAACACGCAGCATCCGCTGCTCTTCCTGAGCTACATCCAGATTGCCCAGTGAGCATTTAGATGGACCAGTAATTATTCCTGCCTTGACTTAAAATAAATTTTTCTGTTTCCATAAATGACTTAGCAATGTAAACATCTCCCTTCCCTAAGGTATTAGGGTTTCTTTGTCTTTATTTTTTTTTCACATCCAGTTCCTTCTCTGCTGAGTTTCAGGTTTAGCACATTATGTTCCGCAGCCACTTTGTTCTGCGCAGCCTTTGTTGTTCCCTGTTCTTCCTCCAGGCAATCCCCTGCTTTATTTACAGGGCATCTCCTGTACATTGCACACCCACGCTGCTTCCTGCTTGCAGACACGCTCTGCAGAGGGACCTTCTAAAGCACCGCAATTATTCTGTCATACATAGCTCCCCTTTTGCCACCCTGGAGCTGTTACAGCCCCAACAAAAACAAAAAACAAAAGAAAAAAAAACAACAAAAAACCCAAACCTGAGAAAATCAATAGTAACTAGAAAGTCTGGAGTGTATATATAAAAAGAAAAATATCACCATGGGAGATAATTGTGGAAGCATATATTCTTCCTTTCCCCCCCCCCTCTGTTAATGGGAGCAGGAGAGGAAAGGACTAATCCAGAAACATCTTGGCAAGAAAGGGTAGGCATGATCTAGTTTCTAAGTCTCCTTCTTCTTTGGCTTGAAGGTGAAGATGCTCCTGATTTACCCCTATGTAAGTAAGAGGAAGATCAGGCTTTTTAGCTATTATTTTCAGCCAGGTGGGAAGCCCTGGGAGGTGCCATGGGAAGGGCAGAACAGGGGTCTCTCCCTGTACCCTCTGGATCTACAGTCATCTCATCCCAGGCTGCCTCTTGCTGTTCCACATGCAGTACCTCTGTCTAGCCAGGCTCGTTTACATCTCTGCACCAATGCAGATTCCAGTGACCCTTTCCTGATTTATGGTGGTGCAAGAGGCTGGCTTGAATTTTTAAGCAAAGCTGTTTAATATGGTGCAACCATGGCCTTAATCCTGCCTCCCATGTTCCCTTGCAAATCCACTGGTATTTCTGAATGTATTTTGATTCAGGTAATGCAAAAGCCTCTAGGGGTTCAGACTGTTGCAGACACAAGCTGCCCCTTGTTTGACGGCTTTCTACCCATGCCAGGGATTTGGAGACCACCTTTTTACAGATCAGTTATGAGCCCACAGCACCCAGCCTCTGTCACCCAAGGAAAACCCCAGCCTGTGCTCCCACCTGGGAACAAGCAGGTGAAGCAGTAGTGTGGATGTGCTCCAGTGCTGCCCCAGACCCACTCCCTGAGTTTCTACCTGTGGTGCAATTCTCTGCTAAACCTGCTGCAGGTGCCCAGAAAGTACCAAGAGCAGCCACTCATCATGCATCCCACCCAGGGGTGGTGAGGTGGGAATGGTCCAGAGGTGGGACTTGCTGGTGCAGACAGGAATGGATGCCCCACAACTCCTGAAAAGCAACTGGCAACCTTGAAGCAAGAATGCAGCCAGGTACCTGCAGAAGCCATCTCTCAGCAGCCTGGAAAACATATGGTTGATCCTCTTGTTGAATTGCTGGGGGTTTTTCAGCTTGCCTGGAAAGCCACTAAATCTTGATTGAATTCAGTCATTCTCGCACTTTCCTCTATGTGGACAAACTTTGGCATAGGAATGGCAACAGCGAGCAGAAATAAGTGGCAAAAATTAGTCCCTTCATAGTGAATGCACACTTATTTGTTTTTAAAGGAACCTCAAAATTAGGTCTTTGCAAACATGTTCAGCTGAGTCCTAATTTAAGAACAATTGAGCAAGGTCCAAACAAACCCCCTGATTTTAGAGAAGAACAAAGCTGTGACCTGCCCTGTTAGGTGCTGGGCTCCTTGAGCAACAGCTCTCTTGGTTGCTCGCCCAAGTTCACCCATCTCGCACACATCAATGTATTTAGAGTCCTGTATCACTATTAAATGATAATCGTAGTTTAGGATAAGGAATACTTTAGGCATCACCAGGCCAGCCGGGATCAGTTAAACACCATCTTTTTGTGCCTATTCAAGTTCATGAGGGCAGATGGCCCTTGCAGGCTATCTCCTACATAGCAAATTTTGGCTCTGTGCAGGTTTTCAGGACCAGCCCTTTGTTCTCCAGCAAAAGCAGCACCCAGACCCACCAGTTCCCTCCCCAGCACCTTAGCAGCAGGTTCATACTACATCTCTCCTGAAGCTGCTGACTCTCCATCCCTCTTTTCCCTTCCCCCCAGCTCCAGTTCCGAACTCACATCCCGAGTTCTTCAGTTTAAATCACATCTTGGTGTAAATTGATTTCATTCCAGCCTCTGCTTCCACCTCTGCCTTGCCTTTAAATTGTATCTAGACTTAAATCAATCTTATTCCAGCCCTCAGCTGCTGTGCTCTTAATTCTTCCACTTCAATTGCAACTGTTCTTAAAGGGTCCAGCTCAGAGATATGTTTTTCTCTCTCAGCCTCTGCTGCCTTCTTGTTTCATTTAAATCACCTCCAATATTAAGCAGGGACATCTTCCACCTCCTCCCAGCCCTCACATACTCCCTGTTTAGCCAGTTAATATTTCCCCTTTGCAGCTCATCTGGTTTTAAACCAATTGGATTTTTTTTCATCTCCACAATATTCTAAATTATTCTTTACTTTCTGGCCTCTTCTGAACTTTCTTCTGCTTCCTCCATGTTTCAGTCCATGGTGGCAGTAGTAAGCAACAATTTCAGAAATATGATGTGACAGTTGCTGGTTATCAGTTTGCAGGGCAGGAGGACAAATGCTGTCTTTCCCAGCAGAGCTGATGTGGGGGAAAGAAATGCTCTGGGACTGCGGGAGAGGAGAAAGGAAGAATCTCTTCCTATGTTCTCAGTCTCATTATAAAGTGATATAAGTAGCGGCAAACAGATTTGGGAGGCCAATGATGCAAAGAGATGCCTTTTGGGATTTGCAAGAGTGACTTGAAAGTGGCCTTAGGGTTTTCAACAGCTGTCTCACCAAAGCTGACTATGAACGGACCGAGCATTGCTGATGCTCAGAGAGCTGGAAGCAAAAAGGTACCAAACTCCTGTTAGTTTTTCAGTGAGGCCTGAGATGCCTGAAAAGCCATGTGTTTTAAAGCAGGTCCCTGCAGGCTGCTAAGCAGGAAGCATTCATGGACACTAGAGATGGTAATGTGCCCAAATTCCATAGTCTTTCAGTAGTAATCAGACGTCTACGTGGCACCGTTGCCTCTGGAAATCTTCCAGTTGTCTTTGTTTTGAAATGAACTTCAGGAACCTAAAGTTGCCCAAGGAGCTTCCTTAAAACTGCCAAGGACCTAAATCAGAGTGGGATCAGTATTTGTCAACAGCTCTGACAGACCCTGACTTTGTTTGTGGGTGGATGTATACAGACATATTGTTAGGAAAGAAGAAAGTAAAATGCCCCTTTGTTCTTTTCTGTTCAGTGTCCATGAAGGTAGCATCTGGACACAGCCATTCTCCAGGTGCCCAGTAGCAGGGCCTGTTCGCTAACATTGCAGCATCAGGTGTGAATGGGCTGATCTCCACCATCAAAGTCATCCTTGAACATGATCACCAGTGCAACTATGAGCTAGAGAGTGGTCACCATTCACCCCATGCATGGAGATGGCTCCTGGTAAATGGCATTCAGCAGCTCCTGGCCCAAGGCTTTGAAAAGTGACCTGGAGGGTCAAAGGTTTGGTATTCCATGTCCTGGAGGAGATGTTGACTCTTCTCCATGACATAATTTATTCTTTTCCCTTAAGAAGAGCCCATTGTGTTTTGAGGCTGTCCCTTCCACTGGCTGTGGTAACCGAGTGGTGCCCTGAGCCATTACTGTCCTCTGACCCCTCCATCACAGCACAGAAGACACAAGCAAGGTGATGCCCTCATTTGCTTCCCATGGAAGGAAGCTGCCAGACTCAGAGTAATGGATAGAGTTTAGAAGTGGAAGCATCATGAATCAGATACGTTTAGGGAAGCTGTTTGGGTGATCCGAGAGGTTATGACCATGATTTGCATGTTGGTTGGTTGAAAAGTGCCTGAAACTTTTTTTATGATGGAAAGTTTTGACTAAGAAACTAAGATTTTCCTGGAAATTGAGTGTGGCTTAGGCTTTTGGCTTTTTTTTTTTCTTTTTTTTCTTCCCCCCCCCCCTTGTAAAAGATGACTGGAAGCAGAACAGCTAATAAGCAAAATAAGTATTTGCCTGAAACATTTTAGACCTGGTTTTCAGTAAATTTGGGCCAATGTTTTTGTCTTGTTTTTGACTGTCAAAAATGAAAACACATCTTTTTGTGGTAGGTCAGAGCTTTTAATTCTGAATGATGTCTCTGTTCCTGCCAGCTCCAAGTAGCAGTGCTGTCCAGTGGGACACGTGCATGAGAGCTCTGCAGATGGATAGCTTCACAGTGAAGCTAACACAGGGCAATTGTGGAAAACTAATTCAGCTTCTTCATTATCATTAGATTGCAATTAATTTTGGCTTGTCTTGGTAGATCCCATTTGTTAGTCACTTTTTTAGCAGGAATAATATTGCTGGTTTAGCTTTGATGCTACCAGGCACTTCTGAAGAATATGGACTGTATTCCAGGACCTCAGGGGTCTGTGTAGGTATCTTGGGCTTTATGGCTGTCAGAAAAACTCATAGAGCCTCTGGATAGTTCAGTCAATGCAAGCTTGCTTTGGAAAAGAAAGAGTCCAAAGATGCAGGAAAAGGAAGAGCCAAACGTAGCCTTTCCAGCTTCAAGCTGCAGACAGTTCATGCAAAACCAGGTTAATGTGGACTGTTGCCTTGGGACCTTGTGTCAATCCCTTGATATCTCCAGAAAAATTCTCATTTCCTTCCATGTGCTTTGGATCAGGTGCTCGCTGACCCACCCAGAGGAGCTGCCTAACTCAAATGCTCCAGGGTGAATGCAATTGGTTAGGATGTCTCTGTTCCCTGTGCTTTCTCCCTTAGGAAGGTAAAAGGTGCAATTGCTGTGTTAACGAGCAGAACTGGTGAATTTTTTGGCATGAACAAGACAATTAGAGTAGCCTGTGGCAGATCAGTGGTAAGTATTCCCAGACCCACAGAGGTGCCCTAATTGAATCTTCACTGAGTCCCTGCATCCCAAAGGATCTGGACATGGTAATGCTGCACAGTGGGTCCGTCCCTAAAACATATCATTATTTAATAGAAAAATAATGCCCATCAGACATCTGGTGGAGAAGTTTTGGCCTCTGTATCTATGCCTAAAATCAATGTATGCATGATGAGGTTGATGGATTCAGAAGCTAGAAGGACCTAGTGGTAAATGCCTTTCATTTCTGCTAATGAAATCCCACCCTGGTACTTAAGGTTACCAGATAAGTATGTAGTGTTGCTCTGTAGTGATTTATACTGTACACACTGATTTACACCAGCTGAAGGCTGGGCCCAGTTTGGGTTTTTTGGACTCACTGATTCATAAATGTTGTAGATACCCAGCAGTGACTGGAGAAAGAAACACTTGGCTTCCTAACATGGCCACCATGTCACTGGTGCAATGAGGCAGCCTGACTGGTCCTGGCCGTGAGCAGGGCTGCATCTAGAGCTAGAAGTGCTGCTGTGGGTCGTGCAGAAAGGTGACTCACTGTTCATGTAGGAGAAGGTTAGCTATTAAGTGCTGTATCCATCAAACTGTAACGTCACTGGAGATGTTTGACCGTTCCCAGAAATACGTAACACCAGGTGCAAACCTCACAAGGCTGTGCTCTTTGGAAGGGCAGCATTCCTCCTGTTGGTATCCTCAGTATCACTGTGATTGTTGTCCCCTGTTGAGTGGCATCGTGCACCTTAGAGCTAAAAGCAGAATTTAAAGATGTTAGGAAGATGTGCTGTTGCAGCTCAGATCTTCTGTGGCTTGGTACCAGGAAGGCTGGTAATGTGCATGCAGCATTACGGTGCATTGTATCTCCAGTACTCCATCTGAAAATTGTGTTGTGCTGGGAGGTAATTTTTACCGTTTGTGGCTAGAATGTGATTCTTTTCTTAGACTCGAGCCACAGGAGGCTGGGAAGAGCTTTGGGAAGACTGTTCTTGCCTGCCGCCCCACCTCGGGCTGCTCACAGCAGACAGAGACATCGCCATCTCTGGCAGGGGGCATGTGGCTACCTTGAGGACTCCCCAGGATCCAAGCTCTGACTGAGAGCTGCTGACAGGGACTCGCTCTGCTTTCCCCCTTTCAGGTAATTTGGTCCATGGGGAAAAACAAAAGCCAAGTACAAAAATGTTGTAGCCAACCTGGCTAAGGTTTAGGATCAAATTAACATTATAGTGTGCAAGAACTGCAATTCTCATAATGCTTGGTTTGCATTTTGAACAAGCACATCCCAGTGAATCCCTTAACCCACAAAGAACTGACCCTTCTAAAGAAGGGCAAAGCAGGAGGGAGGAATACATGAGACAAGGTAGGTGGGATTTCAGTGAAAGAAAACGCAGCCCAAAGGCAGGCTTTGAGGCAGTCACCCAAGCTGTCAGGCCAAGCTGCAAAACCAAAACAAAGCAACAAAGGAGAACTCAAAGTTCAGAGAAGCAAGTTATAGCAAATAGGTTATTGTCATAGGCATTTTTGCTGGGATTTACACATGTGGTTAGCATCAGCTGGCTAGACAGCCTCATACCACACAGTGCTCTCACCCAGGCTTTGATCTAGCAGTCAGCTGCCTGCACCCCCACCACCCCCGTCGGCCCCCCTGCTCAGCGAGGGATGAGTCCTGTGCTGGGACGGGGGATGCCAGGTCCCACAGAGACCTAGCTCTGTCTAGGGCTGAAGATCTGAGCATAGATCTGCAGAAATCAGTGATACATAAAAAGGAATCACTGAGGACTTTCTATTGTCTAAATATTCATCAGCTTTCTAAGAGTTATTTTTCTTTTTTGGAAATTTCAGGAAACCCGCTCCACTAGAGGATATATGCACTCAATTTTCTTCTCTGTTGGGGTAGGACACTGTGGTGTATCAGCTCCCACGGTATTCATGCAGATGTGAACCAGGAGTCCAGCATATAGGATGCTTTTCTCCTCCAGTACCTAGACAGAGTAGCTGGTAATGGGAGAAGCTGCAAAGGGAGCTTGTACCCATCACAGTGATTTTTTGGTACCTCTGGCTCTGCCATACCAGGCTGGAGGCGGTTTCCCTTTCCCATCTCTGCTGATGGCCCATTAGGAGCAGGCATCTCCTATAATCCTCTTCCTCAAACCATCCACCTCAGGCTCAGAGAAGTGATTTCTCCACGCTCTGTCCTGCCCTGCAGGGGATGAGAGTAGAAAAAGGCATGGGAAGGAATGAGAGGGAACGTTGTGCGAGCATGGGAAGTGGTGCCAATTAGGGCATTCAATGTCCATATATTCAATAAGTATCATTAGCCGTGGCTGGACAAGGCTGCAAAATTTGTCTTGCACTGATTGATTTTTGCTGCTTTGCTGAAAATCTAACGGGATCCTTGCCCAAGGAGTTGGACAGCCCTGATGGAGAGTCTGCCCTGTTGGACAGAAGCCCTTTCTGTTTGTTTTCCAGCAAGTTTTCCTGCGTCCTAGCCAAATCCTGAGTCTTAGATTGAAAAATACAGTAAAATACAATTCTTCTGCATCCCCTGTGTCTTCGATGCAGGCAGACTGATCTGCTACACTGCCCTTCATATGTTTTTTTGTTTTTTTCTTTCTTTTTTTGGGGGGAATGGGGTTGGAGGGAAGCATGGCAGCACCCCAGGGATTTCGGACAGAAAGCACTATCCTTTCCCCCGGGATTTTTGGAAGCCATTGGTAATGATAGTCTGCCTTGTAACACATGTCAGAGAGGTGGGACACCCAAAGATGGGGAATTTTTCTGTTGTGTGAGAATAAGCAGGTAGACAGAAGAGAGCCACTAGCAATGGCCCTACTAGAAGAAAGCCAGAAGAGGCTCAGTCTTTATTAGACACCAGAAACTTCACAGGGAAACTTGTCCTTGGGGACACAAGTCAGGTTTAACTTGGTTCTCCACTTGGGGAGCTGTTCCTTCATGTCATGTACATAATTACATTTACTCTGACAGGGAAAAATGTCTCTGAGATGAATTATTCCGTTGCAGCAACGCTCAGGGCTGTTGTTACCCTGAACCCAGACCATTTTCCAGTCAATCTCCTGCTCAGTGGGAACTGTTTCACTAGCGCAGAGCAAACTGCATTTCAAAGGCAGCCCTGGGCCTCGGAGAAAGGACTTGCCCAGAAATTTGAAGAAGTGCAGGGCCCTTGCAGGTTGGAGAGGGATCATCTGGGTTGCACATAGTGAGGTGTTTTGGAAGCCTGCCTTGTAGCTGTGCCTTGGTTTCTCCATCCTGACGATGTGTGAGAAGCAGATTAGCTCTGCAGAACATTGTGACAGTCAGTAGCGCAAATGCTTTCAAAATCCTTTAGTGAAACAGAGAATATAAGTTTAAGGGCTAATTGTGTTGCTGCATTACAGACACATCAGTGTTCAAGCAGTCCACAGAAAGCACATGGAAGCCCTGGCTCAGACTTAGGCCAGAAGACCAGGTCCCTGCTGGCACCTGAAAGGGCAGATTGTTGTGCACATGGGTGTGTGTTGGGTGCCACAGCTGTGCAGCCAGCCACTGCTCTGCAGAGCAACCCCGAAACTCCCAGCAGCCTCCTGCCTGCAGTCCCTGTGACACGGACTGCCGGAGTTATCCTTGTCTTCGTGATGGATGAATGCGGTATTTGCTGTCCGGATAACTTCCTCCAATCACTGTTTCCTTGCTCTCCTGGATGCTGCTTTATTTTTTCCAGCATGAAAGGTGATCAGATAGAGAACGTGAGTGTTGTGCTGGGCAAGGAGAGATGATGAATGGGACGTGTGGCTGAAGGGTAGTCAGACCTTGACCTTCTTATGAAGCAGCAACTGCTTTTCCCCTTTTTCTTGAGTTTCTGCTGGGACACATAGGAATCCCTTGGCTCTGTGGTGCAGTGAGATCTGACTGCTGGAATAAATGACGAATAGAAAAGTGATGGTGGAGAAGTGGCAGTTTTATCCAGCTTGCTTCTTGCATCTCTGAGATCCAGCTGGGTTTTCCTTCAGCCTTGCAGATGCAGCTATGAAAGCAATGTGACTACTTTTGTATTGCGTTGAAATAAGGATAACGATAAATACTATCCCTGTTGAAATTCTTAGCAAATTTACCAGTGACTGCATAGGGGCTGAGATGTTAAATGAAATGCCTCCCTGAATAGCTATATCTGCCTCCGTGCACTACATTCGGTCAATGCAGTAATTATTGATTGAGACTAAAAATTGCAGAAAGGGGTAATGTAATCTTGTGCTGTTAATTTTTTTTTTTTTTTTTTTAGCAATTAATGTACGCCTGTTTTCTATGGCTGTTTGGTTATCCACAGGGATAGGGCAGAGGGTGGATTAGCACTGATATAAGGGATAGTCTCCCATGTTCTGGGCAATGCCTGTTTATGTAGATGGGTTTTCTGCTATGAAATGCCTGTTCTGTACAGTAATCCTTCTAAAGCAAGACCCTTTTACAGGTACAATATGGAGAAAAGGATTGTACATAGCAAATGATATCATGGTTACCAGCCACACAGATAAATTACTGAGTTTTGTCCTGCTAGTGCAGGCAGGTTGTCTGAAAATGTGTTTGAAGGCAGCCTGGTTCTGATTTATAATCAAGCTTCCTAGAGAACAAATAAAAGCTAAATGGGAACGATGGAAATTACTCAAGGGAGAATCCAAGCTGGATAATCGGCTTTCACACTCCCTCTCCACCACCCTCGAAGCCAAACTCGCTAACATCTTTCAATGACTTCAGGGCTGAACAACATTGTCCCACTGGTTCTTTTTATACAAATAATTACCCATGACCCATCTAGAGCTGCATGAATCCAGAGATACCAGAGCTTTTTGCAAATATTGATGAATGAAGTGCAATTGTTCCCCCATCCCCGAGCAGTGGGTAGCCATCCCACCAATTCCATGGTCATTTTGAAATCCCCCCTTGTTGCTGTTAAGGTTTGGTGGGAGATGGCTTTTTTCCCCACATACAAAAATTTCCAAGAGTTTGAAAAAGACTCCAATTCCAAACGGGCACATAAAATTCAGATCCTGAAACATGAAAAATAACTCATCAAAATAAACTTTTTAAGCCTATTTTTTTTCACGGCCATTTTCTGTAGAAATGCCTGAGATGTCTGAGACTAAGTTGTGTTGAGTGAAGCACCCTGCAATTTGAAAATGTCAAAACAGTCCTTTTCTTAAATGTTGCCTGGCTTGTTGCAACTGGCCCAGTTTAGCAAAATTTGCACTTTTGATGAATGAGCATTTTGGGGATGGGAAAAAGTGCAACTCGGGTCATCAGAAAATGTTTGATCAGCTCTAGTTTGCTCTATCAGAGCTGTTGGCTTTGCAGAACAGCAAAGTGACAGAGAGACATCCCAGCTGCTCCTGCTCTGAAAAACAAGCAGAGCAACAATCCTGGGCTGTGTTCTCTGCCTGCTCAAGTAGAATGTCTCTTTGCTGTTGAAGATGTGATTGGCCAAAGTACACACCGCTGACCTGACTGTTTACCTGCTGTGGGAGCAGCATCAGGCCAATACCGACATCTGGAAAATCCCACGTGCTGGCAGGTGGCTGGGCTGCTGGGGTTATACCTGGACACAGAAAATGGTAAATGCGTGCCGGTGTAGGGGTGCCTTGTCCTCATCCAGCACAGTCCCTGTGCCACGTGGGAGCGTGTTGTTATTTAATTATACAGCACTTCTTGACAGAAGAGTAAAATTGATTGCTTTTCTTTGTAGCTCTGTAACTACATAATTGGGAGGGTGCTGAGAGCATGTACATGGGTGCTTTAACTGTATTCTGAATCTTTGGTAGATTAACTACCAGCTCAGCCTTCTAGTACAAATTTAGCTCTGTTTTTCCCCATCTGCATCTATCTTCCAGGTCAGAGGCAGCCTAAAGCCTGCACTGAAGAAGCTCTTGCCCAGGAGCCACGTGTTTCAGAGGAAAGAACAGCGGCTGTATCTTTTTCTGGAGGAAAGAGATATGTCCTTTGCCCCTAAGATAAATCCACGCCTTTTCATGCTGGGCATCCAGAGTAGAAGTCCAGAAGCCTGCAGGTGATGTTCAAGCCCATCAGTAGGGACTGCTCAGCCTGAGGAAGAGGAAGGCTGAGGCCCACAACCACCTCCTCACCAATGGGAGTCCTTTACTACCCCATCTCTCATTCTACATCCCTTTGACCTCAGTGTGTTACAGGACAAAAGGTCTTTATTCAACATCTGGGAGCAATTAGAGAAATATCCATACCTTTCCCCATGTCAATAAGTGCAGTGGGGAAAAGGGACACTAAGAAATGGAGCAAGGAAAGGTAGACGACAGGTAAGGACTCCACCTTCCAGCAAACACAGAACAGAAAGTGCTAAATAAAACTATTTTATAATATGACATAACATATTTGATCCAAAGTCACAGTACTGCTGCTTTTCAGACAGCTGTTTCTCTTACAATCGTTTTTCCATGTCAATGACTTTTTGGTCCATGGGGTTGAGCCACCTCTTCCACGCACGTGCCAAACTCACATTAACTCTCCGGGAAGTTGTGCATGTGCATCAAGAGGAGAACAGATCCCCTTTTTATTTTCAGGAAGGGTTTGCGTGTGATTTATGAGCCTGGAGAAGGAGCATGGAATACCACAGTGCCAAATTAAGGCATGCCCAGCAAATGAAAGGACAAGGTGCAATCCAGGAGCCTTCAGAATTAATTACTGGAACAACAGAACCGACGTGAAGTGATGTGAGCTCATGGTAGTTGCTCCAGCCAGCTTCAGGTGCAAAGGTATATTTGTTCATGGCTCAGGGTTTTCATCTCAGTGCTGACAGGGTGATAATTCAGTCCTATAAAGCAGCAAATTATCACTGCCGCCTTAGCATTAATTTCCCTCCCCAACAGACACCATAAAAAAAGAATGCTTTCTCCTCAAGGCCTTGGTGCGGAGAATTTCCCATGGCAGGCCATGAGTTACAACTCTATCTCCAAAGACATCCTGTAAATAACACATCAGGATCTTAATTCATTAAATAAATCTAATAGCTTAACCAATCCATAACACACAGTATCTTCAATGCTCTTTCTAAAAAGGGTGTCAGTGCTTTCCTCTCTTTTGAGGAAAAAGCTGAGTGCATCACATAGTCACAGATATAATTATCCATACCTTCCCCACCTATATAAAGCAAAGCGTGTGTGTGCAAGTGTCTGAAGTACACACAGGGCTGTGGAGAGGGTGCCGGAGTATATGTGGGCCAGACCTGATATCTTCTGTCACTCCAGGAGAGCCCCTGTCCCCACAGCTCCATTAATAGGTACAATTTCTCACGCCGACTTGTTGCCTGAGGGCCTGTCACTAAATGCACAGATCAAACTGGAGATGATTGTGTGCTGACGCGGGCGCTCTAACACCTTTTGAAGTCCAGATGACTCACTTCAAGCTTGTGCCTTTTGGAGAGAGAGAGAGAAAGAGAGAGAGCATTACCAAGTATTGCTGTATCTGTCCCTCTTTCTATTTGGGAACTTTCATACTTCAAACTACGTCTGCTGTACGAGGGTGTTTTTGTGCACAGGAGGTTTTCCCCCTCTTGCACCATGCAATAATTCATGCTTGCCCAAAGCCATGATGAAACCCATCCACTGGTATGCTGGAGCGAGGGGGATGCTTGGGCTGGGCACCATTTCATCCTGGCTTTGGAGGGAGCTTGCTCCTATCTCAGAGCTGAGGTTGGGGCAAGGGCAGACTGGAGGCTGGTGCCGTGGTCTTTGGGGCTGGTAGAGCCTCCGCAGCCCCCTCCTCAAGGGAGGGTGTCTTCAAGGGGCTTGGTTTCTGCCTTGACTCCAGCTCTTTGGTTTTATGGAGATGCCTTCAGTTGACAGTGGTGGTATTTGGGAAGTTCATCCCTCTGCTCTGAGGCTGCTTGAGGTTTTTTCTGTGCCCTTGAAAGAGAAACACGCTGAAGCCGCAAGAGGTCTTGTCCTCCAGCCGCGTGGGGACACTGTAAGGTGGCAATATCCTTGTGTGCGAATGGGAGAGGGTTTTGAAAAATTCAATTTTACAAGAAAATGCTGAACTGCTACTGAATATAATAATTAATCCTGATAGATCTGTTGGAACCCTGTGGTGTGTTTGCTTCTGCTCTAATTCATGCCGAAAGGGGGAAATTTTGCAAGGGTTGTTTTCTTTTCTGGCAAGATAATGTCCCTACTTTGTCTTTTCCTTTTTGATTAACGTAAAAGAGCAGAAGAAAATTAACTTGCTACTGGACTAATTTAGTGGATGTTTCAGCATGGAGCACGTTTTGATTGCCGAGTATTACCCTGCTGTATGAGAGACCAACAGGGGACATTGCAGGGTTTCCTGATTTACTGCTATTTTGGGCATTGCCAGTTTGATAGGACCTCCAGTTTTTTGGTTTTTTAAAGGTTGCGGGGGAAGGGATGGGAAGGAAAGAAAAGGCCTCAGTCAGAAAGAGGCTTTGTATTCCTGGTTTTCCTGGTCTGGATTCAAGTGACATTTTTCTGCTGAATCCATTACCATTAGTCCATACAAGCGACGCGCCAGATCCTTTTGTCCTCCAAAGGCTGGAGCAGCTCTCCCCTTTCGCATGGGGAGGGGTGCTGCAGCGCTGAGCCAAGCCGCATCCCATCTCCGATAAACTTAATAATTAGCTTCCCTAATAAAGCACTTAATCCGAATACATGTTTTTACTAATTGCAACAGGAAGTTTTGTCAGAGCGGTTTACCTACTGCTGCGCCCAGTGCTCCTCACAGGCCCTGGGAACCGATACCCACATCTCGACCAGAGCCCTGGGCTTCAATTAGCCCCGGCAATTCAGAAGGAAAACAATTCTCCATTTTCTCATTAAAAGATGAAAGAGAAGAACCTTCATTTCCCCCCCCCCCAGCTGTTTTTTTTTAAACACTGAGTGATAATTTTGCACTGCGAAGAAGCTGCTCCGCTTTCATGGCCCCTGATTAGGAAAGACAATGGGATTAGTTCAAACCGAGTTGAGAGGCCTTGGTGACTCCTTTGCTGACTAAATTGTGGATGAGGGTGGATAATGGGAGATTGATTAGGGTTAATAGACTTATTTTTACAGGTCACGCCGCACAGCACTCTGGGTTGTGGTGCTCCAACACATATTATTGCAAGCCATAAATCAAGTGGCTTGGAGGGACTTCAGGGCTCCCTCCCTCCGAATTGTTGGTGAACAATTGACTTTTGTCTCCCTGTTGCTAGTGCTACCGCTTCTGCCCCCTCTCTTTTGGCAGGGCCTGATCCTGGGGGGGCTCAGCACCTCCTCCCCAATGGCCAAGCACCCTGCAGAGAGGAGCCTGGTGCTTTGCCATGTTAAGCACCCCCCAGGATCCAGCCCCAAAAGAGCTCGATTTGGACAGATGGGGAAGTGGGGGGCAGGGAAGAGAGGCTGAGCTTTTTAAAGTGCGTTTTGTGAGTTTTACGCTTGGGGATGAATGGGAACCTTAAAACCAGCTCTGTGGGACTCCCAGGTTTGTTTTCTCTCATTTCTAAGGTTACTGAGTGTGTTCCAGCAGCTGGAACAACTGCGCGGGGCTGTCAGTCCCGCTTGTGCTCCATCAAAACGCCTCCAGCCGGGAGGTTTCCAAAGCGGTGGAGGGGGAAGGAGTGGCAAGGGGGGCAACGAATTCCCACAAGGTTTTCAGGCTGTTTTGGCTCCAGCGTCTAAACGTGACCAGAGACAGCACATGAAGAGTCAATGCTACTTGTAACCCAATGGGAGCTCCACTTAGATTTCAATGCCAGGTCACTGCTAAGCAGGGTTATTTGTATATATTGGATATTGCACATGTATAGTTTTCATTTAGAAAAGCCCAAAAGGAATGTTTTCTAACAGGTGGCGAAGGTAGGAAAAGCTTATTCTGTGAAATGCATAGCAGGGTTTCTTTCAAGCAGGGTAAGACTCTGGTCTGTCTTACACCAGGAGAAATCTCTGCTGCCTTGCTGGAGCTTTATGTTTTGCAAAATGTGAGTTATTCTGGTTTTATATTGTCGTACCTTGATCCCAAATGGGAGATCTCTTTTTCTGCAATGGGCACTAGCTCAAAGTACATTGTATTACTCCACTGCAATTCATGCTATAACAAACTGCAATAAAAATCCCCTCCGACAGCATGCCACGGTGTTACAAGTGATTGCTGCCATAAGCCATATCATTAAGTGCCAGGACTGTGGTAAGTACTAGAGCTAGCTGGAGATTTTTCCACTGGAATAATTATCTAAAGGAAAGCATCCTGTTTGCAAAATCAAAATTTTCCATGGGGAAATGCAGAGGTTTGCTATTTTCCTCTCTCTCTGCCTTTCACTGCTTCCCACACAGGCACTGTCACATCAGAAATTTTCAATTATTGTTTTCCTGAGAAAAGAGATGAGGTTTACTGGACTTCAGGAAACTCTGCACCTATGCATGGAAATGCCGTACAACACGACTCTTCGCAGTCTCTCACAGCACCTAATGCCACGGCACGTGGGGTGCCGCGGGCAATGCCCCTTGCCTTCAGACAGGCACCGCTGCTCCCACGGCACTGTTGGCACAGGACACACCAGTGCAGTTACTGGTAACGGTCACAGCTCTGCGGCCCCTGGAGCACACACAAACCAGAAAATCATCCGGTGGTCCAGCCCGCTCTGACAGCAAGATGCCCTCGTTCAAGGTGGCAGACAGCAAAAGCAGTATGTACTTTCCAGAGAAAATGCTGACGTGATCTCTAGGTGTTTCTGGCTAGAGATTAAATAGAGCAACCAGTTTTACCTCCTTAGCATTTCTAAAGGGCTGACTGCTGCAGTGTGAATGTGCTACGTGAGAATTGCCCTGTGATGATCTGATCTTTTCTAGCCTGCTTTTCCAGGCTTTCTCTGCTTTCTGCACCTCGCAATGTGCACGCTAATTGAAGCTTCAGGGAGATATTTTTTTGGCCATGCAAGGATATGTGGAGACTTTGTGAAAATTGTCTCCTCCAAAGAGGATATAGGATTAATTTCAGCATGGATCAGGTGTCATGGACTTGCATGGTTTCAAAAACAAAAGCAGGCAGACATAAATGTAAGCACGGTAACCAGCTGGTGTATGGATGCGCTAACCTGCAATTGTGGGATCTTTGCTGTCACTGTAATCGTAACAAATATATTACTAGCTTGTAGCACCTTTTGTCTGAAGATGATAAAGTGCTTCACCAAAAAAAAATGCCTTGGAATACTCCAGAGAGTTTTTTCTCTCTATAGTTGATGTCTGTGTTTGTGAATCTGAGTCAGCAAGCAGTTAAATGATGTGCCTGGCATCATCTAGTTGATCAGTGGCAAAGGTCTTCGAGTTCAAAGCTCCTTCACTCCCTGGATGGGTCTGGCAACATCAAGGGCTTCAGTGCAGACAGTTGAGTGTAAAGAAATTAAAAATCCCCTTCCTAAACTAAAGCACAGTTTGCATCATAAAAATTTTGGTCATCCTGCCAGAGGTATTTGCCACATCACACTTGGCAACATCAAACGTATCTGTCCAGAGAACATGCGAATGTCTGTCCAGCAGGAACTGCTCAAAGGCATGTAAATACAACAGCAAAATGAGATCATAATCCCAGTATTGCACCATGCATTGGGAAATGCCAGGGTGATCGGTGGGAGGAACAAGTTCAATTCTGATTGCAGAGTTACTGCAGCCTGCCCCAGGCTGGGTAAGCTGCGGTGTTTTCTGCAGGCAGGATTGCAGCGTGGAAGGCATATCCTGAGCTTCACTAACAAGGTGCTTACTTATGGATGGGGTAATTGGGAGCAGCCTTTTTCTGTGGGTTTCCCTCCCCTCTCTTGGACAGAGGCTTTAACTGCTCTGCCACCATCCTCTCCCCAACATCCATTCAAATATGGAGCCACCTGCAAATATACCTCTTCATGAGCACTCCTGATGAGTCTCTCATTTCCAAAAATGTCCTTGCAAACAACGTTTTCCTCCTGTGAATGTTTGCAAAAATGAACCAAAAGATTCCCCGTGCTGCTGGAATATGTTTGCATTTCTTTATGCAAATCGAGAACTGCAAATAATTTTTGGCAGTCTTGTCCTGGCTCACGGCAGTAAAGTAACAACAGAATGTAGGTGAAGTCTATGACAACGTTATAATAACAACCAAATCCAGGCAGATCAAGCATGTATATCACATGTTATGTCTTCACTACAAAAGGAGAGG
This sequence comes from Nipponia nippon, assembly GCF_047370975.1. Lineage (NCBI taxonomy): Eukaryota > Metazoa > Chordata > Aves > Pelecaniformes > Threskiornithidae > Nipponia > Nipponia nippon. The sequence goes on along the minus strand of NW_028262330.1, from coordinate 11,560,247 downwards.
TGTTTTTACACGGAGATAATTAACTGGAGATATCTACCTTGGTGTACTTTGCAAACAGCGATAAGATAGTGTTACCTAGATGTGACTGGCTGGCTTTATCTGGACTAGGTATATCTAGGCAAAATCTATAATTCTTTGTCTAGACAATGATCTCACAACAAGAGAATGAACTTTAATTAGCTGTTTTGATGGAAAAAAACTTTTGTGTAATGGAGACAAAGCCAGAGCACTTATGAGCAACCCTACAATAACAAACCTGTATGTGCATAAACATAGCAGATAGGGAAGAAGGTGGCAATAGCAAGAAGATTTCATTTCAAAGTGTCAAGCAGTTATTTGAGATGCTGGCAAGCACCTGCCTTCATAACAAGGTCAAAGGCAAAATTTGCACCTCTCTACCCACAGCTCATGTCGAGAGGAAGGAAAGACAGGGAGTATTTCTCTGTGTGAGCCCTGCTCATTGCACAGAGGTGAATGAAAAAACCACATGGCTATGTGTTTAAAGAGCTATCAGGGGCTGCGGTAGTAAAGTGCTGCTGGGGAAAGGAAAAGCTTTAGGTCATCCCTGGTATCCTTGCAAGACAATGAGTGGCCCAAATCTCTGCCCTTAGTGCGATCATGGGCCCTGAAATGCCACAGTCAAGTCTGTTTTATCTTCTTTAAAAAAAAAAATTCTGTATTTTTAGGCTGCTTCTGTACAGAGCGCAAACTCGCTGACATAGCTGCCTTCCCCAGCTGCCTGCTACAGACCCTTCAGGGGTTTTCCATGGACCCCCCTGGCACTGAAGCGCTGAGTATGGTATGTGATGCTCAACAACTGATGTCATAGGAAGGCAGGCTACGTAATCCAAGAGGTTGGACTTTTCTGTTTTCACAGCCCAGCTGTGGTGGAAACGTGACTTCTGTTAAGTGTGAATAGCACCTAGCAAAGAAAACCAATGCTCCAGAAACATCTTCGTTTCCCTTTGTGCAAGAAAGAGGAGGAAAACAGCACAAGGCATTGGCTGTTCAGTACAACTCCAGCTCTTGATTTTGCACCATAATGGAGTCCAGGTTGATGAAAATCAGTCTTGTTTGGATGAAATATAAGTCCTGGTGCTTGATAAGATCTTGGTAAGACTGGTATTATTTTATGTTTATGTTCCAGTACTGACCAGAGCCCTCCCTGAATGCAGACCCTCAGCTTTATACAGGGATAGAGCAAGAAGCATCCCCTGGACGGAACAGCTCACAGCCCTGGTGCTGTTACTCTCTCTGCAGCATCGGTGTTTTTTCTCACAGCTGCTTCTCCCAGTGCTCTGCTGCTGCCTGTGAATGTCCATGTGCAACGTGTCCACCACGCCGGGGAGGTCGGAGCAATCGGAGAGTGTGCAGGACGTGGCACAGGGGGAAGAGCACAGCAAACAGCATGCTCTTGCTGACAACTGCCAAGAAAGTGCAAAAATAAGCAAATCTGAAAAGCAAGTGTCCTGTGTGATTAGCAGTGCTTTGCATACGGATGAGAAGCTAAGCTTGAAGCAGTTCTGCTCTGGAAATGGCTTTACATGCTGCTGGTGCCAGCCCAAGGCACAGAAATGGCTGCATTTCTTCCCAGCACCATCACTGTAGTTCCCCTCTGAGCTAGTGAACAGGGGCTCTGGCCACAGTACTTTCCAGATGGTTCAGGCTCTGCCACTGCACTCTGACCTGAAAAGTGCTGGGAAAGAGTCTGAGCTGGGGCTGAGGTTGTGCCCATGGTTTTAGGAGGCTTAGGAGGCCAAGCAGGGCCCCTACTCGCTTTGGGCTCCTCTGTAGGTAGACCCCTCCTATAGGTGATACAGAGCCTAAATGGGCTCTCTTGCCCTCTTAAGGCACCTGTCTCCCTCCATTGACTGTGGTGAGACCCAAGACCCTTACTGTGGGTGTCTCACTCATAAGCCAAAATTAGATGGTTAGACAGGTGCAGGAGGTCTGTGGCACAGAGGAAAGCCAAGGAATTGCTGCCAAATGTAAAGGCACCAAATCTGGAAAAGGGTAATTCAAGGAATATGTCCTGTCTGGCTGAGTTTTGTACTTCTGTTTCTAAGGACTTTGGTCAGGTTGGGGTTGGTGCTAGGGGTGATCCTGAGGTCATCGACCTGCAAAGGGGAAGCAGTGGGTGCAGAAGGGAAGAGCTGTGGGGAGGTCGATGTGTTTGCACGTGGCTACCACACTTGCAGCATCTTGTTTAGACCTCATATCATTTTAGAAATGGGGAGTTGTCACAAGTTATCACCCAGCCCATGTCCTGTGAAAGAGGACAAACAGGCCTGCTGCCAGGTTACGCCAGAGTCTGTCCACAGGTATCCACCTCACAGCATTGAAAGCCTGAGCTTCTCTGGCCTGTGTTAGAGGTGTCACATTATCTCATTCAGGGCTGTTGAGTTTATTCTCTGTGCAGAAGGTTATTCTCATGAATAGTGGCAATAAGGCTGCTCTGCTCCATCCAGTCCCCTGGTGTTTTCTCTACATCCCACGATAGGTTTTGCTGCAGAGAGAAAACCCAGAGCCACCCTGACACAGGCCATGCTCCCAAGGGATATCCCTGGGAAATGAATGGAAGAGCTCAAAGTTTTCCATTTTTTTCTGAATCAGCTCTCACGCCAACTGCAGCGCATGAGATATCTCTTGGGGGGACCTTCTGCTCCTCTTCAAAGGAGATCATTAAATACATTTCAGCTTTCGTGTCGACTTCTGTGTGGACTCAGATCATCCATCAAAGATGACTTTTGATCAAACTCCCCTTGGGAGGGACCTCTCAGTAGTAGACTTGAACTCAGGAGGGACAAAAGAAAGACAAGATGAGGAAATAATAATACACTTTAAGTATTGGCCTTCATTAATATCTTCAATAAACAAACATGTACATCTGAATATTACTTTCTCTTACACACCCACTATTATCACTTAACTGTATTCCACATGAAAGCACACTTGTCATAAGCCATTTCAACTCCCCTCCCAAGTTAATATATTAGCACTCATTTCATTTGCATTTTAATGGTGAGACTACACTTTTCAAATAAATGACTGCACTTTATCAAAGGATTACTTCATTTTGACTGTAATGCTGCTCTGCCATGCGGGAATCAGGGAGTGCGGAGGTTGAAAAAAGCCCTGCAAAGCAGACCCACTGGGTTCAAGAGCACCAGCTCTGCTCTTTACAACTCCATCTTCATAATGAGGGGGAAAATAGCGATGTCGAAATGTACTGGCTGCTGCTCTTTGTACTGAAGGGAGATGCTGATTATGTGATTTCACTCCCGCATTTTGTTACGTGCATGGACTCCTCTTCTCCAGGGAACATCATTAAGGGCTATAGATGGCCTGAAATGAACCTGTGGATAGAAATCCCTGCGGTTTCTCTCTATCCAGGCTTTGAATCTCCACTGTGTAGCTGAAGCCTGTTCTAGTGTTAGGCCTGTTTCCCCAGCAGATCAGAGCAGTTTCCTATGGAGATGGGGTAGGATCCAGCATCCCTGACTCAGAGGAGGGGGTAACATGGTGACCACACTGTGAGCTCAGCTGGAAGGTTCTAGGACCAAAAAGGCCAAAATATATAGATAAAAATAAAATTATCCTTTACTTTAAGAGGTAGAAAGATACACAAAGCTGCACATGGCATGCTAAATCTTTAGGTAGCAAACAAAGTAAGAGAAAACAGGAATGCAAAATGCAGTCTGCATAGCAAGAAGCTCTGTAACACTGCCTGCCCTGCCTAAAGCAGCACTGAATTCCCGCTTTTCCAGGGGAACCAACCAGGATATGTTTGGATGCTTCTGGTATTGATACCCAGCCCGTCCTAGCATGAAACATTTCTTGGCCACACCAGGTCCCAGCATGGGGGCTACTGATCCTTCAAGGGAGCCAGCTGGGCTACTTGGCTCCACCTGTGTGGAGGGTGGAGGGAGATAAAGGTGGAAGCAGCCCCAGCTGAGGGTTTTTGGGGGTGGAGGGAGGTGTGTCATGGCAGCCCTGCAAGAAAGCTGCTGAAAAGGTCTGTGGGTGGCTCGTGCAGAAGGCTGAGCATCAGGAGGTGTGTATGTGGTGGGGGTTTGCCTGGGAAGGGGGTAGAAATCCATGAGCTTAGAGAGGCAGCCTGTTCTAAAGGGTTTTTTCTGGTTGGTTATTTTATTCTGAAGTTGGTTATTTTATTCTCCTTGCACAAGTGCTGGGAGAGTTTGGAGATGGTGAGTGTCCCCAGGTACTATTTTCCCATTAAGTTGAACACCTGGCTGGTTAAGTGCTGCTTACAGGGAAATGTGGTATAAAGTTGCACAGGTTTGGTGCTTGCTGTTTAATACTAGGCTGTGTAAGGTTTCTCTAGCTAAAAAAAAAAAAAACTACCTACCACCAAATTTTAAATTCCCTCCTTTCCTATGATTGTAATTCCATTTATTAGCTTTTGCTTGCTGAAGAAAGCTGTGGTTCATAAAGCCCCAGTGACTGGGTAGGCAATCAAAATGTCCTTAAACATTAGTAAGTTTTATTTCAAAACTTAAGGCAATCTTTAGCTTGAATTGGAAGAAAAGTGAGGTGTCAGCTTCCAGTTGTTGATGGGAATGCTGTTGTGGCAAATACTGAGGGGGGAAAAAAAAAAAAAGGAGAAAAAAAAAAAAAAGTGTGTGGATTAAACCCAGCATTAAATGGAGGCAGGGTAATGCAGTGATCTAGAGCCATTATTTGCAACCCAGGCTGTGATAATGAAGGATGCTGGGGAGCTCTAGTGTGTGAAATGTTGGTGGGAATAATAGAAATCTCTAGCAGCTTTTTTTTTTTTTTAATCCTCTGCTACAAATTAGTATGTTGTACTGACAGACTGAACCATGAGCTGCCAAGGAAAAACACCCCCACTGCCTGTTTGCAGCAGGGCTTCATCCTGGGGAAAATGCAAGTGTCTCCCAAACTGGTTATTGATTAGAAATGCTTTATTTCATCTAGAGTTTACATGCTGGCAGAGTTTATTCAGCCTTGGAAATGAAAGATTGTGGGTGGCAGCAGCAGACTCTTCTGGAGAGGCTCCAGGCTCAGGCGCTTGGTCCCAGGCTGGTGGATGCTCCTGCAGAGGTGAGCAGATTTCTCCTTCCTTGTGTCCTGTGGTTGCACCCCGTGAGTCAAAGGCTCTCTATGCTAGTCAGCACCGTGGCGCAATAGGAGCGACCTGTAGGGATAAAATCCTGGTGCTGAGGAGCTGAATTTCATATTACCTACCTTTTAGGGCTTTTTATGTTCAGATGTTTTTAGTCTGATCTTATGGATTGGTCTCAACTAGAAGTTGGGGCGCATTAGGTACATCTTCTGTTAGGGGTTTTGCTGCCATGGGATGCCCCCATTTCTAGGATGTGTCTTCCCTCGCAGTCTAGATATCTGTCCCTCCAGCCCTCCTGTGCTGAGGAAGAAGGTACAGGACAGCCCTGTCGTGGTGCAGCAGGCTGGGTGTGTTATGGCTGGGAAGAGTTGTGACAAATTGGCTGATTAATTGCCCGGAGGACTCTGCACAGAGATTATAGGCATTGCTGGAAGGTCTGCTGGAAATTGGGGTTCACTTGGGGATGAAGGAAGGTGAGATGGAGCCCACAGGACAATGGGGAGAGGGCAAAGGGATACCAGCAGTGGGTTGCTCTCCTACTGCCAATTTGAAGTAGGTAGGGGAAGCCCTGATGGAAATCATTAGCTTCCTGCTAATTCTGCTGGTGAAGTGCTTCTGATTTAGCCCTGGGGTGTGTGTGGACCCTGAAAGAGCCCAATAACATCTGGGCTGTAACTTTTCTAGAAGGGCACAGAAGAGAGGGTCTTGCTAGTAAACTCACCCAGTGCTCGTGCAGGTGGCTGGAGAATAACTGCAGCAGTAAGGCTGAGCACAGGCAGGCATAAGGACCCATCACTGGGGCCTCGTGGCATCTGCTCCTTGCTGACAACTCTCCCTGCTGTGGGTTGCACTGAGGTGACCAATCTGCACCTTTACTGGCCTGGTGCTGGCAAACCTCCAGCAAATATCATGGACCTAACCTGTTATTCATCAATATTTTAATTGTTACACTTCTTACCACATGCCTCAACTATTTCATAAATGCTGGCTCTAAATCCCCTGAACATATTTAAAATAATTCCTTAGGCATGCATGGACAGAGCTGCCTGCATTCCTCCTTGGTTATATATAATGCTGCTGAAGCCTGGGATGACTATGGCTGTCTGTATTTATACCACAAAATCTCTTTTGCATTGCCTGGGATTTGTGTTGTGTAATTCATGTGGGCTGCCCAAAAAGCTGAAGCAGCCAGCAAGACTTAGTGATCGCTCCTATGAGCCTGTAACATGAGGCTCTTGGCAACATGCTGCACATACACATGCATCTCCAAGTAGTGGTAGGTAGTACACCTCCAAGAGCACAACTTGAGGAAAAATCCCTTTGCTGTGATGTTTTGCACATATTTGGGGACCTGCTACTCTTGCTGGAGACTGACAGATGCTGCCATGGCCCCTGCTCTGCCCTGTTTGATGGATGAAAGGTACAGCTCCACAGGGGTTTCCAGCATGGTCCTGGTCCTCACTCCCTCTTTGTTCAGCTGATGTCCTCAGATGGCAATGGATGGCCTTTGCGCTCTGACCCTCTTCCTTCTCTGACCAGTGACTTTTAAGTGCCATCCATCTTCCCCTGGGTTTCACAGAGTGGAGAGCAAGCGGGCTCACCCCAGAGGGGAGGTTTTTCCTCATCCTGTGCGTTGATGTTTTGGAAGAAGTGAGCATGCAATGTTATCATTGAGTCTTGGCACTAACACTCAGTGAGCATCATGGTGGCAGTAGACAAGTCTTTTGCTCTCCTCTGCTTCCATTGCCCTTGGTATCTGTTGCTTTTGGTAGCTGGGGCAAGTGGGGGTGCACCTCTGAGGTGGTTTGTCTTTTCCCTTGAGAAAAGAAGCATGGGGTCAGGCCATGTCCCATCAGTATGGGAGAAGATCCAGCTGAGCCTGCCTGTGTGCATCATGCTGAACCCCAGTGGTAAACGATGGTACTTGGGTCCTGAGATGAGCCTGTTGCTCTCCCTGGGTGCTTTTCATGCTGTGTGTAAACTAAGGGAGAACTCCAGAGATCAGCAACAAGACAGCAGAGCATGCCATGCCCTGGATACAAAATAAACTATAATTCCATGCTGTGCTGTAACCTGCCCATCAGCTGATCTGAGGAGGATGGTGGTGTCCCCTGTTTATAGCTGTGGAGCTGTGTTGTGGGCAGAAACCTGGTTAAGGGAATCCAGGAAACCTCTGACAGGTTAAGGAGTTAAATTTATGGTGTGCTGAAGAGAGACCTGGGCAAGGTGACCTTAGCTAGGGCTCAAACTGTAGTGTCTTCTCTCAGCTGTAGACAAAATCAGATGCCTGCATGTGTGGTAATGCTTAATATCTACCAGTCCCATTGCATCCCTAAATGAGAACATTCAATGCCTGTAGAGTAGCATTTATATAAGTAACTGTTAGCACTTCTATTTGCTGTGCATGTGCAAAAATTAAGAGCTATTTTTTTTGAAAATTGGACCTAAGATTTGCATGTCAAAGGAACTGTAGAAAGTGGGCTTTCAAGAGGTTATCTAGTCCAGCCCCTAATCCATGTGGGATCAGCTCCACTTTTCTCATCCTGAGAGATTTTTGTGTAACTTATTCTTACAGGATTTCAGTGATAAGAGTTTCAAACCTCCATTGATAACTGGTTTAACTGAACACCTGGCCTTAGTCTCCTGGGTAAATGGGAGTGGGATCCCAGCTGGGTGGGAAATTATCCGTGCTGTGACTGGGGAGAAGTCTGTGGTTCAGGGCTGCCTTGTGTGTCTGTAGCCACATGTGTGCGCCAATATTGGGAGTTGCTTGGGAGATGCCCCTGCCCTCCTAGGAAAACTTGTGCCTGCAATGAAAAAGAAGCTGTGACTAAAATGTTGATAAGTGATGTGCTAATGAGAAAGAAGGGATTTCCCTTTGGGAATAACTCTTATTTTCTGTGTCTGCATCTCCAAAAAGGGGGGACGAATTTTTCCTAAGAGCAGGTTCCCAGGGGAACCTGTCACCTTGACCCCAAGTATCTTCCTGTAACAGCTACATTTAAAATGTGCCAGGCAGCTTCTAATGTAATGTGTGCTCTACTTACTGCCTATGATGCATATTTTTAAATAAAGCCATCACATGATGCTAAACTGAATGCCTTTGAGAAATCCAAGCGCACACTCTCAGCAGAGCTGGCTTATCCAGCGAGCCTATAATCTTGTCAAAAAAAGGATAGCTTGATTTGACAACTTCACCAAAAGCAGGGTTTACAGTGACTTGCACTCTTTGTGTGCTAGCCTGTAATTCCCTGGTAGTCTTAAATGTACTATTCTTCTGCACTGGCATCAGGGCTAATTGTGCTATAGTTCTGCAGGTTGCTTGTTTTGCTCTTTTAAATGTTGGAGTTATGTTACTGCTATCTAACCCTTTGGGACTTCTTGAAGTCTTGAAAAGCTAGAAATAAAAATCACAGGTCCAGAGTTCCCCAGTCAGGTCTTTTGAGACTCTTGGGAGTAACTACATAGTGCCAATAGATTTGATGTGGCTTCATGGTGTTAGCTCTCATTCTCCTCTGTTATACAGCAACTAACACTAGATCATCCCAATTGTACTCCTGTCTGGCCTCGAAGTGTACGACTCCATGAATGACTGTGCTGAGGGAAAGAAAATGCAAAAGAATGAGTGAATATGCCTGAATTGTCAATAAAATAAAACTATTACAGTACTTTTCCAGCCTCCAAAATTAAGGCTACAGATGATAAAACAGCTCTGGTGCCACGAACCCTTTTCAAGCAGGGTTTTATTCCTAACCCAGGCTGGATTTGAGCAATTGTACTGTACACTCCTCCCATTTCCATAGCAAGAGAGCTCACATTTAATGTGTGCCTTATGGGGGTTTCTTTGCATCCTTAATGCCTTGCCATTCAATAGCTCTGTGCTTTGCAGGACTCTGGAGATGAAAGAACCAATATTACTTCGAAGGTTATTTCTAACACAGGAGTAGTTAAGAAACTGTCTGCACACAAATGACAAATTATTGTAATCTGAACAAAGAAAGGGGTAGTAAAGATCACATCAGCTGAAAACTTAAAGGAAGCCATAGACAAAGATGAAAAGATGGATTAAAAAAAGATCTCTAATGCTCCCAAATGCAGCAATGTGGCTGACTGGTACAAATGAGAGATGCTGTAGAAGCAGACTGGAAGATGAATTGCCAAGTTCTCTTCTTTCTCCCGTGAGTAGCAGTGGGCCCTCGTGCAGCATTGCCAGGGCTCTGCCAGCCCCTGCCCCTGGAAGCCTCCAATTCACACGTGCTCACAGCACCAGGAGAGACACGTGTGCTCCTGGGGGCTGGTTTTGCCTGCTTTAACAGGCAGGAGAAGGCTGGGCTTGCACTGCAGCAGTGGCTGATTCTGCCTCTGCTGTGAAATCAGAAGGAAAATATTCCTGCGTGTGCATTTCTTTCCTAATCTCATTTCATCAGCCTGGCTTGCAGCTTGGTACCATTTGTTTGTGTGGTGGGAATAACACCGGTGCAGGAATTACTAAGTAGTGCTCTCGGGCTTGGGGATGTGGGATGACAGGCTATGGGAGTGCAGTGCTCCTTTCGGTCCTTAAAATCTGCAAGGGTCCTTCTGCTCCTGTGTGAGCAAAGGAAAAATTCCCCGAGGCCTGGGGAAGCCAGGATTTCACCTGGTAAACCTTCTCTCTGAGCTGGGGGTAGAGCAACTTCTTCTGGGTGGACGAGTCATGTAGTGGCTACTGGGTTCTGTTTTCTGGGATTCCTGTGTTAAAAGCAGGCGCTTGGTATGGAAGGTTGTATTTGAGTGAATGGCAGAGAGGATGTGTCTCGGTGTTTGCCAGATACAGGCTCCTTCTGGCAAGTGAGTGAGAAGGTGACATTACAGATGTGTCTTTTGACATTTCCCCTCTGGTCTTTGGGAGTCCCAGCAGCGCAGCTGTGTGATGCCTCGGTGGAAATGCTTCAGTTGATGAAAAGGGAGTTTGCTGCTGCTCTTCTTATAGTGGCTTTTTTCTGTTGGACATACCTCAGAAGTGTGTGTCATGTGAATGTGTTGGTGGAAGGATCTCTGGGAGCAGGCAAGCCTGGAGCTGGAGGGGAGAGGGGCTGAAGGAAAGCAAGAAGCAGCTGCGGTGGGAGCAGATATCCCTGCTTGCACAGCCACGGGTCCACAGAAGCTCACGGTAGCATTCAAAGCACTCCTGATAGAGAGGTTTTGGCTGTGGAAATTCAAGCCGAACCTCCAAGGTCTGCTTGGTTTGAGTGTGAAACCTTGATTTGCATTACAGTTTGCACTAGGCTTGCTTGGCACTTTGCCTGTTATTAATCAAACCTTTGCAGAGCCCGGCCTTGGTTTTAGCTTGGCAGCAGGACCTGTGTCTGGGCAAGTTTACCTTGGCTTTGCATTTCATTGCAGACCTCTGCTTGTGGATGGTAAATCAAATGTGTTATAAGTTTACAGAGGATCTGGACTGCATCTAATAATGCCATTACATTGCTTGTTCAGAGTTACGGGTGTGACAAGGTCATCCTGTCTCATAAAGATAGCATAAATATCATATTTTCTTGATTCCCACGGACGATAGTGGGAGGTGCAGGGATTGCTACAGTACATGGAGCATAGAGATCCCCTATGCAGTTTATCGATAACCATCAGTATCTGTCATCGCCTCAAACTTACTTTTTTCAAGTTACAAACTTAATGTGCATCTCTGTCCTGGCAGTGCTGAATACCTCACCTCCTCCTGATGGGAGTTTTGGGCCCCAGTGTTGTGCAGTGGGACAAAACCATTGCTGGGCTGAGGGGCAGCACCTTCTGCTTTGGGCAGTTCATGGTTTAGGGCTGGTGCTAATTTGGGGACTGCATGGTGGAGGCACAGGCCTTTGCCTCCTCCAGTTCAAACTTGCCTTTGGTACCCAGCCTAAAGAGCTGCTCTCACCTGATGAGGTCCCAGTGCTTTGGGACCTTGTCGTGCCCTGGCTGTTCCCCCAGACCAGCTCACCCTTGGTCCCCAAGTCTGTTTTTTCATTCCTTTCAGAAAGATCTGAGCCCTTTGGAGGTTTACACCATGGGGCTCCAGCTCAGGTCCCTGTTAAACCAAGAGCAAACTTCTCAGGGGCTTCTGCAGCAACTGGCTGAGCCTTGGAGTCCTTCAGTGCACCTCCTCCTTGAGCGCACGTTACTTTGCTGCCATACATTCCTCAACAGTAACAGCTCAAGTGCTGGTGATTCTTCTGAAGCCTGAAAGCCGTCTTGCACACATTGCACTTGTCATGCTCGCCTCTTCGTCAAGCTGGCAGCTGCCTTCTCTCCTCTGGAAAATGTGCAGTTGGCCAGTTGTGTGCCCATGGTCTGCCCTGGCTATGCACCTCTCCACGACAGAGGAGGAGCAGTTCAGCAGCTCAAGGCACAGATAGCTGCTGCAGTCACAGTTTCTCTACCTTGCTTTGATCGCAAGACTATTTCTTCTATATTTTTCCCCCATGGCTGCCACCACGTGCAGGTTTTTTTGCAGTAGCAAGTCTGGGTGTCTGCTGACACTTCAAAAAACAGGAGAAACCCCATGCTGTCAGCTCCTAGAGATGGATTTCTATGTTGTGCAGGCCTGTGACAAACACATGTTTCTAGTGATGCAGTGGTCATCGATACAGCTGTTGAGCTGTGGTTGCAGCGGGCCAAGAGGTGATGATATAAGAGGCTGCCTTTTTAGAGTGTCTGACATACTCTAGCGCTGTTCAAGTGTGGCTGCAGAAATCCCCGTTTCTGTTTCATGCCCTGTGAATAACCGAGTCTGAAAATTGTGGTGTCTTAACAACTGAGCAAAAATTGTGTGAGTTTTCCCCACACACACAAGTTTTGGCTTAAGAGGAGGACATGGAGGTGCAGTGAATTTTTGAGCTAGCTACCTTTCTCTGGGAAATTACATCTGTATCCACTGCAAAATTCTCCTGTCCTGGAATATAACAGCCTGGATCCTGCCATGGTTTCCACTTACCAATGTGTGCTGTAAGCCAGAGCAGACCTGGAGATCTGGAGTTTGACATAAGAAACATGGAAAACAGATGTGCTTTTGCTGTTCCAGTCCCAATGAAAAATCAGCAGAACTTCATGATGAAGTGTTGGAACTGTTGAGCGTAATAAATAGAAGTTTACCTAACTACATAGGACAGTATAGCTTCTGAGGTCCCATGGGGTCTATTGATTGTATTTAAATGATACCATCCATTTCCTATATACTCTAGAGGAGATTCAGGCTCATTAGTAGATCAGTAACGTTCTTCATTATCCATTACAGTAGTAAGCGAGCCAATAGATACTTTGCCTTGACACCATAATATTTAAGAGGGAGGAATTTGTCTGCCAAGTGCTACGTTGTCTTCTCTGTTTTAAATAAATAATAGATAATTAATCTCTTCTTGATCTTTACCGTCTCCTGATAATTTACTTGCCCTTTGATTGGGCAGATTTTATTTTGGTGCTTGACTGGGACTCTGGTTTGTAAAGGCCTTGTTATTCAAAGTGTAGAAGGAAAAAAAAATACAAGAATCACCATAAAGCAGGGCATGAAGGCTGCTTGTTAATAGGCATAAAGTACTTGGAGAGTGATTAGTGCCTTTCTGTTTTGATATTAAAATGGTGTTTCAGTGATAAATTAAGTCCCTGCTCAGAATGCCAATATCCATTTGGGGCCATTTGCGCTCTATTTATAGCAATGTGATGGTTCCTTGCTGCTAGGGCATCCTTCTAGGACAAGAGGAACTCATAGAGCATTACCCTGTCACCTGGCTAGATTCCTGCCAGGCTGCTATGGTTTTCCACTGTATTTATGTGCTGCCTGGCATTCAGGCCAGCTATGGATTGCCTGGACAGTGGATTGGTGAAATATTTTTGTGGAGTGCTGTTTGAGACGAGGTCACCTGCTTCCAGGCAGTCTTGAACTAAATACACATGGAAGGCTTAAAATATAAGTTAGGAGGCTCTTTACAAAGCTGAGGAACTTCTAATAAGTATGCTGTCTCTTTGTGTCCACAAATCCTTGGCAGAATATTTGGTGCTGACTGCTGGAGATCTAAGTCCTCTGTTCATCTGTGGGACCTTAGGCTGTCTTCTCCCCCCAGCGCTCAGTAATGCTTGTACATTAGGGTGCCCTAGCTGGGATACAGACAGTTAATGCAAAATAATCCATAGTGAGAGTTAGTGCCCTCTTCACAATGTTCCACAGTTGCCATTACACTGAAGAAACACTACTATATCCAAATAATAAAGATAATTCTTACAAATGGAGAAACAGAGGGGAAGAGTTGTCAATCTAACTTTAACAAGCGGTTACTGCCTGGGTTGACAGAGGGAATACCTCCATAGCTTCTGGGAGCAAAGGAAAACAGATATCCATTGCCACAACTGTTCATTCCGGCTATGTTTTAGCACCCTTGAGAAATACTTGTGTACACACCTTAAATACTCCCAGGCATATTGAACAAATGTGTTCAAATAGCTCCCCTGTTTAAACATGTCATTACTATAGGTTAACTCTGCATATGTATACTCTGCTAGGGTTAAAGGAGGGGTGGATTCCTTGTATTTAAACCTGCCCTAACTAAGTTTAGTATGTTCTATAAATAGCCCTCCCAAATACTTGAGCAATTCATGTTCTACTTTCTAAGTTCAGAAAAGGCCTCTTAGGTAGTGGAAATAGTGAAGGTTGTGGATGAAAAGAGGATATGAAAGTAACATAGAAATCCTTTGATATATCACTCGCTGTTCCTGAGGCATTTTCTTCTCCTTGTCTTGACTTTAAATTTCCCCTGTAGCATGTAAGTGAATCTACCTCCTAAATTTACACTTTAAAAAAATATTTTACCTTGCCTTTCTATGTGAAAATATACTTTTCTCCTGAGTTGTGCTTGGCAGAAATGGGGAAAATGCTATATATATAAAAAAAAAAATCAATCTAAGAGCATTGATTTGAATCTTTATAGAAACCATTTGGGCTAGTTTGGGCCCCTGCTGTGTTCATCTAGGGAACAATACACTGGCAAAGCAATGCATTTCATTTAAATTTAGCTACCAAAAATTAGGCATCTAGTAGTAAGCCAGTTGTTTAGGCTTCTGCGGTCAATGCTGCTGAAGGAGCACATCCCAGGGCAATTTGGCTGTGTTGTAGGAATGAATCGGCCCCTGAAGGTGCCTGACTCTTTCCACTGACCGGGAGGAGTCTAAATGATTAATGAGATTAGACACCCAAGGACTGATTCAGGTGTCTAAAGATAGGTGTCCGGTGCCATTTTAGACACAATATCATATGCAAGGTGTATGTAATGAGCTGGGAGATGCAATTACTCCGGGAGATTTGTGCCTTTACAGAAGAGATGTATGCCTCCCTTCTGGCCACTAGGAGAGGGATACTTTGGGAAACTTAAAATGTAGCTAGGTACTTGTTCAGGCACATAAAACCCATGCCTAATGATGAGAAACCTCAAATTTGGTGAGGTATATTGCTGACTCTATTTTACTGACTTTCCTAACCTTAGGAGCTGGAGTGACGTGGGTGAAATCCAGCCCTTTATTACTGCTGTTTAAAAAAAAGCTCATGGAGTTTGCAGGGCTTTGGGACGGCAACTTCCATAGACATGACCTTCTGTGGGCAACTGGATTTGCCCACAGGACTTTCTGTTTAGCTGTTTTCATCAAAGCCTTATGTCACTTCTGATGTCCTGATGCTCCCCAGTGATATTAGGGATGAGGTAGGGCTGGTCCCTTCAGGCCCAGGGTGCTGGTATATGTATACCCACAAGGTATTTCCAGAATCAATTGTATCCTGTGATTGTGTTGAGAATAACTTAATCCCACTGGCAGGTTGTTATTCCTTAAAGTTGTATTGCTGTAGGCGCGAGAGCATGCACACGAAGATGCTCCTAAGCAGGGGCAAGAGTGTACCACTGCACAACAGTCACCCTGAATTACTCCACGGAGAAATATGGTGAGACTTGGAGCTAGCAAATATGTCAGAATTGAGTCTATAGGCATTAATTGCAATGAAATGGTCAGATATTTGGCTGGAAGTCAAATAGTCCAGATCAGCTGCAGCGGCTCACCAGAGGTTTCCCTGCTTCCCTGGTCACGTTGCTTTACAACAGTTGAGGATTTAGCTCATGGTCTTTGAAGCAACCAGCAGTGAAGAAACAGGTAGAAAATAGACCCCTCGGCAACACCTGTAGCAAGCAACAAGTATATTCTTAAAGTTACATAGCAGCTTAATTAAAGGAGGAGAGGCCTGCCAGACTTAATTTATTTTTAAAAGCCCCATCAAATTTAATTTGTGAGTGCAGTTCTTCCATCTGCTTTCAGGCATTATCTCTGGAGTTCAGGAGAAAAACATATGTCTTGTGGTTAATAAGAATTTGTTTTAATGGATCATATGACTGGGTGATTAATAACTGCTCTACTCTGATTGTTCCCATTATAACGATAACATGCAGCCCTGCTGCCCAGCCCCAACCTATTGTCGTGAAAAAGAAATCATAAAATGGGAGATGAAAAATTCCTCTGGTTGAGATGAAAGCAAATGGATCAAGAGGCTGGCTGCACGGAGCTGTGCAGAGAAATCGGCTTCCTATGGTTCTTATTATTTCTCTTTTGGGATTATATATCAGATCATCAAATGTGCACAAAGCAGGGCACTTAAGTCTGTATTTAGACATGTAACTTGACCTGATGTCTGGCTGCCAAAGGCACTGTCTTGGCATCCAGGAGGTCCTGAGTAAAACCCTGCTCTCCACAGACTCCCTCTGTAACCTTGGGCAAGTCCCCTAAATCTCTCCAGATATAGCATCCACGCAGACATATTCCTAGTGCAGATCAGACTCTGACCTCACCAGATTTTCCTCTTTCGCTAGCTTGCTCCTGGTTTTAACTTCGTGTCACTTCTTCCAAGCAAAAGCTCAGCATCTCCATAGAGTTGCACCACATTTCCATGAGTGCAAATGAGATGAGAACGTGACCCTTCTGTTTAATGACCAACTGGTGCTTTCATTTAATGCAAGAAGCAAATCCAGAGCAATTCATCATATTTGCTTTCATGATACGCTGGCTGGGTATTAGAAATGTTGGGAGCTTTGTTGTTTGGCAGATATTCAAACCGGTTACTTCAGAGGAAATTCCACTTATTAAAAGAGTCCAGTGATTAGGTTATCATCATCTCCACTTCTCATTTTCTCTGTTCACAATGAAAGCTTGAAAGAGAGAAATTTATTTGGTTGTTTTTAAAGGCACGAGTTGAAATGTGCTCCCAGGCAGGAAATAAAGAGACATTATTACTTCGTAGCCCCCCAGGGGAGATGGCAGGCGGTCAGGCATGTGGTCCCCGGAGCCATAAAGCAACACAAACCGGAACAGGTAACTGGTGTCATTTTGGCTTTGATTTGCCTTTCCAGTGTTAACCTCATGTTAACCTTCAGAGCAAGAGGTCAGGGAAAGGTTGAAGCCTCAGATGCTGGAAAAAGGAACTTTGCCTGCCTGAAATGTGCAGTCCTCGCAAAGCCGATGAAGTTAGCCACAAATAATAATAGAAAAAGAAATTACTCTTGAATAACATTTCTATTTCAGCTGAAAATTCTCAGCCAATTTATGTGCAGAAGGAAAAAGCAAGAGGTACTTCAAAGCAGGGAATAAAATCAATGTCCCCCCCAAAAGCAGAGGGGAAAATTATTTTTTTTTTTTCTTCTTTAGAGCATTCACCATGCCCTTCTTCTCTCCATATGCATGTGCTTGTGCAATGCCCAGGCACCAGTGTTAGCATGGAAGGGCTGATCTTCTGCCCAGGCAGAAGGTCTGTTCATGGAACACCCTATCGTTCTGCTGTGCTGCAGCAACGACTGCAGTCAGAATTTGAGACTTAACTGCTCTCTGTGCTGGGACCTGGAAGCAGCAGACATGCTTCCTTGGGCTACAGGGTAGCTAACCAGAGCTTTGCTTCCCTGGTGCAGCCTTTCTGGGTACTGGGTGAACTGGCCTCTAATAACTCCCTTTTAGCTCCTGCTGCTTGAAATTACCATCTCCCCGAAAGCTTCCTTTCTTACTGAGCGATGGGAGAATGTGGGCACCAGGAATGAAGTGTAAAAGCTCTGATGTGGGCATGAAGCCTTTGTACAGCAACATAAAAATAGCATTGATTGCACAATTGCACCCATAAAAATGGAAAGAGAGGGAAAATCATAGAGTGCACACAGAATTTTTCATTGGCGGCTTCGTTATTTCCATAAGGGACAGACAGATGGGGCCAATTTGATCAAACTAGGAAGTTCTCTGCCAAGCTGCATTCATTCATCTGCTCTGAAATATTAGGTGGCATATGGCAACTGGTATTTTCTGATATATTCCTGCAATGGCATGATGATGACAGTGTCTTTGTGGTGAAAGATATGCAACAAAATGGGCAAAGTGGTGGAGCCGGGAGAGGCATTGCTGAAGGTGGCTCGTGGCTAGTGCTGGGGGACGGGAAGGGGGATGCAGGCTGTATGGTCCTCTGCTATCCAGATGTGTGATGTGTTACCTTAGGTGCTGTGCAAGAGCAGCTGTTTTGCACTGGTGAAAGTCTTCTGCAAGTATTAAGCTAATATTGAGTTATAAGATGTATTATTTATTGTTATCCTACAGCTTCTTTGGGACCCTTAAACATGAATGTGAGCAACTAAAATATTTGTCTTCAGGGAGACACTTTCACAGAGGGGGGGGGGAAAGGGAGGATTTTGATTTTTGTGTTGTTTTGGTTTGTCTTTTTGGTAGAATAAGTTTTTCATGTTAAAAAAAAAAAAATCCTCTAGACATATTTGGGCACAGCTGAAAGTCCTGCTGGACAAAGGTCTCTGTAGCATGGAGATGGTGTGGAGACTACTTTGGGCTTTCTTTCTATTTGGGCTGTTTGTTGTAATATCTATTGCCCCAAATTCTTAGCGGACTTGGAGATAGTATCTGTTATTTAAAGTTCCTGCCCTATCGCTGAGTTCTTGTCAGCACAGATTGGATTCACATGCTGAATTGGAAGTGTTTATATCTGAGTCTATCACCAGGAGCCCTGTTTTTAGTAGTCATCTCTATAGTGCACCTCTTCTCACCTGAATGTAGGTGAATCCTCTGCTCAGCAATAATTTCACAGCCCTGTACCTTGATTATCTCCCTTTTTTAAGGTGGATACAGTCAAGCACATCTTCTCAATTCCCTTTGAGATCCAATGTCACACAATGCAGTAAGCACAGAAAGTAGGTCTGTTTGGGAAATGCCATTTATTTTAAGTTAAATACTTAGAAGAAGATGATGAGTTTAATTATATATCCCATGGAAGGCAGGTTTTACTTTTATTTGAAGTTTTATTTAGACTTCTTTCTTTTTATTCTTGGTTTGTTTTTTATTTTATTTTCCGCTTGCAAGAATGAGAGAAGTTAAGAAGGGAAAAATATCAGGGAAACAGTTCTGTGGATTTTTTTTTTCCAAATTTTGAAAAAGAAGAAAACTTTAAAGAGGAAGAAAAAGAAGGGAGAAAGAAAGGAATGGAAAGCCAGAGTCCTTCCAGATTTGGAGAACAAAACCAAAATGACGCCTTTCAAAATGAACGTTTATCATTTTGTTTCATTTTGAAAGTTTTCATTAAAAAAAGAATTCAACCAAATCAACTATGTTTGTGGAAAATCCTGGGTTCCCTTGGAAACCCGTTTTATTTTCCGTGGCTAGAACTTTATGAAGAAAATTGTAACCACGTCGTAGCTGTTCCACTGCCTGAGATTTATGAAGCATGTTAATCAATCACCTCGTCCTGCAGGTGCAGAATTTTATAAATAGCAATTACGAGAAGATGGCGTGATGCCAATCTTAATCCCTCTCTCTCCCCCACATCCTGAAGTCAGCATCTTCAGAAAGCCCTGTGTGCTTACTAAGGCTCCACAAATCATTACATCTGGATTTGTTGATCCACTTCCCAGGCAGCATCCCTCGTGCCTTCACACTATCATCTCTTTCATGTGGTCCTCTAAGTGGGTCCCTTTGGATTTATTTTTTCCTGCCATGGCACTGGGAGAACTCAATGGTTGGCTGTGGCTGGGCTACAGAGCCTTCCTGAGCACTGCTGTCACTTAAAATGGGTCAATAAATCACTCCCCTCACCTTCACAGAAGGTTATGACACTGGAAAATGGAAAATGACATTTTTGTAATGAAAAATCCTTATCCTGATTATCTTTTTTTGAATTAATGACACTTTTGAATGCGAGCAGATTCTTGTCTCCAAGATGTTGCTCTGTAGGGTGGGCTTTTTTCAGACTGAAGTTTTGAAGAGAAGTTTTGGTCAAAGCCTCTGCTTCTGCGCTCACCCCTTGAGCAACCATTGTGTTTCTCCACACCTCCGTTGATGTTTGCCTTGTTCACATGCTGCAACTTGCTGCAAACCACCCTGTAACAAAACCCCAGCTTTGACCTTGCCTGTGCTTCATACAGCATGGACAAAGTCTCTCCTGGAGCATGGATACTGGCCTGTCTGTGAATGTTTTGTACCAATAGTGAGAAACGCCCTGTGAAACCTGGGATGCTACATGTGCCAGAAACACCTTCGTCATCCCCTTTTGCAGCCTCAGGGTCACTTGAGTAACTACATGTGCTTCTGGTTCCAGGCTTCTTGTGCCATCCTCCAAAGGGTGATTTTGGCATCAGCTTCACTGAGGGAAGAGAAAGGAGGAGACCTGTCAAGGTCATGGAATTATGTCACTTGTTGTTAATGTAGCAACTTCTCTGGGGTTTTAATAAAAAGGAGTATATATCCCCCCTCTGGAGAACCCCAGCTCCGTTGGTCTCTTTGCTCTGCAGAATGCCCAAATAAGGTAAAAAGAAGCCTGTTTCCAAGTGATATTATCCCCTGAAAGATCGATATGCTGGAAAATAATTAGCTGTCAAGACAAGTTGCTCATCCTGTCGCCAAATGAAGTTCAGTGGGCTCAGATCCGATGCAGAATCACCAGGGGAAGGGGGAAACGGGAAGCTGTCCCCAGATTAGATATGCCAAGCTTGTATGACACAAGAATTTATTACTTAGTCCAGCTTACAGGAGGTCAGAAAGAAAATAACAACCCATTTTGTTTTGTGAAACAGATACAGAGTTTGACTGTGACCCAGGGGTTTTAAGTCTTAGTAAATTCTGTTGGTGACTTGCATGATGGACAGATTTAGCTCCATCATGGTATTTTGTTGCTTCCAGATGAATCCTAACCAGCACCGATCTGAAACATCCCTCCTTTAAATACACATCAATAACTTAACACAACCTCTTCTCCGTATAATCTGGCAGCAGCATGAGCCTAGGCCACGATTTTACTGGGGAAATGGTATTTTCTTCAAGGTGGAATATTATGGCCGGACTGGATAAATATCTTGCATTTCCTTGCATTGTCTGGCAACACGCATGGAGCAGTTCCCAGCCCACTCCTCAAAGCTTTTACAATGTTGAGAGGCCTCCATAAACTTCAAGCAGCAAGGAAGATATTAGAGGAATGTCTTTAAAAGAAGTGAAAAAGAGGGAGCAAAAGCAAACTTGTAAGAAAGCATCAGAGGGTATATGATGGGAATGTGATTCCATTGGGATGTGGGAGACTCAACTTCTCCCCATTATACAGGAGACTTCTTGATTAGCTAAAGGTGCCTTATGCCTTGGTTTCCCCTTTCTACAGCAAAATTAATAACACTTTGCAGGGAAATAATAAGCATGCAGCTAGCAGGCTCTCTGAGCAGGGGAGATGGAGGTGAGGGGGGTGTGCAGGTTGAAGTCTGCATCTGGATCACCTGTAACAGCACCTCATGGGGCAGCTGGCACAGTGTCCAGATGAAGAGGATTCAATCTCATCTCTTGGATTTTCCTGTGGCAAGGAGCCTGGTGGTTTCTGCTCTGAACTGAGCTATAGAAACTTCCTTTTACTCAGGAGGGAGAAACCTGTTCTGTCACTGGGAATCTTAGCAGGGTGAATGGTGCAGGAAGGAGGGAGATGTGTTGGGCAGGAGGATGTTGGGAATTTCAGCCCTGGTTGACCCATTCCTTGGGAAAGGGGCTGAGACCCTTCATGCACTTTGTGTTAGTTTCTTGCTACAGAAAGAAGGTAATTTTGGCCAAAATGCTCTGCCCTGGAGGGGTGAGTAGGGAACAGACCAAGAGCAGGGTGCATCACACCTGGCAAGGGGGACTGGATGAGGCCTCTAACCCTTGAAATGTGAGTAATTGCCAAAGGCAGAAGACTCATTTCCATTAGCAAGTCTTTAATGCGTATACCTCTGTATGTGGCCTAAGTGCCAGTGCGGGGGCCAGGGTAACCCAGGGGGTTCCAGTGGACAGGGAGTGTGGCTGGGAGGGGGGTTGTGCCTTTTGAGCCACGGTCTCATTCCCGATGCTCTTGGGATACTTTTTCTGCCCTCTGCACCCATCCCAGCAATCCATGACTGCAGGATAAGCTCTACATGTTTGGAAGTGGAGTGTAGGGAGGGTACCGGTGCTTCTGGGATGCCCCACCACGAGCTGCTGAGGACAGGGCTGCCCGGCCAGTGAGCGGGCACCGTGCGAGCACCCAGCCCTCATGGGCAAACTTAGCTAGAAATGTACGGTGTGTGGGCTCTCGCCTGGTGGCTTCTGTTTCAGCATATGGGATTCCTTAATAACAGCGAATATCCCCCAGTGGTTTCCGCCTCTCTTATTCCTTCTAATTAAATAAATACCAACACATTTAGAAGAAACTGTGTAGTCATATCGCATTAGCCACAAGACAGATTTTTTTTTTTCTTCCTTTCAAGGATCTTGGAGTATCCTACAACTATTAATTAATCCAGCCTCCTGACAATTCTGCAGGGATATATGATAGCGATCAGTTATGGATGGGGAAATTGAGTCATACAGATCTGAAAGGACTGGTTCAGCACATTGTGCGGCAGGGCTGGAAATAGAAAGCAGAACGCTTGCCTCGCTGTTTCCTGCTCTAACCACGGTCTGGCTGCCTTCTCTTCACAGCGTAGTGTGCAAGTTGGTGGAAAAGTTTCTGCTAAGGAAAGCGATCTCAGTTGCTAGCTTTCAAAGGCTTATTGCAAACACAGATTGATGGGGCGGGGAACGTACTTTAAACATTATGGCAAACACCTTAGCTGTGTCCCTTTCAAGTGAAAGCTTGAAGTAAGGGAATTTGACTGATGTGTGCTCTTATCAAAGCTATTCTCTATTATGTTAGGCACAGTAGCCTACGGAAGTTAAGAAGTTAATGGGGGAAGCAGGCATTAAACAGAAAGATCAAATGCATCAGATAATAGCCAAAGGGATAAAAACGATACAGCACCTGAGAGTGGCAATAAATGTAAAATGCTTATCTCTCATTTCAGATGTATGATTAACTGCTTCTAAATATACTGGGGACTGTACAATAAAGGGGAAGATGTGGATGAGCTATAATGTGGTTAAAATGTTTCAGGAACTCTGACCAAAGAACGTGTAAAAGTCTTCTGGGCTCCTGGATGCCAAGGATATGGTCTGCCCCTACGAGGGCAAACGTAAAGGTTCAGGGATTTATAAATAATGTTTTTACTGGGGAAAAAAATATCAAATAAACAACTGAGGTACAGAAAAGCACTGTAGGAAAAGTTATTGGATTGATGAGGATGGAATATGGGGAGTAATGCAACAGTGAAGTTCTGTTTGATGTTCCAGAAGGGAAATGGGGTTTGTTTCCTTTCTTTCCATTACCGAAAATGGGTTTTGTAGAGTTAAGGGCAGGGAGATTTTTCCAATCTTGTGCCTCCAAAGAACTCTTACCTATTTTGCTAGCATATTTGCAAATGTTATTTTGCAGAGGAATGCTCTCGCACTTATTTCTAGAATACTGGGTTTCTCCAGATGCCAAACATGTTTTGGAAATA
This sequence comes from Nipponia nippon, assembly GCF_047370975.1. NCBI lineage: Eukaryota > Metazoa > Chordata > Aves > Pelecaniformes > Threskiornithidae > Nipponia > Nipponia nippon. The sequence goes on along the minus strand of NW_028262330.1, from coordinate 11,537,249 downwards.
TTTTCAAATCGGGACTTCAGCCCATTGCAGAGAAAGACTTTGATGTTGGCATTTCTACTAGCAGCAATGCTTTGCCCCACTGGAATACTTCACATCCCAGGACACCAGAAAGTCTTGCCAAAACAATTCATTCAGCATTTTGACATAGCTCAGAAGCCTTGTTTCATGCAAAAGAACAAGAGCCCAGAGGCTTTGGTCTTCTGCCTCCCTGTGTGCATTGTCCCTGGCACAAGGCAAGCTGTTAGGACCAAGACTCGGTAGCTAAAACCCTGTACTCACTGGCAAGGCATGCACACAGAATTCGTACCAACCAGGGGCAGCTCACTGCAAGGCTGTCTATGTTGCTGTGCTGATTTTGTCCAAGCGCTGGGTCTATGACCAGACCAGACTGTTCATCCGTACCTGAAGGTCCTGGGGGAGAGCTGCGGTACGGTTCCCCGCAGGAGCACGGAGCCACCTCAGCCACAGAGCTGAGCACTGCTGCGTGTTCAGGGGTCCGAGCTTGCCCTGTGAACTGCGCCGATTGTGAACAAGTAGTGGAGAACCAGCCTGGGAGAGGCTGGAATGGGGTGGTCAGAAATCGGAGAGCTTTCATTATTGCCCAGTGTGGATTTCCAAGGGCAGTTCTTCAAGCTGCTGGGGGTGGCATCCTACTTCAACCCCTGAGATCACAGTTTTTTGGGTGCTCTGGGCTTCAGCCTTAAATTGATTTGCAGCTCTCCTATAGTGCAAGATAGCTTCAGGGAAGTACAACATAATTAAAGGCCATTTTGTGGTCCCACTATAATACAAAGGAGACTTAGATCCACTAGTAATTTGGAAAGCAGCTGTCAGCAAACCCGCTGACCTGCTTCTGCGTGCCCACCTGGTCTCTGTGCGGCTCTGGGCTCCGTGCCACAAGCAGGTGGGCATGCAAACCCCTGGTGCAAAGACAAACCCAGATTTGGAAATATTTGAGATGCTGGGACTGATGTTGCAACAGGGGGCTGGGACACTGGGAGAATTCCCCCCCTCCCCAGCTGGCCCTGCCGATCCTTGGGGTGTTTTTGAAGAGAAGCAATAGTCACCCATGAAGGTGGTGATGGGACACAATTTGTCCCAAGAAGTTTAAACCACTGTGGATAAACTGTATTATACTTTGGTTTTCTGTCAGTGGGATAGATTGCCTAGGGGGGCACAAGAGTCTGCACGGCTGGAGCTCTTTAGGAGATCAGATCAACCTTTTTTGAGTGGTTTGGTTTGATCCTGTTTTGGGACCCTCCTTTTTGGCTCTGTTTTCTGTGATGTCCTAATAAAAAAAAAACTAAATTACTGTAATCAAGACATTGATTAGGTGTTTTAGGAAGAGGTTTGCATCGGAGCTGGGTCAGCCTGGCTTGAATGCTCCTAGAAACACTGTGGCTGTTCCCCTTCACAGCAGGGTAACGTCACTGATTTCACTGTGTATGTGTTGCTCCAGGGGAGGCCTGAACATGTGTTAATGAACGCTAAAGAAATGAAATGATACATGATAGCTGTAATGGCTGGAGGAGTGGGAAGCTATTAGAGGCTGCTGAGATAGTTATGATATGGTGAGATGGAGATGGATTAGGTAGAGATGTAAAAATAGCATAAACTGGAAATTCAGATTTACTACAGGAATCCCAGTTTACAACTCTGGTCTTCACTCCCATGGCTCATTTGATATTGCCAGCACCGTGAATTAGGGTGAGAAATGTGAGTCATGATTTTTTTCACCTGATTTTTTTTTCACTGTCTCTTATGGTTTTAAGTCAGTCTCTTAATACAATCCTCATTTGTCTTGTGAAGGTTTAATATATAAAACTCTTCCTGGCAGACATCAGCAAGCTCTCACATCTGACGTCTACATCAGACAGGTTCACCATTTGTCTGAACCATGGTATGATGGCAGACCTGTTAGCTTCAAAAGCATGAAAGCGCAGACATTGCAGAAATAGCTGCGTTTGACCATGCCGACATGCACGAACTTTGGTGCTGAAGCTGCACTGACAGTTTGCTCCTGCCAGACTCCTGGCCTGCTCTGCTGCAGCTCTGGGATGTATTCTTGCATGGCTGTGGTGTGGGATGCCAGAGAAAGGAGCAGCAGCAGAGAGCTGGAAATTTGATCACTTTGTCTAATGGTACTGAGGGTATATCTCCACTGCAGTGGCTGCAGCTCCAGGGGATGTACCCACACTGGGTTGAATGCAGCTCTGTGTTGAAGGTGCTGTCTCCAGGGCTGGTACCAAAACTTAGTTGAGCGGGTCATCGCTGCCTTCACAACCTGCAATGTGTAGCACCTCCGCACCAGAGCTCCTGTTTCTCCTCAGGGCTGGTTCAGAGCAATGGTTGTTTACCCAAGAGAGTCATAGATTGGGTCCAGACAAGCCACTGCAGCTCGGATTAACAACAGAATAAAGCTGTGTATTAGACTAGATGACTCCTTTCCCTGATGCTTTCCTCTCTGTGACAGCACCCAAGATCAAGAGTTTTTTGCACCAGGAGAAAGCCTGCTGCAAAGCTTAAGAATCGTCCTTTCTCCTTTCTCTCTCTTTTTTTTTTTTTTAATGCCCTGAAACCAGACTTCTTGCGAGTTGCTTGTCTAACCCAAGAGCAAGAAAACTTGTCCCTGCCAAAGTTGTTTCAACTTTGTGAAACAACAATTTGTCGTAGCTGGGACAGCCAGGGTCTACTGTACCTGCACCAAGGTCTGCCAGCCCAGCAGCAGCTGTTTCTTGTGCTGTCCTCATGCATTCCCAGGCATGTGGCAGGCAGGTCAGTCCCCTGATGCCCCGGGCCAGGGACTTGTGCTAAATGGTCACATCCTTCCCCTGAGAGACTGTACGGGTTGTGCAGCTGGTGCCGGGCATGTCCACAACCTGCTTGGGAGAAGCGGAGATGGAGGACCAGTGCTGGGGCAATGGATAGGGAGCTCTGAAGAGAATGTGGTTCTGCTCAGCAGGAATTTCCTGGGATAGGAAAGACCTTTGGGACAACCATGTCTTTCCAGAGACCCAAGGATGTGGTGCAGCAGCTGCTGCCAGGGAATGCAGGAGAGTCACAGGGGCACTGCTCTGGCTTAGACCCAGTCTGCCACTCTGGCCATGCCCTCACCTGCCAAGTGGTCTGGGCAATCTCATCTCCCCTTCAATTTCTGGAAATCCAAGGGTGGCCAGTTGAGCTTAGGGAGCTCTGGGGCTCGAGTTGAATATTCAACTCTGATCCGACACAGCCTGTGTATCTAAATTGTGGGGCAGAGGGTGCTCCCCAGCTATGGGGTCTGCGCACTGGCTCCTGTCTCTGTGCCCAAGGCTGGGGAGCTTGCTCTGGGACCAAGGGCACCCACCAGCACTGTCCTGATGGAGAGGCCAGGAGCAGAGTAAGCAGTGTCTGGACACAGCTTGTGGGACTTTTAGGGTAGAAAACGGGCAGTTCTCGGATAAAATGGACAAAGAGGTATCTAAGGTGGGAATCGGACCCAAGATGAGGGGGAGGCCAGTGAGAGACGGTCAGGGAGAACAAAACCTCAAGATGCCCAGGGCTGGGTCAGGGAGAACAAAACCTCAAGGATGCCCAGGGCTGGCAGACTACAAATCTCCCAAAGCTGCGTCAGGCACCGGAGAGAAAGAGCTGAAAGGTCCTAAGTCTGTGGTTATATGCAACAGAGATGGCAGCTGGTACAATTAATCTCCTGCCCTTTGCGAATATTTAGACGAAGCCTCTGAGTAAATGAGGAAAGGTAACGAAAGGTCTTCGTGGCCCTTTCTTTCTTTCATCCTGATGGGCTCCTCATCCTGGAGTAAATGAGAAACAGTCCCAGCTGCAGACAGCTCTGCTTTGGATCCAGATTTGCTTCTTCCCCAGTGTAAAGTAGTACAACATAACTTATAACACCGCGTCGCCCTGAACTTGTCCTTTCAGCTTAGTTCACTCAAAGCTGGCTGTCTCACAGCCTCACTCAACATAATCTTGTCTTGAATACCTCAAATGCTAAAGAATAACATTAATGTTATTAATATTTAAAATATTATTAAAAATAATATAAACAGATGTGGACTTCTTTCACTTACCCAGGACAAGAGGGAAATAGATTTTTCCTGATTCCCTATGTTTTGAAGACTTCAAGTTCTAGTTCCAACTTTGAAAAGTGTATGAGAGGAGGAGGAGTACAGTTGTAGTTGGAAGTATCTAAGGAGGTCTAGAGGTAAGGCAAGGCTTGTACCTGTCATGAGACTGACAGATATAGCTAAGAAAGAGAGTCACAAACTGTTTTCAGGTGGGAGGAGACACAGCTGCTAGAATCTGCCATACTGTGACTATTAGATTTCTACTGTGGTCATAACTAGGAGACCCAAGCATGGACCTGAGCTCTGTTCTGCTAGATGCTGTGCAAGCAGATCAGAAAGATCTTTCTGCACCAAGAATACCTACAGTCTGAGCCAGGGGACAAGGGTAGGTTCAGATCGGCTGGAGGAGCACACAGATGCAGTGACACAGATCCATGGGGACACCAGATTGGCGTGGGACACTGCACCGAGAGACACCTCTTCAGTCCCAGACCTCCAGGGTGCTAGGATTTGTCCAGTCGTCATATATCAGCAGTACCTCAGCCTTCTGTGTTAGGAGCTGTGTGCTAGCTGAGAGGTTTGTGATGGATCTGAGCCGGCTCTGCAGACACTGGCTTCACAGAGGGTCTCCAGTCCCTGTATGCTGTCCTGGCTTTGCCAAACAGGGTTTTGCTGCCTGACCTCCTGGTGATTCAGGTCCTCTACCTCCATTTCTGTCACCGTCTCAGCATGTTCCTCACCAAGTCCGGTGACATGTCTTGCAAATCATCCCTTCTTCATCACCACCGTTCCTCCCTGTAGCAGTGCTGCAGAGGACCAGGGAGGCAGTCATCTGTGGGGCCAGAGGGGACTGGCTGGTCTGTCCCCCTGCTCCAGGATGGGGCCAGGCCCATGTCTGGCTGATGATCACCCTACCTTTTTCATGAACACCTCTTTTGAAAGAGCTTTCACAGTGTTCTCGTATGTCTGTCCAGTCCAGGATCACAGCAGCTAGTCTTCCTTCTTTGCTGAAAACAGTGCTAGCATCAGCCTGGAGTTTTCTCAGTCCCCTCTCCTAATGGGCCTCCAGTCCTCCACGAAAAGACACATCAGCTGCCAGAACCCGTTTTGTCCATGGTACCTTCATATCCCTATAGAGTCTGAGTGCCTTCTCAATTGTCAGAAGGATCTATCCTTACTTGGGTCTGTTTTCCAGAAAGGAAAACAAGGCAGGAGGTGGTTAATTGGGACATTCTCAAAAATATTAAAAAAAAAATGTAGACACTCAAATTGTGTAAATTTTTTTGACAGAATCATGGTTCTTCAATGCCTGAGCTGTGTCTGGAGGAAGGAGAAATGTAACCTCACGTGACTTGAAAGTCATCTGGGCTCATCAAGCGTCCAATCATTAACCCATCTCTTCTGCCTGCTCCTGTCTCAGCGGGTGGTGGTAAATCAGCCATGTTGTTGTGCGGGCTGCAGGACCCCCCCCACCTCAGCTGTCACCCCAAAGGATGCTTTCAGTGGGCTTTCTCCTCCTCCTATCCCTTGTTTCTGTTCAGAGTAGTCATCTGCTCTTCCCTCGGTTTCTGCTACTTCTTAAACCACCCAGTGTTGCTTATGAATAAAACTAGGTAGTCCAAGCGAGGCAGAAAAAGTGGCAATCAATTAAAAGCCCAACAAAGTGCCTTTGTGCCTTGCTTTGCAGTTGTAATGAATGGGTGTCTTGTCAGAAAGGTTTCTACTGTATTAAGAAAGCATTCTACCTTAGCCCGTTGTGATCCTGCTTGCAAAAGTCTCATTACTGTGCCAGCAATAATAGTGTCTAATTAAGCAGAATAAAGAGAGATGAAGCGTAATGGTTACAGGGTAGAGAAGTTATTTGTCAAACAGAGGTAATAAATTACTGAGTCCTGCGTCCGGGTATGCTGGAAAAGATGTAGTCAAAAAGAGCCGACACTGGGAACTTGTTTTCCTTTTTGATAAATTAACCAGCTCGGGTTGGTATTTATTTGTGCATTGCCTCAACAGATACTTTTTTTTCCCCACTCTTCTTAATGAATAAAGCAAAACTGTGGACATTAGGGCGGAGGCAGAGTAATGACAAGATCAATTGGTCATTATAAGGGGTAGAAGTGCATATCGCTGCGCAGCCGGGGAGAACGGATGGCCCAGAGGGAGCTCCTCTACCTGGCACCATGCCCCAGGAGGCTTGGTTTCATGCTTTAGCTCCTGCATTATTGCTGGGTTATTACCCCTTCCCTGGTAAGGAACTCTGCAGACCGTGCCCCATGCACAGTGCAGCGGGGGAAAGATGCAAGAATGTCATTAAGGTCATGCCGTGAGTCCCTGGCTGCGGATAACGAACAATTCCTGACAAAATGAGGTGGTTGGAACCATTCTGAGATAAAAACCTGCCTGTCATTCTGTTGCATGAACCTATATTCCAATTTTATCTGCAGAGCGCGATTCTCTTTTATCCGGTTTCCTGTTTGAAGGGATTTGAGCAGAATAGATAATCCTAACTTTGAACATAAATCACTGGGCTGCACGGCTGATAGATGCTTTGCACTTTCTTATGATAATGGCTTATTGGAGGCTGGGAGGGAAAATGCCAGGGGCTTATCTCTGTGGAGCAGCATTCGGAGGGTGTGCGGATGGCTGCGGGAACGGGAGGCAGCAGCACGACATGGGGTCGTTTTGTGTTTATTTATCTGTTTGTTTATATTGAATATCTGAACTCGAGCAGAGATATTCCGGGATGTTGCTGGGAACTTCGGGACTTGGGTTCTGAAAAGGCACCGCGTTACAAGACGAGGGCAGGCATCTCCCACGGACATCTGAGATAATGGAGTCCGTCGGGTGCTCGCCACGCATGGGGCTGAGCTCTAGATGATTCAGTCAGAGCCTGGTATTCCCCCTACAGGGGCTTGGGGATGCCAAAGAGCCATCAAATAGAGTCCATGGATTGTTACTATTTTACTAAGAATATTAAAAAAAGTACAGCTCCTATTTTTTTTATTTTTACTTACAGTGTAGATGACAGCTAAGAAAGTTCACTTTTTCTTCTGAAGATGCAAATCCCCACAAAGGTCATGTTTCATTTTGGTTTTGAATGTTTCTTATTTTTAAAAGATGTATTTTACTCCAATTAGCTTAAATTTCAAAGTAATGTAAAACCAGAAAACTGGATTCTTTTTTTGCTTATAACTTCTGTCTCTTTTTTTAAATTAAAAAAAAAAAACCAAACAACAGAAGACTCAACATCAAAACAGATGCTTTCCCAGGAAAAGTTGTTTTTTGATGAAACAGATTAATTGGCATTTTCTAATCAAATCTTCAAAAAACTTCCAGGCAGCTTTACTGAAGCATTGAAGTACCCTTTTAAAAAGTAAGCTTTCTTAATGTCACCCTGTGAAAGCCTTCTCTCTCCAGTGACTATAAATGGCACCTTGGCAACTGCTTTAGATTAGATGCCTAGTTTTTTGCCTGTGAGTAGATGAGTATTTTGGTTCAGAGGAGGAGTGCAATTTTGAAGCAAATCCCCAGTTTGTCTCCAGGTGTGCTCCAGATGCTCTCCATCCCCTGATGGAGATGTAATGGTCCAAATCAAAGACTGATTTTTCCAACAGCTCTGAACCACAAGCACGGTCAGGATGTTTATTCTGGGGGACCAGACTAAACCTTATGCAAAATCAATCCCCCCAAGATGCATACAGAGTAGATGGTCCAGCGGCAGTTCCGGGTGTGCAGATGCTCCGGTCTGCCCCATTATACCAACTTGTCCATATAGATGCAGCTTTTGATAACTAAAGTTGTGTCTGTTGAAAATCATCTTATGTGCTTCAGCCCTGTCTGAAAACAGGTAACAGACTCTGAATTGCTGAGATAGTTTGAAGACCCTTCTTCATGTGATTTATCCTTGCTACAGCTTTTACTCTGACACCAGCAGATTTTGGAGGGCCCTGTGCCCACCCTTGGGCAGATGTGGTCTCTGAAGGAGGTGGCTATCATAAGGGGTCTATGGGAGCTGGCAGATGGTGTGATGTGGACAGTGGGACTCTGGGTACAAGAGCTCGTGAGGGTCCTGAATGAGATGGGTGACTGTGCATTGTGCTATTGCCTTGGCAGCAATGCACACGGATGCTTAATATGATGGAAAGAGTATACGTTTGTGATCTGCCCCAGTGCACAACGGTGTGGGGAGAGAGCCAAAGTCTTCTCTAAATTATTTCTGTCTAGGAAGCTGATCACAAAGGCCACACAAAGGCCTAACATGGGAGGTGGCAGTGTTTCCTCCGAGGGTGTGAGGACTGTGTCCATATACTGCAAAACTGAACTGTGAAGGGGGAGATGCTTTGGGCACAGCTGGGAGTTGGGACTCCAGACCATTAAGAGTTGGGTACAAGTCAACCAGTGTAAGGGGAGGGAAGGAGGAGGGATCTGAGGCTACACCTCATCTGAAGGGGGTGAAGGTGTAAGGTTCAGCCTTGGTGCCTCTCTTCCAGCTTGTCAGGGGGTCTCCAGGAGGCGTTGTGCCTCTGACACAGATTAAGATTAATTTAGAGCTTTGACCCTTGTAGCTGGTCTGCTACAGGCCATTCCTCATTGAGGTATTTCATAGAGTCAAAATTCACAGCATTACTCTCTACTTCTACCAATTTCATGTCTATGGGGAGCACCTCAAGGGCAATAGACCCTAGGGATGTGTACCCTGCCCCTGCACCTGGCAGACAGCCTGAAGAATCGGTGTCTAAGGAGACAAAGCAGACAGAAGTTAGGAAAAACCGATACGGCCAACCTGATGTTACAGATGGGGAAATGACCTAGACTGAATCTGACTTATATTTAGTCAGATTCCTTGCCTCCTTGGTGCTTGCTAATTATTCTGGTGGTTATCAGTAGCTAGGTCTGGTAAGAAAATCCATCACCTCCACTACCCCTGTTAACAGTTTGGGCTCCCACGGTACTTTATGGGAAGTGCATTCTAGCCGCTTCGTACTCTCTTTCTTCTTTATAGACCAGGTAGAGTTTGAACTACATCTCCCATATTTCATCAGAGTCTTTTGGTGAGGGAAGGCATCATCACAAAAATGCATTTTAAGGCATGACGCATGACCACAGAATTAGCCCAAAACATAGGAGATGCCTGAATGTTTCCTTTTGTGAACGAGTGCAATAGCATTTCAAAAGAGAAATCTTTGGGCCTTAGGATGAAAAATAAGCCTTATTTTTGGTTGGGAGCATTCCGTTTTTTAAAGAAATTACTTAAAAAAAACCCCTGCATTTTCTTACTAAATATTTGTTGTTGTCCTGAAGCCCAGTTTTCTGGGAAATACAACTTTTTTGGGATGATCTTAGTTAGTCTATTGCAGTTTCAAAGGGGGTGACACGAGCACATACTGGAAAAGGAACAGCTCTCATAAAAGACAATAAATGATCAGTTCTCCCACAGGAGACAATTTGGGTAATGTAATCTGCTCAAACAACAAGTCCTTTAAACTTGTGAGAAAATTTCTTTTGAGTTTGAACAGGTCAATAACATTTTCCCCCATTTGGAGAGGAATAGAAAAATTAACATTATTTTTTTTGCCAGCATTTCTGTTATTTAACAGCCTTTTAGAAACCCATTTCCTATGCTATTTTAAGCTGCAGGCACAGTTAGGAGACCACATCTAAGAGTGACGATTTAAATCTCTAGACAGCTCAGGAGATAAGTCAAAACAAATTTCAGGATGTTCCTCTAAAGAGCTGTTTCCACTTAAGTAAGTCCCATTGGGAGCTTGGTTAAAGAATCACCTAATCTGCTACACATTTTATACATTTAAACAGGTCCATTTGAAAGAAAGTTTGTGAAAATTTCTGTGTGGTGAATACATAATGAACACTATTGGAGGAAGCTGGAAAATTGCTGCTGTTTTTTAGCTCTTCAATTTGTTGATGTTGATAACTTTATGGTATCCTGATTTTTTTTTTTTTTTTTTTTTACTGCCATCTTCCAGGCTACCGCACCACACAGCACAACTCCTCCCTTGCACCCCAAAAATGTAATAAATGCAGTAAGGCTGCTTGATGTGAGAAAGATGCTATGCAGAGGCAGGTAAACAAATAACTTACGATATGGGAAGAAAGGAAGGGGAGGGAGGATTGGCATGTGAAAAGAAGGAAGGCGTAGATGGATCAGGTCGCTAGGAAGGTGATCTGGAGAAGGAGGTGGAAATACGATCACTCCCTGTGGGTTGTTGTAATGGTTTCTGTTGCAGAGATATTAGGTATAGAGACCTCATCTCCCCTGACTCAGGAAGGTGAAAAGCTTCAGCCCACCAGAGCTGGCTTGGGAGGCAGCCTGTTGTAGCCCCCAGCCCAAGGTCCCTTTTCCTGGGATCCCAGGCCAGCTTTGGTATAAATCAGGTGTTTGCTTCTAGTGTCCAAAGCAAGGCAATAATTTCAGAGGCTCATAAAGCATAAAGTGACTTCTTGCACACTGGGACCCAAACCCATCCATATCCTGCTTGTGCTAGTGACGTGCAGATTATTACTGTAATTCCCTCATCGAGAAAGTCCATTCTCATACGCCAGAGGGAAATGCTGGTGCTCACTGGCTTGTAGTCGTTGTGAACAACTGGAGAACCAGGACTCTGATGAGAGTCAGGACGTAACACCAGTGTATGTTTATACACCAGTGATCTACTGGTGACTACTGAAGGGCGATCTAATAGCAGCCTACAACTACTGCGAGGGCAGTATTAAGGATGTTGGAGCCAAGCTCTTCACTCAGTAATGGGAGATGATGTGACGAGGGGTAATGCCAAAAAACGATGCTTCCAAATGTCAGAATAGATATTTGGAGGCGGGGGGGCGGAGGGGGGGAATCACAGAGTAGTGCAGGCTAGAACAGGTACTTGGAGAAGTAGTGGACTATCCACCCTTGAAGATTTGACTCTGGGTACATAAGGCCATGGCTGGCCTGCTCTGCTGTTTTGCTTTGAGTGGGAGGTTGGGCTAGAAACCTTCCAACCAGCATTTCTTTAGTTCTGCAATGACAGACTTTCACTGTCTTTGGGGTCAAAGTTAAAAGGTGCAAAAGGAATGCTGCCTGCCTTTTATTTTCTTGATGGAGTATTCTCCAAACATTGACATCTCACCAGAGAAATTTTCAGGAACAATACTCAGCTCCATGATTGCACTCCTCCTCTCCAGCCATCAAATGGCATAAGTTAGCAGCTACAAAAATTTCTTACGTGGAAAGCTGCATTGGCCTTTTGGTATTTTATTTTCAAAAATAAGAAAGCAGCTGTTCTCCTGTTGGTCGGAAGTGATCTGCAGAGTATGGAGTAAAAACTGTTGAGTGGAGTCTGCCAAACTAATGTAATGTCTGGAATATAGGACCCTGTCCCTGCGTCCTGAAAACTTTCTTTGTAATACTATTTTGTCCTGGATTTCACAAATGGGACACAGGACTTGGGTTTTCCCTGCCATAACTTCTTAACCTGCGCTGTCTTCCCAATCCTGTCACAGGAGAGCAGCTGTAAGGGCCTTGATAGATTCAGATCTTGACACTAGACTGGTTTTTGACCTTAGATGAATTATGCAGCTTTTCTACCATAGCTAGTTTGTCTCCTAAAGGGAATGATATTTACATGGCTAGCACTTAATGTTGCTGTGCTGGTGCACTAGCTGATTTTTTTTTGTTCTTCGCATTTGCAGCGGCAAAAGTAGGATAAATGCTCTGTTTCTCTCTGTAATGGCTACTCATGTTTTCCCTTTCACATTCTCTAATAGAATTTGAAGCTGAAAAGACCACTGTGGTGATCTAATTTGACCTTCTTTATAACAAACCAAGATCTTTGCTATTGATTCCTGCGTCAGTCCCTGACTTGTGGTTAAACTAAAGGAGTTATTTTACACATAATCTATGAAAAGCATTGTAATGCTTGAATGTTAACTCCATCCCATGGCTCTAGTGCAGCAGTTAGATAACTCACTCTGAAAAAAGGTTCGTGTGTGTACAAACATAATTTCACGTCTAATAGACCAAATGGCTTTCTATCAACTTCCCGCAGTTTCAAGGATGGTTAAATTTTGACTTTAGGTCTGGTTGTTTTCTCTTGTCCCCTCTCATCAGCTGCAAAATTCCCAATACTATCCACGGAGGTGGTTAGGATAGAAATGAGCCTCATGCAAGTGAACTGAGGAATGTGCTTTAAAAGGTTGTTTCTTCTCTCATGTCCATGTTTCTGCTCAGGAGGTGGCACTTGCATGCACAAGTGTCCACACCGGGTGCTCAGATGCTTTCAAGCTTCTTCAAGTGAGGTGCTGGGAAAACAGAGCAGACTGCAATGTTTCATGGACTTCTGTCATCTGTTTTCTTACCAGCCTGGCAGCTAAGAAGAAGAAAAGAAAACATACCCTACTCCATCATGATTTAACAAAGAAAGGGAAAAAAAGTAGCCTTCCCCACCTGGGGTCACCCAGGATCTTGACGCCAGGGGTATACAAGCCTGATCGTGTTTCTAAGAGGGAATTATCCCAGATTAAAGTGAAGGCAATGGTGGCGTTTGCCCTTCCTGGTGACATGTGGCCTCACACTCAAATGTCCAGGGCCTCCCATCAGACTGGACAGCTGCTCCGAGCTGTCCTCAGACTGGCTGGCGGCCAGGCAAGAGCCTGCGGGAATGCAGTATGAGGCACCTGCTCCAAACCCACTGAAACAGCAGGGAAGGGAACAGCTAATATGGGCCCCCTTAATCCTAGGTGCTGCCCTGCCTGTTTCCAATCAGATACCATTACTGGAAAGTAAAACAAAGTGCCGCAGAGAGGGGCTGCGCTGAAGAGTCTGATTGCAAATTGATATGGCTGCAGATCCTCATCCTTTCACCTGCGGCATTGACTGCAAATGCTGGGGGTCGAGGGGGATGCTGGCTACTGAGCTCTGCTTCACAAGTTGCTTTGGGGAGGGGTGGTGGCCTCAACCCACCTTTGGAGGGAGTTTGGGAGCGTGGGAAATGACTGGTCCCAACAAACCAAGGTTTTGCTTCGCCCTGGTGAGAATCTTTTTGCACAGCTCTCACGGTAGGATGTTAGGTTTTCTTTGGTACAACTAAGAGAGAGCTAATCTCAGAGAAGGCATGTGTTCAGTGGAAGATCTCGGAAGAAACTCTTCCTGTGCCTGAGAGCTGCTTGAAAGCAGGTTTCAAAAAAATTCACCTCCATTCAGCTCCTATCTTGGAAAGGTGCATTAGCATGGTTGCTTCTCGGACTCAGCCCATAAATGCTGAACCCTCATTCAGGGACTGAGAAGTTGTGGTTTGATGCCTTCCCAGATCAGTGGTGCTCAGAGTCCTCTCGGAGTGCCTTGGCATAGGCCAAGCAGCTCCCTGAGGGATAGTGGGATTTTATTTTGGCCTGAACTGGGATGAAAAACTGGAATTTTGTTTGATCAGGCTTTTTTTTTTTTTTTCAAAAAAAAAAAAAGTCAACGTATTCCTGAGCTACTGAGTTTTGACAGTATTGTGGTATTTCATTTCAGTGTGGTGAAAACATTTAGTTTTGATACAGTTGTAAAAAAAAAAACCACAACACTGGATTTCATTCTTCCTGTGTACTTTGGTTGCTGTGATATCAAAGTCCAGACAAGGCATTTTGAGTTTATCAGACCAAAATGCTTCGGTGATTTCCCATCAAAAAGTGAAGTGAATTTATAGTCTTGAAAAGTGGCTTAATTTCATGAAATCAGCCCTTTCTTGGAAGAAAAAATAATCTCTAGGAAAACCCTTCAAACAGCCCTAGTGAAAGTGGCTGGTACAAAGCCCTGTCACATATGGAAAGCAGACAAAAAATGTGGAGAGCACTCCATGTGTCGGCAATCTCTTGTTTAGCTGCAGGCATTGTAGGTGTTAGTTGTTACAACAGCAAAGAAAACCATTTCAGACGGAGGTCTGGTTGTGCAGCCTGACCGTGTCACTTGAAATGAAAAGGGAACCTTTGCGACACGAACGTGACTGATTGGTCTGTACAACTTCTGAAGTCTTTCACTAAAGAAACATGTTGGCAGTATGGGGTTTGGTGTATGAAGAAAAGGTAGCCCAAAGGTTTTGATCACAGCATCTTGGGTGATTAGGCATGACGTTCTTCCTTGCTGTTTTGTATCATTGATTACCAAACGTGGACAGCAAGTACACACAAACGGGGTCTTTTTCTCCCCTGTATGATTAAGAGAGCACTTGATCCTAAAGATAGAAGCCGTAATTGACTTCATTTAAAGATTAACTGAATATAATGCCTTCTGAAAAGAAAAAAGTTATTAAGAAAGTTGTCAGTCAAAGAGTTGATGCCTTTTTTAATACCTTCTGAAAGTGTTATAATTTTAATACCCCAAAGGCCAAAGCAAATTATCGAGCTGAAATTAGAGATTAGCAATTTTCAATTTCTCTCCCATCTCTTACATTTCATCTTCCACCTTCTGTTGCAGGAAGGGAAAAAAAAAAGAAAAAAAAGGTAGTATTTGGCATGAGAGGGAAATGCAGCAGTCTGAATGCATCGATATCCTGTGCTTGGAGATAGATGCTGACCTCATGACTGCCCAGGGCAACACAGATTAGAGCTTTGACACAGCAACGCATTTTCCAGGGGGAAGAAGCTGAGAGACAGCCAGCATGCAGGATTGTGTGCAGCCAAGTATTCAAGCACCCCTAGATTTAGCTTGTTTAGAAGATCACATGCCCAACTGTAACTCTAAGCACCTACTGAGGTGCCACTGAGTCAAAAGGGTGGAGTGTGTGCTTTATAGTATATGTGTGCTTCAGTGTAAAAATTTTTTCCAGTCTTGGGTAATTGGATTTTTATTGCTAAAGGCTGCATTTGCAGAGGTGTTGAGGATCTGGACCCAATTAAAAAATCATATTGTAGGTGGTGTTCAGGCTTCTAAATCTAAAATTGCCATCCTGAAAACCCCTTTTAGTTGGAGTTTAACCTTCGGGGCTTGTATACCTATAATTTGTGAGTATAATGTCCCCACAGAGCCTGAAACTCGTCCTCCTGCCTGTGCAGCAAAAACTCCAGTGTGGAAGGGCCAGGCAGCTGAAAGGCTACCATGCACGTAACCTGCGACAGGATCCACAAATTCCAAGTTCCCATGCCAGGGGAACTTAATCCACGAGGCATTTGCGCAGTGTGCCTAACTCACGAGAAAAGGAGTGGGCTCTGCGCATCAGACCACAATAGCTGGGTGTTTCTTTAAAAGGCAGTTGTGCACAGAAGAGCTCTGCGCTTGGACACGCAATTCCTGGGTCCTGGACCGTTCATTCAGGGCATTTCCAGTTGGAGTTTCATTTCTCCCAAGAAGATTAAACCATCATAATCCTTTCAGAGGATACAGGAGTACCTTAGCCCTCAGCTGGTAGTCTTCTGGTGGAAAGAGGCCTCCTCTCCTCCAGGTGAAAATATGTCTCATACAGAAAATAAGGAGAGAGGCAGCAAGGAAAGCTCCTCTGACACACGTGGAAGGAGAAAGACCTGGTCCTGGCCCCATCTAGCAGAACTAGTCTTAGGGAAGGAGAATGGCCCATGCCCCTTACAAGTAAATGCCCTAAGTCCTTGGCTGGAGAACCCTGCTAACAGGATCACTCAAGGTCAGAGTTTGGGTCTTTTCTATGTGGTAGCACTACGGCAGCAGGAGAGGTGAAGAGGGCTAGTCCAGGTACCACCACGGGTGGGCTCCGGCAGCAGGCAGTTAGAGGGAGGACCAGGGAAGCTCTCTGTCTGGCATAAGCTAAACTGTGCCAAAGCGGTAAGCAGCTGTGTGTCTTGAGGCACTGTAGTACACTTTCTAAATCACGTTCTTGTAGACATTTAGGGGCTCTGGCAAGCAGGACTCCAGCACTACTTGTATTTGAAATCTTTTCCCATGAGAGAGGAGACTGATGCTGTAAAAGGATGCTCTGGGTGGTTATTGCTTTTGTGTTCTGGTTTTCCTCCATGTGCAAGAGGCATGTATTTTCTGGGGGAAGGACGAGGGTTCAGAGTAATTGAAATAGCAAGAGTATTCCTCGTGATCTTTGGGCTAGAGTCTGGTATGAGATTCTGTGTAGTGAAGACATTATGCTCCCACCATAATCCACTAAAGGAGTCTTCATTTCCCTGGTGTAGGAAGGTTCTCTTCTCTTATTGCATTTAGTTTGAAATCAGAGCTCTCAAGCTGTTTTATGCTGGGCAGTGTTTATGCCTTGTGTTGTCATAATAAATGCCCCAGATCTATCATAAAAGCCGTTCCTTTGACACAGAGGCCGATTGGAAACTGCAGAAGAGGTGTGGGGCAGTAATGGAGATTTATTTCTTTTGCAAAGGAATTGGATTATAATCTTCTGGAGAGTTATTTTACCTTTCCCCTGCCCAGTCGAGTCAAACCAGTTACTGCCATTCATTGTATTAAATATATCAAGGCAGAGGGGAACACAGCCCTGCCGTCTCTTTGGGAGTGTTGGCTCCTGTTGGTAGAAGCAGGCATTTCAGATAATTTACAGTGCCTGTCCAGCAGCCCATCCTCAGGATGGCAGTTATCCAAACAACACACCATTCATGCATTTTTGACCTCCATCAGGATGTTACATTTTAAGGGGCCTTGTTTTACTGCAGTAGTACTTGCTCGTTTCTAATCCAACTCCATCATTTCTGTGCCTTTATATGTCTTAGGGTAAAGCAGGTTATAAAATTCTTTCAAGGGTATTTTTTACTGTGTTTTGTTTAAGACAAGTAGGCCTTCCTTTTTATTGTTTGTCAGACAACTACAAAAATAAATAGATCATAATAGATATTCTCTTCTCTGTTGGCACTCAGGAATTTGTTAGAGGAAGGAACTTGGATCCTTCCGCTGTTGGTCTCTACATGGTGAGGTAGCTCTGTTTTGCAGCATCAGTAGATGATTTATTGATGCACTGCTGCCTCTCAACTGGCTGTTCCTTACCATGTGCCTACACTTCAATGGTCAAGGCTGGGGTTTACTGGAGATTGTTTAGTCTGGTTCAATTGAACCATCTGGTAATCCGCTGGTATAACCCACCTTTGCCAAAATCCTTTTTTTTCAGCCATTGTTACCCCTGCCTCATCTGTCTGTCCCAATACCTGTCACAGCTTGGCCCTACGCCTAAGGCTGTTCGGTGTACTTCTGGTGGTGTTCACTGGATTTAGTGGTGGTGGTTTGTTTAATCATATTTATGACAAGCGCTGTGCATCCTATTGGCGTGGTGGTGCGTAACCCACTGCCTCCTGGCCTTCGCTCATCCGGTGTCGGGAAGCATGGCTTGGCTCCCATCAGCATAGCGTGGAGAAAAGTCATTAGCAGGGCTGAGATGTCCAGCGCTGGGGCTCGGGAGCGGGCAGGGAGCGGGCAGGGAGCGGGCAGGGAGCGGGCAGGGAGCGGGCGGTCCCCGCTGCGTCCCGCGCTCTGTCCGTGGTGCTGAAGCCGGCGCCGGCGGGGACGCTCCCCGGAGCCCCTGCTGCACCCACGGCCTCGGCTGTCGTCTCCAGGGGAGCTTCAGGCAAGTCAGCTGCCAAAGGGTTATTTGTAGCAGTTTGGGGGAGAACTGGCCCTCTCGGTTCGCAGTGCATTGTGGAACGAGTTGTGGGCAGCGCTGGCAGAGAGCCTGCAGTATGGAAGGGGGCAGGGGGGGGTCTCCTTGGTCCTTAGAGGGGACTCCATTGAGTCAGGAGGGAAAGAGAAACTCAAAGTTCCAAATACTGATGTTGCTCAGGGCTGTATCTATGAAACAGGTTTGTTCTGTTTAAGAAAATATAGAGGCTTTTAGGGTTTCTGGCTGGCACCTCTCTCTAGTACTCAAGCATTGAGAAAAGGGGAAGAAAATACACTTAGGCAAGTCTGGGAGCCTCTCCCCAACAGCTTAGAGTGTGGATTTGTGATCTAAATATTTCCACTGAATAACTACTGAGTGTCTGCATAAGGGGAGGCAAGTGCAGGAGGCAGGAAGTGCAGGTCACTGCCTGTTCAAATGTGGGACTCTGTTGCAATGAATGGAACTATTCGTTAAACTGGTTTGCCATGCTAATTGCTTGCATTAATTTTTTGGCAAGTGGGGTGTGTAGTTTGAGGTGTATTTGAAACCTTTGAGTTGGGTTGTGTTGTAGGGCAGAGATGATCCTGGGCAGAAAAACATGTAGAAGATGTTCTCCAGCTACCAACAGGATTTTATTATCATAATCAAGTGTTTTTTCTCTGTTAGGGATTTGTGCAAAAGCTGATAATAGCAGGAGTTTTGTGCAATCCAGAGAGAACCGGCGCATACACTCCCATTTTGAAGTTCAGAGATCCTTTCAATGCAGCAATGGATAAGCACGGTGAGAGAGGACAAGAAGTTCATGCCTTATGAGGTTCATAGCCTTTTAGCTTCATGGTTCCTGAACCCATGTACATGCAATCAAGAGATCAAATTGTCCTTTCCCACTGCTCAGTAGTAGAAGGAGCTCAACATTGGCAGTACCAGTCTGGAACCTCCTCTGGTGATAAATATAAACTGGCACGTATTCATGAAACATTTGCAACAAGTTTCAGTTTTTGTTTTAATTAAATATTAAAGGATCGTTTTAAGATGGTTCAAAGCATCTGGAAATCTCACATGCTACTTTGTACACGTGACCTCAGCACGAGTCCCCTCAGTCCTGCAAACCTTGTTGTTCTTTGTACTTTGTGTGATTGGAGAGACTCCAGCACTAGGGTTCATTCCTCCGTACGTAAAGAGAAATAGTCAGCTCCTAATTAGGAACATAGCTGCCTTACTGTCTTTCTACAGGGGGTGGAGATCGGGCCCTCTAAGTTCCTAACTATCTATGGATCTGAATTACTCTCCGAAGGTTCCATGGTGAGGCAGGCTGTGCCCCTGCAGCCCATGGAGGTTAACAGATCTCCACCTGCAGCCTGTGGAGGACCCCACGCCAGAGCAGGGGGATGCCCGCAGGAGGCTGTGACCCTGTGGGAAGCCCACTCTGGAGCAGGCTCCTGGCAGGACCTGTGGCCCCGTGGAGAGAGGAGCCCAGGCTGTGGCAGGTTTGCTGGCAGGACTGGTGACCCTGCAGGGAACCACACTGGAGCAGTCTGTTCTTGAAGGACTGCACCCATGCAAAGGACGCATGTTGGAGAAGTTCATGGAGGACTGTCTCCCGTGGGAGGGACCCCACACTGGAGCAGGGGAAGGGTGTGAGGATCCATTCTGTTCTTGAGAAATAGCTTCTGCCACGCTCTTTATAATCTCTTTCCTGTGTTTTGTCTGACCTTGAACCAGTCAAACCAAGATCTCTTCATTTAAGAGCATAAGGCATAAGGAGTCCCATCCACAAAGCTTACCAGCATCCACAGGGGATTTTAATGCTTTTGGGGGATCATTCAGATTCTAGTAATGTTACAAGGGTAACAGGCACTCATTCTTGCCCTGCGTTTCAGCATTTATAGCAGGTACTCACATAGTTATTAAGCTGTCTAGTAGTCCTCAATTTTTACACATCAACAGCTGAAAGGTCTGTCTGAGATCAACTAACCTTGGATAGCAGGACGGTATACACAAATCAAAGTCTTGGCAAATAAGGATGGAGGTTGTTATTTTTCAGTGAGTTTATTCTCCCTGGTAAATACAAGTCATAGGGTCAAATGTGCAAAGAGAAGGATTTTGCATAAAATTTGAAAAGCTGCCAGGAGATCTCTCTGTGTGGGAAATCCCCCTCTGCCCACCAAATATTGTGAAACAGTTTTAGCTACTTAAAAGGCAAAATTAGCAATAGGGACCGAAACTTCCTCAGTCAGAAGTGTTAAAACATCAACCACCTTCACTCATAAAAGAGTTAATTGGGAAGCAGAGAATAATCCTGTGCTCGGTATTAAGTTACATCTTAATCCATAAGCAGTCTCTTCTGGATCTCTACAAGTGGTGGCTGAAAAGCCGGACATGAGCCGGCAATGTGCGCTCGCAGCCCAGAAAGCCAAGCGTCTCCTGGGCCGCATCCCCCGCAGCGTGGGCAGCAGGGCGAGGGGGGGATTCTGCCCCCCTGCTCTGCTCTGGGGAGACCCCCCTGGAGCCCTGCCTCCAGCTCGGGGGTCCTCAGCACGGGAAGGACATGGAGCTGTTGGAGCGGGGCCGGAGGAGGCCACAATGATGATCCAATGGCTGGAGCACCTCTGCTGTGGGGACAGGCTGAGAGCTGGGGGTGCTCAGCCTGGAGAGGAGAAGGCTCCCAGGAGACCTTATTGCGGCCTTTCATTATTTAAAGGGGGCTTATAAGAAAGATGGGGACAAACTTTTTAGCAGGGCCTGTTGCGATAGGACAAGGGGTAATGGTTTTAAAGTACAATTTACTGGCATTGTGAAACCAGTGCAAGTTTCTACAAAAAAGGCACCTCTGTCTAACATGGAAATTAGAGCATTTTTGAGGGGGAGAGGCAAGGAGTGAGTGTACCTAAAAGATGTCCAGTATGAACAGAGGTGTGTACGGGGGCTGGCTCAGTTTAGTTTCATTCACTGAGCACATTTGCTAATTAGTTTTCATTAGTCTCTTACTAAATGAGCCTAAGCCTGGTTGGAGCTGGTCTGTGGTGTTATAAGGGGTGCATGCTTGCTGCAGGTGCTTAGAGTGATTCGTGACGGTACCCTTGTGGAAGATTAATCTAAAATGAAGCAAAATTTGTATTAGACAGGCCTTCTAATAGTGCTGTCCCCTCGCAGTCCTGCGCTGAATGCTCAGAGACAGCTACTGAAGGAGAGGTCTTTTTATGGAGAAAAAAAAAAAAAACAACCTTGATTAAGCAGCCAATTTACCAAAAAGCCATACATAAAATACTGCCTCTCCAAAGCTAATAGTCCTGTTTGTTATGTCAGAAGCACCTAATAACGGCCATATTTGTTTGAGTCATAAAACCTCTTTTGCTGGTGCATGATAATAGAGTGTGTTACATGTTCAATTAACCAAACTAATCAAATGCGCTGAGAAGAAATACGATGGAAACAAAGACCTGATCTAAGCTATTCTTTGTTGTGCACAGCAGTTGTTTTTCATGTGCTTTCCTAGTAGTCCTTTGAGCAGATTTACCAGTGATATGCTAGCAAATCCTTGACCAATTAAAAAGGCAGGTTTGTTGCTCAAATAAGTAAGAAAGGCTCCCCCAGGACAACTTACAGCCATATTCACCTTACCCTGTCACTGTGAGGTACGATGCAGAGGACCGACTTATCTCCTTCTTGGCAGTGTATTGACCTTGTGTACTGAGAAATTAAGCAAGTCAAATCAAGTGAGAGCTAAGCCCAAAGCCTGGATTGGGAGTGGGGCAGAGGTAATGTCTAAGGACCATGACATGAGAAAAACTCACTGGGAGACGAGAACGGTGCCTAGATCCTCTGCCTCCAAATGCAGCATTTTGTAGCCTTATTCCCCTTATTGAACCATATTCCTTGCTTGGCCTGCTTCTGGCTGAAAGAGGTTCCTCAGTGGTGCTGGGGGCCTTCGGACAAGGCAAATGGGCTCCCCAGGACTTGCCCAGAGCCCAGGGTGTTTCCACCAAGGCAGCCTGAGCCAGTGGAGCACGGTGGCTGCAAAGCTGAGCACAGCAGACTCTGGGAAGCAGGAGAGATACGATGATACACACAGCCTGAATTAGCTCTCTGGTGTGTAGCAGCTCTGAGGTAGTCTTTAAAGACAAAAATGCACTGATTTTCTGTGGGTAGAGCTGAGCAGCTTTATCAGGGTGACACAGGCCTGGTGAGTACCAGTTCTACAGAAAACAGCAGTCTCGGCCTTAAAAAAAAGGCCACGCCGTGTCGAGGGAAGTGAGATCAAATTTCTGCAGATTATCTCGCAATGAAGTGATCAGCTCCCCGCGCTGGGAAGTGAAGCGGTCCAGGAGACAGTCTTGTGCAGGTCTATGAAAGCATAGCTTTGCCTCTCCTGTGTTTGAATATCTAAGGGATCTCCAGAGGTGACTGAGATGGGAGAGCTGATTGTCAATAGGCTTATATTTGTTATGCAGAGAGAAATTTTATGGGTCTGCAAATAGAAAAAGGTTTAAAACCACTGCTCTAGATCAAAAGTGCTTCTCAAGAAGTTGCTTTTTCCTGCCACTAAGTGGCTCCAGATGTTGAAATATTCAACAAAATTGCTTTTCTCTTTTTTTTTTTTGACACACTGAGTTTCACATAGTCAATCTGTAGCAAAGAAATCCCAGTGCTTTCCACCCACTGAAAACCACCCAATTGCAACATTAAATATTAACTGAGAGAAGAGCTCGATTTGTAGCTTCAGTCTATTTTGATTTTTTTTCAGTTGCTTTCTTTTTCCTAAAACATGAGTTTCGTCTAACCAGGAGGGACAAGGAAGTTTCTCTGTGTTATGGGCATGGTGAGAGGGGGTGCTGTGCTTTGGGAAGTGGAGCTCCAGTTCTTTATTTACTTGCAATGAGGGACACAGGTCATTGAAATGCTGGTGGCCTACATGAATGCACCAACTTCTGCCTTTACTCCATCCCACTGTGTTCTCTTTCTGGTGCTGTACTTCTTCGCTTTTCCTTTGGTCCAGGGAGAGATGGAAGGTGCCAGTACCCAGCTGGGAGTCTAAGATGGCTGTTGGGTGACAGACACGGGACAAAGGCTGGTTGAGATCCCCCCCTGCAAATTCGGGCACAGTGAGAAGAACAGATGGTCACCATGCAGAAATGCTGCTTCCTCTCTAGGGTGCTGGGAAGCGCATTCAGCACAGCTGTAATGAGGATTATTAGTGCCTGGATGGCTGCATCCTTCTTTTCTGTTTGGAAGTAGATCAAAACTACGTAAACCCCTGAAATAACATTCATACATGTACATAAATATGTATTAGATATGGATATGTTCCTCTGGGTCCTCTGAAAAGTCCTACTTGATCAGTGCTTGAAAAACCTTTTTACTACAAAAAGTCCCTTCAAAAGTCAGATGTTTCATTCCTGCTCCACTGAAGCACAACTCTCCCAGCTGCCACCAAGTGTGTGTTATTTCATTTTTCCTCCCCCCAGAATGAAGCTGCACTGAAAGCACCACTTCCATGAATCATTTCTTTTTTCAACAACTGGTATTTTTCCTCTTTATTTGGGAAATTTGCCCCCAGGTCTGTTCCCAATAGCTCCAGCTTCTTGGTTTTGCTCTCCAACGGACAGAGATATTTTGGGGGCTTGTCTGTGGGGTCCTGTCATTTTCCATCCACTTCTGCACAGGCACGTTTTACGCTATTGCCTGTCCAGAGCCTTCCAGCGATTTGGGAAGAATAGGCTCCAATACACTGCTACAGTCCACAGGCAAGGGCCCCGTGGATAGCACACAGATCTGGAAGACAGAGGTGCACAGCTGTCCCAAAACCTTTTTGCAGATGTTCTTACTCCACTAGGACCCCACTTGGCTTTTGAATCCGAACAGCCTCTTCCCAGTTGCATTGGGTTTGGTTCATTGTGGTGGGTGTCAGAGCTGGAAAGTGCTCTCTTGCACCCCAGAGCTCTTGCCCTTTGCTACCACAGCGAGCTGAACACGTACAGAGAGGAGGAGGCAGGAAGGAAGGGGAGTACCCGGTATTAAATATTTAGCAGCCAAGCCCTTGTGTTTTTTCCATAGAGCAGAAGATCTTTTCATTTGTTCTGTTTGACTGTTTGTGCCTTTAGTATCTGCAAGGCTCTCTGGAGAGCAGCATTAAATGTGTTGCCTGGGGCAAGCTTTGATGGACGAATCTTTCTTTCTCTCTTCCTCTGTGCCATTAGAAAGGCCCAAATCTTTATGTCTTCATGTAAAGGCAAGCCTGCCCAGAGCTTGGAGTGATGAATCAGACCATCATG
The DNA here is from genome assembly GCF_047370975.1 of Nipponia nippon. NCBI lineage: Eukaryota > Metazoa > Chordata > Aves > Pelecaniformes > Threskiornithidae > Nipponia > Nipponia nippon. The sequence continues at coordinate 11,513,363 of NW_028262330.1, read as the reverse complement.
GTGTGAATGTGCGCATTTGTTGGACCTTGTAATCTCACTCAGAATCATTCAGACAAAGCCAGTGAGTCAGGGCCGAAGGACCGAGTTGCTGAAATTGGAGATCTGTCAGACTGGTGTGGCTGGGATGGATGGGCATGGAGCATGCTGGCCGCAGGAACAGCCCGTGGGTTTCCCCACCCTGCTGTATCGTCCTGCACAGAGGCTGTGTGCGAGCCAGGGGCTGCAGGCAGCAGGAAAGTCATTCTTGGTAAATCATTCAAAGGGCTGTGTCTATATGTTTGTGGGGCTACAATTAGGGCAGGATGAGGTCTCTGTGCCAGGGCAACTGATGCTCTTGCTTAGAAGAGGAGGGCAGAGGACTGCAGCTGTGGCGGTCCATGAAGCTTCGACCTGGGTTGAAGCCCAGCTAGGTCTAATCTGCACCACCTGCCACAGAGCAAAAAGAGCCTTTGAAGGCCAGCACAGGTAGTCCACTGCAGATGTCTTAATCCTCTTTTTCTAAGAAGTTTTGAGCCATCTGAGGTCCCAAGTGAGTCTTCCCTTATGAAGCAGGACAAGTCCTACTTCTCCTTGAAACCAGGAGAAAATACACCATGGGATGTGGAGTGGAAGCAGGATCAGCCTTGATTTTTCTGAGCTGGACAGGTCAAGCAGCTTGGGCCAAATTATGTTTCTTCCCAGTAAACTCCGGCCTCTGGAGCCCTGTGTTCCAACTCACCATTTAGGTGTAGTCATTGGGTTCCTTGAGGATATTTCTGCTATGAAGGATTTGAACTGGTCAGAGAAATACAAATGATTCTTTTGTGAGTCTTCTCTTTCAATACAAAAAATTAAAAAAAAAAAACAAAACCAAACAAAACCCCAGAGGGATAGGGAATTCAGTTTAAAAAAAAAAATTACAGAAAATATTTAATTTTACATGTTAGGCAATAACAGTAACTTCAAAACATTTTCAGAGAAGTTATTATTCAGTTGAAAAGCTGTTTTCCTCAATCACAAATACTTTATGTAATTCCAACCAGCTCTCCCTCTCAGCCAGAAAAGAAGCCAGGAGAAATAATATTTTCCAGCTGGAATAATTGTTGTTATTGTTTATTCTGCACTTTCCCAACTCCCATGGGAAGAGTAGAAAAGCTCTAAGGTTGGACTTTCTTCTACACCTTCTAAGTCTATGCCCCAGGTGTGGAATGGGGCTGGCAGCAAGATGAGATGCTGCTTGGATCCCAGCAACCCCCAACCATTTACCATTGCCTGTGCCAGCTGCCTGCCTGTGGCACCAAAATGGCAAAGATACTGTGTGCTCTTCTGTGCCTCATGCTGAAAAAGGATTTAGAAAAGAGGGAGAAAGTACAGAGAAGGAAGTATAGGCTCAATCTAAGATGACACTGTAGGTGTCAAGGAGCACAGATGAATGGTGTAGAAAAGGTGGAGAGTGAAGCATTATGATGTTCTTATAATTTAGTGTCTAGTGATGAAATCACCAGTCAGCAGGTTTAAAAAAATCATAAGGAAACAATTTTTCTTCCCTGTGCAATTAAACCATGGAACTCTCAGCTGCTGGATCTTGTGGAGACCAAAACTAAAAAGCAGTGAAAAAAGGAAAGGACAAATTCATGAGAGACAACTGAATCAGGAGCTGCTGATGCTCAAGGGTTCAGATGCAGAGGTCTGGTTCAGGTGCAAGTCCCAAACTGCCAGCTGCTACACATATCTTGCCTTACACTTGCTTGGTTTCTTATATGTTGTCCCAAGGTAGCTCCTAAGGATTACTGTAGGAAACATAATCATAGATGAATGAATGTGTTCTTCCCTTGAACGGCAATTCCTGCATTCTTTAATGGAAATCATGCTGTAGGTTAAATCCCAGATTTTGGAAAGCATTTCTAATCCAGCTATTCCATGTCTAACAATAACTTGATGAAGTCAAGACGTTTATCCTCACAGAAGGGCTTAGAAAAATTCTATATTCACATAGGGTCTTTCTCCCCCTGGGGAACTCGGTAACTTTTACTCTGAAAACTGTATCACCACACCCTGGGACCAGGCTTTCATCGTGGCTCCCTGCAGATCCTGAGGGGGAATCAGCCTATGATGAACGTGACGCTGCCATGTAATTTTTGAAGCACGTGCGTTGCTGTGATGTTCCCTATATGAATATATGGAGTTATTCAACTGGAAAACACACAGGAAAGTAAAAACTGTGGCTCTGGATGAAATGCTTGACACCAAATTCTCAAGGATTCTTAGAGGATTAGGATAGAGGCACTGGCACGTAGTTTGAAGCCCTAATAAGCCCTTTTCTTTTTTTTTTTCTTCTTTTTTTTTTGTCTATGAGATCAAAAAAAAGCAAAACCACAAACTAACCTTAAGAAGTGAGAAAACAAAAGAATTTTGTCTGGATAAAAAAGGGTGTGTTTGTGCCAGGCCCTCTCCCAGGGTGATCACTGCAGGGCAGTGCAGGCTGAGATAAGTTTGGAGATGCTAAAGCTGGTCCATCGCTGCAGGATGGTGAGTGAATCTTTAGGTAGAAGGGACATACGTACAGGGCGTATTTTGTTTTGTTCCTCTTGCCTAAAACTAAGCATCCCTTGGTGTAAAGCTAGCTTGTCAGCTCTTCACCGCCAGCTGCAAGCTCCTGAAGTTAAGCCTGGCAGAGGAAAGAGGTGAGACGCTGTCCTTTTGGAGATGTGGACAGGAAAAGGATGAAGTTGAGGCTTTCTCCATCCAGTTTAGCTCCCAGCCTTGTGGTTGCTCACACCTACCCTCCTCTCAGTTGGACCAGGGGGAGGGTTTTCCACCAGCTGCAGATCTCTCTTGCTGAATGCCCTCTGTGCTGGGGATGGATGCGCGCTGTTACAGGACAGGGTGGCCGATACGATGTGTATTTTGTGCTGGGCAGATGTCAGACGTGCCTGGGATTTATGGAGAGAGGACCATGCGGTAGGTGAAAGGGGGCTGACGCGTGGCAGCTAAGAAAGATGAAATGAGGATTCTTGCATTGAGGTTCCCCTTTCTTTGTGCATTGGTGTTACCTCTAAACAAACAATCGCTGCTGTTTTGCTAGCGGTGCGTGTGGATAGATCTATAGCAGTTCTGTGCTTTTTAACAGTTAAAGTAAAAAGAAGGAAACATTAAAGCTTCTTTTCCCACCTTGAAACCTGAACAAACCTGCCCGCTCCGAACCGGAGAGGCGTGCATCACTAATATCTAGGGGGAAAAGGCTTGCTGTTTCTGTTTGACTTTTTGCCTGCAGAACTGGGAATTGCTCTTGTGCCATTAAAAGCAGGGAGTTTGCCCATTCACTTCAGCAGGAGCTGGTTCAGGCCCTGAACCTCCCAATGACAGGAGGGAGTGGGTGAATCTTTTGCAAAAATATCCTTGCTCTGGCCAGTTTAGTGGGTGTCTGGGTACAGGGGAATTAGTAACACAGGGTTTGCAACACTTGGATTGAATAACCTGTCCTCTTAGCTCAAGCTTTCCTTATAACTAGAATCATCTTATTCATAGAGTCTTTTAGGATACCTGCATAGACTGTGCTAGATTCTTGTCTGCTATCAAAAGAATGGACAAAAAAAAAAAGCTAAGGTATTGGTGAAATGTTAGTTTGAATACCTTAAACTTATTTAGGTATTTATTTTTAAAATATTTCCTCAAAATATAAACGTGACCAGTGTGTCCCTAGATGTAAAAGTGATCCCTCTGGGTTTCTAGGGAAGAAAATAAACGTGGGCTTTGCAAGGTTTCTGACCCAGGAGGCTGCCAGTGCGAAGCTTTGGGGTTGTTTTCCCAGTGCTGTTGGAGTGACCTTGATTGAGACATTTAATCTCTGCGATCTCCCTGGGCTGGGAACAGCACGTTCTTACTCCCACAGAGCGGGGAACGGAGGTTAGAGATTGGATCATAAGGAGGCAACGCTCTCCAGAATTTCAGCATTCCTGTTCTTGCCCTCCTTTTCCGGCTTTAAATTCAGCTTTCTGCCAGATTGAAAATTTTCCCCATTGGCAGGGGGGAAAGGTCGGTGCAGGGGCATTTAGCTGGCTGTCCCTGGGGTCAGCCCCTGCTCTTCCACTCACTGCAGGGGGACCAGACCCCCAAGGACGAGACCCCAGAAGCCTCTCCCAAGACAGGCACAGCCTTGCGGCTCTCCTACCAGCCAGGGAGCGGCCCCATCCCAGCAAGCAGGGCTGAAAAACCTGAAAAGACCGAAGAGAGGGGGCTCGGGGAAGGGGTGGCGGGGAGCAGCCGGGGCGCGGGGCCGGAGCCGGCGGCCCCTTCCCGGCAGAGGGCACTCGGAGCCCGGCCGAGCCCGGCGTGCGGCCCGGCTGCTGCGGGGGGAAATCGGCCGCTTCGCCCCATCAGCCCGGCGAGCCCCCTCCCAAGCAGACAGCAAAACGCAAGGACGCCGGGGAAGCGTTAATTACTCGCAGAAACGCTCGGGCAATGTTGCTTTAATCACGGCAAAGGCCAGTGCGAACGCAAGTGCCTGCAGTTCTCCAGCAAGCCCTTCCACCCCGTGTTTCGCCTCGCCTTTTCCTTCTTTATTATTATTTTTTTTAAATACTGAGGGGTATCAATCTAAAACGCCCAGCTGGTTATCCTCAGAAGGGAGGATGTTTATGCAAAATTCATCCCAATATACTCAGCTATTGTAATCAGGCTGAACTCAATTCTTTGTGCTATTTGCTCCGTCCTGGCTAACTTCATCCAGGGGAGGATACCCTTGCAGTTCTGTGCACTCAAAAGCAGAGCGCAGACCTGAGGCAATAACTAACAACATCCTGCAATAAGAAATATGTTGTCACCAAGTGTTTTAAGCCATGCGGAGGGGTTGGCTTGGATTCACCTATTTGCAAGAAAAAGCTGCTTTTTGTTTGTTAGTTTTTACGCCAGCTTTCCACCCCTAGCGCCTCTCCATATTCTAGCTGCTGAGTTTGTGTGTTTTTGGCAATAAAATCCGGTTCCACTCCATCTGGAGCCTTAAATCTCCCAATTCCCTCTTTATTCCAGATGCAGAGGGTGGTAGTTGCAACTAACGTGCAAGGAGTTGGGATATTTTTTAATTTTTGAGGGGTGGAAAAATCACGGATGACTCCTGGGCAGCCAGTCACTGCTCCTAACGCCTGCAGCATCCTCTGTGCCTCCTTCCAGCAGCAGCCAGGAGAGCCCCCGGCCATGCTGCATGCATCAGGATCCCTTCGCTTCCTCCAGCACCTCAACCTGGGATGCTGGATACTCTCTATGCTTCTTCCATCAACTGTCCTGTAGGCTTAGGGTAAAAGGTAGCATGAACTAAACCGGGCCTGGGGATGGGGGAGGAGGGAAGCCCCCCTTCCCCTGTATGGGTTTGCCCGATGGCTGAAGCCCTGTGCAGTGGCTGGTCCCTAGCAAGCAACACAGAGGTATTTGGAATCTGGGGGATATTTCCTATTAGATTTGTTTAATAGTTTTGAGGTCGGTTAAATATGGAGTGACAAATTAATTCCAACTTAACTACTTCCCTCTCAGTCTTCCTGCCTCTTGCAACTCCCCTGTTGCCCCCTTAAACAAGACCAGCTGGTGGGATCAGGTTGGTTTGGCAGCTGTGATGGGTTTGTATGCTGAACCCCGCTGGTGGGTCCATTCCCCTCCGGCTGTTGGCTCTGCGCATGCCCATGTGCCATCTTCCCCAGCAGAAGGGGCAGAGGGAAAAATTCATCTACCTGGAGCCAGAGGCAATGGCTCTTGGGGCTGTGGTTTACACCAAAGCCCCTTTGAAAGGGTTAATACCTAGGGGTTTATTAAAAGGTTGTTCTAGAGACCAGCAAGTCACCAGCTGCTGGTACCCACCTGTAACCTCCCAGTGGGTGTGCTTACCCCTGCACAGCTGCTCCAGGGTACACTTGCCATCAGTCCTTAACCCTTTAGAAACTGGGTATTACCCAATGTGTGCTGTGTGGGTGTCCCCACTCCCTGCAGCACCTGGGGTCCCTTTGCTTGTGAGTCACAGCCAAGAGCAGGGAGTTTAGGGTCTGGACATGGGTAGACCCTCAGGCCCTCCTTGGGCAGGACAGGAGTGGAGCATGGGAAGGGGCAGCAGGGAGTCCCTGGACAGATACCCACTCTCCACACCACCACTCTCCCTCCTGAGTATACTTCTCCCAAGACGATATTCATGTTACCCACCTAGAAGTATAAAATTCAGGTTTTCTAAGTCTATGTGATCCATATGTAGCCAAAGATATAGGTGCCTTTAGTTTCTCAGTAGCTGTAAAAGAAGCCAAAAATCTGAATGCAGCTCCACGCTTGGGGATGCTTCTTTGGCCTGACGGTGAACCCTGGAGCACAGTAGTCGCAGCTCTGTACGGAGGTGCGTGCGTGTGCATCTTGTGGGTGCGTGCAGGCTGTGGTGAGGCACGACAAGAACAGGTTTTATTTCTGTTATGACAACCTGTCTTTCCGTGGGTTTGTCCTGATACTGCTCACTTGGCTTCCCCGGAGGACTGGAGGGAGGGGAGCAGATGGGTTGGTCTTCATGAAGGTGGTTTGATGACTCCAACATGCAAGGAGCAGCTGGGACAGGAGTTCTTGGGGGAACAGTGGGAACTGGCAAAACTTTGTTTAGCTATTTTAGGTATCGAGGCACAGGTTTGAATTATGACTCAGCTGCTTGGTAGAGATTTTTTTTTATTTTTTTTTAATTTTTGACAGCAGACTGTGTGTGAGAGACGCACAACATAGGAGGAGTGGGACAAGGGGTCAGTACTGAGTCCCCAGATGGTGCCTCTTCCCCTGGCTGGAAGGGATGAAGCACCAAACTACACAAGCTAAGGTAGATAAGCAATAGCAGTGGTTTGTATTGATCCCTTACTGGCTACGACCACTGTGGGAGGGAGACCTTGAGGCTGGACTCCACAGCTGTAGGAATTGCTTTGTAAAGGCCAGTCTTGGCCATTCATCTGGCTTCCTTTAAGATCAGCAGAGAAGCCACCTATAGGTAACTCATTTTATCCATCTTAGATGTCACCCTCCTGTTTTAACCCTGGTACGTAGACTGCCAGTCAGCTCAAGCGAAGGTGAGATCTGTGGTGTCTAAATACTCAACAGGCCCATTTCATGGGTGTCAATGTTTAACTTCTGAGTCTTGGGTCCCTTAAAAAGATTTAATCTTCCTGCTTCCCTGGAGAAGGGCAGCTGGCAGGGAGCCTCCTCCTCAGCTGTGGGGGAGGTTGCTGCGGGGGGGAAGGCATGAGCCCTTTCCCTGCCTCTCAACATTGGGCTTGATGAAATCCTATGGACACCGGGAAACATCAAGTGCATTGTTTTCACCTCAGGGAGGGGTTTTTGGCCTTCATGTGCACATGGTCGTTCAGCAAGTGCTGCTTAACACAGTCCTGCTTCATGGTCCTTCCTCCAACAGATGTGCTGCTTTCTATTTCCCAGGTCCTTTGCTTCAGCTGTTTGCTTTTCCATAATGTAACACATAGCATTTCTTACCTGCTGTCATCCTGCTGATCATCTTATTAGCTTAGCAGCAAATACCAAGGACCAAATCTTCAGCAAGAACAAATCAGACTAGCCTTATATCCTCTGTGGATCTGGATTTGTTCTTTTTATTAAAACAACAACAACAAAAACAACAACAAAGATTGCATCTTTTCTGCAGTTAAGTTAATTATTTGTGGTCTGGATCTTGGCAATATGAGAGGAAATTACCCTAGTCCTGATGATTGGATGTTATTAGCAGCACATGAGGTCCATCTTTTGTTTGCTGGAGCCCACGCTTGTTTTTTTTAGCACTTTCTTAGACAGACATGTTGTGGGAGCTTACATTAATATTTTGCCTTTCTGACTGTGCAGTCCATTCTCTACACACTGGAGGCAAGGCTTTGCAGTTTCAGTAGACTGGACTTTGCACAGACTTTTTCAAAGCTTTCTCTGCAGATGCCTTCATGTTTTTTGAGTTCCTCTTGGAGTTTTTTGCTGGGATAAATGTAAGAGGGCTTGTCCACAGATGATGCAGGCTGGCCTAGCGCCACTGACTGCGGGAGAACTAAGCCATTTTGCTCAAGCAGAAGATCTACTGCTCAAACTTCAAAAGGCCACCCACATGCACTTGCTGAGCTGGAGGTCTAAATTAGCAAAAGCCAGAGTTTTTCATATGGTTTTCACTCTGAGCCATAAAATGACCTGTATTTATTAGAAATCCTCTAGAAGTCCTTGAGCCACGGTGCATAGGGAGAACATTTCAGGTTTGTAATGTGACGAAATATCAGGGAAAGTTTCATCTTCCTCTTCGCTTGAATGAATACTGATTCAATTGTAAAAAGGTTTTGTAACTCTAAGTAGAAATTAGTGCTTCAGGGAGGGCATTTTGTTTCTTATTGCTATTGCTAATAAGGGGAGTTGTTCGTAATCAAGGACCCAAGACCATAACTAAGTACATTGGATATTGGCTCTGTGGCAAATGTGACAGTAACAGAGTTATAAGCTCAGCTCCTCATTGTGGATACTGGGGATCATTGCTAGAAAGCCAGGAGGTCACTGCTGGAGAGACCTGTGGCAATGCTGTGACCTAAAACTCTGGAAAGTAATGTTCATTCCCCATCCAGCTGAGTTTATGTTGTCCTTTGCAGGAAGGTTGTTTCACAGGGAAAGGGTGTCTTCCTTTCCAGGCTGCTAATGATGTCCCACCTTTGATCCACCTTTCTAAGTCCTGCTGGCTTAGCGTGTGTGACACTGCAGTGAGCCTTAGGATAGGAGATTTACACTGAAAAATGCCCTACCCTGTCCACTGGCCATGAAGAGAGAGAAGGGTTGGTAGCTCTCAGAGTCATGTACGTGGTAGCATCTACATTTGGTTACTGAAGGCTTACCTCACATGTTTTAGAAAATTCATTGGGGATTGGGAAGAGCCATTGCTTTTGAAACACCCCACCAGCAAAAGCAGTCTGGCAGGTTGCCTCCATAGGTCATCAGGAGTGTAGCATCCAGGCTGCTGCTTGGCTGTAAGCGACACTGGAGTAGCCTGTCTCTGCCAGCTTCATGGGGCAGCTTTGGCACGAGAATGAGCAAGAGCTCCTGCAACTGGTATGTGAATGTGGGCTATTGCCATGTGGTCAGGCTGCTCCCTCTGATCTCTCCATAAGTGCAAAGGGTAGAGGTAAGGAAAGGAAGACTTAAGACCCTCAAAGCCAGATCATTGTATTAAGAGTTGTCACAGAGCTTTTCTGAGCCAGTAGAGCTGTGATATTTGTCACAATTTAGGGTCTGGTCATACATATGTTGGTCTTACCCATTGCCACAGAAGTTAGGCCACCTGAATTGACAGCCCTTATGTCTGGATACATGCAGAAAGCTGATGGCATGATTGTATGACACATGGTGTTGAAGAGGAGATGATGCTCCTGGGGAAAAAATAGTGCTGCAGTACTTTTTTAAGGTCAGTGACTTGCACTTTGCAGGAGAGAGCTATTGAAAGAAGTGCCCTGGAATCATTTCAGCTATTAGGAAGCAAAGGCCATTTGAGTGTGATTTTCCAGGGAATTACAGGAAAGTGCTAGCTATGACCTTCATACGACCTTCTTGAAGGTACCTAACAGGCAAGACAGTATTTATTTGTTGGCAATGTTGCTGATTTACAAAGATTAACACACATTAATAAAACTTTTTTCCTCTCCCAACTGTAAAATGTTCCCACATCACCCTCATCCCTGGGCTGTGGAGGGATGTTTATTATGTTCAAAGAGCAGTGGAAGATAAAGGCACTGCCTGTTAGTGAAAGGAGATTGTGTTTCAGGGCTGTGCCACTTCTTTGCATCTCTGAGCAGTACAAAAAGGTACACCTGGGCCTTGAGAGACACACTTGGGACAAAGGGGCTGCTAATTCAGTCCAGCAATGCATAGAGCAGGTGTTCCCCCTTCCCCTGGGTACCTTCTCACCAAGCCAGACAGGCATTGCAAAGCCACCAGAGCCAAATTTAGGTTCCCTTGGACATCCCGAGCTGTGTTGCTGTCACTAGGTGTGGAGTGTTGCGAACTGTGTGACAACAGAGGATGAAAGTGGAGCTTGCCTTCAGTGAGGCACAATCCTACAAATTTTACCTCTGCAGGAAATCCAATATATTTTATCCTGTTTGTCAACACGGTTCATTCTGAGAGAGCCCGGAGTCTGTGGCCAGCAATTAATGCCACTTAAAAGCTTTTCAGTGGGATAATTGCCTGTTGTTCTGCAGGCATCACTCTCATTCAGATGCTAATGGCTGTCAGGGGCAGTGGCCATTCCCACATTGGGGGCCAGGTATGCCCCGCTCCCCTCGCCTTGGAAAGACGCTTAATGGGTCTATTGTCCCGGAACAAGGGCAGTAGGGAAACCCCCCTTTCCCTGAGGAAGCCGTGGAAATAATCCTCATCAGTCTGTGTCACTTTGGCACAAAAGGCAATAGGGTGGACAAAAAAAGGAAGGGGGCATCCAGCACACAGGGGGTGGAAGTCAAGGTGTCCCATGTTGGGGGACTTCCAAGAGAGCTGTGCCAGGCGCCCGGGTTTCATAAGCAAAGACTCACCGCAGCGCTGTGAAAACCCAGGGGATTTTTGCAGCCGTTCTCAGATTTCAGATTTTCACCTTTGCGTGCTCCGCTGGGTTTTGTCATATTCACCATGCCCTCACCATGACTTTCTCACGTGCTGTTTGCCAGGTGTTGGCCAACACGGCAGCACACACACTGTCTTGCAGATGGTGTGGCCCCTACCATGAATCCTTTGATTGCAGACCTGGGTTGAGAGGTCCCTGCACTCCCTTGTCCCTGAAGGCTGCTGCTCTTTCAGTTGGGCAGATGGGGCTGGTTGAGGTTTTTTAAGGTATTTGGATGTCTTTTTTTGGAGGTCAGGTTTACAAGGACAGAGTAAGAGTCCTTAGCTCTCTAGGCAGGACTCCACCATGAAGCTGTTGATGTCTATGGGTAGGTTTAGTTTTGGCAGATTCAGCATCAAACCTTACATGCCCAAACTGCTGTGCATTGTCCGGCTGTCCTCTGGGAGTGGTCTCCTCACAGGATAAGAAACCTCCTTTCTTCTTCTCAGTTCATTCTCATTTTTCTTGTCACTTTATTTTCCCATTGAGGTTGGGCTCCATTTGTGATGGAGACTGGAGTTCATGTGGACATGTTAAAACTTATCCTGCTTCTTTTTGAGATGTCTAGGTATCTGGTCTTCCTAGACCCCATGCGCTATGGTAGGCTGGCCATGATGAAGCCGTGTTGGCTGGGGATTGTCGCAAGAGATGCACCTCTGTTCCTCTGGGTTAATCATGCAACTTAATGAAACCCTGGTCTGCAAACTCTGGATGAACCACCTAACCAAACGCCCCTTCCCTCTGCAAACGAGGGAGCTAGGTCAGGAAGAGGAAAAGATGCTTTCTGGGGGAAGACATGCTCCTCTGTATGAATCAGTGAGGAAGAGGGAGGGGGGATCATTTAACAGCCAGGGGCATCTCTAAAGTCCCTTTATGAGGGTTCTGTTTTTGAAACATTGGGAAGGATGGCCTCCCCTTCCCAGCTGGCCGCCTCCTTTGGGGGCCCCGTTTGTGGAGCCCTCCCGGGGGGGACCACAGGCTGTCAAGCCCCCAGCCCTTTTGTGTTGCTTTTCCAGTTGGATTTCACATGGGTTTGTTGGGGGCCGGGGGGCTCCCCTCGCCCCGGCAGCCCCGCTCCCACCCTGGAGCCGCGGGCCACTTCTGCGGTGGAGGCAACCCAAGAAAGGACTGTGCCACTTCCATGGAAACAAAAGCCTGTTTTCAAACAGTGCTAAGAGAAACTGTTTCTATCTTAGGCCTTTAATGACCTGAACTGTCCATCTTTTGGAGAAAAGCAACAATAAAAAGGCACTTTGCTGTGTTGCCGCTGCCACCACTTTCTAACTATGATTATTTTTTGCCAAGAGAGCTCGGCATCCATCCTTATTTATGATGCATATTAAAAAAAAGAGTTCTACTTGCCCCCTCCAGCAAATCTTGCTGCTAGGAATAGGCAGGCACGTTTGCAGCAGCAGTTCGTATTTTCCCTGGGAGAGGAGTCCTGTGCCCTGCGTATTTCAGTGTTGAATAAATAGTCCTTCATGTTGTATGCGGTGGCTCCGGGCACCCTGCTGAGATCATGTCCTTAATACAAACAATACGACACATTTATTCTAAGCTGACCGCGCTGACCCCCAAAAGTTTGTTCCCTCCGCTGGGACTCCTCGGCCTTTTCATTCAGCTGAATGGCCAGCACAAAGACCTTGTCGCATCTACAGTCCCTTCCTAAACAAAACTCGGGGAGGAAGGGGGAAGGAGTGTTGGGGGGGGGGGGGAGAGGAAGAAATAGGCAAACCTTGACCCCTCTACCCAAAAGAAAGTGGAGGAATTTGCATTTTAAACCTTAAGATGCTCGTCCTGGTCTCCCTGCCTCTCCTCCGGCCGGCAGTTTGACTCCCTTTTTGCAAACACCCTGAGAAGCTCCGGGCTTGCAGCATCCCAGCAGAGCTGCTGTCCCGGCACCGGGCAGCATCTCCCACTGCGAAGAAAGGCTCCTCTCTGCTCTCCTTTGCATTCTTATTTTTCCATAGATTAGAAAAAGAGAGAAAGAGCACTACTTAATAAGGAAATAGAGGTTCTCTCCCCCTCCCCCCATGCCCGGTCCCAGACGATTTTTGGAGGCAGGCGTGAGCTGGGGAGCTGGTCCAGGTTTGTGACTGTTTCCCATGGCCCTGGCTCCTCTCTCAGAGGTCGCTGCTCACTCTGTCGGGGACGGACAGCTGTTTGTGACAAATACCCTCAGCTGCTGTGGTTCACAGTCAGCGGTTTTCAGGCAAACACTGAAATTGGTGTTGATTTACTGTGATACTGGATGGGAAACAGCAAGGCTGGCGCTGCTTCATTTCAGTTTCAACTGTCCTTCAGGGAAAGACCTGCTTTGAGGGCAAACTCTCATTAGATGTGATGCAAGGTATATTTGTGTGTCTATTTGACTTCCTTTCTAAAGGGTTAATTTTAGTTGGGAACCTGCCTTGCCACTGAAACATTACAGTGTCTTTCCCCTGGAGTTGGAGCTGTGCTCCCAGCTCCTCTCTTTTCCCATCCCAGACCTGGGCTATCTCAGAGGCAGCGCAGTGCAGCTTTAGCAGAGTTGTACTTCCAGGGCTGCACCATAGTATTGAGGTGTTGGTCTGCCAGTCAGGGCCCTGGTGTTTCCCTTCTTGCTGTTTTTGGCTCTACTTCGCTATACCTTTGAAACCAGTGCCTACAGGACCTCCTGTCCCTTGTGGGTAATGAGCCCTATGGGACAGGACTCCTGACTCTCTTTGTACCAGGGTCTCAGCCCCTCTCATAGCTTTGGTGAGGCCCTGGCTTATTCGTTGCATCGCCTCTGAGCTCTGACTTAGCCTAGAGATGTTTTACCAGCTCAGCTACTAACAGTGGAGCATGATTTCTCTCTCTTTTTTTCCTGGACAAGCTGCACAGTCACAATGCCTCATGTGGATTTAGTTACAAATGTGATTGAGCTGCCTCTTATTTTGCCTTCCCTATGCATGCGTAAAGCATTTTTATTTCATATGACTGAACCTGCCCTGAGAAGGTGGCGTCAGGGCAGTCCCTTTTCAGCATTTCTGAAGTGGCACCACCTGAGCATCACAGGATCTTTAACCAGTCTGGACCTTGGCCTCCCCAGCTGTAAAGGGCTGTACCTGCCTTCCAGGAGGGACGTGACTGTGAATCAGGAATGTCTGCTGGGTGGCTGCAGAGCTCCGGGCTGAGAAAAGGAGTTGTTCTGTATTGCGGAGGCTGTGGCATGGGCACGACTTTCCTTTGCGTATTGCTGTAACACAGCCCTGACCTGTGACATGCCGCACTGCTGGAGGGCAAAGGTGTTATCATCCCTGCGGACTGCCAAAGGGCTGTGACTGAGGTCAGGTCTGTGCTGGGAGCTTTTGTCAGCTAACAATATCACGGCGTTGACCAGAGGGCTTTTCTAGAGCTGAAACCGAGCCCAGGACACGGCTGTGGCAATTATGCGCAGTTATACCAGCAGAAGTAGTTTAGCTAAGTTAAGAAGATAAGGGGTTTGCCCATAAGATGCCCCTATAAGAGTTATTTGCTCATCCACGGACCTTACCTGATGGGTTTCAAAGTCCAATTGCAATGGTGGTGAAAGCAATTAAACATAAAATAACCCCTGACTGGGGTAATGAGGCAGATGAGGTGTTCATCCTTAACTCTTGCAGCAGCAGGCTGGACACTTCAGAGCAGGTTCCTGAGGTGCTGCTCTGCAAAACTTTCTCTTTCTTTGTGGCCTTTTCCACCCCACTGCCCTCCTCCAAATTGTGAGCCCCTTTTTGCTGCCGCATCACTGTTCAAACAGACATGTGTCTATCTATGCACTGCTCTCCAGAGGTTTGCTGACTTTTTCTTTAAGTGTACAAGGAAACTGCATGACCATTTCTATCTGGAATCTGTTCTTTTATCTCTTTTTTTTTTTGTGCTTTTTTCCTTTTCTTTTTTTTTTTTTTTTTCTCCCCCCCTTGGCTCATTAAGAAATCAATAAGTGGCTCAGCAGGGCTTTGCTTAACCAAATTCTGGGAGTATTTCTTTCCTCTGAAACCTGAACCACGTTCTCAAATTGATTTTGCTGTTCTTGCTTTTGCTCATTTCCATTTAATAATATTCTCAGTGCTATGTCTTGCCTTTTTAGATCAATTCACAGCCAGTGAGAAGTCATGAGCTGACAGCCCCTAACAATGCTCCTTGGCTCATCCGTAGGACAGGTACCATGGCGGGAGGCAGCAGCCACCCAGATTGCTGTACAGGGCATGGACCTGCTGCCTTCTGCTTTGCACAACACCTATATGGGCAACAGAGGGGAGGACCCAATCCTTTACTGATACAACAACATTATTAAATGCTTGTTTAATCCCATTTCCATAAATGCTGTCAGTCCTAGAGACATGCAGAAATGCTCCCTTCTTCCAGTTAGACTTTTTGTGCTTGGCCTGTTCATCCGTGGTACAGGAGACCAAGAGGGAAGATGGAGTTACTCCTCTCTACCAGACCTCCTGTCCGGAGAGTGACATTGTGCTAACAAAGGAGGGGTCCCCGACGCATATCTAAAGAAACAGTTATCTGTTTCTTTTCATCTTCTGTTAAGTGCTGGCCTGAAATCATTAGGGTCTCTAATTAACCCCAAGTTTAGAGAACACCCACCAGACTGATGTGAAAACTTTAAAGTTCTTTTTCATGGGAAATTCTGTCCATTTGTTTTTATTTTTGTGTTCTGATCTGGAGTTAGAAGTCTAGATCTCATTATATCCTGCACAACAGAATTTCTGGAATTATTTACAGCAGGTGGACTGGGTTTTAGCTGTGATTTTACTTAGGTACATTTTAAAGAATTGAAGGGAAAGACTCCCAGCAATTATGAGGCATCTAGGATAAAGATACAGGGCAACTGCACTGACTCAGCAGCACCCTAGGTAATATCTTGGTTTATTTATACAGAAACTGGGGGTGATTTCAAACAAAGGTTAGGAAATAGCTACAGATGATGCACATCAATTTTTAGCCACCTTGAGGTCCAGCTCTGTCTTGGTTGTTTACCAGTGATCCTACTCCACTTAGTGCCTTAGTATGCAGAGATACCAGCAATTGAAAAATGTAGTCATATGTTTTCATGAACTTGCAGCCTAATTCATTGTTTCTCATTTCATAGTCAGTAGGTGATGATGCTGATCCAGCAGCATAAACCCAGTCTGCAGCAACATTAAACCAATCTAGACAGTGGCTAGCGGTGCAGGACCCTCGTGACTGGAGGTTAATACCTTGTCTGGCCAATTTGTAGGAAAGGCTCTGTGTTCAGCCTTGCCTTCAAAACTATGGAGCGTCTGGGCAGCAAATGAGAGACTGATCTTTTCATATGTCTGGACTCTGAGGGGTCAACATTGCACAGCGTGTGGCTGAGATAGCAGGCTGAAGCTCCAAGGGAAGCTGCATCAGCTGGTGGTCAGCCCCTGGCTGCAACCCCATCCTACAAAGAATGGGCTGTCGGTACTGTGCTCACTCCAAATAGCCCTTGGCTCTGTTTCCTGGTGTCCACCTTTCATCCTCTAATGCACCATCCAGTCATCTCACATTGCAGAGTGGGCAGCATCCCCACCTGTCAGAGCAAAGAGGCGGCCTTAAAATTTCCGGAGAGCCTGTGGCAGAGACAGGGTGCCATCACCCCTCTGAGCAGTACATTACACGCCAGGAACAGGTTGCAGATGATCACGTCTTACCTGTTGTCTTTGCCTTTCTTAATCCTCCAGAACAGACCAAACAATGGCAGGTGAACTTGGAAGGGAAGGGCTGGGTGAAGGTTTGGGGAATGCTGGGTAGCAGACCCAGGCAGCCCTACCACAGAGTATACCTATCACACTTTAAAAATCGAAATCCCAGACCAAGATCTCATGAAATAAGACTGTAAGGGACATGTGGGTGATGAAGAGCCCGGTAGACATACAGGAAAAGTGTCTGCGTACATGTCGTACTGTCAGCGCTCATGTCCCATGCGGGTAAGGTCCGAAACCAAAGGCAAAAACTAAAATGTAAGACTTTGCAATTCTGCCTGACGCTTCCTATGTAGCTCTTTGTGTTTCTCCTCATATAGAGACATCTGAAAATGAAAATAAACTCATGAGAACTTTATAACCAGAGCCAGGGAGGAAGAGTTCTCAGACAGCCTGAGTCTGACCAGCCTACGCCCCATGCTCCCAGTTTGGGCACTGGGATTTGGAAAGGGAAGATTGTCCATCTAGGCTACGTTTTCCTTTTTTTTTTTTATACCCCCCCCCTTTTTTTTTCATTGTTTTGCAAGCCCTGAAAGCAATAGACTCAATGTTATTCTAACTTGAAATGGAAGGAAGGGGGGGAGGCGATGAGAGCAGAGAAGGAAAATCCATTTGCTGCAGTACTGTCAGCCCCTTAGTTTTCCTTCAAGTCTGACAGGCCCAGGATTAAAGGTTTGGTTACAATGGCCTGACAGTACACATTAACAGCCCTGAATGTCTTAACAACCCGGCTACTGGAGATGCATTCAGAAGAGTCTGTGAACTGCTTTTCCCCTTTAAAGCTCCTTCTAGACCATGTTGTCCAGTGAAATCTTTTGTGGTTAAAAATGTATAGACTTTTCTTTCTAATTCCTAAGCATGTACATACACAAACCCAAAATTCTTTGCTGTCTTCCCATAGGTTTTATGGCTAGTTCTCCTTTAACCATTCTACTTGTGAAAAGCGTCCTGCTTTGACTGCACGGTGAGTTTATATCTCCGCTTTTTATTTTAGCTAGACTTTCACCTAGTGTAAATGAGCAAGAACTCACTTGCGTGAGCGGAGTTATGCAGATCTGTTCCAGCTGAGGGGCTGAACGTGCAAAATAAGTTTTTTTTGCTCTGAAAAAGGCAAAAAGAGCCTCTGATCAAACAAAATCCCTGTATTGATTGACTACATTTGCATCATAAAATGGAATTCACCAACCATGGCGTTTGCGTGGATCGTGAACTGATGGACAGTGATTGTAATAACCAGGGTGTGTTGGTATTCGCAATGCATAATAATTAAGTTTATACCGGGCTATTTCCAGTCATTGGCAGGACTGAGGGTTATGTTTCTACTCCTTCAGTCTCCAGGCAGCAAACCCCATTGATTAATTTATTTTGTTTAGGGGCAGGGCAGGAGGAGGAGAGCTGTTGATAAAATCCAGCAAAAGTCCCTAGAAAGGGTTTGGAAGCTTTAGTTTAACTGAACAACTCCTATCTGAATGCATCCCAAATCCCCGCATCTCGGTCGGAAACTCTCATCAGGGCTCTCGCTGTGCGCTCGGCTGGGAAAGTGCCACTGCCTTTGGACGTCTCCCTTGCTGGCTAGCTGGAAGCAAGGTTGCTGGTAGCTGGTTGGGCTTAACCCCAGAAACTTTGGTTCATGTCCCTTGACTCCATGCTTGAAAACCAGAAGGGCTTTGGTTCAGTCTTCATTTCCATATTAAAACTGGTGGGGTTGGTGGTAGTTCTGCAGTGGCATTTAGGGACCTCAGGCAGCAGTGGTGGCCCTTTTTTCAGGCAGGGAGTGTGTGCAATGTAGAAGACAGACAAAAGATTCCTGGTCCGTGGTGGGTGGACCGTAGGTAGTGTCCAGGAAGAGTGATGAACCCTGGGAACATCTGTATGATCTTTTCTGAGGGTCTTCTCATATTATCAGTTAAAGAAGATGTGTGTGGAAGTGAGCAGTCCCCCAGGGGAGTGAGGGGTGGGTGTTGTGGAAGATATGTCAATCCTTGAGGGGCTGGAGTGGCTGCATGATCTGGGTGATCTCCATTTCAGTAGAGGGGGGAGATAATCTAAGGGGAAACTTGATTAGAAGAACTGAGGAGAGTGATCTATGAAAGGGGAGGGTGGAAGGGGGAATAAATGAGAATTAATTTAGCACAAAATCAAGATGTCAAGAACAAAATTAATCAGGAGACAAGGTTAATTAATTAATACATCCTTAAACCATCACAGCTACATCAACACCACTAGCATTAATCAAAGCACTAAGACTACTGAAGAAAAGACACTGTTGAATTGTTCCTAAACCTATGTTAGGTGCCTGGGAAAGAGGATGGGGGAAACAGAATTGCTCTGTTTCAACCCAGCTGATACTACCAACATGTTATGGGGAGAATTACAAGCCCAAAATGTTAAAACCACTCATTATGATTTATTTTAGAAGTACAAAGTGGGCAAAAAGGGTGGGCGGGGAATAGCAGTATCTGTTACTTAGACACTGGCAGCTTTAAAGAAAGTAAATCAAGTCATAGGCTAATAAGGCCCTAGGAGATGATGTTGACATGAGGTCCATACAGAAGATTGACAGCAGCCTTCAGAAAGTAAAGAAGTGACAAGTGATAAAAGAAGCACATCCTATCTCTCCCAGAAATCGCTGTTTTGCCCAGCAAGGTGTTCTTCTGACACTGCTCCGTAGTTACCGGCTAAGGCAACCAGGTTGGTGTAGGCTGACATGGGTTAGGGAGCATACCCAGCAGCATCTCTGCTGGAAGAAGGATGGAGGGGTGACACCCGACAGAGAAGCATCCAGCAGAGGACACAGCCCAACTCGTGGTTGCTTCTTCTGTTTGCCACTATTTCTGAAAATGGAAACCTGATTTGCAAGCTGGTTGTTAGAGACTGCTCCATAGGATGGACACAGGAGCTTTACGTCAGTGCAGCCACCTCCATGTCAAGTGCTAATCGCCTTGTTCCCCCTTCCTGCTAGCAGAGATGGCAACTCCACCAGATTTAAGCTATATCAATGTCGGCCAAATAACCTTCTGCTGCTGACTGTGTTGCTTGTGACTGCACAAGAGGTGCATGCAACTAGCTTAGACTGAACACCTCACCATCATATAGTTAAAGTCAAAGAAGCTGACTCTCACCCCTGGATTTTCCATATGGCATTTGACCAATTAGTCATTGACAGATAGCAGATTGGAGGTTTGTCATTAGCTCCAAGTGTTTCCATAGGTTTCCCAAGGGATCTGGGCTGGTAGGCCTGATGCTGTGCAATATATCCTTCAATGATCTGGAAATGGACATGTGTTCATACATTGTTCTGGAGAGATTAGGCAAATAGCAATGAGGGCCAGGAGTGTAGAGCAGTCAGGGGTGCTTGTGAAAGCATTAAAACCCATTAAAACCAATGTGCTTGCTATGGTTGAAGTTGGAGATGAAGGAACGAAGAGTGCAGGCGATTCCCTGGGAGTGAAATAGGAATGAATGGGAGTGGGAAGCATTTATCAATCTGGATAAATTAGAAATCAAAGATTGCAGAAAAATTGATGAAGGAAGTAAAAGAATAGTGGAGGAAATCCATGGGTAGTGGTATTAAAAAGGGAGTGATTTTTACCGGCATTTAAAAAAAAAGGATAAAATTATCAGTGTTTTTGACATCATCTTCTTCGACATGGTGAAATATAGAAACCAGAGGCTATGTGTGTCCTGTATTTGGGAAAAATCAGATGGTATATTCCTGTTCTGGGATGCTAATGGTGCAAACCTCACCATTACAAGCACAGCAAAAGTATTGACAACCCATGGGAAGAGTGGGGAATAAGAATCATGTTTTGTAATAGAGGTGGCACTTCCGAAGAACTGCTGCCTCAACATTGGGTGAAGAGAGAGATATATAAGTATGTATAAACTCCCCCCCCCCCCCCCCCCCCCCGCTGTAAATTGTTAACTCAAGACAGGAGGTTTTACTCTGCTCTAGTTCTGCCACAGCTATTGGTCTTGAAGCAGGAATCGACGTGGGGTGGTCCTCTGACCTGGGCTGTGCAGCAGGTCAAGCTAAAGAATCACAAAGGCCCTAAAATCTATGAATAAGTGCAATTCTTTTAAGAGTCAGTGCCCCTGTTTTATAGCAATCTGGTGAGGGGCCTTAAATGGGTGACAAGGTAATTTCCATACAGTTTAAGTACATCCTATCTGGAGTCTCAGGATGAGGGGAGATTTGACCCAGAGTAATTTTGTGAAGCTCTGTAAGATTTGCAAACTGCCCTAAACTGGCCCATTCGAGTCTGGTATCCTGTGTACTGAACCAGCAAACACCGATACTTCAGAGAAAGGATGAAAAGAACAAAAGCAACTCTTTCCTTAATGCATCTAGCAGTAATTCACGTGGAGAGGGTGGATGGGGGTAGAAGTCAGTTCTCTGACCACTGCAGGTGATCGGTTTGAGAGGTGTGATTACCTCTCCTGTGTTCATATGCAGGCTACAAACATTTATTAATGGTCATAAAATATCCTGCCTGTTTTTTAAATCCAACCAGCAAGGTATGACTTGACCACCATAAAGTTTGTCTCAAAACCACCACAAAAGGTTTGAATTACTCCTGGTGGCAATAAAAGCATTCTTTTGGCTAACGCTTTGCTTTATTGTTAGCTTTTATTTTTCTCAGTCCCCCTTCCTACCAGCAAGACATAAACAATGGGGGCCGAGTTGTCGTCCCCCACCCCCTCACACCTACATTAATAAGATCCAGGAACCAGCAAAATGAATGAAACAGGAGCAGAACAGTCACGGAGGCAGCTGGTTAGCGATAAGCACAGCTTTTCTGGTGTTAAAGAAATTGTTGCTTAGAGTCCTTCTCTTCTTTGCGACCCAGAGGGCCACAGTCAGGTAAAAATGTTAATCTGAAGAATATGTGTTTATTTATTTATTTAATGGACGAGTTCAGGACCACTAAAGTAAGTTTTATTCAGAGTTGACTTGTTTGACTTAGCATTCTTTCCAAAGTGAATTAAGCTATATTAACTTACAGCCACTTTCAGACAAGAGCATCTGCACAGCAGTTGAATGCACTTTAACATGTCCACCTTAAATGTTCTTCTGTAGTTAATTCAGAAGAACTTCTATCTTTTGACATACACCCTTAGGGAATTAAACATCTTGATGTTAAGTGGCAGCTGTGTACCAAACGTCTCCCTGACTATAGATTAAATTCCTCTTATAAATCTATTTTGAGGTATGTTGTACAAAGTCAGTAGTAACTTTGTCATCTTCTGTCTTGAATGGAGCTACATGAGATACAGTTAGCACAAACAGGAGCATGTGAATCAGGCCTGGAGTCCTGCCAGGGCAGGAAAGATTGAGAAGAGCATATCCACGTTGGTGTGGGTACACTGGTGCAAGCCGTTGGGGTGCTGCTGGGTTTAGCTGCGCTAGTAAGAACCTTACTGAGCTGCATCGCACCTGCAGTATGGGTTTGCTTAACATCTATGTTGTTATTCTACAGCAAATTTCTTTCTGTGACAAGGCTCAGAAGTGGCCCGGTGGGATCTCAGTGAGCAGGAACTGCAGTGCGTTCAGTCGCTGGTCCATCTCCCTCAGAGGTAACAGTCCTGCACCTGCAATTCCACAGCTCTTTTCACAGGAGATGGGCTATCCCTGCAACCACATTCCTGCAAGCAATGAACTATGCGAAAAATGGGAAAAGGTTGCATTTTGTAAGCAAGCAGAGACTGGCCAGTGGATTTTTTTGGCATTTGTTCCTTTCGACTGCCTGGCCAGCCTTCCAGGCAATGCAAAGGGTGATCCTGGGAGATTTCCTCAGTTCTTGCCGTGAACCTATGTGAAATTGCAGACCCAAGAAAGGTGTGAAAGCAACCGGGATGTAATGTGCCTTTATCCACTTAATGTTCTGCATGTGACTCACAGAGATCTCCATGCCTGGTGAACACTCCCCACTTTGCTGGTGAGAACTGTCACTTCTGTTGGGGTACGATAGTTGAGAGAGAGCAAGAAATTTCTGCTGTCCTTGTTGTTAGATCTCACTTGGTCCTGTTTCCTTGAAGATAATGTGGAATAAGCTAGCATAAAAGAGGGCAGAAAAAGAAATCAAAGAGAGGAAATGTGGCATCTGTAAGCAAGCCCGATGGAAAGCCAGCCTTTGGGGGACCGGGCAGACTTGCAGCAACATGGGGCTGGAGGAGATGCAGGAGGATGGAGCAGTTGCATGTTTGGATGACTGCTCACAGCAACGTTGCCAAACCTGCAGTCTTGGCTAGGAAAACAAAACAATTCCTTAAGAGATAGCAAAAGAGGGAAAAGGAAACTGTGCAATAAGTAAGGAGGAGGAAAAAGAGCCATGAGGAAGGGATAAAAAGCAGGAGTCTGAATTTCATGTTCCAGCTAGCTCAGGATGGGGTCCGAACTAGGGGAAACAAAGGGGCTTTTGGGACCCCTTCCCTGGCTCAGGCCAGTCATGTCAGCTCTTTCAGTCTACCTACGTTATTGGGTTGGCATCAAATTAGGGACCGCCAAAATGGGATGATGGGGCAGGGGGGACCATCACCTCATTATTTCCTTCTCCGTGTATGTCTCAGCATTGCTATACCACCGGTTGGGCTGTTGATAACCACTCCCACACTTCTCTGATTTATCAGATGCCTCAACACAGTGCTTAGGTGGTGTCAAAGGGTCTTTTCGTTTGCAGTTTGCATCGTTTCCTTGCCTTTATCACTGCCTGACTTGTGTAAACAGTTGTGTGGGGCAGAAGCAGCCAGATGTGGACAAAGAGCACTCCCGGCTGAACACAAGTAACTTCTTGAACAGCTCTAGATAATGCCCGAGAGGACGTTGCAGAGTCGTGGCCTCTCTGCAGCAGGAGCCTTCCTCTCCCTTGCCCAGCAGAGATCTGTTTCGGCTCAGGGAACCCATGCGAGGGAGGGGAGGAGGGGGCAGAGCAGGGGGATTTGCACCGTGGTGCGCTAGCTGGAATGAATTATGGAAATCCTTAAATCCTCCTAAGAAAGGGCAGTTAAAGCTGAACTGAAAATTAAACACTAAGCTGGTACAAACCACCTCACCTATAAATCCAGTCCTGGTGCAATTTATTCCTGCACCACACTTAGTACATGAATGGGGATTTACGGTGGGTGAATTTTTGCATCCCCTTCCACCGACAACACCTGCACGGCTTTACAAACTACGCTGTGCCAAGGGTGTGCTTCCAAACCTTCACCAGCCCGCAGTCCAGACTGGTGATGGGCAGGGAAGGGGGAGAAGAAAACAGGTCTGATTTAGCAAACGCAGAGAGCCGGGGGCACCAAACCCCTTTCTGTGTGTGCTCAGAGTGTTTGGATAAAGGCATCTCCTAAAGGGGGAATTTATTTGGTTTGGACTTCATTGAATGAAAAGCTCTCAGCCCCACGAGTGCTTAGTTATTCTCTTGTCTAGTGGCTCCTCAACAGCCCCCACCGATAGGGAGGAGGCTTCCTATTTGTGAAAGTGGCCCTGCTTGTTGAAATTCTCTAGTGACTTAAGTTTATTGGTTTTTCCTGAGGTCCAACCATTTGAATTGCAAACAATGCCCCATCCCTACCTCCTCCCCCCTTCCCCAGCCAGAACAATGTGCAGAGCTGAAATAAAGCCAGGCAACGCGGACTCTTGAAACGGAGTGTGATTTCTTTCCGCATGAGCAGGGAGGTGGAAGTTCGCTGCCTTCCGGTCCCGCTCATTGATGCAGAGGATGTCTGTGAAAGGGGAGGGAGGGATCTGGGGGGAAAAAAGAGGGAAGGAGACCATCTCATGGATGATGGTCGGAGATCCTTTTTGCTTTATTTATTTATAACCTCTCGTGTTTAAAAGGCCGTCCTGAGGGGAGATTAATGCTGGTGGATCCATGCGTACCTCTTTCACTCTTCACCCTGTAGCATCCTGGGAAGGATGCAGGGGATGGGGAGTGGGGTGTGTGTGAGCATGCTCCAAAATTATCCCATGACTGGGAAAAGGTGAACTTTTGTCATACTCCTGGGAGTATGAGCAGCTCAGGTCAGTCTGAGCTCAGTTAAACAAGCAGAAAGCTGGGTTGCTGCCGTGGAGGAGCTGGAGCGCTGTGCATTTAGGCCTACATAAAGGCGATATAGGAGCACAGCAGCAAATCAATAGAAGTAGTCCTTGTCTATGTCAATTTTAAGGCCTGATTTCTCCTCTCATGTTGGCTTAGGGAGCTTCTGTGTCGGTTCACTGACTTGGGTGGAGTTTTCTCCTTATGCTGCTGGGAGGGAGGGAGGAGGAAAGAGGCAGACAGGTTGTCCCCCGGAGCTGCTCTGCTGCTGCTGGTTAGTTAAAAGCTGCAGGATAAATGATAGAAACAACACATAGCTTGTGTTTCACTTACTTATTATTCTTTTAATTCATGGGGTGTTTCTGAAGTTTTGCCTCTGCCTGGCTCTGCTCTCTTGGAAAAGCACAGAAATCTCATCTGCCAGAGCAAGTCTTTGAGGTTAGCTAAATACCCATCTGGGTGCCTCAGCAATGCACCATTTGGGCAGAGGCATGTTGGGGCAGCAGTTACCCAGAGGCAGTTGGCAGGCACAAGGAAGGTAGGAAATCCCAAAGGAGACAGCCAGGACACTGCTGTGCCCTTTGTCCCAAGCATCATGCAGAGAACTGCTCAGTGAGCTCAGGGGAGGTGGAGAAAATGTGGTTTGTGTGCATATGAGGACAAGGGCAAGAAGAATGAGGTAGCTCCTGGCAGGGGACTTTGCTTGTCTGTGAGGGAGACTCAGACATCACTGCACCAGCACCCAGTGGCACATCTTCAAGGTCAGCCATGCAGATCATGAGCGCATGATGTATTTCATATGATAAAACTTGCCTCTGTGATATTCAAGCCAGAACCACGAAGCTCCAGGGCTGCCAGTTTGTGCTATAGAGACTCTCAACTTTAGCATCTTTTTCTGAGTTTTGGCATCGTTTGCAGACGACGATGATTCAGATGAACTGGTGGCCTTTCACGGAGAGCCAATGTGAATTTGGTAGCCTTGGCTGCAGAAAGACCCTGGAGAAAGGGCATGGTCAGGGTGTCAGAGGTGAAGGCTTTGGCAGCAGAGGGCAGTGGTGGAGCGCAGGGGTCCTGCCCTTTGCTGGGGTCACAACACTGTTCTTTTCTTCTCCAAACTGGGCATTTGGGCCATCCTCACCACACATCCTTTTTGACTGATGGCTATTCATGTGCAATTCTCTTTCTATCACAGAATAGCTCTTGTTTCATTTTACTATGAGAGGAAGGCTGGCAGAAGTCTGCTATAAAAGCACAAGACAGAAAGCTGGGAGAGCTGTTCTCTCCCTGGCCCCTGGTCTGGTGAATGCCCTCAGTCGAGTCTCTCTCTGCTTTACATTCCCCATGTAGAAAATGGCAATAGGGACCTTGTTCATTGTGGCAGAGGTGTGTGACACCTGCTGATGAAAAGAGCTTGCTACAGTGGCTATGCGACAGTCAAAGGAACATTTTCTCAGTGCTATGCCCATGAGCTATAGCAAAGTGAGGCAGCAGGAGAATAGATCCAGATGCAACCACAGGAGTGTGGGGATAAGGGCAGGCTCGAAGCACTGCCAACCCTTAGCCTGGAGGAGAAATACCCAGGGAGACTGCAGGCCAGGAGCAGTCATCAACCCAGTAATAAATCCTCCTGGGGACCTGATCGACCATTCTCCTCTTTAGGGAATCAAGTCTTGGCTCCATCCCTCAACAAGTCAAAGCAGACCAGCATCAAAAACTAGTATCTGAACATCTGTGTCCCAATTTATTCTCCTGGGTTGGCTCTTCTGCACCAGAGCAAGCTGTCCTGAGGTCCATAGAAGCTTTGCCCAGTTCTCTGGTGCCATTACCTGCTTCCCTTTCTGACCTCCTAACAATGAACACATTTAATCTCATTAAACTTTATCTTTTTCAAGAGGGTTGGCTGCTCTGAGGCATCTTACTGTCTTTGCTCAGCAAGAAACCTAAGCTGAGATCAGATATGCTAGCTGTCCAGTGGGTGAATTCCTCTTTATCTGATGTCGACACCTTCACCTCATGGACTACTGCAATTCCTGGGAAAGGCAGCTCTGAGCATTGCCCTGAGCCACAAATCACTGATTCAGACCCTTCTTCTCCAGGAGGGGAGAAAATAGAGTAGGTTTCAGTGAGACGGAGAAGAGCAATGCTTTCAGCAGGTTGGGCTTTGTCTCTGTAAGAGTCTGATGTGCTGCAGGAGGAAGCAAATGGCAAAATCCTGCTCATGTAGGGTGATTATTTATTGTAAATGTTGTCCAGTTTTGTCTGAGAGTTGAAAAGGGAGGCTACTGGTATGTTTGGAGAGGGTTGTTCCTGCAGAAATTGCACCCTTCCCAAGGCCAGAGTGTGCTGAGGATCTGTAAGGTCATTTGGTGTAGAGAGGAATCCAGTTTATTGATTTTAATATTTTTTCTAAGTAGTTCTTTGAGTGAGCTTCAGAAGTGGAAGTAAATCCAATTTGCTGCTTTACCAGGGCTGGGAAAGGATGCTTCAACCCACAAGTGCTGGTGTGTATAAATGGGGGAGAAAAGAGACAAAGATTTGGAGACCACATCCAAATATGTGGAGAAGTCTCAAAGATACCAGGGACTTCATAATCCTGGAGGAGTAAGGCTCAATAGAGAACATATCCTAACCAAAATCTGCCTGCCCCGACAGATTCCTGGAGGTGGCAAACACATGGAGACAAGGCTGAGCTAAGACTTTTGGGGCTCATGGACACCCCATGAGGGACATTTCAAGCCTTGAGGCTAGTGGCATTTCCAGCCCTGGGGGACTGAATACAGCAGTTCACACCTTGCTGGGATGCAGTTTCCCAGCTGCCTCTCTAGATCATACTTAATTCATATTTATGTTTCCTTTTCACCTTTTCTTTAGATGACAGAGGTTTAGAAATACTCACACACGTACTTTGCCTAATGGGAGCTGAGGTTCTGCTCCCAGCTTCCAGAGCCGTGGTGCTTTTCAGGAGCCTCTGCCCTTGCCCTGTCCTTCAGCAGGGCTGTGTTCACGCAAATTAAACTCCACCTTGAATTTCTATATATACTTGCTCTCCTCCACTGGATCTTGGGGTGCCCAGCCACTGAATTTGGCACCTGTTCTCCAGTGTTTTGGCCTAGTTATAATTGTGTTCAATACAAATCTCATCCCATGGCCCAGGAAGTGGCAGTTCTTCGAAGGGAATCCCCCTCTTTTAATTCAATTAATGTTGAAGCTAATTTCCACCCTGGGGCTGAGTCCCACTGCCTTTGAAGTCAATAATAGTTTTGTGCTTCCCTTCAAGTGGTGCAGGTTTGAGCACGCAGCTCACAGCAAAAGACTTTGCCAAGCGTTTTAAAGAGTTGTGTGCGTTTTTGTGCCAAGGGAACTGCATCCTGCTCCAAATGAAGGGGTAGATTTCAGCAGGATGAGGCCATAAGCTTTAGAAATCTCTGTCGGTCAGGCCAGGTAGATGTTAGAAGATGGAGTGCTTTTGTTTTCAAAGTACATTCAGGATCCCAGATGGAGAGTCCTTCGTACAAGAGAAGAGTTATTGCTCTGTAGCCACTTTGAGGCTTATAGTATTTGCAATGAAACACATATTTGCCCTTTTTGTGTTTATTTACTGCCAGAGTTTTTATGTATGTCTTTAAAATGTCATTTGGATCATCCTTTCCTGGTTTGATTTAATGGAGTGAAAACCGCAATCAACTGGCAACAAGACCATTTTTCCTATTCAGGGCAAAGTATGAAGAGCCAGCTACTGAGATATGTTTGCTCACTGTCAGGGTGGTAACAGTGACAATGATTTCAGACATCCAAAAGGTGATTTTCTTCACCTAAACTTGGCACATAACACAAGAACTGCAGATGAGAATCTAATTGTTTTCCACCAACTTTATTATTGGTGACAAGCAGAGGCATCTCCAGGAGGTGTTCAGACCTTAGGAGGATCTTTTCTTTGGCTGTGCAGGAGCCCAGAGCAGCTGGGCCTTAATTGATCAAGGCTAAAATGATTAAGCTTCAGAGGAAGGCAGCATTGCTCCACATTATGGCTTTTTATTATGCCTTAACAGAGGTATTGAACAACTTTGGGCTTTGTAGTGATTTTGGAATAAAATTAATCGATGTCACAGAAATAAATGCAGGAATCTTTGATGTGTAGATGGAGTCATAGGGGGATGACATGCAACCCAATTACTGACAAAAATGGAGCATATTACATATTTTTTTATGGTTCAACTATCTATCAAAAATACTTTTACAAACGTCTTGACATGAAAAAAGTGCTGTTCTGTTAATTTTCATGTGTCCCTCATCTAGGAGGAAGCAAAACTGTAGCTTTTGGTCAAGGTTTAGCATAGAAAGCTAATGTACAAAGTTACATGAGAAGGTTGAAGTTGTCGGTGTGAAATTCCGCTGAAGTGAGTGGGATAGATTTTACATCACTGGTGATGCACTTCTCCACTTATCTAAAGTTTTGCCGTGTAAAGAAATGCAGCACAATACCCCGGTGTGCCTCTCTAGCTGGTTTCTGTGCTTCACGCTGCTTATCAGCCCGAATTGCTGAGGACTGCACAGTGTGAGAGGACGGCAGCTGCCTTCCCATGATATGATAGGAAATGATGGGTACGACACCAGGAAATGAATATGTAAATAGTTATATGATCCCCAAGGGATAATTGCTTTGTTGTAAAATAGTCTCACCAGGAAAGCATAGAAACATGACAAGTCTCATTGTGCTTTTGGGATAGACGAGCAGCCCCAGATAAATATCTGAAGTGTTTTGGATGTTGTTGGGATTTGATTTGGTGAATGAATGTAGAACGCACTCTCCTCTCACTACCATTATTTAGTGTGACACTGTAGGGTTTCATGCTAGCTCGCTAGCAGAGTGAGAGGCATCCACGTTTATCTGATTGGACAGGGAGAACTCTCAGCCTTAGCCTCCAGCAACAGCCCAGCGTTAACAAGCTCCACGCTCCAGAGATAAACCCCATCCATAATCCTCCAGAGCCCGCGATACTGTAGCTTGTTCAAAGTGCGCAGTCCCTTCTCACTGGGATGGACAAAGCAATCCCGATAAAATGAGAACTGACCTGTGCCTTTGCCAAAAATTTAAAAGGGATGGAGATCTAAGCTTTCCTTTGAGATTTAAAAAAAAAAAGATATAAAGGAGGTTCGTTGGTCAGTTTGTTTCATTTCTCTTTCATGCTCGCAGTCCCTGTGCCAGGGGCACCTCCTGATCAGGCTGGGAAGTTTGCTTATGAAAGGGCTGAATAAAAAAGAAATAAGGCAGCAGCCTTTACAGGTGCAGATCTGGAGTTTAGGATAAACACCTACAGCTTTGGATTTCCTGCCTTCCACTTACCGTAACTGTCTAATCTAGCTACCCATTCACCTTTCCTTTCATCCCAGGATGTCTAGTCTGATCTAACTGTCTGTCCTTTCATCCCCGCTATCTTCCTCTTGATCTGTGTTTTTTAGAGCTCATTCATCACACCTTACAACTTCTAAAGCACCCACATAGGGCCACAAAGTTTCTCTTTACATTTTAGCCAAAGTGCTTGAAGGGATGGAAGGTGCAGCCTCTGCTGAGAAACCTGGGGAGAGGAGCTGTTACTTCTTGTTTGAATCACACCTGAAAGCACCTCAGTGAACACACTGAACAGAGAAACGGATTGTTCACATCCTTGAAGCTTTTATTCAAATCTTTGCCCACTGGAAACGGGCAGGTTCATTAATTACGTGGCTTTCCTGGATGCATTTTCCCTTGTATTGGATAGGGGATGCAAGTACATAGGGCACCAGCCTGCTTCAAGTAAAAGGATAACGGAAGACACTAGGGCAAAAGGGGATACTCCAGAAGGGCTATTACATTCGCAGACACATTTTTGGCCTGTCACTTTGTTTCCAGCCGAGGTGGCAGCTTGATTTTGATTTCTAAAGAGGGGTGGAAAGCATAGAGAACATCTGAACAGGAATAAAAACCTGAATATGGGACAAAAGTGGCTCTTTGAATATGGGGCTGCATTAGGCTCTTTATTTCAAGGTCTGAAACTAGGAAGGTCAGGGTGGAAACGGTCAGTGGAGATGACAGAAATGAATCATATATCAGCAAATGCTGTTGTGAGTGCCAGCATCGCCTGGCTTGAAAGAGGTGCACTGATTTCTTAAGCAATTTCTAACTAGCAACCAGCTTCAGACAATGATTTAGGGACAAAATTAGCTTTACAGGGAACACCTCTTTTGGAAGGTCTCTCTCTCATTCTCCCTTGCTCATTCCTTCTGTTCTTTTATTTCTTTCTCCCCCCTCAAAAGGCGAGGTTGTTACTTGGGAGCCCTTTTGAGGGGAGAGAACCATGGTGAGATTCTTGTGTTGGCATGGCTGATGTTAATGGGTAACACCAGGGCCAAAGGTCCTTTAAAGCTCCCACATCTGCAGCTTTGTACAGACCTCACCTCCAAAATGCCTCAAAGTGTGTAGCCAGGCAGGGCTTAATGTGTATTAGCAAGACAAAGGCCCGGGGAGGGGAGGAAAGGGGGATGAGTTTTAATTTACTGAAGATTTATTAGGCCTCATGAAATCGGCCTGAACCACCCATTTTCTATATCATCTGCCCACATCTAAAGGGGGCGGCTTTGTTGTGGGGAGATGGTCGTTGAGAATTATCCCGCAACAAATCTCACCAGCATGAAAGGGACACAGACAGGAGCAGGACGTGGAGGAGGGTTCATGCTCTCTACATAGAGCCCAAAATCTGGAAATATGGAAATGTGGGAATGCCATTCAAGCTCGATCCTGCCTTCCCTTGACTTTTATTTGTGGGGTGCATGTTCTCTTTGCTAAGCCTTGCTTGCTCAAGTAGATGAGTGAGATATCAGAGGGTAGAGAGAGGGAGGAGAAGATGCCAAGGTGTGGACATCACATGAGGTTTTAGAGCTGAAGGGATCTGTTTTGGGGAAGGGTTAGTGAGTCATTATTCATACAGAGATGATATGCTTTTCCTTTCAAGTAGCTGTCATGTGTCTTCGAACCTAAGCTTATAAGTACGGCTTTAATGTGGCCCACAGAGCTTTAGAGAATGACCCATCTTGGACCTCTCCAGGCTGTAGCTTGACCATGAATTCGGCAGCGCTGGGGTTCCCTCAAAGGCCTCTACGAAAAGGATTATTAATCATACCTGGCTCCTTTCCTTCCCGTGTCCCAGTCTCACTTCCGTAGCGGACATGATTATCTCATTTCTGCCATTAGCCTTCCCTGGAAAGAGCACTTGCAACATCTCTGTAACACACAATGATGTGAAATGTCACCTTCAAGCTGATGGAGAGTGGGAGGATTTGGGGGTGCAGTTACAGGAACCATCTGATGGGGGATGACCAGGGCTCCAAGGGAGCCTTTGGGATAATGGGAGTAGGAACAGGAGTTCTTTAAGAGCCCCAGCCTGGAGCTCAGTGCATTGGTGTCTGCAGGAGAGAAGGGACTGTCTTTGAGTATAAGACTGACCAAGACCCCCTCAGTATTTCTCCTTGCTCATAACATCAGCAGAGAGGAGATGACCCTGGATGGTGAACTGTGTATGTTTATCACAACATAAAGGGTGTATAAATCTCAACAGGCAGACCACTGTGGGTGGTTAAGGAAAGCATAAGGTGTGAGAGCAGGCAGAGGGATCTATCTCGAGCCGATGTAAAAGGGAGGCTGCTCAGAGCCAAAAGACTATGCATGGAGATTATGTAGAGGGATGCAAACACCCTATTTCCTGATGGTGGGCAACTAGGTGTTTAATTTAGACATCCAGTTATATGCACATATGATACGTTTAAGTAAATGGGTGTCCCAATTTTCAGTCCTTGTTCAATACCCATGTCCTCCTTTCCTACAGTGTCTAAGCCAAGATAGAGGTGAGCCACCTAGCCTAGATGTCCAAATGCTTCTGGGCATCACAGTTTAATGGTTTTAATCTTTTAGACAAGGTAGCATCTGAACTATTAACCACAGAAAGTGTTCCCTTGTCCCTCGTGTGTTTGGATTTTTAGGATGAACAGAATGTAACAGAGAGGATTTGAGAGAAGGAAGGAGGTAAAGAAATGGAGCTGATCTTCAGAAATGAGGCATGGTCCCATCCCAGTCAGTGCCGTAGCTAAGATCAGGCTCCCAGTGAAAATGTCTCCCAGTGCTGCAGTCTGTTTGGAAGAGGTCACCGTCTCTCAGAGGAAAGAGCAAAGCATTTTGGCACAAAACAGAGGAGGGAACAATCTTTTTAATGACAAAAGAGTGAACAGGATGCCCTGATAAATCTTCATTTTGTTCAGTTTATGGGACCGTGTAGAGGACAGACTGGAGAGAAACCTATAGAAATAGCATACGTGCATTCGCACGCACGCACACCCCACTCCCAGGCATTCCCCCTATTCAGTGCTGGTAATTAGCCCACACGAAAAGGTCATTGTAGGGTACAAAGGGGCCTGGTTCTCCCAGGCCATGGCTGCGATGGCTGTACAGTGTGGCAGAAGTACAGAGTAATAGTATGGGGTCTTTCTGTGCTTACACCCATGGACATGGGTGTGACCTGGGCAGGGGCCATCCCTGAGAGGCTGGGTCTGCCTGCTTCACTGGCACAAGGGTATCCCAGGGCAGACAGAAGATGTGGAGAGGCATTGGGGAGAGAGAGGAAGTAAAACTTTCTGTGGTGAGACGAGCACAGTAAGGGAGAAAGGAAGGACAGGTGAGAGGGGTTGTCTGAAATGGGCGATCAAACAGGATGTTCTCTGTGTTTTCATCTTTGCCTGGCTTTGCAGGCTGATAAAATCACATCAGCATCCATCTCTCTTTAATGCTTTGGCTTCCTGGCATGAAGGGATGCTCAATAGCTCCTACAGATGAAGGTATCCATGTCTTCTCTGTCACTGGCCAAAGCAGCCAGCCCTCCTTCTTTACTGAGCCACCTGCACGCTCCTATTGCAATGCAGGCCTGGGGCCATGGTGCCTCATCTCTGTGGCTTTCATCTCACCAGGCTGGATGGGATCCTTTTTCTAGTGGAGAAGCGAAGGAGGACCAGGGATGGAGCTAGAACCATAAGAGGTGCCTTTTGGTGGTCTCAGGTAAAATAACCTTCTGGTACTGGTCCTCGTGGTGCCAGCGTGGGAGCTGAGAAGTGAATCCTGCTCCATTGCAGTGCCAGAAACACTTTAAATCTGTCCCCCATGTCAAGGATAAAATGCAGGTGGAACAAGGGAAAGTCCACAGATTTACAGCAGTGGATGTTTGTATCAGACTGCCTGTGTGCCACAGCAGCCTGTGCCACCGAGAGAGTGACTCGTGGGTCTGACCCCCTCTTGAAGGACTCACATGGGGGTCTCGGGCTGTCACGCAATGATGGACCACATATCGTGCTCTGATTAACCAGCGTCAGATGTATGTGTGTGCTTAAGAGACAATTTGCTTTCGTTTGCAAGCTCCAGCTGCAGTAAATGGAAACCTGCAGCCAGATCCAGCGTTTGTTTCTTCACTCTGTTATGACTTGTATAAATACTTTTGCCTCACTTGAATGATAGGTGCAAGTCACATCATCTCCTGAAATTATTTATGTCTTCCTGCTCCAGAGGGTAGAAAAGTGCTATGCCTCGAACACCAGCCAGGTAGTCCTTCTGGGAAAAGATTTCCCAGGTGAACCCAGAGTCAGGCTTGTGGCGTTTCTGTACCTTGAAATTCCTCATGTTGCCTCTGATCCTTGTAATGTCCTTCCCTGGGCATGCTGAGCCACTGCCAACGGGGAGGCTGTGTGGCACAACAGGCGCTACATCTTCTGTGCCTCTCTGCAGGACGTGCACTGCTGAGAGCAATGAGGATGACTTGATTCCCCAAAGCAAGAGCTTGTAACCCTGAAGGTAAAAAAACCATTTGGGAAGCTGCTAATTCCTAGGTCAAATGTCAGGCAGGCAAGTTGTCGTAACCCTAGGAATTGTCACCTAGCAGTCAAAGTTAAATGAAAATCAAATAAAGTTCTTAATTGATTAAAAACTTAAAAGCTGTTACCTAAGGTGGTTGTCACATTTTGCGGCAGGTCCTGTCACAGACCGGCAGATTTGGCAGTAGAGGTGTTCATGGGTAGTTTTTTAAGGACCTTCTCTTAGAGAAAGGGTTGTATGTGGATGGCAGGAGGAAACATCAAAATCAAGGTCCCTGTAAACGTGTGTGCATTTCTTCTTGATTTGGCTCATGGCACCT
Organism: Nipponia nippon; assembly: GCF_047370975.1. NCBI lineage: Eukaryota > Metazoa > Chordata > Aves > Pelecaniformes > Threskiornithidae > Nipponia > Nipponia nippon. The sequence continues at coordinate 11,478,793 of NW_028262330.1, read as the reverse complement.
CAACCCCCTCCTCTGGGAAGGAGCCAGGACCCTGCTCCATTTAGGACGGGGCCCTGTGGGTGGACACCGTCCAACTGCAGAGCCACATGGCATTATGTACAAACAGTAGAGTCTCTAAAAACAGTGCATTTGTGAGGGTGTTGCAGGTGTTTGGGTGAAAGATGCAATATACAGGTCTAGAATCACTCCTACATATCCTCTTCTCGGCTGTACTTCGTGAAGTTATTTCTAATACCTTATTATACCCTTATGATATGTGTCACTACAAAAGTGTAAGAGACCTCCCTTGTGCTTCTGATTTTCTGCATAAATGCCATTTGCCATGTGATCAGCTGTAGCTTCACAGCTAAGTGCCTTGCATTGACGCTTTCCAAGTCAGCTCCCTGGGAGCCGCATGGGCTTGTCAAAGGGTTAAGATTTGTCCTATTGATACAAAAATGCCTTTAGACATTGCTATTCTTGAAAAACACTGTCTGAACCATTGAACCCCTTTGGAGTTGGAAAGCTGTTCATCCACCCTCAGGAGGAAAGATGAATGGTGAACAGAAAAGTTACAGTCCATGGTCAGGCTGAGCAAACATGTAACTTTTGGAAAGCAGTCAAAGGAAGCTGAAAAGCCATCTTAGATACGGAGCTGAGCATGAGTCACCCAGGGAAGTCAAAATAGACTGCTCAAGTACTTCACTTCAAAGCCTTCAACACCATCAACTCTCAAGCATCCCAGGAATGTCATTGCTCTTCAAAGGAGGCAGGGAGGGATCCTGTGTGTCCTGCATTCATCTCCTTTGTAAGGAGAAGATTTAACAAAGCCCTTTGCAGGACATTCAGTGTGTGCTCCCTCTCTCCAGGGAGGCTGGTGGGTATGGGTTACCCCGTTTCAGTCCAGGCTCTATTGGCCAAGTCCTGAGTTGGATCTCACGCCATGTTTACGTCAGAGTCCTGCAGCTTGTGATTCACTTCAGTTTTACTTAATTGGGAAGAAAATAATGCTCAGCGACTTCCCACACATTGCAATTAGATCAATATCCAATTTTTTCTCGTGACTAGCCAAATTCCTGTTGCTGACAGCAAGTTTCAGCAGGTATGATGGAATAAGCCCTGATCACAGGGTGGCAGTGGCTGCACCCCATCCCAAGCTGACCTCCCTGGGGTACTCCTGACTGGCACTGGTTACCAGCAGTGGGTAACGTTCATCCCACAGGCAGGGCTCGACAGTCTGCCAGTCCTGCTGGCAACACAGATGTGAGTTCATGGTGATTTCACTCGGAGAACAAAGCTGAAAATCAATATTTGATTTTGTTAAGTGTTGCAAATACAGCTGATCATTCTGATGTGAAATGTCTCTTTTTAAAAATTCAGTGTCATCTACAGGAATACTTAAATTCTACTTATAATTCTCAATTATTATTATTATTTTATCAGGGAAGACTGAAGTGAGAAATCTCACGACGTCTTGGTAGACAGCTCTTAGCAGAATCTGAAATCGTCAACATCCTTTTGGGTGACCAGTCCACAAGCATCAGACTTCTTTTTCTGCAGATCTCTTCCTCTGAACTTTTTTTTTTTTTTTTTGCATTATATTTTAATCTCAGCTCTACTGTGAATGAAAAAGTAAAACCTAGATGGATCAAAGGATCACGTTAAAAGGAAAATACTCTATTTTTAAATTTATTTTCCTGTAGGAGGACCATGCAAGTCCTGCCATTTCTGCCACTGTTGGAGCTGGGGTAGGTTTGTAAATTAATAGAAGAAAATTAATAAAATCACAGGGCTTAGTCAAAGCAAAGAGGAATACAACACAATGAAACAGAAACTGGAGAGGGAATTTGAAGTGTTAGAGGCTGAATGCAATTGCTTGAGTTGGAACCCGACCAGCGTCCTGGGGCTAACACCTCTCCTTCACGGAAAGTGCTATAGGAACTTTAATATTTATAATGTTCAGGATTTTGGGCTTGTGCCTTGTCCAAGAAACGGATTTAAAAAATAAATGTTGATGCTGCTGAGGATTCTCACATGGAGGAGAACCTGTGGGCAGGCCACAGATTTGGTCAAGGTTAAATATAAATATAGCATCTAGGTGACTTAGGTGCCAAAGTCTAATTTTCCTAAGTGACTTAGATGCTTAGGCCCAGATCCAACCATATGCTTTGGGTCCTAGCTGGGAGACAGGAGCTCAAACTGATATTACACACGTGTACTTTGTTGGATCTGGGCACTGAAGCCCAAATTTCAGTGTAAGTCTATGAGATATAAGCTGTTAAGTCACTAAGCACCTTTGAAAATATTACCTGAGCTTATGGGAAATATAGTTTCCAAGCAATTTAGCGCTTGGAAGCAAGGTAAAGCAGACTATCCCAGTTATATTAGTAAGCCCAGGCTATTGATTTGCACTGTACTTTTTCCAAGCTGCATGTCTAGCTTAATGCAATCCAGTTGTCTGGGTTGCCTTGGCATGTGGTGGAGATGGCCATGCACCTCCCGAGGGAGGGTACCGGGTGGCAAAGATGGGTAAGCTGAATTGCCCTGTCCCTGTGCAGAGTGAGATGGGTAACACCTCATGTGCTCATGTAGGGAAGTGCTAAAGATTTTCGCTGCAATGGAGCCAAGTGCTTGACCCTGGCAGGACAGTGCCCTAAAATGATCTTAATTGCTCCTGCTTTCCCCTGTTATTCTTAGTGTCCAGAAGGCAGCTGAGCTGTGATGCATCGTAACGTCTTCTGCCTTGACATCCATGCCAATCTGTATAATGGGTGTTATCCCAAACATCACTCCAGCTGCTTAAAGTAAAGCCAGCATTTCGGGGCTCTACTGGACCTGCCATGTGTAAGCGGCAAAGAAAGAACCACCTATAGAGAGTATGGCAGGGGAAAGCATAGTGCATCTGTGTTGTGCCCGTTCCAGGTCAGTGCGTCCACTTGCTGAGCTGATGGGACTAAGGCAGCTGCCCTTGACTATGGAGAATTTTTCCATGATAAGACCTTGCCGTTGTTTATAGTGGAGTCAGCATAATTAATGGGTGCTGTGCACAGTGGTGCTGCCACATGGCCTGCCTCGCAGAGGAGATTTACTGTATCTGGAAAGAAGCCCAAACTAAAAAGCCTGTAATTGTTTTAATAGCAAATTAAAGCAATGTAGGATGATACTGTGTTAAGGCCTCTCATGTAAATGCCATGGGCAGCAATGCAGGAATAGCTGAGATATCACTACCTAAGGTGGCCCCAGAGCTGTACTTTTGAATGACTCATTAGTCACATCTAAGGACACCACCAGGAGAGATATATTTTAGGGTTAAACAAGCAATGCTCATCTTCCCTGACCTCCAGCTATCTGGTTAGCTGTGAGATTGGTGCTAGATGGTGGAATTTGGTGTCTGCGTCATGCTGGAGTTAATAAAACTGGGTCTTCTCTGTGAATAACTTCAGGATTTGATCTATCTTTTTTCTGAAGTCCGTGGGAGCTGCGTGTGCTTAGCCCTTTCTAAGCAGAGCCCATTGCTTTTGTTCCTAAATATGAATTTAGATGCTTTCATTTACGTCAGCAAATCTGAAAATACAGGACTGAGTTACGTGCTTGTCCTGGTTTCAGCTGGGATAGAGTTAGTTTTCTTCCTAGTAGCTGGTATAGTGCTATGTTTTGGATTTAGTTTGAGAATAATGTTGATAACACACTGATGTTTTGGTTCTTGCTGAGCAGAGTTTACACCAGTCAAGGACTTTTCAGCGCCTTGTGCTCTGCCAGGTGCATAAGAAGCTAGGAGGGGGCATAGCCAGGACAGCTGACCCCGACTGGCCAAAGGGCTATTCCATACCATATGACGTCATGCTCAGTATATAAGCTGGGGGAAGAAGAAGGAAGGGGCGGACATTGGGCGTGATGGCGTTTGTCTTCCCAAGCAACCATTACACGTGACGGAGCCCTGCTTTCCTGGCGATGGCTGAGCACCCGCCTGCCGATGGGAAGTAGTGAATGAATTCCTTGCTTTGCTTTGCTTGTGCGCGCAGCTTTTGCTTTACCTATTAAACTGTCTTTATCTCAATCCATGAGTTTTCTCACTTTTACTCTTCCGATTTTCTCCCCCATCCTACTGGGGGGGAGTGAGCGAGCGGCTGTGCGGTGCATAGTTGCTGGCTGGGGTTAAACCACAACAGTGCTACCATGTTATAGGGAGGATAAGGCTAACAGCCCACTTTGCAGAAGGGTTAAGCAATTTGATGTCAAATGCCACATCCCTCCATGCAGCAGTACTTTTTGAAGGCCCAGTATTTCCATCAGCTGTTCAGTGAGGGCAGGTCTCCAGCTCCACATCCCAGCCTGGGCTGTTCTGCCCTAACTGAAATGGAGCCAGGCCAACGTGCAGGTCTCTGCTTCCTCTGCCATGAACACGTGTAGGGCAGAGAAATCAGGGCTGATCGAAGCCACTGTAACGTGCATCGATTGCTGAGCAGGCTACCATCTGCAGACCCATCTGGCAGGGGGAAAGGTTGACGAAGCAGTGGTGGGAGGAGTGTAGGATCATAGAACTTAATGTTGGAGAAGTTTTTTCATTCTTTATGGGTTTAAGGTTTGTTTTCTTCTTGTGCCGTTTTTGCATGTCCACAGGACCACAGTTGCCTTGATGAGGCTCCTGCCAAGCTGCCTTTGAAGTCAGGGATCATACACTCATGAGGGGGCATGGCCACAGCTGGCCTGGGCTCTGCCAGCTGCCCTGGCTAAAAAGCCAAAGCAGACCTCATCCCAGCTGAGGCTGGAGGGTTCTTGTTGTACGTGCTGTGTCTCGGGAGCCTGTGGGTTTGTTTGGGTGCTATATCCCAGCAACTGCTGTCGCTTGCAATGCTTGTGTTAAAAACACCCTGCAAGCTGCAGCTCACGCTGATTTTCCATCTCATTTCCATGGTTGTGCCAAACTATTCCTGGTTTCATCCTCATGGTGTTTCCCTTCAGTGCGAGCTCAGGGAAGAGCTCTGCTGCTGAAAACAATAGCTGTTTTCAAGCCAAGCCTGCCCTGAGCTGAGAGTGATTGCAGATAGTAACCCCACTAGCCCCCTGCTAAGCTTCCAGGTGTGGTGTGGTGGGAACTGGAGGCTCAGAAAAAGAAACTGCTCGTTCCCCAGGGACATGGTGTGTCTATCCTGGAGCATGGCCTGATGTGTTGTGTGGGAACACAGGGCCAGCTGGGTAGTGTCGGATGGTGCACAGAGTGGAGGGAACCAAGTTGGGAACTGCCTTGTCAGTACGGTCTGCAGGAAGCAGTCTTGGCCTGAATCCTGAGAACTGTACCTAGATTTTGTCTCTGGGAGATTCAGCACACTCAGTTCAAAAAATACAAGGAGCAAGCTAGCACATGAAGCATACGGACCATGAAGGATTACGAACCAGGAGTTCATCAGCAGTGCACACACACCAAAGAAAGGAGTTTGGCCATTCAGTCCTTTTCATTGCTAAAACTGCCATTAACTGGTAGACTCATTGTCACCCTGAGCAGAGAACCCAAAGCGTGGCCAAGCTTTCTGTTGGTCCACAACAGATACAGGTTCCCTGAGGAGCAGCATGACATTGGCCTCAATATTACAGCACACTTCTCTCCTGCCAAGCATCCTCCACCAGATATGACACAGGACACGTGGGAGACCCAGACTCCTTCTGGAGCAGCCATGGGATGCCACAGGTCCCCATGGAAGAGCTGCTGGATGCTGTGATTTTATACCAGGATCTCTCCCTCTGTGCCAGATACCTTGCACATTTTTTCAGTTGACTTTTTGAGTTCAGGGAAACATGAAAGGTGGAGAAATGTTCCCTGTATGTTGAACAAAGAGAAATTATGCCCCCTCCACCCAAACGCTGTGAGTCTGGACCTGTTCAGGGGGTTCCCTGGTTGCTCCCAAATGTTGTGCTCAGAAACCGCAGGCACTGGGAGTGCTCGGCTGCTGCAGAAACCTGCAGCTCTTGGCTGCTCCGGGCTAGTCACGGACTGGAGAGGGCTCTGAGCTCAGGGACAAGACAGCCACCGCCAAGTGGGGCACTTCCAAACAATTTAGAGGCACGGAGTAAAAAGGAGTGCATTTGCTTTGATCTATCAGCTTTTATCATTTGTAAACATCTATTAATTGGCTGTGTCAGGCCCAGATCCTTATCATCTTCTAGTCTAATTTCCCCTGTTCGATACATTTCCTCCACTATAAAAATACCCATCACCCACCCCTGTCAGCACAGATTAAATCTAACGCTCTTTCTTTCAGCTCCTCTCCCCAGTGAGGCTGTAAAGCTGTCAGCTCCACACTTGACAAGAGCCAGGCCGCCCTCCTTCCCTTTGTCTCCTGAAGGAGGAAAATATTTAGGTGTCACTGGCAGGATGGCCACGGTGGAAGTCAACAAACTTCGACCCATCCATTGATCTGAACCATGAGAGAAGAGAGGATTTTCCACTGCCAGCAGCTGCGATGTTCCTGGTGGCCAGGACTGGGGTGCGTCTCTGGGGTGCACCGATCCCTGCTGCCACCTCCTTGGCTTCCCGAGAGCTTTTGCATGCCAGCACTCAGCCCCTCGGGGCCTCCTCGAGGACACTTGTCCCTTTGAGTCCCCCAGCTTCTGGCATACATGCGACATCTAAATAGCTTCTCAGGCAGCAAGGTGCTGGCTCCTCGGGTAAGAGGTTGATAAAGGGTGTGATGTTGGGTCTCTTCAAAGGAGATGTGCTCCCAGTCCAGGTCTCCAAAGCACAGCTTAAGGGCCAAATATTTTCCAAACTTGCTGGCTGAGTGTTAACGTAATGCCCCATCCCTGGGTTTATATAAAGAGCAAAGGAGGTGGCTGCAGATGGCACGCGTCTCCATATTTGCACTTAAATAGGTGATGCAAGATCCCTGAAATTCCCTCTTGTGTGTGCTCTGCAAATGGACTTCTATCCACAGTTCCCTGCTGAACTCCTATAAGCGATGTCTGAGCATCCCTGCAGGCAGCCGTAATGCTGAACAGTCTGCTTCCCCGCTGAGTCAACAAAACATGTATTTTCATGAGGCAGAGGGACAGGAGAAAAACTTCCCAACAAAAGCAGAGCAGGGATGTGCATCAGCTGTGGCATAGCAGGAAACAATTGGCGAAGAAAACAGCTCCTTGGGGCAGAGTCTGAGCCCAGTGGAAACAAGCAGTCCTGGGAAAAACATTGTGGAGGACCAAGCTGGGCAGGTAGGAGGGCATCACGAGATGCTGAGCTGCAACAGCTTATCATCAGCCTGCGGCAAACAGAAGGTAGTGCGGTTTTGCCTGATCCTCTTCGACTGCTGGTCCAGTAAGGTTACAGGTAGTCAATGCAAAGGCTTAAAAATAATCTCTCCTCCTGCGTCTCCCCACCTAATACAAAGCATTTTCTAGCCAGACCAGTTTCTGGTCTGAAAAGCCCCAGGCCAATGTGACCGGGGGCTGGGCAGAGGCGAGCACCCAGGAGCAGGGTTTCCTCGGGCAGGTGCTGCTGTTGAAGGGTCGCGGTGATCACACACCCGAGTTATCTCCTCTGCGCTGTGAGCTGGAGGCACTCGTACCGCTGGTCACAGCAGCTCAGCTGGCACCTTTGCCTTTCGCTTATATCCTACAGCCCACCCATGTGTCTGAGCCCAAAGGGTCTGCCTTTGAGATAACAAGTGTTTCAGGATGGTCCTAAGAAATATCCCAACTGTAGTGGAGCAGAGTTGATGTAGCTCCTGCCACGGATTACTCCAGAGCTGTTCTTACTGCTGTGCAACTCGGGACATTAGGCCAAGAGGACTCACAATACATTTAATGTGCATGTTAGCACTCCATTAAATATTGACTATGCTTAAATAAATGATGCAGCCAACTTTCAAGGAAGAAAGTGCTTATTTTGTCAACACAAAATATCCCTCTGTGCCTTTATCCTCGTTAGTCGGTCTGCAGCCAGAAAGTTCTCTGAACGAGGTCTTTGTAACTAGTTTCACATAACGTCACTTGTCCGAAAGAGACTCTGTTAGAGCTGAAAACTTGGTTTGGCCTTGAAAAGCAAAGCGTTTTAACCTGAGAATGTCAGAAAGATAACTTCAAAACTTTCTTTCAAAAAAGTTTGCAAAGAAGAAATTTGTCACAACCAACTCTTTCCCACAAACTGTTTTGACATAAATGAATCTGCATTTTGACAGAGATATCCTTCAACTGAAAAATCCCAGAAGCACCTCAAACGTTCCTGACTCACTGCATCATGATGTTGTGTGTGTCCTCCAGCTGTCCCCAGCACCACACGGTCTCGGCGGACTTTGTGTAGGGTGTGTGCTAATTTGGGGGCTCAGCAAGTAAACCCATCAAAAAGGTGGACCAGAAGTCTGGATTCAGCCCACCTAAACTTAGAAGCTAAACTGAAAGATATAAGCTGACAGCAAAATAGCACCCAGGTTCCCTCAACAGCCAGTGGAAAGGGACAAATCATACTCCCCCCTCTCCAGAGTATGTAGGAAGGTTAAATTCATTTGGCTGAATCAAGATTGAGCTTTTGCTTTTGCCCTGTTGAGGGACCATCGCCACATTCACTAGACATCAGTTTGGATGTCCTTCAGGTGAGACCCCAGGCTGGGTCAGGGGTGGGGGACAGACTGCACCACCTTTGCTGCCTTTCTTTTTCTTTTCTGTTTCACCATTGCTTTTCTCAGGCTCCCTCTCACCGCCTCACTACATTTGTTTTCACAATGCCTTACAAATAGCTGGTTTTAATAATGTATCATTGGAGGCTCTTTTATATGCTTTTGGTGCATCAATTATTGAAGCCCAGCACTGGCATTCTCTGTTAATAATGTTTGTTTATTTCTGTTGGTTAAATTTTTCATGGGAATGTTGTCACGGCGGAAGGTATTTGCCCTGGCTGCTACAGGACATGCAACTCTTTGTAGCACTTTCGTCAGTGACCTAGGTGCATCACTGCTAGCACTGAGCTCAGCCTCCGTGGGCTGGGCAGGTTTTGATGTCCCCTGGAGTAATGCCAGCTGCAATACAGGAATGTCCGCACTGCAAACCAGTACTCGGGAGGGTGGCCTCTCCCGGGGAATCAGAACACCGCCAGGAAGAAGCCACCTTCCTGCGTTTCTGAGAAGGGCTAGAGCTGGGTGGACAGGGTTTGAACCAGGTTGTCCCCAGCTGCTGCTGATCAAGCAAAATGATGCCTGAGCATCCTGCCAGCACTGCTTATGGCCACAGGTGCTTAAAATGTTAAAATCTATATTGACAGAGAGAGTTAAGCATGATGCTCAGCACTGCTATCCCTGAGCCAGGAAGCACTGTGGGTACCTGCCAGCCCAGATGAACCTACCTCCAGATTTTTTTCTAGGGCAGTAATAGTTATCACTGGCCATTTTCCCCATGAATGTTTCCATTCTTTCAAAAAAAATTGGCTGGTTTTATATTTTGAAAAGTATCAGGATAGAAAATGTCCATCTGTCTCAAATGGTTACCTTCATTTTGCAGAGGCCAATGTCATTCTCAGAGCTGTGGTACCTGTGTGACTTGAGAAAATGTTGACATTAGAAACACAGGATACTTCAGGCTGAAAGGGATCTTAGGAGGTCTCTGGTCTGACATCTGCTCAAAGCAGGGACAGATCTGAGGTCAGACCAGATTAATGAGGGCTTTATCCAGTTTGGTCTTGAAAATCTCCAAGGATGGAGACTGAGCAACCTCTGGGCAGGAGACGTTGGCTTTCCATCACTCCCAGCTGGAGCCAAGTTCTAACTGGCAACCTGGAGGTAAAGGTTATTTATCCCATTAACAACTTCTGAATCAGGCCCTCCTACAGAGAGAGATTCTTTTAAATAAGTTTTATCTTATCTTGAGACTTCACTGTGATCGAATATTCAGGCAACAGCCTGAAGTTTCAGTCAGCATCCCTCTATCTTCAAGAGATGATGTTGATTCAATAGATGAAAGTGTTAAAAGCATGTCACTGTTGTGTCTGTCCTTTACCTTAGCAGTTAGAACATGGAATGGGGAAAAACACAAACAGGAGTGTGCAGGTGGGTGAGCTGGAACCCATCAGTGCCTCAGCATACGTTCACGTCAGACTGGTTTTAGCAGCAAAGTTGTTTTCAGGATTTCCTCCATCCGTATCATGCAACTGTGGTGTTTAGAGCAGATCACTGGGAGGATTCAGGGCTAAAACAATCTGCAGCACAGAAAAGAGGGAGAGAGAGTTATTTTTAACACAGATCCGTTTCTAACTCAGACCCCAAAACAGCTGCTTCGGCATAACTGCGGGGTCAGCAAACCAGGGAGGTATGTGTCCTGTGCCAGGTTTGCTGCCAAAGCCAAGGCATCCGAAAAATGCCGCCTTGGCAAAAAACCCACGTCCCTCCCTGGCTGTGGGGAGCACACAGCAATGCCGAGGGCAGAGTCCTACCACAGTCAAGGCAGATGTGGCATTTTCCTTGTGGACTTTTTCATGGATCAGCAGGTTGAAGTAAAAATCATGAGCAAGTCTAGGGTTTGCCATAACCTGAGGCTACCTGTTAAAACCACAGCTGCCTGCTGGTCCCTGGGCTTCACCCGGTGTTAGTTACCTGATGTGTTTGCTGACATGTCTAGGTCCTTACAAATGCCCTTGCAGCCCAAGCTGGAGGATTCTTTGCTTTTTCCATCCTGTTGACATGTTGTCTGGTCTCCTCGGGCCATTCCAGCTGTTGGGGTTTCCCATCAACTTTCATATAATTGTGTACTTCTGCGGTGGAAAGTGAAAGCTGCTGGCCTGGGTGGGAGATGGGGAAGGCAGGTCTAGGTCTTCCCTTTTGCTTCTCTGGGTAACAAGTGCTTTTACAGAATGAGTGTTTTTATGGCCTGTTCTTGTGTCAGAATAGCAGGCATCACACAAATGCCGAGATGGGTTTGCACTTGCAGGGGGATGCACTTGGCACTCTGATTTGCAAGAGCAGAGCACACTGAGGTGGTAACATGCTGCAGAGTCCCCACAGAGGAGTGAATGGTGCATTAGATCAGGAGGACATGTCGTGGAGGCTCTAGTCTGGGCTGAGCAGGTACATGATTGTGGGTAAACCTCCCCTCTCTTGCTTCTCCCCCTGCCTTTTGTCTCCAGGGACATTTCAGAAGATGGCTAATGCACTTTACAATGCGGTTGTAGATTAAAAAGGAGTTGCTATGGCTTTGTGAGTAAGATTGAGACTTGGTATCTCAAGGCAAGCTCAGCTCAGGAATCTCAGGGCAGCCGCAACCTTCTCTCTGGGAGGTGGAAGAAGCACTAGACATGCACTGAATTCAGTTGTAACCCGAGGTTATAGATTCATAGAATCATAGAATCATTAAGGTTGGAAAAGACCCTTAAGATCATCTTCTCTTTTAAAACTGGAAAGGAAATTGGTTCACATTTTTTGCTTGCAATGCAATGGCAACCTGACTGACACCTTGACTTTTTTCCTTTATTATTATTATTATTTTCCTCTCCTACATGGTCAGCACTGCCCAGTTCCTGATGAGAAAAGGCCAGGGAAACCAGCTGAGCATACCTCCCACTTCCTTTAATAAAAAGCTGCTGTTAGGGCAGGGTTCATGGAGCAAGTTTGCTTTGTTAGCCTAATCCACACTCCCTCATGGTTTCATACTGCTGAGACTTAGAGATGAACATTCCCATACTGTTAATCTGGTAACAATAAGTTAGGGAAGCTGCTGTAGTTTACAGAGAGCACAGCACAGTCACAGCTGGACAGATGTTTGACTGCACGAGACACCTTATTTAAACACCAGTCTTGGCATCAGCCTCATGTTTTTCATTCTGGTGAATACAGCAAGCCCTAAACGTTACATGGAGCAGCTGATCGTTTTATTGCTGACACATCATGCTTTGACATCTGGTGGCATGGGTTGCCAGCCAGCTGGAGTAATACTCTTTTGGATTTGGTGACTTTTTTGAGAGCATCTCCAAATGACTTTGTGCCTGGATGAAAGGGAAGTGGTTTCACATTAAGTAAATGTGCCCATTTTGGAGGCCCAGCACAGTGATGCAAACAACTCTGCAGCCACAGGGAGATGTGGAAATGGAAGGGAAAGAGGAGGGAAGCCAAGCTTGGCTCCTGAATTTTCCCTGTGACTTCAGGCAAATTGTTTAACATTTCTGTGCCTCAGTTTCCCTACTGTGAAATGCTATTTCACATTGTGTTACAGACCACATAAAGAATTTTTCTCCTCTTTTCCCTGAGGGATGGTCCTTGCTATTGCATGGGAAGGGCCGGGGTGTCCCTCACTGCATGCCCGTAAGTCCTGGTTAGTGCCTAGAGACCCTCTCTCTGCCCTCTTTGTCCAATGCTGTGGCAGGTCCCAGCCTGTGGTTGCAACTCAGATAATCCCAGATACCAGAAATATGTTGATCAGCATCTGTAGCTCTTTGCAGGACAGTAAAGCAAAGGTGGGTGGGAGCCCTGAGTGCTTTTTGCTCCCTGTGGGTGACCCGGGACTAATGGGCTCCTTGATGTTGTGCCAGACCAGTAATTCAGAACTGGAAATTTTCCCACAAAAGTGTTCAGCGAGGCACAGGGGAGGAGACAGCCTCAGCGCAGCCCATCCTCCTGCTAAGCAAACTGTGTCAGGGTGGAAGGGGGGAAAATGTAATTAAAAAACCCCATGGGTTTTATTTTTATATAACTTTTTCCCTGCCATGGATTTCTGCAGCTGCTGGCCAGTTCCACCCTCCTGTCCCCCTCCTCCATGCTGCCCAGCCCTGCTGTGGGGCCAGGACCCACCTCTGCTCCACCTTTCTGTCAGTGCATCTAAATTGCAAATGCATTCCCAAATCCAGGGGAGTGAGGGATGTTATTGGATATTGGTGCTCCATGGGTTACCCATGTTCACAACCTTGGGCCATGCCAGGAGAGCCCTGAGCATCGCTCCCCACCGCTCCCACCAGCCCCGGCTCGTCCCCCTCGCTGCCATGCAAGACTCTGCAGGCTTCACTGGGTTTCGGGTCAGTTCCTGCGTGCCGGTCACTCCTGGGTATCTAAATAGCTCCATTAATTGTGCATATGACTAAAAGATTGATGGATGAGAAAGGGCAACTCTCCCCCCACCCCAATTAGCACTTCATCAAACACAGGACGTACTGCTCAGGATACTAAAATGGGCTTGGTCAGACCAGGCTATCTGCATACCTCTTCGACAGGGAGGTAATGGAGTGAAATTATCAGTCAATATTTAAATACAGACAAGATCTAAGCTCTTTCTGAATCGCAAGTTGGCCTATTGTGGCGATGACGGCCCGCGCCCTGGATCCCTCATTTTTTATCATGCTACATTACCCGCAGGGCTTTCACATTCCCACACCACTTGACCTCTTGACTCTGTTATCTCCGTCTTGGAACAAACAAGAAACATTTTATTCCCACCAGCAAACTGTCATTCACATCAGTGGCTTCTGCTGTAAGTCCTCATTTTTCTCCATCCTCTCGCCTGCCCCGCTGGGAGCTCTGCCTTCCTGAGGTGGAAAACACAGGCAGAATAAATCCACTCTTTAAATGCTTTTGGACCACTTGCCCCTTCTTAAAGTGGCAGGGGAGATTTATGGCAACTTTTTTTGCTCCCCCCCTTCCCTCCGTCCCTAATGATTTATTCTCTTCTCTTCCTGGGTGTCTTTCAATCAGTCATAAAGATAAATAGAAGGGTCTGGCTGAACAAATCACCAGGTAACAGTCTGATCGGTCAGCAGTGGTAATTGCAATTAAGATAACTCCCAAGTAACCTCCTTTGCTCTAGTGCTTTCCTCCACGTTAGAGCTGTGGTTGGAGATACCAACCCTAACTTGACCAAGAGAGCAGGTCTTTTAGTACTAGTTCTTCTAATACATCCTGTGTAGTTCTGTAATTTACTGGTTCCCTTCTGATTTCAATAAATAACTGGGCACCTTAAGCATGTTAACCAATTCTACAGGTAGATTAGATTTGAATCTTGCAATGAGGATATTGGAAAGATGTCAGTTAACGTGATTGACTCTGAAATAGCAGTAGCTGAGCTTTGCTAGGATACAAACAGCCATGTTGCAGGGTGAGGTATTAAGTTGTTGCGAAGGACCTGCTTTTTGCTTGTGTTACATGCACACCTGCACACCGCTACCCCTGCAAAGAGATCAGTGCTGCAGTTCCTGGACTTGAGCGAAGTCCCAGGACACGGGTCTGGACCACAGCACCCAGCTGCTCTGGTTGTTAGCTTTTCATTTTTCATCTCTCGGTACACAGATGTCTAATTGCCCTCCGTTTATGGCCTTGCTGTCAGATGGGTGGCACTGGGACCTCGGCACAGGCTGTGCAGGAAGGAACTTTGTTTGTCTTCAGTCAGCTGCAGCAAAACTCTGCTCTCTCCAGTCCTGTGATGGGGGACCACAACCCCTTGCCCACAGAGGGGACCTGCCCAAGTGCCCTTAGGGAGCCTTTCAGGAGCAGGTATCTTGTGTTCTTTTGAGCTCTTCAACACTCACCCTGTATGCCCTTAAACAACTTACTGCATCTCAAACCCTAGAGCCCATTGCCCACTCTTTGCTTAGTTTAGAATGAAATTAGTCCAGGGCCCCGAGCTATTTTGAGAAAACAGCATGCACCTGCCTGCTACCTGTGTATGTGACTGCGATGTCGCTTGGGCGCTCCGGCTGAAAAGGCATGGAGCTGCCCAAGATGGGGCGGGATGGTTGAGCTGAGTGGGTAGAGAGTGCTACGATGTCCCTCCCTCCACGTGTTGCTGTGACCCACCTCTGCACCTGCCCATCTATATGACGGGGACGATGACACTTACGTGCTTACTCCACAGGAGCGTGAACCCATTTCCCAGTTGTCCGTGAGGAGCACGGCTGCTGAAGCAAAGGGAACCACATCGATGCCTGCAGATAAATGACTACATCCATTGTAAGGACTCGGTAAAGCCCCCATTGAAATAAATGGCAAAACTCCCAGAGATTTCAAAGGGATCAGTCCTGAATGTTTGTAATTCTCTCCTAGACTTATCATATATCCTCAGCAGTGTGTGCTATTTCCATAACAAGAGGTATGGCATTCCCTTACTTCCATGTTTGTTAAGTAACAAAGAGAGATTTCAACGCTTGTAGCCTTCCCAAATTTGTCAGGCACCAAACAGTCTCCCCCTGGCTCCACGTGAGCGTGTTCCCAAGCACAGTGCCTCGTTAGCGTCCTGATGGGACGTTGTTCAGATGCTATGAATATGCATCAGGGCTACGGTTGGGGTTTTGTTGGCATACACAGTGACTTTGTCATTTAATGGTCTCCAGGGCTGTTTTAATCAACATGCACATTTCGCGTGTCAGCTTATTTCACTTCACTGGTTATTATTTTATTTACAAATATTCTGGCAATCGCTCGAATTTATTCTGTCCCATGCGCCTGTAACTTTCTCCTCTCTGCTCTGCACCATTCTCAAGACAGGGTCTGTGGTTTCCCTTGCTTTGTCACGGGGAAGGATCAAATTTACCCTCTGCCAAGCTTTGCTTTGCTTCGTTCCCCATTTCAAAATGTTGATCAAACTGGGGAGGGGGAAGGAAGGAGGGGTGTTTGCTCAAATGAGATTTACAACAGCATGTGGAGTCCTAGGCACTGGGGTTCAAACAGTCTAGACAGATATGCAGTAGTGCCAAGGCCACCAGGGATGAGCCTCAGTTTTCTAGCAGGAGCTCTAAGCCTATCTCAGGGATACAGGATTTATTATATCTGGTCAGGGGGAGGACAGGAATTAGCACAGAGCTGCGTAGGCTAATGAGATATGCTGAAGGAGCTGCCCGGGGAGGTGCTCCCGAGGCCCTGGGAGAGGCGGCTGCTGAGAAAGCCCGAAAGAGAATGGATTGATGAGATGTAGGTCAAGAGAGGTAGACGGCGCAAGCTGGGGAGGAGAAACTGGGAGCCGAGCTGCCAGCGCTCAGGAAGCCGATGGAGGATGCAGCCAATAAGGCAGGGGTACCTGCGTGTGCGCCTGTGGGAGGAAGATGAATTTTGCAGTGACAATTTGGACAGGCTAAAGTGGAGAGTGGGGAGAAGAGTCTATAATGCTTCAAATACACGCTCGTCCCTCTGCATAAACACCCCCGTCACATCCAGCACTTCGCTGCATGCTTGGGGGGGTGGGAGGAGATATCTTTTCCGGTCCTAGAGCGAGTACTTTTCCTCCAAACACTCAGCAAAGTTGGTGTTTTAAAGGAAAGGTGCCTGCCAGGAATTCAAAAATAAGTATTCAATCCATGCTCATGTGCCTTGGCACGTTTCCCATCACAACTGCCAAGATGTCCAAACCTGAAATGAGCAGCACAGCATCTTTAATAATTCACCAACGGATGCTTTTAAAAAATGTGTGGTTTATATTCATGCCAGCACTGCCCCTCCCTCTCCTCTTCCCCATCTCCCCTTCCTCTCCTTTTCTTGCAGGTGGTCTATTTAATTTCAATTTCAAGCTGTTGCCTCCTGCTTTGGTTCAGCAGAATGACGTGTCTTGACCTATTCATTTCATGTTTCCAAAATCTTTTACATTTCCTGCCTCCTCCACCCCCCTCCCCACCTTAGAAAGAAAGAAACAATTCCAACTCACGAAATGAAGAATTTCCCTGTGTCTGTAGAAAATCTGGCCTCACTTATACCTGTAAAAACAGTTGTTTCCCTTACAGGAAATGGCTTGCTTCAGCACCTGAATTTTGTTTTGATTTTTTCCTGGTGAGATTCTGATAAATCTCTGCCTGATTTCTGGAAGGAATGGGCAAACTCCATGAAGGCCAAGTTACCTGTTTGGCCTCCCAGTGCAGACGGCTTCACTTTTCCCTATCAGAGCCTCAGGTCTTCCCAGTTGAGACTCCAGCTGAGATGAGGGCTTTGTGGTGGGCAAAAAAACGAGAGGAGCCGATCCCTGTCCCCAGGAGCTTACAGGGAGAGCAGACCAGCCAGGCATGGGGTGAGAGCAGGGTACGTTATTATCTTGGGGACAAACTCTGCAGCAGAAACCAGGGTTTAGTCCTCCTGCTTTTAGGTACCCAACTGCAGCTCCTGAGTCGGGAATCTAGTTCAGGATTTATCTCCCCAAAGTTTGAATTGTCATGTCTCAGCCAGTCACCCGCAGGCATTTTTACACGCATTGCACCTCAGTCTTTATTGAGGAGGGAACCTGGGGCTGAATAAGGGGCTGAACCCAGGTCCCCAACCCAAAGGGGAAAGCCAAGCTTCCCCTGTGTGCTGGGCATGGCGTGGATGTTGAGGAGATGACAGTGAGGAGTGACACTTGCTGTCCTTTGGAGAAGCGAAGGTCTGTCCTTGAAGGAAAAGACACAGGTGGGACCACCAACCCCACACTTTCTGAGAGGCAGACATAGCCTACACATACCTGAGTGTAGGAGGGTTTTGCCCTCTCAGCAAGGATTTCCAGAAGAAAAACACTGGGGCAGGTCCTTGTACGATGGAGAGATGATGCAAATCCTCAGTAATCCTAACTGACTCTACTCGATTGTAAACAGGGCTGTGTGTATGGACCGAATCCATGTTATGAACCAGTTTCCTTTCCTGCTTTGGCAGCATGAGCTCCTACTTTGAATGCCTCCAGTTTGAAGATGTTGCCCTTCATCTTTTCCGTATATACATGCATGCATACGTGTGTGGTTTTGTGTTTACCTGGACATATGAAGCTATTCAATTTGAGTTTGCCTTTTTTAACATAAAGTGGGATTTATTTGATACAAGTAATACAGCAAATCACTCCCATAGATACCACTTGCCATCTGCTACTGCACCTTCAAACTCAGCCCCACAAGAGCGAGGCAATGCGATGTTCAGCCCCGCACAAACCTTGTTCTGCTCTGCTCGTGCTGCCACGGCAGACCACACAGCTCCAGCAAAACGGCACTCTGGGGAGGGGGAAGGAGGTGTTGAAGTCCCTCTATAAGCAGGGTTAAAGTTGCTATAGCTTTTCTGTGGTCTGCGGTGGCCGCGTTAGCGGCGATGCCGGGGGCTCAAGGCGAAGGCGAGCGGGCGTATGCTGTTAGGTAGCTTAACTTTTCATTTCCTGTGTGGTTTCATATTAGGTATGGTATGTGCGACCAGGTTTAATTGATGCACAAAGCTACGTTTTATGTACGTGCTGGACTTCCAGAAATAACTAGTGGTAAGATAGACACATCAGCGAAGGATTTTCAAAGTCATCAGAGAGCCTGGCTGCCAGAAGTGAGATGTTTTAATGTTTGGTGTTCAGAAACCTCCTTTAGGTTTCCCTGCTTCGGATGAAACATGGAAGATTAACAATTTGATTAAAAAAACAAAACTTCCTATTCAAAACAGTCTTGTGTTCTGAAAGAATAAGATTTACAAGGCTGAAAAAGCAAACCAAGTGCTACCGTAGGTGCTTAGGCTTACAGCATACCAGAAAGATGTTCCAGGAGTGACTTCTCCCGGCTCCCTCCCTTCTCCCCATCATCCCCCATGTTTATGAGGTGCTTGGCTCCATGATGCTTGCCTCCTGCTCTGGTACATGACAGGGCTCTGAGAGCCTTTCTACTGGCTGCCAATTTTTCTTCAGCTTTGCAGCCATGTTAATAAATGGGAGTGTTTGAAGCTCACAGCAGTGTGAGAACAGCATAGCAGGGCCAGCAAAATTATTTCTTTGAAAAGAAGGAGGCATTTTCTTTTTCAGGCATGTGTTCCCTGCATGCTCAAAGGGGCTTTTGAGCCCAGATGCAAAATTGCCACAGAAAGGAGTAGGGAGCAGGAGAGACACAGAGTGAAACAGAGTGTGATTAAGCTGAGCTCATTTCAGTTTGAGAAGAGAAGGATCAGGGATGGTAACCATCTTCTTGGCTGCTAAGGACAGAGGGAAGCGGGAGGTAGTTTCTTCCTTTCTTCTCCAGCTGTGAAGGGGACAATTTAAACTGAAAACCCCTTCCCCCTTCATCACCACCACTGCATGCTAAGGGATGAATTTAGGAGTCAATAATTGCATCTATACTAAATTATATCCATAAATAAAATGGAACAAGGTTCACCCTACATCCTGGAGGGTTCCAACACACTCAGCTTACTTCATGCAACTCATCCACACTGCTGCTTGCGAGCGATCCCTGGCATCTGCTGATCCCCACCTCATGCCTGGACATTGCCCTGGAGGTGGTTTATTGGGACAGGCCAACACCCTGCTAGGGAACATGCATGCAGTGAGATAGGGAGGGCCATCATGGGTCACTGACCCTATTTATTTTCTTGGTATAGATGTAACTGAGAAGACCAGTTCACCATGGCCTTCCCCTCAAATCAGAGTAGACTCCGTTGCTTATGTTTGTGCACAGGAGGCCCGGTTAAACTATGCAGGACAGGAAATTCAAGCATTAATTAAAAAAATATAGAGCTTTCTGTTCAAAAACTGCTTCAGCATCCATAACTTTGGCCAAACATGTACATCAGAGGCACATTACCCTCCCCTCCCCCCCCAGGGCTGGGATGGTAAATCTGGTACATAAAGGAGAGAGAGAGAGGTTTTCCTAAACCAGGTTAGGTGCCTGGAAGTCAATGACTCTGCGGGGTGTTGAAGCCAGAACAGAGGCCTCCCTTTAGGTACTCCACTTGATCAGTCCATGAGCAGGTACACCTGATGCATTTAGGTCATGTCTGCAAGTGAAGCATGCTACTCCGAAGCATACTGCTGTAAAAAATAACGTGGTTGGGCTTAGCTTCTGCAGGGAGAAATGGTTTGCTTTAAGGTTGGTATTTAAGTCAAGCTGAGAACAGCAGCAGGTAATGAACCATTTGTACTGAGTTATGACTCCAAGGTCTTGCCTTGGTCCACCAGTGGAAAGCAAGGCAAGGACAGTGATGACAGCCCTTCAGGTTAGATGAAGGTCTTTCAGTATATCTGTAGGATGATGCCAGGAGTAACAGAGGTTTCCTCCACATGGGTGTCTGTGTATTGGTGTAATACTGATGCTCCTGACCATGTGGGCTACAACTGTGACTGCCAGGCATGGAAAAGCACTCAAATGATTTGTGCTGATGGTTTTCCAGGGTAATGCATCTCCTAGGGGCAGGGATGCTTTTTTATGCAATTACATCACACTGAAACCGTAGTTTTGGGCGTTGGAAAAAACCCTAACTGGTGCTTTATCCACTAAATCTCATTCTTTCTTCTTGACTACTGAATGGTGTGAAATTCTCGGAAATCCCATTAAAATAAAAAGTATGGATTTTATTGCTGTAATGTGACAAGTTGTGTGACTCAGTATTTCCCCTCAAATCATCCATCCTTCCCCCACAGAAACCAAGAAATGGATCCTTCTTCTTGTTCATTAGCCTTAAACAAAGCTGTGGCAAAAATAAGAGTGATAAGATCAAACACATATGCTACATGGGTACTTTTGCAGATAGCTTGACTTACAGTAGACATAACATCTTAATTAAGGTCCATTCTCAATGCATTTTCCCCCCATCTGCTAGGCAGAAATCACTGTGAAGCCTGCAGGATTTTATTCTCTGTCAAGCAGAGGGTCCTGCCACAAAACAAGCTTTTGAGAAGTCCTTACTCAGTATGACTCACAGACTTAAGGAAGTGTTGTCTAGACAAGACCCCAGGTTTTTAAGCCACAGCTATGAGTGGGAGAAGTGAGAGAAGCCAAGCGGTGTCAGCAGGAGGGATGGACTGTAAAGCTACGGGGTGTCTCTAAGCGTTGGATTGCCCTGGTGCTCATGTGGCATTTCCTTCAAGAGGAAAACTCACGCTCTGCTGGGAGGTAACACGTTCTCGTACGTGCTGGCTGATAAGAAGGATGCAGGCTCTCAGTCCGTGATGTTCACTAAATAGCTGGAGCAGTTGATGGTGGTGGTTTTTGATCAACTTGGTGCGGTACTTCAGCCCTTCGTGTAATCCATCCCTGACTCACATATTTGCAGACACACTCCAGGCAGCTCCAGCACTGCCTGTGGATGAGTATTTGCTTTGGCACATAGGTACAAGGCATCCAGGGCTTTCAAACTGGGCCCAGAAGCCCATGCATAATCACTGCAGGTTAAGGAGCAGTGGGGTTATTAGCTTGTAGAGAAAATGTCTTTTTAATAATAATTTTAAAAAAACACAAACCCTTGCAGTATATAGAGCCAATGAATTAAGTTTTACACCATCTCATCTTCTGCCTTCAGAGTAGGGGTCGATGAAGGAAAAAGACTATTGGTATTTGGATGATGAAGGGTAGGAAAAGCTCAACTCTAATATTTGTGGGATTGCTGGCTCCCAGTAGAGAAGGACCACGGCTGTATCTACCCAAGGAAGTGACTAATAAAGGGAAGAGCTGAACTGGGTCAGGAAATAGCTTAGCATTTGCAAAAGGATGGGCTAAGCAATGCCTGCTTGGCAAAAAAACCCAAGGTTAGACTGCCTTTGGACTAGTTATACCATTCCTCATTCAGCAGTATGTATTTGCTGATGTTTAAAGGTGGTTAAATACTAGATAAAAGGATCATGAAGTTGAGTCTGCGTTGATAATTCAGGTTGGGGACTAAATTTTCAGCACCTTTTGAATTTCAGATAGCTTTTCAGATGAGTCTGGACAGAGGGAAACCTTTCTAGTGTGCACAGTGCAAAAAAAGAAATTAAAAAAAAAATCAAAGCTTTGAAGTCCCAGCTGGTGTTTCCTGCTCCTAAACTGCCCAGTTTTGGTAGAGGAATGGATTTTCTTTCATAAAGTCCCAATTGTAGTCAACTGAATGGAATTCTGCAATTTTACTTGGCCGAGTTTCCAAGCCAAGTCAACCGCTTTGTTCTGAAGAGCTGGAAAACTACTTGATCGCACTAAGAATTGCCTTCTAGGTGTCGTCTCACTGCAGAGAATCCTTTTTCCTTCTGTGTAGGAGCAGACAGATGTATTTCTGGGTTAACAAAAAATCATTTGAAACTTAGGCACAGTCACAAAAAAATGTCTGTAAAGCAATGATATCTCCTGAGCCAAGGACCTTTTTGCTGCCAAATGCCTGCTATTCTGAAAATCTTTGAAGTTTTCAGAGAGAGATCTACTAGGATATCTTTCAATATGAATGATTTTGTGCTATAGGGATATTGTAAAGGAGTACATGGTGTGGAGAAGTAATTACATGTGTCTTAAAACAAGTCTCTAACTATTTCAAGGTTAAAGAGTCCACAATGGTCATCTAACTTTATTCAGATTTATATTCTTGTGAAATTCATCTGACTTTCATTATTCTGTATATTACTCTTAAGAAGGGAATATATTGTCCTGCCATTCCTCCCCCATCCATCAATTTAATCTAATTTAATCTAATCTAGCCTAAACTAAAATAATGAAGACAGACAACCCTTCAGAGCCAAACACAATTAATTCACTCACAGCTGAAACGAAATCTTTATTTTTTCTCATTTGGAATTTCCCTGTTGAGTTGGACAAGACCTAAATTTTTGCCATAACTTTAGTAGAAGCAGGCTATCACCTAATCCAATGTGCAGCACAAATATCTGAGTATAAATAGAAAACATGGTAGTACTTTTTCCAAGTTAATTAATGAAAAATCAAAGTATTCCAAAATTTAATGATAGTGCCTCCCTTTAACTCTGGCTCTCTTCAGGCATTCATTACTAATGTTAGATGTCCCAACAGGAAAATCTCAAAAGATAATTTGGATTAAATTTTTTCATTCTGTTACTTAGTATTTTTACAGAGAATCTGTCACCTATGAGAGAAATACCCTTTCCTGTGCACTTGTCCTTCAAAGGGCTTGCTCAACGCCCTCAGGGCTGGATGCACAAAGTGCTGTAACAGAGCTGCAAAGGGAAGAACGTGCAGGTCTAAGGGCTTGTCTAGCACGGGAAGAGGCGGTTTAATATTCTGTGCAGAAGCTATTATTTTCAGTTCAGAAAATAATTTTCAGGTTATCTCATGACAGTTTGGAAAAGGTTTAAGCTAAATGTTTAAGTGAAAGGTTTAAGCTAAAGTACATAACACATGTCCCCAGGCCACCGTGCTGTTTTGTTGGCTCACTTGTGTAGGTGTAAATCTACTGGTACGATGCATAAAGCTGAGCTGGAAAGACAATCAAGGCCCTGGTTAACTGAGGAAAGGCAGCCCTTCAAGTGGAAGAGAAGACAGACAAAGTTAATTCACTGGGGCTTGCTTGAGCAAGCATCATCAAGCTTGCTTGATGATTGGTACAATCATCAGAAGTCCTGTCAAAGTGGACAACAATTTCTGGTGCATCCTTGTCTGGACCAGAAAAGTAACTTGGGATGGCTGCTTTCCTGACCCAGGTACACCATTACCATAAATTAGGTGGGATTAGGGTTTAGTCTGTGTTCACACCAGCAAACCTGTTCACACTTGTCTCCCAGTTCAGCCAGGGGAGGAATGAAGGTGCAAGAAAGGCACTGGGCATGGGTGAGATTTTGTTACTCATTTTCCAGCCACCGGTGGAAGGAGGTCTTACTTTAGGGTGGGCCTATATGTATAGAATAATAATGGATGCTGTGTATATGTGTATGTTATAGGGCTTCCCCAGGTATCTTTGCACTCTGCAGCCTTTGGCAGGGCGCTCTGCCCTGTGCATGGCCATCCCACGTGCTCGGGCAGTGGTGCCGTGGGAGGGGAGCAGAAAAGCACCCTGTGCTGTTGCACAGGTGAAAAAATACATGTTGGACTTGCATACATTGGGGTAAATCTACCAAATTCACAGAAGCTGTTCCAGATTTGTATGAATGGAGTAGGGTTTTCAGTCCCCTTCTCTGTATTTAATGCAAAATCTCCCCGTGGAAGGTGAGGGATGGGAGAAAACCCCATGGTTTTAGATCTCCGAGGAAAAGCCTGTGAACTCTTGCCTATGTTGTGAACCCTGTGAACTCCAGAATCAGTTCAGAGAGTTTCATGAACCCCCGAACTCCAGCGGGCTTTGCCGTGCCCGGCGGAAAGCCCTCAGTTTCTTGTCATCCCCTTTTTGTTACTTTTGCTCTCTTTTATTAGCAGGGAAGCACAGCTGTACAATCTCTCCCATCTCAGCGTAATTGCATTAGACACTTGGAGGCCGTCGGATTGCCATTCAAGCTGGTATATAATGAATTTACTTGACATGCAGAGGTCCTTGTGTCACAAAAGGTTTTCTCATTATATCTGAGCTTTTACTTGTTTATGAAGAGTCTCCAAACCCTCACCATCTCCCCACTCACACAGTGGGAGAAGTGCTGCAGGAAGCTGCCTTTTAGTGCGATATTCATCAGAAAAGGCCCACCTGGCTGTAACTTTTAGCAGGTTTTATTTGCAGCTTGCAGGGGAAGATCTGGCTGTAAATGCCTGCTATGAAGAGTCAGCAATGGGGGACAACATGGACAGGGGTGAGCGCTTATACCTGGCAGTGTAGTGTTCTCCCTAAAGTGTGTTGGGACACCTGGGGATCTTATCTCTCCTTCCTAGTAAGATTAAACAGTATTTGCACCCAACGGGTGCACCCTTGATCTCATTGAACGTGGAGGTTGGTCCCATGAATTGGTCTTGACAAATCCTGTAAAGCAGTTAGGTACACACGACAGAGCATTCCTGCTCAGTCCTTTCTGGGTCCTGGACTTGACCGGACAGACACACGGCACAGGCTGCAAATGGCTCCTCAGTGTGCAATAAATACTGTCTCAAGCTTTCATCCTTCAGCAAGGTGGGAATGGGGATTTGATATTATGGCAAAAGGAAAAGTTGTGCAAAACCCCACAGGAAAGCCACAGAAAGGATGCAATTATGCAATTCCCCATCTGCTGGTCCCGGTACCCTTGGGAATATGCAGGACTGTACCCTCCGGAGTCTGCACTAGTGAGCTGCAGCACTGGGGGGCAGCTGGGACCTCCGTAAGAGCCTGCACACTCCCGAAGAGTTCTTGGCATGTGGGGCTGCCATTGCGAGGGGTTAACAGCAGTCTCTGCCGGTCTTGCCATGTGTCCCCTTAAAACCAATTCCCCAAACCCTCCGCTCTGCAGCAAGGCTCAGAAAGGGTTTTGCAGACTGGCTTTTAGCAGCCCCCTTCAGCGTAAGGTCTGTCTGCCCAGCCTTGGCAGGGAAAGCTCCAGTCCCTCCTGATTAGCCTGTATCTGAGGCTGAGCCAGGGTCGCTGCAGCACCTCGCTAATAATTCCTGCCTATTGTCCGTGGGCCTTCTGGGAGCGATGTGATATTGTTGCTTCTCCGCGATGCTGGGGGCTCCGGCTGGCTCCTCTCTCCAGCAAGGGCCCGGGTGGGAGCAATGTCTCACATGAATGAGATAAGAGAAGACAAAGCAAATGGGGAAGAAAGGAAGCTTGTAGCTTTTCAAGTTCAATGAGGCTTACCAGGCTTTCGGGGGCCTCTTCAAATCAGAGGCTGAGTTAAAAGAACATGCAGAATTCAAAGCCTGTCCTTTTCCAGGCCCTCTGCCGGCTTTGAAAATCCTCCCAATTCATGTTTACTCTTGTTTCTCTCCCCCCGCCCCGTCCTACCTTCCCCATGCAGACACGCACTCAACCGTTCTCCCTGTGCGCAATCGCCCCCCCCCAAAATCTGTTCAAAGCGGCCCCTGGTCCGGCAATGCCCGGCCGCGGGAGCAGGTGGGGTGGCTGTTTCCATGCTCCCGGATCCTGAATGCGGGATGTATGCAAATGGCAGCGAATGGTGGGCAACATCAGAAAAGGATACAATGGACTCCCTTAATCCCTCCTTGCCCAGAGCTGTCTCTCACCCCAGTGAAACACAGCATCAGAATGGGGTATAAACAGTTCCTCTCGCACAGCAAACATTAAAGTGTTTCTTTCGCTGGCAGACACATACTTTGGAAAGTCGCTGTGATGGGGAGCACAAAGGCTGGGTGCTTCCATCCCAGGAATTACAGTATGAGCCACCACTTTCTGGGAGGAATCAAGGGCTGCAAGCGGGGGGACCTGGAAGGACGGGAAGGGATGCAGCCTCCATTTATGCCACTTTGAAAACTGGTACCCTGACTTTACTTGCAAAAGGAGGTCAATGCACCCGAGACACTTTCATAACTAAGGGCCCTGCAGTGCTGTAAAACTAGCTTAGATGGGATCAGTGTCTGGCCGTTCAAAGAGAGGGTGCAATAGGCTGTGGTGCCTTGGAGGGCTGGCTGCATGTCTCAGCTTGCCCTCATCTTCTGGGCGGGCACAAGGCTTTATTGTTAACGACAACAGTCCTTTGCAAGTCTCTAATGATGGGGCCTCAAAGGCAGGTAGGTAGGTGCAAATGACCTTTGCTTATCTGCTGCTCCACTGCCTCTGCTGGTGGAGTGTCTTCTTCTCCTGCCCGGCCTGTATTCCCCAGCAGGATGCAGACAGCGCATGTCCACCCCACCACTCTGTCCTGTTGGGAACTCTGACCATGGATTTCTCATGAAAGGCAGTTGAAGACCTGGAAGAATGGGATTGTCCATGTATGTGATGAGAACATCATCTGCGTGGGTGACTTTTTAGGCTATTGCAACCTGACATGGAGGTTGAACCTTGATCTGTTTTGCCCCTCCTGAGCCCCTGACACTGGGATTGGGAAGGCAGTCGAGGTGTTCATGGTTGTTTATACCTCTCAGGCTCCATACTACTCATACAAGCCAGGGCATAGATCTATAATTACCATCCTCCTCTCCTCAACCAGCCTTGTAAAAAGGAGAAGGAAGAAATGTCTAAACCCACGTCTGATAGTCTGCCCACTGTCACCCATCTAAGTGTGAGACGTGCTGTGAAATGCTCTTGCACGTATTTTCCATTCTTTGCTGTGCACAGGTGGCAGTGGGGATGTCCCATATTGACACAAACCTCAAGGCTGAAAGGAGCAAAGGGAGCATCAGTCTCCAGGACCAAAGACCAGCTGGTTAGGAGTGACTTGAGAAGGATATATGATTTTTTGCTGCGTACCTGGCAGGGACCCCAAATAGAAAAGAGCTGCCACTTCCTTTAAGAGTTGCCACTTCTTGTTTTGTTTTTTTCAAACAGGCCTGTAAAAATGTCTGTTGAGCACTGCGCCTCCAAAGCCCTTGCTGAATGACAGGGAAAATTTGCATGGCAACTAATGGCACTTTTTAGGACATTCTCGACAGAGTCAGCAACTGCAGAGTTTCTCTCCCTTCCCAGCCATGCAAATGAGCTGAAGGGGTTGATGAAGGTGCAGGGGTGGGGGAAGAGTGATGTGACAATCACCGAGAGTCACCAAAGCGGAGGGAGCGAAGCAGCCCCGTACTTGAATGCAGCAGAGCTCTGTCTCATTTGCCACCGCGTTGTGTAGCCCCATTGAGCGCGGGGAGTTTCTGCAGCTCGGTAACACAGAGGTGGATTGTGCCTCGTGGTCTCAGTTGTCAGTGATCAGCAGGGAGATGACAGATCAGGACCGGCTCCTCAGCTGACATGGGTTGCAAAAGTGTCACTGACCTTGTGTGGCCCTTTGTCACTATTGTCTCAGCTGCTCTGAAAAGAAACCCTTGGTCTTGTTCTTCTCCTCCGGGCTGGGAAAGTGATTATTATTATGTCCTGGCCTTTGGTTGATGAAAATATGTGCAGCTTTTGTCACATGTTTCTCTATCCCCAGTGTGGTTTTCCCCCCCATTTGCTATTCACACTTTGTGTGAATCTGGCGTTCATTAAACTGGCAGAGACTGGGGGGTGTGTGCAGGCAGGGAGCCAGGTACACCTCAGCCCCGCCCGGCAGACCCCAGCCTCAGTCCCTGCAGGGCTCTGCCAAGGCACCCCACATCTGACCCACAGCACAGTTCTGGCCCCCCCAGACATGTGCCAGCACTGCATGCTCCCACCCGCAGCCCTCCCTGAACCTCCACCAGCCTCTTCGGAGCTGCCTTTTGCTGCCAGGCTAAATGTTGTGGGTTTTTTTTAAGGGGGAGAAATATCGGGAAGGGATGAGGAAGCTCACCAAACCCATTTCCATAAGATGCTGAATCCCTGCCTCAAGGTAGGGTAGGGTAGGGTAGGGTAGGGTAGGGTAGGGTAGGGTAGGGTAGGGTAGGGTAGGGTAGGATATGACACGATAGGCTAGGCTAGGCTAGGCTAGGCTAGAATGGGATGGGATAGGATAGAGTAGGGAAAGGTAGGGTAGGGTAGGAAAGGATACGGGAGGAGAGGAGAGGATACCGTAGGATAGGGTAGGGTGTGGTAGGATAAGGTGTGTGTATTTATATCTACATAGATATACTGAGTATCTATGGGAGATCATACTGCCTGGTTTGCTCGGCTGTTTCTCTTTTGCCTTGCCCCACCCATTAGCCTTTGCCCCACTACAAAGTGAGTGTGAAAGATGGTTTAAAATCTTGCTCTCCTGATTTTGCAGTGATTACGTCTGCCCCACGTTGCCTTTGCAGTGGTGCCACTCTCTGCCCAGGACAGAGGCCAGTGGCGAGCTGGTCCTGAGGGTTTTAGACCTGCGAGTGCCAAGACGTTACTGGAATTAGCCGCGTGCACTGCTGCGCGTCAGCAGGGCAGAAGTTACCTGCCTATACAGGGTATTACAAAATTCAATAACACATACCAGGAGTGTTACCAGGCCTGTCCCCAGCTGCATGACTTTATTTAGAGACACTCTGGAGTTAACAGTAATGCAAAGGAACCCAGATGAAAAATCCTCCCTGGTGCAGACAGCATTTCTAAGCCAATAGAAATCAGAGGCATTGCTCCAAGGTGACTGTGCTGCTGTGTTTATGTCTTCATCTGTGTATGTTCAACAATCCTGGAAAATGGTTAGCGAGGCTCCTGTTCTCCCAAGTCCCCCTGAGCCATGGAGCAGAGATGTGATGTTCTGGTAAACTGGAAAGATTTAGTTTCTATTCCTTTTTTTGTTCAAATGCATAGGGTGATTTTTTTAAAATCATGGTTTCAATATAGGTGATACCATGAAGAAGGCAATAGAACTGGGTTTACACACATTAAGAAATAAGGGCTATACTACCATGTAAGCCTGGATATGATGTATTCAGCTGGAACAGTGTAAATTGGGCTGTGGATGGATTGGTGTTTAATTACCTGCTTGAGCTGCAGTTCAGCCGGTGCTGCCTGCTTAACACTCTTGCTGAACAAAATGTTAATGCAAACTTTAAGGGCCACAAACCTCCCTGGAAAGGCAGTTTTCCTAAGGGGACCGCTATACAAAATGTTCTAGATTGTGTTTGTGTCGAATGGAACTAGTGGGAGCCCACAGGCAGATCGTCAATCAAAGGAGGGTCCCTCATTAAGAAGATGAAGTCTATGTTGTGGACTTTAATGGCTGGATGATGCCAATGGAGGAAGAGAGGCGATGTGGGAAGCATCAGGATCCTGCTGTACAGGAGGACGGGCATGCAGCTGAAGCCATTCCCGGTACTGCCAGCAGATAATGGCCATTTGATATCGCCCAGTTCTTTTGGGCTGTAAAGCTGATGGGCTGAATCAAACCATGGTAACAGCATTGATTTTAACAGAGTTAAATTAAGAGATGCATTTGGCTCTGCAGTTGCTCATTTTACTCTTCATCTAATAAAGCAAGATGAAGTCCCCTGTCTGGTGTCACTCCAGTGGCAGCCAGCAGTGGGGACAGCATGTAGGAGGGATGCTTAAGGTTAGAGATGTATAGCCTTAGACAGGAGCAGCTGAGAGGGAAGAAGCTCAACAAAACCATTCTGACAATAGCAGCATGTTTAAAACAAATCTTTTCAGCAATGGATTTTGGCAATGCTCAAAACAGTAGCTCAGGACAGTGAGGCAGACAGATGTAGCTAGCACGTAATGAAAAACCATGTAATGGAGCTGTGGTTGGATGAATCTCTGGAAGCCAGCGCTGCCCAAATCCAAACCATGGACTCTGCTTCATGTCTGTGATCCATTGCTGTGTCCCGGAGCTGCCACGGAGGCTGCTGTGGCTCTGTCTGCTCATCCCCCTGGCTCCCACCAGCCAGTTTCAACCACATGTAACCAAGGAGCAGTGGTCTTAGAGATGATGGTACACAATACTGAAATAGAGGCTGAGCAGGGGCCAGGGAGTCGGGCAGACCGCTGGGGAGGCTGTAGGGTGAGCCCAGCCCCTTAACAGACACGCAGGAAGACCCAGATGAGCAAACACCATGCCATGGTACTTTAAGTGAGGAGCAATTGCCATGCTGAAAGTTACTTATTTCTAGGACTGAAGCCAGTGTTTGAAATAAATCTTGGTGGTTTTAGCAGTTTTGCTAATGCTTGTGGAAGAAATAGACTTTAGTGCAGTTATTCCTGATTTATGCAAAGTGGGAGAAGGATTAGATGAAAATCTGAAAAGCAAGTGTCAGTGTCCTTCAAAAAGCTCTTAAATGGGGTCAGGGAAAGCAATTTAGGGGGAAGCAAAGGGTTGAATATGAATCCTTTGGAGAAAATCCTCCTATGAGACTTTTAGTGTGAGATATTTAGGATCAGCTGTACCACCACCTATCAGCTGGCAGGCTGTAAAAGGGTTGAGCTGTTTAACTGCTTCATGTGACAGTCTCAGTCCTGAACAGCTAGTCTACAGACCAAAAAAATGTAAAACTAAGTCATATGTCATTTATAAAATGATTCTCAGATCCTGGCAGTGAGTTGGTGTCCATAAAATAAATACAGTTGTGTAAAAGAGATCTCGTGAGTGAGGTGTCCTAAAGCCTGTCCCACCTCTGCGGTGGGGTGGCATTGTGGCATTGGCTGTGGTGTGTCTGTCAAAGCGGATTCACCTTAGAGAGATTTCGGGTTTTACCTTTACCAGGGCAGGAATTAGGCAGGCGATGGGTTGCAGCGCTTTCTCTGTGGTGTGGCTTTGTTTGAAGGCTGTGGACGACAGCTCGGCTGTGTGAATCCAGCTGTCTCATAGCAGATGTCTTCGATCTGTAGCTCATGTATGCTCATCCAGAGGTTAAAGACAAGATCAACTTATCTGAGAGCAAGGAGTGAAACGTGCCTTTTTCCTCCCCAAATTCTTCTGCGTTGCTTTGGTGGTTGTTGGTAGCATTAACTGCAGCCAAGCCATCCTCAGGAGACTTCACTGTAAGAGAGACCATCCTCTTTTGTTTCCTTGGAGGGTATTAAAAACCCACAGGGAGATTTCAGGTAAACCTGAGAATGGACATTTTCCTCAAAAACAGACCAGAAGATGAAATGATGCCAGTGCAGCATCACTGGGATGGGTGAACTCAGCACTTTTTAAAGTGTAAAGGTAAAACTGCAGGTAAAACCACCAGCAAAGATCAGACCAATCTGTGAATACAGCTCTTAATTTATGCAAAAGTTCAAATTTCTTTTCTCACAGTTTGGAGACAGATTTACTGCTACAGTGAAAATCTGACCATAACCTTAGTGAAGTTCAAAAAGGGGGTTTTTAAGTGTTAATGACTTTTGGAAGATGATTTGAACTTGTTTGGGTATCTTGGGTCATGGAATGTGGATGAAAACCATTTGTTTCTGAGCTATCAGGGTTCCTGGTTTCTCTCAGAGCCTGGAAACAGCATTGGCCAGGGAATTTGCCTCGTTCCACATCCTTCTGCCCTCCCTCCGCAGGTAGGGTGGTTGCAGCAAAGGCTTATGTTCGTTGCAGGCAATACTGAGCACGTTACTCCAGTTCACTGCCAACTGTTCATGGGTCAGCAGCCGCTGTACAGTGAATCTTGGCCTGGCACCTGCTGGAAAATGTTCCTGCTTTACCAGTACCCACAATTTCCACAGGCTTTTTCAGCAGTCTTATCAGAAAGGTCAGTGAATAAACAACCTGTCTGAACTGAATGCTTTCTTTACCCCAAGAAAGAGC
The DNA here is from genome assembly GCF_047370975.1 of Nipponia nippon. Lineage (NCBI taxonomy): Eukaryota > Metazoa > Chordata > Aves > Pelecaniformes > Threskiornithidae > Nipponia > Nipponia nippon. The sequence goes on along the minus strand of NW_028262330.1, from coordinate 11,447,059 downwards.
TTTATGGATCAAGGTTGAAGCCAAGAGATGCCTCGGGAGAAGCTTGCATTCAGCTGCCCATAGTGCTCTGGTTCTGTGAATAATGGGAATCATTTCCTTTCCAAGACTGTTGGTCTTTGCACTTAATATGCCATTTTTTACAAGGGCTATAATGATGAGGAGAGCCAGAGATGCTGAAGAACAGGCAGGTCATTCCTTGCAAGTGCCAGATGATATACAGCATACTATTAGCGGGGCGATACACTTCTTTCAGAAACCGAGCAAGGTTTCTTATGTAACCCATGGGTTTGATCTCCACCAGGCTAGCTCTTTTTTCATGTTTGTCGGTTCCAGTGAAGCAGAAGTATTTCTGCTTCCCTGCCTGTAATAAATTCAGATAGGGCTTGAGCTGGCTATAAGGCTAAAACTGAAAGATGCTCCTCCCATGACATTGAAAGCAGCTGAAAAAAAGGGACATGAGCAGATTGCCAGGCAATCAAACAGCTCCAAGGTAACCTGTGCTGGGGGATTTGCTTTGGTCTCTTGTTGGTGCCCATCTTCCTTTTCTTCTCACAGCGTCAGTACTTTCTGCCAGATGGCTATTATTTTTTACAGGACTACTGACAATTATACCTGTCAAGGGCATGCCAGAGTAGTTAGCATTTATGGTGTTAAGGAGATTACCTTCTAAATGTTAATAGCAGACACAGACATGATAACTTTCCTACTCAAGATCCTTATTAGATCACTGCTTTGCAGGTTCGCAGATGTACAACATGATCACTCTTCGGTACAGGAAACATACCTGTACACACCACACACACAACTGATGCTCACACGCTTTGTCACCACATGTAAGCACAACAGGGTCTTCCACCATTCACATACGGCAAAGTTGTGCAAGAGTCAAGCCCAGAGGCATTTGCCTTCACGTGATACTCTGAGCTGGGTCACATCTGCAGGTACCAAGGAGTTCCTGTGTGTTTCCTGGGCATTTAGGTTGTGGGGGACATTTCTGTCGCCATTAGAGCCAAAATCGATCTGGGGACCCACTAGATTTCCAGTCTCTGCAGCTGCTTGCTGTGTTTTCAAAGGCCAGAGGGTTTGGTTGGTTGTCAGAAGCTTGGGAGGGCAACACCATGCGGAGGGTCGGACATGGGGTGGTGTGAGACATGTCTTACGCCCCCAGGGCTGCTGGTGAGTCACTGAGTCCTCTCAAGAAAGGATCTTCTCAGCTTAGATTGCACAGACATCAAAGCAGGAGCCAAGTCTTCATGTTTGTTTGATGGCACCTGGTGCAACAGGGCTCAACTAACACCTCCAGCTGCAGCTGGAAGGAGAAAAATCCAAAATAGCTGCTGCTTGAAATGGCTCAGAAATGTAAATTTAGGACAAAACCATCAATCTGCCCTAGATTCACTGGAAACTGTTCCTAACTTTGCAAACCAGAACCATTTTTCAGACATAAAGCTGGTAGGTACTCAAGAGCCCTACACACCTGGTACCTCTCAGGCCCAGATCTGAATGCTGCCAGGTTGTAAAGCCAAATTCTCATCCTGAGTGTAAGGAGGACAGTCCCTCATCTTGGCTGTATGGTGGATGGTCCCACCACCCAGCAGCAGCACTTTGCTCAGAGTACTCTGTACAGACTGTGCATTGCGTTGCAAACCAAGGGGAGACCGTTTGTTGTCTTGTTGGGTTTTGGATCATGAAGAAAGTGAAGGCTGAGGCTGAATAATGAATTCTCCTGGCCTCTTGCTGGGAATGCAGATCTAAAAGACACCCATGTTTGGCCCCAAGGGCCAAACGGCCCTTTCCCAATTCAGGGAAGCTGAATTAAAATTCTCGTAATAAAATCCTTTGGCTTTTCCTGCTGGTCTGCAGCCAGGCTGATCAGAGGGTGTCGGAGGGTGTCAGAGGGTGTTTCAGCTCACTGTGCTTCAGGCTGTTTCTTCTGTCTGAAGGCTTGTTGTGCAGACAGAGGGCAGAATTTGTGACTGTTGACTCCAGGGAACAGCAGTGGTTAGCACCAGAGGCAGGTCTGGCCCTTCCTGTTTATTCTTTCCAAGGGCATCTGTCCTCCCATGGCTAAAGAGGAAGGTAAAATAGAAATGAAGAGGAGGGTGTCCCAGACACTGTCCTTGGGGGGAAGAAAGGAAAACTGAGTGAAAAAATGAGTAGTTAAAATTTTCTATTCCTTCAGGTCTCCTATTTCTGCCCTTGATGTATCAAACAAAGGCAAAGGTGAGGGGGGTTAGCAAACCTTGGGAGGGGGCCCCCAAAACCCAATTTCTTTGACACTAATTTGGTTAAAGAATAAGGAGATTCATTGCTGATTCTTACATGTGACTGCATCCCTAAGCACAGAGCAAACCCACGTCAAGGTCGGTGGCTAAGCGATGCCCTTGGCAGAGCATGCACTGCTCCCACTGGGCCATATTCTGCTCTCAGTTACACCAGCACAAGTGCAGAATGACCCAGCTCAGGTCAATGCAATGGGTGAACCAGGGCATCGCTGCCAATAAAGAGTTTGGCTTAGCAGAGTCTCGTTTTTTTCATTGCTGTGCTACGCTGACTGCACTAGGGTATCTCCCCTCTGTGCATGCCCGTCTCATCCAGGAGTCTGAAAGGATGGGATAGATCAGCTGATGGGAGTCAAGACCCACTTTGAGCAAACAGGGACAAATAGGGCTGCATTGTGACTGTTTACAGGCAGTATCTGCATTTTAAATGGGAAAGACACTTTCCAGTGTTCATAGGATAATTAAAGAGCTGGACTCTGACAAGGGTGCTGGTTGGCAGGTAAGCTGCTGAGCATACAATCCAGCCATGGTTATTCACCAACACCCAGATCTGTGCACAGCTCTCCAGAGCATTTCCAGCCAGTGGGATAAGTTAGTAACATCACACAAATGTGAATAATCATCTCAGGTGTTGCAGTGTCAGCGTGACTGCAGCATCTTGATTATGTCAACGAAGAGAGTGTTTTGGCCCTGCCAGCTGAGCACCCTCCCAAAGGAGGAGGAAGGAGGGAAGGCTCCAAGGACTCTGGCATTCTCTACAGGGAAATACTATTAGTGCAAGACGTGACTTCGGTACAATACATTAACTCATCCAAAAAATACAGATTCCAAATCCAGGAACAGTGAAAGGAAACCAAACAAATATGTTTGCTCAGAGTCCATCCGTCTGTTCATCCGTTTGTCCATAGGTGTTGCAGAATCACCCAGCACTGAAAATACTTTTCCCACCTGAGATGTTCCAGCAACTGCAATTTCTTTTCAAAACCACCATGAGCTTTGCCAGCTTCCCAGGACTAAATAGAGAGACATGAAAGGTCTTGGGATAGTAACAAATGTGTTATTTGCGGAGTAGCAGGTTTTGTTTTAGGAGTAGAACAAATTTCACAACAAAACTTAATGGCTCTGGGCGTGTCCCCTGCTTTCCTGAAAGTCTAAATTCACTGAAAATGAGGAAAAGGGCAAAAATTCCACTGATTTGGCAAATTCTAGATGGTTTGATACCCTCATTTTAATGAAGACTTGTGGATGAGCAGAAGCAGAATTCATTTCTTATTTCTCCAAGCGGGACATTTGGTTTGGTCACCCCAGGAGCCCTTCGAGCTCAAGATTTAGAGTGGGATTCTAAAGGTAAAAGTCTGTATCCAGAAAAATGCAGAAAAGCTCCAAATCCAAATCATTTTTGGCACTGAAAGAACAGTCACAGTAGCTATGAGATACCATCTGCATCTATTCTAGAAGGGATTTTACTGTTCTTGCTATTATAAGAGCTCGTTGAAGGTATCTCACTTTTTTTTTTTTACATTTCATCGAACTTTTGAGATTCTAAATTTTGATAGTAAATATAACACCTCCCCTCCACTCCCCATAAGACTGATCCTTTTTTTTTCCCTTCAGATTTTAACATTTTTAGCTTCAAAATACTGAATCATTGAGTAGAAAAACAATTAGGGAGGAATTTCCAAAAACTCTTTACCACTTCCTCCACCCTCACTGTTTTCCAAGGCTCTGGCCAATGCCTTCTACACCATTAAGTCTGAGAACGGCGGCACCCTTTCTCCTTTGAATATCAAACTCTCACATTGCAGAAGGTGCCTATAGAGATACACTATAACCAGCATCTTAAAAGTACTGAATCAAGCAGAAAAAAAGGCCCTTTGAAGAGCAGAACCATCTTCCTCCCTTTGCTGTTCTGCAAGGCTGTGCAGATAGGAAAATGCTGGGAAGCTGAATGCTGGTTGCAGAAGGTAAACCCTGCCAGTTCTGCGCTCTGTAAGCTTTTACTTGAAAGACCTCGGTATCCAGCTTTAATTCCTCTCAGGCTGAAAAGACTTCTGCAAAATCTCAGCTAGAAAAGCAAACTTGTCTAACTCTGCCTGCAGCTCCTGCTCACTGATTATTTTCAATCAGAAAGCTCAGATGCTCAGCTCCGGTAAACCAGCCTGCTCCTTTTTTTGAAGTTAACGGAGCTACACAACTTTATACAGCCCAAAGCATCCAGCCCAAAGAGCGCTGCAACTTCCAAAGGCAGCTGTTTCTCTCCCTATCTTTGTGCTTGTTCTTACAATTTTATTCACTAGATATAACTCACAGGAAAAACACCTTTTGGTTTCGAAGGGAGGCAGTGACACCTTATCTACAATTGTGCAAACGACTCTTAGGTTCGTTTCCTGCAGTCATTTTATGTATCAGTAAAATGCAGTCAGCTGCACAGTTTGAATGAAGCATTACACTTAGCTTTGATTGCATTTTCCCCTGTTCTGCAAGGCTTGACCTGGAAATGAATACCATCCATCCCATGGGTATGATCTACTAAAGTTTTGTGTGCTGTTTGCTAACTCTCATCTACTTGGGAAAGTCACTGAGCACAGGCAAGATCATCAGCCCAGGCTGAGCCCCTGTTTGTGGTGGATGTTGTATCCCTTACACAAAGAGGCCGTGCCTGCCTCCAGCCTGCTCAGTAATAGTGAGGGTGTCCCCAGTTTGTGGCACTTAATTTCAAATGCAAGGTATGGGGCCAGAGCAATATAGTTCAAAGCAACAAGTAAATGCAGTTAGATGCCCAGAAGTCCTCACCTGCAAGAATGGTCTGCAGTTATTAATTCTGAACAAGGAAGAACATAGTCCTAAAATAAAGAAAGGCCACCTGAAAAGATGTAGTATCTATACCCACTCTGTGGAGGAGAAAATCCCTGGCCTTAAATTTCAGGAAAGATCAAGGTTAGAGTGTCAGGATAAGCAAGAAGAGCAGCAGAGCATGGGCTAGACGTGTGAGGAAGGCAGCAAGTGCCCATCATTGATGGTCACTCACTTCAGCAGCAACGTAACCCACTGCCTCATTTTTGAAGCCCACAACTGCCATGTCTCAGCCTTTCTTTCACAGACCATTCTGCTGCCATGAGTGCTCTTACCAAGTCTCCTAGTCAAAGCAGATCAGTGTCACAGGGTTGGTAGAGAGTTTTTCTTTGCTCTGAAGAGCATTTTCATTGAAGGGCACCTAATACATTAGGAGAAAGAGAGGTGCCACCATTCACTCCACTTGTCACTTTACATCTGGTCATTGGTGCCAGGAATGAAATGCAGCAGTCCAGGAGAACAGGATTAATTTGTTAATGAATGACAAGGGAAAGTCCTGCTGCAAAGGGGTGCTGGAGGAAGCAGTGTGCAGAAGTGGTCGTTAAGGAAAGAGCTGTTCCATTGATGCATGAGATAAATGTAGAGATAGATGGATACTGTTCAGAGTCAAATGGTAAAGTATCTCTCAGAGACACAAGGTGCCTCCTAAAGAATCATGGTGATATATTTGGGGTTGGATTTTCAAAGTCACCTAAGGGTAACTTCTTTGGGGTTTTTAATATAATGTATTGTTTGCTTGAAAAAAAGAAACCAATCTGTTTTAAACAACCAAGAGAAAACAGTCAGCTGTAATTTAAAAGCATTGAACGCTACATATCCATTTTGAAGAGGAGAGTGATTTTTCAGAGCTCAAAGCAATGAAACACCGTGACTCTATTGTACTTCAGAGGAACGTCAGCACCTAGTTTCCTTTATTTAAAATTGAAACGCATTGAATTTCATGTCAAGCCAGCCTTCTGCACAGAAGAGCATGTAAAAAGGTTTCCAGAGGATGTTTAGAGGCATAACACAGAGGGCTATAATATGAAATACATGGTAATTTAACATACAACTATAATTGTATTATACAGCCGTTATCGACAGTGCCACTGACACAATGTCCAATTACAAAGGGGGAAATGACATCTCTTGCAGCTTAACAGCTACACCGTTAAATACGGTCAGTCTGTGCCTTGGGAGAGTTATTAAAGTGGCAGAAATTAACGTTAAAATAATTGATTGGCATTTCTTTAAGATGCAATAATATTCCCATAAATCTCCTTTAGATAAGAGGAACATACCTGAGACATTAAAGGACTTTTGGTATATGCGTAGTGAGGGTGACTCTCAATGAATAATAAATGGCTCTAGGTGACTTGTTGTTATGGCTCTGATACTGCACGATATTAACTTTTAAGGCATGCCTTCAGAACTCAGAAATTTTATGGACTCTTGTGTTTTATGATCTTGTAACCTCAAGTCCTTCATCCTGGAGACGGCAGCTTTTTTGTTCCATCTCGTGATTACCAGGTAGCTGCTGGCACCGCTTCCCTGTCTGCACCTTACTCTCCAAATCAGCTTCCCTAATCGATGTTAGTTTTACTGGGCTGGAATTGAACCACTTTAGACCATATTTCCTCAGACATAAAAAGTTATCTAGGGCTTTACCATTCTTAAGTGATGCATGCACATTAGCTAATTAATTAATCTTGCTGAGTAGCATATTAATTTCTTTTAATTTCCTACCCTGCTTGAAAGGTAGCATTTCCCTGAAACTAGTGTGGTGGTATAGGAAAGGATTTGCAGGTTTAGACATTCAAAGTCAGCTTGGGGATTTGGCTCTGAGTTATGCAGGAAAATACACACACGCGTGTGCACACACATACACATACAGAGACCCTTGCCTTCACAAGACAATGCATCCTTTCTGTCAACAAAACAATCATTCTGGTCCAAAAGGGCCTTTTAGTGTAAGTGGTCTAGGAGCTTACCTTCTATTTTCAAAGATGCATAAAGCCATATGCAGAAGAGGATTGAGGTACATTAGAGGAATTTCGATAGCTAAATCCAGCATGGCATCCCAGCCCCTCTGCTTAGCCCCTGCTGCTGGCTTCATAGACCCCTTTTTGCAGTTAGTAGAATCAAGGCTCTGTTTCTTAGCGTGTACAGAGGTACCTTGGTTCTCTCTGAAGACCAGCCCTGCTGTGAAGCTAGAAGCAAGGCTCTCCTCCAGCCGGGTCCTCCCAAAAATTCAGTCCAACAGGCTAGCTGAGGGCATATTCACCCATGCCTGGACATGACTACCTATGCCTCTGTTTTTCCTTCCAAAGCTCATTCTCCTGGAAGGACTCCAAACTACCAGGCGAGATGGCTTCTGGAGCTGTGCCCCATGGACATTCCTGGGAGGCAGGGAAGGACAACCCAGCCCTTGAACTCTAAAGGTTATGGTCAAGCTGGATGGTCCCCTCTGGACTGGGGGAACAATAAGACCTGTATCACATTTGTAATAAAGTGACAGCTACCATCCAGCTTGATTTATCAATTCATTCGTCATAAATCCTAGCCTCCAATGTGCCACTCAGAATTCAAGGATATGCTCAGAACTGTTTTCACCCCCAAAGAGCCCATTTCTGAGCAGTTACAGGGCTGTGGTACAGCCTTACCTCTCCCTGAATGGGCATCTAATGAAGAGGCTTTTATACTAGTCTCACGCCTTTGTGCATGGGACGGGGACATGCATCCAAATATAATTATTCCAAAGGATCACATCAGTGTAATCATATCTACTTCTGGAAACAGGCTGGGAAAAGGCCATGACACAGACTCCAGGCAGTCTGGGAGCCATTGCCTCAACTAAGGTCCAGATGCCACCAACCAGACCTTGCTGCCCCTGTGAACTTGGGTGTTTTTCCTTAGCACTGATTTCGGGCCACCCCAAGGCCTTTGATGTCAAGCAGGACCTGAGTGATGCATAATCTTCACAGTACCCTGCCCCAAATTGATCATTACCTTATGCTTTCATTTCCCTCTGGTATGGTGTGATGGCTTTTCTTCAAGGGCAAGACGTGATCATGAGGCAGGCTCATCACCACCCTCTTCTCGGGATGTTTCTCTCCCAGGATGGCAGTAATCATTCTCTGCAGGTGAGTAATGGCCACAGCCATTTTTATTTTTGCAGTTATTGTGAAAGTTAGGGAAAAACCCTTTTTTCACCATTTTTTCCCCATTTTCCCCACCATTATTTGCTTTTCTGACATAGAACTTTCCCCCAAAATGGAGTAAATCTGTTTCATAATTGGATGGTATGGGCATTCAGGGAGACGTAGAAAACTGGGCTAGTGTAAATCTGAAAAAAATCAGAAGTTTGTTCAAAATACTTTTTCTAATTGCATTTTCCCTTTTCCAGACATTTTTGTTAGTGAATGGTAAGGAGACGTGTATGCTTTACAATATAAAAGCAACATCTTCTCTACTGAAAATACACATACACACACACACACACACACACTCTCTCTCTCTACTCTGGATTTATGTACGGCAGGGATGGGGGAACGCAAATCAAACCCAAACATTCTTTTTTTTTGCATCGAACTGTCTGGGTTGTCAGTTAGGGAAATTAGCCCATCTATCACACATCTCTAATTTCCCATCACTTTCCCTAAAACCTGTGGGCTTTTAAAGATTCTTCATTTTTCCCTCATTATTGTGTTTCTTTTTTACTTCCTCCAGTTCTTAAGTAAGAAAGTCCCAGAGGATTTACGTGTCTATAAGAGAAACTTTGGAACTTTTCTGTTTCTTGCATGAAACTTACACAGAAGTACCAGGGAACATGCCCAGGCTACTGTGCTGGGAAAACAGGCAGCGAGGGATAAGCCCATGTGTTTGGGGAGGGGAAGGGGCGAGGGTGCGTGCCCAGCCTGGCGTTGATGCCTGCTCAGTACTAGAGGTTGTGGGAATGTGTTACAGGGTGTTTGTGCAACACCCTGGATGCATGTTTGCTCTGTCTGGGGTATTTGATAGTCTCAGCTCCTATAGGTATCTTTGTTTGTGTCTCTTGGTGTTCACAGGGGGCTGTATTTGTGTTGGGTTGTATGTGTGCATGTGCCGCTGGGTGTATTTGAACTGTCACCACACACATAACAGATCCCCGTCCAAACCACCTGCGGGTGCACGATCCCTTACCCTCCTTTTGTGTTCACCTGCATGCATTCTGTCTCCGTCTTTATTTGATGTTGTCGTTCCCCTGCAAATCCTTTAAGTTTCTGAATTTATGAAAATGGCAGAGTAGAAAAGAAAGCTGGAACAGCTGGGGATGCCTTGGGGACGGCACTTCCTGGCCCCAAAGATTATTGTGCTATCGCGTTGCACTTAATTGTTCCAATGTTTAGCAAATTACATTAATTAAAGTGACACATCTGGCCTTTTTATCAGAGGCTGTGCGGTTCTGGTTTTGATCCCACAGTGACAGACTCTGACGGTATCAACACCCCCGGGTAAACACTCGTTACACCAGGGGAAGGCTTCCTTTATTCTGTGGGAAGCCTAAAACCAGGTCCGATGGAAGCACAGAAGCCTCATTGAGAAGCCTCCAGTAAGCCCTGGAAAGGAAAACCCAGTCATTAGTAAAGTTCAATCACCACAGCTCTGTTGATAGCAACAGCTACCCTGGCTAGGCTTTCCCTCTTCCCCATTAAATCAGCTTCCACCCATGTTGTAGGTTTGCACCCAAAAAGTAACTCAATCAAATGATCAGCCAAGGCCGAAGCTCTACTGGGGACTCAGCTTCCTTCTCCCGTGCAAGTGCCCCACAGCCTGTACTGCAGTCCTCCTCGTTGTATAGAGTAGCTCACAAGCAAATACATTGCTTAATTTTATCTATCTAACTCTCCCAGCTTCCTAGAGTCAAGGAAGGGAGCTGAAACTCTCTGCAAAGGATTAATGCACTCTACAAAAGACATCTTTTTCAGCTCTGAAGCTGCCCATAGGTTTTAGGGGGAAAAAACCCCAAACTTTCAGCATAGGGACTTGGTCTCTGCATTCCCAAATCACCGCACATTCACTCCATTGTTTCATCCCGGCTATTTTTAAGAATGCATCACCTTAGTAGCACGGGTAAAGGATACTTTGCCCCCTACATCAGGAGCTATTCTTAAAATAATGGACCATGAATGGAGCCAAATTACCTAATGGAGCCAATTATCTTAGCAGGTAATGACGTTTAGGTAGTTTTTCTATAACCAGAAACTTCATCTGCTTTTTACTTTAGCAGCATTTGTATCTCGGTGCATTGGGCATGGTATTAAAGACCTCATCAGTTAGACAGAGGTTGAGCTTAGCAAAAGGAGGGCAAGATAGAGGGGGGAGAGAGAGAGAAATTAAATAGCAGGACTCTGCTCAAAATACAATGTCAAAACTGACTCTTGTGTTTGACTTTTATAAGGGACTTAAGAAGTGGACAAACTTACATACAAACTCACATAATACAAACAAGCATGTCTGGGTGACAATTAAATTAAAATTTTTAACTGCCTAGTTAGAGTTGAGTGTATTTAGGAGTCTTTCAGAAGACAGCTTCTGAAAGCCTGCAATTTGTGTGCTAATAGAGTCAGCCCCTCTTGGAGGTCTGCAGCATGGCCCGATGCTTGGCTTAGCCCCCTGCATCCCCCAGCTCCACTCTAATAGGAGAGAAATGACCCTAAGTGCTATTTGTGATGGCCTGGAAATTGTAGATAATGACATGGTGCCTAGGACAATTACTCCACCCAGCTAATCCCACACTACCAGGGCAGTTCTTCCTTTGGGATGGTAGCCATGGGTTGGTTTTTTTTTTGGCGGGGGGGCTGCCAGCAGCCAGATTGATCTCTGTTTTGCCAGATACATTGGGGAGCCAAAGCACTGAATCATGGCAGATGCATGCACTCTTGGCATGGGCGCTAGCTTAGGAGTGCATCACCTTAATAGTGCAGGTAAGTGATGTTTTGCACCCCATATCAGAAGCTCTTCTTAAACTAATGGAGCGAAAATACCTACTGGTGCCAGTCTGAGCTGTGCCCCTTCCCACGCACAGCTCGCTTGCTGAGATCCTCCCGATGTGGCTGAAATGTCAACCTGGACCTTGCTCCTCTGGGAAGCCTTTGGTTTGACCCCAACATGTAGGGTCTGAATGCTCACTGACACCTCTGCATTGCTGCCAAATCTGTGTGAAGTTAGTTGAGGGGTCCCAAAGTTCTGGGTGCAGAGATGCAGAGAAGGTTATTTCCTCACTAAATTGACCCTGCATTTAGCATTGCCCTTCAAAGAGCTTGGTCCCAGGTCAGAGAAGATCCAGCCACCAACCTCCGCAAAGGGCAGCAGGAGAGGCAGGCACTCAGACTGGCCCCCATCCCCACCACACACGAGTTTGTGTCAGCATCTCAGCTCTCTGTGCACATGAGCGGTTTATTTATTTTCTAAACACCTGGGGATGAATGCTTAGCTCACGCAGAGTGATGGGTCACCACTGCCTTCAGCAGAGCTAGCCCCTGATTCATGCCACTGCCGGTAAGCCCTTAGCTAAATAACCAAGAGGCGAGGGAGGAGGGAAGGGTAGACTTAAACACAGGAGCCTAAGAAAGAGTCCACTTGTAAATTCAGCCGTAGCCAAGCTCCCATTAGAGGCACAGGCACAGAGATACAGTTGCACAAGGCTGTAGCAGATTTGCAGTTGTATGGGGTGTTTGCTTCCCTCTCTGTATAATTACTGTTACTGATATCATTACGGTGCTCTACTTGGCACATCCGTTCACTTGGCAGCTCTGGCTGAGGCATTGGGCTTTCCAGCCTTTAGAAAGCTTTGCAACACTTCTCCTCGAGCACACGCTCTGCAGCTAAACGAGTAATTATCTAGGAGCTTTAATCAACCTTCATTCTAGCTGAATTTGCCACTAAATTTGTAGCAAACTCTGAAGACCCTCTGAAGCATGAATGCACGCTGGCATTTTGTGTGGGGAAGGCCTTCAATTGCCTTGCTGGTCTTAACAGAAACTTTCTGTCTCCTACAACTGCTCTCGCCTTGCAGTATTTAAATGATGGGTGCTTGGGAGTGCAGTGCAGGAGTCCTGGCAGAGCTGTGTCAGGAAACAGCTCAACATCTGCCCTAGTGTGGGACATTTTATTTATGTTCCCCTTGGCAAAAGAAAAGAATCTCTGATTGGGAGGTGGTAAAAAAGGTGTTTCCTAACAAAACCAGCCAAGGAGTCATAGTAAAAAATGCACAATTGCAGAAGAACTTTGAAATGTGCAGGATTTTGCAAGCTCATGTGGGGATAACCTTCCTTCCTGGAGTGGCAAGCCTGCCTAGTGCCCTTATGGTGACTTCCATTTTCTGCTTTCATCAACCTGTGCTGCCCTGCTGCTCAGAAACATATAACACCCCTGACTGCTGTCGCAGCATGCTGGAGGGCAGTTTGTTACCTGAAGACATGGCTTTGCCATGAGGACCTTTGATGCATCCACAGCAAGGGCAGAGAGAGCTCAGAGCCCTGCAGCTGATGTGGTTGCACCTCAGGCAGCTGCTGTTCCAGGAGGAGGATGTGGGCTGAGGACAGGTTCAGTGGTCTCCCTGCCTTTGTCATCCATCTATTACTCAAAAACAGTTGCAGAACTAAACGTTTCTGCTGTCTCACTGAGTGTGTAGAAACATTTTCTGGTGCAACATCAGGAGCATGAGTTTTTCTCACGAGATGTTCCTTCTGAAAATGCTGGCTTATGTCCCTCATTAAGTCTTAATTTCATTTTCCTCTCTTTCGTCAACATGAATTCATTTGCAAGCTGGAGCAGCACAAGTAGGCAACACCTCCTATCACCGTGCTGGATGCTCCATGACACACACTTCAACAGAGAAAGGAGGGGGTGGCAGAAACTAGGTCCATTTTGCCAAGCCCCAGGTCCAAACCATGCATTTCCAGACCAGAGTCTCTCTTAAGCAATTGCGCGATTGCCAAGACATGACTGCGACTGATGCTCTCGATCAGATAGATCAGATAGAGATAGATGGACTAGCAGGCTGGATTCACCAGTCCACATTCAGCTGGCTGCAGAGCACACATCCAGATGTTTATATCACCTGATATAAACCTGGTAGAACAAGGGTCATAAAATATCAAGTTACTTTGATTTTTAACTAATAATATGTAGCTGATTGATTATAATTTCACTTCTAGAATTATGAAGATTTTGTTTGCAGACAACAGAATCCATCAGTTCTCTTAATTGCTTGTTCCAATGGTTAATTTTTATCATCCTTAAAAATTTATGCCTTATTTCTCATTTGAATAGCTCTAATTTTAATTAGAAGGCATTGGCTCTTGTTACTAAATTAAACAATTCTTTGGTACTAAGTGTCTTGTCTTTGATCTGGTACATATTGCACTACACTTCCTTTGCTAAACTAAACATAAAGATTTTTAAATCTCTCACAATGAAGTATGTGAGGTGTTCAATATTTTCTGTATCCACTGTCAATACACAGATCAATAGACCATCAATAGAAAGAGCAGCACATGGAGTGATAGAGGCACAGCTAGATCAGTAAATGGAGAGAAGTGGATCCACCAGTAGAGAGACAAACAAAGGGAGCAATAGATAAATCAATAGATCGACAAAATCCCCCCTCTCCAGGTTGTAATGAGTCCTTCACATTAATGTACGGTTTTTCTTACCTGAAAACTGTGGGCCGGTTTACATAATCCATCACTCTGTTGATGAAGCCATTTGCCTCCTTAATTTTCCCTGGAAATCACATCCACTCACTGATCACATGGGAAGCAGCCTCCCTTTTCACTCCCCAGATCCCTGGCACCATTACTACTATATTTAGCAGTCACTTCTTCCCATTGCTCGCCTAAAGCGCTCTATATCCGACACTTTTAACTCTGCATCCGAAACTTGCCAACTGGCAGGAGCAAAAGCAACTTTTTTTTTTTTCTTTTCGTCCTTAGTCGACTCTGGCCCCCGGCCAGTCAGTGTCTTCATTTATTATAATGAATTTGTGTCATTAATATGTTGGATATGCACAGCAATTGCAAAGTAGTACATTAGTACAAAAGCTATTGCTCTGCATGCCAGCGTTTTATGGCCACAGCTGATTTACAGGCTGATAAGCAACTTTGCAGTTGTCCTTGAGGATGGGAAAAGGACAGGTAGCGTGGCAGAAGTGAGGCAGGCACGGCATTGTGGCAGCCGAGGGAAAATGTGAGGTTTCCCAGGCCTCGCACAGCTGGGGGTGGACTTGACGATTTCATCTTTTCTCTTTAAAATGTCTTCGCCTTAGTGTGAGCGCTCAGCGATCCCAGAGAAACGCTGCAGACAAAGCCTGTGTGAAAATCTCAGGCACTTGGAAAGGAGATTAAATGCCATTACAATACTGTAGGTTTGGGAGCTTCTATGTGACTAGCTCATAATAGAGCCATGTCATCACTTTATTGCAAAGATACGATAAAGACAGGCATTATATGGTGTTAACATTTAACAGCCATAACTTAACTTTCAAAAGACTTTACAGGCCAAGTCACAGTGAATTGTTTCTTTCTGTGCATTTAATCCTGGGCTCACATGCTATAGAGCAAGGGTATTTGCAGAAAAGATAGAGTGCTAAGCAGACAGACTGACAGACCTGTCTGTCTGTCAGCTCCAGCGGGTAATCCCTTGAAATGCAACCTTAAAAAAAAGTATTTAAAAGGAAAGCATGAACAGAACCAGAACAGACAACATATTTGACTGTCAAAAAGAAACACCAAGCATCCCCTTCCTAGGACTGATTCTGTGCCCAAAGGAGCCAGTCGTGAGCCCCTGTACGTGATGCTCCTGACAGCTTTGGGGGGGCAGGGTCAGGCGCAAAGGGTGAGAACCACGAAGAGACTTGGGCAAGGTCAGAGCATCAGTTCAGATCCACCTTAGGCACTGGCATACTGTGACTGTGGGCTGGGAGGGATCTGGCCAAGATGCTCCATATCCCAGCAGTCCCCACCAGCGTGACACTCTGCTTGGGCTCCAGAGCTCATGCCGGCACAGAGGCATCCAGATTGAGAGTCTGAATTTGAAGACTGAACTGTTGGCCCGATGCTTTCCCAGGAAACACTTTCCCTGTGGTACTAACTGCTACAAGACAGGACCAAAAGCACCATGCTACAAAATCAGATGGCTCCTTTATAGGAGTAACTTGAGCACCCAGAGTTATAAAAGAGGGATGACTTGGAAGACGACCTCTTTGGAAAAGGTGCTGGATCCTCTTGCTTTGGGTCATGAATCAAAATGTCACTCCTGGGGAAGAAGGAGGGAAATGCCCTGTGGATGGAGCAGGGGAGGGAGGACGTTATTGCTGTAACCACCCGGTCCTGCCTCTCCTTCCTCCAGAGCAGCTGCTGCAAGGCATGGCTGGGATGAGCTATTGATCCAGGGACCCCCATGGTCTCCCATCTGGCCACCTGGAAGGCAGGAGGGACAAATCCCCCATATTTCACAAGCCCTGAGAAAATGGAATGGGCAGTCCAGGGACCTCCAGACTGTCACTCCCCATCTTAATTAGGACTGTCAGCATGCCTTGCATTTTAGCTAATTAATTACACTGCTTCATAGTTGCATTTCTAGTTGACACCGGTGCCTGCTGACGGGACAGGGTATCGATTTCACCAGCTCCCTCCCCATCTTTCTGTTTGTTTATTCTTGCAGTCAAGACTCACACAACAGGAAGCATTCGGTGAGTGCTCAGGAAAATAATCAACAGCATTATCTGAGAGCCATATCAAATAGATTTGGTCCAGAAATGGACTCAGCTGCTGAAAACCTATTAGCAGCATCTCAGATTTCCTGTGTACCAGCAGGTTAGGGGGCAAGCACTTTAACATTGCCCACAGCTTGTGGTTAATTACTGTTTGTAGAGTTACCGTCTGCAGTTATGCTTGACAAAATGCCCATAAAGACAAAAATTAAATGCTTGCCGATTTTGGATGGATGCCACCTGGTCCCCCTACCCTTCCTCCCCCACTGGGTGCTAAAAAAACTGCAAAGACAAAGCAGAGTTGGTATAGTGTAGAGCTTTTGTACTTAGTGCGAGCAGCAGTGCCCTGGAGCAGCCATGCTAATGGGGGGGGGAACGGACTCCGATCCTATGGTGCAGCAGAGCCGTTCAAAGCTGTGACCCGATAACGTGCCATTACTCGACATGGCTATTGCACGTGTCCTTGTTTGCTCTCCAGGATAGCCACTGGTGTTGCCAGTGACACAGCATACCCAGACCTACCTGCTGAAAGAAACTCAGAGTCAACGCAGCAGGAAACAGGTCTTTTCTAGCCCTGAATATTTTCCTCTCTTAAGGGCTACAGTGCAAGATCCTCCTTGGACTGGTCTATACTGTCAGTAAGCAAGCACCAATGTGTGAAGTGAGCAGAGGTGCGAGCTAGCGGGGATTGCAAAGTGTGAGATGGGATGTGCAGGCAGCTGGGGGCTCTTCAGCCTGGGAGGGACATGACTGGAGGGGGATATGAGCAGTGCATGAAGTTCAGTAGCTGTTTGCTGCCTCCTCTGATAATGTAATCTGTGCGGGACGTCAAATAGCTTGATCCAGTGCTGGGTTCAGAGCAAAAGAAGGGGGAAAAGCAACAGGGAAGAAGGAAGGTGGTAGAAAAGCAAAAGGAAGAAACAGGCTGGTGGCAGGTATTTGTTGCCTCTCTGTGTTTGTACTAATTCCCATTTTTTCTGGGACAGTGCAGGAGCAGTGAGATTTCAGGAGGCCCTGGGGGTGGGAGGCAAGATTTTGGTGAAGGCGGCCAGGCTAATCTCTGTGCATCCATTCCTGAGACCCTGCTCAGGACTGCGACGTCAGGACCCCAGGATCACAGTCATGACAGGGAAAGTCTAAAAAGCTCCAGCGGAGTAATGTGTAAGGAAAAGCTGGAGATGGGTGTAAAGGGGTTAGCCAGCCCCAGTACTTGGCCCCCAGCCCATCTCTGCAGCCTCAGCTAACGGGACAGGTAATGGGTTGAGGGCCATGACCTGGGCTGGTCATCCGCTGCTGGCCTCTCCCAGGGGTTGTAACCCAAAGGCTCAGAGCAACTAATACAGAGATTTATGCCTTGTTAATAACAGAATTGAGCAATCAGTGTAATGAAATCCATGCTCTGCATTAATGGGCGGCCGAGGCAGTGGGGTCCGAGCCTCGCCTTCTCCTAGGGTGGGTAAAAGGAATGATGTCTGGCTGAATTCAGTTCTTCTCACTGGAAAATGGGGCCATGCCCAGGCAGGACACGTGTCCAGGCGGGACGCATGCCCAGTCAGGTTTTGGGTTTGCTACTGGGCCAGCCCCAGGTTGGCGGCTGTGAAGGGGCACACAGCAGTACAGGAATGGTGAGATGTTCATCCTCTAACGGGTTTGTGTCCCTCAGATGCTGAGTATTGCCTCATGGCATGAGGAACCCCATTATTTTTTCCTCTTGAGTACAAGTTTTGGGTTTAAATCACTCTTAGGTCCAGCCTGGATACTTTGGGTTATTTCCCGCCCGTAACTTCCTGGCTTCTTTTCGTCACAGCTCAGGAATAAGAAGGCATGAAGAGCATGGAGGTATGCCTATACCTTTCCTGGCCCTCCAAACTGTTATTTCTGTATATTCATGAAGATTTTTGCATGAAAAGACATGCAGGAGAAAGATGCTAAAGTGACTCGATTTTTTCCTGGTCACTGGCATGTGTGAACAGATTTTGAATTCTGACACTGAGATTCAGACACAGCTAAAATTAGACTATGGCTCTGCAAGTCACTTGATTTTTACTTTTACTTTGACTTATGAAAAGACATCATACTATAGCCCAGATATGCAGCTCCAACATATACATATAAAATCAGCTGTGCAGCCCCATCTCTTACTGGAATATGGTCTTACTATAATAGCATCCCCTTACTAAGGATGCCAGCTCCATTCCTTGTTGTCCAGCAGGGCCCTGTGCTGGAGAATGGCATTTAAAATGTGAGAACATTTTGGAAATATTTGGAAAAAGCTGAATTAATTTTTTTTTTTTTAAAGAGTGTCTATTATAAATTGTTAGGGCAACTACAGAACAGAAACAGCTAAACTGCTAGGCATCGCTAAGATTCTGTCATCAATTATTTAAAAATATCTTCCAGAATAAATAAAAAAAAAGTGACTGTGCTTTAACTTTTGTGGGGAAAGCAATTTTGGGGAAGCAGCAGAGCCAGCACTGCTGCTCCCAGGAGCCTCATCGGCATCCGCCCCTGCCCTCTTGGTTCGACCGACTGCCTGCACAGGGCACTGTGGACACTTTGTCAAATTGCTCTTATCTGGTTAGCTGTTATGGGGGGAAACTGGAGGGAAACCATGCTGGGAAATCTGTGTTTGAAGCTCTGCAATGGAGCAGCAAAGAGGGAAACTCCTGGGTGCAAATTTGTCTGTCACAGGTTTTTCCCCAACAGAAATAGGAGGTGGAGGACAACCATTTAGATAGTCATGGGCGGCTGCCAGCCTGTCCATCACAGGGAGATGAAGATCTCCAAACTGTCCTGCAGAAACCTGTCTGTAAAACATCAGTGGTTAACTCATGCCAGGAGACCCGTCTGAGGTTAATCTGTTGCCATTCAGGATTTATTAAGTCAAAGCGTGGCGTGCCTGGGGAGGCGCATCTGTGCGCACCCAGTGGCACCGGGAAGAGGAGCATGCTCCGAAACCTGCACACCCCATCGCTGCCGAAACAGGAAACATCCCATCAGCGTTTCAGTATTTATTTCTCCTTAACCTCCCACCCCTGCTAACCACCCCTGCGCTGGAGGTGCAATTAAGCCGTGTTCCCATGGGAGCTGGGGGAGAGGGGAACGAGAGGGGCACTGGAAGCAGAAAGCTTCACCCCCTGTGTCATTAGTATAAATTGTGTTTGTGCAAGTTATATTTTACGGCAGGCGTGTCAATTAGTGTGTGAAATTTAATAAGCCAATTGAGCTTCCCTCACTCAAAGCTAAATTGAAATCTGTTGCCTGTTTGGGAGAGGGAAGGGGGCTGTCACGGATGGGAGGCTGAGCTGGTGGGTAGGGTAGGGGTGTTTTTCATGTTGATTAAAAAAAAGGGAAGGGTTTTGTCAGCCTTGGCCAGGCAATAAACACAAGCTTTGCTTGGACAGAGCAGCTGATTTGATTTTTTTAACTTTTTTTTTAAGGTTGTGACTTTTTTGTAAGAGGAGGCTTGGGAGGGAGAAAGGGAATATTATTTATTTGATTACATTTGCTTATGTTTCTAGTGGGGGGTAAATTTAATCACTAATGATTGCAGTGCTGAAGGAGGCTGTGGAGCAATCCCAGCTCTGAACATCTGGAGCCTGCAGCCTCACCGTGAGGAGGAGGAGGCAATGAACCTACCAGCACCCTGTCCCATGGCAAGGTGAGGGGTGTGATGGGTGCCTACCCAAATCTCACCAGAGCAAAAGCACCAAAGCTGAAACACACAGGGTTTAGGCCAGTGGGACCAATATTGAGAGCACAAAGTGGTCAGACTCCGCCTGTAAGAAGGGCTATAAAAAAATCCTAAATAGGGAGCTCAAGCAGATATGTATGTTATTGATTCATTTAACTTGCTTCAGGCTTTAGGATGGATGGTGGTATCAGGTGGCCCTACCCTGCACGTGCTGTTTGTCTCCACCACTGAGATAGAAAGATATTCAATAAAAACATGAAAATTAGTGCTTCCACCTAATGGCAAGGCTCCAGGAGCTGAAGACTGGAGGCAAACAGCAAAATTAGGAGACTTGTGAGCGCTCATCTCAGACTTTTATCCTCCGTCTTGTAATATTTGGTGTTTTTTCAAAAATCCCTAGTCCCAGAATCACAGTGTTGATCCCCTCCTGCTATCAAGGGATGGCCCGAGAATCACAGCTCTCAATTTTCCATCCCTGGAGACTGAAAGGAGGAGACCTAAAACATGAAACGAATGTGGAGTCTTAGAAACCAGGCAACAAATAACAATAATTCAGTGTGAGTTACATTAAAGGCAGTAAACCTTCCAGGTCTGTATTTAATCACTTGCTCCTTGAGTCTTGTCTGTATGGATGGGGCTGTCCATACCCATGTGGGAACGGCAATGCCCTGCATGCCAAATATACAATTTCTACTCACAGCCAAATCCCACTGTTCTAAGCCACAATTTACCAAAATATTCTGTTCTTTGAGGTGGGGTGGTGCATGCTGCCTCCTGCCTTCCCAAGACCTTGGAGGTGTCCGGAAAGCCTTTAAAGAAATGTGGTTAGAAATACAATTCCTGAAGGACTGCTACAACCACTGTCAGTCAAACTTGGCCTTAGTCTGCTGGAAACAGGGAAACCGTGCAGCCATGCTTATGTTGCAGCGGGTAAATAAATGTCTGGTGCAGACTGCTACGCAATTTGTTGCTCGTGTTTTAGCTCGTGGGTGTTCAGCTGTGCATGCAAAGTGGAGCAGCTCTAAGAAGAGATGCAAGAGTGCGGGGGACAAAGGGCGAGAGGGGGCAGACATCAGCCCTGGGTGCTGGATCACATGCAATCAGGTGAGCGCTACCTGGGCTCTGCTTGTTCTCTGGGGAGAATTCCCAAATCTGAGCAGTCTCACCTGTATTTGAGGCAGGACAAAGGCATGCTGAAGATACCGAGTTATTCACAAAGCATGAAGCTTGTGTCCAAGCCAGCATGTTTAATAAAATGTGTTGTAGTTTCTCAGAGCCTCGTTGTTATCAGCCTGGGCTGTGGAGAAACACCGCACACCAGGATATGATGATGCAAAACTCCAAACTGTACCCAGAAGTGGTAACAAAGCCCTGACAGGACAGCTTGTTCACTCCTCCCCTCCAGCGAGCATGTTGCTGGTGGTCATATCTCTAGCAAAGCATAAATGATGGTGGCTGAGCGTTGCAGAGGTTTTCTGAGCTTCCCACTGGAAGCACCATCTGAACAGGCAGCCCATCTCCAGTGCAGCAGACCTGCGAGCATCCTGGCCATCATACAGGAAAAGGAAGGGGAAACTTGGTCACCAGTTGTCAACACAGCATTTGAGGCTGTAGACCTTCAGGGTGCTGAGCTCTGAGCTTGAAGTGTGTGAGACTCGTGACTCCTGGCAATGCCCATGGGCAACCAGAAACCTGGAAGGGCAAAGCCAGAGATGGTCCCAAACCGCAAACTGATTTCTTCCAAACCGGTCTGTGAGAGGTGTCCTCCCTCATCCCGGCCTCCCTTTGTTGTGCCCACAGGGGTATTTGGCCACAGTCTTGGCTGCTGAAGGATGATGGAAAACTTAAGCACTGGTGTGTCAAGTTTGGAAATGTATCAAGATCTGACCTGGTTGCGGTCTCTTCATGAGCCTAAGGGGTTTCAAGAGGAATCTTTTTTGATAATCAGAACTGCCTCGATATGAGATAACAGGCCCTTTTTGTGATCCGCTGTTAGATAGAGCTGTAAACTCACCCCCACACCTTCCTTTTGCTCCCTCTCAGGAAGCACTGCCTGGCAGGGGACTTCCCCTGAGAAGGCCACCTGAGTGAGACACTACCATCCTTCCCAGAACATTTACTCCACCACACAGCTGTAAGACTTTGGGTCATGAAGCAGATATTGTTCAGATTTAGCAATTCTATGCCATGTCCACACTGCACAGGCTAACACCCAAGTTCAGGATGGTGACGGCCAGGCCACACCAACTGTTATCCAGAGCTTCTGATACATCGAATGTAAAGAAGAGATGGCAGTTCAGACCACTTGCTGTTGAGTTCTGTTTTAGATGCTCCCTGTTTATGTAAGGAGAGAGAGACTGGATCTTCTGGGCAAGAAACTGTCTGAATCATACACTGCTGTCCTGGCCATGACAGGTCCTGATGGGAGTTTAGGCTTCTAGAGATGCTTCGTGCATCATTTTGTTGATATCAGTCTCTCTATCCAGCTATCCTTAGATAGCAAATTTACAGCCCTGGTGCTAGAGATAGCAGCTGCATTTTGCACAGCTCACTGCTCTCCCTGTTCCTCCCCCCCCACGTTCCTCCTGCCCAACAGTAATGTGTGGGTTGCTGCACTTCTCCTCTCCATATCCCAGAGGATGACATCTAGCTGTGAAACAGTCCCTCTCCAGTCCCATGCCCAGACTGTCTTTCTGACATCTCTTCCCTCCTCACTGGCAGATACTCTCCAGCCAGGCTCCACTTCAAAACTCTCCTGGGCTGCTGGTCTCAAAGCTCTCTAAAGAGACCCATTATCCAGGAGACAGATGTCTAGGACTGCTTGGCTTTCCTGGAGGAAAGCAACATAAAGGATAGTTTTGTGGTAGCATCTTTTCACCAAGCCCTGCTGAAAATATAGGCAGTGAGCTGGAAGCAGCAAAGAAATGTTTATGAAATTGCTTTCATGGACACTGCACATGTGGTGATATATTTGTAAATCTGGTCATGCCATTTCCTGAAATATATGTGCAATGTTCTGGATATTTAATGAAATAAAGATGTGATTAGCTTCAGCTTTTTAATGCTTTGGAAAACAGCATCACCTTGGTTTGAAGGGAACTGTTAAATAAGATTGAGTTACCATGCTGAGCAACCCACTGCAAAGATACAATCTAAGGAGGGAACCTGACCCCACCAGGATTTCCTCTGTAGTGTGTTTGCATTGTATCAGCAACTAATCTGGAGCACATATCTACATTTCTCTGTGTCCCATTCAGACCGAAAAAAAAGCAAGCTGAGTAGCTTCACTGAATGCTAAAAAAGAAGAAATTTGCTACAGGAAGGAAATTTTAAGGTTATAGTCTCCATGGTCCAGAGTGCATTTTTAAAGCATCTGAAATGTTAGAAGTTGCCCATGTCCTCCAAAAACCTTGAGAAGAAAGAGAAAAATGCTGCATAGCAAAGGCCTTTAGGAAAGTTTGCAATGGAAAAAAAAAGATTAAACATAAGATTTGGGATGCCAATGACCCGTACACATTTTTTTTCACTGAACAGCAAAATACCGTGAAAGAATTCAGTCCCCTTCACATAATCAGCCACTAGCAAAGCCCGAGGTATCCTGAGATACCAAATCCACTCAGGGTCTTCTTAACTACCCAACTACTTATTCCCAGTTCCTTATCTCTTGACCAACGAGGCTTGATTTTCAGAGGAAGGGGATGAAATACTCTAACAGGATACGTCAAGGCTGGTGAGAATTTCGTGGGAGATGCAGAAGAGATGCCCATAGCCCGAGGTCATGTCCCCAGCTGGGTGCTGAAGGCATGGCTATAAACAATACAAATGTGTTTTAAGACATCCAAAATCAGCAAAAGTGTAAAGCAGCACAGCAATTAGAGCAGGTAATTCATTGCATTGTCCATTTCCCAAACCTGGGCTAGTAATGACCTTCTACCCTTCCAGCAAATAAAAGCTAAAATTAAACAGCTGAAAAACAGGAATTTGAAACATAAAGAACAACAGTTTGGTTTTTGTGGGCAAAAGGGGGGAATGTCTTTATGCCCTTCACTAGAAAACTCTAGGCTTGGCCCTACCCCAAGCTACTGCAAGGCAGACCTGCTACCCAGTGATCCAAACAGGCATGGGGACCCAGAGGACTGCTGGCTGGGCAGGTCTCGTCTTCATTTAGGAGTCACGATTTTCCTATTAGAGAGCCTTCAGGCCCCTGACTGAAGAAATATCATCTAGCACTGTGGGAACGGAGCAGTCTACTATGTAGAGAAATATGTTGACAAAAAATATTGCTTTCAAAAGAAACATTATGGGTTTTTTTTCAAGAGAGAAGGAAACCAGAAAATTTTTCAGGGGAAAAAAACCCCATATTTTAATTTCATAATATTTGAAAATAACTCCCAGGAGTGAAGGAAAATGACAATAAAAATGAGAAATGTTGCCAATGGAAAGAAATGGGGAAGGCTGCACGAGACTCTCGGGTCCTGGCACGAAGGAGGGAGAGGCTGCCGTGCAGCCTTGCAAGAGATGCTGCAATTACTTGTCGGAAAATGAGAGGGCTCGTTGAATTTGTAAGGTGTTTCGCTGAGAGCTCTCCAGTTTGGAGGAGCACTGAACTTCCCATGAACCCCCACCCTGAGGTAAAACCATCTCCCCCCCACTCACAAAGCACAGGCTCCCAAGAAACACCGTCTCCTTCTCCCTCTCTCCTCTCCATCCCTCCTAATACCACTGTTCTCAAGTTGCCTGATGTGCCGTTTATGACAGAAATAACCTGCCTTGGCACTGACACTTGAATTTCACTTAAGGTTCATCACATTATTAATGACAAGATCAATATTACCGAAGCCACAATAAGAGCTCTTACCGCTCATCCTCCTCCCGCCCCTCCCTTTCCCAGGCACCACGCTTTTTAATACTCCATCTCTTTTCAAGGGTATTTGCCTCGGCACTGGAAGGAGAATCGCCCACTGCTGGGGGTGGTTCATTCAATCCCTGACAGCTGCCCTGACATATTTCTCCCGAGCCTTGAAACCTGAGTGATAAGGCTCAGGAGTAGAATAACCCACAGACTCCGTCTAATCACAGTGACTGCTGTGGCCTTGCTGAACTCTCCCACTACAATTAGGTAATCACACTGGCAGACAAGCCTGATTCATATTGTTTTACCATCAGTAAAGTGATATCTATCACCCCTACGACAGACCCGTTATTGCTGCAAACCACTTCAGCCTACCCAGTTAGAAACCCCTTGTAAAAGCAAAAAAAGGACTTGGACATATTTTATGGCAAATTAACTTTTAACATATTCTTTCCCTCCTTATATTAAGATCACATTCGCAGCTGACACTTGCAATAATATCTGTGCTCCTCACCAGCCGTGAGGGTGGTACTGGGTAAGGGCTGGCAGCACCCCTCGAGGCATTGGAAGGGATTTAGGATAATCTGGAGAGGTGAATTGCCCTCCCTTGGTGCTCATCTCTCTTCATTGACTCTGGAGGAAGCCTAAGCTGGGTGAGATTAGCTACATGGGAACCCTACTGCAAGGACAGGTCTCTGCTCCAAGGAAGGCAAAGGCACCCAAACTCAGACTGATGTTCTCTCTGGCCTGTTGGTACTGAACTCCTCTGGCTCTGCTCGTACTGGACCTGCTATGCAAGTCAATGGAGACAAAAAGGAAACTTCATCGATTCAAACAAGCTTTGGATCAGGCCTACAAATCATCCTGGATGCTGCCCATCCAACAAGTTCTGAAGTCCCATCCTCCAATTTTGGTTTAATTCCTATTCTGGAAATGTGGTCTGGTCCTGCAGACACTTGGTCGACTGCTCGGTTTAAAGCACACAGAGTGTTTCAGTGGACTACATAGACCTCAGTCCAGAGCCTTGACCAGGACTTCTCTAATTTGAAGGCAAACAAGGCTCCACTTTGGCACTGCATTTCAGTTATTTTTCCCTGAAGGAAATGTCTCACAAATGCAGGGCAATGGGAAACTGCATATGTATCATCCAGGGCCATGCATATTTTTATTAAATTTTCTTTCAGCTCTGATCTTTTCTATTAATCCATTTCTTCTAGACCTGTACCTTAACAAAGCCAAAACCTGCGGTAACAAAATGCAGCCAAGCCATTCCAGAAAAATACCTTCACTACAGAACATGAACTTCCCATTATAGAGGCTGCATATGTGCACTGATTGATCCCCAAACTGGCATTTCAATTTATTTCCCACTGGAGGACTCATTCATTACAGAGAAATAAGACTATTAAATGCATGATAAAGCACATGCATCAATAGATGAGGCTAGTGGTTACTTTACTGTACCTATCTAAACAATAGCTGGTAAATAAATCTATTTGTGATCACATAGGACCTTTTAAAATGAATAAGAAAGCAGTAATTATTAAGCAGCAGGTTTAAAAAAAAATCAGTTGCCAGCATTAACACCACACACATACACATTTTGCTGTTGCATCCATGACTGCAGGACAAAGGTGGGTCAGTTGCACAGATTGCAAGCAAACTGCCTACAGACCTTCTCAGAGTCCCAGTGGCCTCTTTCAGATGTGTGCAGGTATGTGTGTGCTTATGTGTTTATATGGGAGCAAGCTCTTATCTCCAGCAGCAGGGAAAGATGCCCAGAGGAGACCATGCAAGCTCTTTTTATCCAGAATGTGAGTACCCATCCTCTTTTTTTTTTTTTTTCTTTAGCTGATTTTCCATCCAATCAGCCTCTGGGGAGAAGCAGGACAGCTGTGTTCTAAAAAGGTGTAGCTTTCTTTTAAATATCTTTTTTTTTTTTTTTGGATGAAGAAACAAACAACAAAAAGAAAACCTGAGCAGGTCCATGTTAGGGGAAGGATCCCTAAATTGTGGTCTTTCTCACCTGGTCAATGACCCTCTGGCCTCTCTCCTCACCATCTGCAGCAATTTTCTCTTCACCGAGCTGCCTTGCAGGATCTCCCTCCCAGCCTTTGGCCTCCCAATCCCACTGCTTCCTATTGCTTCACGTTCTTGCTTTGGGAAGGTCACCGAGGCCACTTATGCTGGCCTTGACTCACCATTACATGCTCTCATCCTGGACCCTGGTGTGCAAACTTTTCTGCCTTGCCACGAGTCTCCTGGCAGCAGGGTTTACCCTTTGTCCACACTCACCCAAAGATACAACAACTTGGAATAAAACCAGTAGTTGTGGTTGTGGTTGGGTGCTGGGTGGGGAGAGATGAGGCTGGAGCAGCTGGATGGGAGCACCAAACAGTGCCCTCAGCCCCTGGTGCTAAGGATTGCCTGCTTTCCCGTCCATTTTGGTCCAGGTTTTCCCATCCAAGTTAAGGTTTGGCACCAAGGAAATTTATCCCCCATTGCTACTGCTTCCATTTGTTCTTTCAGTCTTCTTCAAAGTTTGAGGAAATTAAACTAAAGCCTAAACACAACCCCAAATTCTGGAAATAGAGAGCTTCCTGAGATCTTCATGAAAGTTACGGAGATATCAGATGAAACCTCTCCCACTGGAACAGCTAAAAATTTATTTTCTGCATTCAATCATATTTCCTTTTGCTGATCAGATCTCCTTGCTGGACAGCCCAGTTATTAGTGCTCATCACTGGATAACAGTGGAGAACCTGGGACAACCTGTCATCCTGAGGTGCTCAGCAGTACAGTGGTCTGCTTCAGCAGTGACAGAGGAAAGATGGAGATGGCAAAGACAAGACAATGAGAAAGGGAAAAGAAAAGGGAGAGGGAGGAAGAAATGGACCTTTACAAAAACCAAGAGATACAAATCCACAAAGAGTCTGAAATGGGACATAAGAAGCAGAGTGGACTTTCTTTGAAACTTTTGTACAAATCAAAGCAGATTGGGCCTTTTTGTGCCCATTTTCAAGGACATTAAACAATCCCACAACTGCTGCAACCATCCCATAAAAATTTATGGCTAGAATTTTTTTGACTTTTTTTTTTTTCAAATTAATAAAAGAGCTGAACCACCCCCCCACCCCCACCCCCCATTCCCCTTTGGCCATGTTCTTAGACCTCCAAGAAACCAATGTCAGGCTAAATAGATGTGACATAACTCAGCAGATTTTCCTGAGCTCTAATTGAATTATAAGCCATTACTTTATGGCTGCATGTTCCAAAGCCTGCATATTCCCTGCCTGGCAGAGAGTGATTTACCAGTGTAACAGGGCCCCGTGAGCTCATGGCAGGGTCGGTGGGCAGGGTGGGCTACAGACCTTCCAGGGACCGCTCCAGGTTACGGTGGACAAGCAACATCTCAGATGTGCAGGTCGGTGCTGCTGAGCGTCTGAGGACAGATTGCAGAGACGTAACCAAATGCCCTCACACGTTGATTTAAGTGAAACAGAGGGGGGAACTAGTGACACACGAATGGCCATTTTGGTCTCCATCCTGAGATAAATCAGTTATCTGTTTTTTCTCACTGTGCAGGCAAGGGCAGTTTATGAAGCAGCTGTCTGAAAGGAAATTTACTGGACAATTAAAAGTGCTGACTTTCAAGCAGTGCTCTCGAGGTGGAGTCTGAAATTATTGGGTGTGAAATGCAAATAGATTTAACAGTTTTACTGCTATTTATATGACGTTCACCCATTCCCAGCTATTTTTCGTCCCCTTTTTTTGCTCTGATTTTAAACGGTCCCAACTTTCACAGGTTTTAACAATCTCAGACACATGTAGTAAAACCTGAAGCACGCTCTAAGGCTGAACAAACCCAGATCAGTGGTGTGTGCAGCAAGGGAGGGTGGGTGAAAGTAAATTCTATCCCAAACCCCTAACAAAATATTAATTTAGAAATAAGCCGGTAATTACATTCAGCTTTGGGTCTGCCCCACAATCCTCTGAGGTGGTTCTTATTCAATAAGCTTTTGGCCAGTACCCAACAAACCTCCTAGTTGAATAATGACAAATTGACCAAACTAGTTGCTCTCCAGCTCTTGGAAAACCTTCCCCGAGGAGGGATGTGGGAAACCCACAGCGTGGCGGTGGATCAGGCTCCTGAGAAATCTTGTTCCCATGGGTGTTCCCCACCCGTTTCCCCAGGCACTCCCCTGAGGTTCAGGCTATCAGAGCTAGGATGGAGTTTTTATGAGGTTTATTCCCTGCCTGCTACATTACATTAATGACCAAAACAGTCCATGGCTTAATTAAAGATTAACTGTTAGGATCAGTAAAGCAAGATTGTCTCAGATTGGCCAGGCAGGGCCCTGGAAGAAGTATGAAGGGATGAAAAACAGTGGGAGAGGCAAAGTGAAGCAACCCCTCCAGAGCCTCCAGCACTGTGCAGAATTAGGAGTTTCATGCCTTTTGGGTCATCTGACTTTTAGTTTAATCAAGGGCAGGTATCTATTATTCCTGCCTACCTGCTCCTGGATCTCACTTCATAAAAGGTGCCACTGAAATGCTTGCTACGGAGAGGGATTTTCTGTGTTACCTGTAATGGACCTCTTGTACCCATAATATCTGGTGCTGCAAGATTTACCACTGCTGGGGAGAAATATTTGCTTCTCAGACATTTTAGGCTGTTGTGTGAGCTCCATTGTACCAAAACAGCTCTAGTCTCAACCTAGTTTGGAGCCAACTTTACACATTCATTGTTTAGTTCACTGGTTTTGTGCTTGTGACCTTCATTATCTTTTGTGAAGTGGATCAACAACCTCCTCTACCAGACTCTTCCATCCCTATTGTGTCTGTGAAATAATATTTGTTACTATTTAAAAATTACCACAGCTGAATTCACAAATGATGTTTGTGGGTGAAGTATCTGTTGTTAACATTTTCAGATAGGAATATATATCCATACATCCACCTGTCCATCTCTCAGGCCATCACTGTGACCTCAGTTCTGCACAATTATCTGTAATAAATAGATGTACCTGCACCAGAGTCTGTACAAAACTCTCCCATTCACCTCCCTGTCCTATGGAGAACTCTACTCATTTTGTTGGATTTCTTTGTCATCTCTTTCTTCGAATGCAGCCCTAGATCTGGCAAACAAGTGTTTAAGCAAAACCGTAAATTTGATTTGTCTTGATTTAGTCTCACCAAGGGGCTCACTTAGCACCATCCCTCCTCTGCTAGACATCCCCCAGTTATGGTTAGGACATGAAATACTCTTCCAGGTATTGCAGATACAACATACCTGAACCAAAAGCAAGATGCAAGAAATACACTATATCTGTCTCTCTGCAATTGCTATATTATGTTACTGTATAACCCCATCAAGGTGCCTGTAGTCAGTTATGTTATGGCCCCACATATTGTCTCAGGATCAACACCTACTTGCGATGGTTAAGGTGGGCATCAGCCACCCCCTCCCAGTCTGGGACTGGGGTCCAGCAGAGAGCCGAGGGACCGGTACAACTTTCAGTAGGTCTCTCTCCTCCTCCTCCAATCCCCTACACAGTGAATCTGACCCACAACCCTCTGTTTGCAGCTGAAATTGTAGAGATCTATTCAGGTTTTCATCCATTTCTTCTTCTACAGAAATGAAATCTTATGTGGAGAAAGCGGAGCAGTGCCTTGAATGTGAATGCTTTTCCCTTCACCCTCCCGTTACAGAGCTTGTGTTCCTGTAACTCACCCATCAAGACAAACCCCCCCAGAATTCTTCCCTGCAATCCAATAAATAATAATAATAACCATTCTAACCATTCTACCAACTCATATTTCTGCAAGCTGACACTGATTTATTTTTTTGGCTCTTGCATCTGAAATAACTGAAAATATTCAATGGGATAATGAAAAATCTCACTTTTAATTCTGAAGTGAAGTTTGCCAACCTGGAAGGTCTTTAATAATGATTTTCTGATGAACATACACTCACTGGGTCCCCACTTGGCAGCTACATTTTGATTAAATCCCTCTATATCTGTATATCATATATGCAAATGTAATTATAATCAGGTAGGGAGGTGAACAGTACAAATTCGGGGATTCACTCAAATAGCTTTGACTTAGAAGAAATTGTGGTCCTAATACAAATAAATAGGACAGCTCATTGAAAAGCATGCCCGTGCCAAGGGGATTTTGCTCCTGGTGCAGAGCAGAGCGGCAGCGCTCACAAGCACTTTTACCGTACTTTTGTCTGGGGTTTCCCAGTTGGAAATGTCTGTGCTTGCACCATATAGCTTGCAGGCAATGAGTCTGGCTCCTCCAAGAAGCACCACAACCACTACTCTGCCTCTGTGTGGCTAGGCTGTAACCTATGTGCGTTCATGTTATATGGCTA
Organism: Nipponia nippon; assembly: GCF_047370975.1. Lineage (NCBI taxonomy): Eukaryota > Metazoa > Chordata > Aves > Pelecaniformes > Threskiornithidae > Nipponia > Nipponia nippon. The sequence goes on along the minus strand of NW_028262330.1, from coordinate 11,416,261 downwards.
TTTTGCACAGGAGCTATCAGCTTTAAAGACGGTGCGCTGAAGGTCTGATGTTCCCAGCCAGAGAGAAGAGGGCATGTCTAGGAAAATCTGGCCAGAGGCAATAACCTCTTAAACCAGAATTAAGGATTAAATTAAATGCTTCCTGTACGCCCTGGAATACCTAGACATACCGGAATCTCCTCCCATGTGCCAGGCACCATTTGGGTGCAGTTCCCGAAACTCGGGGCTCCCCCAGGCTAGTGCAAGCCATGCAGCCCCCAGCCTGACTGCAGAGCTCCCAGGGCAGGGGTGGCCACAGCTCTCTTTTACAGATGTGCAGCCCCAGGAGCCAAGTACCTGAATCTCATGCTCCATAGGTAAGACTATACATCTTTCATCAAGCGCTGGTCATGATGCAAAGGACTCTTTAAGGGTGGGTTCAGCTGCATTGGGATTTGGTGAAAACTACATCAACAGGGACTAAGCAGAGCAGACAGTGTTAAGAGCAATGCTCTTGTTTTCAAGTGCACTCTTAGCCCCCATTGACCCTAACGCAAGTAGCAGCTATTTGCTGTTAGGCAGAAATGTGATAACCCCAAATCTTTTGTGGTACGTCCCAAAGAGGGCTGCAGTTCCCAGATCCCCAAATGAGTGGGGGAGAACCTGAAGAATGGTTGAAATTACAGGATGGTCAGCATAAATAAATGCCAGGGCTGGACAAGTTCCTCCTGTACACCATGGTACCTCTGGATTCATTCCATTGGGCTCTTGTGGCAGTACAAAGCCAGTGCAAATGAAAAGAGAGCTGGACTCCAGACAAATACACATATACATAAACATATGTATATAAATATATCTATATCTGTATATTATTATTTTGCTATGCAACAGTGGTCTTTAATCCTTTGTCTGTGTTCCCTAGCCTGCCATCCAGCAAGACTAGATTGTAACATGTTCAATATTGGCTTCTTGGGGGGCGGGGGGGGGGGGAGGGGAGGTGTTTATCCTTTCCTGTTTTGCATTTCCCAGGAAGAACCATTTGAAAAATAAAATCATGTTTGGACTGCATGCAATTTTCTATTAACCAGAACAAATTAATACAAACTTCAGGTCATGGTCCAAATAGCGAAGAAAGTAAAAGAAAAGCAGGCCAGAGCAGAGCTAAAGGGTTGCCTAGGGCATGCGATTTCATAGCTACTGAAAAGTCAAAAGTATGAGTCTGTACCATGGGGACAGACACACTTTAGGATGGGCCGGTGGACTCAGAGGGGATTTCTAGATGGGATTTTATGGTGAATGGAAGATATGGCTAGATCAATAGACAAGAAATATTTTAACCAAGAAAACACAAATGGAGTTTTTGGGAAGAAATTAGGGGCACAGGGTCAGAAGAGAAAGGAAATCATGCATAAGGTTGTGTTTGATCTTTCTGGATCAGCATTTAATAGGAAGAAGTCCAGGAACTACCTGCTCTCCCATCTGAGGTATAGGCTAGCCATACTTCAACAGAGAAAACACACAGAAAACCAGACATCTCTGACCTATTCGTTTAGTAAGTTGAGATCAAGTTCAAGGGAGAGCTACACATGATTCTCTAAGGAAAGTGACTTAAATGTGGTCAGCACTGAGCTGACCTTCTTATCAAATGTGACCATTGGACCAAACGAAGTTTGACCACCACATCTGGAATGAAACAGCTGGCAACCAAGTGGGAGTGGAAGGGGGAACAGGATGGATAAAACCTCTTCCATAAGGCTATTTCATTTCAACAGTGTCAAAAGATTGTTTCAAATGTCATGTTGATTCATTTAATTTTGACTTTTATATTAAAACACTAATTGTGTTATATATAAATGTCAACATTCTATTAATATATTAATACATTAATATTGTGGTATAATCTAACAGTCAATACAAAATGAATGGAAATGACAGTGCACATACCAGATGTGTGAGCCCTATCCAAAACGAAACCTCTCATCGCCCCAAACATTTTCAGAATTTCTTTCTGCCTCCTATTTCATCTGTTCCTCCCATATTGGATCAGCCCAAACTGTCTCAGAGAGAGCTGCAACGAAGAAAAAGCTTGTAGGTTAGCTTCTAGCAATTGCACAGCCTGTGCGGGTTCCCACATGTCCTCCCATACCCCAGGGCAGAAGACCTTTAGACAGAAGACCTGTCCCCTCAGTCTCATTTTAAATGTGTGGCCCTTTTTCACATCCTCCTCCTCTCATTTTCAGCTCCAGGTTCATGGGGTCCCTTCCTCCGTGCTCCCTCCAGCCCATCACACCCCGCACAGCACTTAGTGTAAAAAAGGTTCACATTCCTCTGCTGATGAAACCAAGAAGAGCAAGAGACAGTGCAACTGCTCAAGTACTGGTATGAGACACAGAAAAGTTTTAAGCCGAAACAAACCCAATGAATCTGCAGAAAGGTTTGATTTTTGACTGAACTCCTTCTGGCAACAGCTACTGCCTTTGCACATGATTTATGACAGACTTTGGTTTAGTTAAGTACCCACTAACACTCATTTTTTGTGAGCATCTAGAGCTGGTTTGAAAGAGGGTCCCTTTCATCACATGGAAAATATGGTCACATTTTTCCTTAATTTTTAAACAGAACTGAAAAGAAAAAAAAATGTTCGGGCCTATTGGTTTTTGGAAAACAAAAACTTTTTTTTTCAGTTGAATCCTTAAAATCTGTTGCCAAAACCCCAAAGCTTTTGCATTTTTGCCCAAAAAAAAATACAATTGGGTTTTGAGGTATTCTTTTGGCAAGAAAGCAACATTTTGAGGCGAGCAGATGCTTTCTGTAGGAAAATGTCATCTTGTCAAAAGCACAATCTTCCTTCTTAAAGGACGTTTATGCCAGCAAGTATTCAATCAGTTCTGTTATCATCTCTTATCCTCTTCCAGGGATAGTGACATGGTGACTGCTTTTTAACAAGATGAGCTTTCCAAGAATAGTTACTGAAGAGTCATGAATTTCTCTTCATATCAGGGCTTGGTACATAGGATTACGAAAGGAGCCAGTCTTATATTCCAAACCATAGGATCCACCTATAGCATGGCGTGCAATTGCTGTTAATTAAGTGACTCCATACTTAAATGCAATTCCTCTGTTGTATAAATATATATTTCCTCAGCGGGACATTGTGGTTACTTTAAGAAGCTGGAAGACATCAGAGCATCACGTTCCAAGCTTGGCATTGAACAAGAAGCCACCAGAATTAAATCAAAGTGCTTCTTTCTGGCAGGCAAAGCAAGTGTAATGAAAATTCCAGCCTTGATCCTCTGCCAGTGGTAGGCAGCAAATTGAGTGCATGCCTACCACTCCCAAACTGAAGTCCCTCAGTCTTGCCCGGGATGCCAACTACCAGAAATACAAAAGATGAAAACAGTCTGCCAGACACAGCAAACCAAAGCGCTCTTTTCATTAAGAGGAGCTTATTACTTTCTGCCAGCTCCACCCATGAGCAAATCCGTCCTGCTCAATCTTGTTGGGACTAATGAAGGGAGGTTGACTGCTCATGGTGAACTTGGTATTCCAGGAAAGCTTTTGAGATGTCTCCTTCAGCCACCAGGACCTGCCCTGATTCCCCCGAAAAGATGCACATTCTTTCCAACTGCAAGGTGCAAGATCTCTGCAGTTAAAAAGGCAATATCCAGCGAGGGTGGCTGGAGAACCAAGGAGAAATGTCACCAGAAGGAGAGGAGACTGAATTTGGAGAGGAGGCAGGTTCACCAGGCTGGTTTGCTTTCTCTCATTCTCAAAGATCTGAGCAATATCAATTATTAAGAGGAAGTGAAGCTGCCTTTCTTCAAAGCAAAAACATCTTAATGGTGGTATGTGGCATATACACTGCAGCTGGTGCTGTGGGGCCGCGTCAGACTGTCTGCTGCGCCTACCCGGGCAGCTCCACTCCAGACAGTAAGGACCCTCAAATGAGCACCCAACCCCCCAAAACAGGGGTATCACAGCAGTCACAAAAATTAAGTGGGGAATTTGTGTTTGAGAGTAATATTCAGATCACCTGCCTTTTGATGCTGGCACACTGAGATTTCCCATCTCATTGATGAGTCCCCTCCACCCCAGGCCTCCTCTTATCTTCCATCTACAAGAAAAACACATCCACACACCCCTCCATTGAACAGTGCTTGTCCCACCGCCTGCTCCCATGTTGGTCACCTGAGCCCTGAGCCTGGCCCAAGCCATCTGACGGGAGAGGGGCGAAGACAAAAGCTTTAGTTAGCTGGAGAAAATTGTACTTTGCCTTCATATGCCTTGTGCCTCCAGAGCAACTCTGCTGAGGCTACAGAATTGCCCCAAATTAATAGAAATGAGGCTAAAAAGCAAGCTTTTCCTGCTGGCCTGATGTAGCTGCAGTTAAAAGCTTGGGAATATTGCTACAGTACTGGACTCGGGGGGGCAAGGGGAGGGTTTTTGAAATGGCTCAGCCCTATTTTCTTAGGGACTGCAGTGAGAACAAGGTTAGATCAACACTGAGTGCTTTTGAAGGTGCCATCCTGCACTGAACAAGAAAGTGAGGCTTTGAAAATACTGAACAAAAAAAAAGGGCCTTTGAGATTTTTATTTGAAAGTTGTAAGAACAGCACATCCCGATTAGTGAACACCCCCTTTAGAAAACAGCAGCAGCTGTCTTTATGTATACATTTATTTCAAGAAATGTGGCCATTTAATAATTAATGTCTATAAGTGCCTAGCTATGAAAATGCAAAATGAAATATTAAATAGAGTCGGTACCAAATGGGAGGACTTCCGAAAGGGAACGAATGAGAGCCATGTCATTCACTGTTCCCAGGGAACAGCTCCAAGGATCTAGAGCAGAATGAATCCAGGTGGATGAATATGAAGTGCTTGGTAGCAGAAGAGAAGGTGGGTCACCGATATTATTGTCAGAAGCCCTGGACCCTTGCAAAGTGCGACATACAGGAGACAAATCACACCCAGCAGTGGCTGCTTTGCTCCCTGTGCCAAATTTATCCTGAATTTTGACCAGGCACATGCAGAGCACCTTCTGGGACACAAATTGGTGAGGTCTGTGGCTGAATATGAATAATCAAGAGTGCAGCTCATGGAAATAACAGCACAGGCTGAGATGCATGTTTAACCTCCCTCCCCATCCTTTCATAAGCTCCTGTTCCACTTCTGATAGAGCAGATGCTTTGGAGTGACCTGAGAATAATCAGCCTTAAGTCAAAGCAAGCCATTTCTATTATCACTGCTGGCAAGAGCCAAGATTATTAATTGTCTCAAAACCTGGGTAGGATGTTGATACAGATATCAGGAGTATTTAGTGTAATAAGCAGCTTGGAAGTAAAGTTAAACCTCACACTCCAGAGCTCAAACAAATCGCTATTAGAAACCAAGCTGAAATTACTGTGGGTTACAGATAACCACGTTTCTGCTTTCACTAGGAACTTTACATCTTTGTCTGGCAGAAGAGCAGTTTTGGGAAGACTAATTTTTTCAGGTTTTCCTGGGCATTTCTCCTCAGAGACTGGGCGGGGGGGTTACCTGTGTTTCTGGTTTTCCAGGATTCCTGATTGGAGCAGATGTGTAGCGTTTCCAGCCAGGCTGATAACTAGCAAGGCATGTGCAAACCCAACAAACAGTATGTTTGTGGTAGATCCAACACTTCTGGTAAGTGCTGGCCTTACCACAAGTGTATCACAGCAGTGCTGGCTGCACATCAGACTCCAGAAAGGCTGGACACGAGCCCCGCAGCTCACATCTGTCTAGGAAACCCTCAACAAATGTGCAGCAGTGCTGGGTACTGGCAGTCAGACGTAAGATGCTGGGTTTGACAGCTCTCTTCCCATGCCTAAACTCTTCTCTGCGCCCTCACAAAGCGCTGCTTCATGGTACGCCAGTACAGCAGCGTGCCTGCCCCGCCATATGGACTTTGGTTTCCACCTATACATAGCTACCTCCATGGTGAGGCTGTCCTGCCGTCCTCTGCCTCCAATATAGGCACTGCCAGCAAATAACCCCAGCAGATGGGTGCTACACTGCTGTACGCGGAGGGATAGGAGCAAGTGTAGACATACAGAGCATGAGGAGAAGCCTGCGAAGCAGAAAGATGTGGCTCTTACGTGGGACTCACTGCAGCCATTTCCAGCAGGCAGCAGGAGCTGATCAAAACATGAGACTTTCAGGGAAAAATAAAGACATTTCATTGACCACAAGCAGAAGAAGGAATCAGCTCTGGGCCCAGGGCAGCTCTCCCTCACTTGGGTTTTATAGTCCAATTCCACACATCAAAAAGTGCTTCCTTGAAAGTAAGAAGAGACTCTGGAATCCCATTTCATAATATGGGGCCAAATTTTCAGCTGGCTGAAATCTCCCTAAGCCCAACCCAGCAAACTTACAACCAGCTCAGATATGTCCTGTTCAGCCTGAAAATGAGAACCTCCTCCATATGTTTGCCCTCCAACTCCTCACAACAAAGGAAAGCATGAATACTCTGAATCATCCCCAGCCAACTGTATATTCGTTATTTTCTGTATTTATTTCCAACTCCAGGATTAAGAAAATGACTCCAATACTATGACATCCATACAATTAAATGTATCATTTTCCCATCAACAGCCTGGCTGTGCCAAGCCGGGCAGCTCGGATCCTGTCACCATATGGAATGCATCTCTGCCTGCACAAGACTCGAACGTGACAATTAGAAACGGGCTGGGTTTTCCCCCCACCCCCATAAGCAACAAAGCACTCTGGAAGCATTTAGTGGGGCTGAGGACTTCTTTGTATTAGGAGAGCAAAGGGTATTTATCAGTCCTTTCAACTGGGGCTGAACCATGAGCTTTAACTGATAGCCTCCATGGGAGGTGATGTGGAGGCTGTTGCCCAAGTCTTCCTGTCCTAAGCAGGACCAATGGCTCTGTGAGCTCCAGAGTAGCTCCTAGGACCCTGCTAAGGGATCTTCCCCACCCTCAGTATCACCCCTCCAGCCACATCCCAGCTGAAAATGTTACACAGAAAGATCCAAAATTTGAGAAATTATGGAGTTGTCAGTCCCCATGGCCATTTGGCTGGGGCTTTCCTAGGCACCTATTGAAGATCAGCTGTATCCTGATTCTTTTAAAGCCACATGAGAGCTCCAGTTCAAAGCTATCTAATATACAATTCCCCAAAAGCCATGTGAAGGTACCAGCCTTTGCTCCCTATCCTCTTTGCTAAACCAGAAGGTGTTCTCCAGTAAAACAGCACCATGAAGGTTTAGCTGCAAAGCAAGTGCTTGGCACCATGCAAAGAGCATGAAGAGACTATTCCTTTCCCAGAGTTACTGCAGATCCTGCTGGTCTCACGCCCATCTTCCAGCAGATGATCTCTGGAGAAAAGGGGACTCTGCTCTGCAGGGCAAACTGCGCTGCCAAGGCTGAGCAACAGCAGTTGCTTTCACAGACATGGACATGACAGAGGAATTAACCTGAACTGCTCTGCACTTGCTGAACCAGATCTGACCTTCTCTTTTGCAACCTCCTGAGATGACCTTGATCTTATTCCTGTTCCCACTGCTCCTGAGGTTGGGTTACACCCTTGGTTCTGGACTCTGTTTTAAGTCTCCTATGAATAACAGTGTCAGATCTTCACACAGCTATCTCAGGAATGTGGCCAGGCTGATCTCCATGCTTACTCAAGGTGACATTGATTCATTCTCCCTCTCACTGGCCAGATTACATTATGAGAATGTGCTTCATAACATCCTTGCTCATCCACCACCACCACCCAGCTCCCATCCCTGACCTCCACCTTTGTCACCCCCCCCACTCTGGGATTTAGGGTTTTCTCATCAACGGAACGTGCAACCAGAGGCACTTACTTAGGGTTTGGGAACAGGCTGAGAGATTACATTTGGAAAAGCATCAGAGGTCAGGTTTTGAGCTGAGGCCCTATCCCTACACTCCAATCATTTCATGCTTACACACCAATGCAGAAACCAGGCATACCTCCAAGGAAGGCAAAAGAGCTGGGGATGGGAGGACCATCCCCAGATTCAGAGCCCAAGATCCATCCAAAGGGAAGGAATTGCATCTGAAGTGACTCGCAAGAAATTGCTTTCTTATCCAAAGCCCTCGTATGGGACTGCAGCCTACTGCCCGTTCATGGCCTGGACCCACACCACCTCATGAGTGCCTGTGCTCAAGGCAATGCTGAAAAACAGACATCTCTTCTTAACCACAGAGGTGATCTGTTTATAATACGTGGCTGAAAGTTGTTTAGGCAAAGGACTAGGGTTTGTGAAACATATCCAGGTCTTTGTTTTTTCCAGACTTCTGGGAAGAACTTAAATAAAGGATTCAGCTTTGGAAAAAGAAAAGAAAGCAAGGAAAAAAAAAGACAGATAGACATCTGGAGTGCTGAACAAGGCCCTCTCCTCAGGCTGATCTAGTTACAGTGTTTGGGGAGAGCACTGCAATCCTGTTCAACAGGAGGAACAAGCAGCTGAGGGCTGAATTCAGCCTTGGAGTAAACAAACACAGCTCTCACCACATGAGCTCTGCACATTTCCACCAGGTCTCCATTTGATCACAATCATCAAGAACTGCAAACGTCCTGTCCAGCACAAAGTGGCAGCCCGGAGCAAAGACTCCTGTCCATGCCACGCCAGCAGACCCCAGATACAGCATCCCCACTGCTGATTTATGTACCCATGGCTGAAGGAGGGCAGCTCTCCCCAGCTCAGCCCTGTGGCTCCTTGTGTGGTTCCTATGCACAAACAATAGGGAGGACAAACAAACAGGCAGTGTCTCTGCCAAGGGAAACAGCAGCCGCAGCAGCCCTACCTCCTCCCTGCTCCATGTGTGGCCCCAGAGACACGAGTCTTGTGGCAGCGACATGCCACACCGCAGCCCGTGCTCAAGTCAAAGATGCCGGGACAGACCCATGCCCTGCTGCCTCCTGTGTGCCCAGCTTTTGCTGTGGGTGTTCCTCACTGCGGGGCAAAGGAGCTTTTGCATGAAACTCACAGCAACGCATGGGTGGAAGGGAAAGCAAGACTGGTCACACGAAGCTCCTGCCATTGCACAATCGCTTGCTGGGGGCAAGGGCTCCCAGGCTCTGCAAAAGGGTCTGCAAACCCAGGGGTGTGTTGCTTTGACTCTTCGGTGCAGTAACGTTCATGCTTGGAGATATTTTTTGGTTTTTTTTGCCCAGGCACTGAATGGAGGAAGCAGAGCAGTTAAAGCCTGTATCTGCGGATGTGGGGGCATGAGTTTGAGATCTGCTCATGCCAAAGGCCACCTTCTTACAGCTTGGGTAGGGGAATGTAAGGCAGAAAGACACAAACACTACCTTCATTATGCAGCACTGGTCAGGGAAATCAACCGTCTTCAAGCTTGCTCAGAGAAGCAATTCTAGCTCTCAGCAAAACTCCTTTTAGCATGGAGCAGGGAAAACACCAAAAAACCTTGGAAATTAACTGAAATTCTAGTTCACTGCCTGTATTCTCCCAAACGCTGACAAAGGGGCCCATCTTCAAGTGAAATAACTGCTGAAATGTCGGCACGTTTCCTGCAAATCAAGCCTATTTTTCAAGTCTACAGAAATAGCAATTAAAAGTGGTGACCACAGGACTTTCTTTGAAGGCTGAAGTCCATCCACAGGCTGCCCTGGGAGAGCTGGGGCAAAGTGCAGGTTTGACTAGACATTGCCAAACAAAACTGCTGGGATTTTTTAATACTTGACTTTATCTCTTTCAACTTGCTACTAATAACCTTTTACCAAAACCAATTTCAATTTAAAATCACGCTATTCACAGTAAAAGATGTCAGTCTAAATGTTTCCTGAGATCTGGCTTTTGTTCGCTTAAGATCACACCTTACTTCTAAAAGGCAATGTTTTGTAAAGCAAGTTGCTCGAGGTATTTTGGCATGAAGCCTTCCAGTTGTGAACAGGAGGGTAACACAGGCAACACAGAGGTGAGATAAACAAAAAAGCTGTTTTGGAAACATGTGGGTTTAAATCAGTGTTTTGGGCATCGCACTGGTTCAGAGATGAGTTGTGCAGCTCTTGCCCAACGCAGAACAAACCAGGGAAAATTGTCTCGGAGAAACAGGGGTCAGAAGCATGAATTTCTGAACTGAAAAAATAAAGTCAAAGAGAATAAGTCAGGGTGAAGCTGCTGGACTCTCAGGAAGGGGTCAAAGAGGAGAAAGCTGGTTAGTCAAAGACAAAACAAGCCCCAACATCTCTATCAGCAAGGCCTTGGAGAGATGCCGTGTACTGTAAACGCCACCTCCCAGGTCAGTGTCCTGCAATTCACGACCAGGACAATTTGTACTGTTAATTTTGCTGCAAGGGATGTGCACTCTGGACTGACAAGAAACCCAGTGTTTGCTCTAACAGCCTCTCCCTCCCGATAAGAGCTGAGCTTGGGACAGTCCCATTGGCCTCCTAAACAGCCAGACCTCCTGTTAGTCCTCAGCGGCACCCCAATAAGCAATTTATTTCCTATTAGGTCTTAAGACAGTTCACAATATGCCAGTGGACTGCAGCACATTGTGCCAGACCAAAGCCACATTTCTATTAATATCTTCACCCCCTCCTCCCCCAAAAAAAACTACTCAATTTTTCTTCATTATAAGCACAGAAAAGCCTGGCCTAATAAAAGTAAAGGCTGAGGAGAAAAGGCAGGACTTCTCTTCAGATCTGAACACTGAAATATCTCACGGTCCTTCAGGGATCTTGGCACTCTCCAAAACTTGTCTAGATCTGGTGCTGTTTGGTGCTTGCTCTGCAGAGGGTCCCCAGAATATTGAAATTTTAAGCAAAGAAAAAAAAAAAAAAACAAACCAAGCAGCTCAGTTCCTCATTTACTCCAAACAAACCCAGATTCTTTCTCTTTTAACAAAACCTCATCACTGTAGATGAAAAATGTAAGTTTGGGAAGAAAATGTGTGGCCTGCTCTTAAGAAGATTTGCGTTTTTGTTAATTAAACCAACAAGACTGGATTGAAACTTTCTAGCCTTCTCTGCATTTTTCTTTGCTCAACTTCAGGTTGCATCTGCACAGTTTGGACCCCTCAGTTTGAAAAGCCACAGGCAGCTTGCTGGATGTAGCTTAGAGCTGTGCCCAGGCCCCTCTTCCCCCATTATCCCTGTCCCATGATGATGGGGCTGTGGAGAGCCAGCAGTACCTTACAGACCTTAAATATTCCTGCCGGACTGCTGATGCTGCAATGAGAGATGTCTCATGCTGGGCAAGCTCATGCATTTGTCACCCAAATCATGCTCCAGCAGCACCCAGCTGCAGGGTCCCTTCTCCTTCCTGCAACTCCAGCGACGGACCCAGACAACCGCTCGCTCTGCCAACCAGCTGGTGTCCACGGCTGTGGGCTGGGCAGAGCCCATTTGGCCATTTGCTTCCAAGAGGACCACTGAAGACAAACATCCCAACTGCAGCATAGAGCTGTGGGGTCTTCATGGTGAAGCCCGGGGCCGGGGGCTGTGATTGACTTTGGTCTGCACCCACCATGGGGTGTGAGGTATGGGTGCCTGCACCCATCACAAGACCAAGCACGTGAAGACAGGAACAAGGCAAGGGAGTGGCAGGTGTCAAACATGCCCAAGACTTTCTGCTGATGTCCAGCCCCTTTCTTCTACTGCCTATGAGCGTGCTGTCCACCACCCAAAGCCACCTGGGAACCCATGGCAGCCCCAGGGTGCTGAGAGAAAATGCCACCCACAAGGCAGCTGTACCAGGGGCAAAGTCACGTTTTTCTTTGAGGGTCACTGAGAAAGAAGGTCTTTTTTCGTTGGCGATGAACAGGCAGTTTGTCCTTGCTCAGGACAGAACGTGCCTCCTGCTGCCCCGTGTCACGTGTGCGAGCAGGGGTGGCACAGTCTGCCCGAAGTGATAAAGACACACTGTGCAGTCCAAACAAAGATAACTCCAGGGGCATCAGGTCAGAAAAAGCTGTTTTTTTCCTTCAGGGTGAGCCCCTGTAAAAGAAGAGCCACACTAATTTCAGGCCAAGTGGGAACTTGTAAAAAGACCCTTTCTCCATGCCCACTGGGATGCTGAAAGCTTATAGCAACTTTCCCCCAAACAAAAAGCAGCAATGAGTGAAAGCGCACAGAATTGAGTGTTCCAGGTGGCAGAGCACCCACTGGTAGGAAGTGAATCAGCGTTGATCAAAGGGAGAGGGTAAGCCTTGAACGATGCAAAAGCCAGTCCTGTGTTCCTCCCCAGCAGCCAAAACAGGTTGCACCAGGAGTCAGCTGGGAACTTTCTACCGGAGTTGTTGTTTTCTGATAGAAAATAACATTTCTACAAAGCTAAACTATGTCGTGGGAAACACTGGTTTTTTTTCCCAACCAAACTGAATTTTTCGTCTGGCAAATCAAAATGAAACATTTCCTTTTGGACTAGTTTAAGCCATAGAGGAATGTTTCATTTTGTTGGAACTACCTGAAATGTTCTATTTTAAAATGGGGCTCTAAAAAATCCAGCTCCTTTTCCCTGTTAGCATATTACCTAATGGAAAGTTCCTTCTCCCACATACTCCTCTTTTCCACCTAGGACTGATCCCCCTGAAAAACTACTTCTCCCATCAAATCCTGCTCCCACCAGCACCCGTACCACGCACTTGGGGAGCCATTTCACCCCCCCCAGACCCCCGGTACAGCAGATTTCTGAACCAACATCTCCACAACTCAGCACAGCAAAGCAGAAAATGTGACCCACACTTACAGTTATCTTCCATCCCCCAAAGCTCTCTTTTCAGCTATATCTAATGTTCCTTTAAAAAGTCTTTCGGCTCCATTAATAATCTAAACAGATACTGGGGGTCTAATTAGCAGGGTAATTGGAGAGCACAGTTAGGCATGCACTCAGGCAAGAATCATAGCGAAAATTTTGTCAGCAGGAACAAGCAAAGAAGAAACGTCTGTTTGCACCAAAGGCCTTGTTTTATCGCTAATTTATAGGCAAGGTCTCAGTCACACAAACAGAGCCTTGGCGTAAAGCAGTATTTGACCATAATGAGAAATAACCAGGCTGCGGAACACCTAACCCCTCGGTTTCACCAACAAGGATTTTACACACGTGTACATTAATTTCACATCCCACACGTTATTTAAAACAACTTTCCAAACAGCTTTCCAATTGGTATGACATTGGCGGGGGGGGTAATTTTATAAGAGTTTCCAGAAGTTTCAATTATGTCATGTATGTGTCACACAAATGTATAGCGCAGGAAATAGCTGAATTTCAACACCTAAAATTAAAAATTTTCCAGGGTAGCATTCCCCTCAGCAGCCTGAAGGAAAACATCCTCTTGTTTCACTCCTGGAGGTTAGCATTAGGTGAGAAATCCTACCAGAGACTGCAAGGTCCTTATAGCGTAGATCTACGGCATTAAGGGCTCTCTTTACCACTGTAAACTCATGCCCGTACACATGCACACCCCATCTCTGCAAGTAAATAATTCTAATTAACCACCAGTTTCTCTGCCTGGGAGTCTGAAATTATTACTAGTCTGCAAATGTGTTTGGGGCTTTACTAATACCTAAATCTCCTCAAAAATCAGAATTTCAATTTCACTGCCTGTTTTGGACAGTTCAGCCTCAAATTGCACCCATACAGGTAACGATGCCTCCTGCTTCGTGTCCTCTTTGAGCCCGGTGTCCTGCCCAGGCCATGCCCCAGCCGCTCGCACAGCAGAGAAGCCCAGGCACGTCCTCAGGGACATATTTCAGGTCAGGGGGCGGCTCTCAGGCAGTAAACATGAATTACTCTCGCACTGAAATTTTTCCATTCCATTTGAGAAACGAAATGTTTCACTAAACCCCAAGTGAAAGACGCTGGTATGTTTTTCCTGATGGGAATTTGTTTTTTAATCAAAGTTCTGATTTTGTAGGAAGCATGTTTTTTTCTACTGAAACCCCTTCAACAGCAAAATCCTCGGCAAGCTTCGCTGCGGGCTATTACATCAAGGCCATGTTTGACTGATTCTAAAAGATGCCGCAGCCTTGGGAACGCCACATGGCATTCACAGCACCACGCGTGCTCCAGCGCTGTGGAACCGCTGACGAGCGCGTGCCAGCCTGGTGCGAAAATCCATCACTTTATTACATGTAAGTGCTCTGCCAGACCATGTTCGCTCCTGCTCAGAGATATGTATGACTGGCAGTGGACATGCTCGGGGGCTTAAAGGATAATAGACATAAGTAGCACAACACATCTTCATTGCGCAGTCAAGCATATGCCAGCAAATATATATATAGGTGTATTTTACAAAAAAAAGGCATGTTTTTTGCAAGAAAAGAGTCCCTGCGTTGCGAACAGTCCAGGTGGTCGTAGGTTCACAGCTCCCCTGGATCATTTTTGGCTTTGGAGCTGGGCAGTGTCAGTCTTCACTTAGATGCAGAAACACCTACATGTTTTGACAGCCCCTTCCGCTGCTCATCTGAATTTCATATCGTGGGCTTCAGGCTGTGCCAACGCACACTTCCAGGTAAGATTTCTGCTGATTCCCCTCATTTACAAATACAGCAAAGAAGGCCATGCGCAGAGCATTTTAACTTGTCTGCCTCTAGTCCCTGGTCTCAGGAAGCTGAGCACTGCCCAGCTGTAAATACTGTTATGTCTTGTGACATTTTCCAGCCCTTTCTAAATAAATCCCATCTTTTTTTTTTCAGAAGTCATTCCCTGCTGCCATAGGAGATACTTCCCTTTCCCACATGAGGAGATGGGGCAAGTTTTCTTTTGCAAAGCAGGAGCCCTTTCCAGCACATCCCAGCTTCGCAAGAAAGCCCTGCATTTTGCCCGAGCTCTCGGGGGGGCTGGCAGTCCTTTGGCGGCTTCAGTCCCTCTTCTCACACAACCCATTTGTTCCTTAGTGCCTGGTGGTGCTGCAGATTTTCAGTGTCTGTTCTGGATGGTATTAACTGGGCAGGACATCATGAAAAGAGACAGATGCTTTGGTTTAAAATAAAAGAAAAAAGAAAAATCAGTGCCTAAACAAGGGATTTGGCTTTGCCCTGTAACATTCCCAGCCCGTGCAGGGGGGACCACCCCAGACTTCTGGGCCAAAGGATCAAAACAGACCAAGAAAGAATATAACCTAGGAACCTAGTACCTACTAAATTCCCTGTAAAAGATAACAAGATGGAGCATTCCTCCCAGCTGCAAAGCTCAAGTCCCTTATCTTTGAGTGCATCGACTCCTCCGCTCAGTCCTGCAGTCACTTCACATGCAATTTAGCCATGCTTTTCCTTCTGACGCAGAGCCCCAAGAGTAATTAAAGACTGACCGAGGTTGACAGACGTTAGTAACATGCAACCCAGCCATGGAAACAGCAACGTGGGCAGGTGCAGAGGTGCAGAGGAGAGAGCTCTGCATCTGCAGACTTCAGAGAGCTGATGAGCTGAAGGAGGGGCTGGAGCAGGGCTCTGCTTCAAGGCTGTACCTGCGCACTGATGGAAACTCAGACCTGCTGATCCTCGTCTGAAGAGAACCAGCCCCTAACTCCCCACTCAGGGAAACCCACCCATGTGGGGGACCAGCTCAGCCCCACCTTGAGCTCTGGCCCTGCGAGCAGGGGGGGCTCAGCCGAAAAAGTCACTTGGCTCTGTCCCAGCCCTGCAGGTTTGGTGGCCGTTCCCATGGGCAGCACAGGCACTGCCGGTTTGTTCACTCACCCAGACGCGCCACTGCCGCAGCTCATCATCAGTGCCAGGCACTGAGCTCTCCACCAAAACAAAGCCAGCAAAGTCAAAGGCTTTGTCTCATATCAGATAGTAGGTTTTAATTAAAAATGCTCAATCCCTGTAGCTAATGAACAGTCTCCGAATTCCTTTTTGCATCACTTTGAGTTTGAGATTAATCTGAATCCATGGTTTACACTACAGCTTCTAGCAAGAGCGAGCTTGATTGGTGTAACCATTATTTTTCCTTTCCTACCCCTGAGGCTTTCACATGACAGCAGTTAGGTTTGGAGAAAATCCCCTGTGCAAAGAAGGCCCCGAGTTTATCTCTAACTCCTGCAACTGACTCGATGTTGGTCTCCAGTTTTTCTGATTTCCTGTATATATTAAAAAAATGCAGCAGCTCTTGGGATTCTGTAAATAAGGCCCAAGAAGGACAACTGTGCAATGGCAATGACATTTGGCACAAAGACATTTGTCATCCACTTATCAGCCAGTCAATGGCCTTTTGATACCATTAACTACCACGTAGCCCTTCATTTCCCCCCAAGATGTTCATCGTTTGGAGCTGGGGGGGGGATGAGGTGAACCAGGAGGCAGCAATTCTGCACCAGCTGGAAGTGCTGGAGCTGGCAGAGGAGGCTTGCACAGCTGCCTGGGCAGCAAAACCCTCCAGGGAGCAAGTCCTCGAAGGGCTTGGAGAAATGCCCTTATGCTCATGAGCCAGGCCTCGTGTGATTTCTGTTGTGGGTTTACATCAGCTCTAATTTACTCTGAGCTGGAGGTTGCACTGGGCCACCAAGTTGCCAGCAAGTGGGGGTTGCCAGACCCCAACAGAGAGCAGGGATTCGGAGAGGTGCCAAAAAGCTTGCAAAGAGGCTTTTGAAAACGCCAGAGCTGTTGAAGTCTCAGCTGCCTTCCTTGTGCAGGAGGCACTTCTGGAAATCCACCTTAACGTTTAATTAGTGTGTGAGCTACATGCCCGTGCTCGGCAAGTGGGAAACCTTCCTCTGGTATCCCATGAGATCCCCAGGTAAAACCTCAGCCAGCACAAAAAGTCACTCCCCTCAGTCAATACAATTACATGCCATCTGTATTTAGGACTGTAGTAGTCAAGGTGTCAACTCTGACCACGTAATGAGAGAGGAAACCGGGAGCATCAGGGCAGCGTGATGCCTCCGGGCTCTGCACACCTCCAGCACCACAGCTCCAGGATGGATTCGCAAAACAGACCCCGGTTTGGCTCAGTTCAGCCCCAAACCTCCTCCATTTAACAGGTCCAATGCCCAGCAGGACACCTGATGTCCCAGCCGGACTGCGATGAGCCCTGAAGAAGCAACCACGAAACACCGTCACATCAGACGAATGTTGTAATTCCCAGCACCCAGGTTACATTTACAAACAGCTGATTTGCAATGGAAAAGTGAGAAATGAAGCCACCAGACCTGCTACCTCCTCTCCCAGCAGCAAATCTCCATGGCTGGTAGATGACAGGCGCCAGCGGTTGCCTCCTGCGCAGTGGCTGGGGCGATCCCCGCGCAGCCGAGGCTGGGGTGCACATGCACTGTTATTCTCAGTAATAAGACGCCTGTCAACATATAAACCAATTAGGTGCAGCTTTTGTGTTCATAATAAGGCTGGGCAAAATGCTTTCTATGAGCAAGTGCTTTCAAGTGAAAAATAGCTTCTGAAAGAATCTGACAGTTTGCACATGAGGTTTCAGTTTGCTCAGGGTTTTTTGTTTTTTTTTTTTTTTAATTCAAGTAATGAAAATTCTCACATTGTTTCAAACCAAGAAATTGTGTCTTAGTTTTCAACAATCCTTCCCTCACACACACTCACACAAACTCAGTTGCTTTTAGCTTTTCTTCTATTTCCTTCCTTTTTTTTTTTTTTTATCACAGGAGAAAGATGGGAAAAAAAGGAAGAAAAGAAAAACCATGTTTGAGAGGAACACACTGGAAACAATTATTTTCTTCATTTTAATCATATGAACTTATTTCAAACCAATGAAACCATGCGCTACCAAGCAAGATCCATGTTCGGGGGGGGGGGGGGGGGGCGGGGAGAAGCATTTATCATTCTAGTTCCCATTTTCAAATTACCAGTTAACCACTGGCATCACAGACCAGCCCTTACCTTAGAGATAAACCCTGAATTCTAGCTTAAATCAGGGATGAGGAAATGTAGGCACCCTCGTACTCTGCCTGTGACTACAGATGCCCCCAAAATTGTTTTTGTCCCATGTGGAAAAGCTGAAGAACAGCAAATTAGTCCCATATATCATCTAACTTTTCAGAGGACAACATGAACAACTTCCATTTAGTCTAAATGGAGGCATCAACCAAGTTTTGCATTTGGGGTTCAAGCACGGAGTTCTATAGTGTGGCTGTGTGATTTACATTAATAAAAAACCAAAGATGCTCCCTGAAATAAGGACCTGGCAATCCTGGCTCAGCTCCCCTCTCCAGGTACGGAAAGATCCCGGAGAGCGACTTTAGCTTCGTTACAGCTGTGCAGCTGCAAAGGCTAATTGTTATTTGTTACAGATAACATGAGAATTACAAATACTAAAAATCATTATCATCTCCCTCTAGTGGTTACTCAGCTCTCCAGACCCTAGACATGGGATCTGTGCTGAAAAAAGGCAGCCGTGCTTTCGGAGAAGAATTGTGGATGGAAAGGAGGAGCCACAGAGGAAGCAGAGTTTGCAACAAGATGCTTGTACAGAGCCCTGTTTGCGCAGCTTGGAGATTAAATACTCACAGCATTTCAATTTGGCTGGCTAAGCACTGAAACTCTCCTCCTCCCTGAGATGCTGCAGGTGGCCCTAAACCATCATGCAGCATCTCAAAATAACTACAGAGCGTAATTCATTGAAAGCAGAGTATATCTGAGCCATCTGCACTGTGTTACAAAGAAGTCAGCAACATTACTCGTGTTGTAACCACAGCATCAGCACTGCCCTGGGCCTTTCCAGGCTGGCCCGATACCTATGGCAATTTGTGCAATGCAGGACTAGCAGGAAAGGGAGACAGGGATGGGGTGAAAGATCACCTTGAGAAAAATTTGTGCTTTTTACCAGCTGGTCAGGGACCACAGGAGAGCTATTTTGTAATCAAAGGCAAAAATCACACACCCTGGCACCTGCAATCCCCTTGCAATAGATTCATAAGGTGCAGAGACACATTTACTATGGAAAGCTGTTTTGTTTTAGCAATGGATCACTTTAAGGAGAGAACTGGCAGCAATGCCTTGCACCAGGATCCAGCCTCACACGTTCCCTGCAGCCTGCAGAGCGACACCGGGCACCCGGCGGTCTCTGCGTGTTTTGCTCGCAGGCCCACCTGTTACAGCTGAAGGGGTTTTGTTCCACCTTCCAGAAAGAAAAACTGGGGGGAGGGAGATATGAAACCTACCCAAATGTTTAAAGGAAAGGCAAGCCTTCCCATCACAAGAAATAGCAAGCCTCACAACATGTGCAAAAGCGATTTCCAGAAACGAGTGGCATCCAGTTCCCTTTTTCTATAACGACAGCGACGAGATACAATAGCAGCAGTACAGGAAAGCAAGAGGAGACAGAGGACTTGGGACTCATGCTTGATGTTTGGAGCCAGCTAAGTCTTCGGGTGGAAAGTACTCATAGCCCTGCAGCTTGTTTTGCAAAGCAGCCCAGTACTTGCAGCCTTTGCCTCCCATAGCAGGAGCAGCCTGACAAGTCTCATTCTGGCCACAAATTCGGAGTAGCCATCCAAGCAGGACCAGCAAGGCACAATCAGACACAGCAATCCTTGCTCAGGCTCATCTCCGCAAGATTTTTCAGTTTTGCTTGAAGAAAGAGCAAGTGGAGGAGAGGGGACAAGGGGCTGAGAGCAATATGTACCTAGGTATGTGAACAAATAGATTTCAATTAAAAAAAAAAAAGGATCAGTAAAGGTCTGTACAGCATGAATGATCTGGGGAATTCCCAAGGGCTGCTTTGAAATCCAAAGTGTTGTATTTTGAAATGGACACAGACCTTGGCGGGAAGTGGGGGAGCAGACAGTAATGGTTTAATAGACTGTGGAATGGCTATAAAAAAAAAAAAGAAAGGGGAAAAAAGAAAAAGCAGATGGCAGCCCCTTCGCAGGAGCCATAAAATTTCATGGTGTATTTTCTATCCATGGCTTCACTGTAATTCAAGCCTTGGGGGCCAGCTTTCTCTGGCAGTGGTTACTGAGGGGCCTTGGAGGGCAGCAGTAACAAAGGGTGGACACTTCTTGGGCCCGCTGACCAAATGCTCCCTCTTGGGCTGGAACAGGAAATAAAAAGCAAATCATTTCAGAGAAACACCTAGGAGACTTCCCAAATGCATCCTCAAAGTAGCAGGTCAGAGCCCCAGAGATGAAATCAGGAAAACCCAAAAAGGTCCTAGGAAACAGAAATGGAGGCTCTTTGAATCTGTAGACAGAAAACAAAGCTCAAAGGAGATCTACTGTCCCTCAACACAGCCCTCATCTTGCATGAAAAAAGACTTTAATTTCAAAAGCCGTGTCCTGCCTGGGCCACTGGGCTCTCGGGAAGGACACATGGTCAGGCCAGGACTGTATCTGTCTTACAGGCAAACCTCTTAAACATCCACCTTTTGCTGGTAACCGTGCTTAAGCACTGCCCCGTGATCCAGGCACCTGTCTCTAAATTTGATCTAAACAAGGTCCAACTCAGGACCACATCTAGAATTTACTTTGGCTTATTACCGAGTAAGATTTGAACCAAGATCCCACATATGAATGCAAATAAAACAGACTATAAAGTTTAACATGTACATTTTTTGATTCCATCTCCAGTTATTAGCAGCATCCTGTGCTTCACTAACAGAGTTTGGGCCAATTCTTGTGGTGGTTCAAGCTTGAAGTTTGTCTGTTACCAAAGTCCATCCTCGGTGGCATCGGTTTTTTGTTTGACACCATGTAACACAGCACTATGTAAACAGAGCACCCAGCAAACGTCAGTTGTTAACCTGGCCCCACATCACTCATCCGGCACCTCTTACAGGTACAGGAGAACATCACCAAACCCAGAAATGCAACACACCTTCCGCTATTTCATCCTCTCCTTCTACCCAGCACATGGTCATTTGGGATGTGAATACAGCACAAGAGATTAAATGTTAATCTGTCCGTGATATATAAATAAAACAGAGCAATTACTATGCTGGAAGAAAAAGAGGGGAGGAATTATTTTAATTTGATTTATCTTGCAAATATATTTTGACACTGTAGTTCAAAGATTAAACATTTCACACTCATTAGAGGTAAAAAGCAATAATTAGAAATGAATGCAATGAAAACTCAATTTTTCTTCCACCTGTTTCCCACTGGAACAATTGCTGTGTGGAACATAAGGAGAGAAAGGAAGGGAAAAAATAAGCCTTATGAAGCTGTGTGCTTTGGTTCCATTTATTCTAATTATTCCAAGATTTGTCTCTAATAGGTTTGCAAAACTATTTGTTTCCGAATGATATAAAAAAAAACCTTGGAAGATGAGAAATCTTTTTTCAAGTATTAATGAATTTTTTTAAAAAAAAAAAACTTCATTTTAAAAAGTCACCACTACAAAAAATGCTGTCAGAAGTACTTCCAGGATCTTCACACAGACACTTAGAGTCTTTGGTGAAATGTGTATATGTGGGTTTTAATTTTTTTTTTTTTTTTTTTTCATAAATAAGACAAAGCTTATAGTGGATGACAGTCAGGCTCAGGGGCTGCAAGTGGCCAATGTTACACAAACCTGGGGTAACAAAAAGAAGGAGTTAAGATCTTAGAGCCGGAGGTCCTGGCGGCAGCAGCAGCCAGGCGCACGCTCAGCACCGGGCATAGGCGCATCCTAAGCACACACGTAAATATCTGCAGAATCCAAGCCTACTCAAGACAGACCTAAGACACAGTGCATTACAGGGATTATACAGGGATGCATATAACAGCAGAGGGAACATGCGACGGATATTGAGAGTAAGAGCACAAAAATGCACCAGAGTGTGTGTGCGTGTGCTCGAATACCTCTTTCTCCTGCAAAACAGCTGGCTGGCCCCGTGCTTTATCTCGGAGCAGTAGGCATGCCTCGTTGCCCCCCGGTGCCACGGCTGCCTGCCACCAACACAATATAGTGCTGCAAGACCTTCCACGTAGGGGCTGAGTTTTGCTATTGGTCCTCACACCTTTTGTTGGGGTGGGAATAAAAATAATGGAAACCTGGTGATTTTGGTGATAACACAGCTGGGAGGAGGGAGAGAGAACGCAAGCCCTCTGCCTGCGTGAGGAATTAAAGCAGCTGGAGATGTGGTGAGTAAAGGAAACTTTTCAAAGCACTCGGAGCCTAAGATTGGGCAGCAGAAAAAAAAAGGCTTTTCTTGTCGTTTTGCTGGTGGCATAGGATGAAATGACCTGTTTTCTCACGGAGGCACAGAGCAGGAGGAAGGGGGAGAAGTGAAAATGAGTTTCCCCCTCCCTGTGCGTCACTGACATCCCTTTATTGCTAAAGAACCGAAACCCAGAGATGCCATTGCTCAGCAAATTAGTTATTTCAGCTATTTCTTTAGAAAGATCTCGCAGGTGCACATCATTTGCAGGGCACCAAAGGTCTTTTTTTACCATTTCTGAGCTATCAGGGTCCATAAGAAAGGGACAAGTGGGATTCCCACTGCTGAGAGCCAGCACCATCCCGCCTGGCCATGGTTTTGGAGTAGTTTCTGCCTGCGTGTACAAGCCAGCAGCACTGTTTCCCACTAATGAGCAATTCCTCAGGAAGGTTAAAGAAAAGTCAAGGTTTTCATTAAGGGCTCAGGCCACTTAATTGGTCTATTCTGACAAATGCAATAATATTTGCGGAAAGGCTGGGCAGATAAAGGAAAAAGTAAACAAGGTCAGCAGTGTCCGTGTGAAACAAACTACGCAGAGTAAGGCCGGAAGACTGCTATTGCTGCTGCCAGAAAGGGGATGTTTCACCTCATCCCACTTGCTGTAGTTTGCACTTGCGGGTAAGTGGCTTCTTGCTGTTGTTCAAGAATTTGCCTTAGGGGTGAGCAGACTTGTGTTGAATTAATGCAAGATCTCCAGACACCCATGGGCACAGCCTGGACGGGCGCTACTTGACCATGCATCGCAAATGGTGCCCCAGTGCTCCTTGACCAGGCAAGACGAGGCCAGTCTGTGCGGCCCCATTTGATGGGCAGGAGTGGAAATGAGCTAAGAGAATATGTGTTTCCTCTAAACTTGGATTTGATAAAATAAAATCATAAAAAGCATTGAAAGTATGTCCAGGAAAAGAAAGAAAGCAAAGCCCCAAAACTTTTTTTTTTCCACAGTTCTGTGCCCCTGTTTCATTTATTTCCTACTTCACCTTCTTTAAGAAAGAAAATTTTCCACCAAAAGGTGTAAAAAACAGTGGCTATTATTAGACATTTTTGGTAAAATATAAGGAAGTACAAAATCTGACAATAGACCAGATGGCATCGTCTTGTCTCCATCTTCAGTGATCTTTGCCCTGTTGTCACCAGCATTTTAGGGCGCTGTCAGCTCTTTCCGGGAGACCCCTCCCTGGTAACACTCCGAAAGAGCAGTCCATGGGACGCTCCTCTGACACAGGGCACCCGGGCAGATGAAACATGAAATGTTCAAAACAGACCAAAGGAAGCATTTCTAATGTGAGTAATTATCCTGTGGCGCTTCCTGCCATGCAATACAAGAGAAGCAAATAATGCAGAATAATTCCTCAAAGACTCAGTTACTGAGTTGAATAACAGCATCAGCTGCAGTTTCGCTGCCTAGGTCTAGTATTATGAAGGCTCCTGGTCCTTGTGCTTCAAACTAATGCCCTGCTGGGATTAGAAAAGCAAACAATATCTCAGTATCAGTGACACTCACAACTTCAGGTAATAAGGAGGGCTCAAGCCTTGCTCCTGGAGGCTGGCTGGTAAAGGAGATAAGGCATTAGTTTTGCTTGCATCTTTTCCCATGAACCAGTTTCGTTTGTCCATTCTGTTTTCCCTACAGTGTAGAGGAAGCCTTTCCCTAATGGGGATGCCTCTCCTTTACTTAAAGCCAACTGCTTAAAAAATATAAAGCACCTTAAATGTGTAAGGAGCTTGCATTTTTCAGAACAAGCCAACACCTCTGGCTGCAGGGAGAGTCCAATTCATGCTTGCTACCTGCCAGCACCTGCCAGGCATCTTCAGGTGGCTTCACATCACAGCTTTTTGGGTGCTGAACTCCTCTGTCCCAGTCCGCTGCACAGAGCACGTTTTTCAAGAGCCGGCCATCCCCGTTCACAAGCACAATTACGCCCTGCCCCGAGCTCGGAGGAGCCGCAGCTTTCACGCTCAGGTTGGCACATACGCTCCTCCCTGGAGCAGGTGCCGGGGCCGCTGGTTTGCAGTATCATTAAGAAGCAGCTATTTCATGTCCTTACAGAGTAACCTCGACGGTGCTACATGAGTAAACTATGAAGTTACACATTAGGTCGTAACATTTCAGGACCTATTAGGAACAAAAGTGCCTTTGTGAACATGCGGGTTACTGAATAACCTTCTCCATTCCCATAAAAAGGAGCAAGAGGGATCGAGCTTTTTTCTTCTTTTTCAACAAGATCTGGTTTATATGCAAGTCAGGATCTTGAGGCTCCTTTTTGTGTCTCCACAGTTTGCCTGCCTTGCTCTCAGCCTATCAGCCATCCTCAGAGCAGAGTTTCAGTGGGACTGAGCCCTAAAACAGCTTTTGAATCCCAAAACAAATGGGACCGAGATCTTGCTGTGTAGGGCAGGAGCAACAGTAGCCCTGAAACACCCAAGCCCACCCATCTTTGGGTGCATTACACCTGCTCCATGCTGCCCTGGGGGCTAATGGGAAAACAAGTCAGGTTTTTTTTGCAAAAAGGCAGAGTCATCCTATGAGGAGGGAGGGAGGAAGAAAATACAAACCATGCATACATGTAGTTATGCTGCAGCTCATCTACCAGCATGAGATACCCTAGCTAACAATCTTGAAGTCAAAAATTGACCTTCTTCCAGCCCACGGCAGTTGGATGGATTCAATGATATGGATGATATCGGGGCACCAAGCAGTTGTTGACTGGGCCAGCAGCAAGGTGGGAGGGTGTACATAACCTCTTAGCCCTCTTCTGCCCTCCACCAGCCACCGAGTACATCACTGTTTACGGGCTTGATGTGACTGTGTAGCACAGGAACATTTCTCAATCACCTGCAAACCCACTGGAAAGGAGCCAAAACTGCTATAAGTACCGGACTCTGGAGCCTGCCCAGCAGGCCTTCACCGCGCATATCTGAACACTCGAAGGCTGCTTGTTTTCCTGCTGCTTTCCCATCTGCCATGTCCTCTGGGCTACCTCCTACCCAGTTTTCTCCATCTCTGCAATAGCTGTATTGTTTTATGGATTAGCCATAACAGAGACACCGGTGTGCACCGAGCACTGAAGCTCTCCAACCCATTATTGACTGCTGCTCCAGTTGCACACTTTCTGTAGCACTTTCTAATGCAGACCCAGCCTGTGCACCAAAACTGAGTGTGACGGGGAGCCCTGGAACTGGCAGGAGCTACCTGAGCTCGAGTTGTATGTCCCTGAAATAGTTGGTCAGGGATACTGAAATGCCACACAGCTCCCTGCTCTAGTGCTGAACAGAAACGTTATCACTTTCTACTAACAAGCCCTTCTTTCACACGGGGCCAGCTGGGTCCTCTCCCTTCTGCCAAGATCTCCTGCTTTCCTCCTGGAAACCTCCCCTGCACAGAGCCCTGGGAACTCCAAAGCAACAGCTCTGTGCTTTTTGACCCTCGTTTCCTCTTCTGAGCTGAAGAGAGCAATTCTCTCATAACCAGACTTCCCAGACCTTGCACTTGAAGGAACATTAATGTTTCTGTAACTCTAATTTTGTTATTCTCATTTAAACGAACCGGCCTTTCCCACTGTCTGCAATGGGGACTGCACTGGGTGATGCCAGGCTGCAAGACCCAGAGGCGCTTCTGCCATCAAAGACTCACCCAAAATCACAGCAGAGGCAGGAGCAAAGTCAGCACAAGAGCTCACATGTCACGATTCCCAAACTAGCACCCTAACCACTGCATAATGCACTTAAAAGCACATCTATAAATAAACTTGGGCCTTATATAAACCCAATTAGAATACACTGGCAAATTATTCAAGGAGGCTGGCAGACACATACTTTACTTCAGGTGTCAGCCACAGGAGAGTATTATGGGTTTCACATTACAGGGAATGCATTGTGACTTTGAATTATATTGCACTTAGCCTGTAAGTGAAACAATAACAGCTTGGTCTATGGAGATAACACCCCAGATCAGCTCCCTATAATAAATTAGTGAAACATTCCACTCCCCGGTGCTGCAGTCTCACACCTCTAAATATCAACACAAACTCCAAGGGTTTGATGGAAAAAATGGTGTTAAGTCTCATGGCGTTTGAGGAATTTCCCAATATGCACTAAATTAACTTTCTGGCTGCACTAAACAGAGTGGTAGAAAACAGCCCCATCTGAGACAGATGCAAGGCGAGAGATCCAAGCAGCTGTTTTGCACATGAAATCAGATTGAGATTAACACTTACCCTTGGAGTTCTCACTCTGGGGCTAAAATATAGCTTCAGGGACCCCTCTGTTTAAAAATATCTTGAGTTTCTTCAATGGACTGGATGAATTGGGAATTTGAGACCCCCAGGCCATGAAAAGTCAAAGAATAAAAATCTCTCTCAAAAAGCAAAACCATTGACTTACATTCATCCCTTTTGTTTCCTCTAGTTTGGCATTTTAAGGATTTCACCCAAATCATGAAAAGTCTAGTTCATCAGATTCAACTGGAGAAAACCACTCATTACTGCACTTCACTGTTGCAAGAGGACCAAGGCAGACACAAAACATGATTAAGGACAGAAGTAAAGTTTTGTACAAAGAAGCAATGTCTCTTAGTGGGGTAAACAGGTGGAAGAAAGCAGGAAGGCTTTCATGGATACAACCCAGTGAAGACTTGTGCACTAGGGAGCTTTCCCATGTTTTTTTTTTTCCATTTGTTGGTATTTACATAAATTCAAATTCCTGGAGGACAGGAGGAACAGTCCAGGTGCTGACCAGCCTGAATAAAATTGATCAGCGTCCCTTGGATACTGGCCTCTCTTTTACCCTTTCCCTGGTTAAGCGGGAGCCTGAGCACTCCAGCAGACAGCCGGTGCATCCCCTGTAGTCCAGCACCACGTCCCAGAGGATTCAGCTCATTTAGGCCACTTGGCAGATAACACGAGTTTGTTTTCAGAAAGGCAAAGCAATCTGTCCATAAGGATTTCTCACGCTTCATATGCCAGCCCTGGCCAGGGAAATACAACATTAACTACATCAAAAGAAATTGTTGAATGAATAAATTATAAAAGCATTCGGGGTACCTATCTGGGGTATTATTTTACACATGGGTGCCGAGTAGGTTAAAGGAGCATGTTTTGCTGTTATTGCATTCCCAGCTCTGTTTGCAAGGACTCGGCATCGCTGTGAAAGTGAGACTATGGACACGAGCTCCCTGCCGGCACAGCAGGACCAGACACAGGTTTTGCTAATGTCACCTCGCCTCTAAGCATTACCCTTCAGAGAAAGGCAGGACAAATGCTGATCTTACACAGCACAAGAGGAAGAAGAGCCCTCCAGACAAAGCTAAACACAAATCCATCGAAACAAGTCCTCAAATTGCAGTTGCACAGACCCACCCTGCCTGCTAAGCCCCGTCCTCCTCCTCTCTGCAGCCACGTAGCACAATATTAACATCTTGCTTAGCCAGCATCCATCGCCCAGAGATGCACAGCTCTTTACATAGACAAAGCTGTTCAAGCACTTACGTACCATTTCACATCGAAGGATTTCAAAGAGCTTTGCAAATATTATACAATTAAGCCTCGCAACCCTTATGTGGATGTGCTGAGTATTATCACAGTTTCTCAGCCATGGAAAGAGAGGCAGAGAGTCATTAAGTGATTTATCTAGTATCACACAGAAATTCTACAAGAGAATTAGGATTATCACCCAGATCTCTGGATTACCAGCCTTTTTATATACAATTTATTCCTGATCAAAACCATACAGTCCACTTCAGGGCTTTGCTCATGGGAAGATTTCTAACCATGCAGAGTTTATGCAGTTGCATTTTTTCTAACAGGGAAGAAAGAAAAAAAAAAAAAAAAAGGAAAGAAAAAAGGAGCTAACTACCATTTAAACCGGCATGCATACGCAAAATTTGTGCCTTTGTGCTAAGAACAGTCATTGATGGACTTCCAAATCAAAGTTTCCTTAATAGTACAGGGAGAAGGACCCAAAAGTTTTCGTGCTAATCCCAGAATTACCTCCTATGCAGACACCCAAGCTCCATTCACAGAGCAGCAGGGTGAAAGCCCAACTCCATAAAAATTTCGGGATTGCTGCCATTCCCATTGGTGGGGCCAGGGTCTCACTCGAGGCGGTTAGTGGGTGAATGCTGTTGCCTTTGGCATGATAGACCTCCCTGGGTCACTGTAAATTATTACAAAATTGTATTAATTTTGGCCTTTTACCCAAAGAAATAAAAGCCTGTTCGGGACTAAAGCCTACCCACACGTAGACAGGCTACAAGCTTCAACCAGGGGAGAAAAAAAGGCAGCTTGGAGCCGGAGGCGAAAATGGGGTTCTGCTGCTGCCTCACATCAAATTCAGACTTCTCATCACAAAAGATTTTAATTTGGCCCCTGCTGTACAACCACAGTCCCTGTTAGGCCGATCTCCCCAGGCAAGGCAGTAAATTATGTGTCCCCGCATCTGGCCCCTCTGGTCTTCTGTCCATATGTTAACTCTCAGTGCTGGTTAACAGGGCTTGGGTGAACCCAAGCTCTTGCCCTGAATGTCCCCCAGCCGTCTCTGTGGGTGATTCCAAGGTATATCACCACAGCTACCTCCCAGAGGTGTTATTTGCCATCTGGAGCTAGGCAAGCATTTCAGATGAACGCATTATCCATCAAAAAGCACACTTTTCTGCAAACTCAAATTGTTTAAATTTGAACTATAGTTTGGTTGCAAAAAAAAAAATCCATAAAATAAAAATATTGGTGTTTTCAAAGCAAAATACTTCAGTTTTACTTTGAAACAATGTCCTTATTTTTGAAGTGAGAACAAGCTTCATTTCTAGAAAGAATTTGAAAGAATTAAAGACTTAAAGCCAAGAGAATATTTTCTGACTGACTCAGGACCAGATGGTCAAATGGAAAAACAAAAAACCCAAATCAATCCCATCGCCTTCATTTCCCACTTTCCATGCCCAAAAAATTTCAGATTGATCCGATCCAGCTTCAGTAAGTCCCACTAAAAACAAAACCCAGCGAGATCAGGGGGCACGGAGCGTGGTGCAATGCATGCAAGGCTGTGCAAACATCCAGTTTCCATCAGAAACCCACAGGAACCGGCTCCCCAGTCCCCCCTCGCTGAGGGAGCTGTGGATCAGACCTGGTGTGTACAAGAGGACTCAGCCAAGATCCCTTCAAATCCCGTTTCTTCCTCCACAGTGCCCCATGGCTACTACATGAATAGCAGAGAAACAATTGCTCCCATTTCCTTCTCTCTGGCACTACATGTTCCGAAACGCTTTTGGCCCTGAGCTTTTGGGGAACCCAGGATTTTTCTCTGAGCTAATTTACTCCTGCTGCAATGAACACAACCACTGTACATGGGGCTGATATTTATTCTAAAAACCTTTCAGGCCCATTAGCCCTGATGTGGACCAGCCTCCCTGCTTTTCCACCTCCAAAACCAAGCTTTGCAAGGACCTGCAGATGTGCTAACAGCTGGGCTTCCCTGAAAGCCACTGTGGAGCTTGCAGAAGCCCAGCCCGTTGAACCAGCACCTGGGGCAAACCTTTCCTAGCACTCAGCAGATCGCTGCAGAAAAGGTGCTCAAGGATGGGAAATGTAAGTGTATTGCAACTACAGTTTGAGACTTTTTTTTTTTTTTAAATATGTCTACAAAATGAAATCATTTTGACTCCAGGCTCTTTACAGTTGTCACATCTGAAATGGATTTTGCCACTTTGGTGTCAGAAGGCTGGGTCTGCAAAAAGAGACATAACATAAAATTCCCTAATGCTAAGGAAGCAAATCGTTTTGTAAATTGAGCCATAGTGTCTTTGGTTGTGTGACATTAATTTAATTCTCGTACTGCCATGCTTAGGCAGAAACACTCCCTACCTAGCTAGTGATCATAGAAGAAAAGGTAATAAGCATATAACAAGGATCCCCAGAAACAAATAATGCTGGGCTTTTGAAGGGATTGTGTTTTGGAATATTTGCATTTCAATGGGACGGAAAGCATAGTTTCTCAACTGTGCCTTGCCAAACTCTCTGGAACACCCTTTTCTTTCTATTTGATTAATCATTTCATGCTTAGAGTCTTTTAAAATACTGCTACTTCTAGCAAGCAGATAAATGCGCATCTTTTCAGATAAATGATGAGCCTTAAGGCTCTGCTCTGTTTTGCTCTTTTCCTCTTCTAGCTACTTCAACTCCTAAATCAGCAAATACGCAACACAGATTTTCTGGCTGTTTAAGAAGAGCTAGTGAATTTGAAAGACTAAAGCAATGCTACAGGTTCCCCTGCCTCAACTAGGGCTGAGAAATTACAAAAGCCAATCTAATAAAAAGGTTAGTTTTTCCAAGTGTGCAGCATGATTAAAAAATCAGCCAATTAAAGTTCTGATTCAATATAAAACCTGAATGTTTCCAAATGTCTAAAACAGTTGACACCAGCATGACATCTGCCCTTTCCCTGCAGCTTTCCGTATGGAAAAGAGATCTACCTGCCGTCTCTGTGCAGCTCTGTAGCAAAGGAGTTTGGACTGAGCTAAACTAGATTGCCAGCAAAGTCTTTGCCCCTAGCACAGGTCCTAAATGCAGAGCTGTTTTGCTTCTCCACAACTGCTACAGCTGCTTTATAAAAATGCTCTACCAGCTCAAACTGTCTTGCCCTGGATGGTCATCTGTCTCCAACACTGGCAGCAGGAGATGCTATTTAGAGAGAGCACGTGAGCTTGGCCGCTTTCTGCAGCTCCTTCCCTTTGTATCCATCAAGCATCCACAGCTGCTGAAAGTGGGATACCAGAGTCACATCCCTGCCCAGCCATTTTAGTGTCCATTTACTAAGCTGCTGTGCATGACTTTTAAAAATTCCCCTTTGAACCTGCTGACTTACCACCTTCATCATTTTGCAAACCTCTCCCATACTGCATCTCAGCTTTCTCATCTCCAAACTGAAGAGTCATGGCCACAGAAAGCAGCTTTTCCATCCCCATTTTAGTGCAATACTTTCTCCAACTATACTATGGTCTTCACAGGATTAATTTTAATTAACTACAGGACTAGATATAATGAATAAGCCAGGTCAAAGTCCAATTTGAGCAAGTTTGCTGCACAGAGGACCAAGCACCATGAGAGCTATGCTGGTACACCCTCAGTGCAGAGAGCAAGGAGCTCAGGGAGACCAGCACAGGTCCCAAATGCAGTAAGTTTCCTTAATGCACCACTGCTCTTGCATGTGAAGGAGCCCTTTTTCTCAGCCCCATGAAGTCATCCAGATGCAGGACAATCCTCCTGCTACCATGTTCTTTCCAATCCCAGAGACAGTTTGGTCCTGCCCATCGATCCCAGCCCTATGCTGCACTGCACGAAGTGGACATGCCCACCAAGAACGGCAGAGCATCCAGTTGTTCTTCCCTCAAAGAAAGGAAAGGTGCAGTGACACAAACACCAGGCAGCTTTAAAGTTGACTGACATTTTTTTGAACCTCAAGGGAAGTTGAAACTCGGTTCAAATTTCATTTTAAGTGATCAATCCTGATTCCTAGGGCTCACATACATCAATGTCATGGGCAGAGGGTAATATATTATATATATAACCCATGAGTGACTACACACTCAAGAAGTATGAAATACTTTTTGTGTTCCGCCTATGTATCAGCAAAAGGGTAGGATTCACAGAAAAAAATTCAAACCTTTATTAAATGTCAAGTGCAAAAGTAGTCTTGAAAACAAAGTAAAGAAAAAAAAAATCAGCTTAAGAGGAGAAAGGGAATAAAGAGACCAAACTGCAAACCAAAACTAATGTTCTGGCCTGGGAGAGGGGGGAGGAACCTAGCCTGTATTTCTGGAGAACTGAGCCCTTCATTCCTGTTATGTGCTGTTTTACTGACCTCCACACTTTGTGAAAAAGCCTATTCTCACACTTCCATTAACCACATTAACTCACGAGTCTGCACAAATATTCATTTGTAAAGCCCGCAGGAACTGCTGACGTTTTTCAGGAAACCCACTGGGATTTCAAACTCTCATCAGTTTGGACAGCAGGATGTGAGCAATGCCATCCCTGACGGCAAGTTACCAGGGAGCTGTGCAGAGGAAAAATTTCTGTAGGAAGAAGAGGTCTTTTAACAGAAACACCATGAAGCAAACTGCTACTCCTTCCCATTTCCTTCTCCAGCAGTCTCCCTGCAGGTTTTCACCACGTTGGGTAGGTGAGACAAGAGGAGAACAGGCATCACTCTCACATGTAATACCTCTCAGACATTGTCTAGGATCCTCCTACCCTTACATTTAGGGGATTCTAGGTCTGTCCTGGCTGAGCAGAATTTCCTGGAGCCCTTGTGCCTCCAAGCATAAGGTGCATTTCTTTGTCTTTTCTTAGTACAATTGAAGATAGCAATTGTTTCAAAGTCTCAAAGTCTCACACTTGGAGGGTACTGAGAGAACACACATGGCAGACATTAGACCTATGGTCTAAACACTGCCCAGAAGGTGCTCAGCCATAGGTATGGTTTGGCACCAGCACTTCCCCAGGATGGGACCTTGCTGCCTGGAGGATGAGGAGAAAGAGACATGAATGTACTTCTCCACCCTGGCCCTCTTCTGTAGCTCATCCCATGGGAATGCATTTATCTCTGTCCTCCTTGGAGAAGGGAACTGGAGAAACAAGTCCACCTTGATGCTCTTTTGTCTTGGACATCCAAAGAGTTGGTACACCAAAGGCAGCACACATGTCCTTTGTTTTTAATGAGACCATTGACTCAGCTCCCAAAAGGTATGTAAGAATTTTGTTTTATTTTTAAAATGCATAACTCAAGCCAGAACTGTTTCTCCTTTCACTTTTGTTGCTTTGATCTTAGCTGAAATGTATTATAAGAATAACATCTAATGGAGAGCACTGAGTAAAGCCCAACTCAAAGGACAGCAGTGTCTCTTTACAAGTGTGCGTTGATCATCCTGTTTCAAAGACATCAGATTGCTTGTGCAAGGATGGGTGCTGGAAGCCATGATCCTCACCTGCACGCTAGCTTTCAGCTGTAAGGAAGTTAGATAACTGGAGCTGAAACTACGAATAAAGCAGACCGAGCCTTGCAGAGCACACAAGACTTTTATGGCTAAAGAACTGCTGTAATATGTTGTAATCACAGCTGTATTGCAGCCCAGTATTATTTTCATAATAAGCCTGTCT
Organism: Nipponia nippon; assembly: GCF_047370975.1. NCBI lineage: Eukaryota > Metazoa > Chordata > Aves > Pelecaniformes > Threskiornithidae > Nipponia > Nipponia nippon. Next base: position 11,383,057 of record NW_028262330.1, on the reverse strand, counting down.
TATAATACTTTACCTCCAGGTAAGCTCTAAAGGGCTATTTCTCACAGCGTAGCTATATCCCACTCTCAGGGAAACCTCTTCTTTTTAACATCCACACTGCAGGTTAATAAATGCCATAGTGTCATTTCCTCCACTTGCTGGTTTTAGTGAATGTCAAAGGGCAACAACATCACAGCAGAAACTAAGTGTAGAAAGCGGAAACAGAGGCACCAATAATCTCATAAAGGTTTTACATCCTTCATCCAAATTCTTCCAGGTTTACTTCATATTCAGATTTATTTTTAAGAAAAGCTCTGATCTATTATCACTGTCCAATCCCATGTTGTACTGAATACCAGCAAGTTGCTGGTGGAAACAACTAGATCTACATGTCCTTCATTTTTGTACACCCCAGAGTATCAGATAGTCTCTCCCTTTTCTAGAGTTGTACAATAAATAGAGCAGAAAAGTGACTTTGGTTTAAAGTTTGTCAGAGAGATTCACAGGTCCCTCTGGCACTTCTTTTTAAAAAGCAAAACAAACAAACAAAAAACCCTTAAACTGCTACTTCAGTAGTATTAAAAAAAGACAGATTGAAACTCATTATTAACCATAATTCTCAGGTTACCATGCGATTTATATTGGGAACACTTGAACCATCTTTCCTCCCGTCCTGCACTTCAGTCAAAATAGTATTATTATTGTTATTGAAAAAAATGTATGAGGCATTAAGGAGCTGCTGTGTCCAAGCCAATGCACTGTGTTCACCAGCAATAATTGTATCAGACAAGTGTGCAGCACGATCAGGTTTTTGGAGTGAAAAGGTGAATGGGCAGAGATGTTATCAAAACCATACTTTTACCTGATCTATTTTAGGATTAATGTATTTGAGTGACAAACTTTTGGCTAAAACCGGACCAACCCTCCATGTTGCAGTAGACAGTAGGAGTGAGCAGGTACGGTATCAGCCCACACCTCTCACCATAGCTGACCCCACACATCCATACACCCACCACAAAAGCCTCCATCCTTTTGTAGGAATATTCTGCATTTCTGGAAGCATTGCTACACAAGAAAGACTCTTTTATTCACAGTTTGGAAGCAAAAATCCAAACAGGCAATTGGAATCACTCAGCTGCACTCCCTGCTCCCACGGTGAAGCCCCACACCAGAGCCAGGCCTGCCGAGGATCAAAGCCCACATACCCACCAACATCGGCTGAAAGTTTTTAACTAGGATTTCAGCTAGGAGATGGGCAGTGGCTGAACAGTAGCTAACCAGTCAGGAGAGAAGGGAAGAAGATAAGGCTCCGCAGTGACAAATTGGCCCTGAAACAGGAGGAAAAGCAAGGACATCCCATGAGATTGCTCCACCCATGCACTTTCTTGATCGTCCACTCCAGCTACAGGAAAGCAGCACCAAAACAAATGGGTGCAATGCGATCTTCCGCAAGGAATAGTTTTCTGCCAATTTTCTGTCTTGTATCCATTGTTGCAGACTGCGGATGGGCTGCCGTTCAGAGGAGAGGCCAGTGATGGATGCTGCCCTGACCTAACAGCAGCGAGGCCTCCAGGCCTTGACCCATGCAGGTTCCAATTAGCCAAAATTAGTCAGCTGTGGCCAGGGTTTGTCTTCCTTTAAACACCTAACTGTGTGAAAGCAACAGTCCCTTTCTCCAAGTTGCCCACTCAACCCTTTGTGCCCTTACACCCTTCCCCAGGGAGCCTCCTTCAGTTTTGTTTCTCCCCTTCATGAGCCGTGCCAATCATTAAAGAGTCTTAGCAGCCCCATTATCATCCTGGGCAATTCTTAACTCATTAGGCTTTAAAAGTTGTTGGACTGCAGAAAAAAACCCAAACCAAGCAAATGCTTAAGCACGATAAAAGGATGTTAATGTTTTACCCCACCGACAATGACTGAATCTGTAGGACAATTATTATGGATATTTCCATGGGTTTAGTGTTACTTTTTCCTGACATGAGGTCCTCTGTGCAGCAACTAATTAAAAATGGAGGAGTTTAATCTGCAGCCAACCTCAGAGGTTGATTTGAATTCTCCCACTGTGAACTTTCAAACATGGAAGCACGCCTGTTTGCACCGATGGGATCCAATATCCTGCCTCGCAATGGACTTTCTGCATTTTGGCAGGCTGCACGCCTATGATTGTGCCAGCCTGCAGCATTAATAATTCACTACCTGATCTGATCTTTCAGCATGAAATACAAGTAAAGACGACATTAAGTGCTGCTTGGATTCCCCTCCTCTGCCATTCTCCTATTGTGTCTTCAGATTGTGCTTGATCTAATGGGAATTTAGTACTAAATTAACACAAAAAGTCACATCTTAGGAGGTCAAAACAACATGTACTGCTGAAGAGAGGAAGCAGGCTTTCCTGCTGAGTTTACCTTTAAAACCAACATTTTTATTTTTGTTTGAATCATCAGAAAGAGATGAAATGTGTTTAGATTAGGATGCAGGAGCAGAGAGCAGACATTTCAGATTCCTAATGAACAGCGTATTAACACTTTTCCCCTGCTTGTGTGAAAAGGTAGATTACCTGCAGAGATGAGAGGACATTCCCCCTTCCTGAGGGGAAGAACACCATTTTCTAGCAAGATTTGCGAGTTTTTCCTCTGCACTGCAACAGAAAGAAAACCTCTTCTAGGAGACAAAACTACACCAAAACATTTTTATATGGTTGAAAATAGTCCGGGACATTTCACTAGTGTCAAGTAGCAGTCAGCCCCACATGCAGTTGCACTGGCTCAAGCAAGGAGTTGTGGACCAGGTACTGCTGAAAGCTTTCTGCAGTGGCAAAGCTGCTGTTACCCAAGTCCTCAACACCCCAAGTGACTTAAAAGCATTGGCAAGCTACAAACATTTTATGTCCCAGGTTTTCCTCTTCTCAGGGGTTGTTTTTTGTTTTAAGTAAAAAAAAAAAAAAAAAAAAAAAAAGATAAAAACACACCCAAAAAACCCTCAAACCCCAGAAAGTCTAGGAAGATAACCTCAATTTTGACAAAAAAGTTTCTTTCAGAGTGTTTTGTAGAACCTGCAGTTTTTCATGTAGGCCTATGTGCTTTCTATTTGGTCCCTTAATTGTTGCATCCCTATTACAAGGAAGGGAAAATACTTTGCTTTCTGTTCCAAGATAGACTGCGCTGCTATTTTGCACTCATCCACTGTTCTGGTACTGTTATCACATTAACATTTAGAGATCCCAAGTAAGGTCAATGCCTTTGTCTGTCAGCCTTTGTACAGTCAAGAGACAGTCCTTGCCCCAAAGACCTTAAAATATAAATAGATAAGACAGACAAAGGGAGAAAGAAAGGGAACATTTCTATCGTTGTCACAGATAAGAAATGGGAAGATAAAATGGTTTGCTGGAGGTCAGTGACACAGAGCTGGGGAAAGAACACTCTCAAGTCTCTGTCAAGCGTCTTTAACCATGAAGCTGTCCCAAAAAAGCCTATATTTCCTCCAGCATTTCATTCAGGTCCCTGCAGAGATGCCCTGAAAAGGGAGCTGTAAGGAATCATTGCAGACTTTCAGAGATGCTTAGTTTTCAAGAGGAACTTCTCAAAGGGGACTTGGTAGAAACACAGAAGTTTGACCAAAGCTAAGTCCAAAAGCAGAGACCGAAAGTCCCAAGTCTGGACTCAAACGCTAAGAACATACAAATCTCAGAGGAAAGCAGGTAGGGCTGGCCCAGCCCCTGAGCTGCTCCTCAGTATCCATGTCAGCAGTGAAAAATGGGATGCCGTGGTCAAGAATTCACTCTCCAAGCAATAAGGGCAAGAAAAATCAGGTAGCTATTGGGGCGGGAGGGGAGGATGCAACAGCCTTAACTGATCTGCCTTCAGTGTGTGAGTGACAGCACAAGGATATGGAGAAGATGCCTAGTTTAGTTCCACATGGCCCAGAAAAACTGATATGTTAAAAAGATAGTGAGACCTGCCTCGGGCAGAATCAAAAGAACGAAGGACTAAGTTCACCACTACCCTTTTTGGTTTTATAGAAAGTCGGGGGGGAACAAAACAAACCAGACCTTATGGCATAAACTATTCTGCAGAAGCATTTGCACTTCAGCCCCATTTAGAGGCTGGCGTATGGGCTTATGCCCTGTCATCTGAAATTTCCCATCCTTTATTCATTTTCCTCCTTGTGTCATGAAAGATGTCAGAGAAAGAGCTCTCCCTTACAAGCTTTATGTCCCAGCGTATCTGGTGGCAGCTGGCTCAGTGATTAACTGTGCGCTGTGTGGTGGCTCTTATCCCTGGCTGTGACATGCCAAGCAGGTAATGTTAGAAGTCTTATGTTGAAACAGAGTTTAAAGAGTCTGTTTAGTTAACCCAGGTTAAGTTCTGCAGTTTCTCTCTGCTTTCTCTGCCTTCCCCCAAGCATAACTGGTCACAGGAATTTGCATTTTTTTGGTTTTTTTGAAGCCTTTGTCTGCACAGAGTTGCTGGTGTTCGACCACAGCGGGGACATCTACTCTAACATATAAACTAAACAGCAGTGCAGAAAAACTAACTTGCATCTCTATCACCAACAGCTTTCAACATGGGATTTGTGTTCAGTGTTGTTGCAAGGCTATCTGCCCTGACAGATGTAAAGAAGCTTCATTTTGGAGTTAGAGGGCCAGGGAATATCCTGGTCCACACAGCCACAAGAAGAGCTGGCCCCAGCTCAGCTCTGGATTGCTCCCTGGCCCATAGCAAGCGGTGCTGGGGTTTGTCACAGCCTGGGGGAGCGTAAGAGCAAAGTCATGTTTGCATCAGGCTGTGCCTGCTAGACCACCGTGCCCAGCTGAAGGACAGAGGAGGGCTTTTGCAACATCAGCCTGGAACGGGATTAATCCTCAGCTCTCACTAACTCCTTCATAGCCCAGAGGGAAGAATAAAATCAGTTATGCCCATCCTGTAAAGCAGGCATAAGGTCTTCAGCAGAAAACAATTCCCACCTGCTATATGGGGGACAGGCGCTAGCACAGCACAGTGATACCCTGACCTATAAAGGGATCTTCAGTTGTTACTATACCGCAAGGAATCAGAAGAGCCCGTATTTTACCCAAACCACTGTGCCTTTCCAGTCCAACAACTTGTGACCCACCTTGGCTTTGCCATCTAAGTTTCAGTTTGGAAACCAACACCCTCTTCCCGCTGTTCCCTTGAACACAGACCTTCCTGTTAAAGACCGAGTGCAGACTGTTGCTGTAGCTACTGCAGCCATCCAGAGCCTTTACCAATGTTTAAAGAAAGCTTGAATTACTGATGGATGGGAGGCTTTGGCTCACAGTTGTCTCTGCTGCCGGTTGCTCCGTGGCTATAACTCTGCCAGTTTATGCAGCCCCGGTGGGTTTGTGCTCGGCTCTTCCAGGGACGCTGCAGAGCTATGGGGATCCTCTGCTTTCTAGAGGGAAGGATCCTTTGCAACATGCATGGGACCAGATCCAACCAAGACCAAGAAATAAGAGAGTTAAGAGAAACAAGCACATAGCCAAGATCAGAAGCACAGCCTGCCTAAACAGGATTGATGATATATTGCATACCATCAATTTGTCCATTCTTAACCTGACTCTTGGAATACTTTGTTGTCTTTTTTTCCCTTCCTCACATCTATTACTCTTTCATCCACACTTCCCACAGACAGTAATGTCTTCCAATTCCCCCCTCTCATTTTTCTCCCCAAACACACACAGCCTGCTGAGCAGGGCGGGGAGCAGAGGCCCCTACTAATTGGAATGGTCATGGAGATAGTTCGTCTCGCAAGAGCAATGCCCGCAGGGCAGCAGGGATGCCCCGGCGCCCCGTCCTGCCTGCAGACCCACACCTGTCCTTTGTCACAGCTGGGCTGCCCAGACCTGGAATCTAATCCCAGGAGGGCTGGGGAGGGAGGATATTTTATCTTCAGAGAAAAGCAAACAGGATGGGCACTCATCGATCTTGAGAAAGAAACATTAGCCAAGTCAAACACATGCCAGAGTCTGAAGCAACAGGATGTCCATGATGTAATGCCTGGATTCACCTTGGCATCTCCTTTTACACTAAGGACAGACTTGGAGAGAAAACGAAGAGATGTGCACACAGGATAAAGAAAATTTTCAGAGAGCATTGACCAAACCTATTCTAAATCAGTGCTGGCTCCCCACAACAGAAAGCGAGTTCAGACTTACTACTGGCAACCATTACACACAGCACCATTAGACCCATGAACCTACGACCATCTATCCTGTATGTCCACCCAACCTGGGTCCCCACCTATCACAAGTATTGTCTTCTACTGCCTTGAGCAATTCAGGCATCCACCAGAACACCTTTGCAAGGCTCACTGAAAAAAGGTTTTCCTCTTATTTATTCTGTGGTAGTGCCCCTGGTGAGATGGAGATCTGACTGGGAGAAGAGCCCACACATCTTCAGCTGCAGCCAGCCATGGCTCAGCATGAGCCGAGACAAAGGCACCTTGGCAGGAGATGGGAACAGTGGGACACCGATTTCCCCCCACATCACACGTGATTTCATGCTAGAACGGATGCAAGGACTCCCGCAGAGAAGCTCCTGCTGACAAACTTACCTTTATCCAAGGCTATGAGACTGTATTTTTAGTTATTGGCTCAGACCCTCTCACTTCTGGCCAAAGAGCATGTAGGAGGCAAACCAGAAAAGCGATTGTAACCACCCTCAAGCTGTCCCTTTCTGGAGCCAGCTGACAGTCATCCCAGATCACCAAGTTCAATCAGAGCAGCAGTAGGATGCCATTGGGACAGTGAGCAACAAACAGCTCCAGGCTCAGCCAAAAGGCCATCTATCAGGAGCTGAGAAGTTACTTTACCCTTAAAAATGTTCTTTAGATAGGTACAGCACAAAATAACCTTTCAACTCTGGTCTTGGCCTCCAGAACCTGTATCTCACAACACATGGTGGCCAGCACACTTGAGCTAATGAAACTGCTGTGACTGCAGGCCCCAGCATGCAGAGGTCTGGTTTGTGAACACTCATAGACAGCCCAGTGGTCTCCATTAGGATTAGACAGGTCTGAATCTATTTCTGTCACCAGTGAAGGTTTACACTACCTCTACATCTTCACAAAACCAGTTCCCTGGCAAAACAGAAGCAAAAAGACCCATCACTCCTCTACAAAACCTAGCTGCCAAGGGGCAAATGAAGAAAGCTCCAATGAGCACAGTCAAAAGCAAGGCTCAGAAGTCTAGGCCATGCCAACCCTCTGGCAGGAGCTCCAGCATTTTGAAGTCTCCGGTGCTTCCCAGGTCTAACTGGCACAGGTGGTACCAGGAGGAATCGTGGTCCTTCCCCTGCAGCCAGTTTCTCTTGCCAGAGACATGGGAAGAACAGAAACATAATTAAAAAGCATTGGGGAGATCTTAATGGAAAGTCTGCAAAACGGGTGGTGGCTCTGTTTGAGCTGAAAGTCAAAGTTCTGTTTGATCTACTCATTTACCAGAGCTAGTTCAGAGAGCTAACTACTGGCATGGACCTCAAAAGTTTATTTCCTTGCCAGTATTCCCAGGCTTGTATTACCTTCTTCAACAATAACACTATAAAATTAGATCTTCATTAATGCTGAATTGCACAGTAATTCACAAAAGAGAGCAAACAGACCTAATCTGACCATTCAGGCATTGATTAAAACGAACACCCCTGAGAACACCGTAATAAAGATTCAACACTTCCAGTGCTTGCCATTAGAGACCTGTCTTTTTGTAATGATTTGCCTCATTAAGCCAGGCACCGCAGACCTGCCATCCCTAGTCAGATGCTTTCCGACACTCAAAATGGTTGCAAGTGGGAGGCAACACGCATCCCACAGAGATTTCCCTTTACCCAGCCTACCTCCTGTTTCTGGTTAAGAACTTTTAGCAATTACTTTTAATGCCAAAACACAACGTTTTTCAGCTGATAGGAGATCTGCACATTTCCAATGGGAAATGAGAATTTGTTTTAGAGGGCTTTTGCTGGAAGAATGCATTCAGTAAGTGGGGGGTCTTCCCGTTCCCCACCCTTCCTGAAGAAGCAGTTCATATTTCCTTTGGAAGTTTTCATTCTTTCAGTAAAATATAGTTTGTTTTTAAGCTGGAATTTTTAGTTGTTTTGGCTGAAGTGGCATGTTGTTACCTCTGGGGCTTTAACAGTTTAATTTTACTCTTTTGAAAAAATATTAGAGAAACTAACCTAAATGGGAGCCTTTATCAGAAAAAGCCATTAAAAGTTTTGGAGAAACTTTTGTCTAATTAAGAATTGTTCTTAAATAATACTGTAGTCCTGCTCAGATTTAACTTCTCCCTGTTTATTTTATTTACATTCTGCACCATGGTGCCTAGCAGGAAATTTGAGTCAATCCCAACCTCAGATATATTAACAGCACTTTCTTGAACATGCTACTGGACATTTGTGATTGTCAGCTTTGACTTAGTGAACATTTGAGTGACAAACCTTTTAAATGGAAGAGTTTTCAAAAAATCTCTATTCAGGATCAGCACCTTGTAAATTTGCATATCACAGCTGATTCTGACTATCGTTCAAGTTTGTACTGAAAGTGGAAAGTGTATCTAAGCAGTTATTGAGAAATATTATTTTAAAAGAAAGAAAAAAAACGAAGGAAGAATAGGTTCATGGGAGTATTTCTGTTTTGTTTTTTTTTAAATTTTAAATAGACACAATTTGGAGGTCTACAGAAGGTAAACAATTGACACAAAAGTTTCCCACCACTTAGACACCTCATAGTGATTTTCCATTTCTGACCAGCTCTAGAAGTCATTGAAACCTAGCAGTAAAAAGAAAAGTTGTTTTAAATAAGTACCCTTGCCCACCTCTGCATCCCAGAGCATCCGAAGACCATTGCTTCCCAGGCTGAGTGAGCAATCACATGAGTCTGGCTTGGCTTAGCACCGTAGGGTGGGAGAAAAGTCTTTCCTTTGGTACTTCTGTTTTCTCATATACTAAAAAAAAAAAGAAAAAGGTCCCAAAATCAACCTACTGATCTGACAGCAGCCAACCTGACACTTTATTCACATGCTGCGGTGGAGCCAGCCCAAGTGTAGCACCAGAGAGAAAGAGCCAGGAGTAATTCCTCATGTTTATTTTCTCTTGGTGTGCAAGTCACTGCCAGGCAGCACCGCTCACCTCTCCGGCACACAGCAGGGTTGTTGCGAGCGGGGCTCAGGGGAGAGGGGAAGGCTCCGAGGTCTGATGTTCAGGAGGTGTCAAGTTTTCCCCAGCGTGGAAAAGCCCAGTTTAGATTCCCAGCTGAAAAAAACCCCATCACTATGCCTAGCAAAACCAGTGCTTCTGACCTCCATGGCTCTAGAGGGAAGCATGATATAAAACACAATGGAGAATTCTTTCACAATGGCCTGTTTCTACCCAAAAGCAGATTCATCATTAGAAGCCCTGGCATATCATCAGGTCCTGTGGGGACTACAAACACCGCTATTCAGATACAGCTCTGAACAGCATCCAAATTTTGGAGGTCTGCAAAGGCTTTAGTGAGACTCAGCATGCTGCCCTTTTCCCCCTTGACAGCTCCACAGAAGACACCTAAGGAGCCTGAGCAATGGAGAAGGTCCATTGACTACCTCCCACCTCCCAGTAGTGCAAAAAGCTTCTTCTGCACTGGTGAACACAGACAGGTCAGACCACACACCACCAGCCCATGGGAACAACACACATTCACAGGAACACACGGAGACCCTGTGCTCCCTTCGTCCTCCCCCAGGCTATCACCCACTGACTGCTCTGCAGAGAGGGAAGGCAAATAACATGCAATGACCATCAAAATTTATTTTACTGTCATCAACTTTTGCTCAAAATGCTCAATCCCTCAGCCTCACAAAGAGATGAGCTTTGGTGCAAATCCAGGTCTCCCCCCCAAAAAACACACTCACCCTAACCTTCTCCTGTACCATCCCTCCCTGGGGCCATTAGACCCTTCTTTTGCAGGGTCAGGACTCCTCTTCCCCTGGGCACTTCTGCAAGGTCTCGTTACTCAGAGCTCCTTACTTCATTCTCACCTCCACAGCTGCCATGAGGTGCTGGTTGTCCCTCTTATAAGGGCCCAAAAGACACTTGTCTAGGACTAATATGGAAGATGGGCTGCTGAAGGGGTTTGGAGGCTCCCAAAGTCAGCTCCAGGACACAATGCTGCTTGTTTTTCAGAGAAGGTCCACTGCAAATCCACCCCAGAGTAAGAGGTGCTGGGGCAGAGGTAGGTAAGGCAAAAAAGCCCTTGAGCTAGCTAGGCTTCTCACAGAAGATCAGCAAGCTGGTCTGTGTGAGGGCTGCAAAAGGCAAACCCAGCTCCTCTGGCAGGTGGGTTTTAGGGAATGCAATCACTGGTGGAAATGGCAACACCTGCTGAGAAGAGCTAGGTGCTGCTCTTGGGATGGTCCACAAATCCCCAAGCTCTGTGAAATTCATTGATTGCAACACTCCAGCCTTTACCAGTATCACAGCCACAGTCATAGCGATGAGCCCCCACGCCATCCTGCAGTGCAGCAGTAGCTCCTTAGGGACCTGCACCTCTTTTTCTCTTGCACAGCAGAGGCACCAGGCAGGAGACCTGCAGAAGGTGATGGTGTGCTAATTTCTTTCTTTCACGCTTTCACTTTTTTGCAGTTACTGTAGAGCTGAGAAGGGCTCCGAGATATTTGTTCCTAGCAAGCACCCTGATTATAAAGTGGATGGGTTATGGCTCCATGCTAAAGCAGGTGAAGGGGGCTGTGGCATGTCTCATCCAGCAATTTTCCCAATATCAAGCTGATCCACCTCCACTTGTGTCCTTTAACAGTGAAGTGCTTGTTTTATAACCACGATGGAAAGAATGTTGTGAGACTGACATTAAAAACCTCCAGAGCTGAATGAAATGCCACTGCCTGCCGCACCACAATGTAGGGATACCGGCCAACCTCAACCGAGGCTGACATCAACCCATCCTGCAACAGCAAGGAAGAAGTTTTGCTTGTACACATATATTTACCCAACAAACATCCATGCTGCTGCCACGACAAGCGGAGTTTTCCCCTTCCCAGCAGCTGCCAGTCCCATCTGTCATTAGTGCTTGCTGCTGCACAGGAGCAAGGGAATAAACGTGGAAAACTAAATGCCTGCAGCGGGAGGGTTGGACTTTGGCAGGGTCTGCTGCAAGATCCAACTCACTCGCTGGCTCCGCAGAGAGGAGCCGTGGGTACGAGGGTCCGGGGAGGAGCAGAGGGGGACGGGCAGCCACGGACAGGGCTCGAAGCTGCACGCCTGCCTGAGCAAGCTGCAGAGCAGAGGGTGCGAGGATGCGGCCAGCTGAGGTGCCTCATCCCCATCTTCCCCGACCGGCTGTTCAGTGGAGTCAAGGAGAGGGAAGAAGTCTCCGCATGGCATTTCTTTCTCTCTAGTGAGCATTTTTCATCTGAGCCTCTTTTTCGATGTAGAACATCTCACTGTCACAAGAAAATGTCTCTTTTTTCTCCCTGAAAATGGTCCTTGAAAGCCCTCAAAGCTGCCACTTTTCTGTGCTTTGGTTTTGTTCCCTTTCTTTTCCTGCTGGCCCTCTGTCCTGCCCTGCAGACGAGTGATCTGTTCTCCCCCTCTGCCTTCCCCATTTGCCTCTGAAAAAGGGAGATGGGAAAAAAAAAAGCAGAAAATAGAATGACTAAAATCAAATTTGGGAAAAACCTAGGGCCAGTTCCCTTTCCCTAGTGTTATTCTTGCTGAAAACATTACAAGTTGTTTTTTTATCATTATTTTTTCAATGATTTTCAGTTAATTTTCAGCCAGCTCTGCTTAAGCTTGATGTAGATGTAAAGGTGGAACTAAGAACAGGGTTGGCCAAAAACACAAAGAAAATGTTTTTTTTTCTTTTAAATCTCCATTGAATATCCATTTTCAAAACCAATCATCACCCTCACAAACAAGAAGTGCTTTGCAATCTTTTCACTCTGCTACATTTCTATGATTTTTTTATTAACTGCATTTATTTTTCTGTTCACCTGTTTCAGTATTCTTTTCATCTGGGCTCCCGGCAGGGGCAGAGTTGACCTCACATACAAACTCCAGCCCACAGCCATCCTACTGACCACAACCGGGCTTCTACAGATAAGCAGAAAACTTCAAGAGAAAGCTGTAAATACTTCCCTAAGCAGCTAAACTCACCTGCTCCAAGCCAGAGGAAACCTGTCAGATTTATCTTGGTTTATTCTGGCCAGAAGAAATCCTGTAAGGAGGTGGGGCAGCGGGAGGATGCAGGGAAGGGTTTTTTCACCCAGCCCAGGATGCCCAGGCTGCTCGGGAAGAGGCTCGTGAGCTTCTGGGCTGCCCAGGGCTGCCCATGGAGCACCGGCCCTCGAGTGCTGCCGATTCTGTAACCCAGAGCGCTGGGGTATTTGAAATTTCAATTATTTATGTGTTCATGCTGTGGGTTAATGCTGACTGACACTAAAACACTGCCTAGATTTAGCTTCATAAAATTTTTATCCCCACTATGAACTGCAAGTCTTTCTCCAATTTCATTTAAAGGAAACAGAGTATTGAAAAGCCTACTGAGGAATTCATGAGCAACTAGCTACAACCTCACTTTTCTTCCTAGCCAAATCCTGGGACTTCATTACCATGGCAACATATCATAATTTTAATTCCTTTCCTGATTGCTGCTGCATAGAGACCAATACATCTGCTTACTTTCCTAGGAGCCTGCCATGCGGGCGGGTGTAAGGCGCATGGCATTTGCTTCTTGGGGCTCATGAGGGATCCAGAGAAAGATGCTGTGTCCTTTTTTTGGGTGAAACAACCAGAAAAGGTCAATAAACTCAGCAAACCCAATCCAGGCAGTGCTTCTGGTGCTCTGAACTTGGGGCCTCTCAAACGTGCTGGCATAGCCCAGCGCAGTGGGAGCCCCTGGAAAGAACAAGTTTCGTGTCCTTTGTGGGGTTTTATGTATCATAGCAAGAAGGAAAGGCAGCTTCCACCACTGTAATGAGAACTGAAAAAGGGATGAGGGATGTTTATGAAGACACACGGTCTCCAGCGATCACGAGTCCCTGCTTCAAGGTTTCTCTTATTTTAGCAATTATCACACTCAAAGGCATTTATAGGATTATAATCTCTATTTGCCTTACTGTAGCAGACTGCAGGCACTGGAGACGCCTTTCTCAATTCATCCACTGTACTTGCACGAATACAGCATAGTCGCTGAGAACAAACAGAGCTCGCCTCACTGGACCTTGGGGCTGGACTCTGTGCTGGAACCTGAAATGGGACCTTGGCCTGCCAGCAACACCCTCAGACTGGTGATTATCTTAATTATTTATCTAATTCACATAAAATCAGTGACTTGTTTGAGGCTGTAAACCTTTATTCAGACTCAGAGGCCATCAGGGAGCACAGGGGTGTCACAGGTATTTGGTGCCGCTCTGTGTATAGAGGGCATCAGCCAGTGAGCGTTGCAGGAGGTTCAGACAAGCTGAGCCAGCGACGAAGACAGTTGCTCCATTGCTTGAGCACAGGACCATTAATCGAGAGAGGTGACGGGCTGCAGCACCCACTGCCTTTCTCACCCCCCAGCTTGTCCTGGGCTGAGCTCTACAGCATTCCCCTCTCGGCACACCCCAGCGAGGATGGAGGGAGTGGGTATCTCTGCAGTAGGCGTTTCTGTGGGAATTAGCCCTCCCGTTGGCAGAAAATTCTGTATTTTTTCCTCCTCAAAACCCCCTCACTTGATAGTCTTCTGGAAATTCCCAGCAGTGCCAAAGCAGCCGTGCGCATCAGTAACTCGCCCATGACAAAACAGCCAGCCGCAGAGACACACCCGCAGGTGAGCCTTTGGTCTCCGTAGGGCCTGTCACTGAGAGGTGCCAATAGAAAGGACCTTCTGGAGTTTGGACCTGCCCTCTAAACTCACTTAAACTGCACTATACCTATATATATATATATATATATATACACACACACAATTATTTTGTGTGTATATACAGATAACATTTACTATATGTGTATTTATAACGCCCAATTTTGTTGCAGACATCTGGAGAGTCACAACTCATTTAAGCACAGAAAAGACATGGGAGATTCACCTTTCTTTAAGGGCAGGAATGAATGCTTCATTGAAAAGAGCAGATTGAAATCTTAGTGGTGGGTGTGTCACTACAAGCCAGCCTTTTCCTCCACCTCCAGCCCTTCCTCTCGCTGAAGGGTTAAAAATTCTGAACAGAAACCACAGTCTTTTCCTTCTTTCTCTGAGCTTTTTTATTTAGTTACCCTTTCATTATTGTTTTCCTTCATCTAAAATAAAAGTAATCTAAGTAATTATAATCATAAAATGGATGTGAGCAAAACGGGTACTGCGGGGTTTATAAAATACAAATTTCCCTTTTCTGGGAAATATGGTCTCTCCTGCACTTAAACCTTTCAAGCTCTGCCCAGGCTCCTAAGGTGGCACGAACCCCACAAGGCTTGTAAGGCCCTGAAGAGGAAATCACTTAAATATCCAGCCCTCCTCAGCAGATGCAGGATTGCTAAGCCAGTGCTTAAACTGAAGTGTGTGCTTCAGCACTGCCTGCAACGGGGATGCTGTCCTGCATTGGAGCGGGAAAGGATCATTGTTGCGCATAAATTAATAAATGTCTAACAGATGAGTTAGGTAACACTGGACATGCATAGAAATGTCTTGCGTAGGGGCAAATTGTGCAGATCAGCTGAACTTGCTTGAACCTCACCGCTTGCCACTGGGCTGAGTGTCTGACCTCTGTTAGGTAACCCATACCCAAGCAGGAATCAGCTCCTCAGCCAGCAAAGGACCCCATTTGGTTTGGTTTTTTTTTTTCTTTCTTTTTTGTTTTGGGGTTTTTTTTTTAAACTCTTTTCTGAAAATGACCCAAGAAAAACCTTCCTTGATGTTGGCTAAGCAGTTATTGGCAAAATTTCACTGATGTGAAAACAAGGAATCTTTCTTAAAGGTTGAATGTATCCAAATTGCTCGAGCCTGGTCAAGTCCTCTTTTCTTTTTTGCTGTTCCTTTATTTATTTTTTAACTGATAACTGCTCTCTGCATTTAAGTTAGGCAGAAAGGGGGAATTCCACTTTGATTTAGGAAAGGAAAACACCAGCTATTAGCCTGAGACATCATGTAACCTCCATTAGAAATTAACTTTTATTTCCAAATTATTTATTTCCAAAACACTGGGTTTTTATTTCCAAAACATTGGGTCCCCTAGCTCCAGAGAAGTTCCTCGCTCCCCTCTGCAATGGCAGGTAAGCAGCTCACAGCCTGGCTTTATGTTGAAAAGCTACATTTCTTCTTTCGTGATCTATCTGCCACCTTAGCACTGGGGTATGAACTGCATGGGAGATGGCAGTGTTTGCAAATGAGATATCCCAGATCCTTGCCTGAAATGGACTGCAGTGCATCCCAAATAATTAACTTAACGGTTATTCAGGTGTATGGACCAAAACTTACTCTACAGATCCTTCCAGAGCTGTTATTTTGCCCAGAACAATCAATCAAGATTTTTTGAGAAGACTTTGCTTCACAGCTGCTTCTCAGACACTAGTATCCTCAATGGCAAGAAATAAATTCTCATTACTTTAAACAAACCCAGCTCATTTCAAAAAGTCTTACAGCTTTTGAACTGAAGAACTTCTAACCATAAAAATGTACATCTCTGCTGTTTGGTGCAACCTCACCGTGCAACCATCAGCATTTCTCCACGCATGCGCAAAACCGCAGAGACATCACGTAGTGTGCGACGGACACCCAGTGCGCACACGCAGACCCACACACATGTGCAAGCCTGCGGGAGGGCATCTGTGCAAAGCTCTCTGCAGCAGCTGCAGCTGAATCTGATGCCTGATTTTGGAGGCATCCCTGCAGCTGAAACATCACCAAGGTTTGGGGAAGCTTCTTTTCCCTGTTGTCTTACATTCACAGCAGCTTTGATTTAGCTGCAGAAAGGCAGGCTAATGAGAAGGACAAGGGCTCAGTATCAGTCACAGGAAGGGTGGTCTAAGACATAGGGCACCATGTCTTCAGCAAAGTGGGAATGTCTGTGCTGCTCCTTCATAGCCTGGCCATGTGATTTGGGCACATTGCTGAGGATGAGGATCTTCTCATACATCCTCACTGATGCTCAGGAGATGAAGACGCAAGTCTGAGCAGTCACCACATTCTCCCTGCAGTCAGAGCAGAGAAACAGCCACTGCCAGAACATGATACAGTTCCCACTAAAGTAGATTTCCAAGGTAGAAACATTTTTATCCTCCCTTATTTACCGAAAGCTGTAATTTAGAGTGTACATCTACAAAGGACTTCCACCTGCAGGAGCAGGTGAGACGAGTCCTACCTTGGCCTCACTCTATCTGAGCTCATCTGCTGGGAAAACTCTGCAGGCTCTCCAACATGAGCGTCTCCATCCTGGCTGTCTGGGTGAGGATCAGTGTGGTTTGATCCAGGACAAACGGCCTCATCGCAGGTGACAGCAGGACCCTTTCAGGAAAGTATGGAACCCTGTGGCAGGGCTAGGAAGAAGGTAAGACATAGAGATGTGCCTGAGCTGACCACAGCATGCCTGATCCAAGTGCAAGGTCCTGCACTTGGGTCAGGGCAACCCCCGGTATCAATACAGGCTGGGGGATGAAGGGATTGAGAGCAGTCCTGTGGAGAAGGACTTGGGGGTACTGGTGGACGAAAAGCTGGATGTGAGCCAGCAATGCGCTCTCGCAGCCCAGAAAGCCAACCATATCCTGGGCTGCATCACCCACAGCGTGGGCAGCAGGGAGAGGGGGGATATTCTTTCCCTCTGCTCTGCTCTGGGGAGACCCCTCTGGAGCCCTGCGTCCAGCTCGGGGGTCCTCAGCACAAGACAGACATGGACCTGTTGGAGCAGGGCCAGAGGAGGCCACAAAAATGATCCAAGGGCTGGAACCCCTCTCCTACAAGGAAAGGCTGGAAGAGTTGGGGTTGTTCAGCCTGGAGAAGAGAAGGCTCCTGGGAGACCTTATTGTACTTATTGCCCTTCAGTACTTAAAGGGGGCTTATAAGATCGGGACAAACTTTTTAGCAAGGGCTGTTGTGATAGGACAAGGGGTAACGGTTTTAAACTAAAAGAGAGTAGATTCAGACTAGATATAAGGAAAAAATGTTTTACGATGAAGGTGGTGAAACACTGGCACAGGTTGCCCAGGGAGGTGGTAGATGCCCCATCCCTGGAAACATTCAAGGTCAGGTTGGATGGGGTGTTGGGTAACCTGATCTAGCGGAAGATGTCCCTGCTTATTGCAGGAGGGTTGGACTAGATGACCTTTAAAGGTCCCTTCCAACCCAAACGATGATTCTATGACCTCCACAGCAGGTTGATGGTCTTTGCTAAAGGGATCAGTGGTGTGATTTTCTCCTCAGGTTTTCTTCTCAGGTTGACCCAAATCCATAGCCAAGTGCAGGACTGACTCCTGCACACGTACTTGTTTAGACCTTGGTGAAACTGTGAGAACCAACAGCAGCCCCGTGCAACAACGTACATTTTTACGCTAAGTACATTTTTTTTTAATGTGCTGATATTTTGGCAACATGACAGCAGTTAGTCAGACCTCTCATTTCTCTAACCAGCTTTAAAGGATTTGTAATATTATACTCACTTACTGGAGAGTAGAAGGAAATTGTTTGTCTGATTATGAATCTGTTATTTATTGTGCATTGAGAGCACAATCACCTAATGCAGTCAACAGCAGGATATTTTATGCCAGTTTTAGGGAGGTGGGGGTGGAAATCCACTATCCCATCCTACCAAGTGACATAAACCTACTCTGATCTCAGAAGCCACCTCGCGAATACTAAAGAGCTAGGACATAATGGCTTTTAAAGAATATAGTTTCCAATTAGGTCATTGGTTTCAAACATAGGGTGTACTAAATGAGTAACATTTGGTGGTAAATTTCTTTGAAGTTCTCATTAATCTTGGTCTTGGATTTGAACTTTTCTTGGCCATGTTCCTCATAGAATTTGGATCCCAGTTATGTCAAAACGACTGATTAGCCCCACAGCTTGAAGGCAGGGGGGATTAGGTAGGGCGGGTGTAAGATTTCATGAAAGGCCTATTTACCTAGTCGTTTAGCATGACCAAATGGGAGGGCAGCCAACAGGGGCGACGTGTTGGAAAAATTCCAGCGTTCCTGGCTCATTAGAGATCTCCACAGCAAGTGGTAGCATTGCATTCGTGATAACAGCCACTGTTCAGATTCAGCTGCCTACTGGGTCCAGACAAGGGCTGAGAACTTTCCTTGACCTGTGGTGGCTCTTCTGCATAATCAGACTGCCTGCCTCTTCAGCTCTTGTGAAATCAGTGGAAAGGAGGAAGTACTTTCAAGGAACATCTTCAGGTGGTGTCCCCTTCTTCTTCATGAATGACCTAAAGCAAACTTCCCCAAAAAATCAATTGAACTCTTTCCATCTATTCCAACACATTCAAAAGCAGGCTTCTGAATAGCTCAGAATCACCAAAACCAAGAGCTGTTAAGAAACTCAATGGGATGCTCTCATATAGCCTCCGTCTAAAGAAGCAATAGGTTTAATTCATGAACTAATGAACCATAGCTCAGAGGAGAAAATATACGGTGAGTCATGGCAGCAGTGAAGCTTGGGAAGTTCTCAATAGGACATGCTACAGTGAATCAAACCTGCAGCATACTCGTGTCCATGGTGCACATCTCCTTCCTGAGGCTCCAATTAGTCAAGGAACAAAGAAATACACCAGGAGGCCTTTCCTGGAGACCACGGCCCAGCATCAGAGATAAGCAGAAGACTCAAAAGTTTCATGAAGTGCTCTGTCTTACTGAAGCATGAAACGACCGAGAGCAGATTGAGAGACAGGCTACTGTCAGTCTCCAGGGGACATCTGATCTCAAGCCAAGACAGAGTGCCAGCCCCGGAGGGTGCAAGGACAACGTCATTTACAGGTCAGGTGGATGCACGCAGGCTTGGCACAGCTTCAAGCCCCTTGTCATCTCTTGCACTTACCGCTTACTTCCATGGTACCAGAATGGGCAGGAACAGCATTTCTGGGTGGTCAAGCCACGTGAGACATGAGCCGTCCTTCACACAGCTCGGCTACTCTCAGCAATGCCCTGTGAGCAATGCTGCTCCTCTTTGTGCTGCAAAACGGTCCTGGTAGTGGAAACGACTACATTGTTTTGCAGCTGAAATGCATTAGGAAACTGCAACTGGTACAGCAGTGGCAATGCTTGGTAAGGAGCCCAGAAGACACCAGTAGAGCGCTCAGCCACTATAACATGGTATAAAAATAAGTTAAACTCATCTTTTCCTTGAAAGGAAAAAAAATAATCTTGGGATTGGGCTTTCATTTGAGGAATTGATTGGTTCAACTTTTATTTTATATTAAATTCTTGCTTCCATCTCTAGACAATCTATCTAAACACTGCATCTGTGATCAGAAAGTCCTCTCTTAGACCAAAGTGCAGTGAATGTCAGGGTACAGACCTCGTTCTCACTAGCCCTAATGAACACATTCAAGTTCCAGCACGGATTCAGCCTCATTGACTTTAGCAGGAACTCTTTTAACATAAATAACGTTTGTACATATGCAGAGGTGTTTGTAGGATCATGGCCACACAATTAATATAGAACTAACTTTAATAAGCCTAATTAGGGTCATTCCCCAATGGTGTGAAAAGTAAGGGAGAAAAATCACAAGAGGGGAGAAATCACAAGTCTGACTGACCACGTGTTACTTTCCCGCAAGTTGGTGACCTCAGGGTAGGACTTCAGAAATCTCTCCTATAAAACTGGAGCTACAGAAAATCGAGTTGGCTGCACATAGATGGAGCCATGGAAAATACTTTTTTTTTTTTTTTCAGCAGTACATTTTGGCTCAGAACCATTTCTTCCACAGTTAGGAGCTTGGTAATGTCCCTCACATAATGATGTCAAAGTATGGAAAAAACAACCAAGAGGAGGAGAAAGAGTGTGTAAGAGCCCTTATGAAAGGACTATATTCTAAAGAAGGGGAGATTTTTATGGTGTTTAATAAAAGTTACACAGGCAAAAAGAGAAGTTTGTTGTGGTGCTTATTGTCTTGCCTTCTTCAGAAAGGCAAAGACGTGAACGTGACCTGCAGCTGAAGGACAGGTGGCACAAAACCAGTACATTTACCTGCTGGTTTTGTGGCCTTGTTTCACTACCGTTTATGAAGTTCTTCTCAATGGAGCAGTCATTTCCTCCACTTGTCCTTATCTCTGTAGCTCATAGGACCTGGCCCGAAAACCAAGCAACCCAAAGCCACGAGAGGCTGTGGGCTTTCCAGCACTGCCTACCTTTTGACCCCAGCACCTGGGTCCTTCCCCTGTGGCCAAATCTTCAGCAAGTCCAAAGACCCTGAGCTGTCTAACAACGTTTTGAAAGTTGGAGGGTGTATCTGTGCCTTGGGGGAAGGGGAAGAAGGAGAAGTGTCCTTTCTTGGGGTGGACCATGACCCTTCCCGACTGACGGACACTGCCAGTGCTTCCAGCAAGAGCACGGTTGGAGTGAGCAGGCAGCAAATGTGAGCTCTGCAAGAGAGGGAAAGTTGGAGTTTTCCAGGGTGAAGCATTTCCTCTGGTTCATGTCCAATTAAAAATCATTCGGTGGCCTACAACAGCTTCTCATCTGGCATATCGTGAAACCACTATTTCAGCACAATTTACAGCCTTTTGGGGAAGGGAGAACTTGGTTATTTAGTAACTTCCCTGCTCGCCCTGAGGAAGGTCAGATCCTTTTGTTCCCTGCCAGAACAGTGAAAGCCGTAAACTACAGGAGGGAGAGCGTGTTGGGAGCTTGTACTTACTGTGCAGCACACCTGGATAACGCTGCAAACAGCCATACAATGCAGGGAGGTCACATATGGAGAAGCAGAATATTATGGGATTGATGCATCAGGGCATGGTACGCAGCAGCAGTGCTGGAGGGCAGCTTATGAGCTGAGTACTACAACACAAAGCACATGGATTAGATGCATTTTACTGAGATTTGGATGAAATCTGCTGCTTAAAACCAAGCAGTCCGTGGACGTCAGGAGGGGCTGATCCCCATTAATTTCCCCTTACCTGCCTTTTTGCTGATAGGAGATGGAAAATAGGAAAGCAAGCTTCAGATTTTTTTCCCCACAGCTGCTGGCACCTCTAAAACAAGGTGTTGCACCCAGCTTTGCTCCCAAGCTGTGTTGTCAGCGGCTCCCTCAGCTTGCAGAGTATTGCAATGCTTGTACGGCCTTATAGCATGGTAAAAAAAAAACAAAGCTAAGGCAGGAATGAGACTAACTTGCCCAGGAGCTTCCCCCAAGAGAATATTTGTTAATACATTTTAAAATAATAAGGATTTTTAAGGGAAAAAAAGTTAGCAACATTATTTCTATGCTATCTTGTGTCCAAAGTTTTGTGGATATTTAATTGTTGTTATTTTCAGACACCTCAGGCAGGCTGTCATGACACAGACGCCACAGCCTCCATCTAGGGGGAGAAGCCAGCTGAACACGCAGATAATTGTTGCACTAAATTTTCCCATGAACCTCACTGAATTTCCAACCAGGGGTTTGGGGAATAAAGGTTAAAAAATCCTCAGGGCTCAGAAAATTCACAAGCAAGAGAAGGAAACATCTTCCATTGTTGCTACACATTTGTTAACATTTCATTTCACAAGAAATCAATACAACCCAAACTGTTTCTGCCAAAAACACAAAGGAACAATGGTCCAGGGGCTGCAGCCTACACAGAGATGTTTTTTATCACCCCACCGAGGTATAAAACAAACACTTTTCCTCTGCCTCCCTATTTATTCTGAACAATATTTGTCCAAGAAGAGCGGAAACCTATCTCCAGGAAGTTTACAGAGGAAGGATAGTGGATGAACAGAGAATCAAGTAAAGCATTTTGAATAGTCCGGCAAAGATGGCAAAGCAGTAGTTCCCAACATCTTCTTCATCTCAGCTTGCTTGCTCAGCCTGACAATCAACATCTTATTATGCAGTCCTAACATTTCTCTGAAATTTAAACAAGGCATCAGTAATGGTGCGTGATCTTCAAGGTCACTTTCTGGAGAGCTGTCTTTAGCCCAGTGGTCGCTAGCTATTTAGGAATAAAAATGACAATTTCACTAAAGCAAATTACATCCTGGAAGTATAATACACTTTAGCAAGTGCAATGGAAATGATCCGATGGGGGATCCAGCTTGGAACGCATTAGCTTTCACGTGTATAAAGCAGGTTTCTGGGATCCTGAAACATTCCAGTGTAGCCCTTAAAGAAACAGTGCCTCCCCTTCATTTCTCTCCAGGTACATGGAATTATAATTATAGCCCATTTAAAAAAAGCAATCTCTTGCTATTGTATCTGGATACATCAGCCTATTTAGAGTGTATTTCCTTGGAGGTTTTTTACCTTGCAAAAAAGGATTAATCTCTGCCACAGACGGGGAAATACTACATTCTGCCCATAAGAAGCTCCTTTAACCTATCGTGCAGTTTCCATTATTTCTTTTCCCATGCTCTTATCTGAAGAGAATCTTTTTCTTCCTCCATTCAGCAACTAGCTCCCATCTGCTTTAGCCAGTAATTGCCTGGGGTGTCACAGTAATTCCTGTGATGATTAACCGATGTCACCACGGCCAGGCTGTGACATCACAGAATGAGCAGGTTCCTTTTGGGAACAGATGGAGTTATTTATTCAGATTTAACCAATGTTGGCAAATGCCATGTGGTGTGTATTTGCCAAACTCTCAGGAAGGATTTTCTCACCTCATAGTGGAATAAAAGACAAACCGAGGTTGTGGAAAAGGAAGAACATTTGGCAATGCATATTCAAGTCAACTTGAAGTGAGTTCTTGGAGAAGATGGTGCTCTTACATATGGTGAAAAGAAGGCCTGATGGCTGGGTGGTGATGTAGATCCATGGGTTCACTGGAACATGGCACCAAGGTGACGACAAGACTGCGGATGAAAGAGGAACATATTTAAATTTACCTACAGTGGGCCAGTAATTTCCAATGGGCAACTTTTGATGCCTTTCCCCATTTCATAATGACTCCATACAGAAAGACTTGTAAAATTATCGTATTCTTAATTCCTGCCAATGTTCATATTCTACCAGTTCCGCTTTGCAGATAAATCTCATACCTCCTAAGCCAGGACTGTGTCACTGCCTCAAATGGAGCCAGGCAGACGCAGCACCGGAGTGGGGTGTGCTCCTGGGTGCCAGGTGAGCCGCATCCAGGCTCCCAGGGAGGCTCACGCTGGCTTCAGAAAAACCCTTCACAAGTGTCTGAGCAGCATTCAGATTCTTGGGGCTTGCATTTATTAACATGCCAATTTGTTGTTTAAGATGAAAGGGGGGAGGAAATCTTTCAAATAAGCTTGTAAATAGGATTTTTTTTTCCCTAGTAGAATGACAGCTTTTGTATGTTAAGCATATTCCTTCTAGCTACAGTGCACATACAAAGAAGCAGTGTAATGCCACATGCATGCAGTTTGCTAACTTGGAAAAGAAACCCCCCCCAAAACCAAGTCTAACATCAAGGACAGACCCCCAAACCTGAGCTAGTTATTGTTAAGAGTCTCCTCAGTCTTGCAAAGCCTTGCACTTCACTCAGCTCTTCTTAGATTTGAACAGAGTAGAACCACTTGTCCTCTTAGTGTCCATCAGAGGTGTGTACCTCCATGGGGCCACAGTGTCTAGTTTCAAAGCGGCTACAGGATTTTAGCTGTGCTCTTTTGGAGACAGTGGTCAGGACCATGATGTCTACTGGACTGGACTGTCCTGCAGGCATTTCTTTCTGAAGTGAGGGCTGGAAAGATGTAATAGTCCCACCATAAGACCTCCCTGGCTTTCAGCAGTACGAAACCTCTGAGGTTTCCCAGTCATTTCCAAAAAAAGTATCTGTCATTTTTCCAAAAAAAGATATCATCACAGTTGGAAACGTCACAGCTGCTCCCTCCAAAAACACATGTTGGAACTTTAATCATCCTCACCAGAACTTTACCAGTTACACCTAAAACAACCTCAGGAATGGCAAAAGTGGTCTGGAGGGAAGAAGCTAGGCCTTAAAGATGATGTCCTGGTCTACCCTACCCCAGTGACAGCCATCACTGCCTGGCTGCTGGCAGAGCTGTGCCGTTGGGAACTCCAGCCCACACACCACAGGATGCCCCAGTGCTCTTTTGGGGCTGAGCCACACTCTTTCATATCACAATATCACATATCATGAGTGCCACGTGCAGGGCCACATCTCCCTCTGCTGACACCATTATAGGCACGGGCTCATGAGCCTGCTTGTGTCACTGAGCTAGTTTTTTTTGGTGTAGCAATAAATATCTGCATTGTGAGATGCTGGGAACTTGACTTCAGCCTCCAAGGAGCAAGGGTTTGAACATGATCCACAGGCTGCCTGTGCGCAGATTGCAGGTTGCATTGCTCCACCTCATGCAAGATGATCTCACCAATAAAGCCCTGTACTGTACATTTAACAGAGGAGGCAACTCACAGAGCTGGCGTACATTACATACCATAATGCATTTACTGGAAAAATCTTGAAACTTTCATGAAACTCCAAGCACTGAAAAATAATTGCCAAGACCTTGGGTTTGCAACTTGTTACCCCTGCTTTGCTTTTCAGAGTGGCTACAAAATTCAAATGAAGTCTTCAAGTCTGCCAACATTTTTTGATCAGAGGCACCACATCAGAGCATACCCCTCTGGTAGGAAAAGCCAGAACAATGCCACCTTTAAATTAATTTTTGATATTGAGTCACTTTATCACAATATCTGACCTCTCTTTGACATGACACCCATAGAGAATGGTGGAGCCACTGCCTTGATGCACCAGCATTGCTGGAGACCGAACAGATTGAGAAGCAGCATCCTTGTTCAGGCAGACCTCAGGAGGAGCAGAGGAGAAATGCTCTGCCTTGTAAACAACGGCAGGAGCCCAGGGCTCTGCCCACAAAGAAGAGCTTGCTGGTGCTGCAGTGTCCTAGAGCTGCCTACCCAATCCAGCCCTGGTCACTCCCAGACTCATGCCTGGCCCTTGCACCCATCTGCACCACACCTTTGCTCTGCATCCCCAGTCTTGGCCTCCCTTCTCCTCAAGCAACTCCAGACCTGCAGGGTTGTTTGCTCCCATGTCCAGCAAGCAGGAATGCAATGCTTCACAACAAAATATCTCATTTTCCCCTAAGACTTCTCCAGAGCCATTAGCAGAGGTCTGAATAAGCCTTGCTCCCCATTAGTGGTGAGACCACCCATGTCCTCCTAGCTGGGCAGAGGAGCACTGAGGCACATGAGGGACATCTGGGAGAAGCAAACACCAGTGGTAATAACCACTGTGACCAAGAGACAGAGGGGCTCATAGGATGTGCTATGGTGGCTACTATGGCTGGCCATACTGTGCCAGGCTAAACACCGCTGAAATCTAACGTCGTGTCTCCTATTGACTAGCCTTAAACCTTGAGAGCCAACTGACCAGCAGGAAACACATGGTTCAGGCATGTCACAATGATTTAGACTATCTTAAAATGTCCCTAAATCTTTGCGTATTGCCCAATTTTATGGTGTCAACTGTCCCGGCACTTCCAAAGATTCAAACATCCCAAGGCTGGGAACAGGACCAATTTGCCGAGAGCTCACAGACATGAGATTAAAACCTATAACATTAAGAGCCTTCTGGGGTTTGGGTTTCCCCCCACTTCCTCTCTTGCTGGAATCAGGAAGTGCAAAGAAGCAACTGTGAAAATAAAACTTAGTTTCTTTTTAGAAAGTTACTTGAACTTTTTGAACCTTATGTTTCATTCCCATTTAGGGCAAAGATCCAAGATAGTTATTCCTGTACTTAAACGAGGTGCAGTCATCCTTAGTAATTAAGGGCACTAGATCAAAAATTAAATTTATTGTACCAGTAACACAACCACAATGGATCTTCATAAAATTTAATCACACAGAGAAGTGAGTTGCCTGAGATCTGCCATTCAAGTAGGCTTTATTGAATTTATATATAGAATCATGAAAAATAAATTAAGAATGGGGATGACCCTTTGTCTACCTAGAGGCCCAGGAAAGATGGTTGCCTCTGATACAGTTTGAAAATTAGCATTTTATAGGGCCTGGGATGCTGCCTAAAACACAAAATACTTTAAAATTCTGTAAATAATGTAAGTAAATTAACAAGAGATAGTGACTGCAATGAATAAAACATAAGTTAAGTACCTTTCCATTTCCTCTGAAGCCTAGAGGAAAAAAGTGACTAGATTCAGCTCTTTGGGGGAAAAAATTGCAAGTACTTTTAGTGTTGGTAGGAAAAATATACAGATAATTTAGAGAAACATTGAAAAATCAGTCTGAAGGATCTTCAACTATGAGAAAAGCCAGGCTTTTGTGGCAAAGACAAGTCCCTTGGGTTGAGTTTTAGCCTCATGTGGAGCAGTCCAACACCCACCAAATGTTCAGGGAGATCATCAGGGATGAGTCTTCCCCTCCTTCCTCTCTCCCTCTGCTTCCCCCTTACCACCCCACCAGGCTTCTTAAAGGACGTTACTCCTAGGGAGGCTAAGCACAGCTCAGGGGGCTTCCTCCTTCCAGTACAGGCTGCTGCGCCCCACCACAAAGTCTTCTGCTGTCTCCAAAGCAAGTCAGAGCTCAGAGAGCCAGGGAAGAGCAGGGAAGTCCAAGTCCGGTGCTTCTTGCTCTGCTGTAAGGGCTGCGACTGTAGCTGTCATGCTTCAAGCTGATGGGCATGACCATCACCAGCCCCAAACCACTTCCCAGATTAGCACAGGGTGCTCCCTGCTTCATTAAGTCCACCTGAGAGCCTGGACATACCCGAGCAGTCGTAGCATGGCTCTGTCCGCAAGGCAACATGTGGCTACCACGTAGACTTACCTGGGGACAGAGGTGAGCGTGGACCTCTCTTAGCATTGACTGATGTATAGTTGGGGTTGCCCACTTGCTTGCGCAGCCCCCTACATCCTTTTAAAGAGAGAAACTTCCACGAGGATTTGGTATGACTTTGGACAAGAAAATTAGTTGCTGATCTGTGAAACAAAGCACACGTCCCAAAGGAGAGCTGTGAGG
Organism: Nipponia nippon; assembly: GCF_047370975.1. NCBI lineage: Eukaryota > Metazoa > Chordata > Aves > Pelecaniformes > Threskiornithidae > Nipponia > Nipponia nippon. The sequence goes on along the minus strand of NW_028262330.1, from coordinate 11,355,981 downwards.
TCAAATGCATTACAGTTGGTGAGGCATTGTGTTGACACAACCTATATTTTTACATTTACACTTTGGATCTGGCCTTGAAGCCCTAACCTGACATCCCTGGCTAAGGCAGAGTGGGAATCTTGCAGCAGCATGCCGGCTCTGAGGCGCGAGCCTTATCAGATGGGCTGGATATATGTCAGCAAGAGCCTCTCCCAGGATGTTTTGGCTTGTGATCCGAGATGAACACCTGGAAGCCAAGAGGAGCCTGGAACAGATTAAATGAATTGGCCAGACTTTCTCATCTTGTTAACATGCTGCAGGCTTCATTTGTGTTTTGGGCAGGGATTCAGAGTGGTTCTTTATTTGATTCAAACCAGATAGCCCATCACAAATCCAAAACTCCTGCTCGTATCAGCATCACCCAGATACTGTCCCTGCAAGAAAAGGTCTTTGTGCAAAGGCATCTCTGACAAAATCAAACGCACACAGACACAGACTAGGGTTTTGCTGCAGGTAAAAGCTAGCAGAATGTTCCGCTTTGTCTCTTCTTTTCCACCTTTCATCCTCTTTTCTTACTCCTCTACTTCTAGTTTCGCTGCCCCATATCACAGGACGATTCAAACCACGGCAGCTACCAAACCTTGCATCAGAAAGTTTGGCTGCAACCTCTACAAGGATAAACTAACAACACTTCCTTGGAGGGTCTTAAACACAGCCACGCCACGTGCCATGGCCAGGATGCAGCTGGTGCATCATATCCCACCACCCTGGACAACAACTTCTATAAATTTTTCCTCCTGAACAGCGACTTCATTATCTCATATTTATGGAATTGACTCAGAGGTCCTGCAGAGGTCAGGTTTCTGTAGCCATCCCATGCCTTCAGGAGATATGTGGCAAAGACAAGTACACCCAGGTGACACCCGCGATGACGCACAGACACTGCCATAGCACTCTGCTCTGACCCACCATACCTGCTTCACCCAGTGCTCACAAAAACTTTCTTTCAGGAAACAAGATGTCCCATAAGAGATAAATAAATTTAAATTTAGTTGGGTGGCAATACTCAACGAAGAAAAGCATAACGTGGGTGAAGACCCAAGACAGCGACACCACAGGCATGAGAAAAGGTCTCTATGCTGCTCCTAGACCAAATGGTTTCATGACCAGGGAAGCCCCAGCCTGACTGTTTGCATTTGCAGGTAGCAAATAAGAGAAAAATACTTCAAGAGAAAGGCAGCTTCTTCTCTTGCCCCTACTCCTGCCAAGGACCCAACATCTCATCAATCAGTTCCATGTGGTTCGTGCTGACTGTATGAAAATGTCCTCCATGCAGGCATTAAACTGCTAACATCAATTACCAAATCAAGAAAATGGAAGGATTTTATCAAGTACCATTACTGCCAGATCTGCCTGTGTGTAAGGCCTTCCAGCGAGCATATAAATCATTGAGTTAAACTGTACGGAGGGGTGCATATGGCCCTGCTGCTAGAAGAGAGCTTGGCTCACAGGCGAGGGAAATGGTCCTGACCTGCATTTCCAGGGAAGCACCGTTAGTGCCCTCTCGAGTCTCTGCACAGCCAGCTTGAAGCAGGAAAATATTGAGTTCTACCCCAAACTCTGTCATTTATTCATTTTATAATCTTGGGCAAAGTGCTGCCCCATTTTTGCCTCAGTTTCCCTAATTTAAAGTGGAAGTGAGCCCAGCCAGCTTCTGAAAACTGCTTTAATATTCATGGGAAAAAACCAACCAACCAAAAAAAAACCCCACCAGAACCAAGCGAAGGTCTTACAGACTCATCAGTATGAGGAACCAGCAACTATTTTTTTTTCCTTTACGACAGCAGAAGTCTATGATAAAAACACTTCATGGGTACAGGCACCCATAGCTGGTAGTAGGAACCAGATAAGAAGTGCAGATTTCCCCATTCAATGACTTTTGTTCAAAGCAGCCACTGCTTAGGGGCTTTTCTCTCAGAGGATACCAGGATTTAAAGTTCATTGTTTAACAAGCAGGCAGAATGGGTTGTTGTTAAAACCATTTTCCATTGAAAACTGCCCAAATCATTTGCCTTCTCTACCTCACTGCCTATTCCTCTGCTTTTATATACCGATGCTATCCATTTAGATCTAGCTTTGTTTAAATGCTATTGAGAGCCAGGGAGAGAATTTTGTCTGTGTCAGAAGACCCCTATCAACTTTTTTGGAAAGAAAAGTCCACTTTTCTTTCAGATCAGGCCAGTCGGCTCACAGCCCCCAGTCGCAGTGCCAGGAAACCTGTGGCCACTCCTGAGCTCTCAGGTTCGTTTTAACATCTCAGTGCTCAGGAGGGCATCGGTACCCAGGGAAGCCCCTGCCTTGCTCATGGGGCTTTTCTGGAAGACAGAGGGTCCCAGGGAACCTCAGACACTATAGCATGTAGGGGTGGGTTGCTGGGCCAGTGCTTTTGGGGAAAATGCAATTAAATCTAAATCAAACCTGGCTATCCTGGGCTCAGGGCTGGCTTGGATACTGGTTGGACAACCCAGGCTTAGCTGTTTGCACACATATTGGTGTTCTAAGGGAAGCAGAGCTGGAGAGGGCTGCTCAGCAAAGTGTTCAGTAATTTGCTATTCTTGCGGCACAATCAGCCCGATTTACACCGGGAGCCGCTCCTGGAGGAGACCTCGACTTCAGCCACATCTGTGAAGTGCCCGACGCTGCAAGAGGGACTGCAGGAACTGTGCTGCGAGACCCAAAGTACAAGATGGTGCATGGGAGAGAATTAATCAGTCGGCTCTGAAGAAGAAATTCCCCTTGCTAGGGAAGGAAACAGCTTTGCCTACATGATGAAAAATTTAAGAACCCCTGGCCTGGCAGTTTCCTCCTGGGGAGAGTTAAAGCAGCAGCCTGAAGAGAGAGGCAGACCTTTCCCTTTACATGTAAACTGCGGATACATCGCACCATCTCAGTGAGTTTCCTAAACAAATTGCCCTCCTTGCTCTCCTCAAATCCAGGGAGATGTTCATCCCTTCCTTTCTCCAGAAGAGAAACAACTAAAAGAGGAAGAAACCTTGCCTCTTTAGTTAATACTTTGCCGAGACTGAACTCTCAGAGCTGCACCACCCCAGCCCGAGCCAATGCCAGCATCTCCCTCACCCAGCGTTAGCATTTGCTACTCTGATTTTGTAGGGAAGAGGCTAAATTCAGGCATTTACTAGCCCTGGCATCCTTCCCTGTAAGCCAGCTGACTCCCTGTCCAAGGAGACTGTCTACTTATAGAAAAGAGAAGAAGCTGCTTTTCTTTGGGATTTCACCACTCTCCCAGGTTCAAGGGGCTGGGAGCATCGCCCTCCTCGCAGCTCAGCTCCCCCACAGGGGTAAAACAGGGACGACAGAGGCGTTATCCGGGTATGGGCACTCATGGCTGGTGATGGGAACCACACAAGCCGTGCAGACAGCGGCTGTATTCTCCCATCCTGCCTGTCCCTCCTCGGCAGGAGATTCCGCTGTTTTCTCTGCAACCTCGAGACACGGACAAGGTCAGGGAGGGAACTCTGCACGAGGGTCCCCGGGGAGCTCTGGCACTGGCCCTGCTCCATTAACCACCGCTGCTAAAACCCCGAGCAAACTCAACGGGGGCTTCGGCAAACAGAAAGTGGAGCAGGCAGCAGCGCCCGCGGAACAAGCGGGGCTTTATACAAACGTCTGCACCTCCGCTCCCATCACCAGTCAAGCCAAACAAAAACAAAGGCACAAGCTTTCCATTTTCTTCTTTTATTACCCACCTTAAAAAAATAAAACAAACCACTGGTCAGCCACAGGATTCCTATTTTTATGGAGACCATCCTGCCACGCTATTGCTCCACAAGGACATTATTAATGCCATTTACAGCTCAGCTAATAACCGAGCCTCTGCCGCTCTGTAGGCGAGAGCAATGGAGGAGTCATTACAAAGGTGATCCCAGCAAAACCTAATTCTGCCTGGCCGCATGCTGGCAAGCCAAAGCGGCAATCGTTCTGCGGCCTGGCTGTAAAATCAAATTAAATTAAAGATCCCATTTCACCAAGGGCCTAATACTAATTTGTGTAACATTTCCATTAAACAATGCTGCCTACAGAAAACATACACTAAAGCACTTTGACGATTTAACAGGGAACATTCCAATAGGAAACATTATTAGATTTTCCTACTAAGCTGCTCAGGGCACACACTCGCTTAATAGACGTTAATTACATTAGCAAGGCTGCAAATTCAGTCCTGGTGGAATCTAAGCGACTTTTGCAAAATTGACTCAGTCCTGGAATTTCTGTAGGAACAAAAGGTAAAAAAACCAAAAAACAACACATAGATAGAAAATTGGAACAAAGCCACCGTGTCACCATTTTTTCAGCAGTGGCTTTAAAACACTTTAATGTACTGGCACATTTTGCTTTCACATTCCCAGAGTGGAATTTTCACTAATTTCCCAGCTTGGCAAAATAATTGGAGAGAGCTCGTGATATTTGATTAATGGATTATTTATTTTTTTTTTTGCCAGTGGAAAGAATGGTTGAAACAGCAAAAAGGCTGAGTATTTCAGTTCAGTGTTTTTGTGAAGCCACTAGAAGTATTTCATATTTCTTCAGCATGTGCTTGTGTCCTATTACATTCAATGGGGATTTAAATACACACTTTGAGTTAACAAGGCAGATAATGATTAGCCTAAATCAAGATCTAATTACAGAAGATTGTTGACAAATGATTTCAGACAACATGTAAATGCAAGCCAAGCAGCATTTCGCTTGCACCCAACAGAATTACTCTTTTCGAGATAATTAGCTTTGGCCTCGATGTATCACACCTAACATTAGGGTCTATGCTTCCACAGACAGCTAACCTCAGCCACGTTTTGGAAGCACCCACAGTTTTCTGCTGACTGCCAAGGGAGCCTAAGCATGGCTTTAGGACTCCACAGCTATATAAAATTTCTTCTGGCTCAGTCCTTGATATTTTGGTGGTACAATTCCTCTTTGGTTGTGCTGTCCACCCTTACACTCTAGCTTTTTTTTTACTAGTAAGAGGCAAGAGCCATTAAAAGCTCTGTGACAGCTTAAAAAATGATTCCTATTTGCAGGGATGGAAATGGTAAACCATTTGCCAAGGCCAGTAGCAGAACTGGGGCTGAAACGCACTCCCTGGGACCCCCAGCCCTGCCTCAGCGCGTGCGCATGGACGTGCAAACCCCTCAGGGTTTGTGTCTGATCCCGGCGCAGGGGGTTGCAGAGAAACCGTGGTGCATGGCCGAGGCAGATGAAGCCCGTGAAGGGTTTCTGACATTGTGTCTCTTCATACGTGCAAGCACAGGCAGGGCACTTACATATACAATGCAATCTCCTAAATCTTAATTAGGCATACTGTAACTTAAATTCAATAATGAGCTGATGACTCAGGGCCCTGAAACAGCCTTTCTGTTCATTTAAACATTTCAGTATTAGAAATACTAAATACAGTAGGCACTTCAAATGTATCCAATGCCTTATCCTAATCCCTTCCCTTACTCTGACCTTATGTTATTTCTAACAGATGTGTTGCATTAATAATTAAGATAAATGAAGATAAAGGAAAATTAGGTCTGATGCAAGTTTCTGGAGAAGTGGGAGGCTATGGAGTTCAGCGCAGTGGCACAGGAAGGTAAAAGACCCACCTGAGCTGTAGTTGTTACTGGTGTGCTGGAGGAACACCACCTCTGTTCCCCCAAGGCTTCAGTGCTGTCGCTCCTGGCTGCTGGGTTATAACCTCAGTGGAGTTTCATCAGCCTCAAGAAGGGGAAATTAGCCCTGAGGTTCCTATTCATTTCCACTTCTGCAGTGCTTGGGAGTTGAAGCATGGTTTTTGGAGAGGACTCTCCGGTGCTGGGTCCTGCTGTGTTGCTATTTCCGATCAAGGTGACACAGCCTGTGACAGCTTTCCTCCAAAAACAGTGACCACACTGTGGGTGAGCATCCTGAAAGAGCGTTCACATTCTCTCATAGACTGCTGAATCGCCATAGCTCGTTACTTTGAATTCAAGCTAGCATGGGTACACCTCTTCGCCTGACTCACCCCGACGCACAGTGTAGACGGAGCACCTGGAGCTGCCCTGCTCCTCCTCTCATCAGTTTGACAAAACAAAGACCTGCATTTTCCCCAGATGTCCATCTCTAAGACTCATACCTTCCAAAGCCACCTGTCTCAGCAGCCAGGAGAGACCAGCTCTCCCAAGACTCTCCCAGTCCCACTCCGCTGATGGGCTCTAACCCAGGTTTTCCAAGGTATGAAGGTGTCTCATTTTGACCTCTTCCAATGAGAAGCCAGCAGGGATAAACACCTGAGAAGGAATTTGATGCCTAGGTACTGCTCTCTGAGCACCCGGCTGCTTTGCTACAGGATGACCCCATGCCCGGTGAGGATGGACTCTTGGTGTTGACTACCCAAGGGGCTGTGGAGGTGGGACCAGCTGGGCTGTGGGGAGCTGGGTGAAGGTGGAAAACCATGGAGGAGAAAGGGAAGGTATTTCATCATGACAGTACTGGGTAGACCCTGGGTGTGAGGGAGTAACTCTCTGCTCAGTCGCTTGGAGCTTGCCCTGACCCTTCGCCGACAGCAGGTGAAGGGCTCCGGCTCCATTTCCACGCCCTCGGGGCAGGTACATGTCTGCACCTTTTGGAGCACACCAGAGAGGAACAGCCATTTCCCCTCAATACACCGAGGAGGCGGAAACAAGAAACGGCTTGTCTCGACATTAGATTTCTGACAGCTTTTAAGCAGACAGACACGAACTGAAAGTCACCCGTTAGCAGCCTGTCTCCCAGGCAGTCGCTCATGTTCTGTCATTTTGGCTAAAGTGTCATTTAGACTAATTGGCCTTTTTCAGAGGCCAAATACTACTTATGAACCCTCCCTTAAAACTACCTGCAGCCAATGACATCTCCACTGTGAAGACTTTCGGGCTCAAAACATCTAATTAAGTAGATGATAACATCAACAAAACTTCTGCTCCACTCCAGGAGCTGTCAACACAGAGAACTACTGTTTTCTGCAGTTTTTATCATGAAATCCATTATATTTGGCATTTCCCTAGCACAGGGACGCACACTATTATGTACGCAACTCTCAACTCTCTAATTTAACTTCATTTCTAGCATTAATGCTTGCAAGAAAAAAGAACTCTAGAAATCATGACCCGAGTGTAATTGAGGCCTCAGAAGTAGAAGCTAATTCAAAGCAAAACAGACCCCCTCTCCTCTGCCCTCATGCCCTCATTTCCAACAGCAAAGCTAGACTCAGAATCACTTAAGATATTACTCAGCTCAAGTGATGTGTCAGGAACAAGGCTCTGGCTGCAGCTAATCCACTGAATGCTGCACTAAACCCCCAAAAGCACGGAGGGACCTTGTACCATCTCCTACGTCCTGCTGTGTGCTGGGGCAGCCCAAGAGTCCAAGCTTGGCTGGACAAGACAACCTCATTTCTTCACAAAATCAAGGCGTTCCTCCACAAAGGCTGAATGAGTGTAATTATGCCAGATGTTTTATCCATTGCCCCAAAAACGATGCAGGAAACGCACAGCCTCGGGCAAGCTGTCAAAGGACTGGAGAGGAGAGATAACCAGATAGGAGAAAGGGGGTTTCGAGGCTGTGCCCAGTGAATGCTGCCTTTCTGGCAAGTTTTCCCAAGCAACCTTCTGCAACAGGAAAGAAATCTTGGGTTTGAGTAGCTGATGGCGCTAGGGATGGCAGAGGGCAGCTGCAGAAAGGAAAAGCACTTTGAAGTGCAGCTAAGCAGCAAAGTGCTCTGCTCAGCCCAGGGGAACCCCAAGCCAGCACGGTCAGCGGGCAGCCACGGGAGCCAGGGAAGGGAAATTCTAGTCTGAAAGGGGATATTTTGTTTGGGACAGCAGATTTCCACCCCACCCCACCCCCCGCCCCCAGCTGCAACCCAGACGCTGGTTTTTATCTTGCAAGATGTATTCAGCTCCACTCACAGTGTGCACAGAATAAGGACATTGGACTGACAGCTACAGGCTGCCTACAATGGGCAATTTTAAGGGGCACTGAAGGCACAGCTGAGTCTACTTTTAGGAATAAGGGGTTAAAACTGAAAAAACTGCTTCTTCACCTCAAGAAAGACCTTTGCATCTATTCATATCTGTGCTCTAGATAGGAGAATCTAGTCCTCCAAAGCAAAAACTCTCCTCCTGTAGATCAGGCAGATTCAGAGCCCACATCTGGTCATCCTATGGGCTGATCTCCTCTCGCTCTCTGACAAAGCCCCACTAACATCAGTCAGCTCCATCTGAAACTGCTTTAGCACTGTGAAAACATGCCCCTGCTTTCGTTTTTTTTTTTTTTTTATTAAAACCCTTCCAAAATCTGCTACACCTTTGGCTTCTTCCTGGGAATAGCACTGATCGACATTTGTTTGGGTGTTTATGCTGTTTGCTTGCCAAGAAGCAACTCTGGCGCCTTCCTGCCATTCAGCACCCCATAAAAACATTGGAGTATATCATAACTTTCAGAAACAATCTTTAGACAGAAGCTGTTACTAATCCACGTGCAGCGCGCATCTGACCACCAAATTTTGTCAGCGGGTCTAGGATTTCAAGGAGATGATCCTCGGGAGGTCGATGACCTGCCTGTCATTCCCTGTGCTTTCAGGCAGGGCAGGTACCAGTGAACGGCAAGCCCAGACGCTCGCCCTACCAGCGCACAACTCCCATTAGCATTGCCATCCGCACGCTTATATTCATCCAAGAGCTGAACTCGGCTGACCTCGCTTGGCTGATGAGATCACAGCCCAGAGAGGTATGGCTGCAGGCCAGTGAGAAAACAGATGTCTGCTACAGACACCACTCATTGATACTTTATTCCCATTCATTATTTATTTAATACACACTCCAGGTCAATTAGGGTTCTGTTATTGTGAACTCTGTACTAACATTTTTATAAACAAGGTCTGTCTAAGAATAACTGGAGAGACTCCTTTGTCAGGGGACATGATAACTCACCGCTGCAAGAGGAAGACTGTCTCAGTGATGCTTTTTTTTTCCCCACCCTCCTGTTTTGTTCTGTGTTTAGAAAAATTTCTTATCCTCTGATAAGAAACACTTCAGAATTCTTTTGGACCAGCAGCTCAGGGCCTTCTCCAGCCCAATGGCATCCTCCCCAAGGCAGAGCTTACCAGGAGTTCAGTGCAACTCCAGTCTTCCCAGTTAAGAGAATCTGACAAATAGATTAAGTGCCCAAGCACCAGCTTTCCTGGCACGGCACATGGTTACTCCAAACAGAGACAGCCACAGGACACTTTGGATGTTTTGCAGCAGAAAACCACTGTTTCTAACCCAGCCTTGCCACCTTTGTGCTGAAGATTTCACAAACAAGTTTTCTTCAATCACAATTGAGGGAGACAGGAGGAAACAATCAAGAAGAGATAAAAAAAAAAATTATTGTACACTTAACATCACAAAAGCACCTAACAGGACAGTGCAAATATTGACGACATGAATATAAAAGCAACTAGGGGCAGAAAGGGGAAAAGAAAAAAAAAAGTCACCCCATGGGGGCAGGGAAGCCATTGTTGGGAGCCATTTCTTCTTGGGGAAAAGGCAGGGCTAGAGACTAAGTTCTCCTTAAAAAAAAAAAAAAAGAAAGAAAAAAAAAGGGGGAAATAAAAAAAAAAGAAAATAAAAGAGAGATATGTTGCATTGGCTGCGGTCTTCTGACCAAAAGAGAAACAATTACGCATGTATGTGCAACCAAAGCAGCTCTCAAGTTACTGTTGTTTGGCTGCAGGGAAAGACTCCCTTGTCCACTTTATCAGATCTGCCCTGGGACAAGAGATCAGCCATATGGTTATTTTGGTCCAGATTCACCTCAATCCCATGAGATGCCTAATTCAGGGATATAATTGACTTGGGTCCCCTCTACCCTCACTAGCCAGAGCAAGGCACCTGGACTCATCTACGCAAATTCCGTTTGTTGGGGAGGTCTAGGCTGGGAGATATGATGGGCATTTTATTCTTCTCGTGCTCTAGGGCAGTACAGAAACATATCCAGCCCCAACATAATTTGTAGCAGCTTCCCAACAATCTGCAGTGGAAACCAAAAGCTGGTACAGGCGCACTGCAGTTCCCTTTCCCGCATTGCATTGCGGGGCTGAGGGCTAGGGAGCAGCCTGTGCAAACGCAGCCAGGGAGGTATTATCAAATGACATTTTCCTTTATCCAGCGATAACTGATGATCAGGCCATTAGAACAGAGATTAATGTCATAGGGTCACAGAAGATAGTCTAGAAGAGACCTTGAGGTCATCTAAATCCATCCAACCGACCCACAAAAGGCTTATTTCTGACAGATATTTGACCCCTTCAAAATAAGAGGGAAGCTTTTGACCAATATTTTAAACAAAAGTTTTCTTTGGCTGACTACAAAATACTTCATTCATTTATCTCATATATAAAAAGTCTCTAAAGGCACTTTTTTCAGGTATTTTCAAAACAGAATCAAACTCTTTTTAACGCGCCAATCAAAAGAGGCACTTTTGAACTTCCAGATTGTTTCTAGCAAAATAATTCATCTTGGGGCAACCAAAACTCCAGGGATTTATTCTTTTTTTGTTTTTAAACTTTGTGATCTGCCAGGAACTTCAGGCTGTTTTCATTAAAAAAAAAAAAATTGTTTAGCATTGCCAACAAAAAGAAATAATTCCTATTTGCACAGATCCGAAGACCATTCATTTAGGATCAAGGACATGAGTTGGTTAGGGGATATACTGTGCCACCAGTGAAGCAGTAAGGCCACTTGAGGGATTTGCTTGGAAGAGTTTTGGTGCAATAACCTCTCTTTTACACACTTTTCCCCTCACCTTGTTTCTGCCTCAGTTCTTGCCTGTGTCAAGCCAGGAGGCAGGTACGCCTGTTGGCAGGGAGGGAAGAGCGGGCTAATGGACCTTCGTTAAGTACTTTGCTGAACTTGACTGAAAGGTGCCACCTAAGCGTGCAGCTCTGGGATGACGGATGGGAAAGTGTAATGCAGTGTTTCCCTCCCATAATTACAATTTCATCATGTAATAATAATAGGTAGTGATTGATCGTGACCCTTCACCGCTGCAGGATGTTGGTTGTTAGGAGGAACTAATTGATCACTGGAGCTGCCATTTGGCCATGCAGGGCCCTTCCACTGCCTTTTAGAAGAGGAATGAAAGTCTCTTTAAATAAATAAAACTTTAAAAGAACCCAGATCACTATCAGGAGACTCTTAGCCCCTTCCTACTCTCATTGTGTCAGTCAGCAGAGCAGGAGCTAGAGAGCTGCCTCAAAAGGCATCACTTGGGTGTTGTAAGCCTGCAGAGACCCTTCCTTTCCATAGTCACCCACCAGGCAGGGAGACACGAGGTAGAGGACAGCAGTGACCATCCCCTCAGGCACCAGAGGGACTGTTTCAGCTGGTGGTTCCGGCACGGGGACAGAGTTTCTGCTCTCTGATCCCTCAGGAGAGCAGAGATCCAGTCCTCAGATGGGATTTGTATCTGCTTTAATGCTAGAAACAAGAACTGTGGGCTGAGGGCCAGGAACCCACCTTTAATTGCAAGTTCTGTCACAGGCTTCCTGATGACCTTGGGTAAATTGCTTCACCCCTTTGCACTTGTAGAGCGGGGATGACATTTCTTGCATCTGAATGGCACAGTCTTTGGGGACAAGGACTGACCATTACACAGCGATGCTGCCCTTCCATCCCCATGGGCTCAATGTGGCCAAAGACCTTTCGGGACCTCCTGTAACTGCCACAAGGACCTCATGCTCAAGGCTGCATCCTTTTGCATCCCCTTGAGAAACCCAGCAGCTGCCCAGGTGACTTTAGGCACCGCTTGATGACAGGACATTAATAAACAGAGAAATCTGCTGTCTGACAGGGATACAGCACCTGCACTCTGCCAGCATCTGCCAGAAGTGTTGTCAAGCAACTAACTGCCTGAACTGCCTGTAATTGAGCTCTCAGAAGTATCTGCCCTGAGGTGAGCCGCAGAGAAATTTTACAAATGAAGATAATAGATGTTTATGTCACACAGACGCAATGAGAAGCAGCAAGCTACGATCGCTCACTTGATAAATCCACCTTCAACAGTGACTTGCAACAGCTTCATCCGCAGCTGACTTAGGGTCTCTCTGGCAGCATTCAATGTCTCAGCAAGTAGAGTCAGGCTGCTTATTGCCCTGCATTGAGCCATGCCTGGAGCTGGTCACAGTAACCCATGTAACACCATCTTTATCCCACAAATATTCACAAATTTCTCTGGATTTCCAGACAGGATTCATTATATGCAGGCATTCACCAGAACATCTGGAGAAGGGCCAGCCACATTGCTAACATTAATCAGTTCAGATCCCTTCAAGACAACACAGCTATGCCAACTTGCCCTTGCCAAGAATTAGTCAATCTTTTCTAACATATAAGCTCTTCCTGAACTTACTGTTTATTCCCAGGACACATCATTATTTACACTTTTAAATAGGAGAGTGAAGGTAGTGAACAACAAGAGATACACATGCATGCAGCTGTAGAATCCAAGTGCTGCACCAGAATTAACACCATCATCAGGGTAAGCTAAGGCAGAACCAGAAACAAAACAGAGGCATGCAGGCAGGGTAAGGAGCTTGGGAAAAAAAACAAAAAACAACAAAAAAACCACACAAAAAAACCCATCCAAACAATCCAGGAACAAAACCCAAGCCTCTCAAAATGCAGGTGTTTTGTTGTGGTTTTTTTTTTTTCCCCACTTTTTAGATGACTTTCTAACAGGGTTGTGGACCTGTGAAGAAGCTGAGAAACTGCCCAACTGCCCAAGCACCTGGGGTTTAAATGTTTGAGGTAACATTTTCAGAAATAATTGGTCCTGAAGCCCAGATCCCAGTTAGGCATCAAACTGCCAGCAGTGCCAGTGCTAGCAAATTGCTTTTATATTTTGAAGATAGAGGCCATAGGAACTTAGTTCCCATTAGCTTTCCATAGGAAAATGAATGCCAAGAGCCCATGTTGCTTTTGGAAATGGGATTGTACAGAACTGGAAAAGCACCTCATTATAAATCTTTTAGAGTGCCTGTGAAATGCCAAGAAACATCCAGAAGATCGAGTCTCCCACCATTATCCTTCTCTGAGAAGGGCAGAAAGTGAAGTTGAGTCCCTGAAACAGTCAGAAATTCTGAATGTGACCTTCTCCACCTGCAATGGCCTCTTGGTTTGGTCATCTGTGCAGACCCAAACAGGGACTGTTGGCTTCATCTTTAAAGAGCTACACGTAAGCACAAGGGTTAATTCCTTTCACTAGTGACTCTTTGAGGGCTCTACCACAAATGGCAACACACGCCGCAAATATTTCATATGCTCCCCTTCCACAGGTAGTCCAGTCCTCATGTCCCAAGTCCCAATTGCTCCTAGAGGTCCTGTGCAAGACCCCTCACCCTGCCTTCTCCGTACCGCTGTACTATTTGAATCGTATCCCTCTGATTGGAGGCTGTTATTCACTGTTGGTACATAAATACTGTGTATTTTCCAGCACAACACTTGAACAACTGAGTTGCCAAGCATGCTTTCAAACAAAGCCGTATAAAGCAAATATACACAGAGGAAGTGTAATGAGATCCCTGTACTGTTACCCCTCCAGGGGTGAATAATGCCAGCCTGACAGACAGCACATGAATTTCCCAAGGACTGACAGCCGACTGGATTTCTTGTACAACCGTATCACTTCATGCGTCTGTGCCCAGGTCAAGGTAGGCAGAATAAGAGACAATCTTGACCAGTACCACAGGGCTGCTCAGGATGGAGCAGGAAAGCACCTGACTGCCCAGGCATTTGCTGCTGTCTTTTGAAGGCTTGTACTTCGCCTAGAAGCCGTGTAGAAGCAGATCCCACCAGCTGCCATAAGCCCTGCTGATCCACTGAAATCCCTTGGACAACCTCAGCTGCAGTGTGCTAAGTGAGGCTGATTTACACCAAATTGAGGATCTGGCCTTCCACACTGGAATTTGATGCAAAGATCTGAAAAAAAATTAATACAGTAGTATACTATGATGATCTTGAATTGTCCATGTCTCAGGATCCCCTGAGCAGCCCACAGCCCGTACTGCAGATAGAGATGCAACACACCCACAGTTGCACGTGACCGTGGCCCCAGCTTTTGGGTAGATATCTGCTAAACCTGACACTGCGCTTTAGCAGGGCTGGCATCCCCAGGCTTTCTTGGTGCTGCTGGGCCCTAGGAGATCTGCGCTTTGGAGCTTCCCCTAGCCGAGCCGTGTTAGTACTTGGCTTGAAGTTTACTTTTTCCATCATTCTTGTGATTAAAGAAAGCCAAGTGCAGTCTGACACGTCTGCTGTCAATTCTGTTTTAGTCCATTGCTGAACAGCAGTTAGCACAGGTTTGGATACCAGTACAGCCCAGTGGCTCCAGCATATCTCCATATCTGCCTGATATACCTTCATCTGCAAGTCTGCTCAGGTATCAGCTGGGACATTGGGCTTTCACATCCCTCCCTGCTGCAGAGCCACATCCAGCTGTCCGGGTCCTTCCTCTGATCCCCACTGCCCCATCTGGCTGCCTTATGCCGGGTCAGAATTAGCAAAAAAAGTGTTAATGCCACTCCATTTTCCAAAAAGTTGTTTTCTTAGTTTTTAACTACATGGAAGTTTCTGCAAAGCAGTTTTCCACAGGTGACGTGGATTTTCCATAGGAAATAATGAAAATCTGGGGAAGAGAAATGAGTCAAAAAAACTCCTTTGGGTTTTAGGGGAGTTTTGTTTGTCAGGCTTTTTGTTTTTCAACATTTGCTTTGGCTTAGGAGGAGGGGAGAGCAAAACATAGGAGATGCAGAGCTGTTCTACCCTACAGCAGGTTGTAGACAACATGGTCTCTCCTGTGCCCACTGAGACGTGGGACCCTGGGTCCAGGGCAGGTCGGCCAGAGCCTTTCCCAGTCCTCAGCAGTGACATGTCATGCACCAGCCAGAGTCCTCCAGTTTTATGGGCTGCAACCACATGAATGTTGTTCACCTGCTCACTGTCCCCCTGTCCCTCCCTGAGCTCAGCTTTGGGAATTCAGCATTGGAGCCCAGCTGGTCATCTCAGAAGAAGACCATGGTAAATCCAAGCCAGCTGTAACCACATTCCCCTTGAAAGCTGTTGGTGAAGGCCCAGGGGAATGCTGAGCTGTAGGTGACTTCTCTTATCCCAAACCAGCCAGCAGTGCAATTGCTCTCCTGATGAGAGCTTGAAGAGCTGTGGCTAGTCAGCCATATCCAATTTAAATTATGCGTTTATTATCTCCACAGGCATGACCCACTGGGTTTCAGAAATACTCTTACATATAAAGTACCTCTGAGCAACCCCTGCCCACGCAAAGGGCGCAGAAAGACAATATCTGAAGCATCCCTATACAGTCCTACCTTACCCATTTTCTGTATCGCCCTTCAGCGACCTGTTCGCTGCCTGCAGCTTCCTCCCCAGCTCGCCCTTTGAAGGCGGCGAACCTCTGCTGGCTAAGGCTCTGCCTGCCTGGCATTTCCCTGCTGGCATTTCTGGCTGCGTGCTCCCTCCTGCTTTCCCCAGGGAGGTGCTGGAGCAGCTCTAGCTGTCTGCCCGGGTCATCTGCCAACCAGGTTACCTTGCAGCAACCCGGGCTGGCTGGAAACAGCAGTTCCTCCCACAGGAGATGCAGTAGGATTGCTCTTGGTGACTGTGGGTAGCAGGCTCTGCTTCTGCAGTGGTTGGAAACAAAGGGATTATTTGGAGGTTCAGGCCAATATATGTAAAGCACCCAATACTTGGATGCCTTTCTAAATTACCCAAGTTTCTTTGATCTGCAGCTGAGACTGGAAGTTTCATAACAAGGGGTATTTGCTAATCTTTTTATGTTACGTTCAAGGTCTGCCTCGACCAGAGAAGGGACTCAGATGCACTGCTAGAGAAAAGCCAGGCAGAACACGGACCTCCAAATTACAGATTCACCTCTGTTCACCTACGAGCAGCAGAAGAGAAAGGTTCATCTCCAGTTCCTTGCTCTTGGAGCTATCTGGGGCTGGAGATGGGATACTGGATGCAAGCTACATGTCTGATCCAGTCTAAGATAAAGTCCTGTATGGGAGCATCCTCAGAGCTTGCTCCAGGGACTTGGAAAAGAGCTGAACTTCAGAAAACAAACCATTAGTAAAAACCAAGATGTGAACCAAAGCAATAAAGCAGGCAAACTAACACTTCCAATAACCAGGAAACACATGCCTGGGACAGAGCCACAGCTGACAGGTGGAGCAACCAAATTTAAATTTCTGCAGCAGCCTGTATCTACGAGAAGAGCCAGGGAGGCTGCGAGGAACAGAAAAAGCCAGCAATGTTCTGTGAAAAGCACTTGACAAAATTCCCCGAGAACTGCAGGAAAAAGCATGGGTTTTTTTTTTGTTTTGTTTTGTTTTGTTTTCCTTTTGTTAGAATAAGGGACCAAACCAGAACCTGTATACCTACCTTGGTACTAGAAGAAAGGACAAGGGATGCCTCGGGGAGCAAGGACAAGCTGAGGTCCAGAGGAAGACCTGGGGTAGAGCCCACCAGGGTTCCTGGGGAGGGAAGCTAGAGTTGTGCCACACCAGACTCCCTGCGCCCTTTCAAGGGTGATGGCGAATTATCTAGGGATGCTGTTCTTATTAAAAAGAAAAAATTTTCTTTGCTTCAATGCCAAAAAGTTATATAAAAATAATTCATGGCCAGATTAATGAGAGAGAGAAAGTCATTAGAAATCAAAAACGAGATAATTCCACTGTAGACATGAGTGATGGTGAGAAATAAATTATATTTGGCTGACATTACTTAATTAGTTGGAAACATGGTGCTTTCTTAAATTTTCTTTGGTAAAGCTTTTAAGCTTTTGACACATAAATTCCCAGCTAAATAACCTACATGTCAAAGCAGCCAGTTGCATCTTCTCTGCCAAGCCATTTTTTGAGCATATTATTTTAAAGCTTCATTCCTTTGTTCAGAATTTTGGTTACTACCAGGGCACAGCATGTAATTTCTGGCAAGAGCCCAACATCCAGATCAGACTTTGTTCCTGAGGACAGCTGGTACCAATGTCCTCCCTACCAGCTCCTGGTGGGATGGGAAAAGATCAAGCCAAGACAAATGGTGATGCCTTCATTGCTGTAAGCAGCTTGAATAAGCAGTAATACTTAGCACTGCTGTACCGCTTCTCATCAAGCACCTGAGAGGACTTAATGAGCATGAATTAAGCCTTCTAGTTACAGCTGACTGCATAAATAGTTGCAAATAATATTCCTGGAGGATGCTCTTCAGTTTTTAACTGAATTGTTACAGTGGCTGATTCTTGCAGTCCTATTCGTAAGCCCCTTCTCAGAGGGAGGGGGAAATTGTGGAGGTAGAAGTTAAGATCTAAAAATCCTGCAGGACTGAACCATGGTCTGCTGGAAAATAAGGAAAAGCAGCAGTAAACAGAGCAAACAGCTTAGTGAGAAGAGCCTAGAAACAGTGAGATCAACCAACCTACCTTGTCTTTGGGACCAGTTGTTCCCTCCCAGTGAATTAGGCTGTAGGACCCTGCGGTGATCTGGGATAGATGGCTTAACGAAATTAATTATAACCCACAAATGGGGAAATCCTGATGGACAGGAAGCTCTGAGGACTCGCAATGGCCATGAGGTTTTACCCCAGCTGAAGGCACCAACACTAACATTTGACACAGGAATTCCTCTCTCTAATAAAGAGGCCATTAAACAAGGTGCTGAACACTTACCTTGCATAGAAACGTTTGAATGATTTATAACTAACTAGTCAGTATTATTACCTTTTTAAATATATGCATTAGGAAAAGAGTTAACACCATGGTTCTTAACCACTGAGAAAAATTGGAGGATAATAAAGTTTAGCTTTAAATAAAGGTATTAACGGACAGATCTAGTGGCTAAGTAAGATTTTTGAAGGGGGGAAAAATAACAAAAACTCGGGAAGAGAAGCAAAGCAATTGTTATTGCGGTATCCTGGCGGTTAGGGAACTGGGACTGCCAGCAGCACAAACTCTCAGCCATCTGTATACCAGTCCCATGGAAAAAAAAGCACTCATATAATACTGACTTCTTCCTTAAACCAGGACCCAGTAAAAACTTTCTTAAGCCTCAAGATTGTTTTAAATGCATCATTATGGTTCAAAGCCCAATAAACATGGAGCTACCTACAAAACCCACCAACTTTTTCAATGGCTGTGTCAGCATGGACTCAACTCCAAGTTTTAATGGCAATTTTTTGCCTTCACAGGTCCCCCCCAGCTCTTTCCCTCGTGCTTACAGGCTACCCCAGCTCTTTCCTCCCTCATTTTAACCTCCCCTTGCCCTCCTCAAAGAGGCCTCCACACCCTCCAGGTGCCACATGGAGGGGCTCACAGCAGCAGCCCTTTCCCTTTCAGATGAATTCCCCCCTGCTCTGTGCTTTCCCATCCCTGGCATCAGCATCTTTGCAAGGTGACACCCTCCTGGGATGTTGTCTTAGCACCAGACTCCAAGCACCTTTGCTAGAAATGCCACCTTCGTTTGCACAAGCTAGAGACCTGGTTGATTTTTAGATGAAAGCAAGAGCTCATCACCAACATAGAGAAGAAGTAAATCCACCTTAGTTATCACCATCATTAGCAGCAACCTTTCATTGGCTGCCTCTGCCTCACCTACCTCTTCACCAAACCATTCTCCTTCGAGAACTTCCTCCCTTAGCAGAAGTCCCCAGAGCTGCCACAAGACACTTCAGGCCACCTCCTTCAGAGCAAACGCCTCTCTGCGTTCAGGATGCGATCCCATAAACCACACAGACACTCTTCTCTTCTAGATGCTCTTCCCAAAAGAACATCTCAGAATGGGGCCCAGCCCAAACTGAGTGGGGAAGCACTCCCCAGTATCCACAAGCCCAGGTGCAACTGGGAATAGCCTGCAGGGAGATGCAGAGGACTGGGCAGATGCTGAACACCACTTCCCGAGGACTTACCTTCCCTTTCCTCTGCAGCACCAGTCCCCCGCGGAGGAGAAGCCCCCACACTCCGTCCATCCCAGAACCGAGTAGTTCTTAGAGAACACAAGAACGAGGGACAGCACTCCATGAGCTGCTGCAAAACCAGGTTGAGCTCAGACCTCGGGTGCCTACAGGATTGGCATCTGCTGGGGCAGCAGCAGAGGAGCACCTGGCTTTGAACGCAATCGCGGTGAGGTGAGAATGAGGTAACAAGTTGCTCAGCTCCATCAAGCTGAGGTCAGCTCTCGGCACATCCAGCTGCGCCACTCAAAAGGTACATGGGAATTTTAAAGTAAAATCTATGTATACATATTTTAAAAATGAGGCACCTATAGAGCTTAAGCATTGCTAGGGTTTGGGAGCAGCTAATTACAATCCTGACAAGCTGGAGGTTTCCAGGTTGAACTCTTCCTAAATCACTGTATTAAATCTTGTGCTTACTTTTGACTCCTTTTCTAGAAGGTCTCTGAAAAACGGGCAATCTGAGACTCCCATCAATTACTCCGCACTGGATGCAAGACTTGCTAAAAACATTAAATTATTTTAATTCAGTTTAGTTAAGTGGCAACTGCTACATTACATAAACCTGTAACGCTCTTTAGGCGCTGCTTTGTGTAGCACTGGCCTGGGACTCCTCTGAATTTAATGATAATGAATTTTTATATCTTAAAGTGCCGACTCTGTAGGGAGCAATGGCAACCGCTGGCCCCAGAGGTTTGGCCCAGCATCACTACTCTAAGTGCAATGCTTTTGAAAAGAAACTTGGCACTGGGAAGTTTCCCCACCACCGGCTATAAAGGACTGAATTTGTCCTCCAGCATCCCTGACGCAGGAGGATGGTTTCACCGAACACCAAAGCCATCCATCCTCAGGACTGAGGGCAATCCCTCAGGTCTCCTTCTCTGAAATGGTGTTTGGTGAAGATGCTGTCGACGGGACAGATCAGCCCCCACACAACCCGACCGAGCAGAACACGTGCACGTTCACCCCCCAGTGAAGCCTCGGGCTCCCAAACACAGCCGGGTGCTGGGTGGGAGCCCACCTATGTGATGAAATCCTGCTGGCTTCAGCGCGCGCGGCGGGGCTTTGCCGTGGGGCCGGCACAGTTGCACGGGCGTTAACGTGGGGTGGATGTGCAGGTGGCGGGGGCAGCACCACCAAACCCTCGTGGGGAGGCCGCCTCCACCTCCGCAGTGTTGAAGGAATACAACCGAGTCTGTCGCTTGGTAAAATATAGTTTTTATTTGTTCATACAAATAGTATGAATTATCAGAATTTCATTTTCCTAGAAACATCTTTCTCTGTGTAAAATTAATTTGTGTTGTACATACCACAAAATACTCAATTTACATTTTTTTCAAGTTTTCTTTTTTGTGGTTTTTTTTTTTGTTTTTCTTCACGTTTTGTTCTTTTTTTTACAAATTGGCTATGCTACAGTACCATGTTACAGACAACACATCACTAATACCTGTACTGCACTTCTGAACACAGGACTGAAGGAAACTCAGCCATAAATTAACGTTACAATGTGAAAAAGAAAAAAAATAAAGAACTACTAATCACACCTCCAAGCTTAACTTAAAAGATATTTTTTTAAAATGATGACAATAGTACTGATTCCAGTATTAGCAACCAGATGTACACCACGGGGAATTCACCTTCATTGTCTTATTTGTTAGGTAAGGCCTTGACATTAAAAGTCTAGTGCAGACTTCATTCCGAAGGATATTGAGCCAGGGCTAATGATTTGCTTAAGGTTAGAGGAGTTATTATTCACTCTCTGTATTTCTGCTCCTCAAGATTGCTTCATGAGAGCATTTTGCAGCAGGGCTTGATTATACAAATTCAGCCCACGCTCTGCTGTACAGCTGAGGAAGGCATCGGGGTATTAAAACGTTGTTTCCCAGAAGGAAGAAGGAAGACGTAGCGGATGCGAAATCCTCCAGCGTTCAGGAGCAGGCAGGCACACGCGCTCGGAAGGGACCCAGGCGGGAAGGAAGCCGCGCCGACGCGGTAGATCCCGGTGGCTCTCGCCACGCAGCGCAAGGGCTCAGCCAGCGAAACCGCCTGGGGAAGCGGCGCAGGCGCGCGGCTGGGAGCTTGCCCAAAGGCCAAGTGGAGAGGACGAGCTTCTTTCCATAGATTGCATCAGCTGGCTCGCAGGAAGACTGAGGTTTTGAGAACTCAGAATCACTCTTTTCCACCAGGAAGTATTTTCTCCTCCCCCCCCCCCCCCCCCCCACGCCCTGCAGCCCCTTCCCCTCCGTCACCCAACAGCAGCAGGGTTTGTGACAAGCAGACAGGCTCGAGCGTTCATCACCTGTCCTGGCAGCGAGGAACAGAGCCGGGGACCTGGCTGGAGCAAAAACCAAAGACCCCAAGCATGCATAGATCCAACTACCACTTGAGTTTGCAGCTGGGTTTTGCAGGAGGGGGGTGGTGTGTGGTGTCTGTCAACCTGCGCAGCCCAGCAGGTCCCACACCCACGCCCGTGACCTCTGGAAGCGGGATCGCGTCAGTCCGAAGCGTCGCTTCGCTGCTAGAACTGGCTCAGGGCAAAAAGGGAGAGGATTTGCCCAACTGTCCCTTTTAGTAGAAAGATGTGCTTGGAGGCAAACCCCAGGGAGGGACTGGCATCCCGCTCACAGCAGGTTTGCTGGGCAGCTCAGTCCTGACGTTACACTTAGCATCTGCCTTTCCTTGAGGACACCGCAGCGCGTTGCACCCCATGTATGAACCCACATGCGTCTCACCGGCACTGACGGGGGTGCAAGTCCCTAAATCCCGTCAGAGGTGTGACACCGCTGAGCCAAGCCAAGAGCCCTTAGGTTCAAAGCAAGCACTGAAGGGCAGCGCTTTACCTGCCGATCCCTGCAGCGGACCCAGACGTGGGTCTGCTCTTCGCTGTAGCCACCTGAGCAGGACCAGATCAAGACCCGGGGAGAGCAGGCCAGGCTCCGCAGGGCCTTTTCATCACCAGACAGCCCCAGCAGAGAGCTGTAAGGGGCAGGCAAGAGCAAGGAGGCTGCAAAAGTAAAAGAAACATCTGGGAAATGCCACTGAAAACACCTCACCACAGCTGGGCATGGCTCAGCAATGTGATGCTCAAAGGTGGATGGGGGACCGGGGAGAGGTGCAGGGCATGCGTTTACACAGGCAATGCGTATGAAACTAGAGCAGTAACTCACATATGCCCTGCCCGTTGGTGCATTTGCTGTTTCGAGTTTTACTTACACTGCTTGCTCTATGCAAGTGTTTACACAGTAACACACGAGATCTAACCGGCAAGCTCCGCGCTCGGTGCGGGACGTTCTTTCAAAGCTTGCAGGTGAGATGCATGGGTTTTCTGCTGCCCAAAGACAACACGGCCCTGCTTCCGGTAAAAATTCAAGGAGCAAATCACTTCTGCTGTGACCTTGCTCCAAAAATGTTCCAGTTGAGCTACCAGAACCTCTGACAGTAACGATAAGGCATCCGACACACATGGTATTTATCAAAACCTCCTGAGGATGCAAAACACGGCTAGAGCTCTCAGGAGAGCCCCGCCACCCTGGCCTAATGCCCCAAAGCCTTTGGTTCCACCTGAGGTGAAGGATCTCCAGGTTACTGTGCCTGGGTTGATGGATAAGAGCTCGGAGCCTCCTCTCCTGCCTGGCTGCCACCCCTGTGCTCGCCCAGGGCATCAAGGAGGCACCCGGCGACGCCTGGGCTGCCAGCAACACCCCGACCCAAGTACAGCCCCCTGCTTTTCTACAGATTCATCCTCGTTGGCAAAGCAGTGCTTCTTCCAGGCTCTAGGCAAGTGCTGCTCCTTGGGAGAGACCATGGATAAGGTGTTGGACCAAAAAGTACTGGGAGTCAAGAGGGCCAAGGCTGACGTTCCCCAGTCTCACACACCGGGGGCTGCAGGGCGGGAGGTAGCACTGCCTGCACCGTGTCCTGCGACACCCTCCATGCTGGGAATTGCTCCAAGCAGAGACCTGGGGTTTTCACGTGGCTCCGCGGGTCTGCCGGCATCTTTGGTGGGTGGACACTGCTCCCCGCACTGCCGGCGCAGCCATCTCCCAGTGGTGCCCTGGGCGCATGGGCACCCCTGGAGCGACGCTTCCTTCAAGTCATTCAGACCAGCACCGAGCGTATCACATACAGATACATATACTTTTACATTTGTCCTGCAGTAAAGATTTAAAATGCATAGAGGGATCGTGGGAAAGAGCCTCCTTGACAAAAGGCAAGAAGGAAAAGTATACGGAGGAGACAGCTCTGCCCATGCAACAGGCTCTGCGTCTTCTCTGCTAGAAAACGAGCGTGTTACCCTCCCAGCAGAGTCCGGGGCTGCAGAGCAGGAGCCGTATGGCTTGGGGTTCCCTGCGCTTCACAGCCACCGGTAAGACACGCTGCTGCTCAGCAGAGGTACGTGGGTTGCAGGGAGATGCCCAGCCTCCCTCCCCACCCGCCCCAGGGAAACCCCCCCGGGGCCGCGGGACTAACCGGAGAGCTGTGGGACGCGGGAGCACAACACCGGAGCAGAGACTGGGACACCGGAATAGGGAAAGCAAGTGTTTATAAAGGCCAGATACCCGTAACAAAAATAAATTTGTGCTTTCCCTCCCTCCTCGCCCCTCCCCTGCCACCCTCACTTTTTCTGATTTTTTTTAAAATACAAATTTTGTTTAGGAAAAATGGAAGCACTGTTTGTTACAAACCAAACCAATAAGAGGAGAAATCAGGAGGAGAAAAAAAAAAATAGAAAAGGAGAGACATATTAGAATTAAACTCCGTGGAATGTTAAACAGGTTACGGGCTACCGTTCTAGCCAGTGCGGTTAGGCAGCTTAGTGAATTAATTGCTTAGGAATTAAAAATAAATTATTATAAAATAGATTTCTGTACATTTTACATACATATATATCTCTTTATATACGCAAACCGTGCTGAGCAAGTAATTACAGGGGACTTTCCCACGCCAGCCTCAGTCCCAGCCGAAGTCCTGCCCCGTCATCTGGTAGAACTTCATGTTGAAGGGCCGGTAGAAGTCCCGCAGTCTCTGCACCACCTCCTGGTCTATGTCAGGGTGGGTCCTGCCTTTCGTCTTCCCCAGGCAGTGGGGTTTGCTGCTGCCTTCCGCCTTCTTCAGGCACGGGAACCCCTTGGTTTTGTTGAAGTAGAAGTGTTTGTCGGTGATGATCCTCTTGAGGCCCAGAAAGTCCTGGACCCTGCCCAGCTCCCCCGCGGGGTCGCTGATCAGCCTCTCCCCGCTGACGAAGAGGATCTGCCCGATGGGGAAGTAGAGGAGCCAGTTCTCCAGGTGCTTGGCGTAGATGCCAATCTGGATGGCGCTCCACGAGGTGTCGATCAGACCTGTAGTCCTGTTTTTGAAGGTCAGGCTCTCGAAGGTGGGGATATCGGGCTTCTTGGAGAGCGTCTGGGTGTAGTCCGAGATGGCTCTGGTCACAGGGTCCCGCACCACCACGATGAGCTTTGTGCCCTTGGACATGGAGGAGATGCGGGCTGGGGCCTCCTTGGTGACGAAGTAGCTGGGGGTCTTCTCCATGGTGATCTGTCCCTCCAGGGTCCTGGGCATGAGGTCCCTGCCAGCAAAACACACAGACATGGATCAGAACAGCAGGTAACAGGAACAAAAATATGCATATATATATATATATATATGTATATAAACACATAGATACACAAGAATTTTTCTCCTTAAAATGCCTACACAGGTCATCTAGCTCATACAGACAAATCCATTTTCCATTGATTTAGGGATTAAGTGGGGATTATTTTTAAAGGCCACTGTATTAGAAATCCAGCTGAGTAATCTCCCAGTTATCCATGAGTGGATTAGCTGGGCTGCACTCTGCACCTGGAGTGCGGCTACATGTACCACACTGGCTCCCAACCGGTCAGGATGAGTCCTACGCTGCACCAGGCAGCTTCCCTGGCTCAGGTCAACGCCAGACAGCCCTCAGCCCCAGCCCAGAGCTCATTTTTCCCAGAGGAACGAGAGGAACGGTGTGGTGGAAAAGCAGGAGCTCACTGGAGCACGTCCACCTTGCTTTCCCTTAGCATCTCAAACACAACACCTTTCCCAATTCAGGCAAGAGGGTGCAATCTGTCCCCAGCTTGTCAACAGCAGGACCTCACCCAACCACAGGGGTCCTCTTGCACCCAGCTTCACCCATTGCTTTACTGTTCCCTATTGCTGTGCAGACTCGTTCCCTAGCACGCACTAGAAGGAGCATCAAGAGCTGCTGATGGCATCTTTGGCACATCCCAGGCCAACACCCAGTGAGGACAACCTCTCCCCTCCACTGCCACGCAGGCTACAGCAGGTCAGGATATGGGGTACAACCACGGAGAATGCAACCTCAGCTCATGGGTAGGACATACCCTCACAAAACACCCTTGAAACCTAAATCCTTCAGCAATTCCACCTTATTCCCTGGCTATTTCTAATTAACCATGTGGGGAAAAACTAGAGAGCTTGCAGAAATTATGGAAGCAGCACGAAGCAGGAAGAGTAATTTTTTCCTATCATTCACTAGGCAAGCCTAAATATTTCAGACCATTTGCCAATTCTTTCCCTTTATAACCCAAAGGGACTCATTTGCTCTGGGTTGCGAGACAGTTAAAAAAAAAAAAAGGCAAGAGGAGAGTCTACCGCAAAATTAAAGCTATAAAACTTGATGAAGTTTTCAAAGCATCCACCCAGCACAGAGAAATAAGTGACCTGCAAGCCTCAAACAGCGTTTCCCTCAGACGTACCACACTGCACACAGAGGCTGTTTGTTCCCTGATGGTCACCTCCTCCCTTACCACTTTTATGCTTCTACAGCAAAGATCACTGCGGGCTCTTGCAATTCAAAAAGCCACTGATAATTCCTGCTAAAGCCAACGATTGCCCCAATAAAAAGCCAAGGAAAAAAAATTGACCCATCTGTTCTGAGGCCAAATAATAGGAAAATCAGGAATGAGAGGTGTGATTGAATCAAAAACCATCATGTGCCTATGAAAGTTGGTCAGTAGCTGTTTTATGCAACTGCTATTTAGCTCACATTGTACCTGGTATTTTATTTCATCAGCTTCTGGTATTAACTTTATGCAACGTGTTTACTGGCAAGGGGCACCCAATGACTACGCCTCTGCACCGCAGGTGAGGGAGCTCGGGTGCTCCCCATAAAGCCCCTTCTTCGTAGAACCATGGTGGGAGATGGTCCCCATACGAGATCTGCACAGGTCAATGCGAGAGGAGGCGATGGACAAGCCGGACTGTGGAGGAAGGGGATATCAGCTTGTGGAAACCTCCAGCCATGCCCAAGAGTGGTGGCAACCCCTAGGGCTGCAATTTCAAGGCCACGCAAGTGGAGTTTCACATGCAGATAAAAATCACGCTGGTCTACCAGACACCTGGGACGCGAGAGCTTCTGGAAGTCAGGAGCCAGCATGTGCCAAAAAATTGTAACCAAAATAAAACTCTATCCTTCGCCTTTCTGGCCAACTCCGCAAACCCGTAACGCCGTCGCAGAACAGAGCCAGTCAATAACGCTCAGAGAGCAGCACTTAAATCTATCGTGGGCTGATGCGGATTTCGACAGTCTACTCATTAAGTAAGTGGTGTCTCTTTTTATGGCCACATTAAATCTGAGTTCTACATCCTGCGCTGGCCACCGACCACTTTCCAGCTTGATTTAAAAGGTTGGTTTCAACCCATGAAGTCCTTAATGGCCTGGGACCTGCCTAGAGAGGAGACTGCTTCCCACGACGTGCTCACGACGGCCACGCTGCACTGAAGCCCTTTGGCTTCAGGTCAGGTCCACCTGATTGCTTGCTGTATGGGGCCCTGCACCTTCAGACCAACTTCTCCTCCAGGAGTTCTATAGCCAGTATTTATCAGTCTCCTGGGAATGACGCAAGGCTTATTTTTTCCGCCTTGCACAAGAGAGGCACTGGGTAGGGCTGGGCCGTGAAACAGGAGGAAATTGCTCGGGGTGGAGGTGCTGAATCAGTTGATCTGGTTGGGAAACACAGGCTCTTAGTTCGTGTTTCAGCAAACACAGAGGAGTGCACCGCAGAAGTGGAAGACGGCAAGGAGCAACTCTTTGTCTAAGAGGCACCCACCAGCCCAATGTCAGACCGTTTGCAGACCAGTCAGCACCTGAACCCACACTCTTGATTTGTGGGTGAGGACATCCAACATGTCTTGCTAGAGATATGATAGAGCTGAGAGCACCCAGTTGTGTGCAGGTCTAGACCCCCCTCAAATTGTGTTTTTTTGGAGAGGACCTGAACCCTTGGCATTTGCAGAACATCTCGGTGGTGACCCATCACAGCAAGGGAAGCCACACAAGGCACATCATTGATGCTGCTACTGCTGTCTGACTTGGTCAGCACAGGCTAAGGTGGGCAGAGGTAGAAATGGAGCCTTCAACCCAAGAACAAGAACTGAATCCACCAAAACCAGCCTTCAGCCCGAGCTCCAGCACTCTCTTCCCTCGTTGTACCCAGACAGGTACCAGGCACAGCCCAAAACTAAGATCCTCGAGATTGTCTCAGACGCTGCCTTGTTTGAAAAGTGGCTGCATAAAAGCTAGACAGCAGCAAGCGAAGCCAAATATTGTGGCCCATTAATGTGGTTTGAACCTCTGGCAGCACCACATCCAGGAAAGCAAAGTTCTATTGCATGGGTCTGTCCGTTGTGAGGAGCTTTCCCATGGTTTCCACAATCTCCCATAGAGGCAGCAATCGTCATGCTGGCAGCCAGAGACAACAGAGCCTCAGGGACAGGAGGAACTGGTAAATTGGCTGGTCTGAACTCACACAGGTGGAAAAGTCACCAGGAAGTGTTTATTCCCATTCAAAGCACAACTGGAGAAGGGCAACTTGGCCCATGTATAGCACTGCAGCTCCAACACAACACGCCGGACGTACGTCTTGGTGGAAGTAGGACCAGACTCCAGCTCTGAACACATCTGCTCCTGGGGCTCCAAGACAGCAAGGGCTGCACTAAATGTCAGCCATTGCAGAAGGAGGGGAAAGAGGAGCCGTAATGGTCAGAAGAACTGTAGCCATCATGCCCTGGCAGGACGCAACCCCTTTGGGCGAAAGTGACAGAAACCCACGGTCAGCTCAACGGTGCGTGCACAGTTCAGCCCAGGGGCAGCTCGTGACAGCTGTGGAGTCCTCGATTTCCATGGGAGCTTCACAGGCACGTTAGAGACATGGGCAGCTTCTGCCAGCGCTGTTTGGTGCAAGGTAAGAACGGCAGAGGTGCAGCTGCCACGGTTGTCCGTATGGGAGAGGAAAGGGAGATGATAAAGGGAGTCAGGCTGTGGGAAACGGGGAGCTCAGCAAAGCCCTTGGACAAAAGCTGCTGCACCAGTTGGGGCAGGGCCGGATGGAGACACCACTGAGGGCTGTAGCGGATACTGTAGTGGAAAATAAAGATAGTATGCAAAGCTTGGCAAGCAGTCCCTCCTGCCTTGTTATCCTCCTGCCTTCTGGCAACCTGGAGTTCAAAGACTTCTGGAGCCAGCATCTGCATCCAAATCATCCCATTTCATAGTGAGTATGAACTGTCTAATCCTTTCAAACCCATGAATACTTTTGGCCTTGAGAACACCCCACAGCAGAGAGTCCCAGCACTGAAACACTGCCTTCACCCGTCATTTGAACCCTCTCCCTACCTCCCTGCTCGGGAAGGGACAAGGCACCCACTTTCTGAGCATGGAAAAGGAAAAGCGAGGATGAGGAGCACCAGCAGAGTCCCGGCATCCCTTATTCCCCGCTGAACCTCGCCAGCAAAGCGCCGCTCCGCTGACTTCGGCAGAGCTGCCGGCAGCGTCGGGGGTCCCAGCGAGAGGAGGGAGCTGCTGCGCGAGCACAGGTATGAATTTTCCACAGGCAGAGAGCAGAGCCCCTAACCCTGAGCTATTAACATGTCAAGAGGGACAGAGGAAAAGCTTTTCCTTTAATGAATATTTCCTCAGTGAAGCCTATACCCTTCGTAGGCGAAGTGATAGGCTTAGTCTAAAGATGGATTGGCCTACTTTATCTATTAACCACTTAGACTAATGTAATAAAGGCTCTCTTTATTCAAACAGCCCTAATCCCCAGCCCCACACAGCTCTGAAGCCTGGAATAAGAAGGGATGCTAAAACGAACTCTGCCAGGCTGCTGCTTGGAGAGGCTCTGGGGGCGGGGAGGGGAATTATATTCTATTTTCTTAAGGGCAAACTTCTCCGATATGAAAACTGGACCCAGAGCGAGATAAATTTACAAAGTGGGGATGACAGGTGGCCACACGGTAATCCAATCCTGAAGCCTAATGCCCTTTGGGGCAGCTTTTGTCTGCGCAGAGGGGCTCCGGGCTAATCTGCTGCCACTGCTCAAGGAGGAACAGCGAGGGGCCGGGGGGGTCATGGGGACCTCCACAACCTGTTGCTGCGTCATTCGCCGCAGGTAGGACAGGCTGGCGCACAGGGCAGAGCACGGCCGTCATTACTCCATTCATCCCCAGGGACATCTGTCTGTCTTCCCCGCGCACCTCCTGCCATTCGCAAACACCGGCTGGGATAAACCCCTCCGGGGTCTGCCGGAGCCTGGGGGGCTGCAGAGACAACCGCCCCCGCTGCCTGCCCGCGCAGAGGTTACCGTCAGGCTGCCCAGCCGAGACCCGGCGTGCTCAGGTGCTCCTGCTGCCAAACAGAAGTCCCACAGCCGAGCGGATGATGAGCTTTCCTTCCTGGGGAGGGTTTCGTGCCGGATATATTCCTACCCAGTACCCGGAGCCACCCAGCATCGCTTTCGGAGATGTGCCCCTCACCCCAGCGTGCTCAAGAGCTAAAGTCCCACTGGTAAGTGTTAAAATCGAGGTGCCCCACGCTGCAGCGACAGCACCCTCCAGTCTCAAACCCCTCTGCTCCAGACCAGTCCCCTTGCTCACTCCCCTGAGCTGCCTCAGTTTCCTTCTGCAAGGATGACAAAACTGTCCTAGAGGAGATGGCCAGCTGGGTATAGGGTATTGTACAAACAAGAGAAGCGTTGTTATGGTCAGAATAAAATGCCATAGTATCGGGATGCAGCTACGAGATGCAGACCGGAGCGCTCGCAGCAGTCCCCACAGCAGCTCTGCCAGCAGCTACAGCAAGAATCACCTCTGGTGCAGAATTTCTAGACTTTCCCCCCACAGCTGTTCCTTAGAAGCAAGGAAAATAGGAGAAAGGGGAGAAAAAGCAAGTCAAACTCTTTTGGACATCAGCCACATTCATGCCGAGTTCAGGCCTGTAATCCAGAACCATTTGCTTTGCCGCCTGGCAGTGCACAAGCAGAGCATCCAACCTATTTCTGGACAGTTTCTACCCAAATTCCTGACTAGTGTTTCAAGAAGACAAAAAGTAATTTCTTCCCAGAAAATCAAATTTTGGCAACTTGACTGTTTCTGGGGAAAGTGCCCGCAAATCCTCCCAAAAGGCTAAGAAACCACATAGATTAGATTGAAAGCTTATGGTGAGAAGGTGAACAGAAATGGAAAAAAGTAGACACAAAAGCTCTTCTCCCATCCTGGGATGTGAGAGGTCTTTAGCTTCCAGAGTTGTGACAGGGAGTTTGAAAGCTCGAGGTGACAACAAGCCCAGGCAGCACGACCTGGAACATGGTACAATTAGGTGCACGTGATGAATTTGTTATGACTTTTGCTGCATTTCTAATTTGCAGGTTGGAAAGCAAATAAGCCTGCTGTTACCAGCTTGGAAAAGCCTTAAAGGAAACAAATGGGGAAGACGAAGCAGGTTGAAGCCTGACCCCCTCCCATGTTGATGCTCTCCAGCCTCTGCATCCTTTCCTGTCCTGTCCTCGTCCCCAGGGGCGGTTTGGTCCCCTGTCCCCATCCCAGCATGGTCCCACTCAGCTTTGCTCTGGTTAGGATCCCACCAAAGCCGAAGGGCTTGTTTCAAACCACGGTCCCTCCATCTGTCCGTCCGCTGCCTTAAATCAAACACACTTTTGAGGAGGGCGTTCCTGCCCTGCACAGCCAATTCTCATTCTAAATCCCCCAGCTTCTCTGCCTCTTCCTCTCCTCAATAAACAAATTTAGGCCGAGTGAGCTAAATCTAGTGTCTTTAAAAAGAGCTGTAGACACCCAGGAAAGGATGGGGGCGGCATCTCCACTGCTGGCAGCTTTGCCTTCCAACCCACCCCGCTCTGCCAAGTAGATACCCAGTTGTTCCCAGTCTCTGAGGCAGCCCATTGCTGTCAGAAAGCAGGAAAAATGTGCAGTGGTGATCAGAGCAGCCAAGGGCTGGATTGAAACCACAGGCTTGTAGCCCCGCACCGGCACGTGACAGCGAGCAAGAGCTCTGCAATGCTCCGGCAAGCAAAAACCCAGAGCATCACCAGCACAGCTCCCACGGCCACCACACTGGACCCATCCTGATCCTCCTCTCCATGGGACTGATCACAAAATCATCAAATCCCACAAATACTCCCCAAAAGCAAGAAGAACCTGACAAGCTCAGGGAAAGACTGTTAAAGTAATAAAGCATTTTAATTACATTGCGGAGCTTGCCACCAGCATCAAGGTCAACTGGCTTCAAAATTACCCACTTGGCTTTGACTCTGCTTTCTGGTAGCGGTAGCTCTGGATGGGGGAAGGAGGAAGATGAAGAAGGAGAAGGAAGAAAAAGAGAGAAAAGAAGCAATAGCAAATTCCTCTTTGGGCGTAGGAGCATGTGCTGGCTTATTATTCGATATATCACATTTTTCTTACCAAAACTTCCCCCGGCTCAGGCTGCCATTGCACCAAGGACCTGTACAGTAGCACACAGCCTCTCCTCTTTTTATGACCAGCAGTAAGGGCAACATGTGTGCCTTTGTCTCGAGCGGGAGCCCGTTGTTTGGGTTGGCAAATTATACAACAATAAAAGGGAACGGCTGGGAACCAGCCTTGGCCTTTTTGAAACGGGTGTAACCCTATCCAGCTCCGTCAAACACTCACCACGACATTTACACAAACCAGATGATGGGAATTAATGAACTTTGGGGGTGAGGAAGGAGTAGGTAAAGGAGGAGGGAAAGGGGGGAAAAAAAAATAAATGGGCCTGAAAGTAATGTTTTTCTCACTCTCCTTGCTCCCTGCCCCCAAATCTGCCAGGTGCCCTTCACCTGTTGCAGAGTTTGGGGATTAAAGGAGGCAGAGGAGGGTAACAGCACGCGAAGGCTCCTCATCATCATGAAGCCGCTGCAGGGCTTCAATGGGGCCAAAGAGCCAGTGGCCACGGGTGGCATCACCACATACCCCACAGGAACGGGCTCCAGCCCGGCCAGGGAGTCTGATCTAAGTTCCTTTGATGCGGACAAAAAATCCCATCAAAGGCTGGGGGAGCGGGGAGACGGGGGGGCATCGGCAGATGGTCCTTTGGTCCCCACTCCACGCAGGCAGAGCCGAGTCGCACCAAACAGCCCCGGCAAATCAAAGCCAGCAGCGCCTCGAGAAAGGAACAACGTGCTGCTGCAATCATGAGGGGCTGGGGTTTTTGGGGGGATTTTGTTTGTTTGGTTTTTTTAATAAAGGGCTTTATCCACCTCCCCCAAAGTCACTGCATTCAGCTCCCATCTAGGAGGCACCACGGAGGTTTGACGCTCCCCGCGCTGCAGACGAGGGACGCGAGGCGCCTTGTCCGACCACAGAGCAGACAGTTTGCAGCAGCATCTGAGCACCTGACCTGGACAAAGCAGGGCCTGACCCATGCACAAAACCTGGAGGGTTTGTGCCTCCAGGAATAGCAATCAGTGTGACGAGCAGAACCGGCCTCTGCCGCAAAGGCTGCCTCCAACCCCGCGCCAGCCAGAAGCCACCTCCCTCCCAAACGCCTCCCCCACCTCATGGGTTTAAGTGGCTTAATTAGAAGCACAGACTCATAACAAAGATAATGACATGTTATCCGCCCCAGGGCTGCTGCCCCGTATAAGTGCCATATATGGTGCACTGTGTAGCTGCAGCCTACAGGGGAGGAGTAACTTAGAGCAGCAGAAACACTTGATGGGAGTCTTGTCTGCATGGGGCCAGGGCTTGTGCTTTCACCAGAGAGCACAATAAAGAGGCCAAAGAGCCACAAAGACTCCTTTGAGGCTGGTGGGTGATGCAGCCGTCACTCCAGGGACAAGCCCGTCCTTGGTGATGGACGCAAAGGCACAAAGTTGGTCTTGGAGGCGGCTGGCTGGAGCGGTCCCACTTCCCGCCCTAGAGCCGATGCTCCAATGCTGGCAGCCCTTGGGAGGAAGGGCTCAAGGGCATGGCTCCAACCTGAAAGCTTGGGAGAAACGTATCCTGCTTGCAGATGCTCACGTGGATGCACCTGCAGGGTGCAGCCCTCTCCTTCAGGCCAAAGGCCCTGCAGCCCAGGGATCTCCAACCCTGGCTGTAGGAGGACTAGGGCAAGCAGCAGCCCCTCTCCCCCACCGCTCTCCCAGCCTCCACCCAAATTCAGCTCAGGGACTTTCCCGGGCCTGATGCAGTTTGTCTACCCAACAACCCTCAATCAATCTCTCTTCCAACCCCTTGTCCAGGTTCCTCCTGAACCCACGCAGACCCACCACATGCACAGCCTGCCCTGGGTCCTTGCTTTGCCCCTTGTGCACCAGCTCCTGGCCTCAGGCCATAGCCGCAGTCCTTGCATCATGACACCAATCCATCCCTCTATCTCCAGCCCAGCTCTGACTTTGCAGAGTGCTGTACTTCCCCCAGGACATCTCTTTGCCAGGCTGAGGTCTCCCAGCCTACTTCGTCATTCCTCAAACAGAAAGTCCTCCAGCCCTAAAGAACAAACCCAAAATGTTCCCGCTGTCACCAGGTGGACGCATGCACCCACTGAACACGGGCCGCGGAGATGTCAGGCTTTCTTTGGACTAGGAAGGGCCAAGTTTCCAATCATCTCCTCCTCTCTGCCCCCAACAGCCCAAGATGTTACAACTGCTCAGCAAGAACTCTCCCTCCTCCTTTGCTGGAGCCAGACAAGATATTCATCAACTCTACCAGTTCATTATATAGGCCCTCCTCTTTATGTAAACACCGAAGGCTCTTTCTGTCCCCCATCATACTTAAAAGCTCTGAACTTCCACTAAATAATTATCTTCACTGGGGGGAGAGAGGCAGCACTTTACATATCAAAGGGCTGCTTTGGAGGGATTTACAATAATTTAAGATGAAGTGGTAAATATTCTATTCATTCCAGTTCATCTCCAGTAATAATTATAATCCTATTAGCAAGGTCCCAAGAAAGTGATTGCATTATCATCTAGCGAGCATCTATGTGGATTTCTTGGAGGGGTGGGATGGGGGAGGCCATAGGCAAGTAAAGAAGTAAAAGCAACAAAAGATGCAATTGCCAGCACCTCCCCTCCCCCAGAAGGATTTGGTCTCCATTGTCCCGATGCTTCAATAGCGCTTTGCTCTGAAAATAAGAGCTTTTGAGCGCAGTAAGGGGGTGGGGCTGAAATGAGCATCTTATTCCTCCCGGTCACCCCCGGTTCCCTTTCATTGCCGCGGTCCCCCCATTGCCGCTCCGGCCGACAAAGAGCACACGTTGCTGTTCCTGGCGGGCGCGGGGGCCAGGAGCAGCGTCGCGATTAAAAGCTAATTGCTGTTTATGGGTGAGTTCTTTAGAATACCGCCCAGCATCACCGGACTTTGCTGCCCACTGGTCAAGTCATGTGAGATTACTCTAATCTGTCTCCATTTCCCCAAAAAAAGGAAAAAAAAAAAGACTGTTTTTGTTTAAAAGAAGAGCAGGGAGGGGGCAGTTCTGTGAAACTCATGATTTAAGGGGGGAAAAAAAACCTCTAAACCCAGCAGGAAACATGACTGAGCTAACTGGCAAACTGGGACGAAAGAGTTTTTTTCTAGCAGATCGCAGGACCAACTATCTCCGCCAAGCTGTGTATTTTACTTCTGTGCCGTGTCGCCTCTTAGTACACCCCGCTGGAGTGTTTAACTGGAATTTACCCCTGCAGCTGCACCAGCGTAATCTCCTTCCCTCTCTTCTGGCACCTGAAGGCCACCAGCATTAGTCCTCACCACCTCCAGGTAGCTCAGCTCTGCTCACCCTTGCCTGGATATAAGTCAGCAGCTACACTGGTGCAGGTCTGGAACAAGCTAGGATTACTTTCACGGCATCCAAGAGTTTATTGCAAAGCAGTAGAAACATTTTTCTCTAGAAATTAAACAGACAACAGCCTGAAAGGGAGGAAAGAGGAAGAATTTTAGGCATCTGCAGAGATTACAGCGCTCACAACTCTTTCCTGGGGAAAAATAAATTCTCCCAACTGCCTCTGCCTCTTACTCCATCACAACCAGAAGGACCAGCCATTTCTCTGCCCTCAAAAATTTACAGCCGTGAGTTAACATTACATGTACTAAGCTCTTACTATGCAAAGATTTGGTAGATCCACTTATGGATTCATTGCAAGACGAAGCTCTGCTCTCAGAGCCTCTTGCAGAGACTGCTGCTGTAACACATCCTGGTGCCAGGGATGTTACTTCTTGAACTCAGCTTTCCTTGGGTAGCACTGATCTGACCCTTCGTGGGAAGCAGGAGCTAGTATCTGCTGAGCTTGGACTGGCTCAGCAGCTGCAAGCACAGAAGTAATGTCCCCATCCAAAAAGAGGCAAAGCAAGAGAGTCGAGGTCTGGAGTTATCAGCTAAACTGTGGAAAGAAGTAAACGTGACTGCTGCAAGGCTTTTTTGCTAGCTCAGAGTAGGCATAAGCAAAGGAAGCCCAGCTTGGAAGAGGTTTAAAAGCAGATAAGAAGTCATAGCTGGTGGGAGATCCAAAAACCAGCTGTGGGACATGCAGGTGACAGCAGTGTCCCCTGGGGCAGAGGACGTGGGGCCAACATGGCCATCACTTGGGTTCAGCTAACCCCAGAGACCCCGATCTCAGGGGTTTGGCTTCAGCTCCAGCAGAACAACCAGGCTGTTCCCATAACTCCCACCACAAAGCCCACCACTTGCCCTCAACTCTTTTGCCATGCAGCCAAGCGGGACCGGTGCCCACTGCTCGCACCACAGCCTCTTCCCGAGGCCCTTCCCTCTCTTGCCCCTTCCCTGCCACGGAGGCTCAGCCAGAACCAGTGCGGCAGGACCATCAGCCAGTGCCGGCAGCGTTCAGCCATCAGTAACGCACCCACCAGCCTGGCACAGAGTCCGTAGCCCCAAACTGCTCCCACACCCACCAATTTGCTCTCTTAATTTGCAGCAATGGCACTAATCCTCTCAAAGATGTTAAAACCCCACAGGCACTGCTACTCACTGGTCTTTTAGACATCCTTCCTCCTTACAGTTCTTGGGAAAATGCTTCCTTGCAGCAAGGGGAGCAATCTCCATCAAGTTAAACCCCATGGCCGTGGGGATCTGGGACTTGGGGGAGGCAGAAGCAGGCGTTGAGGCGCATAAAGCCAGCACTGCAGACCGTGTACAGCTTGCCAGCTTTCAGCTGCTGTCCCAGAAGCACGAGGTATTTCAAGAATTAGATGCCCAAACCAAGTAGCATCATGACTTGTCCAAGAGCCGAACCACCCGCACTGCACACGGAGCAGAGCGTCCTCCCGCCTCCCTTGAAGGGATGCACCTTGGGGCTGGACCCTGCACCCAGCACGGGACACCCGGTTACCCACGACCTGTCACACCAGACCACCCCAGGGTGGACACCAGGAGTTATTCCTAATCCAGGTAGCCCATGGGAGGTTATCCCATCAGCCTCATCCCTACAGTACCTGCTCTTCAAGGCCCTTCCCCAGGGACTCGTTATGCCACACGCTGGCAGTGGGGAGTCCAGCGAGCAGAGTACGCCTCGGTTTGGACATAAAGGACACACACGGTGCATCTAATGCAGGGGGAGATGGTCACTTCATGTACGCCCGAGTCGTCTGTACGGCAGCTACGCACCACCGCAGCGTTTCTGTAGCCATGCCGCAATAGGAAGAAGCTTCCCAGAAAAGGGATTGGTTCAAGAGAAGCAACCCCTGGTTGGGTCCACTCTAGGGTGGCAGTCCGTGGGGTTTATACGGATACGGATTTTTATGGCACATACTTATAAATCAACTTTCTGGCTAAATAAGCATGCACCAGTGACCATTGCAGCAGCCTCTCTCTAACCACCAAAAGCAGATGGATGCAAGTGGCCAATACTGGTACACCAAGGCTGAACTCTCAGAAACGTGTAACAAATTTCCACTCAGGACAGGACTACAAGGAGATGAACTTCAGCACCCCTTCCCACGTTGTCCCTCTCCCCTGGGGCGCTGCCAAGCCACGGCATTTCACCTGCTCCAATTTTGCTAGAAAGGGAGGGGAAAAAAACAAAACAAAACACACCCAACCAACCCAGAAACCAAAAAGCCAACCCCAAACTCAACGTTGCACAAGTCAACAACCACCGAACGAAACCAACCCAGTGATGTATGGGCAGGACCACGTTCCCCTATTGCCACGTTCATAAATCACAGCCCTGCTGAGAGGTCTTTTGTGTTTTCCCCCAACACAGAAATGTGTGTGCCTGCACAGGCAGGTAACAAGTCACGCTGATAATGCTGCCCTTTGTTAAACACCCGCAGGAGCGGCCCAGCGTTTGCACAGGGAGGGTTTTGCTTGCCACCTTGACACACATTTCTCCTAATCAAGCCCAGCCTTCCTGCGCTGGGGTTTTACAGCTGCGATTAGAGGAAAAAGCCTCCCGATAAGCCCCAGAGCCCCTTGCTGCCCTGAGCGATGCCCCCAGCTTGCACCTCTCGGTTCATAACCGATGCAGGGGGAGCATCCCCAGCGATTCGTCTGCCCCTGGGGTAAGACACACCAAAGGGGAGCTTAAACCACTGTGCTGGGTGAAGAGCCCCAAAAGGGACTGGTGCCAGCAGCAGCTGCGTGACAGCTCTGCTCCTGCTCCTCTTCCTCATGGTGGGCACAGCAAAGCAGGGAGGGGAGCAGGGAAACTGCTTTATTCACCCAGCAGCACTCTCCTCTGGGCACTGACAGCCCTTGGAGCATCTTCCAAGTGATGGCTGAGCCGCAGCCCGCTAGCTCCTCTGCAGCACGTGGGAAGGGAGCTCTCAGGGCTGCAGGGCCAGGGCAGGCTTGAAACAAGCCTCGAGGCAGATATACATCTACAGGTCTTCAAAAAAGCCATGTAGGATCTCAAGGAATCCACCTTCTGCACCTAAAGGGATCCTATGGGCATCCAGCATCACCTGAACAGCAGAGGCCTTCAAAAAACACAGCTCAGGAAGTGGCCAGCTTTCCATTTTCACTACGGAAAAAAGAAAGTTACAATTTTTTTTCCTGCCATTTTTGATAATGCATGCATGTTCCTAACGTAGGCCAAGTGATGCCGGCAAGCTGCTGCCAAACACCAGCTGCATGACTCCACCTGCCTCTTCAGCGACACCCAAACCAGCCACGTAACTGTGCAGCACCGAGGTTCCTCCTCGACTGTCTTAATGAGAAGGGGATGCCCCCTCTGACCATCAGAGGACAGGTCACCATCCCGGTGGCCAGTAGTGGCAGTGACAAACAAACTCAGAGGAGGACCACCTACATGGGAAGGGGCCCAGCCAAGCAAGTGCGTCCTGTACTCGCCAGCTGGCTGCTCATTACCCTGAGCATCCCATCGAGCGGGTCAAGAATTTAAAATTGGTTTAGACTTTATTCCAAGCTGAGCTACCCAATTAATTTCCAAAGGTCTCCTACTTCCTTCCCAGCAAGGGAGGGGTGGCACCAACCATAACCCAAACTGGTGGCGATCTGGACACTGGGCCGGTCAGCGTGGCCCCCATTGGGATGAGCTATCTTGGCCACCCACTGGAACAAAAGGCCTGGCAAATTAATACATCGGTGATCCTCTCAGTACTGATCCCTAAATGTATTTTAACACAAATGGGATTGTCACCTCAACTAATTTGTTAATGGATTCGTGATTCACAGTCATAAAGGAGTAGCACTGGAAATTAAGATCGCTCCATGGTGAACAGCCCAGGGCAGTGAATGAGAGACATTTGTCCAGGATGGGATTTTTTCCCCAACATCTCCAATCAGGCCAGTATGACCCTCCCCAGTCTCTCCCCATCCTTTTTACACACCATCCCCCCCCAAGCACAGACGGACAGAAAAGAAAATTAAGTTCCAGGGCAAAAAAAGTAGTGTGCCCATTGAGGCAATCGAGGTATGGGCTCGTGGTGCCACCGCATCCCCAGGTGGGTCCCCAGCGACGCTGCAGGACTCGGGGAAGAGCAGAACAAACCAAACGAGCCTTGAGAAGGAGTGAAACTCCCAGGGAAGGAGGGAGACAGGCACCAATTTGGGAAACATGAAGGAGCAGGTCTGTCTGCAGCCTCCCCTCCTGCCCCAGTCATTACGTGGGATCATGACGTGGTCATAAACAGTCAACAAAATACAGTCAAGAGCTCTTTAAAGAGCAGGCTCAGCTGGTGGAGATGCTCTGCTGCAAGTACAACAGATGCAAAGCACTGCTTCTAATTAAAAAGGTATTCATGTAATTAGAGACTTCACACTGCCATACCAGTCCAGCACACTCGCTCAGGCTGTGTTTAAGAGGGCTCTCCATGCTTGCTTTCCACTTCTGACTACTTGGGTTGTATTTCTTTGTAACCCTGCCCACTTCTTCACACCCCACAGGCTGTGACGGCAGGTCCATGGCTACAGTGGCAACCAGAAAGGACCTCATGGAGCAAAACCACACATGCCATAACCCAGCACCGACCTTCAGCATCCCACCCTGTTTCCATCGAGAGCTGATCTCCTTCCAGAGCCAGCGACAGGGCTGAATTATCCTGTAGTCCTTCAAGCCTTTCTACATAAAGAGCACAGTGGGCCGGTCTGCTAAGGCCTTGGAGCACAACCCAAGTGAAATGACTTTTCCCTGAACACTGAGGAGTCTGAATGAGAGCTATTGTTATTCAGATGAAACCAAGTGTCAGATTAACAAATCAATGGGCATAAGAGATATAAAATGGGTTACCATTGAAGCCTTTCAAATACCCAAACATATGGATGAACCAAATGTGAATTGTAATTGACTCACCCACACCTTTGATCTCTACACCCTTGGGTTCCCAAAGAGACAGCCCGGCCCCCTCTGATGGGGACTGAACTGATGCGGGACTCCATTGTGAGCCCTCACAAAGCCTTTTCTCTCTGCCTCCATCTCCTGGATGTAGCAGCCTGGCACTTGGAAATTGAGACAAGCCAGGTCTGCCTCAGAGAGCCAGGGAGCTGGAGATGGACAACCCAAGTTACCCAAACACAACCTCTCACACAGAGCCCGTCAGCCCCAGGCACCTCCTCCCACCAGCCCTGGTCCCCAGCGGTGGCCCTTGGTCAACTGGACGTGCACAAGGAGGTGCCCCGGGAAGCAGCAGAAGAGGCCCCAAAGCAAAGACAGGCAGGGCAGACACATTCCCCCACTCCTCCCAGAGCCGGACGTGGGGTCTGTTCGGTTTTCCAAGGATTTCGCTGTGCAAAGCCAAGGATCAGACTCTGCTGATGGGTTCATGGCATGCACGTGCCCATACTGCAACATTCGGACTGATCTGGAAGCACTGAAAGCCGCTCTGCCCTTCTCCAAGTACCCTGACATCTGACAGCACACATCACCTCCGCTTCATTAAGAGACATGATTCTTAATTTTCCAGGGGTGTTTCTGCAGCTACATTAAAAGTAACCTGGAGTTTAAACTAAACCTAATCCCTAATTTTTGTTACTTTTGGGGTTTGCAGCCAGTGAGTTTTGACCAGTTTTGGATAGATGCAAGAGAGTAAAAAAATATAAGCATCAGTTTTGGTACCGTGCAAATCTCAACTCCACAGGAGTGACAAGGCAAGTTATTCACTTGGCTCTAGCCTCAAGCCTCATTACAAACTTTCAGTTGCTGTGGCTGTCCCAGGAAACCCAGCCCAGCTTATTCTTCTACCTCCACGCTGCAAACCCCACACAAACGTGCTTTCTGTGGAGGTTTTAACCCCACACCAAAGTGGGGTTAAAAAAATGACGCAGCTCAGCTATTGCTATACTGAGCCTTAAAACGCCTGTTGCTGAAGGCAGACCCCAGTAGCTATTCCCAGTACTAGGCTATTCCCAGCATCAGGCACTGATACAGAGTGAAGCGATCCCCACCGGGAGGGCAGAGATGCTGCACGTGTCCTCTCCTCCAGCACCAGCAAAAAGACGACTGGGTTGGATGAGGGAACTGGGTGAGCCAGGGAGTCCCCTGGAGCGGGCGTTGCTCTGTTCCTATCATTTTTGGGCTCAGACCCAGCCGTGCAGCTGCTTAACCCAACTGGTAAGCCTTGCTGGGACGGCTGAGCGCACGACAGCCGCAGGGCTCACCTGCGGAGGAACCCAGGAAGGAGAAGACTGTGGGGAGGAAGGTGGGCGAGAGGAAACTCCCGGGCTCTTAATCTGCTTTAGGACCATATGAGCTTGCTGTTTATATATAGCTTAATTAATTATTACACTGCATTTAGCAGTGTGACCTTGAAATCGTCTCTGGGGGGAGCCAGCAGCCGCGGTGCAGCCAGGGCAGCCGGCCAAGGCGTCGGTGTGCGCCGAGACACCGGGACGCTCCCCGCGCGCAGGACAGGCAGCTCCTCCCGCGCGTCCGGCTGTCCGGGCAGCGCCAGCCTGTAATTAAGAGGCTTCGGAGCAGACAACAGCTCCCGGCCCCTCTCAGCTTGCAGCAAACCCAGGTTGAAACCCTAACCGGCTATTCCACTTCTGCTTTGGCAAGGCTGATATCTTCTCCCAAGGCTTCGTTCGCTGCTCAACACCCCCTATTAGCTTTTCCCTCTGCTTTTCAAAACACCATGCAGACAGCCCAAGGCTCATTAGCTACCAGACCAGCTCGAGAGGGAAATTAAAAAGCAAAAAAAAAAAAAAAAAAGCTACGAGCTTTGTGTTAAGTTGCAACAAGTTCAGCACTGGGGAAGAGGGAAGAAGATGGACTTTGCTAAGCCCTTCCTCAAGAAGGGGCAATGCTCAGGCTGTTTGGCTCTTGGGCAGCTCAGTTTGCTCAGTCCAGCCATGGTGAAGCCAGGGCAGATGCTCAGGGATGTTTACAGACACCCACGAAGCCCACCACCCCGCTTGCTCCCAGGTGAGACCTTCGGGAGCTTCCCCCATCCCAGCCCACCCGCAGAAGATGGGGACAGCCCTGGTGCTTGTGGGGACCGGCTCCGATCCAGCACGATGTGCTAACCGTGGCACCTGAGGGCGGGCGAGGCGGTTTGGAGCAGAGAGGCACGGCATCTCGGCACTGGGCATCGCTTTTGCCCGACACACAGAGACACGGGGCAGAGCAAAGCCATGGGGTCCCTCTGCAATTCACATTTAGCAGCCACATTCCCAGCCCCGCGTCTAAACCAGCTGAGGACCGTGTACAGCCACTTCTGGGACCGAAGGGCTGGGACACACCTGCTGGTTACTCCAGCACCTCCTGCTTCCACCCCAAGTCTAATACACCTTTAAAAAAAACAAACCGAAGGCATGCCAAAGCTACAGGCCTTGCCAGTTTTTAAACAAATATTTAATAGCCCAATGAAGCAGCAAAGCACTTATTAATAAAACGCCAGGGTTTTGTCCTCCCCCTAGTGACGGGAAGATCTCCGCACCAAGCCACAGCATCGCCCAGGCTCAGCCGCCCACCACGGCCCGACGGACCCCGCTCCGAATCAAAAATACCAATGCAACTTAACCTCACCGTAACGCCAGTGCACTCTGCTCTTCCCGCGTTTCATCACTCTTTCACCAACTCAGCACCTTTCTAAAGATTTCCTACACCTCCACGTGCCGCTCGCCTGTACTTCGTAGACTTTCAAGTTTTAAGACAAGTTTGCATTTGATACTTGAGACAGGCTGCAAGCTCGGGGCTTTAATATAAAGCTTGTCTAGCTGCTTTATCGAAGTTAATCATTGTAATGGATTTTGGCTTCTGGGGAAACATTTTCTGTAGTCACATGGACACATGCCGAGGGCCTGATCCTGGAGCCCTCCCCCAGGCAGGGATTCAGACTGGATTAAACACAGTGAAGTCTGGGGACCTGCTCCAGTCCTGGTCATCAGCACACTGCTGAAGACTTGTCTCCTCACCAGAGCCAACTTCCCATGTGAAAAGTACATCTTTTTAAAGAGAATCGGTGCTTTCACTCCAGCTGCGCTCAGTACTGCCGGACGGCGGTTGTGGCAACACAGGATTTGGCCTTGCATTCACATTCAGCAAGGGATATATAAAATATATACATCCTCCTATAATATTACACACTGGCATATAAAATAAAAGCCCATGCACAATTCTCACTTTCTTCTGGAAGAGCTGCCTGCCACGCTGCCAGGAATGCGCACCGGAGGGGAGCGGCCGTGCCAATTCAAGGGAGAGGTTACAACTGCTCACTGTTATTATAAACTAGCCACTTTGGTGGATTTGCAGAAGTCCCCGGCAGTACTAGCCGAGTGGGCTGGCCAGATCACAGCTCTGGTCTTACAAATTTTAGTAGCACAAGAATGA
This sequence comes from Nipponia nippon, assembly GCF_047370975.1. Lineage (NCBI taxonomy): Eukaryota > Metazoa > Chordata > Aves > Pelecaniformes > Threskiornithidae > Nipponia > Nipponia nippon. Next base: position 11,312,384 of record NW_028262330.1, on the reverse strand, counting down.
CAAGAAGGCAAGGGGCTGTCCTTACGAGGGAGGACATCTCCCTCCAGCGAGGGCTAGCAGCGCTGAGCCCCTTGGACGCCGCTGTACAAAGCCACGTCGAGAGCAGGGTTACCCACATGTGGCCCTGCATCCAAGACCAGCTGCAAATTAAATTCTGGGTCAGATCCTCCGCTGCCATAAAGTGCCATGACTCCCCTGAAGCCAGTGCTAAGTCACGGCATCCCTCAGTAGAGATGTTCTTTCTCCATCTCTTCTGTAGGGGGAGGAGAAAACAAATAGATTTTGAAGCAGGCTAGTTCCAGGGCGTTTCTGAGGAGGTTAAAGCAGATGTAAAGCATTTAGCAGAACATGGCATTATTTTTCTTTAAATAAAGTTCTCTCTTTCCCTCCTACCCACCACATGACAGAGCTCTGCCATGTTCACTTATTTCAGCAGAAATTTTAAAAAGTGAATTATTTATTTACTTGAAATCAGCAGGAAGCCTTCTGCCAGCAACACTTCTACACCTATTTTCCTCTAATATTCCCACGAGCATCGTCAGAACTTCCAGCCACCCAAGTTTCTGAGCCTCTCTGAATGACTCCTGAGACAGGAGCACACGTGCTTGCAGAGCCGGCATGCAAGGTCTTGCAGGTTAGCAGCCGAGGTAGCCAGCTCACAGCTTCCCACGTGCCCCTCCTCACCCCTCGCCCCCTCCCAGTACAAAGACACCACATGCAAATGTCACCACCACCGAGTCCATTTTCAACCTCCGTCTTCAGAGCTATCACAAAAAGGAAAACCACCATGGGGATGCTTGGAGCCGACGTGGCACCAGGAGAGGTCATCTCCTTCCTGTAACGTTTACGAATGAACTAGGGTCTACTACACATCACGTCTGAGCAGTCCCCACCATCCCCAGGCAGAAAGATGCTCGAGACAGAGGGACTGCGCTCCTGACCTTGGCTTCCTTTTCTCATCTGACCCACGGCGAGATGCGATGCCCTTCCAGACTTGTTTGTGGGCACCGTGCAACCACCTCCAGTCCAGGAGCAACTCCCTAATGGCAACACCATGCCACCAGTAAACCTCTGCCCTGAGTTAACCCCACCTTCCCTCTGAGCCTGCTGATAATCAATACGTTTCATCATGGGAGCCCTCGTTTCCATTAAGAAAGTCAAGATAAGGCCCATTTACTCAGTTGCCTTCCAGCTGCTGCTGGTGACGGCCACTGGGCTGAGCTCCTTTAAAAAAAAATAAAAAAAAAAATCACATGGCATTTCTTGTGAGCAAATTAAGAAACACACAGCGAGTTGCTGAAAGACCTGAAATTGCAATGGCACGGGCAAGGCCCAGTACAGTCATCAGCAGCAAGTCAGGACCCAGCACAGCACTTAGTCATTTCTCAAACCAAAGCAGCAGCCTCTCCTCCAGCCCCTCCTCACGCACCACATGGTGACAACAGGTAGCAGCCGATAGCCCCTGACCCCCTAATTACACTGCTGAAATAACATGCCCCGCTATTTGTTGTTCTTTGAACCCATATGTTAACCGTCCCGCATGGCCCTGGCCAATTCATTATCCCGTGAACCCACTGATCACCCACGGCCACACCAGCAGAAGACACGAACGCTCGTGCTGAATGATCACTAAATTAGTGATCCTACTTGGCATGGATTAATAGCACCCAATCCAGGCTCAAGCAGACAGAGCAGTTCAGCAAGTGAGGCCTGACGGCAAGACAAGTCCAAGATCAGGCCAGGTCAGAAACACAGCTCGAAAGAACGGCGGTTTGGGTAGAGTTTTTACAGCCACCGCATCCGGGGCTTGCTGTATCCTTTTAAAAACAAAGCCTTCACTGGAAGCGCCTGGAGGTATCCAAAGCTCAGTGTGCGTTACAGACATCTGCCATGGCCCACTTGAACAGAAAAAAAAATAATAAATCCCAAACCCAGAGTCGAGCCCATGGGTTTTCATTCCCATCGTTTTCATGCCAAGAAGGAGCACAACGTTCCCCGGCACGCCGCGCGGTGCTGCGCTAACGCGATTAGCCAGGCAGATCCACCATCCAAATAAGTCACCCCCAATGCATGGTCAACTTTGAAAAGTTCAGCAGCTCAACAGGTGAGGCCATGAAACCCGATCACGGCAGACAATGTCGTCCCCCCCCAGCGTCGTGCTGGGAAGAACTTGTCACGTGCGTCATATCGGGCAACATGCTTGAAACGGAGCAGCGCAGTGAAACCCCAGCAACACGAATAATCTTTGCCATCTGTTTGAACAACTCAACCCTCCTCAGATCTAAAGGAATGATCCCATGCAAACACAAGGGCCTTGCTGACTGATTACAGCAGCCCAGCCCTTCTTTTTCTGGGGCCATTTTCTTCCGAGCTTTGCACAGTGGCTAAGGCAGCGTCACGGGGAGCTGCTGGAAGGGCCAAGGGGCGCTGAACCCTGTGCACGTGTCGAGGGGGACCATTAAAAGACCCCACTCCCTTAAGTGCAACACAATGAAAGGTCAATGGTTGATTTTTAGTTTTATTTTACAGAAATCTCAAGGAGAAAGCTGCTTGGCAAAGTCACCCCAGAGAATTCAATTGTCCTTTAGGATACGCTCGTTCCGATCAAATGCAGCTCACGGGAACGTGCTGGAGGAATTGGTCTTTGCTCAGATACGGTCATCTGCACCCAAAATTCAGCTGGGATAATCAAGACCATTCCAAACTTCCCGGGGCCAACGAACCTTGCGACACCCGGCAGAAACAACACATTGAGTTGTGCAAGCACACGGTTGTGTCCGCGCTGCCGGATCCATGCCCCGCTCCGGAGGCTGTGAAGCGCGGTGGCGATCAGGCGGCAGGTATTAAACCCTCGCTACTACTGTAAAGTCGGGATTTAGAGAGAACGACCAAACGCAGGGGCAAAATCCTGCCTTGCTCAAGATCTGCCCTCGGTTCAGCAAGGCTTTCCCCCCTGAATTTTTAACCATTATCACCTTATCCTTCCCTTGCTCCCCATCTGGCCCATTGCAAGCATCAGCACTGCGCTGCTCGCACCCCTACCACACTCCTTGGGCCAAAAAAGAGACTGCTGGGGAAAAATAAATAGATTTAAAAAAAATGAGGAAGTTTCTCCCAATTCAGGAATTGCTGTGAAGCAGCACTTCGCACGTTAAGGTCCCCAATGCGTTATTTAGGTGACTGGGGAGTCTACGAAATGCACGTTTGAAGCTGTTTAGCGCACACCGCCAGACAACTGGGCCTGATCCTGCTAACCCAAACCACCCATGGTCTCAGCACAGAGAATGAATTAAGGCATCTTGGCAATAGCAGGAAGATGAAGCCCCAGCGTTTTAAGAATTTCCCCCTCCCAAAAAAAAAGGAAAAAAGAAAAAGAGGTCTCCCTTCTGCGCTGCTAGAGGCAGAGAAGCTCGGGCTAGCATGGCTACCGGGATTACAGCCGGCGTAGCCATCGCATGGGGTTTCCTAGCAGAGGGCTACAGACTTGTAATATAAATCAGTGGTGTTGAGTGGGGCTGGGAACACTCAGTCCACGGCAGGAGGGACCGGGTACCACAGCCCACTGGGCCCAAAGGGATATAAAAAAAAAAAAAAAACAAAAACCCCAAAACCCACATAACACTTATGACATGATTTTTTTTTCTTACCTTACGTTAACTATAGGACAAAAGGCTTTCAAGTCCCTAGTATATTTAAAAATGCATCATTGTTGCATGAAATAAGAAAGGAAATTTTAAAAAATAAAACAATCTCAAAACTGGATTTTCTAGGCTTGCAATGAACACGTTTTCCCCCCAAACCCATAGAGTAAACCGTAAGAAAACAACAAGCTCCCGAGGGGCTGCCAGGCAGGCTGTTCGGCCGGGCAGACGGACACAGGCGCGCACAGGCTGCGGCGCTGAACTCCTTACTGCTGCGAAGAGGAAACTTCTTTTTTATGCAAAAATTCCAGGCGCTACTTAAAATTAGTTTGGAGTAGTGGCTGGTTCCCGTTTCTCCTCTGTCATGGTACATATTTTCACTTGAAGCAGTTAACATGCTGTATTCATTACAGGGGGGAAACCCCCGCAACGTGCGCACAGAAGTTATTTCCATTAGATTTCTAGCTATCTCGCTATCGAAAAATCAATTTCTTTTTTCCCCTCTTTTCCCTCTGCTTTTTAGGAACGGTGGTCAGCACCACTTGATGCTGTTTTGCCTTCCACACAAAGGGGGGGAAAAAAAAAAAAAAGCAGATTTCATTTCACTTGACAGAAAATGGAGCAAGAAAAAAGTTTGTATTCCCTCCTTCCAAAGTTATTTTCTATAGATGAAAACTTTAGACAGAGATCAGTAGTTAACATAAATACAATTAATTGCAAATACCCCAAAACATAAGCCTTCATCAAGCTAAATAAGCAAATTTGTGATGCCTTCTGCCTCTCGGAAATCTGAGAAAACATTACATCGGAACACTTCATTATATGTCAGGAACAGCTTAAACAAACAAACAAAACCTCCTAACAGATAGGACCAAATTTAGCCAGAAGCCAGTCAAATAAAATATACTTTCAACGAGACATAGGGCAAAAATGGCATCTTCATCTTTTCAAAGCCAGGCAATTGGATTTAAACTGCAGGGAGCGGGTGCTGAGGAGACAAATCACTGCCCCAGTTCCAAAGTTCAATTTGTGCAAAAGCATCTGAAAAACAGAGACGAGGCTTGCCCAGCTCACTGCGCGACGGCTGGCACAGCCGATATTTTATAGCATTTTTAATCTGATTTTATTGGGCCATTAACAAGAAAATTCAAACGCATCTCCTTATTGACATTAAGATAATAAATAAAAGCCTCATTAGGGCTTGGAGAAATAAGCATGCACTTGAGGAGTGCTGAGAAGCCAAAATTCACTGAAGTCAGGGGGAGTTTTGAGCTATATAGTATCTGATGTCTGACGCTGAAACTTATAGGAACAAACTTCTGCATCTCATTCAAACTGAAGTTAGAAATAACGCACAATTACCAAACAACTTGTCTGTTGATTTGAGCAAATACATCCTTCCCCCATATATTTTGCATTATTTCGTCTTCCCCCGCCGCAATCGATCCGGGTCCCAGTCCCGCAGACCGACAAACACGCTCCGATCCTCAGGGCGAATCGTACCCGAGTGGTTTCAAGAGCTGCAGCATCACTTACGCTCGCTGCTCGGGAGCATCCCCATTCAGACCTGAAGATTTGTTGTATTTCAGTTAAAACACCCCTTTTGCAAAGATACTATTTAATAACGTAGCAGTGCGTTTGCAGGGATGGGGCCCGTGCTGCTTAAAATTAAGCAGCTGATAAGGTGAAACTTTAAGAAGTTACAGGCAACTTTGATGCCAGCTTCTCCACGTTTAAAAATAATGTGTATCCTTTAAATATTGACTTTCGCCCACTGCCTCTGGGATAACAGATTAATGTAATCATAAGCACTACTCTCTCCTTCTCCCCTTCCACCTCCTACTTGTAAAAGATTAATCAACCATTTTATGGTCTAATTTAGGTGCCTAATTAAAAACAGAGTTCAACACGTACAACACCATTTTGCTAATAAATCCTGACGGGTCTTCTGCTCTGTTATATGCAAGTTCTCCTTTCAAAACGCGAGATTAATATTTTATTAAAACCAACTGAATTTATAAAGATTTCATCTTGGTCGCTATGGGACGACACGCTGCATCCTCCACCAAAACTCAGGAATTTCATAAAACGAAAGCTCTTTCAAAAACGCCTTCCTCCTCACCAGATCTTATCCTGCAGTCATTTCACTAACTGCTGAGGGATGGCAACATTAAAAAAAAAAAAAGAGGAGCCATAAACCTAATCGGACCTGCAGGGTGGGAGCTTCAAGACTACAAAGAGGTTAAAATTCAGAAGTTCACAGCTCCCATCTAGCTTCAAAGTTTCCATCTCTGCTCCTTTAGCATTCCTGCAAACACTCAGCAGAAAGGCATATTCAAAATATTCTTGATAAAGGAACTTCAGTCACAAAAAGGACGAATCCCCCCCCCCCCCCCCCGACCTGGGGTTCGGCCCCACGCACGGTGTCCCAGCAGGGCTGAGGAGCCCCGGACCTCTCCGCACCCCTCGCCTCCTGCTTCTTCAAGCCCACCCGCACACTCGCAAAAATGACTTCGACGTCCACCCTTGCAGGATGCAATCCCAAAATCGATCATTTCTTTTCCCCCCAGCCAAAAAGTTTCATCCCGTCCCCAAGGCGCCCGCACCACCCTCCTATCCCAGCGCCGGGCTGGAAACTGCAAGCCGGAGCAATTTATCAGCTATAAAGCTGATTATAGCGGTAGGGGAAAGTTAACGGAGAAAGAGCGCATGAAGCGATCGGGGAAGTTTTCTCTCTACCGCGGAGCCGCCTCCTGCCAGTCCCGGGCTGCCGCTGCGCTGCCGGAATGGGTCAAACCCCCCCAAAACCGGGCTCTGGCGGGGAGCGCTGCCCTGCGCAGCCGGTTCCCCGCCCCGGAGGGGGCTCCGGCGGCGCCGGCCACCCCCCAGCAACAGCCCAAGCTGAAGGAAAAAAAATATTCGATTCAGCAAAAGCCCTGCAAGCACAACGAAAGGAAAGCGTTAAAAAAAAATTTAATTAAATTAATATTTAACCTTTATTTAAAGATTAAATATGGTTTGGCTAGCATAAAGCCTGCAAACACCCAGCCGCCGCTTGGACTCACGGGGAAAGCAAGTTCCGCGCTGGGTTTGGGCTGGTTTGGGGGTTTTTTTCGGGGCTGCTGTTTCGGGGTTGTATTTAGCGGAACGGTCACCCTCCGCTCCCCCGCCCTGCTCCGGAGCCCGCGGCGGCCGCAGCCCGCGCCCCCAGCCCCGCTGCGGGGCGGCCAGCGCCGGTGCCGCGCACCCCGCGCCGGGCCCGGCAGGACGGGGGGGGACCCCCCCTGCCCGCCCCGCTCCCGCACACCGCCCCGCAGCGCCGGCGGAGAAGCGGGTACCTGTACCAGGCGAGTCCCCGCTCGTAGTTGCGGTCGAAGAAGTGGGGCTCGGCGCCGACGGCGCGGACGTCGGGGTGCACCCGCAGGAACTCCAGCAGCGCCCGCGTCCCCCCCTTCTTCACCCCGATGATGATGGCCTGCGGCAGCCGCTTGGTGCCGGAGCCGTTGAAGAAGCTGGAGATGGGGCTGGCGGCGTCGGGCGCTGCCCGTTGCTCCTCCAGGCTGCTCTCCTCAACCGGTTCCCCCGGAGCCGGCGGCTGCAGCTGGGGAAGCGGCGGGGCGGCGCGGGGCGGTGCGGGGGAACCGCGGGTCGCCAGCCCGGCGCAGGAGCCGGCGCAGGAGTAGAACATATAGAGCCAGAGGAAGAGCATGATGGAGAGCAGCAGGAGCCTCCGCCTCAGCGGCGGTAACGCGACGGGGACATCGAGGCAGCGGTTCAAGCGCTGCCCCATGTGCCCGCGGGCGCAGCGGGATGCATGGCTGGAGCTCGCCCGGTTCGGCTCGGCTCTACCCGGCGCCGCATGGGCACCCCCGAGCCTCAGCACGGCTCCATCGGCCCGGGCACGGCGCTGCCCGCCCGCCCCAGCGCCGCTCTCCCGCTGCCGGCAGCGCAGGCAAAGGCAGCGGCGGCGGAGGCGGGCGGCGACGGGCAGCGCCTGCGACCTATCAGAGCCGCGCTCTGTGGCATAATGAGCCGGGAGGACTATCCAATCAGGAAAGCGGTTAGCGCGCGGGGGCGGGGCGGAGGAGGGCAGGAGAGGCGCTCATTGGCTGGTGAGGCGGCGGCGGCGGGCGCGGGAGGGCGCAGCGAGCCACCTCAGCCACCTCAGCGCAGGGCTCGCACCGTCGGGGCAACCGCTCCGTTGCCCTCACTCGCCCCGGCGTTGCCCGCGGGCCCCTTCGGGCCCGCCGGCAACGCCTGGGCGAGTGAGGGCCATGGGGACGCTGCGATCGTGATGCGAAGCCTTCCAGCCCCGTTAGCCAAGTACAGTTTCAGCCTCCAGGCTTTGGATCCTCCCGAGGCGTTTCCTCACGCATGAGTCAGGTGCTATCTGGGGCATTTTTCCCTAAAATACCACATTTCCCAGCATATAAAAACCACCGAGGAAGACGGTAAGGGGAGATGATGAGGTTTTGGAGCACGGATTTGGGGATGAACAGACCCCGCTGCTTCTCCACATGACCCTTACCTCAGCTTGAGGTCTCCTCCTCCCGCTCTGAACATGCAGACCCCAACTATCAGAGCCCCCGCGCTCCCCCGTGGATGGGGAACAGCACTCCCCTTTCCAGCCCCTCTGCCTCGATACCCACTGCTAATCCAGCACGGGCTAGAATAGCACCATGGAAGGATCCTCATCCAGCTCAGAAGCCCTCAAAACCCCCATGAGATGTTCTTGCTGCTCACCCTCCACCTCACTAGTGGCTGCACCTCAGGGACGGGTGATGTGATCCCTGTAACTGATCTCCAGATCACTTTTTGGGATGAAAGGTGCTGTCCGAAGGTGAGGCAGTGGTGCCGATGCTTTTATCCGCAGCTGTCCCCTGCCCAGCACATCTATCCAACATGCCGGTGGAACATTATCAAGATCCAAGACGTTATATTAAACAGACTTACCTCAAGTGTAAATTCTGCCTAACCGAAGTGGGTCTCCAGCATCATCTAGTGCTGTAAAACCACAAAGAAAAGGACATTTGAGAGGATTTCAGTTTACGGACCGTGGCTGGGCTCTCGGACGCTCTGGCTACCGTCTGCACTCGGGGGTGTCTCTCCCCACCCCGGGGCGAGCCAGGCCCCATATTCCCATGGGAGCACCCTGGCTCCTGCGGCCTCTGGCTGAGGCACCCCCAGAGCCTGCACTCAAGAATGTTAATCAGACTCGGCTTTATCCCTAAACAAGATTTAATGACGAAATAGTAAGTTTAATTGCTAGACTAAAGACAAGGGTTCAGAGGTCTATCTGCTGTACAGACACAAAAGAGAACCACAAGACAAGATAATGCAGTGCTGGATTATACCTGTCAATCCACATTTCCCTCGGTTCCTTTAGTGTCTCAGCTAGATTAGGACGATGGCAGCCCAACCTTCCCACCCGGCAGGCATGTCCCCGGAGAGTTCACAGCTGCACGCCTCGGTGCGATGGCTGCGTCCCTCCTCTGGAGGCTGCAGGACAGAAAGAGAAGCGGGAAAGCCCAGGAACCCTGGCAGGCTGGGATTTCCCACTCCCCGTTCCCCCCACGGCTGCGGGGAATTGCCAGCTGGGGGTCGGGCACTGCAGCATCACGGTGTTGGGGGCATCTCAGTCATTTCCTCCTCCCCAAAGTATTTGGATTTACCTATTCTTTTGACGTGCGTTGGCTTTTTGATGAGCCACACCTTTCGTAGCACTGTATTTTCCAAAATCCCTGCCTGTACCAATACCTGGTGAGATCTGTCACAGTCCACGTATCGGGAGTAACAAGCAGAGACCAAACACAACACACCAGCCCGTGAAGCTGAATTCAGAGCGTTTGGCCGAGAAGACCCTTCCCACGACACCATCAGCTCTGGGACCCTCCTTTCCAGGACTGGATCATGCCAGCATTTTCCAAGGAGCCGGTGGGGTTTTGCACACTCCATGGAAGCGCCTTAGTCAGCATTCACCCAGCAGGCATGTAACTCAGCAGCTTCGATGCATGGGTGCAGCTTTTCTACCATATTTTTATTAGAAGATGCATGAATTTTTGTACTGAATTAGCCTGCTTTCAGAGCACTCTTGCTTTAAGGGCAGAGCCAGGTTTTGCTGGAACCTCTACCTTTTATTTTTAACTTTTGCTACGAAACAAAAGGCAAATCTTTTCCCTACCAAGGGCCTCGATTTTCTTGTGTGTCAGCAGTGATAGCACGATGCTGACTTCTTCATATATCAGCTTTATATCAATTCATGAAAAGCGTCGTGCAAAAGTGAATTGTTCCGATCACACTGGCTGTGGTGTGAGCATCTTGTAAAATTATCCCAAACTACAAACTAGAGTTTACAAACTCATTAAACCAGGCAGATTGAAGAGGGGAAATAAGACCCTGAGAGGTGTACGACTTCTCTAAAAGCTGCTCAGCGGATTAACACAGAGCTAAGAATAGAGCTTGGGCCACCCAAACCCCCATCAGTACCAGTGCCACTGGTCCCCATCCTCCCTGGGACCAGGTATTTGCAAAGCAGATTTTGGAATGACGCAAGGAGATCTTTTGTGCTTCAGCTATGGAGTCAAACAGCGAACAACTCCAAAGCGTTTCTCTGCTGTGAGATAAAATTGACGGCACTGCCGGGACCTCTGTGGTACGAAGGGTGACACGAACCAAGCAGAGACGAGATGCAGTCGTGGGAGGAATCGCTTTCGGGTTTCCCTCTGTGTGCTGGCGAAGCTCTGCCAGCTGGCCCAGACTGGTAATTGTGGGGAGAATTACAGAGGACACTTCTAGGCAGCGCATGAATCACAGCTGCGGGCAGCAATCATCCCACAGGTGACACAGGCTGGCTCTCCTGGACCCAGGTTTACTCACCTCTTTACTCGGTGTTTTGTACAATTCAAAACAGAAAACCTGCTGCTTGCGTGCAGAGGTTGCTCCACTGCACGTTCCTACGCCCATGAGGTAAGAGGACAACCCTTCAGATGGAATAATTCTCCTTGTTCCTTACATCCACCAGCACCAGCCAGGATAACATCAACAAAATGTCACAGAAAGTTTGGTTTAAGCCTTTAATATATGTCAGCTGTAGCTTGTAAAAGTTGGATTGGCTTTTTAAGAAAAATAGCCCCAAGACAGGTTTTACGGTAATTGTATCTTCAACAGTTGGATGTCAGGAGTTTTTTCCCTAGGAATGGCAAACGGGTAAGTGATCAGAAACAGCATCCGAGCAAAGGTGGGTCAGGAGGAGGGCCGAGACCGCTCAGTCTGAGCTCTCCCTGGAGCAGGGGGGGCAGGTGAGGCAGGTTTTGACAAGTGGGTTGGGAACCAGTTGTGGCTCCATCCTCCAGCCTGACCCACCTGCCTCCAGCTGCAGCCTGCACCTCTGCTCGGCGGGGCACGGGTCTCCTCCATACCTGCTGCCACCTCGGGAGCAGGGCTCCAGCGAGGCTCCCACGCTTGCTCTTGGTTCTTGCAATTTGTTTAACGTTCCACATGCAGCAGTTGTGGCAGGAGCACGTGCGTTGTGCCCCACCGGTGAGGGCAATGCTGCAACAGGGGCTACATCGTGAAGAAACCGGGGTTGGAAAGAAATGGGCACAAACAGAAATGCAAGACTGGGTTTGCTCCATGCTGTTGCTGCAGAGCCCTTGAATCATAATAGTAGCTGTCTTGCTAGCTGGTTAATCAATAAACTAATTGAGCTGCATCAGTACAGTCTCTGGATCCCATTTCTTGATGATCGATTTATTACACAGACGGCACTGGGAAGGTGCAGCTCCTGACAAGGGGTCATAGTGGCACTTAGTGGAGCACCGCTGAGATGGGCCTGGAGGGTGCCCAGCTCTGCCAAACGCACTTGATAGGGCAGAAAGCAGAGCACCCAGCGCACCCTCAAGCCAAGACGATCAAAGTCCCCAGCAAGGTCGGAGGAAGGGTCAGCTCTGCGGGCTCACCTCGCCGGCATCCACCCTGGATGACTCTTCCCAGGCCACGTGCCCTGCAGCTGCGGTCATGTGCTTTCCAGCATCCTCCTGGAGTCTGACACAAGGCAGCATCTCCCAGTGCTGATCCTATCCTGTTGGCCTGATGCCGAATTTCACCTTGTTGCTTTATCTCTTCCCAACTAGAAAATCCGTACGTCCTTTTAGCAAACGTTATTTTCCTGCCACTGAACAGGCCGGTTCTGAAATGCTCAGCATCTTCTTTCTTCTGAAGTACAAAGACTTGTATGTCAGTGACAGGGCACATACAGCTCCGTCAAGATCTGCAGGAGCCAGTCCTGCTGGGGCAATAAATAGGAGCAGGTACCCAAAATCAAGCCAAGGTGCTCCTGGTCCCAATCCAGACAGGATGCCGTTTTCCTGACACAGTTGTAGTTTTGTTTGGAGAAAAGTAATTTGCCATTTCATGATGTTAATCAAGTGCACGTTCACGGGAAAATAAGGCATTCTGGAGCGTGTAACCCTGGAGTGCTGTTGCACATAGTGACCTGGCCGGAGGGGAGGTGACCAGCCCGCACCACCTCCTTTTTGGGAACGCACAGCACCTAGCACACCAAGATCTAGGTCTTTGGTGTGAGGCTTCTGCATGCTATTGTGTGTCCTCTTCCATACATGGTTTTTTTTGTCCTTATTGGTCTTTTGCAGTACTCTGAGATGTTCCTCAGTCATGGGTCCACATCCCCAGCCCCTGCCTCCTTGCAAGGTCCCAGGAAGAGAGATCCCGCATATCTTTATTCCACTTCTTCCGCCCTAAGAAGTCCTCGGCGCTGTCCCCTCTCTTCCTCGCGTGTCCTTTGCTGGTGGACTGCAGCTATTTTGGAGCAGAGGGGAGCTGAAGATTGCCAAGGTATAAATCTTGTGCGTCTGCCAGCGGCCTCCTCTCCCTTTGTACCGCAGCAGCTCCATCACCACACACATCTGCTGGACTCATATTAATGTCACGATAGTGAGGTAAGAGCTGGGGGAAAGGGCCCAGGGCATTTGGGATTTTGTCCTGAAAAACGCATGCATTGGTATCACCCACAGAGGCGCAGCTTCTGGTGAGTGTTCCACGGGTCAGGATTGCTGGACCAGCAGCCAGTGACTGTCCCAGCTGCAAACAGCCAAATGGTGGGGCTGGGCCACCCTGGGGCCAAAAGGGAGTGGGGTGACTGTGGGTACCATCACTGGGACTCAAAACAGGCCAGCCCCTGGCAAGGAAAGCGCCCAGGGCTTCATGCGCGTAAGCCCAAGTGCCACATACTGCCCTCGAGCCCTCAGACATGGCTTCGTAACCACGCCAGCGCTCAGGGACACCCCAGGGACATCGTTGCCTCTTGCAGCATTTTGCTGCCGAGTCCCGGGCGTCCTCCCGCCGGGGCAGCGGGCAGCACCGCTCTACAGATGTAAGAGGAGATCTTATTTCTCTCAACCTGAAACCATTTCCTTTCCCCCACTGCTCTCCCTCCCCTCACCCCCTAATTTGTCCCTGGGGTTTTAATATCTATTTCTCCAAGTGCCACGGGCCAAATTTACTGCTCGCATAACTCCGACGACTTCAATGGAGAAGAGCGTTTAGGGTGCTCCAAGGAGGCGTAAGTAGGAGTGATGTGATGGAATTGAGTAAAGGAAAATATAGTCTGACTGTCAAGAAGAGTTTCCTACCAGTGAAATCTATAGACTGTGGAAGTTTCCCATGGGAACAAGCAGAAACCAAGTTGCTGAAGTCATTTTAAAACAGCACAAGAGAATAGGAAATCAGCCCAGTGACTGGCCAAAAGGAAAGGCGAGATGACATAATGCTACTTCTCCTTCTCTAATTTCTGTGGCTGCATTGCTTTGTCCGTGGAATTATTTTCACACAACTGGATTTCTCCTTGTTTTTTTCAGCGATGCGACGGCCCTTGCTGCTTCTGAAGAGGCCTCAGTTCCCCCACTAAATTCTGTCCTGCATTAAAGCAATACCCACCGCAGCCCCCGTTAGTCCTCCTGTTATTCCTGCTGCTTACAAACTTCTTCTGGGGTCTTTTCAAGCTTCTTCCCTGACTTACCTGAGTCTTCGGCTCCAGTTCTGTGCTTATGTAGCTGTATAAAATGAGTCAGCCTAATTTGGGAATAATGGCAGGGCTCATCCAGGCCAAGGCAGAGGCGTGCCAGGCTGCGGAAGCTATCAGACATGGATCTGTAACTTACTGGCAAGCAGGAGAGAGACCAGGGATGGAAATCTTCCTATCTTCAGGGATCCTCCAGGCAGATTCCTGGTAGATCATCTGCCGGAAAATCATAAAGGCAATTAGCACATGGGGAAACGCTGCTGTCCCTGGTGACTTTTGGTTCTGATAACGACTGCCTGCCTCTTTTGGGCCCGGTATCGAAAACCAGGTCTGCACAGGCAGCGGGCATGCCCAGTTACAACCCCGTGGCTTTTGCAATCTCTTGCCCACGGAACTTCCTAATGTATTTATGAATGACTTAACATTCGCTCACCGTCTCAACATTAGCAACTTAAAGCTCTACTGCTAGCAACCTCCTACCTCGCACAGTTCCCAGATAATTACAGATTAGAACCGGCTAATTTTTATTTTTGTAAAGCTGTCAGAGATCTATGTTTGTTATTATTGTCTCCTAGGTTGCCAGTTGCATAAATACATATGTAAAAACCCCTTTGATCTCTAAGTATAATGACACAGATTTATCAAATGTTTGCCTTTTTCTGTCTCTTTGAAAAGGCTGATTTATGGAGTGCAGTCCCTACCTCCCTTCCTCTCTTGAAATATGAAGTGTTTGTGAGCAGCCAAGGTAATATTTAATATCCTGCCAAGAATCCTTTGCACTTCCTAACAAATGAACTACAACCTAACCAAATGGTTCACATCTGTTTAGCCTCTTCTCCTTTTTAACTAAACAAATTAGCATTAGAATACCTGGGAGGCACACAAAGTCCCTTTCTAGATGACAGAACACAGACAATTATTAGCAAGGGGAGTAACTGTACTGAAAGGAGCAGGCATGGACCTAGCAGATGTTTTCACATCTCCTGTAGTGCCCATGAATGACCCGCACCACGGCGGACGTGCTGCCACGGCCTTTTGAAGTGGGCGAGGAGTCCATTCACAGTCCCCTTCTGAATGAAATTAAAGGCGGCGGCCTCAGCTACTTAAATGTTTCATTTAAACCGCTTCCAGATAAGTTTTGATGTTGTTCCCCCCCCCCCCCAAATGGCTGAAATAAAGAGCATCGCCCCACTCCTCCCCACGCACGCCAGCTTGGAGGTAGCGTCCTGCTCAGGAGGCAACGGGCAGCTCTGGTTTTATTTCTGTTTTCAGCAGCGGGTTCTCATCCCAAGAGCATCAAACCACCCAACCTCATTGCCCTTTCTCCCTGCAAAATAAGGCACAACGGGTTCTTTGGGGTTTAGGGGAACCGCAAGGCGCAAATGAACATCTGCAAAGTATATTTTGGATTATTACGGACTTCTACAGTCCGCACATAGGCAATTACAAACTCACACCCCTCCAACCACGCGGGGCCTTTCGAGCACCCCTGCTCCCGCCGGAGTCTCAAACGCCTTTTGACCAGAGATGGAGGCGCAGGTTGTGGGGCTGAGGCGGGAGGGGATGGGGGAGACGGGCTCTCCGCTGAGCGCTCGTTTAATTGGATTCATCGCTGGAGGAGGGAGCCAAATGAAACACACGTTTTATTAGGGCTAACACTTAGCTTTTGTTGTAAATGTTTTGAAAAAGAAAACACTCTAAAGCCTCAAGAGATACTGCTATTCAATATATCATCCGAATAACAAGTGATTAAAACCAACAACAGCTACTATGAAAATGTGGCTTTGTAGCACTGGACCGCATGGGATGCAGCAGGGAAAATCATTATGAACACACCAGCGGGGTGCAATTATAAATAAAAACAGCTCTGTAAAGGCTACAAAAGCAGCAATAATCAGTCCGATCTGCGGTTTAGTAAGGGCTAAAGACATTTACGGAAGGTGCTATTTATTACCAGAGACAGGGACACCACTGGATTAAGGGGTGCAACTTCAGGATAAGTCAACAGAGGGAGTTCACTGCCATCATGGCCAAGTGAGACACAGCCTGCACATCCCTGTGAGCAGCCCGGACCGCGGCATGTCCGTCTGTCCGTCCATCCAGAATGGCCTTCCTGCAGTCCCCACTATAAGCAAAGCATACAAAGGGCCAGCGGCGCTGGAGCAGGCTCGTTAGGTCCGAGCTGCGGAGTCAGACAGTGTCTTCGGCACGGGGCACGGCTCGAAGGACAGATCCAGCGAGGCTGAGTAGCTCATACAGCAGCGTTTCTTCCAGCATGATGGCTCCTCATCTCACCCATGGGCAGCTCGCGAAGGTCCTCACGGAGCCGTCCTTGCAGAAAGCCCAGCGAGACTGCTCCTGAGCGGGAGCGTGGGATGCAGCGCAAATGCCGTTGCAGATGCTCGGTGACCCCTGGGCACCCGACCTGCTGGGCAGCAGAGCGGCCGTGCAGAGGACAGGCCCCTTTCCACCCCCATGGAAGCATCTGTCATCGACGGCAGTGCCCGGGCTGGCCGAGGTCCCCGGGGTGGGGACAGACCCGCACCCCGCGCGGTGCCGTGAATGAGGAGCACAGGGGACAGCCGCTGCAGGAACATCTGCCTGCAGATGCTTCCACTATGCTCTTCCCACTGCTCATTTTTGAAGCAAGGGTTAATAAGCCCGACATATCGCCAGCTCCTGCCAGTCCTTGTTCCCGTTGAAAGCCAAGTGCACGTAACAGGCAGGCAGTGGCCCTAAGCAGCACACCGGGGGCATCAGATGGGGGAGAGGAGATCTAAATAATATTCTTCTGTTGCTGGGTAACTACATGGCCTCGGGCATCCCGCTAACCCTCGGCATGCCTCGGTTTCCCTTCTGCGCCGGCTGGGAGCGGCTGGGTGCAGGGCCGGCCAGCGTGTCAGTCACCCAGCCCTCCGGCTGCTCTGCGGTGCGAGTATCGGTACGAACCTCCGAGTTCAGCTGATAAACTCGGGCTGTTCCTGTCCCCGGCTTGGACGCCGTCCAGCGGCTCCCCTGGAAGCAGGGCGGAAATGCCTTAATCACCTCGTTTGCATCTCTGTTTCAAGTTTAATTTGATACAGTGCCTCCTCTCCCCGGCCAAAAAAAAAAATCCCAAACATCTCCCAGCCTTTCTCGGCAGCACAAATCGTGATCTTTCTCGTCGCTCAGAAAACAAAAGGCGAGTCCCCGTGCCAGCCACTTCTCTGCAAATGAGCTTCAACTGCCGTGCGCCCGTCTGCATCTGGGCAGCCAGCTCCCATGCGTGGGGACGGCGGCAGAGTCCGTCCTGCCGGGCTGGAAGCTCTGTCCTCCCCTGGCACCACGGTCTGGTCTCTACCCCACCCCACCTGCAGGGATGCCTCTTTCCCTCTTCTCCCTTGCTTTTTGGAGGGGCGAGATGTCCCTACTGGTCCCAGTTAGGGACAGTTTGGTCAGTCTGGGAGACTGGAGCCCTTCTGTTTCCAATCACTCAGGGCAATTCCCCAAAGTCTGTGTTTCTGTTTAAGGAAAAGGCAGCCCAGCTACAGCTGCAGTTTAGTCGGGTACAAGCAATGTATTTTATCGCACATATTTCATGAAAAAAAAAAATCGAAGGAAAGCTGTAGTTATGACAGAAAGTGGAGGAGGGGACAGAAGGGACCTTGGCATGCGTCTTGGGCAGCAAAACCAGGGGGAAAAAACCTCAGCCACCAAACTGCCCCAGCCTCGGGGGCCACACGCGTGAGACGTGAAAGCCTCCCTTCGGGTATCGCACTCTGCCTCGCTCGACGGGCAGGACTAAAGCAGGGCTCCTAGCAAAATGCTAATACAGGTACGAACTTAGGGCAACTTTTCCAGCTCTAGGGAGAGTGAGGCATCCTTCCTCCCAGGCACCTCTGTTTAGTGGCAGCAGCTCCCTGCCAGCTCCCCGGTACGGTCTGTGCCTACCACGCTCAGAGCATCTCTTCGGAGGTGTCAGCAGCAGCCTGGTTTCAGCTGGGACAGAGTTAATTTTCTTCCTAGTAGCTGGTATAGAGCTGTGGTTTGGATTTAGGATGAGAATAACGCTGATAACACACTGATGCTTTAGCTGTTGCTAAGCAGTGCTCACACTGGTCAAGGACTTTTCAGCTTCCCCTGCTCTGCAGGGTGCACAAGGAGCTGGGAGGGGGCACAGCCAGGGGGGCTGACCCAGGCTGGCCCAAGGGCTATTCCATACCGTATGACGTCATGCCCAGTATAGAAACTGGGGGAGTCGGCCGGGAGCGGGGCAGTGCTGCTCAGGGACGGGCTGGGCATCGGTCGGCAGGTGGTGAGCAACTGCATTGTGCATCGCTTGCTTTGTATATTCGATGATGATGATGATCTTACTTTATTCCAATTATTAAGCTGTTCTTATCTCAACCCACGAGGTTTCTCACTTTTACTCTTCCGATTCTCTCCCCCATCCCGTGGGAGCTGGGGCAGTGAGCGAGCGGCTGGGTGGGGCTTAGCTGCCAGCTGGCATTAAACCACGACAAGCAGCAACGCTCAAACAAGCATTTGGGAGCAGGAACCTTTCAGGGACGCGGGGAGACACGTGGTACCTTCCCAGAATGGATAAATGCACCAACCTGAACCGGTGCAAGCCCACTGCCAAATCGTCAGTTCTCACTCCAAGGCCTGGAGGTGCCAGAACTGGTTAGGAGCGGTAGGAAAAACGTCTCCACGTTGTGGGAAAACAGCTCGTTTTGCCAACCTTGTTCTGTGAAACAGTTGAACTGTGCCTTTTTGAAACACTGGAAACTAAACCCCAGCCCGAGGCGCTGACCCAGGCTGGAAAATCTTCAGCGCAAACAGTTAAAGTCTGGAAGCAGAAAAGCAGAGGTGACGGAAAGTGTGTAAGGCAGAGCTGATGAGAGATGTTCCTGCCAGCTCTTTTAAACACATGTACTGCTGATGGCGGTCTAAATGGCTTTGGGACACTGCACACATGCTGTGCTCGAAAGACCTCCTTTTCCTTGGGCCGGGGAGAATTTGGCTGCTCTGGGCCTGACAACAGCCCTTCGGAGGTGCGGGCACCCCTGCGACACGGCAATCCAGACCAACGCCAGCTCTGACAGAGCACAGAAACTGTCTGGCGTTCAAGAAGTACGCCAAGCTCAGCCGAGAGAGGGGTTTGGGAGGCAGCTCCAAAGCTTGCTAAACTTTGTGTCGAAGCCCTAAAAGGCTGTAGCACATTTATTTCGGAGGGGACTAAAAACCATCGATGGGAACCACCCGGCAAGTCACAGTCTGAGGAACTCTCCGGGAGGAGCGTCCTCACCAGTGACGCTCCTGACCTCACAACTCGGGAGATGCTGACACTGCAGTCAGGCTCTGACTTGTCTATGGCAGGGCCAAGTGCTGGGCACGCACCCACCGGGGACGAGCCCTGCCCCGCAGGACTGACCTGCAGAAGAAACGGCAGCACCAAGAGGCCAACAACTGACCCCAGGCCACGCCGCCAGCGCGGGCAGCATCCTGCATCCCACGAGCTCTCGCTGGGGCTGGCTCTTCGCCTGCTTAAGAAATACCATGACCAGAAATGCCATCAGGGACAGCCTGCAACGCAGCTTCTAGTATTACCACCTCCAGCAGAGCTGCTTGGTAGGAAAACAGTGCTGATATTTATGTTTTAAAAGCAAAGCGTTCTGTAGACAGCCTGTATTTCCAAGGAAGGGGGAATATCTAATCACCTCTGGAGAGCAACCAGGACAACACGCTTTCTATCTGTAACGATAACGATTTCTTAATAGTATCACTCTGTTTCCATTCCTGCTCCCGTGGGATCGTCGGAACTGAAAAGGACGTGTGTGTGTTGTGTAAGCCTTGAAATGCCGTGGCCTGGCTGAGTGGGAAACGCTGCTGGAGCCAGGAGAGTGTGAATGTGTGACTCTGCTGGGGCAGATTATATCGGAGATTGATACAGGAAGCGAGGAAAAAAACCCCAGTGGGGGAAACGGGAGGGGAAGGGGCTGCGTGCGCAGGGGTTGGGTTTCCTCATTCATTCACGCCGGAACAAAGCGCGGAGCCCCGCCAACCGCCCGGCTCGCTGGGATGCCTGTCACGCCGAGGTACCGCAACCGGCTTCAAGCAGGACCCGGGGGCTCCTCGCCAGTGCGAGAGCTCGGGGCCGCTCACAGCCGCGTCGCTCAGCTGCCCGCGCTGCCCTGCGAGGTCAGCCTTGGGCTGCGGTGAAGCGGCTTGCTGATGGTCGGAGCGAAGAAGGGACGCGGGGCGGAATCAAAGCATTAGCCATTGCTCTCTTTACAGGGCCATAGACAGTAATGGGTAGGGGTGCTGATAGACGAAAAGCTGGATGTGAGCCGGCAATGCGCTCTCGCAGCCCAGAAAGCCAAGCGTCTCCTGGGCCGCATCCCCCGCAGCGTGGGCAGCAGGGCGAGGGGGGGATTCTGCCCCTCTGCTCTGCTCTGGGGAGACCCCCCTGGAGCCCTGCCTCCAGCTCGGGGGTCCTCAGCACGGGAAGGACATGGAGCTGTTGGAGCGGGGCCGGAGGAGGCCACAACGATGACCCGAGGGCTGGAGCACCTCTGCTGTGAGGACAGGCTGAGAGCTGGGGGTGCTCAGCCTGGAGAGGAGGAGGCTGCGGGGAGGCCTCATTGCGGCCTTGCAGTGCTTAAAGGGGGCTCAGAAGAAAGATGGGGGCAGACTTTTTAGCAGGGCCAGTAGCGATAGGACAAGGGGGAATGGTTTTAAACTGAAAGAGGGGAGATTCAGACTGGATATAAGGAAGAAATTGTTTACGCTGAGGGTGGTGAGACACTGGCAGGGGTTGCCCAGAGCGGTGGGAGATGCCCCATCCCTGGAAACATTCAAGGCCGGGCGGGACGGGGCTGGGTGGGCTGGAAAGGCCCCTGCCATCCCAAAGCATTCTGTCATTCTGTGACTGACAAAAACGTGAGCTGTTTACTTGTCCAGCAAGGCGAAACGTCATCATCCCTATTTTACAGATGGAGTGCATTTCTTAAACAGGGATCTGGAAAGAATGAAGATCCCCTGAGCCTTAGGGCTACTGTTTTATCCACAAAACCACACAAAAGGTTTAAAGTCCAAACAGACTAAAACCAGCTTCAACCTTGGAGTCACTGGCACTCTCTGAGCTTTGGTACAGGCTTCTCGTGGTGCGAAGCTGCCAGCTGTAACAGCAACGCCTAGGTGGGACCCCCTCAGCTACCAGCGGGCCGCGGGGCTGGAGGGACACGGCACATGGCTGCTGTTTTTTCACTACCACGCAAATAGCAGGTATTCTCCCCGGTTCATGGGGACATCCTGAGTAACCAGGATAACGGGACACCAACCAACCTATATTCAAATTCTCCAAACGGGACACGGAACAAAACATTGCAATTCTATGCAGGAACGGCCGTTCGGATTCAAGGAGCTGTGCAAAGCCCGACGCTTCACGGCCCAGGACTGAGATGCGGGAAGCCCCAGTTTAACTCCCGGCACCGCCCCGCTGTGCAAAGCCATCACAGCAAGACACTCGCGCGCACCTCGCCCGCCTCTTCCCCTGCGGAATTTCGGCAGCAATATCAGAATACTGAAAAGGGCACCCGAGAGCCCCCACTGTACCATCGGTCTGTAACCGAGATTTCGGTTTGGCAATGTTTTTATTTTCAAAGCACATGCAACAGCAAATTCCTAAAGGCAGTAAAATGACAGGAGATGACTTCATCCATGCCTGATACACGGCCATTTTGAAGCACAGCAGAGACCACCTTCTAAGTCAAAAAAGCTTTTTTTTTTTTTTTTTTTTTTTAAATAAGGTATTTCTTACCTTTAAATCCCAGATCCACTCATTCTAAAACCATGGTCTCTCTCCAGGCCAGACCAACGGGCGGGGAGATGTTGGTGCAACTCTGTGACCTGCATTTTGCAGACACTCAGGGATGATTATAAAGCTCCTGTCTGGCCGTAAAACCCGTGAATGTTACACGTTTTGGCCCAAGAAATGAAGATGACTGCTCTTCAAAACTGAACCACAGGCATCTCCTTGGGACCTTTAATCAAAACTGAGTTTGTCAGGACAGCACCCCGTCCTTGCAGGACATCCTAAAGCCTGGCTCTATAACGACTTAGGAGAAAACCACAACCCTCCTGCTTCAGCACCACTTTCTGCCTCTGAGAGCAACATCTGTGGGTTTTGTGAGCCATCTGCTCTTTTCAGGTTCCTCTCCCAGCTAAAGGTTGACCAAATTCTTCGGTTTTGCACAAACCCTTTCCACTCACACGCCACTCGGTTTCAGTGTGCTTTTTGCACAATAACCCCGTATTTCACAAGCCGTCCTTGCTCTTGCAGTGATCAACAATATTGTTGCTGCAAGAAATGCCACAAAACTATCAAATACCTTTGCAATTAACTGACCTGTACCAGAGTTTCAATCATAAGTGAATTGTTTAGAACAGATTTTGAGCATTCATCTCTCTTTTTGTACAGTACACACTTTATTGCAGAGAAGACCGGATGCATTTTTAAAACAAATTCAGGAGTTGCACAGTTTCCAGACTTTTCCACGAAGTGTTGCCCACAGTAACTTGAGTACAGCAGAGTCCGCCAGACAAAGAAGAAGAGGGAACTCAATCCTGTCATCTGCAATCACTTGAGAGAGTCAGAAAATCTCGCAACCGCTTATTGAAGAGCCAGGTAAACCAGGTGGCTCTGCTCCCGCGAGCACCTCCGCCAGCAGAACAGAGCTTAACCGTGTCACTCCTGATTTACACCAGTGTAACCAAGACCAGAAGTTGGGCTTGCATCACGAAAGCAGCCAGTGAAGATTTTATGTCAGCGTGATACGCATGTGGTGGCGGATTTGTGACGTTTCCCGCAGGGCTCAATTCGGGATCAGATTAGAGCCAGCGTCTCCCATTTCAGGTACTCCCGTATCTTTGGATCGATGCACAACGGTGCTGCCCAGTCCCTCTCCGCATGGGAAAGAAATCTTGGCATGAAAACGCATCAAGTCATAACAGGCACTACCTACCACAATAAACTATAACAGAGTCCGTGTCTACCCTGGGCGCTGCTGTGTTTGGAAGCATCCCAGCGGGTCCCAGCCGGCCCCAGGGAGGCTGAGGGTTAGCCGCAGCCCGTACTGGCATCACGAGCACATCAGGCTGTGGCTAGAAATACGCTTCGGTGTATCAGTTAACAAAGATAATGCATTTTCCTAGTGAGACCGTCCACAGTAATTGCTTTTGAGAGACACTGGCTGCAATTTCAACATTATAATATTAGATAAAAGTCCCCAATTTTTTTTTCTGCCAAATGTGTTTCCTCACCAATGACATACCCCGAGCGAGGCCTTCGCGCTGAGCCACCACGGTGTGATATTAAATACAGATCAAACTCTTGATGCAAGCACAGAGCTCATCCGAGGAGACTGAATGGGCTGGCAGAGAACACATCAGCATAGAAAAACCTTAAAACTACCAGACTCTGAGATCTGGTTCTCACTCCTACACCTTTTCAAAGTTTCACTGACATAAACAGTAATGGCAATTTTTACCAGCGAAGATCTGACACACAGGGCTCAAACTCTAATGACATAAAACCACACGGGAGTCAGAAATTCCCCGTGAGGGATGTACAGCAGAATGGCTCAGAGTGTGTTCAAGGTACGTGCTACAGAAGAGCTGCTCATCTGGAGGCTGTTTTGTGTTTAAATGCTTATGTGTGTGTGCTGAAAGACAGCTTTCTTTACTCCTTTAGCATTGTGCCCGCTGTATGAAAGATAAAAATGTACTGGGGTGAATGGGAACCTTGGGAAAAGCAACTGATTGAAAAAAGCCTCAGAAACTCAAGGCTTCTGCGTAATATCAGAGCAGGGGTGGCACGGATCGAGACAAGAAGAGTTCACCCAACCCACCATGTGCCTCAAAGCTTAATTTGGAAAGGATGCTTGGGGAGCAGGGGCGATAAATCATTCACCTGTCGCTTCCCGGCGGCTTCGCCGAGGCTGCCAGTGCTGGCGGCTAGTGAGTGTGCGCATGTGACTCGCTAACTGAAAACCTACCCACGAGACGAGAGACCACAACTCCCGGAGACTTTGGAAGGCCATCCCAAAGTGATGTGCTTCTGACATAGGCTAAATTTGAATCTGTGATGAGTGAGTGAGCCTGAGGCCCGTGAATGCTTTAAGCTCTCACGTCTATTCCCTTTCGGAAGAAAAGAGAAAATTATCACATAAAGTGGTCGCTAGGCACAAATGATTCTTCTTCAAACAAATCCCCACAGGTTTCCCCCTTGTAATTACTAAAACATACTACCTGATGCGTCACGAGGACGACAAGTAATTGACATTTAAGGCAATCTAATTTCCATAGCCCTCCCATGATTTCCCCCGAGCAGATCGCCTTTGTCTTCCTTCTCTAGGAACGACTTCTTGCACGTGAACATGACGAGCAGCAGCATTGGCAAATGCCACAGACTGCAGAAGAAAAGCTTCCTGGAGCTGCTGCGGTCTGCATCCCTGTAGAACCGAAAGCCGAGGTAGGAGATGTAGAGGTTAATAGGAAGCGAAATGATGGGGAAAGTCCACGTGGTGATGTCGAGAACAGGAGCCACCGTTGAGAGTCCGATTAAGGCCAAGCAGTGACGCAGAGCCACCCGCCTGCACAGCGCCGGGTGGGTGACGGACATCATACAGTATCCTCCTCGGGAGTAATCCTCCCGCAGCCCCCAGCTCAGGGCGTTGAAGTGAGGGAACTGCCAGGAATAGAGGATTCCTCCTAACAGTAACGCACCTGCAGCGGGAGAGAGAGAAGGAAACATGCGTTAGAAGAAGTGCAAGCGGTGCTACGTAAAGAGCTCTGCAGATTCGGGCTGTATTTGCGAAAGAGCAGCGCTACGAACCTGTTACAGCGCACTGCGCAGAAGACCAGGCACGCTCTGTAAGGTAAGGCATGCTCTGCTTGCTGTTAACGGCATTTACACAGGGTTGCGCAGGGTGGTTCTTCTGTTTTTGGAGCACTTGAAAAGCATTTCAACAAGTCACTTCCTCCTAATGAACCATCGCTAATTGGTTTCTGCACCAATTCAGTCTCTACCTGAGGGAAGATTGATGGAAATGAAGCAAAGTTGGGCAAGAGTCTGTTCTCCTGGGAGCCTCCAGCTTCCACTCCCGGGTTCCCAGTGGGTGCGTCCAGAGCAGCGTCACACTGGCCAGAAGCAGGGAGCCCTGCTCAAGAACAGCGGAAAAGGAGGATAAGCTGCTTCCTCCTGGGAACTGGGAAAATACCAGCTCCTGGTAGCCTGGAGCATGGCTGAGCTTTGTGTTTGCCCATTGCCTGAAGGGCGGGAATTGCTCATGGCACGGAGCGCCTTGATCTCGGACCTCGGGCAGGCGGCAGAACTGGCAGGAGCTGCTAATGAGGTGACAGAAGATGGAGAACTTTTTACTCCTTCCAGTCAATTGTAGGAACTTCTAAGGAGTTTGATCAAGTAACTTTATTCACAGCAATTAGCCACTTTTACATTTAAAAAGGAGCTGTGGAAGCACCACATTTTTCACAGCTATCCTCGGGACGTGGCACAGGGCTTATCGAGGCAGAAGCAGCTTTAATGCTGATTTCAGCAAGCTTCAAGGAGGCCCTCGGACTAAATTCCCTTCACTAATTTTGTCTGAAGACACAAAAAATCCCCCAAGGCTGTTGCACATTATGAGCATTCCTGGATTTTCCTTTTGTTTCCCCAGCTCCCAAACACTCCGCTCCGGCATTAACACTTTCTTTGCATCTCCCTGCCTCCATGAGCCCATTCTCTACGGAAACTACTTCTCAAGTGGAGCCGTGAGTCTATCATTTTCTTAAAGACTTGATAGAACCAGAAACAGCAACGCTTATCTGCACACAGGTTCATGCATTTAAATTCTTCCCCAAACACTCACTTCTGCCCCAGCGACTGCTCGGGCGCTAGCAAAGACCAAGTCGCTCTCTCCTCTGAACAGCTTCACGGTTCACGGCTTCTCTCCATCCGCTCTGGCTGTACCTTCCTTGGGGCTGCTGTTGCCTTAAACAGCACACCTTACACTGCTGCTGTCATGCAAATAATCATAATGATCTACGTTTGCAAAAGAGCCTTTTTTTTTGCCCTACCTTATCAACCAGTGAAGGAACAGCCCATTAGACTTAATGAGCTTTTCCAGTTGCGTAGAAGATCCAGTAGCGGTATAACAGACCCGCCTCATGGTTTTTTTAAAATGAGTAGCAAATACTCCATTAGGTGAGTACATGCTCTGAAAGCTGATTACAGGAAGAATGGAGATAGACGCTCATGCATGGGGCACGCAGCTTTCAGAACACCATTGCCCGCTGTGAATTACAGGTGATTTCCTGGACGCGGCCCAAAACGCTTGCAACTCCTGCCGTCCCGTCCTACTGAAGCCGATGTTCGGGGTGCGGATGCTTAGCCCCTTCTCTCAGTCGGAACTTTTAAAGATGGTTCAAAATGCTGCACCCCGAAATTACAATTCATTTCAGAAAATCATGGCAACAAAAGTAATTTTGGCCCTAAGAAAACAGGATTTGATTCAGAAACCCAAGGGAGTGGCTCTACTGAAATAAACTGAAATAAAACTTAATCAAGGAGCAGTACTCCCTACACCAGGAGAAACAATGGGGAAAATGTTCTTGTAATATGTTGTTCTTCAGCTTTTTCCTATTCTTGTAAAACATATTACTGGAGGCAAGATCCTGAATTTGATAAACCTAAGATAGGAATATTTTTCACGTTTCATATCTGAAATGCCTTAGAGACATTAGCCTGTCATTTTTCAAAACTTAGGGGAAGGTAAGCTACAATTACCCATCAGCTGAGGGAACTCAGGCAGCTGGAGCCGGGGCCAGGGTTCAGAGGCAGGGGCCGTCCCCGCTTCCCAGGGCCACGGACCAGCCGGCCTTTCAGCTGCCGTGCGCCGCGTCCCCGTGTTCCGGCTGTAACGCGGGCTTTGCTTATTCAATTGCTCAAACGTGCGCAGCCAAGCTCAAAACACACCCTAAACCTCAAACACACAAAAACCTTTAACAATTCTCTAACTATGACACCATTAAAAAAAAAAGTCATCTGGAGAAACTTGTAAACACAAACAGACCAACTAAACTACTTGAGGCTGGATTCCCATTTACAAAGCTCTGGTTTTTACATGCAAGCCTTTGGAATTTAATTACTTTGATTACATTACAACCATTGAGATAATTGATATTTTACAGAGAAGCTGAACAGTAAAACAATTTAATAGCCCATTATGAGGATTTTAACTGACCCGATCTTTTTGTTCAGGTTCCCATGTGCCTCGGCCATCCTGCAATTTCCTCTGCCCAGGCTGAGACTGTCAGGTTGTCAGAGGTTTTTAAGTGTCGCGTATGACTGATGACTGGCAAAGCACAGCACATGGTACAGCACCATTCAGCATCAAATGAGCCCACAGTAGGAATCCTGTCAAGCCCAGCGCAGACACTGTAATACTCATTAATTACTAGATGAATGTTAACTTTGTCATAATTAGGTCAGCAATGTTTTTAAGCAATATTACAGTGAGAGTAACTCTGGAGACTAACCTGGTTCAAAATAGCGCGGAGTCTACTCTGCTGCTCCTGTGCAGTTCCCAACAGCTTGGGAACGCAGTTTAATCAATGCAAATCCCCTTTTTCTCTATGGGGTTTATAATGAAGTGAAGACCAGACGAGGTCGTTCACAACTGTAACACGTGGAGCTGGCACAGAGTTTGCAAAAGCGAAGCCGGCCGTCGGAGCAGAGCCGTCGCGCTCGCTTTGGCAGCGGGAGCCAGCCAGCACCGGGGGATGCCGCAGCCCTCGGGCTCCTCGGCTCCTCCGCGGCACGTGGAAAACCGGAGCACGGGCAGGCCGATAAAAATCCGTATTAGATCTCTCAGCTTTTCTGCAACTGTTTATAAACTGCAAGACCACAAGTACCTGGCTCGTGGATACCCCAAACTCCTTGGCCTTTTGGGCTAAATTTTTAATAGCTGCATTTTTAGCCCATTTATGACCCCTTCCAAACTCTTCACTTCTCCAGGTGTGAGAATGGGGGACAGCTGCGAGCAGACACTTACGAATCCTGACAACTTGGCACAGGAGTCCTGTTTGATTTTGGAAAAAAAATGAAGTCTCTTTAGGCAAACAGGACCTAGGTCTCCAGTATTCTTCCACTGCTGTGTGCAAAACAGGTATAAAACATTTTCTTGTTGAGCTCCTATGTTTAATCACTTTGTACTAGCTTAAAGCATCTCAAAAGTTACAGGATTGCAGAGAACCAGGTGGGTCCTACAGCATCCACAGAGTTAAGGATACATAACAGATTTTACAATTCTTCATTAATTTTAAGGTTAAGCTATTATTTCTTTTCTTAAATTCTTTTAGAAGTATTTAAATAGTAATAACATATCTTCTTTTTAATAAACAAGAACAAGCTGAGATTTTTATTTTATTTTAATATCTAAGATAAAGCCAAAATGTCAACTGGCATTGAAAAAGATGGAATATGATTCTTTCTTTCTGTAAATATATTTTTATCTAGTGAAATACAGAAGCTTTATAAATTGCACTTTTCCTAAACCAAACAAGACCCACAGTCATTCGGAAACTGCTGGGCAAGACGTTTTAAGGACTCGCGGCCTGTGAAGGATACGGACTCTGTTCACATCTATACATCATCTCCTCAAGAACGAGGAGGCACACTGAGCCGCTAACAGTGCCAGCAGAAATCGTGCCGGTAGCATCGTTCTGAGCAAACCGTTTCATTCGCGTAAAGCAACGTGGGGACTGCAAATCTGTCTTCTCGTCCACTAAAGGGCAGAAGTAAATGTTTGGCTCCTGTTTGACTGCCTCGTGCTGGGGATGCCACTCTCTTCAGCAGCAATTTGAAATATGCCTCTTTCATGCTGGCAATACCTTTCATCATCAAAGAGCTTTATACATTGTGCAGTTGGCACATGGAGCAGTAGCGATGATTTCACCCACAGATGAATTATTTCAGCTGAATTATTTCAGCTGCCTGCCTTCAACAAGGCACAAGAGTTTGGGATGATCCAATTGAAACTCCCCAAAAAAATTTCTGAAGGCAAGTTCTTCCAGGGCAGAAAAGGACTTGAGCTACAAGAGAGCAGAGGCTGGAGCAGAGCGCGTGTTGGTGGGAGCACCGGCCTCGGGAGCGGGGCCAGCTGGAGTCCAACCAGCCCGGGCAGGCGGAGGAGCGTGGGCCTGTCTGCACAAGCCGAGGCAAACGTGTCCCAGGTTATCTACGGAGCCTGCTGCATCAACATCGTGTTCCTGAAAACACGCTGGAGGTGAACAACTTATTCTTTCTTATCCTTCTCGTTGTTCTTTAGACAACATGCAGTGCCTTCCCTCTACACAGTGTTCTGCAAACCTCTGGTACCACTTTCAAGCTCTAGACAGGACAAACACCTATTTATTTGATCAATAAAACAAAAAAAATAAGGCAGGGGGAGCTGATCTGTAGCATCAATTCAGGAACGGACTCGCTCCTTCTGTCTTTGCCTTGCTGCTGCATATGTATGACTGGGAAGTGGCCAACCAGGCATTAAAATAAACATGGAATGGTTAAAATATCAGCTCCAAAACAGATGTTGAAATCTTACTGCATTTCCCAAAGCTGGTGTTTACTGCCTTGGCAACCTAAGAATGCTGTTTTGCTTAAAGCACAATTTTAGTAATTCTTCTGCCTTAAATAATGCGAAGGAATTTTAAAATTATTTCCAGACCCTGGTAGCTCCCTGACTTATTAGAGGAAAGCACCGGCCTTTTGTCTCTAGGAGACTGGTATGAGTTTGCTGCCGTCAGGAGGGGAAGGCTTTGGTAGGCTAAGCTCAGCCTTTTAATGGATCGTAGTCAGGAAACAACCACACACCGTTTTACTTGATAGCACACAACTGGCTCTCCTCCCTTAAAAGATGTTGAACAAATTACTCCTCTTTAATCCAGACAAGGTAGATTAGAGCTCAGAGCCTTGACTTGGTCCAGCTGTATCCACCTGCTTGCGAGCAACCACGCCACCTCAGAATGCATTTTTCACCTTTTCTACAGGAAATTTAACATAACCCATCCAAAACTCCTCACCGTAGTCCTGCATGGTTTTTACAGGATGGGACGCTCGCAGGAAACGCACTGGATACATCCCCAAAGCTTTCATTTTCTGTCTTTTCTTGTGTGCTCGTTTACAACAAGTTTAACACGGTAGTCTTCCCCGGAGGCTTCTGTACTATGCAGCAATTATGGGGGTAAAGAAAGATTTTGAAGTGTCGTCAAAGCCTTGCTGCCCATTGCAGATTCAATGTAATATTAACCACCCAAAGGATTATTTGGGGGAGCTGGTACAAATATTCAGAGTGGTTTGGAGGGTCACGTCCGTAACACAGCTGTAATCTCCTGATACGTAAGGATTGGGTTATTGAGCTGGCAGTAGCATTTTCTGTTTGTGAAAGGGAGTTGGAAGGTGCAGTAATTACTGCCTTTCCTTCAGCTTGTTTTGGTGATGGAAAATGACTATTAGGGTAAATCTACCGGCCTCCCACTACAAGCATTCAAGATACCGCTCTGATACAATCACTCCCGAGGAAAAACGTTACCTACTATTTAATTTTTGTGTTTGGAAGCAGAAAAGAGATTAGCTCTACAAAACTTGCATCTTAATTTGTGATTATGAAGCCTTCTCAAACACAAAGACATTTGGGAATTATGTAGTTATGAACCTTAACCAAACTGATGCAATTCTCCTCTATTTTACCACTGCAGCATTTCCTATCTTAGCACCACAGCAAGACAACAACCGGCACTTCTGCTTCCACTGGAAAACAAAAGCAGATGCTCCTGCTTGTGTCGGACGCCGCCTGAGCGGCTAAGCAGCCTTGAGAAGGAAAAAAAGGAAAAGTATCGCTTCTAAAGCTTTGCACAAGGTCTCTGGGCTGCAAACAATGGTCCCGGCCGTCGGTGCGGGCACGCACAGCCCCGCGCGCGGCCCTAATTGTGCACCTTCAAGGTTACACGGTCACGTAAACGAAGGGCGAGGAGGAAAACACCGGAAAACTCAAAAGCTTCATGGTCATGGGTTTCAATAGCTGTTTCTTTTGAAGGATGGCACAAAAGGCTTGCGGAACAGGAGCATCTCAGGGCTGCGATAGACTTCTCTGCTGCAGCACATAAAGGGAAGGGGATGTTGGCCGTGTCTATGGCTTGTCTGCCAAACAAAAGGACAATCCTTAGTGTCCACCACGAATGGGAGACGACGTTGGCAGTGGGGTTTTTCACCTCAAGGGAGTGTTCCTGGCCACTGCCTTTAACAGGAGGAAACCAGATGTCCTCAGGTATGCTCGCCACGCGGAGAAAAGCTGTGTGCATACGGATACACAGGCGTGCACGCTTTTTGTATGACACACACCAGGTTATTACAGCCGAAAG
Organism: Nipponia nippon; assembly: GCF_047370975.1. NCBI lineage: Eukaryota > Metazoa > Chordata > Aves > Pelecaniformes > Threskiornithidae > Nipponia > Nipponia nippon. Next base: position 11,281,247 of record NW_028262330.1, on the reverse strand, counting down.
TCTCACAGGTAAACACCTTTCATTATACAGGCGAGGTTGAGAAAAACAACAACGTTGTACATAATTCGTCTTAGCTAACCCCAGCAACAGATGCCGTAAAAAAAGCGAGCCTGTTGGGTAAGATGAAAATACGGTCTTTGCACAGACCATTCGTTATGTGCAAATATATTTAGGAAGTATTTGCCAAAGGACCAGACTCACCGGAGGACTGCAAGCCTGCAGAGCCACGCAGAGGCTCCTCATCAACCACCTCTTCCCACCGGGGCTCCCACAGAGCCCGAGGGTGGGCATCCCCCCTGCAGGCCCCCTGTCGTGCTTCTGCTGGGGGTGTTGTGTCACACCCGGGGCACCGGTGCTTCTCCTGCGGGTGTTGTGCCACACACCCGGGGCACCGGTGCTTCTCCTGCGGGTGTTGTGCCACACACCCGGGGCACCGGTGCTTCTCCTGCGGGTGTTGTGCCACACACCCGAGGCACCGGTGCTTCTCCTGCGGGTGTTGTGCCACACACCTGGGGCACCGGTGCTTCTCCTGCGGGTGTTGTGCCACACACCCGAGGCACCGGTGCTTCTCCTGCGGGTGTTGTGCCACACACCCGAGGCATCGGTGCTTCTCCTGCGGGTGTTGTGCCACACACCCGGGGCACGGGGGTTGCTGCACAGCCCCATCTCCTCCAGGTGCCCAACAGCCGTGTGTGGGGCAGAGAACCAGGTAAGGGCACGCTGCCTGTGAGTTTGTGGGGTTGGTCCCCCAGGTGCCCCAGCGGTGGAACTGCCATTTCTTTTGTCTCTTGTGAAGATGGAAAGGGGGAAAAGAAATAGCCCATTGGCTTTTGTCCTAAATTCAGACCAGCTGCTCCTAATATTGTCCCTCTGTCTCAGCTTTTACCCCCACAAAGGACACTCCTGGGCCCCCAGCTTCCAATTCTCATATGTCAGTGGCATGAATATCTCCGTTTCCTCTGGAACAGACCACAGATTCTGCTGTCTTTCATCCGAGAAGTGAAACCCCGAAAAGCTGAGTTTACTAGAGGGAGTTTATAGCCGGCGTCTCCTCTGGTCCTGCGGCAGGACCGCGGAGCTCCCGCGCGGCTGCCTTCCAGACCTGCTCGCACATCAAGGGGCTTTGAAAGCTCAAAGTGCTTAACTGGAAGGGACACAAAGATCTCCAAGCTTATTTTGCATGCAATTAAGCTGTTGCTTTGCTCTCCCTCCTCCTGGCAGACAAGTGCTACACCAGGGAAGGTATGAGAGACTCCAGGCATTGACAGGTTGGGCGCAGCCCCCCCTCTCCCCTATTCTCTTCTTTTTGTTACTGAAACCATCCATCTGCCAAATGTCACTAGCTGATAAGAACTGCCCGTTTTTAAATCCCCATTTGTAAATAGATGTTGGCTGACATAATTAATGTCTACCATACAACACAATTTGAATTACAAAGTAAAGGCAATTTAAAAATCAGCCTCCGCATGATTACAATTGATACTCAGTCTATAAATTCCATGGCCCCAGGAATTATTTAAATTTCAGAAAATGAATGAAAATCAGTACAAGATGTCTTTCAGGAAAGCGAGACCAGAAGTGGAGCATCTGAGATAAACTAAATAGTCTCTTGAGATAAACATTCTTTGGTGCAGTAATACCTATGGCTCCAGGCCACCATGGGTCTGTAATGTCTGCTATACTGGCAGGGCTGTTATCTGCTACGCCACTGCCACCTACTCAGAATAAATCCCCTTAACTGATAAGCACATTATGTTGAGGACCCCTGCTTGTCACTTCCATCTAACTGGGTGGTTTATACCAACGCCGCGGCACTGAATTGCTCCGCGCTGAGAGGCCGGTGCCGCTCGCCGGCTGGGATCCAGCCTTCAGCGCACAGGCACAGGAAGGTCGGTGGAAGAAGCGCAAAATGTATAAGGCAAAATACGGGCTGTGGCGCTTGGAAACGCTTACCCTGGATTCAGTTTTTCTGCTAACTAGAAATAACAAGTTTAAATGGACAGCAAACATTTCTAACAAGCAAGCTGCAGCATTCGTCTGGGGAGAAAGACCAGCAACACATGAGTAATTTAAAGCATGTATACGCTGTGCCGCTGGCACGCCAAAATAAACGGCTCCGTTACTTCCTAAAGACATCCGTACAGAGGCTCAGCAGCGGCGCGGCCCAGCCCGCAGCTCTCCTGCGTGCGGACCCTGCGCAGGAGGATCCAGCACGGAACCGGGCACTGCCGAGCTTTGCCTCTTCTTCCTGCCTCCGTGCTATCACTTACGGCTTGGAGTGAATTTCATTATTTTTCCTGCTAGTCCTTCCTTTGTAAAATCAGGAGAAATGATGTGAGGGCATCTAGATTTACTAGAAAAACAAATCTCTTTGGAAATAAATACTACCACAAAGGAGCAATGAAATCTGCTTTCAAGGAAGCAAACGTGTTACTGCAAATCACAGGCTGGCAGTTAAGTTCTGCATAAATACACCAGATACATGGAAGTGATATCCACGTGATAAATTACGTTTATCAGGCACCTTTGACCATCTCACCTGCGCTGGGCTCCCCCAGCGAGGAAACGTGAACATTCCCGATCTTTCATCAGTTGCAAACAGCTGCCATTAAAAAAACACAAAAACCCCCAAACCCACAACAAAGAATTCCACATCTTCCCAGAGATAACCTTATCTTTCGCTTTTGAAATGTGAGGTTTTCCCTAAATTATGTTGGCACAAAATGCAGGGTTGGGGGCAGGAGGTTCAATCAGGCTCCAGAGCATATAGTTAAAGTTACCTAGCAGGGGCAGAAATGGAAGCAAGCATCACTGGGAATCAGGGCAGGACCTGCAAAAGATGTGTTGTGTAAGAAATACCAGCATCACTGGAAATATAAGGGTCCCAGATTTTTATCTGCAATATGGGATATTTGTTTCTTGTGCAAGAAACTGTCAAGGTCTTAATCTTTGAAATAAGAAAGTTATAAACCAAATAAGGACGAAAGTAAACAAGGCTGCTCCAATCTGAGACGCTTTGTTACTGTCTCTGGAATTGGGAACTAGGAATCAGCTCCAACTCTCTCAAACGACCAAAAGCCCCTCGCAGCACGAGCTCTGCACCGCGCCGGTGACGTTACTGAGCCGCTGCCGTTACAGAAGAGGGCAGACACGGCTGTCCCGGGGTGCCCCACCGTGCGGCGTAGCACTCGGTTACCTCCCTCAAATGGTAACGAAAGGTCTGTGCTTAAATATTGTTTTCCCTACAACCAGCAACATGTACAACAATGCGCCTGCTGTGAGAAGATTACAAGGAGAGAAAATTCACAGGAAAACGTAAACTCAAAAAACCACCAGTTAAGCAGTGAGAACCTTCCTTCTCATTAGTTTTCTAACTCCCTTCCTTCACATTCCTCTTTGTTATTGAGTGGAATGATTTTTTTTTTTTTTTTTAAAACGAGGTGTAAATGCATTTTCACACCTCTGCCTAAAACTAGGTTAAGTCTCCAAGCTAATTACACATTATTAATGAGTTCAACAACTGTGGGTAGGCCGGTTAGAGAAGGGATGCAGGTCTGCACGTCCTGCATGTATGCAGGCGGATGCACGCCTGCACGCCGCACCGGTCTGATGCCGCCAGATGCTGAACTCTCTTCTCCCTTCCAACAGCAGAACACTTAACACTGGAAATCGTAGTTTACAATGCAGTCCTTTTCTTCTATTTATAGCTTCTCTTTTCAAAGCTTTTTTTTTTTTTTTAAATCCTGAAATGCACTAAAATATGACATTCAGGTCACCGTTTTCAGGACTCTCCCCAGGTGTACTTCACTACAAAGACCAGCATCAGCTCAATAACATTTCTTTCTCTATGAAACAAGCTGCCTGCCCTCACTGACACAGACCGGGAGGTGACTGTAGAAAGTTTTAGCTACCCAGAACAAACAGTACAACATGGGGTTGCGCACCGGCGCAGATCATCATGTTCTGGCAAAGTCTGCTCAGATGGTTTTGGTAGACCAAATGCCATCATCCACTGATGGCATCATTGCCAGAGACTATCTCCTCCACAGCAGAGCTGGCAGCGGGCCTTGTAACCGCATCTCAGTGGCAAATAAGAGAGGAAGAGCTTACTTGGGACAAAGGTGGTGCGCTCTGCTGCCTGCCCTGTCTGCCTGCCCTGCCTGCCCTGCCTCCCTGCCTGCCCTGCCTGCCTGCCTGCCCTGCCTCCCTGCCTGCCCTGCCTGCCGTACAGTGACAGCTTAGCTTTTTGCGAAACAGGTCTCAAAGAGCAAGTCGTAACTTGACAAATTAAAGATAATGGAACTCGGTGCCAGTTTACTTTGCTGGGCTTTAAGTGCAGCAGTTTAGCTGCCATTTGAAAACCAGGGGTGAAAATTTGAACTGTGACAGCCTCTACAGCAAGGGCTTTTGGTGAGCCAGAGCTCTTCACTCCAGCTCCTCCGGACTGGACTTTGCAGGTGAAGCCTGGGCACTGAGAGTCATCTTCTAGCATCAACTCTGCAAAGAGACGCCAAAACCAACGCAGAAATCTCTAAACAGCTTAAGATCTGAGGTCTAAGCAACTGCAGCCAGAATGATACAGTCCTTAAAAGTACACATTTTGCGTTTTCAGTTCATTCTCTTCCCTTTAGAAATACAGAGCTTTAAATGATGTCTGTTACGCACTCCTTAACGTGAGACACTATACGTATATATACATATCATTTATAGGCCTAAACATAAAAAAAACCTTCCAGAGAAGTAAATGTTTGTATAGAAGTGGCACACACGTTTACAAAAAAAAAAAAAAAAAAACAAACCACAAACCCTTCCTCTCCTGGCTCTGGATTAGATCTGTACCAGAACGTGCACACACAAAGCCAATTCAGACTGAGTTTTATAGGAAGTGCGCAGCATAAATGAAGGCGTGCTATGGATTTTGCACAGATTCTGATAACTTCTGTTTAAAAGCCTTGTTGTTGAAAGTATTATTCAAGCCTTAAATATGCCACACTGCGGGATGAGTGTGTGCTAAAAAAATTCTTAGCAGACCTGTTAATTGAACTTCATGAGTTTCTTCAGACTATAACTATGTGGAGCCACTTTGATTCTTAAGTTTCTAGCTGGCAAGAAAAACAAGCCCTAATTGTGTCAGAGTTTAGCTGCTGAAGAGATCAGTGTTTTACGAGGGATGTAAAAACGGTTCACAGTTACTAAAATAGAAATCTTCGTTTGCTTTTCAAGGAGGAGGGGAAGGAACATTTATAACTTAGAGTTTAGAAGTGGGCAATTAAAAAATACAACAATAAATTAATCTTCCTAGGACATTTTCTGGCTTGTGGAAAGACAGTAATAAACACATCTGGAAATTTTCCAGCTGAAAGCTCCTGACTTGTAAGTTGGATCTTACTGGGTATGGTTTTAATCCTGAAATTACATAATATTTTCTTCCATGTGAACTCCGAAGACACTATCTTCCTTCTAGATTTTTTTTTAAGACGGCCTAAACACATATTCAATAGGACACGGTCTTTTATCAGCTCACATTTGCCGCTGAAATCCCCCCGTAAGGAAGATGATACAATCATGTCTACTTCTTCGGTCCTTATGGTACCACACTGTAACAGACTTTGGCATCGCAAACTGCAGAATATATCCACTTTTGAAGGAGTATCAGGTCAACAAGCATAAAGAACGAGGTTTGCTGCCTTTTGAGTGGGTCTTTTTAGCTATCCCAAAGGCAACGCTGACAACCACTCACCCAGATGCGAGGGTTTTATACTCACCAGCATCAAGACTACCAGTAGCCGCAGTCCAGCCCATGACGGGGGGAATGGCACCGACGACAGCTCCCACCCATGTGTTGGCAATGCTCATTCTCTTCATGGGTGTGTAACAACACGTGTATAAGAAAATGTTGAAGGCTCCCAGGGCCCCGGTGAGGGGGTTGACTCCCAGCGTCAGCAGCGCGATTCCCGGGACTCCGCAGGAGGCGGCAAAACAGACGGCGAGCAGGGGGCTGCGGGCAGAGAGCAGGAGACACGCGCTGAGCAAAAGAGTCTGTCTTAAAGAATGACTGCGGCCCCTCTCCTTTTGCCTCCTCCCAAAAATTAAGATTGCATTTTTGTTATTTTTTTACTGCCCAGCCCACATTTTCCCATTTGACTCCCCACCCTAAGGCAAGCCTTTCTCAAAAGTGAAGACAATCTTGCTGCAGATGTGCAGTGACAGGTGATTCTTATTCTCGTGATCCCTGTCCTCGCCAACTAAATTCAAGCTATGCAGGTAAACAGCCCTTACAGAGAACTGCTGCTTCCAGCAGACCTTTCTCTTTCATTTTCATCTTAGCAAATTTTGACCTGTGGAAAAAGCACTCAGGGTTTCGAGTGACTGAGAATGCTTGTAGCTTGTCAGATTTTTAATTTATTGCAATTATCCAAGGGATCCTTTGACTGAAATGCAACAGGGTTAGACACAAAATTAGGAAGCATTTATAAGAAAAGAGTACATTCAATCAGTTTGAAATTATGTCAACAGGAATGAAGTATTTCTTGGCTTTACTGAGAAAAGGCTGAATTTTCTACATTCCCATTTAGCTTAGGCACTGTGTTAAGCAGGGGTAGCACACCACTGCAATTCTGGCAACAGAACCAAAATTAAAACTTATTATCTCCTAGGTGTGACTGGAATTAACTGAAGATATTTTAGGTTTGGCCAAAAGCAGCAAACAACAAAGATGCACATTATTTCTCTTGATTTCTACTGCACATCAGCTAAGAGCTCAGGGAAAGCTGGAAAGTCCTGTTAAAACCTGTAAGAAAGCGGCTGAAGCTATGTAAACTTCTGCTAATAAGTTCCACAATAAACATCCAAATACGATGAACAAGGATTTTTTGTTTGGCTACCAAAACCACACTTCACAGGCAGCACCGTGATCCAACCCTAAGGAAGCTTTATCTGCGTTCCCTTGCACCAGATCGACGTTTGCTGGTGGAGGTATCTTTATACACGCTTGTTCGAGGGTGTTTGGTGGGATGGAAAGAGAGAACTAAATGCCACTAGGAAACAACGTGGTGTGGGAGACCTCTGGAAGGGAGGAAAATGCCATTAACCGAGTTGCATTTAATAACGCACGTGGCTAAATACACGCTTCTAGTCATCCATATAGGAGCCAAAAATATGTGTGCTTGCAACAAATGTCTCTGCATGAAGTTTAGCTTTACACGTTTTGTGTAATTGAAAACTATGCAGCCTTTGTATTCTATGATCACTCTGCCCTCTGGCCAAATCCTTAACCCTAAAATACGTGTTGCAAGCACTGCTCCAACCCTCATAAGAAAAATTTGCTGGTGGGGATGAATTTTATGGGAGTTCTATCAGCAAAAAATCCTACCATTCAACTCTTGATTTTTAAGACCTTTGTTGGACCAATATGGTATGGAGATCCTAAATAACTGGAAGAAGGAAAATGAGCCAATCTCACACTAAAGATCTGCCTTCAATTTAAATTAAATTGACTAAGTCACTTTATCCGGCTTTTCAAAACCATCAACAGATTTTAGGTTACGGAGCGTGCACAGAGCACATTTACGCTCCAGCATTACCAGCCTTGGCGTTACTAATACATCAGGAATAGAGGCAGGGTACAGCATTGCCATCCATCGACAATGAGATCTACAAAATTTGCGACTGTTTTCAGGAGCCGTACTGCGAGAGGAGCCATACGGTGCTGTGCCCTTTGGTTTTGCAGCTAGCGGTGCTCTTTTGCAGAAAGGCAGCAAAACACAATCTGTACCGTAAACTATCTTGACGCCGACTACAAACGCCGTACTTCGTAGACATTGTCCCTCCGTAGTAAAAGCCTGACTGGGTTCGGTTAAACAAATCTATCTTGACTGATGCCTGAATAAAATACAGTCAGACGGTAAGCACCAGATTTACACAATACACGCTCTCGAGGTGACAAAAGACCAGCGTGACCCTATGAGGCCGGGCTACCCACGTTCGCTCCTGCGGGGCCCACAGACATAAATGAGGACACAGCTTGACCGAATGCAACGAGCGCTTTTCTCGCTAATCAAGAGTGAAGACTCATTTACACGTCTCCAATTCAAATGAACGCTACACACCATGAGCTGGTCACGGAGCGGCGGCCACCAGCCCTTCGTGCCTCTTATGGGAAGGGAAGGCGAAGGCTGGGAGCGCAAAGCCCTCCTCCATGGTTGAACTCAGCATCGCATCTCTCCCACGTCGCTCCCCTGCAGCAGCGATAGCCCTGCGGTGCCAGCCCCGATACCAGCCGTGGGCTGCCTTCACGTCCAACTGATGGATCGGAAAAGTACCTTTAAAAAAACGAGGCTTTACCAAAAGGGAAGGGTGACGTTACGTGACTGAGACCTTCAAAAAAGTTGTTCTGTTCCTGGTGGATGAAAACACAGTTTTGTTTCTTTCTTTCTGCCTCTTTAAAAGGAAGCTCCTGGAGGCAGTTTGATTAGTGTCTGTAATAGTCCTAATGACCTCAGGGCAGGGCATCAAGTCAATGATGGCTGTTCTTCATAAGCAGTTGAACTACATTACTTTTAGACATCCTGAAAGTATCACATTTTCTGCTTCTCTCCAGTGTTTCCTTATTGATCAAGGAACTGTAGAATTCTTCTGGAACTTACCAAGTGCCCGCCCCTAAAACTCCAACTGAGATCAGAAACCCAAACTGTGATCTGATGATTCAGCTTTATTTCTGCCCCTTGAAATACTATTTGGCATTACAAGGACATTGCAATAAGAAATTAGGACCTTGCTTTCTTGGTGAGACATGAGGTAGAGGAGAATTCAACTCACTCTCACGTAAATATGTCATGTTTATAAGGTCTATGAGAAGTATAAGCAACTCCTCATTGGGAAATAGAGAATATTTGAAGAAAAGGTAGAGAGATTTCAGTCACTGGCGCAGTATTTCTGCTTCTGTGACTCAGGATTTTAAGAAGAAAAGGCTGACTCTAGGTTTAAATCACGGCAGTTTAAGGGGTATTCTGATTTCTACCAGTTTATGGTCTTCTAGGGACCATTATGCATTTCCATGCTCACATTTGGTCTACCAAAACTCAGGCATGTGGTGTGAGGGTCACTGATCTGATGCACGCTCCTTTGCCGGGCTGCCCGTATCTCACTGCGGCAGCACAGACCAGGATCCCATTCTGGAGCAGGAGGAAGGCTGTGATGCCAAGTTGTCACTGGATTTGCCCCATCACCTCATGTCCAGGCAGTTCCTCCCACTACAGCCTCGTGGCATCACGCAGGCCAGCGTGCATCACAGGAGCATCCGTCTTGGGTAACCCAACGCTGGGGAATTCTCACGCCGTGGTCAAAAGTGGCTGCGGGGTCTCTGCTGGTTTCCTTCATCCTTAAACCACCCCATGCAGTAAGTGCAGGCTGATGACAGACACTGGTACATAAGCCTCATTTCACTCGGGCGTTCACTTATGCTAAGGGAATCGCTCCCATGGGAAAAAAAGGCAGTCTTCCATTGGAAAATTGGCCAAGGAGCTTGCTCAGAAAGCAAACATATTGAGTAAGAAACTAGGTTTTATGATGGATTCTTGGGAGGAGTTGGTTTCAGTTATTCGACTGATTAAAATCAGACTCTGGAAAAATACTACAAGTGCCAAATGAGTTCTCTTCAAATTTCAACTCTAAAATACCCAGTATGTCACCACATAGGACACCTCCTAAAGGAAAACCAAGAACTGGTAGTTCTGCCTTGTCCCTCTTCTCTGCCTTATTGAGAATGCCCACGCCAAAGTCTGCCTAATAATACTGCTGAAAGACATTCACATTCAACTAAAAGCTTTTGAGAGAACTCCAGCTTGATTAGTGAATAATCAAACCTTTCCTGATCCAAAGAAAACGTGCTGACACGTCTCTCCTGTAGAGTTCGCCCAAGACAGACCCTCCCCAGTCACACTCCACTGAGAGCATCCAAGAGGAGGAGGAGGAGAAGGAGGAGAAGAGACCCAGGCTTCTCCTCATTCCCCTCAAGCTTTTGCTGACACAGAGGTGTCTGGGGCGATGCCGTGGGTCAGGCTCCAGGACTGCTGCTGTGGGGGAACAGGGAGCAGGCAGGAGGAATCCCACGGGGGTGATATTCAGGCCCTTGCACACACGACGGCGAGGCATCCACGTGGACCCTCGATCACTGTATCATTCACAGCAACTTTGGACAACGCAGCAGCCTATTTTAATGCATGTGCAATAGCATAATCTTCCAATCTAGTTGCCACTTACAGATGAGCTGGTTATACGTATATAATGATCTTGCACACATGCACATGAAATATATTTATTTAATAGGCTCCAGAGTCATGGATAACAGTACTTATTGACTCACAGCATTACTTGGAAAAATTGAGAGGGGAAAACAAATTAAAGCATTTGCCCATCTCTAAAATTAATGTACTATTTTACCTATTTCACAGCAGCATTAGCAAGCTTAATCTCTCTAAAGATCAATAGCATCACTACTACGCATGCCTTTCTATGCTGTCTTTGGCTCTTTGGCAAAACATTTTGTGAAGACGACTGTCAAAGTACAGTTAGAACTACAATTTAAAAAACAGTACTGAAAAGGGGAAAAAGTTTAAAGAAAATTTTGTTTGGAAAAAACAATCAAGAAGCTAGACAAAATTCCCTCTTAAAACCTATCGATATTTAGAAATATAGAAAATTCCTGTACCACCATCTGATGCTTCGACCCATCTCTGTGAATATATTGACACTCGCATACAGACACAAAGCCCATACGAATCCTGAATAGGCGCATTCATGCAATCAGCAGTTGTATGCAATTCATGTTCAGATGTTATGTAAATACGTAAGAAACTTAATTTGTGACCTTGTGTTAATGGGAAATTGGGCACGCAAACCATATTTACATAAAAGCATAAGCCTGAACGTAAGTGTCCATTTAAGACTGCCTGCATATTTTTCAGGTGAAGCGTAAGTGCTTACATTTGAAAATTAGATTCAAAGCCTAATACAAAAGGTAACAAAACAAATTCTGTCTTCTCCCTGTCTGTCAAAAACCTTTTATAGCAACATCACCCATTTCTAAAAGGGCAAACTAAAAAAAAAACCCCAAAACAACAATGCTCTCTTGTTTTGCTGCAGCATGCACAGAATACCTTAATGGATTGAAACATCTGAATTCCTGGTTGATTATTTTGTATTAGATCTTATTACTATTGCCAACTGTCCCTCGAGCCACAAGGCCAGGGCTGCATTCTGCCAGCCGCGGGGTGATGATCTCAAATCAGCCGGACAGGGATGGTAAAGAACGCAGCGGGGAGGGCGACCGCTGCGGCAGAGCGCGGGCAGGCGCGCAGGGGCAGGGCACGGCACCGCTGCTCTGCTCCCCAGCCTCCAGCCAGGCTGCACCTCCCTAAAGCAGGTCCTCCACGTCCAGGCACGGGCTGTGGGGGGAGACGGAAGGTGGGAAGAAAAGGAACTTATTTAGAGTCATTTCTGCATCCAAACGAAGCCAAGATACGCATCCTTGCTTTCCTCTGCACAGGACTTTAATAATGGCAAATATCCTTACACCCTTTAACTGCAATTTTACTTATTTTTGGTGAGGCAAAACCTGGTTTTGGTTCTATCTGGTGAGTTTTCTGTTTCATTCAAGACACAGGTTCAGCAAGACCCCCGGGCTTCCTCCCCTCGCTCGTTTGCTCCTGCCACCCACAGAAACGGTCCCAAATTATCCCCGACTTCAGCATCTTCCGCAGTGGCAGGTGCTGAGACAACAAAGGTGAGACTGACGGCTCAGATTAATCTCAATATTGCTACTCTGGGCACAAATTCCATCTGCGTATAGTGTCAAAACAATTTGTCGTAATAAGAAAAGGAACAGCCTGCATCAGCCTTGCGCACAGACAGGCCAAACATAGCGGGAGCTCAGGAGAAGGTATTTAGCAGACAAAGAACACAAGTGTGATTCTCATCTCTGCAATTTCATTTCGCCATCACGGGCCGAGATACAAGTCCGGTGCATGAACGCAGTTCCAAAGCCATAATTAAAATCAGATTTCAGAAGTAAGCATCATACGTTGCTTATTATTTCTGGAGTCTGTAGATACTAAAAATGTCCCCAGACTACTCGCCAGTACAAGGCTGCTGGAGAAAGCCCCCTCTTCTTCCTAATTTTTTCCAGGTCAGCAATAAGTTTTAAGGCTTCTGAAGCTCCTCACAAACTAAGAAAAAGCATCAGCCTGAAGTTTTTCCATTTTTCCAACAGCAATGCAAGGTTACACAAACTGGAGCGCAAGTCGTGTCCCGTTGATTGTTTCTATGGACATAAAAGCCTGTGGTCATTCCAAGAGGGGAGGATGCCCATGGAGATCCCCAGCACAAATGCACCTAACCCCGTGCAGAAAACCATCATTTTCCCCAGCTGCTGATTTACTGTTTTGCTCATCTCCTGGCATCTTCTCAATTCTTGCGGCCAGGCAACACCAAAAGTTGCTGACAGCCGGTCCCAGGGTAGGAGCTGAGCCTGTGATCACCGTGACTGTCATATGGTACTGAGCCATGACTTGGTCACCTCCCTCAGCTGGAGTATCAGCCGAGGGATTTTTTAAAATTTTTAGTTTTTTTTTTTTAAAGATCAGCACCCAAGAACTGCTGAACCCTCCTCGGCAGCTTTTAGAGATCTACCAAGAAAACCAAGGAAGGCCATCAACCCCAGCAGTTACACCAGGCGATCCCATCCCACTTGGTAGAGACACAAGGAGCCGAGGACGTTACGCACTGCAACAACATACGACTATATAGAAGCCTTCCTGCTCCTGTGACTTTAGGTAGCAGGGAAGAAGGCCCATCTCCTTCCAGCACACATCTGGATCGCATTTGCGTAATTTCCAGCTCTGCTTCCCCAGATGGACAGACGCCTGAAACCAGCAGTGGGGTCGTCTGCTGGCGCAAGTGCCGTAGAGTCAGCTGACTGCGAAAAACGAGCCAGAAAGCTGTAAAAGGCACATTTTGCCCTGAATAGCAACGGTAGCTTCCCTGAAATTATTTTTGATGGGAGGTTAAAAAACCCACTCATACAGCTTCTAAGCTCAAAGTGAGGCACAAGGCATTCGAAACCAATCAGTAATCATGGCAGACAACTGAACGATGGCAATCTACCAACAGTGAAATGAAATTTTAACTTTCCACACAAATCCTTTCAGGCTGCATATTTATATATTTAGTAATAAAAACCATATTCATGACCATTGTCAGCTGTAAAAGTTCTATAGTAATAACAACAACACTAATGGAAACTGAAACTGGAACAACATTGCCTGGATCAGTAGCTTCATCTCTGATGACTTTTCTAAAATGATTCTGTTTTTTTTGCAAAAGACGTTAGATTAAACTCTGAAAGAGTCCTACAGACAGATTGAGGATGTACCGGGTAGAAAAAACATCCACACTCACGTTTCAGATTTTAAATCAGAGTGGTTCCATGATGATGCATTATGACCCCTAATTAGTATCGTTCTGAGGCAGCATAGCTTTTTTTAAGGTCTCAAAGCATGACTGACAAAATATTTTTATATTCAACTACAACTTTCAATTACAGATTGGATTAGTCTCAAGGAGAGATATTTCTTTCCTATTAAAAGGAAAAAATAGCTTTAGCATTGGCAGAACGGACGTATTGCTAGACCCCTTTATTTCTTTCACATAGATCTGATTCTGCATCAGCCAGAAGCTTTGGTGAACACACGCAATGCACGCTCTCACTTTTGATATCGTCTTCCACAGGTATGTTGTGACTGAACATTATGAAAAGCCCAAGAATCTGCTGATTGAGGCTTAATCTTGCAAAGTACCAGAATTATATTAAACTGAACAATATCTATCAAGGAGCTAAAATGGTACTATTTTAAGGGAAAAAAATGTAGAGAAAGATCTTAATAGATATTCATTTATTCTCTCTCAGTCATGCAAGACAGTTCATGACTCATGACAAGGGATGAAGGATGATGTGTTTTAAAACTAAAACGTGAAACTAAATTACACTTTTAATTGGGAATTCAATTTTTCCCCATCAACTCCAAGTATCAGAATACACTCTTGTCTACCATTTACCACTGAAGACTGACAAGATGTCCTTTAGGAGGTGCAAACAAATGGGGAGCTTTGTCAAGTCTTTTTTTTTTTTTTCTTATTAAATTACTTAACTTTGTCTTCACAGGTTAAGAAGTAGTATCTACATTCTGTCAGTGTCTGGTATCTCATCCCCAAAAATGTGTTGCTGTGGCAGGTCAGGCCCTACACGCACTACAAGCATTGAATTTTATATCAAATCCCCTTTAACTGGGTAGAACACTACCACAATTTTTAAGATTGCCAGCACACACTTGTTGCAATTCTGCCTGCTTATGTTTTTGTAGCTGGCTTTTTGTGATTTGGTTTCTGGTAATAACTATGACAAAGATGTTGATAATCTCAGATTGGACAGTACTCTCCCCCAAATGTAAAAAAATAGCGTGGAAAAGAGTGGAAAAGTTCTAAAACCAACTTGTAACACAAAACCTGAGCTGAGGAGCGACTTTGTGTTAAGAGGAGGTATGAAACGTGTGGGTGCTCCCAAAAAGCCTAATGAGCTGGGTTAATGGGTAGCATTTAAACGCACTTAAATCAGGAGTTCAACACCATAGCATTGTGTCTCTAGATGAAGAGTTTACAGACCTGAACCTCAAATAAACTTCTTTCAAATGCAAATCTCTGTAAAAGGAATCGCCCTTAATACCTTTCCTTTGTCCACAGGGCTCAGCCAGGCCTATCGGCACCAACCTGGATGTGGTTTTGAATGACATCTGGACCATCAGCGGGGAAAAGGGGCAGGATTCAATGAGTGATGTCTAAATCTCCCAAGGAATGTCATACAGTGAGAACCTGGCACATGCGGAGCTCAGCGACGGATAAACACGTATAGCTGGCTGTGTCTCATCACAAAGTTACCTTCTTAAGTTTTGCCACTAAATTGCCAACACAGCTCTGGTTTTGCTATCTAATATACTTGTTAGAAGCGTACTTAGTGTAAATAAATACAGACTAAGATAAAATATCCTGTGCCTGTGTCAATTCAGCTCTCTCCCAATGAAGAAACAAGCCATGCACGGAGCCCAAGGCGCCCCGTCATGGCTGTGTATCGCTATTGTATAAAAGCGTAATCGACACTGTATTTTAAGCAAATCGGAGGCAATTAGTTCCCCTCGCTTCTCAGAATCCGAGCTGCAGATGTTCTGTCTCCCCTGCCAGAGCGAGGGACTTTAAAACTATCATAAACAAACACGGCTAATTTAAAAGAATCATTTCATCTTGAAAGGGACACATCTCTCTTTTTTATGCTTGCGTAAATCAAAATTGGCTCGATCGATTTTGCTGAAAGTTTCCACAAAGACGCGACGTGTATGCTAAGACGAGATGAGAGGGATTTCAGCTCGGCCAAAAGCAGAGAACTCGGGAGTCCCACCCTCAGCGTGGAGCTTTCTCCTAAACATATCGTGCTCCCATTTTCACCAGTCTAACTCCACGCAAACGATGCCAGGATCTGGTCTTCCGTTGTTCAAGGGTTCAAGAGTCTG
This sequence comes from Nipponia nippon, assembly GCF_047370975.1. Lineage (NCBI taxonomy): Eukaryota > Metazoa > Chordata > Aves > Pelecaniformes > Threskiornithidae > Nipponia > Nipponia nippon. The sequence goes on along the minus strand of NW_028262330.1, from coordinate 11,265,633 downwards.
CCCGGACAACTGAGACCGAAGCAACCACAGGTTTGGGATGAGATAGCTCAGCAAACCCTGGGGAGACTTGCAGTTTATGAATACTACGTTCAGACAGAAATAAAACTTTTCATGCTGCCCTTTGTTATTAAGCAGATGCTCCAATTGGGCCTCGTCACTTCACTGGAAGTAAAAAATTAAAAATGAAAAGGACCCATACTGATAAAATGTTTATGTTCTTCTTACATTTGCCATCCACACCAGAATGCTAATCATAACAACTCCAAGCAACCCTGCAGAGCATTAGCACGCTCCTTGTTATACGGCTTTGTTAGGCAGGAGTGAAAGGGTGAGTAATAATATTCACAGCTTCCCTGCAGTCACGAAAATGTAAATATTTTTTTAAAGTGCTTACAAGACAAACCTACAGTAAATTTGAAAAATGTCCCCCATAATATTTAAACTAAATCCTCCTCTTCAACCTAACAAACCTAACCTTACAACATGGCAGTTAAGTGATCCATTAATTTCATTTCAAAATCTCAGTTCTCTGTTCATTTAAGAACCAGAGACCAGCTGACAAACAGGATGGATAATACGGTCTCTCCAGAAACATTTTTCTGTGATTTAGAGTGATTAAATCTAACACATGCTTCTGCTGAGCCCTCAGCCAACGTTTGGAAAGCAGTGGGTAAAGAAGTCTCAGGCCAGTTCTCAATCTCGTTAAGATGGAGAAAACTGACGTTCTAGAGTATTTATCAACCTGCTTTTCAAAAAAAGAGAAAAGATAGTCCAGCCATTCTCGGTATAGGATCACTGACTCTAAATACATTCCCAGGAGCAAGGAAAATGAAGGAAATAAGTTATTCACTACAGCCACAGACAGCAGGACAAGGTGCAATGCTCTGCAGTGGCAGGAGGATCAGGCTCGAGACACCATGAAGTGGAAGAGCAATCGAGCAGATGAGCCTGCCAAACTGCAATTTCAGTCAGATCCTTCCTGCCCATGGGCAGATTCCTCTGCAACACTGCAAGCACGCCTTTGATATTCCTATCATTTCAACACTCCATAGCATGCTCTTAAGTAGTTGCTATGTTTCACCTGAGACGTGAAGAGGATGAGGATGGCTGCATTTTGGGATTTCTGCATTATTATTTTGGTAGTTTATCTACAGTTAGCATCTGGAGTTATATTTTAGAAATCTTTGGTGGAAAGAAAACAAAAAACCCCTTCATATACCATCAAAGTACTTGAATACAACATCATTATTGTCACACACGGGCAGCACTATGAGTCACTGTGGCTCACGCTCCTTTACAGCATGCCTTATAATATAATATTCCTTGTGATTCTACATCCCTAGCAAAAAAAAAAAAAAAAAATAAAACATATCAAAGAGGTTCTCCACATATCTCAACCTCAGGAATGCAGCTTTTCTAGTCATAAAGACTAGAGAGCAAGCATCTGTGTTAGCGCAGCTAATGGAAGTTTAAGAAAAACCTCTTCTATATCTGACTTGCGAAGTTGATAACATGTAAGTTATAACTTGTAGAAGACACGATAAACTCTGGCCTTCACAGAGAGAAATGCACTTCTAACATGACTTACTGTAAACAGATCTCAGGGTATAGCAGCTTCTAATCAGAGGCAGCTCCATAATGGACTTGTTGAGCGGTGACATCTCCTACAACACTTGGCACATGCTGAGTAATGATGCTGTTGTGGTTAAACCAGATAAGGTTCAATACTAATACAGGGAACAAAGTGTGGGGATTTTGACTGCATTAAGCCAAAATTTACAAACATGAACGTGAAATGTTTGACAGACACGGGAAGAAGAGCCACCAGGAGAACACTGCATTAAGTTGGGGAAAGGTTCTTGGGCTTTGAGCTTTATTTTTGCTTGTTTGCGTGGCGTAAGAGGGAAAATTCACTTTAACATCACCATTGAAGAAAATGACACATCACTAGTCAGTTAAAAAAAAAAAAGTCAACGGTTACAACTAATGTCCAAGAGGCCCGTTCATATCGGACACAAAGATGGAAGGATTAGTGTACAATAGCTTGGCTCCCTCCAGCTCATGGGGCTCTACCCCCTGGCGAGGAGCTGACATGAGAGGATAAGACAACTCCATTAGGAGCCCGTATCACTTCTCCGCAGCGTTCCCCACAAGCAGATGGAGCAGCTATTTAGCCAAATGCACCGTGACTCCTGGTTTATACATGAGCATCTGGGATGTCTCCTAACGTGGGGCGATGTACAATGTACTCCGATTTATCAACCGCCCCACATGCAATTAAAGATTCGGATAAATAATTTGGCGGGGAAGGCCCCTCGGCTGAACTGAAAAGCAGCAAGGCGTGAGGGGTCAAGTGTTTCCGCAGGATATATGTTTACCAAACGGAGCTGCCTGCAAAGGAATGTCTCCGTTGAGCTGCGGCAGAATTAGGTCCGGGCAGGAGGACCGAGCTGAAGGCACTAGCTGGATAGCTAGCAATTTCTTCGTTTCAACTGAAACGAATTTGGATGTAATGTTAGTTATTAAAACAACCCTCTTTATTGCCCTAAGAAACAAAATATATATGTAGTTAGAGCTATATAATTTCCTGGTAATACACATTTTGATCTGAGGATAATGTGCAGTATCACCATTTTTCTGTGAATTCTACAAAAGGACTCTAATACCTTAGAACCATTTAATCAACATCCTATGCAGGCAGTGAATAGATAATTGAAATATAAGTACTGTCATCCATATCCCCTTTGGGAAAGTGACACAGTAAGCATTATATCATTCCATTAGTCCATCCTTTGATGTGGGTTTTATTCTCATTAAACTATGTTTTAGCCTGAAGGTTTCTCTCCCCCCACCTCTCCATGACGTGGCCATACCAGAAAAAAAAAAAAAAATACCCTGCTGTTCAAAAGGCAAGGACTACATTTTTACAAGCGATTGTTCATGTCAAAAATATCAAGCTGGCTTTTTAATTTCTTGTTTACCAAATACAATCAATGACAGCTTCTGGAAAACACAGGGTGGAAAAAAAATGAAGCCAGGAGGGTGGTGGTGGGGAAGGAATGCATTTACTTGTTTTCAAATAATAAAGCCTGAATACAAGTAGGATAAAAAAATGCTTGAAAAGGCTGCCATGGTGGTGTCTGCTTTGAATTGTGCCCTGTTTAAACAAGAGGAAAGCCTCCCACTGAAAAAAGAAACATTTTTATCATTCAAAAAGATCTCAGGGCAGTCCCTTTAAAATGAGGTATTTTCTAAACAAAATATTGGAATGTTTCCCTGCAGGGAAGGAGCATCTGATCTCTCAAAAATGATTATTCTTGAGGAACTGTAGATTTATGGAGTTTTTGTTTTATTTGTTTTAACTTAAGTAGAATGAAACCTGTCTGAAATGACCACCCAAGGGAGCAGACCAGTCAGCTAAGTAGAGGCTGATCTTTAAATGGGAACCAAAGTTGTACCGAAACCCTTGGGGAGGTTTTAAACTGCTGGCTTAAAGCAGGGCTGGCTGAACGCTTAATGCAGGTTTCAGCATAAGCTGAGGACATGGATTTCCTCTCACTTACATCAGTGTAGCTCTACCAACATCACTAGAAACGTTCCCGACTTACATTAGTGTTAGCAAGCAAAGAATCAAGCTAATTACACAGAGTTATCAACAGTGATTACAGGAGGATTTTTTTTTTTTTTTAAATGCACACACATTTTTTCAGCATGGACTGGTTTTGTAACACTTTGTAGTAGCAGGTCTACTACAGGCAACTGAGTGGAAAGCTCAGCTTTAGTCTTGAGTCTCAATGTGTTTTTGAATAAATACAAAGTTCCATGTGCTGCAATTTTCTATCAGTTTATGAATGTCCAACTTCTATATTTGCAGTTATAACTACAATTCATAAATACAAGCCATCAGTGAGAAATATTGCTAGCTTAGGAGCTCTTTTTGGTCTGATTCTTCAAGAGTTTGGCTTAGTTTTAACTGACCAAGTCAACACTCCACTCAGAAACGTCAACTAGTAGGAAAAGCGTTACCGTCTCCATCAATTTCCATAACCATCAACCCTGGCCATGAGAAGCGGGAAGCTCATACACAGAACACAGCTCCTTGTGCATTGCTGGGTGAGGAGGTTAATGGGATTCTAGGAAAAAAATATTTACTAAACAACACAAAGATTTATTCCTTTGGAAGCATCCAAGGCACTATCTGTGTTGTGCCACCTTCTGCCAAGTTAGTAGACTTACACTTCTTAAATGCGCAAGGAAGGGCAAGCTTGAGAGTGCAAATATTCTGCCTAAGGAGAATATAATTAAATTCCATAGCATATTATTCCAATAGTGAAGGTTTTTAAGACAAGACTGGATAAAACCTGGAGCAACCCGGTCTGCCCTCAGAGCTGACCCCGCGGTGAGCAGGAGATTGGACTACAGCTCTCCTGAGGTCCCTTCCAGCCCGAACCATCCTCTGATGCTGCCCTCACAACGCTTCACGGCCCAGGTGACACGAAACCTGGAGGTAGAGCGAGGGAGAAATCCCAGCCCCGCTGCAGCCCCTGCTAAGACCAAAGCCAAAAGCTGTAGGACCTGGTACAGAGAACAGTTGCAAATTGCAAAATACTGCAGAAGCAGAACTGAAAGGTGCCTACGTGGCCGTGAGTTAGTTATTTAGAACATGCTGTTTGACGACTTATTTTTTTTTAAGATGAAAAACTATTCCTGTACAACTATTAAGTTTTTTATGAGTGCTTAGCACAGCAGATCCAGCAGTACGGTAAGTTCATAAAAACAGCCTGCTTTTTAACAAGAGCGTACGCAGGTCTCTGTAGAAGGGCAATCAAAACTGTCACTTTGTACAATATAATGGAGCAGGACACTTGTCATCCCAGAGGCCAAGCTCACTCAGCTACTGCAGCTAATACTAGAGATTTATTTAAATTAATCTGCAGGAAAATTAAATCCATTACCTTAAAAAGCAAGGGAATAAATCAAATGCAACAGGAAACCAGGAAAAGCTGCTGCCATTTCAGTCAAATCTAAGGTTGTGTGAGCACATGAAATTTTTCCTCGTCAATGACATAAAAACAATTCATAACAGGAAAAATAATATCAGCTGTCGTTACAATGCAAAACGCAAATATGCTCAGCGAGTTGAACACCGCAGCCGAAGTATGAAGAACATCTCAAGCTGTTTGTATTTCCAAACAGGACTTGAGGGGTCAGGGGAGGGAGGAGGACATGTGGGCAGGCTGGAATGATGGATGGCGTTTAGTGGCATGCTGTGTTTGGGTCTACTCCTGTTATTTTTGCAACAGGATGTCTCTGATTACTCTCTGAATAGAGAATAAGTATGGTTACGTCTCATTGCTCAAAGGGAACGTTTTTTTCAGAGCCTCACAAATTAAATAGGACATTGTAAAGCAAGCAGTCAATGAACTATCAGGTGCTGTTTGTCACAAATCTAGCAACGGTGTCAGGAAATTCCCTGGGGGCATCAGCGGTGGGTTTGGGGGTGGCAAATAAGGTGTATGTACTCTTGTCCTATGTACTGCAGACCCCAGCTCTGCAGAGTCCTTCTGTGCCATTGCCTATACGGTTTGGTCCAGGCCAAATGATATAAAATATATATAGCAGGGACAAACTAAGCCTCTAGATAACTATTTCAGCCATAAAGTTGCTGCGATGTGGAGAGGACTTCACAAAGGACGGAGGACAATTGCTTTTCCAAATCCCATCCTTCCAGAGATGTCTGCAGAACCGGCTCCAGGCTCCCAGGGTGCTGCCTGCAGCGACGGTCAGGCCAAAGCTGCCTAAATTGAACACTTATTGAGTGTCACCAGTAGGATAATGACACTGTCCCCAGCCAGACCTCAGAGGCCATGGCGATGTTCACACTCCACAGCGCAGCCCTGGCCACGGAGCATTTCTTTGAAAGCTACTGAGGTTTCTCACTGATGCCAAAGGGAACTGCAAGTCCTCGGCAACTTGTAGAAAAGGCTGAGATGTGGGGACTTGGGAACGACATGAACGTGCATGCAGGGACATGAACACACGCAAGCGTTGCCAAGATGGGGGGGTGTGCTGTTTTTTCAAAGCAAAGGCTTCAGGGAGAAAGGAAGGGGAGAAATGTCGGAAGCAAGGTCAGTTAGAACAGACAGCTGGTCTTAAACCTAACTAAACTCGGGGCTGAAGCTGCAAATGGAGGCCACAAAGCGAAACACACGGGAATAATTTCTCTACAACAGCGTAACATTTCCTAATGAGCCAGCTCCATGAATTAGCTTATCTAAAATAGAGGCGCCAGCTCATCCAGGGTCAGGATGACTCAGTAACACCAAGGACCTCTCCCTGGGAGTTACCAGTTTGATTCTGGCCCAAGTTCAAAGCATCCAAGAATTGTCTTTGTGATGCCACAACCTCTGTAAAAAAAGTCACTGGTCTCAGTGCAGTTTCTCAGTGGGCAGATGTTCACATCAAAGCCACCATCGAAAGCCTTTCCAAGGAGGTGCAGTGAGCCAACACGATGGAGAGTCAACAACCTTCTCCCTCTTCAAAAGGGATCTCAAGCTCAGGACTGGACCATACAAAAACCGGTATGACCCACACTGACCAGTTCTGTAACAAGGACTATGCAAAATAAATAAAAAGGAAAGAAAGAGAGAAGAGAGAGAGAGGGAGAGGGAGAGGGAAAGGGGGGCGGGGAAGGGAAATCACAATATATTTGCAAACAGTGCAAATGAAGGCGGATCGTAAAATGATGGCTCATTTGCACCAGATATCACAGACGTTTTAACACAGCAGAATTAAAAAAGCACCAAACATTTCATGATATGAAGCAGCTAAAGAGAAGAAACTGTCAAAACTCACATGTCAGACAAATTTTGGGCAAGAACTCTGTACATACCCCAAGCTCTCTGGATTCCTTCCCAGAGCCAAGACACCAGTCTCTCACACACAATTTATCCGTCTCTGTCTAGTCTGTTTTTGACTAGTTTTAGCACAACCATTTAAGGGTTTTATTTAATCAGTCAGGAAGGAAAGAGTTCAAGGAACACTAGGGAATATGTGGCAAAATATGACAAGGTTAGATCACTTGCACTGGATTATTCTCCTCTGGCACACCGCAGAAGAAATAACCCCAGTCAAGCTCCGCATGTTCAACGGTCTACAGGGAACGAGACCGGCATTATTCAAGGTAAGTGACACTTTAAAGAACTTTAAATTAGCTGTTGACAGTCAGGTAGATAGATTGATGAGTGATTACACGAAGTCCCCAACATTACCATTTTGTGGTGAAAGCAAATATGAAGGGGTGGGGGGAAGTAAGAAAAGCCGTTAAATACGGTTCTGCCAAGCTGTGGTGCATTCAGATGACAGTGAAGTTCGTTTAAGGACACTGGAAACTTCTAAAACAAATTGCTTTCTCTGAATCAAAAGCTGACAGAAAGTTTCCTAGCTATATTTTTGACTCCAGAAACACTGCAAGCCATGCTAGTAGACTATGATAAAAAAAACCAAACCAAAACAAAACCAAAGAACAACCAATAAAAAAAATCCCCCCCATCATCCTTCTTCCTAACAAGCATTCCTTCTTCCAGGGCTACAGGACCACACGCGAGCGGAGCAGAAGCGAGCACCCCTGAACTGCACAATTAAGGCTGACTTACTGTATGTACAACAGATGCCCTCACTGCAGTGGTCCCTAAAATATGTTTTTTAAATAAAATTAACTCCACTCAGGAATCTGTAATTAGCACCATCTTCAAGAACAAATCGGAACAAGCTCATTGAAGCGCTCTAACTATTTACAATGAGAGGGAATTTACCCCCGAGGTTCACTTTACTATTTTGTCTCAATTTTCTTGTAATTTCATCCATCACATTTTTTTCAGTCCTCCAAAGGTGATGGATAAAACACAGAAATAAATAGGACCAACTGTTCGCAGAAGCCTAAGGGAAAACATAATTTTGTTATAAATAATCCTTGGCACAAATCATGGAAACGCAATACTAAAATTGTTTGTTGAATCATTTATGAATTGGGCCTTCAGTTTTAGTTTGCAAATAAGTTAAAGTTTTTTGTTGATGTTCTTTTTCACTTTGCTTTTTTAGCTGGAAAACAGCCTTTGAGAATCTGAACTGATATATAATCCAGAAAACAGAGTGAATGACGGATTTTTTTTTTTTTTTAAAGGGAAACCCTATGCTAATATAGGGCTTTTTGGGGGGTTGGGGGAGGGATTTACTCATGGATGATAATAAACTAAATGATGACAAATTTTTACTTTATTTTCATAAGATGCCACCATTGTGAGTTTCCACTCCAGCTTTATGCTAAACATGTAGAAAAGGCCAAGACAAAATGGTGCCTTACAAACCCCCCCCCAAAAATGAGTTGCAGATACCTCTGCCGGGAGACTCAAATGAATGTTCATGATCTAACAGATAAATGTGACTACTGAAAACAACATACACTTTTGTGTTTGTTCTTAGATGTGAAATTTTGAGGATTTGTTGTTACAAACGAATGCGAAAGTTCAGTGGAACATAACTGCGCGCTACCGCGCTGTGCATGTCGTCGTCACGCATGAAGAAAAACACAACACGAGTGGAAATTCTGCTGTCGTGAGACAGCATTGCAGTATTTTAGAGGACAGCTGATTACCCAAACTCCTCACATGAAATTTATAAACACGAAGAAATATCGAAGAACAGAGAGGTGCATTTCTTTCTTAAGTTTTTTTGTCTGAAATTGCTATTTTTCGTCATCTGAAGAGAGAGAGAAGCTTGGAGATAGATAAAAGCAATGCGAAGACTCATTTCTCATGAGCCGGAGCAGGTGTGCACAGCCTTACCTGATCTGTCCTCGCACCAGTGGTCTGTTTTTTGTCCTGTTCATATTTGAGTCAAACGGAACCTCAAAGAACTGTAATAAAAAAAAAAAAAAAAGGGAAGAATGAAAATGAAAGGATGCCGGAAAGCATGCCATGCGTGGAATGTACTGTCTGCATCTGCAGGTGCTTTAATCTCTATTTTTGAAGGTTCAGAAATACGAGGAAAATGGCAAACTCCTTTTACGGAGCTTTGATAGTCTGCATTAATGCTTTTGGCATCCCCTTAGAAAGAAAATCACCTGGAGGACAAAAATAGTTTGCACAAGTCCCCAAAAGTTAATTATTTGAAGTTGAGTTTGATTCCAAGTTCTGTTCTCGACAGGTTTGACACAGCTTTTATATGTACACAATTATATATACACATACACACAGCCCTGCCCCCAGTTTTATATTAATACAAACAGCTCTTGCAAATGTTGCGCTTCTGGTATTTAAAAGACAAACACTAAATTTTTTTCAAGATCATCTAACTTCTGAGAACCTATAACCCACCCCAAAATCAATCAACTCTTGTAAAACGCTACTGAAACTGCACTGAGCATCTAGTTCTAGCAGCCGGGAACAAACACGCCATATGGTGTTATTTAATGTCACAACCCAGTTTGACTTTAAACATCGCCTATGGGAAAATTCAGGCGGCACTATCTTCACGCTAGGAATTCCTGCAGGCTTTTGTGCGCTCCGTTTTATAAAGAATGTTACTGGAAAGGCTGAGTGCGCTTTGCCATACAGCAAACTGTAAAGCCGTTCAGCTTTACGTGTGGCAAATTAATAATAAAAATAATAAGCATATATTTATTTATAAAAAGAGTAGTTTGTATTTATAGAAAGAATATTTTCTACTGACCTTATGTCTGAGGTTTTGGGGTAGGATCCCAATTATGGTGAATATGTAGGAAAAGTACCATAACAAATCCTAATTTCAAACAATCCGACGGACAGTAAGCTCAGTACAGTCAACTGCAGACAGATGTCAGGTGACGATACGATAAACAACTGTATGATAAAATCTATGTCATTCCAGCAAGCTGATGTAACCTTTTACACAACAGAAGACCAAATTAACAAACATCTTTATTTTGACAGTGCCACATTACTGGTCTTGCTACCTTAATGGGGCAGCATTCCCGGGGGAATGCCAGCAGACGGGGACGTCGGGAGCAGCAGGGACCCCATCGGAGCCCTACAGGTGCACATCAGGGGAAAAACACTCATTTACAGGCACACAGAGACACCAGGAGCCACCTTTCCCATCCATTACTTTGAAGTACTGACTATATAACAATTTGGGAACCTCTGCCGTTGCTCCTACGTACTGCAAGCGGGGCAGGGATCGGATACCCACGGATCATCCTGCTGAACACAGCCCGTGACATGGTGATATTTTTAACCTCAGGTTGAATCATCTTCCCAACAGTTTTAACCATTCCCAGGAAAGAGGTTATAAGAAAACCCTTCATGCACACGAGCGAGAGCGAGCGCGTGCACGTGCTCAAGCCCACACGCTAAAGTTATCCTGCTCAAACAAAACTTGCTAACAGTATGCTCTAAAGCCAAGAAATTTGGCAGTGGGCTTCATCTTCATGTTTTGTTATGCTTGTGAAACTGTCCAAACCTGGGAAAGAACGCGACTCAGGCGGGTGGCAGGGAAGGGAGGGGAGAAGGTGGAGGAAGCAGCAGAGCCAGCAAGGGGGGCACTGGCCGGGGGACCCCAAACCTGCGCTCCCCCCTGCCAGCCAGCAGCTGTGAACCCCCTGGAAAAGCGGCTGCCTCACCCCCCTCTAGTGGCTGGCCAACACAAATTAATGGATAATTACTGTTGTTAACTCGGCTGAAGCCTGTGCTGCGTATTAAAGCCCTCAGTTTGTCCATGATGGATCCAAAACCTACCACGGTTCTGCAGGGGAGGAATCCTGCATTTGTCGGTTTGCGGTAAAGGCTGCAGATGAAATGCTCAAAAGTTAAAAAACATAAAAGAACGGGAATTGAAATCATCAACACAGATCTTAATGACTAGTTCACATCCAGTTCACTAAAATTTCTCGCCTCCATCTGTGCATTGGGCTACGCAGCCTTTGGATGGTTTGCTCTCGGTAAGCCTCCATTCGGAGCAATTGGATGGAGCACCCGACCCACTCCCAATCCCTACCGACTCCCAAAGCCTTCCAATTTTATTATCGATATTCCTGAAGCAAACTCAGGCTGCTCAGCCAAGAGTTACTCACGCAAAAGAGGAAGAGACTTCAGGAAGAAAAAGGGTTAGCTTATACGCCTTTCACTTTGACAAAGCGTTCCAGTGCAGCACTAGGCAACTCATTTATTTAGTTTTAGCTAGGCAGCTAATAGGTTATTTCTCACCCTCTGTTTGTTATGCCTGAGCTGCAGCGGCAATGGTCACTCCCAGCTACAACTGAAGCTGGTGGAGACCCTGGTTTAGAAGAAAAGCACAGAGGAGTCTCCGGGGCAGCGACAGGCCCCAACGCCCGGAGCCCCGGCAGCTCCGGGCAGAGGCCAGGCCGGACCGGCACGGCTACAGCGCGGCCCTGGAAGGGCTGGGTGTTTCACAAAGAACCTCTGTAGGGCACCAGAACGAGTACCTTCGGAGAAGGGAAAGCACCCCGTTTGGATCCGAAACCAGTGATTGCTTCTGACAGCTCAGCATTTTGCTAATGGTTTGTTGCACTGTTACATTTCAGAGACAATTATGTTAAATGAAGAAAAAAATGTCATTTGACATCAGACTGGTAGAGCAATACAAGGGAAAAATTCTATATAGCTGAAGTATTTTCTCCTGAAAATATTCTGAGCTACGCTCAGTTTTGCTTTGTTTTTAAAGACACAATTTTCCCTTTATTTCTGTTTGCAAAGTGTGACTGCTGTGAGCTTACTTCCAGTTGAAACTTGTGCACGTGAGGAGGTTCTGGCTCATTTGAGAGTATTTAAGCTTACCGGTAACGGTATGCTGTGTGCAATGGATAAAATCAAAATAATGCACAGGTTTTAAACTCCATGTGTCTCAAACACAAAATGACTGAAATGAAGAACAGTTGGACACTCAACACTGTTGAAAGAATTTAAACTTAGGCAGTTATCAGTATAACCTGACAATACCATAATCAGTGTATGAAATTTTTCCATATATTTAATATTGTAGTTAACCCCTGAATAGAACACAAATTCCGAAGAAGAAATTCCTCTGTTGAGTTAAGGAGTCAAAAAATGCCAGTCTCTGCTGGACACAGACACGGCTGCTCCCGAAATTAAGATTACTGCATGACTTAAGTCTGAATTTTTTCGCTTTTTAAAATCTGACAAACTGAATAATCTGTTACTGTCAACTGTACGCACGAAACTACATATCCGATTGAACCACAGTTAAGAAAAATCCTTTTATTTGCAATGCCCCAGATTCTTTCACTGAGCTAGTTGCTATTACATGTCAGCAAGATGCCATTTATCAAACTTTTCCCATTTTGCTCCCAGATGTTCAGAAAAATTCTCTCTCCACTTGAAATTATTTTCCCCTGATATTCTAGAAAAAATGAAAAAAGTGCATCTCAAATATCATTCCATAGGAATGAAAGAGTGAACGCAAACATATTATCTCATGCCAGGCCAGCACAGTACAGCCTGTTTTAGCGAACAGTAAATTCAGTAAGATGAATCCTGAATAAATAAGTATTTCAGAAGCACTCAAGAGGCTTTTTCCTCAGGAAGCGTGAATGCATCAGTTTGGCTGGACAAGGCAGAATATTATCTGGCCTAGGTATTTGGGAAGCTAGCCATCGAAAGGACAGGCAGAGGGTTAAATCTACAGCATCTAAAAATCCCTGAGTGACAAAACTTGGCAACAGCTTTCAAGATCCTAACCTAAATTTTAATCAGTATGCATGAACATTTAAAACATGATGATGGAAAAAAATAAATCAGGCCAGCTAGTACTTTGTGGTTTATTTCTCTGGCAGGCTCATCAGACTCTTTTGTGTAGATCTCATCTAGTTAATATACAGTAATTATATCTTAAACATCTAACAATTCTTAGATTAGCTGTCACATTACTGCTTATAGCTATTTACACTCACGGGGTTTTTTCCCTCGCTTCTTCATACTGGTTTCCACTTTGTTTTTAAGTGAAACGTTAAAGATTGTTTCATTTCTTCAAGCTACCTCCTGGAAACAGCAGTGAATGCAGAGGGTAGCTAATCATTCAGACCTCCTGGGGGACACGTAGATTAATGATTTTATTTGGACTAAGCCAAGATTCCCGTAGCATCACCTTGCAGATGCAGACGGCATTACGCTACGCTGGTGCTTCGAGGACTAACGTGATACGGAAAGAGCGCGAGGGCGTCCCGTGCCTTTACAGGACTTGCTCTCGCTCTTTCCGTATCATCGGTTAAACACCAATACCACCTAATAAGTTTTCAAAGACACTGGCCTGCCTATTTGCAGTTAATGAAGCCAGCAGAGCGGATGGAAAGCCCTGAGCACACACTGCATTTGCCATCCGTGGTCATTCCTGCGAGAGAGATTTTAACTACTGAATTATGACAGTTCAATACCTTTACTCCTGTTCACACGAAAATGTAAATAGCGTCCATTAAAAGGAACAACGCGCCATACAGTTTATCAAACAGGTCACCCACACTTAGGCTAGTAACCGTCTCTCGTATACCGCTTTGGATGTAGAGCGTAGCGAGCACCAGGCTGGCCCCCGCCCAGGGCCAGCTCTAATCTGTGACACATGGTGGAAACAGCAGCAGCTGAAATAGGCAACCGGTCTTCCATGTATTGACATAACATTTTACTCTAATGCTAAACACATATTTACATCAGAACCAATAATCCCATGAGTCTAAAGACAGAGCGGAACCCTGCTATTAAAAGACAATTTAATTCAAGGCAACTTGGAGGTCTTCCCATCGCAAAACCATCCCTGCATCTGAGGAGGCTTCCATGTCCTCTTTGGCAGCAGAGTTGCCCTCTGGAGGTATTTCTCTCCGAAGACTCCCGGCAGGGCAGTGTTCAGGTGAATCTATGGCACTAACGAGCGAATGAGAAGATGAGGCTGTTGCCAAAGAGCAGTCGCCGCCTCCTGCACTGAAGTGCTGCTGGTCTCCAAAATCCTCTGTGTCTTGCACTGCACTGGGGAGGAGGAGATGAGCTACAGGGATGGGTGCAGGTGGTGGCCGAAGCCTCTCCTTGGCTAAAATCTCTTGCTGCAGACCCAAGCAAACATTTTTAACACAATGCAAATAACAACCAGTACAGCTCGACTCCCGACTTGAGCACTTCACTAAATGTCACTAATGGGTGAAACTGGACTGTATAAGGCAAGTCTTGCAAATATTGGTCTTGTTGAATTAGATGCTTCTGGGGTTCTCCGATTTCCCCTGTGCTACAGTAAGCTCTGATCCTCTTGGTCTTCTTTGGTATTGCCAAAGGGCAAGCAGTTAACCAGAAACATCATAGAAACATGTTGGAAACCAAAAAGGCGCGTGAATCAGGGAGGTGGTCCACCAGCGGCTGGACCAAAACCAGGTGGAGAGCGCGGTGGCAGAGTGGAGTCTGGATACCTGGACAATAACCTGAGGTTTCCTGGGAAGGTGACATCCCGAAAGCTGTTCCTCACAGCTGGCCATGCGGCCTCCAAATCCATCAGGTTTTACCACCAGCCTTCCACATAAAGTCTCCCGACCTTCTCATGCGCTCAAAGGAAAGTTGCTCTAAGCAGCACTGGAAACCCATCAGACCACAAAGAGTTGAGTTCCTTCCCTAGTGAGTGCTCTTCCCTTCCGTATTACCTCATTATTTCTACTCCTCGTGTTTTCAGTGATTTATCTTACATTTTGATAAAGTAATATATAATTACATAAAAGGAGAAGAAAAACCATAACATATAATTTATGGTAAATAAGATCAAAGTCAAGATTATTATTATAGGTTTTCTTCTGGTTTCCTTTCAATCACTTTTATATGAAACCAACAAAGAATAATTAAAGTGTATTACAAAGGTCTTTTTATTCAATTGTACACAGATGTGACTAAAAAAAAAGCGAAGGGAAGGATTTTCAAAAGCACTCGTGTACTGATCTAACACTATTCTCACCGAAGTCAATGGCAGTTTGACTTCAATGAGAGCAGAGACAGACCAACACTGAGTGATTCTGAAAATCCCACCCTAATTGTACAAACAAGGGAAGGCTTTAGAGATTGCTGGCTTGGAGATTGTATATTTGAGAATCATAAAGGGCACACAGCACCTGTTTGTCTTCAAGATATGAAAATAAAGCAAGGCAAATATTTTAAGGATTAGAAATGGCTTTTTTTTTTTTTTTTTTTTTTTAAGGCAGTATCTGAAAACCCTCTGGCTCTGCAGTTCCCAGTCTAGCTATAGATCTGCTTTAATATTTTCCATTTCAAAGAGGATTCTAATTAAAAACGAGATTGATGCAAGCCTGAACAATGTTACTTACAGACAGAGAAGGGCAGCTAAACCCCGAACAGTCATGTCCCAGTGAACCCAGGAAAGGACTGCTAGGTAAAGCAGCTGCCACAGTTTAGTTTATTATTTTTTTAAAAAGCTTCCACAAAAGACACATTCTTCTTCTTAGCCAGTGTTTAAAAGCCCGTTGCTGTGTAGAGGGCAGAGAACAGGAGGTAACTGCAAAGAAAATGCTGATACCTGTCACTTCAGAAACATATTTTCAGGATGGAGAATGCAAAGACTAGCAGACTTCAGTTAGCTCTGACTTGTCCCCTCAGACGAACGCCCTGCCGCGTGGGCTCTGCTTTCAAGGGCTCAAGAGATGACACGTTGCTATTTCCTTGACTACTTACAAGTGCGTGACTTTCTAGGGATCCCCAGAGACATCCGCTGCCCCCAAAACTGAGATTTTTATTTTACATTTCTCATTGCACTTAGTATTTAAGTGCACTTAGCTGGCAGCAGTGCCCAGAGCCCTTGGCACACTGCTCTGTATTTGTTTTTAGCTCATCCAAATCCTTTCAGTGGGTTTGACCAACAAAACAAGCGGTCATTAAACCCTTGCAGCTTAGCGGCCTCTTCATCACCACTTTGGCCAAACGATACCCTTTGGTGATACCAGAAGTACCATTACAAAGAGCTTGAAAAGTGCATGACCGTGTTAACACTCAGGAGCGTCAAAGCGACATGGTTCAAATACCAGAGTGCCTCCTTAGTGCTGCTCCGTCTACAGGTCCCGTCAGGATGACAGGGGGTCGGCATGGAGGCGAGGATGCCGGACGCATCCCGAAACACGCCGCCTGTAGCTGCTGAAGCACAGCTGGATGAACCGCTGTCCCTGCAGGTGTGGATGTGCTTGTGGCATCCACCTGGGTAAAAGCAGCAAGGGTGGAAGGAAAGACCCCGGGTACGCATGTGCGTGTGTGAGCGTGCTGCAGTAAGCGAGGAATTAATGAAGTAAGAAAAGATAATGAAGGACTACATGCGGTTGTCAGTTGTATGAATAACTCTGAATGAAATAATGGGGCATTTGCACCAAATTACTTTATCTACTTTACACCTACATACAACATTTTTCTTGCTTTCATCTTTGAATTAAATTTGCTAGCACCAATGCATTAAAGAAAAAAAAAAAAAAAAAAAAAAAAAGCTTGTTCCATCTCATTTTTTCTAATGAACATGATATCCAAGACTTGAAATGGGAGAAAAAATGTCAATCCCCTGTTTTGGTAAACAGAAAGCAGGTTGGGCGAGCACCGATGAGCCCAGCTCTTCCCACTAAAATCATATTTTGCTAAGAAGACATTTAACAAAAATGGAATAATAAAAATAAAACCAGGCCCTTATTTTATAAGCTGTTCCATCTTGCAAACTGCTGACATTGTGAGCCACCCAAATAGCATATTCCCGAGGCCTCACGGAGGTCAGCCACAGCTTCAGGGGAAATGCAAGCTGGATGCCGCAGACAGGCTTTCACCTCATGTGATCCACCTTGGAGAAACAGCTTTCATGGGAAGAAATACTGCTTTCTGGCCAGCTGCCAGAGACTCCTAATAATATCAAATATTTACCACCACCAAGTCCTTCTTATTTAGCACACAATTAATGCATCCACAAACAAAGCTCCTTACTGCAAGCCTTCCTCCAGCCCCACTTCCAGGAGGGCGCTTGCCCATCAACCCGTTTGGGCTCCTTAAACCAAAGGGAGCCGTTTCCAAAGCACAGGACGAACTGCACTGAATGCCTTCCCATCCTTTTCTTTTGGACATGACTTTGTCACCGGTGGGCTCTTCCTTTTCATCTTAAAATGAAAACTGCTAAAAAATGTGTTCCAGGTCTGAGCCCCCAGTTAGAGGAAACACCTCGTGCCCTTCCCTTGTGCTGACCCAACCAACTGTACCCACAGAATGACCTGATCTGGCCAAAAATATAAGTAATTTCCCTCTGGATCTTTTCATTTTTTGATCTGTCTCACTGGATCAGGTCACCCTGGGCATGCAAACGGGAGAGGGAAAGGGTGAAGCTGTGACTCAGCTCGCACCGCTGCGCTGGTGCATCACGTACCCCAAGACAGAAGCAGCAACACAACGGTGTGTCTCCCATTTAGGTGTTAACCTCTTCTCTCTATCCAGGCTCAGGGAGATAGGCAATGAAGCAATATTCATCTCTAAGCACTGGAATAATAAGGGAAAACTTAGCCTACCCACGCACACTTCAACAATTGGACTCTGATCACCCCAAATCCGTCACCTACCTATGCAAGGGTTTTTGCGAGCTTTTAACGATGAATTATAAGCAGAAGTCAGATGCAGAGACACATACTTCCTGCTCTTCCGGAACTACTTCTGTATATTTTATGAATAATTATTAGAGTTGAATAAAAGTACCACCTTTATGCTTACCAAAATACACTGCAAAGCCACCACTTTGCAAAGCCATTTTCTCAAAGAGATTCCTTTGCATTAAATCATATTTGTCACGACGCCAGCATGCCATGAGCGCAACGTATAATTTAAAAAACAAACAAAACTTCAAATTACAATCTCTTCGCTGAAGATAGGAATTGCACAAGGTCAGTATCTGGTTTAAGTTACTATATGTCCTAAAATACACAAGGCCAGGCCCCCTGGACACTGTGCAGCTGCCTTGAGCAATACTGCAGATAAAATCCAATACTGAAGATGGCTTAGACAAATTCCTGTGGTGGAACACAATTGTTACTCGGGAACTGTTGGGGAAGTATTTCTGCTGCCCAATGCAAGCGCATAAGTCAAGGAGGAGATCCAGAGTCAACTGGGAGACTCGAGTCTCCTCCAGATAGCAAGTGAGAGCAAATAGAGGCAGGAGCTGGTCTAATAGAGATGCAAAGCCTTTATTTCTCTCTAGTAACTACAGAGGGATCCCTGATCTCCCGTCTTTAGCCAGGGCAGTTGTAAAAGCGGCAAGTAACAAGACAGCCCTCTAGACTATCGCTATCAGCTGCTTTTCAGTCCCCTGCGACTACTAGAGAGAGCTATAAAATAAAGCAGCCTCGCGCTGCTCTGTTCTTGCCCAGGAGATTAGAGCAAGGAAGTGGAAAGGTGAGATTTAAATCACTTCCACACGTCTCCTGGCTCCAACCCATGTGTCCAGGATCCAGGTCATTTTAATCAGCTTTTTATAATTTGTCACTCAAATGATAAGAATACTAATCCTCCGCAATGTGCTTCCTGCCAGGCACCCGAATATTAATCCATAAACTGTTCTCTTATATCACATGTAGATGTATTCCCTTTAACTGCTTATAGCTGACATGTCCCCTTAGCAATGCTTGCTTTCTTATAAGACAGCCAAAAGTAGCACCGTACATAAAGCAGCAGGCTTGCCTGCTTTTGGCTACAGGAAGGTTATTTATGTAGTTGCATACACATAAATTACTTATTCAAAACATCTTTTAGTTTTGGAAATAAATTAACTTTTTTTTTTTAAGTTACGGGCACCTGTGAAAAAGAATTTGCTTTGGTCCATCTGTATTTGGCAAAAGAAAAATCTACAGCTCCTTCTGGCCAAAATATTAAAAAAAAAAAAACACCAAAAAAACAAAAAAACAACACAAAACCAACCCCCCCCCCCAAAAAAAACCCACAAGGAGTGAAATCTGGGAAAACTGTAATATAGCTGATAACAAAGCCTCAAGGTGAACAAGGGTGTAAAGCAGCATCAGCGGTCGCTGCCATGCCTCAGAAACCCAGTACGATAACACTGCCCGACTGTCGCAGAACCGATCTGCTGGACTGACCCACAACTCAAACCTCTCAATATTAATAAAATCATTCCTCAAGAGTTATTCCTTTAAATTATTTAAAGAGTTGATATCAGGAAGAGTTTCAAGGCATATTTTTACATAGGGCACATGTAAGGAATCTACCAGGTCTATAGGAGAGAGTTTACAAGGATACCCTTTACAATAAAATTTCAGAATGACTTTTTCCTGTTGTTCCGATGCCTGAAAAGAAAGCAAGAAATCTCTGCGGGGGATTTCATGATTTACATTCACTGGCAAGAGAACAGCCTCATTGCTTCACTCCACCACGCGCTCTCCGTGCCAAAAGGAGTCTAGTTTCTTACATTCTGAAGAGCTGTACATGTTAAGAGATAATATCAAAGGCACCTTGATGAGTGCAATATTGTAAATTCATTTGTACAACACCGGCTTTACTTTTTAAAAATCTTGGCAATAAAGCAAATTAAGAGAAATCTGCACAGAATTTAACAGAAAGCTGTCAATATCCTAATAATATATATTTACTCTCTTATTAATTTCACAGACCACAAAGGAAAGCCACATCTCTGCTGAGGAACGTAATAGTCAAACAACCTCCCAAAAGTCTACAGCTAAAGACAAAGACGCACTTCTGTGAACAGGGGGTTTCATGTGAGGGTCCTCAGACCGCGCAGAAGAGGACTGGTAAAGACTAGCAAGAAAAGCAAGTTGCATAGGCAACATGGCAGGCCACATCTGTGACACGTTCACGGCGTTCTCTCCTCCTCCTCAAGCTATCGCAGCTCTGCTGATCAAAAGACGTGGAAGAGTTGCTCACAGAACTATATGAAGTTTCTGGTCAAGCCTAAGGATTTTGCCCATAGTAAATTAGTTTTGGTAAGGGATTTCTCTTCATAAAACCATGATTTTATGCAGAATGTGTCGATCTGCCAAATACAGTAACAAGGTACAATATAATAACAGATATCCAAGGTATACTTAATCACTTAGTGCCAGCTTTGCAGGTAAAATCCAGTAACCATCTACTTTTTTTCTTTCGTAAAAGCATAATGCACAAACTGGGACAATTAACTGAGGATGGCCATCGTTATGCTCTTCTGCTAAGGGCTGGACGACAAACCTATACACTGAGAAGTCAAGTTACAAAGACATCGCAAACCAGTAATTAGGTCTCACCTTTCCTTCCCCTTCATTAAGAATGAAAGTGAAGCAAGAGTCTCGCGATGACCCATTAGAAAGCACAAACACCCAAACCTGTTGCAGGGGAATCACATCATCCATCTTTCTAAAGCTGTCAAGAAATGTTTGTCATTCCAATACTGCTTGCATCTCCCAAATGCTAAGATAACACGCCCATCAATCTCAGCTAGAGTTAAAAGGGGAGTTGAAAAATAAATAGTTCTGAGTCATGTTACGAAGAGGGATTCCACACACTATTAATTTTAGCTTGGAAACCAATTAAGACACCAAATCAGCATCACCTCCCTCCCGTTTTAAGGTATAATAACCTATTCGCTTGTGTAAATTTATTTATTTTGTGACAGTGATCCTTTCAAATGCTTTAGAAGCTTATACAACAATAATTTTAGTCCTGGCTTCTGGCAACAGGAAAATTTTTGCCAAAAGGAGGTCAAAGATATGGACAAGACAGCATGATTCTCTCTTTTTTAGAAGGCCATTCTTACAATAAAAGAACAATAATCAGAAACATAATGTCATATAAGCAAAACCCCTCCTAAGCACTGCATGAGCATGAATATGCTGGAATAAATTGGTGCTTTCCACTCAAAACCTGGGGCAGCCTTCGTCCCCTTCAACCCAACTGCGGCTTCATGCTCACGAGTGCCCCCAGCTACGGCAGCACTTCTCTGCCTCAAAGCAGTAATCAAGTGATGTGTGTGTCCAAAACTGCACAGTCCTTCTGTAAAAAGGTTATTACGGCACGAACTCCCTGCCCATCCGAAGGTCCCGACGCTCCCGCCCGGCTCCTGGAGCTCATGCAATGGATATTACCTCTACCAAGCAGCGAACTTGCAAGAGCTTTTTAATATTGACACGGAAATGCCGCTCTTGTCAGATTTGTCTTCCAGGTGCCTCAAATGTCACATTTGTTTGCTAAGTGCTAGTCCAATATGAAGTTTTCTGAGTATCTATGGGGGGGAAAAAAAAAAAATAACCAACCCTGCACCTCAGTGTCCTAATTTCCCCTGGGTGCCAGCAGCCATCTGAGAGCTTTCTGGGGGACTATTTCAAACTCCTTTCTGTCTGCGCCTGCACAGGGATGTGGAAGCTTTGACTAAAGAGGTCTCACTAAAGCCGGAGAGTTGGGACTAGTGTTTTATTCAACCACAAGGAAAAAAGAAAAGATCATCTGGATTCAACGGGAGAGTTGCTGAGGGTCTTTGTACAAGGGGTTAAAGCCAGACTCTGCATCACAGGAGTTTTTGGCATTCTGTTCATTTTCCATGGAATTAAACCCAGAATCATGACAAGTCTTTCTGTGATGACGGAAGTGCATTATAGTATCTAGTTTTGGATCAAAAACTTTGTTTAGGAAAGTAGGAATATATGCATGAGAAGACAAAAGATCGGAAATCCAGCATCAAGGTCCCACCAATTAGAGCAGGTTTTCATTGCTGGCAAGTATAAGATAAAACAAGAATTTAATTTGCTTGTCTCAGAGCCCAGATCTGTGTGTGACGCCACCTACCCCAGCGTATCTATGGACAAGCCTAAAAAATTAAAAAAAAAATAAAAAGCTATCTTCTCCAGAAAGGATTGTAAAATCAAATCGGTCGCTCTCACAGAAACTCTTGAAATAATAATAAAAAAATTCATTACGAACTGGAACTAAAATGAACATTGTTGTATTTCTATGACAAAAAAAGAATCTGCTGAAACATCTGCTTTTGGGCCCGATTTCAAATTCTTCAGCGAGGAAAGTGTGTGTATATACCAGAGAAACACTAATGTTGCAATTCCAAAAACAAGCTTGCGACAAAAAGTTCTTATTCCAAAACAAAAGTACCCATTAAAAGCCATTCCTGAGGAAAAAAATTCTGCTTTAAAATTCACATCCTACTAAAATTCAAATGAATTTCCCTAGGTAGGCAAATCCTTAAATGTATACCTCCATTTAATTATGCTGCAGTTCCTGTGTAGACAAGTCCCAAGATGCTCTTACATGATAATCATTAAATATGAAGTGGTGAAATGAATTGCAACATTTAGTAATGCTTCTTATGAACTAAGATTTATAGAGGAAGCATGAAATAAAACTAAAAAAGCACATGGTTACTGGGTCTGCATGTTGTACTGAAAAAAAGACGACGGATATGAAAATAGCCATTGAAAATTATGAATAGCTGGGCACAGGCATCGTACCAAAACTCCTGCTGCAGAAGGTAATGCTCAGCCCACCTACTTATTTAATCTAGGCAATCGGAGTATTAAAATTAGAATGAAATCTAATTATGTTTTACAAGTCATTTAAACACTGAACACATCATGAAAATAATTGACAGAACTGTGCTATTTAGTAAATACGCTTTTCTGCTTAGCTCCACACTTTAGCACTTGTTTAAACGGAGCGGTGCAAAGCTGAGGTATAACTTGCAGTTTCACTATAAAAAAAATATTTCAGTTCTGAAAAACCATCATCTGTTCATGGCTGCAGAAATTATAGAAATGCAAAATATCTCAAATTGTGGTCCCAGGAAAAGCAAAAAGAAAGAAAGAAAAAAAGAATAAAATAACTGCAATCTGGCAAAAGAAACCCCAAATGCAGCGAAAGGCAGCTGGGTATCCAACTCCTTTACGCACCTTGACAGTTTCTCTCTAAACATAGGCTCATACAAATAAAGGTTTAAAATATATTTTCTACACTAAAACATACATAAAACAGGTTTGGAAGATTGCTCACAGGGTTTATAAGCACTTCATTTACACACAAGCATATGCATTTACTATATAAATATTTATAGTTTGGCAGTTCACTCTCCCAATCTGCACGGGTTTTCTCTGTTGGGTTTCACCAGCGATATTTCCTCTGAATTTCCACATTTCCAGATGCTTTGCTCCTGCAGCCTTGATGGAGAACAGTTGTGCCTATTAGCAGACAAGCTGCTGACAACTAAGCCCAGCTTCTAAAAGCTGGCAGAGAGATAATCTGGCACCGAGATCTGATAAGTTTAAAGAGAAGAGGCACGGTGGCCTGCAAACACTGAGAAGTCGGAGGAAAACCTAGTCAAGCCCGGAGCCTTTCCTTAGGACGCTTCTCATCTCATTCCAGAGTATTTCAGTCAAATCAAGGAAAAAATCTCATCTTAGACAACCATCCTGTTGCCCAGCACCACTCAATTCTTAACAGACACAGCCTTCTATGAAAAGAAGGAAAGAAAAAGTTGCTCCGTGAAGTTATAGCCTCTTAAATAAATTATATTTACAAAAGTATTTAATAGAGATACATTTTAAAAGGGTTGTTTCTCCTGCTTAATGGTTTAAAATACGATGAAGACAAAAAAACCTGTTATTTTATTCTGCCTTTCCTTCCCACAAATAAGCAGCACAGTATAATCTTCTTCATTGTACAGAAGATATTATTTTGGGGGCGGAAAAAAGGCAAATGCACCTGGGAGCGCAGGAGATGTTTACTGCAAGTATTCACGCCTTCTCTGAAACTCTCCGAAGGCTGAACACCGGTATTCCAGCTACCACCAAGCAGGGGTACCACCAGCAGAACAAGTCAAACCAAGTATGAACCGGCAACGTCAGCAACACGTCTCCATCTCAGCCCCTCGGTTTTCAGTCTCCTTTCTCGCACGGTTTTGCACGCCGTGCACAGCACACGGCGAAGGATTTGCCGAAATGCCCCAGCCAGGGCTTGCCTTCGCATCCAGGGGAAAAAAGTAATCCCACTGTGTGCCCACAGCTTATGTTTTCTTAATCTCATGGTCATCTGTTTCTAAGGTAAGACCAGAGATTATAGGAGGCTTCGGTTTTATCTCAATAGAAACTTGCTGGGGCAGGTCAGCGCAACCGGCGCAGGCACACCGGGAGCTCGTCCTGGTCTGGCCCCAGCAAGGACAAGTTCAGGCAGCATCGTGCTTCATCTATCCCAGCAGTAATGTCATCGTGACTTCCCGAAGGATGAGCCGTCCCGCTGCTTCCCAGCGCTGTGCCAGACCAGACAGTGATTTTACTCAGACAGTGATTTTTCTTTAGACAACACTGGAATCCTTCCAGGGTAGATAAAATCTGAATTTTTCCATGCAAAGAACTTAAATACTCATCAAAAATAGAAGACCTCATTTATATTCTTATACTCCTCCTCAGGCACTCAGTTTTGGCCACTGTTGAGAGACAGAATTTCTTTGTTTTGACCCCAAATGACTTTCCCAATGCATCTTACAGGTGAAGGGATTCCCTCCCTCTCCCGCTGCTGCCCTCCCACCCGCTCCTTAATTAAAGATGCTGAGGTCTAACAGAAAGCATGTTACAGATTAAAACTGGACTGTGATGCATGAAAAATAAGTATGTGGATAGGTTTGGGAAAACAGACTGTTGGCAATTATTTCAGTGTTTATTTAGAAGCTTTAAATTGTTTTAAAATAGATGGCGAGGAGGATTATTGCAATTTAACAATAACCAAGTGGAAAAAAGCACAAGGAAATGTGTTTGTCACTTCTGAACCAATGCCAGGGACTGGAGATCTCTTTAGGAACGCAACAAAATTGAAAAAATCTTTTATAAAGTAACATGGCAAGCGGAACCACTGTTTAACCAGAACTACCCCGGTTCAAAGGACCGACAGAGCCAGGACCAGCACCCTCCTTCTGACTGCGAGCGCACAGGGGCTGCCGCTCTCCCAGACAGCAAGGCACGAACAAAGAGCCGAGCTGCCTCCACGGTCAGGTTCATCCAAATACCTTTTCCATGAACGAATCAAATAGGCATTTATCAGCTGAAAGAGGACTACGCAACCCTACGGGGTTTTATGTAGGAGTTTTTCCCTTCATAAAGAGTCCTGAAACTTTTAGTGCAGAAGGTCTTAGATTATCACGCTGTAGCCAGACTAGTACAAAGCATCCTTGATGTCTAGACCAAATGAAAAGATTAGCAGGTCTGCTCCGGTGCTGATTACACCAGGCTCATGCTATTTTTCCAGCGGATGCTTTCATAATTAAATATCAAGTAACAGGAGGCACTTCAACATTTATGTCACCCTCACCTATGAAAATAATAAAAAGTTTATTTGCATTGAGAACTATAAAGTACTAAGAATCATTCTATGGCTGTAACAGCAACCTGTCAAGCTGTAAAGAGAAATCTAGATTTTAGTGAAGGAGGTCCCTTGGGAACGCTGTGTATCAGCAAAGCAGAACAGCAATCCCATTATGCCTGTAACGAATACGGACAAAGCGGAATGAGTAATAAAAGCCAACAAAAAACAACTTTCACTCTGATTAGCGATCACAGACTAATAGGCTTCAATTGCAATTTAAAATTAGGTGGCACCATCAATCACTCGGGTCTCTCCGAGCAGCAGCCGCTCGCCTGCTAAGGAGGCATCAGGGCTACCTTCAGAGACGGACTTCTACGCTGAGCTTTGCCAGGGTCTGAGGTTCCTCCAACAGAGTAGTTGTGTTGATCTGGAAGAAGGGCAAACCCCCAAACACGACCCTGAGCACGACGAGAAAGGGCAGGTTCTCCAGTCTCTCAATTTTTTTGGTAAAGTTAACAGACTTGGTCCAGACAGGCCTATCAACTCTTTGGGATGAAGAAAGGTGACAGATTTTAGCTGGTTTAAATAGCTGTTGTTCTGCATAATGCAAATAGATCACATTTAAAATTCAGAGAGGGCCATTCATAGGAAAAAACCAAACCACAAAGGGAATGAGTATTTATTAGAGAAATAAACAGACAAATAACGGACCCATTAAACAACGTTCATACTTTCTTGGTAATTCCATCAAAATACAAGACAACAGGCCAGGCTTTTATGGGGATTCTTTGTTTTAAACAGCTGGGTGTAAACCTTGAGCAAGCTACTCAACCCTCCTGCTGAATAAAGTTCTCCCTTGCTAAATAAAGCCAAGGGGGCTGCGCTGCCTCTGATACCCAAGCAACCATGGCATACGAAAGGGATTACCGTTTCATAAATTGCTAAAAAGTTTACAATAGCTGGAAACCTTCATCTAATTTCCAGCTTAAATTTACGCATAGCTAATTTATGCCCATTTGTTCTTTTGCCAACACTGCTCTACAGCCTAAGCAGGTCCTTTTCCTCCATGGTACTTACCCCTTGATATATTTATAGAGCAATCATGTCCACATCAGCTTTTGTCCTGCCAGGCCATGCAAGCCAAGCTCTTTCAGCCACCTCTTGTAAGCCTGGCTCCTCATTCCTCCCACAGCCCAGCAAGTCCTTTTCAGCACCTGTTCCCATTTGAATTAATTTTTCTTGCATATGGGAGACCAGAATGGTGCACAGTTTTCCAGATGACTATCTGCTAATGGCATTAATAGTTCCCTACCTCCGGGGAAATGCCTTGCTTGAGAGAGTCAAGACTGCATTCGCCTTTTGCACGCTACTGCACAGTCATGCTCTAAGAAAAGTACTTTTTTTTTTTTCTTTTTCTGTTCTTTCTGCCTGAGAAGCCTTCAGGCTTGATCCAAGAGTAGATAATACTCTGAACTAGAAAGCAAAAAACCTGGCTCTTAACCTAGGTCGGGTATTAATAGCCCACAGAGCGATCCTGAAGAAGTCACTTCATGTTCCTTTTTTTCATTCCCACACTTGCCTATTTAAATCCAGAACTCATTGAGGACAAGAATCACCTCTTAATCTAAATTAACCCAGTGCCTCACAAGGATCCTGCCTGCGGCTGGAAAAATCTTCATGCCTCCCAGGTTAGGAAGTTTCATGAAACAGTCTAACTCTCCATTCTTTTATGGGTTTGTCACCATTTTGGAAAGACACATATATAAATGCATACACACACAAGTACGTGTGAGATGAGGTGGTATTAGTAAATAAAAGGAGAGCTGCTAATGGCATACTGAATCATGGCAAAATCTGAAGGCGTTTCCAGGAACTTGCAAGTTTTCTGTTATTTTTGTGAATGTTCCCATAAACGTCCATTACTGAGCAATCTTTGGGGAGACTGCAACGTGTGTGAAATTTACTGAAAATGAGAAGAAAAGCTGGATTCGGGGAGACATAAATTCACTGGGCAATTTGCAACGTCTGCTGTAAAACCAGCACAGATGGGGACAGCGCTGGTTAGAATTACGCTGGGCTCCCAGCATGCTGCCCCCGTCGTAAAAACGAAATTGTGAACAGAAGATGAATCGTCTTGGATATTTTTCATAAGTTTTTATAAATTATACAAAATGACAGTCAGGGTTAGGAATCCTCACAAGGAAATACGTTAAATCTGAAAAAAACTCTTAACATTAGAAAAAAACCCTCTTATCTAAGGGCAGAGGAAACCAATCCTTCCAGACTTGTCACAGGGCACGTGAGATCTAAGCATCATTATTAATATACCACCAAGCTTATCAGAGACAAACTATATGCTACCTACCAATATCCCGACAGAAATTTAATGTCTCCTAGCACAGTGCATCACTCGTACAGGTTTCAACTTATGCACACACAAAAATATACCAAAATTCAGACAACTGCAACCCAAACTAGGTTCCCACCAAATGCAGCCACTAACATTTCTAATTAAAAATATAATAGTGTAAGATGCGTAGTTATATTAAACAGGATCAATTCTGAATTTATAAAGTTCTAAGGACTAATTTTTTTTTTTTTCAGTTCAAGTCTATTAGAAAAAAATATGCTGCTAGGTGGCAATAGCCAGGAGGGAGCTGTGCTGCTACCCAAGTTTTTGCTGGCACTTGCACCAGCACCTGAGGACGAGCCCTCCCGAGGATCTGAGCTGGGAAAACCCTCCCCGTTCACAGGGCTAGGCAGGAGGGCTTCCAAATGGCACATTAAACACAGAACGTGTGCTAAAATACCTTCTATCAGAGCAAAAATATATCCTGTGTGATACTCACACTCAGTTAAACTGCTTCAACTGCAACAGCAGGTTCAATCAAATACTCGGCTCGGATGCACCGGAGGAGCCGCCAAATTAATACGTGGGACTAGAGAAAGGCGGCAGCAGCTCTGCACGGGCTCCGGCAGCGCGATGCCAGGTACTTTCTGTACTCAGCCTGACCTGAACACATGCAAGGTGCCTTTCTAGTGGCAAAGTAAAACTCCTCGGGCTAGCAGTAATGCTGAGAAAGAAGCTTAAGAAGACATTTCAATGTGGAAAGTTTCACTCGAGCTAAGGAAATGGCCGATCCTGGTCCTTCTCACTTATCACTACCACAAAACCCACATTTCACAGTCACGCTGTTACACTGCCCCAATACGGAGCTTTTGTGAAAGGCCTATTTTATTTTAAAATATACTTCAGATTCGAGTTCTCTGCCTCAACGATACATTTGCCTGAATTATTGCTAAAAAAAAAAAGTTATCCAGCTACCCACCACTTGTCTTTATGGCTCATCTCATCCCGAGTATTTGTAAGCACACCAGCTACGCTCACTCACAGCTATTAATTTAAATGCCTGTAGGAAAGAAAAGCTTGGCAAGAAAACAACGCTGAGTGTCTGCGGTGGACATAACAGCAGTAAAGTCAGCAGACATACCGATACGTATCACCGATAGGATAACCCAAGTACAGCGACCAAAAGCTCAGCCGACCTATTTATGGTAAAAGGTTAAGAATTAATTATGCTGGGGATGATAGCTCAGTGGTTTGAGCATCAGCTCAGAAATAACTGGACTTGTTGGGAAGTCAGTAGTTGAATTCCAGTGGGGCCAGTTTAAGCCGTTCATCCCAGTGAGGTAGACAAGCTGGGCTCCAGGAGGGTTACTGCCTGCGGGTCTCCTGGGCTACTATTTAAAAACCTAAATCTTATGTATGAGTGTTACGGGACCATGCAACAATTTCCCCTAAATACACGCTACACTGGGCGGCACGGAAGCCCCGTCCCTCGGGGCGAAGTGACAGCATCAGCGCGTGAGGACGCACGACAGCTCACACCCCGCTAATTCACAGGGCCTGAATATGCAGCTCCCCTTCCTCAAGGTAAAATGCAGGAATATTATTAGTGGTTTGGATGCTATATATTTTAATGGCAAAAGGCAACAGGCAACTTCTTCTGCCTATTCTTTACACCAATTGAAAACAAAAGGATTTTTCCAAACTGGGTCTTCCTGTCTGATACGTGACCGTCGTTTATGTTAGCTGCTACGCAAAATGTCACCCTTTTTCTCAAGGCGTATAATAATGTGACAACCATTCCGCTGTGAATATTAGCAATGCTTTAAGGAAATTATTTTTATTCCTCATTATATAGAAGGTTACCTGAGAGGTTGTTATTATTGTTATTAACGGCAATTAGCATCAGACGGCAATTCATGATTTCCAAACCCAGATACAAACATTAGCAAAATATTTGCCAATCGAAGGCCATGTGTTATTCCCATTGCGTGGGAAACAAATTATCGAATTCAAGTGATTTGTGTCTTTACAACTGAATTGGGAAGCTTATACAAGACTTACCATGCGAATAGTACATCGGGGATAGTTTCAGTAGACTACAAATTATTCTGAGACTCCGACTCACTCTCAAACAAAATATTCTCAGTCTGAACTCTCTTGCAGGCAGACTTTACTATAAAGCAAGAAAAGCTTAAGAAACCACTCAGAAGAAAACACTAATAAAATTTTATAAAGAAAAATCA
Organism: Nipponia nippon; assembly: GCF_047370975.1. Taxonomy (NCBI): domain Eukaryota; kingdom Metazoa; phylum Chordata; class Aves; order Pelecaniformes; family Threskiornithidae; genus Nipponia; species Nipponia nippon. The sequence goes on along the minus strand of NW_028262330.1, from coordinate 11,235,685 downwards.
CTTGTAAAGCCATCATTATTAAGAACTATATTTGGACTCCGGGCTGAGAACTCAGCTGATGTAAGTCTATCCTAATGCCATTTAATTGAGTTATATAGATGTAAAACGCGAAAGAATCCACTCCTGAGCCTACCAGGAAAACAATCTCCGCTCACATTCTGTGCAAACGTTGGTCACTATAAATACATAATAAACATGCAAGGATGAGCCACACGCAGGGTTTTGGATAGAATATTATGCACTCATAAACAACTTTAAAGTGTATACATAACGCTTGGACCAAAGGATGGATCTTTATATTGTGGGAAACCAAACTTGCCCGCGTGAGTTGCATTTCTAACCTCCCCATGCGGCCAGGATTAGAGGACAGGAGAGGAGAGTTCAGGCTTTGGGAATGTTTTAGAGGTGGAAGAAAACAGGCATCCCCAAACCTCTGTGAGAAGCTAGGCTGGGGGTGAAGGTGCACCCCAAAACACCACCAGCATTGGCCGAGCAGACCCGTACGGGCTCAGCCTCTTTGCTAGGGAGCTTGGGCTCTCCAGCATGGCCAGCGCCGGACCCACGGCAGAGCCACTCGTGGGCCACGGATGCGCCCCGTGCTCTCAGACTGATGCAGTACGGCAGCGCCCGCTTCATCTAGCACCTTCTCCTGTGCTGCTTCTCCTATGCCAGAAAGCAATAGGTTACTGGGGAGGTGGGGGAAGGGGTTATTTTAACATTAATATATCATAATACTTCCAATAAGTGACAGCTTAAACAATACTTCTCAGACAGAAGCAAAACATCTGACATTTTGTCTCCTTGAATCACTAGCGAAAAGCTGAATTTTGCAGTACAGAAGAGTTACAAACCTAACAATTGAAGAATAATAAGAAGAAAGCATGTACCAAGGGATTTCTCAGCAGAAGAATGATATACTAGACAAAAATAAAAGGATACACCATATGTTGAGTAATAAAATTGGCAAACCTAGTAAGGTTCAAATACTGCTATTATACACATCTGGGCAAAATGAGGGGAGGGGGGGGGAAAAATCATTAAGCAATCTGAGAAGTCCCAAACAAAGAAACTGTAAAATTCTGAACTGTAAAGCAAAGGAAACACACTTAATCCCTCAGGAGTTTAAGTATGTATTTCAACTGGGTTATACCATCCCTCATAAGGACATGGAAGCACACAAAAACCTAGAGACACAATATAGCCACTGTGAGCCTGCCGGCAGAAAGCCAACTGGCTTCAGTACCCAACAGCCCTGGCACCTGTTGGGTTTATCATCGGCAAATGCATTACCTCCTTGGGGCACGCAGGGAAGGAAAAGACTCTACAAAGTGCCCGTTTTCCAGCAAAAGCGCACGATTGTGGACGGCGAGTATTTTAAATCGGGATTTCCAGCTGCAAAACAAGCCTCCCGCAATGCTGAAGTAGTCGGGGCTTTTGTGTGTTGCAAAGCAATGTGCAGAAATACATAACCAAGCAGCAAATAATATAATCCTGCCCTCAGGAAACTCTGTTTCATCTATAACTGCAGATGTAACCTCTTCCACGGCCTCCCCTGAGGCTAATTTATTTATGAATGTTCCTATTAAAAATAGGACTACTCACATAGTAGCTTACTTTCCAGCGTTAACAGGGGAGGCAGGATAAATGCAGTTTAATGAACAAATGTCTTGTGACAAGACATCTCTTTTTACGGGTCCACGTAGTCTGGGTTCACCCTGCCAGACTGAAAACACCGTGCTCTCGGGCCGCCTCGATAGCAGACCCTTGCACGCAGGCGCGGTACGCCAGGTAGGTTGGGCATTTTGAGGTGGCTTTTTGTTTGTTTTGCTTTTTCTCAGATGCAATTAGAAGTCCTGTGGCTGTATCAGAAGTTAGAAGGAAACTGCACACAGGTAGCCAGCTACCATTGCCTTGGATTACAACATAAAAAATAATACATATCCCTAATACTACATTAACACAAATTGCCTTTTTTTGAATTTTTATTTTTTGACAGAGTGGTTTATAAGCTAGTCTCATGCCTCTTGGCACCATGGAAAGGTTTGTTATTGCCATCACTCTACGTGTTCTTCAAAGGGAGGAGGAGACGGCTTTCCCCTACCAGGGCAGCAAACGGCACGTGAATGGGACCAGGCTGCGGGGGACGCGGTGGGGGAAACCTCACAGCTCGCTTGGAATTGCCCTTTGAGGAAAGGGGGTTTGGGGGGATCGGGGGAGGTGGGGAAAAAGAGAGGCAATATGGCTGTCCAACGGAACTGGGGAAACTTCTCCGAACGTAAGGGATGGCACGCAATAAATAATAAAGAAGCAAAATTTGAGAGCACGACGTAAAGGGACGCACAAAGAAGGCTTTGAACAATAGCAGGGCGCGAGGGGAGGAGACGAAACAGAGATGCCTTTGAATGCCAAAGGCACAGAAGGGAAAATCTCTGCCATGCTTTTCATCCCTACGAACAGTGACTTCTGTTCAGGGCTTCTGGAAAAGCACGTGGTGGATTTGGAAAAGTCTCCAGCCATGGAGAAAGACCATGATGGAAGATCTTCATTTGGGGGATGACCTGGCAAGATCCTGACAGCTTTCAGCAGCTGTACTCGGAGTCCCAACCGCCCGCCTGCCGCTCCGCCGACGGCTGCGCTCGCCCTCGCTCCCCTGCCTGTCATTCTCAGCCCATATCAAATGAAAGAGAGATGGGGCAACCTTGGCAGCCTGCGTGATAGACGGGCAGGAGTGGGACCACAGGAGGAGCTGCTGAAAGGTCTGAAATTGCTGATGTGTCCCACAGCATGAAGGACACTTGCCATGCATAATGGATAGGATGCTGAGTATTTTCCCAGTATCCCAGTTGGCCTGTGTACCACTTGCTGCCTGCTTCTCAAAAAGGGAGAGGAAAAAAAAGAAAATAACCCTGTGAAATTTTGTGACGGGGTATCAGAACAGCTTCTGTGTTTTGAAAGAGCCGTTTGTATGTTGCCACCTTCCCGAAGGATGCACAAACAACAGAGCAGAGCAGGGGAAGGCTGTCGCATTTGCCGTCATAGATGCCCAGAGCAGGGGGATGCGGCCGGTCCTGCCGCAGCCCGGCTGGGTCAGCTCCTGGGGCCAAAGGCTGAGCTTTTTAGTGCTTGAAAATAAGGCATATGCACTTTTTATTTAATACCATGTCTAAAAATTAAAATACAAAGACTGCCTAAAACAACCAACGGAATTACTGGACGCAGAAAACAGTTTACTGCTGGAAAACCAATATCCAAACCCACTTTTCATAAATACTGGGCATTACCTGAGCTACGGACTTCACCGCTCGTTCAGGATATCAGCAATGTCAGTACAGTAAAAAGCTTTTCTGGCACTCATACTGGATTGGAAAAGAAATTAAAAAGAATAACCCAAAAATTGAATTCAGCTTTTCAAGGGGGAGCTTGCATTTACACTTCGCTACCCGACAGCCTCAAGCGAGCCACAGCAGCCCCTTCCCTGCCATTCCCAAATTAAAGCGAATCAAAATCTGAAAAATTCGGGCACCAGTTTTCACATCCAAGATTCCAGATATTTGCTTCAAATGAGATTTCAAATTCTACTTGTAATGGCAAAGCTGCTTTCACACAGGCATATCTTGCAGCCTGGTTATACACTGCTGTATATCTGGTTATACACTCTTGTATAACAGAAACAGTAAAAAGCAACAGGGGAAAGGTTCAGTGGGATTTTAGAAAGTCTAGTTGTACACGACAGTAGTTTGGACAAGGAGCAGAAACTGCGAAAAATTGATTTTCTTCAGTTTCCACAAGTGTGGAAACCAGGATTTTTTAAACCAAATTAAGCCCCAAATGTAATTAAATCCATAAAAGCTATGAGGAAATTGAGTCCATACCACATACTAACGCTTAAATTTATAAGCGGTGGAAAAAAATCCACAGGAAAAAACACATTAAATTCTATATATTAGTGTAACAAAATAAGGAAGGGAGTGCTTTAATAAGTTACGCTTTTTATGTCATCCAGTTACCAAAAACAATATTTAGGACTCCGGTTTTTCAAATCCGTAGCAATTAAAAAAAAGAGTGCAAGAGCGAGGGTTTGGTCGGATCAGTGTCACAACATGGAAGGAAGAAGAGCGGCTCGTGGAGCAGCAGGAGCAGGGAACAGATTTTTCAGAGTGTTAAAATAATAAAAATAAATGAGGATTATGGGCGTTACCACTCACAAGTTCGAAAATTTAATGAAAAAGAATAGTAAAACAGTATCAGGCAAATATATGAGATTCTGGGTTCTAATAACAATGTTTCTTAATGATGCAGAAGGGAAAAACTGACTGAATTCACAACTACTTTTTGTGAAAGCTCATTCCTTTATGAAAACATGTAATATTGTGTTGAATTTTTTTTCCTTATTAGAGACAAAAGATATCCTATATTCTGACATGAAGTGCTACACGCAGTCTTACATGCACTCGTGCGTGCAAAGTGATCTCAGTTTAAGGATAATGTATTTTTGTGTTCAACCATTTAAATTATATTTAAAGATATTTTAAGGAAAGTCTCGTCAATTGTTCAGCCGAAACAAAGATTTCTTTTGCACTTATTTTCCTAAAATGCTTCATCTAAGATGTTCAAGTCTGCATAATTTTATTGATCTCAAAACGTTTTTCAAGAGATGACACTGCGTTCCCAGAGGTAATCTCAAAGTTGAACATCAAAGTTTATATTACTTTTCTTCGTATTTTTTCCCTTTTCTTTTTTTTTCTTTTCTCATTGTGAAAGACACTATAAAATGCAAAGAGCACATGATCTTAAGCAACATGAATCTTCAGAGGATTGCTAAAATATTTGATGATTGTGTCCGGAAGCTATGTAAGGGATTTCACTGCTGTAAAATATTTCTGTAAATATTTCTACCATATTATCTGCAGAAACTATATATAGAGAAAAGCACTATTATTTGATTCAAGCGCTGAAGATTACTTAATGCAAAGCTCTGTAGGTATATCATTAAAGATAATAATAAAATACAAGCGTTATTGTGCTCATAAGATTCCCAATTTTCAATCGCAGAGAAGAAAGCCTCATAAATTTCCAATACTAAAAAATCTCATATATAAAGACTATTTCCCAGTGATTTTTTTTATTCCATGAAGTTTTTTAAGGATACTGCAGCCAGCTTTCCCTCCTACACGCCCTTTGCAAAAGAGCAAGGCACAGGAAACAGATTTTAGGATAAAAAGGGAGCGCGATCTCTCAACCAAATCCCCCCGGCATTCCCTCCGAACGAGCAGCATGTGAAAACTGAGAGAGAATCTGGTCGGTCGAGAAACCGTAGTTGCAGAGTGCATTGCAAGAGCACGTAAGAACAAACAAACGGTTATCTGATGGCTTCAGGAAAAGGAAAGTGTAGGAGGAGGAAATAATATTAGTTACCCTGCAAGTACCATTCGCAACTGGAGTAGGAGCCGCCGTGAAAGGAAATATTGCAGCTCCACTGGCCCCCAAAGGATTATAAATCTTTTGGCCCTTGGGAGCAGGTAAAAAAAAAAGGCATTTCAATCATTAAATAATAAAGAACAGTGCTGAAACCTTCCTGGTGATAGCATGTGCAATCAGGTGTTGGCCAGACGGACGGAAAGTGATTTACAACAATGGGTCTGGTGGGTAAGGAGACTTCTCTTTGTAAATACCAAAAGGTGGATCTAATTTAGTAGTATTAAAAATCAACATGTAGATTTGGATAAATTCTCTAATCTTGCAATGAATTTTATCATTTCGGAGTTCTTGGCCAACTCTTTGTGGTTTCTTAAGTAGTTTTATGAGGCAAGGGAAAAGGATGAATGAAATTTTTCATTTGTAGGAACTGTAATAATTTTAAACCTTGGTTTCAAACTAAAAAGCAATTAGGTTAAACACGGAACACCCCAAAGAAAAATTTGATCATTGCAATAAATAATATCTGAAAACCACAGCAGCTTCAACATTAGGAAACTTTCTTTTAGTCAATTGTGAAACAGCGACAGACTGCCAATGGAATCACGTGGAACAAAAAGATATCAATAATGTAGGATCTTTTATAAAAGAATTCAAAGCTAACAGGAGTCAATTAAAATATCACTTCAAAAGTAAATTAAAAGATCACTACGGACTCCTTTTGGATCGGGATTTCCGCCCTACAACACTATTACAAAACCTAGAAAACAAAACTCCCTCCACTCCTGCTCCACATAGCACCTTCCCAGGATAATCCCCTGCATGTAATTGTTACAGGGAAATAAAAATATACAGATATAATAAATTATTTATAACATCGCAGAACATGTGAAATGTTAAGTGGCAGATGTTAACAGGAACAGTAGATTTTCACATATTTTTGAGAAATGCTGCAAGTTGCTGACAGAGAAGATACAGAACAAAGTTATCCCGATAGCTAATTGAATTCCCAGAGCTCTTTCTCAACAGCAAGGGTTTGGTTTAGTTAAAGAATCTTTAGTTAAAGACATTTTTCATACATGCATATACTTTAATGCACTGATAATGAATTATAATTTAGAATTGTAAATAATCTGGTCTAATTAAATTACACTGCAATATAGGATTTCGGATATTGATTTAACTCATCTAAAGCTACATGACGGACGATTCAACTGCAGGCAACAAAAACTCTAGCCTTGATCTCAAGAGGCTTTGTACATTGTAAGGACCCGAGTCTTAAAATTAAACTTTGCTCCCAGTTTTTAATCACTGCTTAGGAGAGACAGCTGTGGTAATTTTCCCCCAGTAAAATAAATTCGCTTGATAATTTTTCTGGGTTGAATTGCATTGATTTTCCAAGATTTGTTAACACAAGTCCAAATTACAATTTTTTAAAATATCCATGATGTAGGCAAACACCCTCACATCCATGCTTTCTTCCTGGAATTTCTTAAGCCATGCCTCGACAGAAAGGGGGGAAGTAGAAAAACAGATGAAGGGAAAAGCGTTGCTGAAATAACACCACTGGCTGTTTTGCTCCAAGATATGGAAAATATAATTTTAAAGTTTTCTGCTAGAGAAAACTAACTGAAATAGTTCCACGCTAGCCAGACTGGGAAGGTAGCTTAAACCTTTTTTCCTTTTTTTTTTTTTAAATTATCTAGTTTCTTATGCAAGTTTTGGGCATCAAACCTTAGAAAATGACTTCGGGCTTTCTACGTGTTCATAAAATGTCAGAATAAACTAAACGTAATAAAACCACACTTGGAAAAAATGGTCGCTGTGTTAAGAAGACGTAAAAATAACGCCACCTCCTTAGCTACACACCACGGGTACAACTGTTCCGCAGTCCTGCTCTGCGCCCATCGGCCTGTTTATCGCTGTGCTCGTTTGTGGCCAGCGAATTCAAGCAGACAACGACGTAAACGATAGACCGCCGTCATCATCCCGACATACACCTTCTTCTGCGCGCCACAGCCAATGTGACCTTTATTAGAGGATTTTTTTTTTTCTAGTAAGCATTTGCTAAAGGAAATCTCATACGTAAGAGCGCACATGTGTGTTTTATACACTTATTTCACTTCCAGATTAAAAAAAAACCCACCAAAAATGGATGGAATCTAACAGTGGCTTAAATACGTGGAGGCTCGATCCCGCAAGCACTCACATATGAGCTCAGACACAGCAAAGTTGCTTTCTTCAGGCAGCAGGACTACCCTCCACCATTAGCTGGCTGACAAGTACTCACCATTTAAAAGACGCAGTCTTAAAATGCTATGTATCCTACAAAAAAAAAAATGATTTTTATATCTATGAAATTGCTGCGTTTCCGTAAAATCTCCTGTTAGATTTACTTCACTTTAAATAAAGCTTACTTGCAAAATGTTAATGCAGCCTCTCTCTGTATCAATTAGCACTATTACAGAGGGGGTGACCTCTCACCTTGGCAGGCAATGATTAAGGGCCAGAAATTTTATTGATTTTTCTGTTAGCTTGATTTCCTTCAGCCATCTTGCTGTCTAGAAAACACTTTCTGCTACTCACCCTGCTTACCGCCAAAGGAACTTCACCTTGTCCAGGAATACTGACTGTTTATGCAATGCAAAGCTGCACTGCCATCGATTATTCATCGAAATTCAGAAATTAATTTATTCCATTCATCTAGCAACAATTTATTTATAAAAACGGGCACCATCGCTGCCCGCAGCGCCCAGATGTGCAGGTCTCGGTTCTGCCGCTACAATCTCGTCACCGAAGCAGGACCTTCCCTGCCCTCCCCAATAAAATTACACCCACATTTTGGAAAGGATTTTGAAGCTAAGTAGCAAGTGTAAAAGTTTATTTAAAAGCTTATTATTAAAACAGACGTAAAAAGCAGGACTAAGTCATACTAATGCAGTGCTCAAAACACAGTAGGCATTTAATAAACAATAGCTTACGCCTCATCCCCAAATAGCTAGAGTCCCAACACTGGATAACACTATTAAGGACTGATTTTTTTCTAATATCTCCCATCCCAACTGAGATCAATTCTTCTACTAGTCTGGTAGTGGATTTAACTGAAAATATGGTGGTTTCACCTCTCCATAGGCAATTGCAGCTATGGCTGAAAGAGAGAAGGAGCTTACACGCCCACCGCCTGGTGCCCAAAAGGCAAATCAGCAAAAATGGACAAAGAAACTTGAAAAGTAACCACGGCATTTTTGCCTAACAAGGTCACCAGAGTGGGAAGAAGAATAGCAACCAAAGTCAGTTCAATAACTAGATCGACACCGATAATTATAGCTACTTTTTTTTTTTTTTTTTAAAACCTATCCTATTATATCTTTTCCCAAAGAAAAGGAAGAAAAAGCAAAGAAAGAAAAAGAAAAGCAAAGAAAGCAAGAGAGAGAAAAATACGAGCAGATGTGTCAGATTAATAAAAGTTTTAAGCAAAATGGAGAAAACTGGCAGGAGAAGGAAAGCTTCGCCTTATACTAACTCACATTTATTTTAAAAAATATCAAAAACATTGTGCACTACAAAATGCACTCACTGAACCTGCACTCACAGGGACATATTTCTCCTCCTCTGTCAAGCTTCGTTTTTCCTACTGAATCGAGATCCTCACTAAGCCAAATACTTTTTTGAAAGTTATCTCTAGCTTGCCTACACAAATACATTACTATCTGAAAAGACCCCTAACGTTCTTACGAGGGCGAAGATGCTGAATAAACACCAGCTTGGTTTTTATTTATATTAATGTTTTAAATAGCTTTTAAAACATTCTAGGAGAGATGATTTTTATTTATAGCTTAGATTTTTGTGTGTCACATTTTTAAACAAAGGGGGGAGAAACTCTGCTGCGCACATTAGACGTCAGGCAGACATCAGAAAGTTGTACAATTTCAGAAATGGAGAGACCAAATTATAACAGTAATGTCGTATTTGCTTACGTTACTGACTTCTCCTCTCCCTGCTATTAAATTCCGCGTTGCGGCGCAGGGTTTTTGGAGCTACACACACCACCGCTGAGAAATCTCCCCGAAACCTTCGCAGCATCGCCGCAGCTCCGAGAACAAGGAATTAGAAAATGTGACATTTGACAGGCAGCGGATAACAAGGTGCAAAAACTGCAAAGTTCCTGTAGGTAGAAAGCAAGCAAAGCAATGTAGTGGAAGAAAAAATTCCTGACAGCTCTGACACATGGGACCTATTTTTCTCCTCGATGCACATGTAGTTCTCCTATGAGTATAATGAGAGCTGTGCGCGTATGGGGAGGAGGAAAGGTTACTCCGTAGAGCAAACTGGCCAGCTGTCCCCCTTTAAAAATACTATGTCAAAGAAAGCACGAAGATGTTTTTGGTAACTTTTTGAGGCAACTAACCTGTTTGGCAAAGGCTTTAGGTCACTTCAAAGTAGAAGTAGGAAAAGACAAATGTTTATAACATCTCAGCGAATGTCTAATGCCTAAAATCAATCACTTGTCTACTCAAAAGATAACTCCTCCAATTCCAGTCCGCAAAGTAACAGCTACATCAATCCAACAGAAAGCAAGGATAAGAGGATTGATGGCAAAAACTGAGATTTCAGTGATTAAAAAAATATTCTTGAATAGCTGAATTACTCAAATGCCTCCGTTTAATGTCATCAATGCATTACTCCAGGAATGGAGATAATAAAAACCCCTTGTTACGCCAGGCCAGTAACAGGAGCTTCCAAGGAGAGTAATGGAAGCACAGCAGCAGATTAGCTGTGATTATAATACTTGTACCTAAAGTCGCACGGAGGTTCAAGCACGGACGGGATTACTCTAGCCGTGAAGAACACAGTTTGGCTGGCAAACCCGGGGGCTGCCACTGTAGCTCTGCAATTCACATTTTTTCTGTTCTATCCAGGTAGCAGTTACAGGGTTAAACTTTCAAATTATCAGATGCTAGCTGCTGGTGAACGTGCTTCTCTGGGTTTTAGACACCGCTTTTCCTCTTGAATGATAAAAGAGCCCCTCTTCTCTTCCCTCTTGCCGACCACAGCAGGTCCCTCAGCACTACGTTTGCACCCCAGGAATGCAAAATGACTCCTCCAGCCACCAAATTGTCACTGAGAACGCGCTTCCTACTGCTTCAGTTGCAGGCTATTATTTTCAGTTCTGCTTTTCAGAGCATTAAATTTGTTGGCTTTTTAAACCCACCCCTACGTCCAGCACCAATGTGTTCCACAAAACCAGGGCTGATCTCCTCCTGGGTGCAGCAGCATCCCTTTTCTGGAGGTGGAAACATCTGTGGCGCACACAAAGCAACACCAGGCTCCCCGCGGAGCCCCGCTGCGCTCCGAAACCGGGTCCGAGAAAGGAATTGGCTTTTCATCTCCATTGCTGGCGAGCCGTGAAACACTTCTTCAGCACGCCCCCCTCTCAGAAAACCTCAGCTCACGCGTTCCTGTACCCACACGATGTCTCCGGGATGGGGCAGGACAAAGATGCTCTCCAAGCCACCTGAAGCCCAGCGGGATTTTCATGCCCAATTTTCAATGGACCACAGGCTGACTATTAAAAAGACTGGTGGCCGTATCGAAGATAGACCTCCAACTCTAAGGCAGAAAGCTACAAACCCTGTTCTGTTTAACTGATCCCGACACGCCTGCTTGATCCAGGGAAAAAGAAGCTCTGCGGCCGTTTACCATAGGAGGGCTGTTCAAAGCAGAAGGACACCTTATGTTAAAATCTTAATTCTTACAAACCGTAGCATGAGACTGCAGAGAGGGCTACACCTCCCAGCCAACAGCTACAGAAGAACAAAGTCCATTCGCCAAATATATGTTTATATGGAATAGAGCTGAGGTAGATTAAATGTGATTTCTGTTTATTTTAAAGATGTCAAAACCCCAAGTCTTCATACAGCTTTCTAAGTTAAAGGATGTATCTTTTACATTAATTAAAAATGCAGCATGTCATCCTCTTTAAAGAAGTTAACTTATATTCGCACATTTTAGAAGTTAATTCTTAGGAACATTTGTCAGCTCAAACGAAATTTCATTCTTAATAAATAATCCTTCCCAAATGAGAAGAAAAAAAAACCACCAAGGGAGAAAAATGATGAGCAACACAGTCTAGATAATTGCCACCTTGCCAAGAACATGTGAGCTTACTTTTTTTAGAGTTCTTTAGAATTTGAAGCAAATTCATTCTTAAAGTAATTATTAAAACGCGAACTAAATAAATATTAACTTCACCACTCCCTACACACCCTCTCTGCAGAGTTTTCCTGTAAACAGCTTGATTTTCTCACTAGAAATTACACCAAAGCAGACAAAGAGGTTTCACTGTCTGCAGCCCAGAGACATCGAGCCAAGGTGTGAAAGCAAGTGAAAAGAAAGGGAAGAAGCAAAAATATAGTAATAGCTACTTAAAACTGCAAAGTTTTCTAAAGGATTTGTTTCAAAACCATCCTCGGCCATTCTGGATTTCAGTGCTGAACCATGCTCATGAAGCTTCAAGGTCGTTTTGAAAAGTTTGAAATAAAAATAAAGCCATTTAATATTCTCGCTTCGTAAAATAGGTAGGTAGAGTTCACGTTGTCACAACACGTGAGAAGTTAGGACGGGCTCCAGACCTACCCCAGCAGAGCGGGGGCCAAGCAGGAGGCTGGAGAAGGCTCCACATGCTGAGGGACCTCGGCTCCTGCCCGCCGCGGCCCTGGCAAACACGACTTTCTCTGCCCGCAGAGCCGCAAAGTCATCGAATCATAGAATCGCTAAGGTTGGAAAAGACCCTTAAGATCATCCAGTCCAACCGTTAACCTATCACTGCCAAGTCCACCACTAAACCATGTCCTCGAGCACCACGTCTACCCGTCTTTTAAATGCCTCCAGGGATGGAGGCTCAACCCCTTCCCTGGGCAGCCTGTTCCAAGTCCTATCAACAGAAATATTTTCCAAATGTGATTTATGTCCCCAGTCCAGACCATCACTTCGAGGAGCTGGTATGAAGGAAAGAGGATGAACTACCTGCAGCATTCTGGTCCTGCAGCGGGCAGGGTGATACATGTATTCACCCAAAGCCCTCGACTGGAAACCCGGTCTCATATAGCTCACGTATGGATTTGTAACGATACATACACAAGTATTTACACATGCACACACACCCCCAACTTAAAATCACCGTTAAACCATTTTCAGAATTCCTCCTCATCTGCGATTAAATGACTGAATTCCTAAATATTTGTAAATTAAACCTCATAAGGATTTAATAAACTGAACTGATAAGAGACATGAGCTTAGTAAGGATATAAACAAGGTGGTCTTTCTTTAATCCTACACCATGGCTATTGTAAAGAAATACGAATGAGTACCAAGCTCTTATCTAAAATTCAGTACTCTCCCAGCGAGCGTCCAGCACAAGCGAAACCATAGCAGCCTACATGATAAATATTTAGGCAAAACAGGTGGGTATTTTTTATGCATTACAATACTATCTCTCATGAAAGGAAATGAACTTTATAAATGAGTCAAAGCACAGATGAAGGCATTTTCTCTTCTGAAGCTGATAATTAATGTTGTTAATTTGAAGCCATGCACTTCATTCTGTACGTAGCTACCTATTATTTAAGGTTTTGCTGTTAATCTGTCCCTCCCAGCAGACTCAAAAACATATCGTTCAAATGAGTCATTCAAAAAATAGTCAAAGTCAGAGCAGAAATCCTGTCTAAATAGCTGGCTCTTATGAAAAGTACAGACTACTACATAATACATAATATCCTGTATAACCTAACAGTCAAAACTGTTATGTTACTGGAAAACAAGAAGATATTACCATATGTGAAGATGGGCACTTCTATAAATTAAAAATAGAAAAATAAAGTCCTGCAAGCAATATACACCAGCGTGGTCTAAATATAGCTTTGCAAGCGTCATGCAGTAACACTGTTAACTTGAATCAAAAGTTGACACCAACCCGCAGCAAAGATACCCACCCGCAGAAGCGTGCCTTGCTCCCGTTTCAGCCCCCGGCCGCAGCGCTCCGCAGGTACGGCCGAGCCGGGCCGCGGTCACGCACGCCAGCGGCGCCTACCTGGCCCTCCCGACCCAGCCGCGACACCGGGAGGTGTAGGACGCAGGCATCGGCCCCTGCAAGTCAACAGGTTTGGGGATTATAACCCAGCCAGCTCGTGATTCTCATCCTCTGGGGCTCACTCAGAGGTTTAAATCAATGAGGTGATTTTAGAGCACACACCAAGAACGCTGGTTTGCACAAACGCCCTTCGGTGCCGCTGAGGACTGCGCGCCACGTCTGCTTCCAGCACCGGCACCGCTGGGCTCCCGCTGGTGCTGGCATCGGGTACCACGGTTAGCAACGACAGCACGAGGAAAAGAAAGTTCAGCTGTTAACTGCAGCTCTGCAACAGCTTTCACAACAGTAGTCTTAAAAAGTCACTGTGCACATGAAAAAAGCAGTTTTTAAATTAATTTACTAATAAAAAGAAATTTAATTTAAAAAAAAGTCTTCAGATGAGTTTTCTGAATATGTGTTATGTCCTATATGCCAAGTTCTTCTGCTCAGGTAACAACTCCAACTTCTCTTCGCTGGAACAATAAAGTCACGCTACCTGTTCCAGCATCCGGAGGGTTTCCAGCAGCACGGGATGAAGGTGAAGCAGTAAAAGTAGACCTTCCCTGAAACAGCAACTGCTAATTTCAAAAAAACAGTCTTGAAATGTACCTTTAGTTTTAAAAATGTATCAAAAAAAAAAAAAAAAAGACATTAAACACTCAGCAGACTGTTTCTGGCAGTGCGTGCAGGGGGCATTTGGGGTTTGTTTTTATGCAAACATGGATCCCATTGCCATAAACACTGACTTTTCCCATTTGGGATTTTGGACGCAGGGCGGTGCTCTGGGTTCGAAACCAGCACCAGCCTGGATCCGGCTTTTGCAAGCGCAACGCGCGCGCGCGCCCAGACCCAAAGGTGCAAAAGCCCACGGCAGGGACCAAACCGCCCCCGGCCGGGAGCAGCTCGAGGCCCCCGAACGCAGGGTGCGTACGCGCTTCTGCAGACGTTTGCTAGACCTACGTTATAGGGAACACAAGGAAAAAAAAACCCCGCCAACAAAACAGCTTCTTACAACATTTATTTAACCAAGATTTCCAAACTATTCAAGAAATCATTTCTCACTCCACCACACTCCACAACCTAGATTGTGATCCTAAGTTATTTTGACAGAATCCTTTTAAAGTTCTCCATAGCAGAAGAGGGGGGAAGCCAGGCAGCTTTACATCCAGGAACTGCAAAATCTGGGCTATGGGCTTTTTGTCTTTGCGGTTTGCTGCTATAATTTAAAAACCACACACAGCGCTGGAGTCTTAGACCACTCTTAGAAACGCGACTTTGGAATAAATTAAGAACACTCGTGGGAAGGGGAACCAAACTTTCATGTGGCTTCCTGGAGGCTGTTTTGGCACTGGAGAAAAATCAGACACTACACAGTAGTGGATTGGTAATAAACTGAGCCATAGCGGGACTTACAGCCACTGTCAGGCACTCGGTGACGTGGACAGAAAACATATGTAGAATGAAATCATGGTCCCATGTCATTCCAGAGCGCAAGAGGAATTTTTCAGTGTGGGGATAAATGCACGCCCAAACATACAGACATAGATGTCCACGTTAGAGGGAATGAAAAATGTAAGAGCTTTAGAGCAGGTCTTTCATTTGCGTCTTTCTTACTATTCTTGTTTACTGCATTAAAGAAAACTGTTTATTTTACAGGACCCCATATTCGCTAAAATAAATGTATTATTATTCCAATAATAAATGCAGAGCATATGCATAAAGCCAATAGTAAATCTGTGAGATAAAGCAGAATTGTTCAGGTTTTCAAAATGAGAAAGCACTTGGTGTTTACTAGGCACAAAAATACATGCACCACAAAATACTGCTTTGTAATTAAAAGGTCTATTTCTGGCAATTACCATGCAGTTTTCTCAAGTTTTCCATCTTCTTGGACAGACAATGATTTAATTCAGGTTTTAATTATGTTACAGAGAGATTATTATTCTGTAACAGATAAATAGCATTAAGTCAGTTAGAAGTTATTTCAGGCATTACAAAGTTACTGAGACTCCCTGCTAATACGGTTCCTTTCTTTCCCAACATTTCTCTGTCCTCTACTAATGTAAGAAAGACCTACACAATCAAATGGAAAATGCAGCTACATGCTTCTCAACGGGAAACCGAAATTGGCTGTGCACCAAGCACATCAGTATTCAGAGATTTTTTTTTTTTTTTAAAAAAAGGAAAAAAAAAATCACATTAAGTTGACTGTCTCCTAGCATTTTTGATTACTCAAATTATAAAATCAAAGACATTCCCATGCTAGCAGTGAGGCCAATGAGCGGATGAATTAAATACGCTTTCACTATGAGATGTCTCCTTTTGAGGTTCACTGCTCTTCTGTTTTCTAGTAGTACATAACAATATTCGTATTTAGCTCCGTAGGATAAATCCTACTCCTGTTAAAGACAGAGTAAAAGCTACCAGTCCAAGCAGAATTCAGCTAAAGAAAATGCGATTACAATGAACTAGCACACTACCCCACACAAGAGAACGGAGTATAGTACTGCACAAGGCATAAATAAACTTCAAATATCAAGAAATCAAACATTTTCTCAGAACTTTTACCAGATATAATCAAATATATAGTTTAACTTTTTTATTAAAATCTTATTTTACTAATCAAAGTAGTTTCTTCGCCCCCCTCCAAATCGCATCTGAAAGCTCATTCATGCTGCTATTCAAAATATCTAACAGTCAACGCTAGAATTTACCTAACATCGTTCCTAAAATATTATCATATTTGTTGGCAGAAAGCTGTTCAAGGCATGGAGGCAATTAGTTCGGAGAGCACGCTTCAGAAAAGGACGAAGAATCCCCCGAGATTACTAGGAAAAAATGCGAACGCTAAGGGCACGTTGTTCAACGCGATACACCCCCCAACAACCAAACACAGATGTACGATTAAAAGGCCAATTAAAGGAACATTAACCTTTAACCAAAAATATAACAGTAGTTTAAATTAGTCAAGAAAGTCAGAGCAGAATGTTATTTCAAACTCCTTTTCCTATGCAGACTTCTTTAAAGTGTTATCCATTCATTTTTGTTTTATGAGGGCAGCACTACCCATAAAACTAACATTTTTGAGGTTAACACATGGCTAACTTGGAGAAACAATGTTTTCACAAGAATGTAAAAAAAAAAAAAAATAAAAAAAAAAATCAAAAAGCCAGACCCCACCACATATCTGCAATATGCATTTTACACATTTTGAAAGTCAAGGTGGCAACGCTGGTTTAAACCAGGATTCGCTTTTGATAGGAACAGATTTATCAGTAAAGTATGCATACGTTTATGTAGCATAGTTTGTTGCACATTGCTAACACTCAATCCTGTACTATTAAATTCTAATTTCAAAAATCAACCATAAATGGTCAAGTACAGGGGTTATACTGAAGTTTCATGGTTAAACAGAAGGTGTTCAACAATTTACTGCATTAGGTGATCGAAAGGATATTGGTATAAAGTGAACTTGGGAGTAATATCTAAAATGGAGGTGAAATCGTAAAAGGCACTCAAGTTAGGTTGTTTAAAATAAAAAACAAAGCGGTGAGATGCACAAAATACAGGGAGCAGGGGGAAAAAACCCAGCAATGATTCAACAGGAGCGCCTCTTCTTAACCACAGGACCCCATTACAGGCATTTTTCTAATTGACGCTGAATTAGCATTTACTACCCCAGCGAGAGCTCTGCGTGGCAGACGCTTGAATGGAGGCTGCTTGATGGCTTGGCTCCTGCTCGAGGTGTAACGAACAAGATTTAGGGAGCGGAGGGAGCGGCGGTGTCCCGGCCCGCCGAGCGCCAGGCTCCCAGCCCGCGCGCTCGCGGCGAGCTATGCGCGCAGCCCCTGCCCTCCGCCCCGTCCCCGCACCTCTAAAACAATGTATTAATTATGCATTCGCCGGGAGTCTGGAGACTGTGCTTAATATGATTAGTGCTGCTGTCTACCCAACTTAAGTGCTGACGTGTATTTTAAAAGCTGAAAGTCGAGCGGATGTCTTCTGCTACCCAGAACATTAGGTTTGAAGTCTTCTCAGAGAGCAGAGAATAAAGATGAAATCTTTTCACAAGTGGCATAAAAGAAATGCCAATACTCTTGCGCATACCCCCTACGAGTACAGCTCTGCCTTGTTTTCTGCCCGTTGGTTTGGGGTTTTTTTTGCTGTACTGTTACCAGCAACAACAAAAACTATTTTCTTGTAATGGGATTCTTTTTTTTTTTTAATCAAAAGTATTTTACGGTTATGGGTCTGTTCGACTCTGCCTAGCTCCTAAGTGTGCCATCTAGTATAGTTTCTCTACCTTCCCAATTTAGTTGTCTTAAAAATAGTTTAATAACAGTAGCCAACATTTGGTTTTTATACTGTATTAGCAGAAGAAGGAATAAGTCATTAAATTAATGACTTGAAATATTTACTTTAAGTAAAAGGTTAAAAAAAAAAATGTACAAAATCTGCCTTGAAAATTATTTCGACAGTATTTTCGGATTTAATGGTATACCCACTACCATGGCTATTTTAAATATCTGTCAAAAGAACCTTTTATTTGTGTGCATTTGCTTGCAATCAATTGCTGAAGAGACTCTAAAGATGAAGCTAAATGTTAATTAAGGTTAGCTTCCAAGAAAACAAATCCTACAAATGTCTCAGGAGTAAATTTATCATCTGATTTTTGAAGCTGTGATCTGCAGAAATATAGGCCACTAGCACAGCCGATGAACTTGAAATTAAACTTCAAAGGGAAAACTTGACGTTCCAAGCTGTTTTAATACAACGAAAGAAAAAGCTTCAAAAGTTAGTTTTATTAATTGTAGGCAGGATCCTTGAACAGATCCTTAGCCGGCACGCTCTGGCCGGTGCTATCTTACAAGATAAATCTGCGGCGCTGAGCCCCGCGCTGACAAGATACGCCGTGCGTACGGCGCATACGGCTTTGGGAGGACCACCCAGAAAGACAGCCCCACGAAATAACTCTCCTCCAGCAGCATCAGCTACCAGGGCACCTATACGCCCAATACAGCATCTGCGAAATGAAATACTTCCCAACAATTTAAAGTAGAAATCCACATATTACAAGAAGACGAACTGAAAACACTTACTGCTCAGTAGATGGTGTCAGTGGTGTTTGATGCTCACGCTACTCCAGTCCCACCAGCAAACCTGTTTCTGTCCTAGTTCAAGTGGTCTTTGGTAAAACTAATATTCCAGAAGAAGAAAGGAACTTGCAATTTTTATGCATAAAACATTTTCATGCCTTGGATAGCAGTGAAGTTGCTTTCTAGTTGCTACACATTTCCAAATATTTTTGCATCAGCCGCTGCAGGAAAACCCTGTACAGTGAACGCTGCCATCTCTCCATTATATTTATGCTTTGTTTTCACTGCATCTGTTTTAAAATATCACAGAAGACTCAGTGTTGAAAGCTAGCGACCAGACGAGGACCCTATTCTCTCCGCATTCAAGCCTTGGTTACGTTTCTAACACAGGCTGATGCTGAAGTTTCTTTAACGGCTCTTCAATCCCATAAACATGCTGTTCTATGCCTGTGCTCTTTGGGGCATCGCACACAATCTCCCAAACCGACCCATGTATAAAAGCAGAAAAGTCGAAACGGGCCATCGTGCACTTACACTACCTGCAGCTGTTACTTTGGAGCAGAAAGATTAAAATTTCAGCAACCGGGTCTTTTCCACATCCCACCGCTGGGTCCTATAGGACGCCAATCCACAAAAGCACCGACCGCGGCCGATTGCGTAGCACGAGAAAAGTAGCCGTGGACCCATATGGTTTGACTTAACATTAACTGATTAAAGGTATTTTGACTAGTTCTACAGTTAAATTACATGCACCTGTTACAGACATTAGTAGCACCTACACCCTACTGCAAACACAAGGACGCTGGCCTGTGGATGTAAAACTCAAGAAGATTACGTTTCACATGTTTAGCACTGGAACAGAGTAGATTTATTTATCAATTTCACAGTTTCCTTGAAATAAACCATTTACATTAAAATAATTCCACCTAATATGCCATAAAAATAACATTTAAATACTCTAATTTATACCTTTTTATATAAATTGTACTATTAATTTTATGATCTGTGCAAAAATAATTTCTCAGCATCCAGTTTGTATTATGTATTTTCAGGTTTTCCAGGGCAAAACCATATGAATCATGAGAGAAAATGTTCCTGCCCTTCTAATAGCTTTAATTTCGGTCATTAACCATAACAAATAAAGCCAATCTATCTAACATGTATAAACTTTTTCGATGCATTAATTATTTTTGCTTTGACAGCCGGTCACCAGCGTATGAGTCTTTTTTCTGCCCAGAAAAAGGCTGGTGCTTTAGTTCACACGCTAGCCTGACGCTGACTCAGCTTCAGTTTTGGGCCTATTTTGTCAAATGGAGAGATAAAGGGGTATTGTGAACACAAACATGGTCAACCGTGTTTTGGGGGCACATCAGTACAGAGGACAGGTAGCTACGCTGCATTTCTAAAACTCTTTGCCTTTAGGTTACTACAGAATAGTAGGCAATTTGCTGGGAGAGCACAAACATGTTATTGGAGCGAGTGACATAGTTTGGGGCGGGGGGGGGGAGGGAAAAAAAAAAAAGTTTCTGAGCACACCAGTGATCCTCTAGATCTGAAACAGATGCAACTGCTCAGCTGAGCTGGGGCAGGGAGGAGGCACTTTCTCTTTTGAGCCTAATGAGAAAAGTCAGCACTCTGGCGAGAAAGACAGGGCAAGCGCAGTAGTGCTCTGGAAGGCAGCTAAAGCACACATGCATTTCCTCCACCCAAATAATAAACATCCCAGAACAGGCACTGACAACAAAAAAAAAGACTGCAGTGACTTGGGAGAAAGTCTGATTTCAGAAGCAGAAGCCGTCCTTCTAGCCAGACACACGGAGCAGGTTTTGGATGCCTTAGATGATGGGTTAACCTTGAAATCACCACGCTGAAGTCTTCGGAGCCTCCCTCTGTCCACACTGCAGCTGAACGCCTTCTGACTTCATGACAGTGGTTTAAAAAAAAAAAAAAAAATCAATATTCCCATGTGTCAAAACCAACACTTCAGTAATTTCAGCAGCAAAAGCATGGAGCACTCTCGTTAGGGTAAGGCTGCTCCAAGTCATCTGTGTCTTCTGCAGCAGACTCGGGCTCACGCCTCCCTGTTGGTTCTGCTTAAGCTCAGCACAAATTGCACATGCTTAATCTGTGTAAATCAGACCTCTTATTGACGTCCCTACATCAAGAATGTAGGGTATCTAAGTGTGTAACTTTAAAATGCACATCTCCTAATGCAAAAACTACAGGTTTGCACACCCTTCCTACGTGCCTTTGCAATCCGTAAGAAATTCAGGGCCCCCCAGATGGGATTCCCAACCTGTTTAGCTGGGACTCACAGGGGCAAACCAAGAGGAAGGGCTGAAAATAGGGGTCTTACTGAGATCATCCTTCTGTCACGGACTGAATTACATGGGTTACAAGTACCACTTGCATTAGGCTGACGGGCACTGTCAGCAATCCCATCCTGGCCGGCACATCTATGGCAGCCCTTTCAAAAGACGCTACCTCTTTTTCTTAGCACGAACAGGAGGCAGTGGTGGTTGCAGTGACCCTCCCCTTATAACAACAGCTCAACATTTCGAAACAGGGTAATTCCACCTCGGAAAGATGGTTAACGTACTTCACGATAATAAGATCTCAGATCTTATTTCACCCAAGACCAGGGCGTGCTCAGGTGGACAGACCACTTGGCTCTCCTATCAAAGCCGTTCAGACCTTTAAGGGTGGAAGCCGATAGCGAAGAATTGCAGAAGTACCTTAAAATACCAGGTGAGTAGATATTGAATGAGAGGCAGAGGTCAGTATGTATGGATAAATATAAATGTTATCTTACCCGTGGAAAAGAAACCAATCATCTCCGAGCTATTTTCCCTTAGAAAGGACACCACAGGGTAGGGATAGGCCTATGAAAGAGTCGGTCACTATTCAGAAATTATTTTAAAAAGAGAAGAAAAACAAAAGCTAGAGGCACCATACCAGAGATAGCTGATTGCTGTGATTGATTACCGTCCCAAGAGGTCTCGTTTAATTTTAATTATGTAAAGGACTTGATTAATCAAATTTGCTGTTCTCAGTTCTACTCACTAACAGAGCGTGTGTATGTGTGTGCGCGTGCACGTGCCCGTTGAGGGAGGGATGCTGCCCTGCACGTACACTGTCACTGTATAAATCCCTTCCATATCCCTGTCTATACCCTCAGGGGATGGATTTTGGGTCCCCGTTTCCCAACGAGAAGCTCGCAAGCCTAGCAAAGAAAAGACAAAGGTGATCACAGGTACAGAACAGCTTCCACATAGGAGAACCAAGACAGAGCAGCTTTCTTCAGCCTGGAAAAGGGCAAGTGTGGGAGAATATGAGAGATGTCTATAAAATCATAAATGGCATGGAAAACCAATAGGGAGTGAATCGCCATTGCCTCTCCCAGTGCTAAAAAGGGAAACTGGACAAATTCATGGAGGAAACTTTTCGCAGATACAAAGATACCATCACTGTTTCAAGGAGTCCCTGACACAAAACTTGCTGGAGAGTCTTCTGGAGACTCATCCCTTCATGCCTGTGCTCATCTTAACCTTAAGTATCTACCACCATATACTTTTGTTACTGATTTTCACCTACCAAAGCAAAATACCATTTTCCATCTCCACTCCAAACAAGTGTGGCAGGGAATGTTCACGGGACAATGAAAAGGAGAAGGAAACTCAACAGTGGAAAAATGGGGAAAAGCCGGAGGTACTGAGCAGCCTTCTCCAGGAGCGCCCACCATCCCTGCGGGCACCCAGGGAGCTGGCGGTGCTGCCCAGTCGTGCTCCACGGAGGACGAGAAGAAGGTCTCAACTTCTGGGACCTCCCACGTCAGGCATCCTCCTCCCAGCACTGCAGATAGCCAACAGGGCCAGGAAGAGATTACTGAGGAGGTCCCGCGACCCGATGGGTCTGAGACAGGAAGGGCATCAGTGAACTCGGACGAAGAGAGAATCCTTGCGTCAGACAGCCCTTTAGCCTGACCAGGGTGGTCTTTCTTATATGAGAAACTAAGGAAATAAAGCTTGCTTATGATTTAAAACAAGTGTGGAAGGCTTTTTTCAGTTGTTTATAGAAGTGCTGTTTATGCTCAGCGCTGAACAAGCACTGAAAAGTTGCGCTTTCCCACATTTTTCTTAGGGGAACGTTGAGCAAACCAGCCCCACCGGTCCCCATGTCCCACCCGGGATGATGACAGATCCTCAGCTCCACAGATGCTCTGCGGACCCTGCAGTTAATGTTAGTAACACCTCAAGCCATAAAAATAGACTTACGGACATCTACTGGAGCTCCCTGCATCCTACCATAACACCACCTTTTGAACAACTCGGCAGCCTGTCATCTGTGTGCCTGCCCTCAAATGTAAAAACATATTCATAAATAAGTCAGAATCCATCACAATTAAGCTACTTTCAGTATTCAAGATCATAATCAAATCAAAGAGATTATTCACTCTGAAGATTTCAAGTGACATCTGCCAAAATATAGTTTGGAAAAAGACTGTAAAAAGATGACTACGTTATTACCAATAACTTTTACATCTGTCATTAATTTTCACTTGGTTTTATCTGCTCTCCTAGCCTGCATCCAATTTCACATTGACTTGTGTTTTATTACAATCCCAATGCGGATCCCATCAACCAAAAAGACTAATAATTGCCTATGAAATGCCTATGAAATGCAGCAAATAGCAAGGATATCGTTTCCCTTTACTTAGCAAAGCACAGGGTCTTTAAGCAACTGGCAAAAAGGAGTATCGATAGTTTTTAAACTGTCTCTTTCCAGAATGCAAGAGGCAACAAATATGTATGTATAAACCACAATTTTCCCTTAAAACCTGTAAAGGGTTAATTAAGTTACACTTCTTGAACCGGTTAGTGAATGAGGTTGAAATGGCACAGAAACATTTTCTGGCACAGCGTACCCTAGACAAACTTCCCCCAGTGACCATAATTTAAGGCTACTTTTTAAAGAGCCTTTTAAAGCTCAGCGCTGCAGAGAACTGCCGAGGCCTGTAACAGTATCTCTCTTGCCTTCCTCCCCTGAAAGTACACCAAACTCAAAAGTATACATTTAACACCCAAGGGTCCTACCTGTCTTTAAGGAATTTTTATAAAGCAGATGGCTACCTCAGGCTATTTAAGTACTTTGTAGTAAGACATCAATGGCATGTATAGAGATAGTCCTTTGATCATTACACCACTGGAAAAAAATAAGAAAACAACTCCTAAATCTTCACTGTATAAGTTTACGCTTGGAACTCAGCGACGTAAGAATCATCACACTACAAAACCACAAATAGCATTCAATTTAGTCTCTGTGTTCTCGCTCATGTGACAGCCTTTGATATTCCCGAGGATGAAAAATGAATACATTTTACTACAAAGATGATTTGTGAACAAAGCCCTTTGTAATTTTGGTTTTCTATTGAAGAACAAGAAATCGAAAGTTAAAGGGGGAAATCAATAGCTAGGCCAATTATTAATCAAAACCAACAATAAATGAACGAAATTGAGATTTTCTTTTTTGTAATTTCTAGCAACACATTTCAAAACTTTTTTTACTCTTCTGTTTTTCAGTTCAGGGTTCAAATTGCAATTAATATGAGGCAGAATTTAAACCATTTGCATTTGCGTTGCCTGCACTGAAGGCTGTATAATGAAAAGCCTCAACAAAGGAAAAGTTACAGGAGTTTTATTTTAAGGGCTGCTCTTGAAGAGCGAGAGGATGTGAACATCTGTGAAAAACAAGTGCAGAAAGAAGACGAAGATAGGTAGATAAATCATTAGTTATATTAAGATATGAAACAGGCACCCAAAGAATGGCATAAAATGTAAATGAACTTTGGGATCTGGTCTCTTAATTTGACAGCTGTTTGACAACTGCAAAATGGAAAACTGACCTCAGACAACTGTGTATAAATGAGACTATTAAGCAGAAGAATTTCACATGGAATGATACAATATACACGGCAGTAACTCCTCACATGGGAATAGATAAACGCAGACTGGAATTTTTATTGTCTTTGAAGGTGGTGATGTTAAAAAGACTTGAATTTCACAAAGAGGAGCTGTATGCTACATTATCACAATTAATGCCACTTTCTGAAACACACCGACTGTCGCCTACAGAAGTACCCTCACACACATAACTCGCAGGCATTTTAAAAACGTACCCGATGAAGCAGCTCTGGAGACACAGAAGAAAAAGTCTTCTGCGTTGGGGCTGCAAATGCGAAGCCAGCAAAAGTATACAGTGACTAGGTCATGGGATAACTTGTTTGAGAGGTTTCTTTGGAAGCTACGGGCAGTCACAATTGCACATGGAAATATATATCACCAAAGCAGAACCAGAACAGACGCTGATCCGTGGAGAGAGTGGCTTAAGGAACTATTCTGCAATTTGGCCCCTACGGAGGGACCTTCTTGGTCAGAGTGGCAAGGCAGCAAGGGGGGAAACTTCTACCCTGACTGCCTGAAGCACGGTTTAAATCCGATACTCTCGTCAGTAACAGAGAATTCAGTAGAAAACAGGGAGGAAGCCTACTTTTAGATGTAACCAACCATTTCTGCTCACAGTTCTGCTCCAGATCCCACTGAAAAGGGCAGATCTTCCAAGAGCATCCCCAAGCACTACTTCTTCATGCTCTCCAGCAATGCAGAGAGCCATTTGTGATAAATACGTTTCATTCCAAAGCAGTTAAGCACTTGGCTGTTTCCTTTATTTCTCTCTTCGGGACAAATACTTAAAATCAGCCTTCCCTACGTTGGTTTTTTAACCACAAAAAAGCCACAGAGGTTGCACAACCTGCAACAGAAGCGACAAAAAACCACCCAACCACTTGCAGTGAAATCCAGACTTAAAAAGAAAGGTTACAGCACAAAAGGTTAGCAGTAACAGCAGCAGAAGCAAAGCAGGGTCAAGTGAAACCAAAGGGTGGATTTTTGGATAGAAAAGCAATTTGCTGTGCAGCTCCTTTAATTTTCAGTAGTAGTTTGTTGGGGGGGGGGGGGGCGTTGTTTGTTTGTTTTTTTTTAATCTCTGTTCAGTTGTATGTCTCAATGGCATTCAATTTGTTAGTAACTAAAATGAAACTGAAAACTAGACAAAGCAAATCCCAAAGATGTAAAAGACAACATGAGCACCATCACCAAAACCTTCGTCGTTCAAACCTCCTGCAGCAAGGAGTCCCAGTGTAACTGCACACTGCGTGAAGAACAGACTCCTTCTGGGCACTTTTAACTCACCTTCCGCTAAAAGCTCTCATTCTTGTTTTCAAGATACAGTAAATAACCATTTCCTAAACATCTCCCTGCCAGTTGTGCTTTTACAGACCTTCCTCACAGTCAGCTGTACTGTCACCTACTTAATGCTATTCGGAGACTAATTATGGCATTCTATTAATACCACTGATTTATTTTTACACAATCCTGGCATAAAAAACAGCTCTCGGAGTCCAAGATGACTAGTCTCTAGATATCACCAGAGCCACGGAATCACATCTGCATGATGACTTGAGGAAAGTTTGTGCTTTATAGGTTATCCATTTTCTCTGACTCTAGCAGTACTTCTAATAAAATATTTTAACTCTCCCTACAAAACCTGCTCTGCTTATAAGCCTCTGCATCACCTCTTGGACCCACTTCAAAAGAAACTTTAGAAACATCCAGATCAAGAGGGAGTTAAAGTCAACCGTCATCTTACAGAGGAGACACAAATGATTTCCACCAGGAGTGGTCCTCGCTCTGAAGACGTTAATCAAGGATGAAGAATGTGAATCCAACACACAGATCGCAGTGCAACGTTTCCCCATGAAGGCTGAAACTCTGCCAGGTGATATTCTGCGTTCGTCCCTTCCAGACACTGCTCTGCTACTTATCCACAAGCTCACGGCAACCTTCCTCGGAGTGAGAAAACCTTCACTGAGCAGAGACAGCCAGGACGAACCGGGGGCTGTCCTCCGCCCCGCACGCTCCCACCGGCGGGAAGGTGCCGAAAACGATGGTAGGAACACCCTAGGAATTGAGCTGTAACCGGCACAGGCAGAAGTTAACCATAGCAGAGTCCTCCACTTCACTGCAACTTTGTTTTCTATTTCCAATTCAGTTCCATTGCTGTCTAAGGCCATTTCAGATAAACATTTTTATAAAGGATGCCCTTCAAAGATAATACTTTGCTTTTATTGCCCTTTAATAAACACAAGGCATTCTAAGTCTTAATGCATCTTGTAAAAGATTATTATTTTTAAAAGTATCTAATTTCAGAACATAAAAATGAGTTTGAAGCTGAACAACTCAGCCTGCTTTCAAATGCCATCACCTTTATGATACTCTCTGAAGTTAAAACGGATTGTCATGTCTCTGTTAGGAGCATCGACAGAAATCTCGAGTGTAATAAGAAAGAAGTCTTAAAAGGAGGATTATAGGGACAGATTTTCATCTTCTAGAAGTCTGTTTTACTTCAAAAATTTACATAATCTATACAGATCCAGACAGAGTTAGCCTTTAGTGACCTGAGACTACCAAACCTCAGAGATTTGCAAAATGTTTGGTTTAAAGTCAAAGCTCATATTATTAAGCTGCTACAACTCTTACATTTCCATCCACGTGTCCCATTTTACTTCTTGTCCTACTTTAATGCTACTTCCAACGTGCCTTGTGCTTTTTAATCTGGATGATGCACCTAATGATTTTGGTATTGAAAACTAACCTCCTCCTCTAGTTTCCATGCAGATCTCATAAAAAACAGAAGAAATGGATTACTGCCCAGAGCTGTGGTTTACTCGTTCATTAAACAGCTTACGCTTAGAATCCTCTTAAAAAGTCACTTAGTGGTAAATGGCTATTCGACACTACAAATAAAATTTTTTTAAAAGAATTTACTACAGCTTTCTATTCATACCAGTGTTATAATCCCACTGGGGATACTGCTGAATTTTTGGTGCCATTTGGACAACTGTTTCCCAACAGAATCCAAAGAATTGTGAAGCAATTTATATATATTCTACACCTTCCCAAGGAATATGTCAGATGCCCATCTACTTAAAGCATGAGAAATTTTAAATCAAAAAATCCAACCGTCGGCAACTGTGGGTAGAAGAGATCTTTTTAGGACAACTGACAAATGCCCCAAGAGTTGGCAGCATCAATATCGTACATGCCATGTGTGCTCATCCCACCATAAATCAGGCAGATCACTTAGTGGAAACCTCTTGCACAGCATAGGCATGCTTCCAAGAATCAAGCAACATACCTTGCTAGTGCCTAGAGCAACGCCCGACCCAACCCGTGAGCAGAAATAGAGGGAAAAATTAAAAAGCATTTTAAGACTAAGAATTTTAATCAGCATAAATCAACTCTCAATGACTTTCTTGTTTCTTCTAGGATGTGACGTGTGTTGATCTTTAGCATACTCTAGGCTGACGCTAGTACGTAGCCTTACCAACAAACACGAGCTTTGACAAATCTTAATACTTCCTCCAGCACTTCCAAGGTTCAGTTAAGTCACATCCAGAAAGCAGATGGATGGTCCTGGAGTTTTTACATGCCTAATTCAGCTTGTTTCCATTCAAGACTACATCTCTCATGACAATAACTACCTTCTTTGATTTCTACAGACTAATCAACTCGCTTTTCAATCTTCCCTCTATGCTCCCCTGAAGAACTAAAGTATGTGACTCAGAAGTGTTTTGGTTTTTATAGGCAAACCCACATACTTTCACACTCTGTAACTTCCCAGATTGCAAGCTCTGCAGGACACACATCATTACCTTCTTACGCTGGAAAATCACTGGACTTTCAAGACACTATTGCAATACAGATACAAAATAATAAAATTCTGTGCTACCACCGTAGATACGAGGGGAAGGATCCTCTGTAACTCGTATCTGCCATGATCCACGCACTCTACTTCAAAGACTTGTTACGGTGCCTTCAAAACTGTAATGTTTAAATGCCATAGCGTTGACACGAGAGCAGATGAGCGCTATTACGTATGACGGGGAGTTTTTGAAACTGGAACCGAACCCACCTATTGGTGCATCACTTCTGTCAGAGAGCACTTTGTCACGCTCCCAGTGACCTGCTACCCTGACAACCCTAGAAGTGCTTTTCCAGCAAACAACTTATGGAGTTTGAAGGAAAAACCAAAATAATTATGTCATTGCAATGTCTGTGCCAAGCTACCAGGACAGTTAAATACTATATAAAGATAACAGAAAAGGATCAATGTGACCAAGGAAAGAAGAGTTGAAATAATCAAGCACTTCATACTACACCGTCATCAGACTTTCTAGTATTAGTTATGGCATGGGCTACAGAGACATTCACCCAAATATGCACTACATATGCATGTGTTTACATCAGACCCCTACTGAAACCTGAAACAGAGGTACTCTTCCCCACATGAAAAGCCCCTAGAAAACAAGAGTTTCACTGTTAATAAAATAGCGCATCTCTTCAACCTCACAGTCACAGCAGTCCTAGCAACTGCGCAAGAAAGATCCTTTCCCCTTTCAGTGGGGAACATCCATAGCGATTGCTCCTTCACTCTTTGCTAGGAAAAGGTGTGCCAAGACCCTCCTCATCCCTTTCCTCATAACCTAGAGGTGTCTCTTCTTCCTTCTCCCTACTCAGCTACAACAGGGAAAGAGATGCTTCCCTTGGGTCACCTGCCTGCCCAAAACCCACTACTGAGATCAGGTCAGCAGAACCAACTTTGCGCTAGGCTTTACTGTAAAATCTTGCAGTTTTGGAAACAATAAGTCAAAAGCCACATAAGGTGAATTAACGTCTTGCAGCCCATGCAAACAAGAACATTACAAGAGCTGGCTCCTACCCTACTTGCCTTTGCCAATGCTAGTCGCAAAGCACCATCAGCACTCTGCTGGCACACTCTGCTCTTCACGGCCACAGTCGTCGATAACCGGAGCGTGTAACAAAGACAAAGCAGAGTAAAACTTCATATTAACAGCAACAACAGTCATGCAAAATTAAAGAGAGAGGACTTTTTTTCCATTTGACTGCACATAAATCCTATCCAACATTATGAAGCCAAAGTAGAATCTGCACTCATGGCATTTACGCGGTATTTTTTAACAATGGAAATTTGAAGAGCAAACCCTAAAATAATTCAAAAGGAAAGGGATTGTTCGAATGCTCTGGGTTTGTGTTTCAATGAGCTATTCCCTGAAGAAATGGTATTGGTAGGCTGTTTCAGGGAACCAGGAAATCATTTTCCTTAACCCTTGTGAGTCAGACTTCACCGCATACTTGTTATTTTGCGTACTGCACAGTACACAAGGCACTGGATTGCCATTTTTGAAATTGTCAGGAGTCTCACTCAAGGCAATAAACAAGATGAATATAACACCATTTAAATTACAAAAAGAAAATGACACTTCACTAATTATCTAATAAGGTTAGAATTTAATAGTTGCTTTGCTGAAGAAATTCTCAGCGATTTGGAAAATGACAAAACATGCATTTAAAGACTGACAAAAAAATATCGCCCAGCTATTTTCACTTTTCCTTTTCTAAGCTTAGAAAGGCAATACCCCTATGGATCAAAAGGCCAGATAAATCTTGTTAAGTACTAGGTTTTCCCTTTTGTCTAGTGCTCTCTCCACATTCCATCATTTCAGTCCTTTGAAATTCCTTTGTTCTGCCTGTGATCAGGGTTTCCAGGGGAAATCTGGCATTGGATCTAAAGGGAACCCCACACCGCTGAAGTATTCCTGACAATTAATCATTTGGTAAATGATTTCTTTCTTTTCCCCCTACCTCACTTGCTCCCAGTATTTCCAGAGCGCCTTTTAGTGCGGGACTAATGAGACAAAACTTCCTGTAGCATCAAAACGCACCGTCTCGAGGATTCACGTATGCACAGAAGTTAAGCGGTTTCTGCAGTTACCACCCAAAAGTTCCTGCCATCAGACCGATATTTCAGAATAACAACAGGAATTGTCTCTGTACTCACTCTCGGACCATATCTATCACCAAAGCTTATGCGGATGAAAGGCCAGTTTCAGCTGGGGGAGAAAGCAAACACAGGACTGCAGGGCTGCTTCCCTTGCGCCGTCCTGGCAGCGCGGAGGAGGCTGCCGTCCCCGCAGTCACATCTTCTCCATAAAATCCCCTTTACCATCCTGCCCACTTTCTGGTGTTCATTTAGGACATCAACTGCTCACCAACAAATGCAACCACGGAGAGAAAGTGTGCACCCGATACTAATACTGATTGCCCTGTTAACTAAATAAAAATCAATGGGATGTACTTATTTTGTGTATCTACCGAAAAAAATGTCTTTATCAAATCAGGAAGCATGGCAATCCATAAAGAAAGGGCACGACATTAAATACAACTTTTTATCCACTCTTTATGTTTTTGGGTTTTTTCTTTTTTGTTGGATTTTAATATATACAAAATATAACATAAGAGAAAGAATCAAATCAAAACATTTTGATTTAAACTCCCCTAAAATCCAAAGCTTCATGCTAATAATGAATGCCACAGAGGGAGGCAAAGTAGTAAAAAAGGATGCTGCTTTATTTATTTTCATTGTCTCTGTTGAAGATCCCACTTTGGTGACCGGGGTCTAAGTGCCCCTCCCTCTAGGGCTATGGGAAGCCATCCACTTTCTTTCAAAGACTCTTCATGTACCATACTCTCACAATATGCATATGAGGAAAGAAAATTTCTTCCAACAATGGTATGCATTAATTTATAATATTTTTCCAAGATCCTTTATCAAGTTTCAGTTGTAGGTCAAATAATTTATGCTTTGCAAAGATAATCTCTGCATTTAAAATTTATCGGTCCTTCAGAGGTTGGTTCTCATTAGTGCTCATCATTTTCACGGCTCATGAAATACTTCTTCACAAGCTGAGCCATTCCTGCTCGATATCAAGGATTCCTATACACTAACTTGATCTAACTGTTGCAATTATGAATCATCTGATGAAGCTGTAAGTTATGATCTTCAATGACCACTAATGAAGGTTGCCTAGCAGTTAAAATATCAAAGCAGCATATATCAGCGCACTTTAGAGCACAAGATAGACTTCCAGTGTTGCACTTCTCTTATATTTATTATATACTGTAAATTACATCCCAGGCTGCCTCCAACACTGACAGTCCCGTCCTCCAGAGTTAAACACCAGGTTTTAATAACCACTGCTGACAATCTTTTGATCGCTGGGGGGGGCAGATGAAAGGCAAGGCCGCCTGCTGCAGGCAATCTGCTCAGTCAAAACAAAGGGGACTTCAGAGAGAGACAGAGATGCATCAGGTGTTAATCTCAAATGAACAACCAGGAGTGCAGGCTGATGGGCGCGCTCTCCACTGCCAGCCGAAAAAGGGTAAGCGCCTGCCGGTGGGCTCGTTCAGGACGCACACAGGAAGGGAAAGGTGCTATTAGCTAGGCATGAAATATTGTGATTTGGAAACCCAAAACCTTGGAAAGTCATTTTAGCCTCTTTCTAAATCACTTTAATCATTCAACTATCTGATTTTTCAAATATGCTGTACGGAGCAAATCTTGTTGGCATTTAAAACAAGCGCTCTCATTCAAACGTGGCAGTGTAGTAACCTGCTAGGGGAAGAAGAAAAAAAAAATAAATTTTCAGAGCTTTCAAAAAGTGGACAAGACAGAACTTTGAGGCGATGACTTGGGAAAAACCTCCTGCATCGAATGGAGGTGGCCTGGATGATCTGACAGAGGTCACCTCCTCCAACTTGGCTCTGAATGAGAGCGTATTAAAAATATTAGCATCAGAATAAAAAGTTCCCACTACATGCCTTCAGTCACTGAATAAAACACCTATTTGGTAGGAAAAGTTCAGGCATGATGAGATAACACCAAAAAAAACCCCAACTTGGTTTGGGGGAATATAAAAAGAACTATTGCTGCTCTCTCCTTTGTGTTGAATTTCTTCACTGGGAAATAAAGAGAAGGGGGTCTGAGGGACTGCCAGGCTCCTGCTATTTTTTTTTCACTTCTTCAATAATCCAAGCATCTATCACCAACTACCACTTTCTGCACATTAGTTTAACCCTTGGGGTTTTTTTTGTTTTTCTATTGCTTCAATCCTTATAACAGATTTGTCTACAGATTTGCTCAGAAACCACAGCAGCACTTTCTGAAAGGAACAAAACTACTAATGTCACATCACTTTACATTATTTTTCACAGCCACAGAAAGCAAACAGTTTACTTGGGGTCTAATAGCCCAATGTGAACCATTCTATGATCAAAACCCCTGCATTAAACATCTCTCAGATGAGAAAACTGAGAAACAAGTAGTATTGCAGGGCCTCTGATCAAGCTAAAACCAGAATATTTATAAAACTTGCAGAAACAAAAGAAGAGACAAGTAAAAAAAACTCCGTGCTCACAAGATTGGTGGGACTCAACCACATATGAACCTCCCAGGTTTCTTCTCATTCACAAAAGCTGTTGGATGGGGCAGGGGGCAACAGGGGAAAGAAGGGATGAGTTAATACTTAAAAACTATTTCAGACGCTGCGTCTCATTCACATAAAATCATCCTT
Source organism: Nipponia nippon (assembly GCF_047370975.1). Classification (NCBI taxonomy): domain Eukaryota; kingdom Metazoa; phylum Chordata; class Aves; order Pelecaniformes; family Threskiornithidae; genus Nipponia; species Nipponia nippon. The sequence goes on along the minus strand of NW_028262330.1, from coordinate 11,202,498 downwards.
GTTACTGCTTGACAGCCCTGAAACAAAATGTGGAGATGATAAGGAGAAGACTCTGCTCTGCTATGGAAGCTGGCGGCACATCTCCCAACCACCCTCCTCCTCCCAACGATGCAGGTGTTCACAATAACTAATTCCTCATGGTTTTTTTCCCTCCTTGAAAAATGAATTACAATTTTTACTGGCCCGGCAAGCTAAAACAGTTACAGCCAATATATCTTGAGAGAGGAACAAGGTGTTGGACTTCTGACAATCAGCGCCACGCATTCTTTCATAACATTTACTTCAAAATTCAAAAAACCCTCAAACTTACTTTTTCCTACTGCTTTCATCCTGTTACATGACCTTAAACATCAGGTAGTTCAGAAAACTACAGATACACGACAAACATCAACTCGTTATGACTGAGAGCAGGAATACAAGCGTGACTCCAACTGATGGCGTTGTTGCTTGGCCATTACGGTATGAACTATTTATCCAAAACCGGATCAATTTGCCTGTTTAATCCCTGGAGTCCAAGTATTGCTTATTAACGCATATTTGCAAAAACAACTGTAAAAACGCTGATTTCAGACCATCAGTACAGTGAACCACGGCTTCATCTACAGGCAACGGAGGTGAGATGAAGATTTCAAAATGTTACCGTATTTGTAAGCTCCAGTTGGCCTTTCTCTGGAAGATGGGCCAATATTTGCTTATTACTTTTTTAGCATTTTTTTAAGTTGTTTTGTGAGTACTGGTCAATCGAGTCATTACAGAACAGCAAAATATCATAAAAGGTGAAGACTACAGCTATCCTTCTGGCAGCGTAAAGATAGTAAGTGGATTAAAAGCTGGAGGAGAGGTTACTCTGTTCTGACTTTCTTGAGCCTGGTGCCCATCACTGCAGTATCCAAACGACCACCACAGTTTGTCTTAACACAAAAGATCACACACAGGGTTCACGGGCTGGCAACTGAACTCGGATCCTGCATTTCACCCCGTTATTTTAACACCAAACCCATGCTTCCCACCCATTACAGCTGCACTTCTGAGGGATCGTTGCTGTCAAGAGAGGACGACATTAAGAGCAAACCGCAGCCATCAGATCAGACCCTGAAGGGACGGGGATGTTAACTGGTCTTACATTTGTTCTCTCATTCTGGTTAGCGTATTTACTATATTTCTTATTTCAGCTCTCTAACTTCAGCTAAGATATTCAGTCCAGTCTGCTTCCTTTTCAAGGTACCATCAGTCAAATCCAACCAAATCATTTTATCTCTCGGTTACTAAATTCAAACCATTTTAAACATCCTGCTTTCATCTTTATAGCTCTCTCCCACGTCTTAACCGTGCTGCAGTTACAGAAGAATGTACTTGACATATAAAACGTGCATGTGATTCCTTTAACATTTTAATGCCGTGTATTGTGTTGTAAACATCTCTTCATGTTTTATCTCCTTCGCCATAAATCAGAGGCTAGTATCTTAGAAGTCTCAAAAAATGACATGTTTTCTCCATAATATAAATGTAAGACTCCACTCCTTGAAACTTGAGTCAGCTTTCAAAAAAATCATCAAAAACCAGAGCTACGAAAAAGCAAAAGATTATCAAGTAGCTTAATATCATTTTCTCCCACTCCATTTCTATGGCAGCATGAGTACAGGATGGGAAAAAAAAAAGTTACAAAATTGGTCTCCACCAACCAGAAAACCAATGTTTTGATTATTCTTTTTTGTCACTTGTAAGGAACAACACTAAGGTAAAATACCTTCTTGTGCATCCATACCAATATAACAACGCTGAAAGAGTCAGGCAAGTGGACAGTATAAAGAAGTGATATGCTAGGAATAATTATTTGCTTTATTCAAGATTAACATGCAGTGTTTGCAAGATGAAACCCCAGAACACATTCCCATTTCCTTACCATAACTGCAATTAATAAGACTGATCTCTTATAATGAGATTTTCTGGTGGTTTTGGCCTGGCTTAGTAATGTTACAGTAAAAATGTCTATTCCTTGGTAAATGCATTAAGTGATTTTTTTTTTAATTAAAAACCACTGTAAAATATTGATTATTTTGAAAAGAGAGAACACCAATAAAGAACACCTGTCCAAAATAATTTTAAGTTACTTCAATGATGGAAAAAAGAAAGAGCACCATTAGAAAAAGAGGGGAAAAAAAAGAGGAAAGCAGTTTTAGCAGGTGGGACTGAAAAGTGGTGACATGTTGTAGTACAATACTGAAGGGCTGAAGGATATAACGTGGTGTTGCGTGATGTGGAAGAGAACCAGGGACCACTGGATTAGCGTGCCACTAAAATGCTAGATGAGGTGCGAAGTACAACTCTGAAGTATTGTGATACGAAGGAGTGAGGCAGAGGCAGAACTGCTGGTAGAGGACAAGAGAAATAAAACACGATCTTTTCTTTGGCACCTTCCAGCAGGAGTTTACTCCCTCACAGCCCACAGACCCAACACACGCTACAGGAAAACCCAAGGACCCTCCAATATTTATCCA